>NC_067398.1:209446803-210698886 GCF_016432865.1 Antechinus flavipes | reverse complement strand
TCTACTGGTGGAGGGAGCTCCTGGCAGCAAACTCCTCTAGCAATGTCGAGCAACTCTCTGCAACATAAGAGTCTTAGCAAATTACTGTGAGAGCTCAGAGGTCAGAAATTAAGAAACTTGCCCAAGGCCACATAGCAAGTGGGGCAGAGAAGGGACTTGGGTGTAGATAATTTAGTCTAAGGTCAGCTTTCTGCCCACTATGCTACCCTGCCTTTCATGCACTAAAAATAGTGGGAAAATCTTTATCACAGCCAGAAAGAATGACAACAAGCAAGCTACAAGTGCCATATGTTTGACCCAGAAAATTAGATAGGCCAGTTACATTTTAGTATCTTTGTTTTTATAACTAATTTCTGACATCAAAGTTCACAGAGTAATCCGATCTTTGAGAAAGTGTAACTTATCTATTAGCTGTTCATTCCTCTGAGCTCTAAATCAGAAAGCTATTTCCTCAAATTTAATCTTGTAGCTGCCCCAAAAGATGCCTTCACTGAGTGAAGATTTGATTTTATGCTCTCAGATTTTATATAAGTCCAGAATGCAATAAGCATTCAAAGAACATTCTGTATCATTCAAAAAAAAAGAGAGCTGAAGACATCTTTCATTCTAGTACCCAAAGCCTCTTATCTAAGTATCCACATGACAAACTCCTCACAGAAAATACTAAGAAGCCTTTGGTTGACTGTCTGGTGAAGTCTAGGGAGTCCTTCTTAAAATAATGTTATAAATTGCATAGTTTACAAAGAAAACCAATTATATTGAAATGTAGTTCTAAGAATATCTATTTAAAAACAAAGCAAGTTCATGGAAAGTTTAAGAAACCCTGCTTCTATAGAAAATTTTCTCATTTCTTTTATCAAACAATGAGAACTATATAACACATAAACTATAAACCACATAAAATATGTTTACTTTTCTGCCTTAACTACCAGGAGGCTTAGTGGCAAATTCATTGTTCAACTGTACAATCTCAGAAAAATGGCAGATTTAGAAAGAGAAGAAACTTTGGAACCATTCAGTTCTATCCCCTCATTGTACAGATTACAATAGATGAGGCCCAGACAGATTCAGTGACCTGTCAAGGCCACATGTATAGTGACAAAAGTAAGTATGAACCAAGGGCCTTTGACTCTAAAACATTACTTTCTTTCCCACTCAATTCCAGGTATTCAGTATTTGACTCTAAAACCATTACTTTCTTTTCCACTCAATTCCAGGTGTTCAGAACACAGACAGATAGATATAGATATAGATACATATATATACTGCTCTTCTCCTTTGAGACATTTTTCAGCTTTTACCTTTAACTATGTTTCCTATGTATTTTAACCTTCAAAGTTTCTCAAACTGTTGAGAAAGCAAAAATGGGGAATAAATATTATCAAATAAAAATGGCCTCCAATAGTATATGTACAGAAAACCTTATAACAATAAATTCAAAAAAGTTATTACTTCACACATGATCAACTCCTACAGAAAATGACATGTGTTCTGGAGAGAGAAAACAAGAGAACCCAAGCAATAAAATTAAGGAAAAGATTACTCAATTTTTCCCAATATAATAGTCTTAAAAACAAAGTGGGTGATATCTTATACTTCTATGGTATCTTAGAGTTTAAAAAATGTTGTCCTTGCAACTTCCTAGTGAGATAAAAAAAAAAAAAATGAGTATCATGAGCCTTATTTTAAGGATCTGAAGACGAAAGTTGAGAGATTAAATGATTTGTACAACGTGGCCATTTTGTTAGCTTTTCAAATCTGCTTGAATTGCTTTTACAGATCTTAAGTTTGCAAGGTTTTTGTGGGGAGGCTAATAATGTGTGCTTTTTAGTGACATAGCTAGTTGTCAGAGTCAAATCCAAGTTTATACTGCCTCCAAGTCCTGAGCTTGTTTCATCACAGCTATGCCAGTCACTAAGAAGGATGAATACAATACAGTTTTGTCTTTGAAGCTAACCATAGAAGACTGACATAATTATCTGCAAATTAAAGGAATGTTTTAATTATGCAAATAAAACAATGGTTGCCCTTTTTATTGTTTAATTGTCCCTAAAATTATGCTTATTGAGGAGTTAACTGGATATTGTCTTGATATCCTTCTTTCTACTGGGATCAGAAATGTAAAAAGGAAATAAACGTCACCTTCTATTTTGTCCAGCTTGGCAAGAGTAAGTCCTATTGCATTAGGGCGATGGGGACTCCTCGTAGAGAAGATTCCAGTCTTTGTACCATTCAACCGAGGAGGCTGCACTTTTGCCTTACTACTCAAATGACCATTTTTATGAAAAACAAACAAAACCCTGCCAGAAAATACCAGAATCACTTAGTGTGTGGGGGGGGAAAGGTTATTTTTTTTTTAACATAAAAGAAACACACAAATTACCCCCTCCCAAAAATTGATTTCATTGAGTGTAAAATTTAACACAGACTTTATCCTTCATTTTGGGGGTTAGAAGGAAGCACTGAAAAATGACAAAGGTATAAAAATGTGACTAAAAGCATTTTCTTTTTAAAAAGAAAGTAGATTTAAACTTTTAGAAGGAAAAGAATTTGTTTTATTTACAGTTTTCACCAATACTCATTTAGATAATTAATAGATTCAGGCTATTGGAAAGCAGGGGAGTAGATAGAGATGTCTCAGTCCAAAAATAGACATAAATATTAGTGTAATTTCTCTTGGAAGAGATGTGATCTTAAAATAGACTATACTTAGTTAAAAATCAATGTATTTTCCAAAGTAACCAATTTTTCTAAAGTACTTATTTATTCCCTAGCAGATTCTAGACATAAAAATCTATTACCAATAATTAAACAACTTACCAAACATGTGAAAACTGCTCTAAGCCCATTACGGAATGTTCAGGATTGTTAAAGACACTTTTTCTTATCCTCAAACAAGCACGTGATAAATTGCAAATGGTTGGTTGCCTTGGTGTCCCATTCTTCGCTGAGAAACATGACTCTATGTAACCAATTGGTTCAGTTAAAATGTTACCTAAAAATAAAACAACAAAAACAATTTTCTAATTGGGTGAGGAATGTGGTTACAATGGCAGACTCGGAGTCATGAAGATTTGAATTCAAATAGACATTTATTAGCTGGTGATCCTAAACAAGTCCCTTAACTGCCCTCACCATCAGATTCTTCTTCAGTACAATGGGGAAAATACAAGTACCTATCTTGAAGAGTTGTGGTTAAGTATGAAATAACATGAAAGTGTTTTACAAAACCTTAAAGTGAAACATATATACTAACTAGTACAATCTTCAATAATAAACAATTAAAGAATCATAAAAGCAATCCATACTTTTTTTTTCTTGAGTTTTTTGGTTGTAGCCAACTTTATTGCTCTAATCATCTAAATGATATTAAGAATGTAAATCTAGAACTAGAAAGAATATAAGAAATTATCTTCCAGTCTCTTCATTTTATAGATGAAAAAGATGAGGCTCAGGAAAGTTATGTTTTTATTCAGTTTCACATACCAAGTTGCTAAGGAAATGGGGAATGGTCTAACTATCATCCAATGTCCCTCCACTAATGCTTACTGCCAGCCTTATTAATACAGCCTTCATATAAGGTCACATAAGCATCAAAATGCTTGTCACTTCAAGGCCAAGTTTTCACATAATCTCAGCAATGAAAAGTTGAATGTAATATCCAGAATATTATGTATTATATCCAGAATGTAATATCCAGATCAATATCCATTGATCTTTCATTTATATCTTTGCCATCTTTACATGATCTAAAACAAAAAAAAAGGAAAAATCCAAATAGTCTAAAAGATCATCTCTGACACAAAGACCAAGGGACATTTTGTAGGACATCGACACTAAAATCACCCCAGTAACATAACATTTTAGAGAACCAAAGAGCCAAAAGGAGTCTTAGAGATGGTTTAGTCCAGTAGTTCCCATGAGATGACCAAGGGTTTTACACTAAAATTCTTAATAATGCCTAAAGCAGTAAATAATCGGTTTGTTGCAAGTATGTTTTCCTCTATAAAAACAAGTATGTACATGCTTGAATAACATTTTATAATCATATAAAATAGGAGTTTGGGGAGGCAAAAGTTATCATTTTAGTTACTATAAGTTTATTGTTGTTCAGTTGTTTCATGCCCCCATTTGAGGTTTTCTTGCAAAGACAATGGAGAAGTTTGCCATTTACTTATCCAGCTCATTTTACAGAGAGGAAATTGAGGCAAACAGGGTTAAGTAATTTGCCCAGGACTACAAAGCTAGTAAGTGTCTGAGGCCACATCTGAACTCAGATATTGGCCTAATTTTAGGCCAGATTCTCTTATCTAGTGAGCCACCTGAAAAAATCTAAAAGAAAATTATAAGCATTATATTAAAGTATGATGGAGATTCTCAACATACTTTTTTGTTGTTAAAAGGATTCAAGGAACAAAAAATAATGGTAGGAACCACTATTTAGTCCTATACCTTCATTTAAAAGATGAAGAAACTGAGGCTTAGAAAGATTAAGTTTAAATAAGTGGCCAAATATACTCATCATTTTCTAACAAGTCTTGATCATCTTCTCCCTTATCCCCCAAACCAGGAATATTCTTCCCAATCTTCTCTTTTCAGCTTCTTTTTATGTATTTTCTTTTCCCATAATATTGTAACTTGAGAAAAAGGATTATTTTGCCTTTTTTGTAGCCCCAAAGCTTAACACAATGTCTGGTACTTTGAACAGGTACTTAATAAGTATTTATTGACTAAATATACGATCTAAGTGACTTTCCCATAGTTTCAAAGTTAGGACAAGGAACAAAGGTGTATTAAGGCTCACTTCAATGCTCTTGTGGCCATACATAATTTTTCCTACATAGGTTGACATTAATCTATTCATTTTTCTAAGGCCTTCTGGAATCTGTTTGTGTTTTATACAGACAACCTCTTGGGATAAATAAATCCCAAGTTTACAAATGCATAACACAAAAATATCCCCAATCAAAATCATATTATAAAAGAAGTTCCATTCACATTTATTCATGTTTTGCTTCCGTTCCTGTGCCTAAAGTTCTAGATTAACATGGCACTTATGAGTTAGATGACTCAGTGGAGTTATGAGTCTGAAAACAGGAAAACCTAAGTTCAAATACTGCCTCAGACACTTTACAACATACAAATTATTTTATCTTTCTCACAACTTAACCTCAGTTTCCTTATCTGTTAAATGGGTTGTTCTGTGACTCAAATGAATTAACATGTAAAGGGTTTTGAAAACCATAAGTATTATCTATATAGCATATATATGTTATATGCATACCATACATTTTATCTGTTATTACTTGTGGAAAACACAGTGCTAAGAATAGGGGATGACAAGAAAAGTAAAAACTCTCAGCTTGCTCAGAGTGGGAAATGAACTTCTTCTGTGAAACTGTTAAGGACCTTATAAGTCTTCTCATCTACTTCATCATTCATTTTATAAATTAGGAAATGGGCCCAGAGAGATTAAATTATTTACCCAAGATCATGTAACATATTGGCAATCCTGGGACTTGAACCTTGTCTGTAAGCCTAGAACAGTTCAGTGCTCTTTACTTCATACCAGGAAAACTGGGTGTGGCTATCATCAAGGCCCATGGCATAGGATACTTACTAGCAGTATAACTCTGGGTTAAGTCACTCACTTGTTACCTCAGTTCCCACATCTGTAAAATGGGGATAATAGCATCTACCTTCCAGGATTGTTGTAAGAATAAATAAAATATTTTGTAAAGTGCTTTGCAACCCTTAAAGTTCTACATAAATTTTCCTGGCTGTTGTTCAGTTGTATTCAATTCTTTCTTACTCCACTGAGGATTTTCTTGTGAAAAATACTAAAATGATTTGCCATTTCCTTCTGGAGCTCATTTTACCAAGGAGGAATCTGAAGCAAATAGGGTCAAGAAACGCACCCAGGGTCTATATCCCAAAGAAATCATAAAGGAGGGAAAAGATCCCACATGTGCAAAACTGTAGCAGGGTTGAGTTTGGGTTTTTCTTTTTGTTTTTGTGATGGCAAAAAAATGAAAAATGAGTAGATGTCCATCAATTGGGAAAAGGCTGAATAAGTTATGGCATATTATTGTTCTATAAAATGGAATGGAATATTATTGTTCTATAAAAAGTGATCAACAAGCTGATTTTAGAATGGTTTTACATGATTTACACGTATAAAAGATTTACACAAACTGATAATGAGCAAAACAAACAGAATCCGAAATATATTGTACACAGTAACAGCAAGAATGTGCTGTTATCCCCTATGATAAATTTTTTTCTTCTCCGTGGTTCAGTGATCTAAGGCAATCCCAATAAACTTTGGATAGAAAATGCCATATGCATCCTGAAAGAGAATTATGATGATTGAATGTAAATCAATATATGCTATGTTCACTTCTTTTTTCTTTTTCTTCTGTTTTCTTTTTCTCTTGTGGTTTTTCCTTTTGTTCTGATTTTTCTCTCTCAACATGATTCATAAAGAAATGTTTTTTTTTTTAAGTATATATATAAGCAAAAATTAGTTAATTTAAAAAAAAAAAATAAAGAAACTAGCCCTGGGTCACAGAGTTAAGTATCTGTAGCCATATTTGAATTCAGGTTAAACGTTCGATTTCTTGGTCAATTGTTGATTGACTAAGTTGTTGATCACCTAAAATGTACGCGCACGCGCATACGTACACAAACACACAAACACACACACACACACACACACACACACACACACACACACCCTTCTATGACCTTCCACCCAATTCTGATTCCTTCCATTTTCTTGATTATTATTGTTTGCTATTATTTCGAATGTGCTTCCTTCCATCGCTAAATCCTGGGGGGTTGGGGCAGAGGAAGAAGAGGGGAGAAGGGGAAAGGTTGGGAGAAGATGTGGAGTGAAGAAAACCCAAGTTCAAATCTGTTTCAGCTACTTACTACCTGGGCAAATTACTTAAGATTTCTGTGCCTGAGTTTTCTCATCCCTAAAACGTGAATTATGATAGCATTTTCACGAGGTTATTGTGAAGTTCGAATGAGATAATATATTAGTGCTATATGATGAGTTTGAGGGTCAAATGGAGTTTACATTTTTTAATAGATAAATGTGCTAGCTATAAGGGCATTGTCTAGAATGTAGCTGAGGATACTGGTGCAAATTAACCAACTCCAATCATGGGGGGAGGGGAGGAGTAGTAGGAAAGAGAAGAACTAAAAAAGACTAAAATGAAGAAAAGCTATTTTGGGATGATTTTCCTTCAGATCCATTCTACCCACTCTTATGGCCACCCAAAATAGTTTCTAAAGTCCACAAGCTTCGCGGGAGAAGTGATTAACATTCTACTTCACTAATCACTCATTCTAGTCTAATTCATTATTTATTCATCACAACAAACAGCTGCCACTACAACAGTAAGGACACAAGGCCGGGAAGGAGCGTGGGGGAGGAAGAAGAGGGCGGGAAACGTTTTACAAAAGAAAATCACAAAAGTAAAGAGCAGGAGCCCAGAAAAGAATTTACTATCTGGGGCAACACTTGACAGGGAGAAAAGCCTGCTCATGTGACCTCTCTTCACGTGACCAACCAGCACGTGACCTTCCACCAATTAAGAAACGCGAGCCTTTAAGTTACCTGTTTCTAAAGCCGGTTTCACGCACCCACAAGGGGTCGAAGCGAGCGGGCTCCTAGGCTCTTCCGAATGCTGCATAGTGTCAGTCATCTCGGCCTGCGCTATAGAGTAAAATAACAACAACGATGTTGATGAGAACAATAACCACACCTGGTGTGGGTCCCTCGCAGCTAACCGAGCCGACAATCCCTGACCCCAGTGGCGCACAGCATTGGCTGAGGTCCCGCGCCTGCGCAGACAACGTGGGGGAAAGGGGAGGGAGAGGGCCCCTAGGGCCGAGCGCGCATGCGCGCGGCCTGTCCAAGGGCTCAGGATCCGCTGCTCCTCTTCTGTTGGCGTCGCCTCCTTCGGTCGCTAAGGCTGCCTCCGCCCTCCAGCATCCGCCGCCCTCAGAGGACAGGTTCTCCAGCGGACAGCCCGGAAGATCGGTTGGGGCTTGCACGCACTAGTCCCAGGTATCGTTGCGGGGAGCGGCTCTCCGGCCCGGGGCGCACACACCTGCGATCTGTGTCAGCTTGTCTGGCTGGGCCTGGGCTAGAAGGTCCCCCGGGGGAAAGTGTCGCGGAGCGTGGAGCCGCCCCGCCGCGAGCCGGGCGCCGACCGGGAGGGATTGGAGGCGGGGTTTCCTGCCCACCCAGACCCCGGGACGGTTTGGCTGCTGACGTTAGACACTGACCCAGAGTTTGGGGACACACGGTGTGTAGTGGCAAATTAAATGCTATCTTCGTAGACTTTATGTCATATATTCAAAAACTAAGAGACCGGAGTCTCTTTAAAAACCACCCACCACCCACATCTAGTGCAGTGATACATGAGCACGTTTAATAAAAAAACAAACAAAACTATGCCAGATACTGCTAGACCTCGGAAAGACAAGTACAAAGAATGAAGACAACCCCTGCTGGGTGTCCCAAAAATCCTGGTGCAGGTTTTAAGCATTAACTTGGGAATAATAATGATAGTAAACATTTATATGGCGCCTATTGTATGCCAGACACTTCATTCGGTCTTCAGAACCACCCTGGAAGGTAAGTGCAGTTATTATCCCCATTTTAATGGGGATGAAGAACCCGAGGCAAACAGATTAATTGATTTTCCCAAGGTCACATAGCTTATAAATATCTGAGGCTATAATATAATAACAGCTAACATTTATATAGTATTTATTGAGTGCAAGGCATTTATGTTACTAGTTCATTTTAGCCTTACAACAATCCCAGGAAGTAGATGCAATTAATATCCCCATTTTGCAGACGGGAGTCTGTTCAAACAGGTTAAATAACTTGCCATGACTCTTTTAATTGAAATTATGTGAAGGCTGGATTTGAACTTAGTTGTCTTGACTGCACATCCAGTGCATCTATCCATTTTGCCACTACTAACTTAGGGAGAAAAAAATATCGGAAAGTTTAATTATACATCTTTTGTAGTTATTTAATTTTGAATAGTAAATTTTTAATTTTAATTTTTTTTTCAGTCACTTCAATCGAAAATAGCAAATATCGAAGAAAGTCAACTGCTTTCTCTGGTTGGCTGAACTCATCTACAACAGCAGTAAGAAGAAAATTAACTTACTTTTATAAGGAGACTTCCCACAGAAATTTAATTAGCAGCTAGATGGAAAAAAAATCAAAGGAAACTGGCTCATTTCAATATAAATATAGATTTGGGAGACTCCAAGCAAGCAAAGAAACTGACTGAAATTGAGACAACAGCATTTGTATGTGAAGCATAAGAGAGTGGTCATGTAGAATTTTAATAAGAAACATTGATATACATAACCTTTCAGATGTCACTTTTTTATGTTTGTAGCAAATATACTTCTTAAGCTATTACATCTACGTCATGATTAATGCAGGTTCAAATAATTTACAATTCAGTTTACAAACAGTTACAATTTATAAAATGAGAGCAATTGAATTTAATGTGAGCCAAAAAATTAGTTAATTCAATGTATGTTAGTCAAAGGTTTTAACTTGCAGATATGTCATTCTGCTCTTGCCTATCATAGTTTACTGATGTAATTTGTTGCTGTGACCATTTTACCCACAGTTGCATTAATTTTTTTTTAAAAAGCCCATAACAAAATGGACAAAAGGAAGAAGACTTCAGATGAAAACACTGCCAGTGTGAAAAAAAAAAGGCTTGTTATTACATTAGAACAAAAATGTGATGTAATTGAGCGGCATGAACGTGGTCATAGTAACTCCAAAATAGGGCGAGATGTAGGAATGCCTGAATCTACAGTACGAAATATTATAAAACATGCAGGTGAAATTAAAAAAAAAGGTAAAGTTGCATCCACTTTTTGTGGTTTGCAAACAACTACTAGGAATAGAAGTGTTACAATGATAGAAATGGAACGCCTTTTAGCTGTGTGGATTGATGATTGTAATAAGAAATGCATTCCTCTTAGCCGAGCCGCCATTCAGACAAAAGCCTCAAGTTTATTTAAAGCAGTAAAAGAAAATGGCAATGAAGTAGATAGTGAGGAAACTTTTTCTGCCAGTGGTGGTTGGTTTGATCGCTTTAAAAATCGAGTTCATTTGCATCATGTTAAAATTACTGGAGAGATTGCCAATGCAGATGAGAACATGGCAGCCAACTATCCTGATGTTTTAAAAAAAATAATTGGAGAAGGTGGATACACTGATCAACCAATTTTTAATGTGGGTGGAACGGGCTTATTCTGGAAAAAGATTCCTTTCAGAACTTATATTTTTAAGAAAGAAAAAACTCAACCTGGATTTAAAGTGTCCAATGATCACCTTACAATTTTTGAGCAAAGTGAATGTGAAAATAGTAACTCTAAAATAGAACAAAATGTAGGAATACCTGAATCTACAGTACAGAATATTATAAAACATACAAGTGAAATACAAGGAAAAGACAATGTTGCACCAGCTTTTTGTGGTTTACAGACAACTACAAGAAATAGAAACGTTACAGTAGAAATGGAGCGTCCTTTAGCTGTATGGATTAAAGATTGCAATGATAAAAACATTCCCCATAGCAAAACAACTATTCAGACAGATGCTCCAAGTTTATTTAAGGTAGAGAACGAAAATGGAGATGAAATAGATAGTGAAGAAATCTTTACTGCAAACCAAGATGGCTTTGATCCCTTTAAAAATCAAGATCATTTACATGTTGTTAAAATTACTGAAAAGGCAGCTACTACAGATGAGAATATGGCAATTAAATTTCCTGATGTTTTAATGAAAATAATTAAAGAAGGTGGATACACTGATCAACAAATCTTCAATGTGGATGAAACAGGTTTATTCTGGAAAAGGATGCCATCCAGAACTCACATTTCTAAGAAAGAAAACACTCAACCTGGATTTAAAATGTCTAGGGATCGTCTAACACTTTTATTAGGAGGTAATGCAGAAGGAGATTTTAAATTAAAACCAATGCTTGTTTATTGGTCTCGTAATCCTCATGCTCTCAGAGGCTACAACCAACATTCACTTCCAGTTCTTTGGAGGTCAAATAAGAAAGCATGGGTAACTAAAGCTGTTTTTGAAGACTGGTTTTCAAGTTATTTTAGTCCAGCAGTTGAAAAATATTGCAAGGATAGCAACATTGCTTTTAAAGCATTATTGATTTTAGATAATGCCCCAGGTCATCCAACTACACTTGGTTCCTTGTGTGAGAATATAAAAGTAATTTTTTTGCCTCCAAACACAACATCTTTATTGCAACCCATGAACCAAGGAACCATTGCAACATTTAAAGCCTACTACCTAAGAAAAATTTTTGAACAAGCAGTTGCTAAAACTACAGGTGATGATGCAATGTCTTTAATTGACTTCTGGGAAAATTACAACATCAGAAATGCAATTGAAAATATTCATTATGCTTGGCAACAAATAACTACACACAACATGCGTGAAGCATGGAAGTGCATTTTGCCGCATTGTACAAATAATAATTTTGAAAGTTTTTCTTCTCAAAAGCAGGCTATTATAGGAGAAATAATAAACATAGGAAGAAAGCTTGGTTTTGATGAACTAGAAAATGACGATATCCTAGAATTGTTAGAATCACACTCGGAAGAATTGACTGCTGATGATTTTCTTCATTTAGATCGACGACAGGTGTTTGAAGATGTTGACGATGATTCTGAAAAAGCAGATGATATCCATATGAAAGAGTTCACTCTCAAAGAATTTGAAGATATCTTTCAAGCTTTAGAAGTTGTGAAGCAAAAAATTATGGATGCTGACCCTGATGTTGATCGAAAAATGCAAATTCACCAAGATGTGGATAAAGCTCTTTGCACCTACCAGCATATGTATGAAGATTTAAAGAAAGAGAAGACAATTCAGTCTACACTGCTAAAATATTTTAAACAAGAATAACAATGTTTTCATCATAACAGTGTAGGCTTATCTTTAGGTAAGATATTCAGTAATTTAATTTTTTATTTTCTTAATTTTGCTTTCTATAGCTATTTGTAATAAAATTGAATCAAAAGTACATTTTTCTTATCCTTTGTTATATTATGTTAATAAACAGTAAAAAAAGAAAGACTTATTTTAAATATTTTCCTTGCATATTTGTATCTGGCTGGAACTAATAACTGTATTTTTCATATAACTTCAAATTATTCAGCTTCAAATAATGCAACCATTTCATAGGATTCGTTATTCATGCTAACTGGGATCTAGTTGTGAAGCTTAAAACTGTGCAGTTTCCATCCCCCGTTTCTTCAGCCATCAATCCATCCCCTTATTAATAAGGAATTACCTAAAAGAAGTGAATACAAACACCAACTCAATATAAAAATTTATGCAGCATTCAGGACTCATTGTTTTATCACCTCTGCAAAGAAGCAAAAAATGCCTTTTTTCAACCCCTTTCCAGAAGCAGTCTTCTTGGTCATTATAATTATTTAATGTTCAAAAGGGAAACAAAGTAAGATTCTGAAAAATCTTTTAACTATGCCAAGGAATAGTTTAAGGGAGAAAAAAAGATAAACTAGAGGTAACATTCAAAGAGTTTACACTCTGGTAGAACACAATGTCTTTTTCAGACTTTATGTCATGGTCAGAGAACTTGAATTATTCCTGGTGTTGATATACTGTTGATACTGACTTCAGTCAGGTTACTTGTCCTTGTTGGCATTTCCTCATCTATAAAATAAGGAAATTGGACTAGATGACTTCTGAGCTTTAGAGTTCTTCTAGCCTAAATATGTATTCTTACTTGGATTATGAAATGTCCAGACTAGCTTTCTGGAGAATCTCTGGACAAGCCTTGGTCTTAGGGAGAGAAGTGATGAAGGCAAGAGAACCACTATGGTGATGGTTTGTCTGTATCTGAGTCTCTTCAGTCTGAGATCGAGATCGAGCACACACACTCATCTCCAGTCCTCTCAGCCCTTAAATACCTTAGTACGATTACATCACTACAGCACACTGAGCATGTTACATCACCATGTCACACTAAGTATATGCCAACTAGAGTGATTACATCATTACATCACACTAAATATATGTGAACGAGGGAATCATTATCTCATCAATCATACTGAGTAAACATCCTGCCATAAGTATCCTTGCTTCTAGTATACTTTTCCTGGAGTTCCTCACTATCTTCTGTCTTCTGCAGGATTATACAAAATTCCTTTTGATTTAACTGAAGCATATGTAACCTTTATTTTACAGAGAAAACTGAAGGATAGAAATCAAATAGTAAATAATTGAAATAGTCCTGGATCTTCCAGCTAAAAGTCTAGTGTGCTTTCTACAATCCACTATTTAAATGAGATAGCAATTGATGCATTAATGTTTTATGAAAAAAGTAAATGTATTTTTGGCAATACTTGTTGATTACTTGTTATGTGTTAGAAATATAAAAAAGACATGGTTTCTATATGAAGCAGTGTGAAACATCTTACACATATTAACACAGAGAAAATATTAAGTAGAATGTGAAATTCTAAAAAGAAAAGATCACTTTAACTCTAGATAAGGCTTCCTGGACCATAGCATTTAAATTGAGCCTTGGAAGAAAGATAAGAATTAAAATGGGACAGAGGTGGAGGAATAGTGTAAATGCCAAGGCAGAAAAGTAAGTTAAGGGAAGAGCCAAAAATTCTATTTGACTTAAAGCTCATTAAGATAAGTAGTTTGAGATGTGACATAGGTAAAAATGATAAACTGAGCCCAAAGTATGAAGATTCTTGAATTCTGGATTGTAGAATTTCAACATTATTTGATATGTGGAAGAAAGTGATTAACAATTTCCAAGTGGAGATGTATGGGAGGAGGGGAGAAGTAAACAATAATCTGAATTAGATTGACAACAATGGTAATAGAGACAAATTAATCAAAAGATTACTAGGTACTATCTGCTGGGTTAATTATTGGTGATAGAAATGGAGGTTAATCTTAGAGGAGAAAATGAAGGCACTAGCTTCTGGAAGAAAAACCTGCAGAAAGTAGTCTTTGAGCTGAGTTTTGAAAGAAGTGAGGGATTATAAAAGGAACAGTACAGAAGCATATTGTAGCCAGTTTACAAAGACTCTGCTTAAAGCAATTGTTAAATTTTCAATGTTAGCAATACAAATCAGGACTTGATTTGTTTTGTTGATTATCTTAAGTATACTGTGCAGCACAGTATCTGCAGGGGAGTAATATTTGTTCATCATTCCTTCTCACAGAGGATCAATGGCATAAGAAGACTGGAAATATAGGAAAGGTACAAGTTATAAAAACAGTTTAAGTGCCAAATGAAGCAGTTTTTAATTGATCCTGGAAGCAACAGAACACTAAAATTTGCAAAATTGAGAGACAAGAGGGATCTATGCTTTAGGAAAATTTAGGAAAATACTGTCACCTATGTGGAGGAGAGACTCAAGTCAAGAAGAATTAGTAGGTTATTGAAATAGTCCAGGCAAGGGGCGATGAGGGCCAAAGCTAGAGTGATGACCGAATGAATAAAGGGTCAATTACATGAGTAAGAAATTCGTGGAAGTAGAAGATATGACAGCTGATTGGATATATAGAATGAATGAGATTGTAAACTTGAGTGACTAGAAGAATGTTAGTGCTCTTTAAAGAAATAGAAAAATTTAGAAATGTGATAGGTTTTGGAAGGAAAATAAAGAGTTGTTTTAGACACATGAAGTTTGAAATGCCTACAGTATGTCCAGTGTGGAATGTGCACTATGCAGTTGGTGATGCAGGACTGAAGCCCAGAAGAGGCCAGGATTGGGTGTATAGATTTGGAAATCAAGATTGAGACAATATTTGAACCTATGAAAGCTGAAATTATCAAGTGACATATCATAAAGAGAAAAGGGGGCAGAAGAGAGTCTTGGGGACACTTACAAATTGTGGTATAAACATCCAATAAAGGAGACTGAGAAGAAATGGGCAGAGGATAGTAGTATTGTGGAAACAGGAATTGAACATGGAGAACATGAAGAAGGAGACATGAAAGATAATTCTTAGTTTTCCAATTAGTAGTCCAGAATAATAGCTATGTTATTTACAAAAATAGAAAAGTCAGGAACTTTTTGGAAGAGCAAGAAAAATATCTCTCGTCGTGAAGATAGTTATACTAGGAGGAACCAGTTCCATTTCTTCCCTTTTCCAGAGAAAACTTCTTAAACTGTGAATCTTGACCTCATGTGGGGTCTTATTACTCAATATGTGATTCAGAAAATAATGATTACCAGTGAATGTTTCATTTGTATATTTTATATATCTATGTACCCAGGGTCACAAGTAAAAATTTCCCAAGTGAAAAGAGGTCACGAGTGGAAAAAATTTAAGAAGCAGAGTTTTCAGAAGAGGCCTTTCATTTGAACAGGCCCAATTGTCTGGAGAGAGAGTGAAAATCTTGAGAGTGAGGCACTCCTCCAAGCCTTTTGAACTTGCAGGATGGTATGTGAGTGCTAATTTCTATGAACCTACATGACCTGACAAGAAGACATATATTGTGAGATACAAACAGAACTTTCCTATAGCCCCCAAGCCCCTAGTGTGTGAAACTCAGTCCGACAAGGAAGAGTATGCAAAAATATTTTAGTAACAATTCTTAACCTGTGGTCCAAAACTTCTGTTTAAAAAATGTGTGTGTCTATGTATGTGTTAACAACTGTCAGTTTCCTTTATATTTGTCTTTATTTTATGCATTTGTAAACATTCTGAGGAATCCATAGCATCACCAAACAGTCAAAGAGGTCCACGACAGAAAAAGGTTCAGAACCCCTGTGCCTAGAAGCTGAGCATGGCAAAAATGCAGAGGATAAAGAAATTAGGTCAGTGGGAAAATGACTACTACCTTCTGGGAGCTAACTGTGGTTACAGGAAATAGCAGCAGTGATGGATTGTGGTGGGGGATACTGCCCAGAAGGGCAGGAGGCAAGACTTGTCAGATACTCAATTCATCAATAAACATTAAGCACCTCCTATGTGCCAGGCCCTGGGAATACAAAAAAAAGAGGCAAAAAGCAGTCCCTGTTCTCAAGGATCTGACAATTCAAAAGGGAAGACAAAATGTAAATAAATGTATACAAAGCTGGCTATATACAGGATAAATAAAAATAATTTCAAAAAGGGAAAGCCCTTAATTTAGAGGGGTCAGGAAAGGTGGGTTGATGTCAGCTTTGTAGCATCTGTCCAGTATTCCCCCTTCTCTGACATTGCCACTATTCTGTAGAAAGTGGGATTTTAGTTGGGAGATGGAGAAGACCAAGGAGGTCACTAATCAGAGTAGAGAAGAGAGTGTTCCAGGTATAGAAGACAGCTGGAGAAAATGCAAAGTTTCAGGAAATGGAGGGTCTTGTTTTTGGAACAGCCAAAGGGAAGGTGTAAGAAGACTGGGAAGGTATCAGAGGACAACTTGGGAATGAATCATCCTGGCAGAGGCTAAATTATGAAAGACTCTGTGCATGTGCATGATCAGATCTTTGGGGACTGAATGGAGGAGATGGAGAAAGAGTTGAGGCAATAGGATCCCCTGGTGTGCTCCTGCAACCATCAAAGTGTGAAGTGACCAGCACTGCCCCTGGTTTATCAGGATCCAAGCAAGAAGCCAGAGGAGTGAGGAGTCCCACAAAGTATAACCTATTGTTTAACATAAGGAAAAAGTCTCAACACAAAGATTATATACATAAATTTTTTATTTAGTTAAAACTAGATCAAAACCAAAACACACAAAAAATTAGCTATTATGCACACATCAGGTAGGTTTTGAGGATCTTACTACTGTAAGTAAAACTGCTACACTAATAAGACAACCAACTTTTTTAAAAAGCCTAAGCAAAATAATGAAATTATTACTATGTTAATATTTGAATTAAGTTTACTAGAAAATGAAAAACTGCCAAAGAAAGGTTTTAAGTGTTCCTGGTTCCTAATGTCTTAATATCAAGAATTAATTAAAACAATTTTGTTTTCTGAGGGACAAAAGGATAGTCCTCAGATATTTTTCCTCTCTTTTCCTCCCACCCTTACCCAATCTGCTCCAACCTATCCCTAATTCCCCAGCACACACAAATGAGTCACCATAGCTGAAGGCAGGTCTTCAGATTTGTTAAATATAGAGTACAAATAGGAAAATATTCTTTAGTTAAATTATTATTGAATATCATAGAGATCTGTACTTTATTGAACTTAGAGAAATTGTGCATTTAAAACATTAGAATACTGTATCTTTAGTTTGAAACTATCATGGTTGAGGTAGTTGTTGAAATCTGTAGTAATCAATCTCTGCATTATTCTCCTGGGAAAGATTCAGAATTGCAGGCTTTTCTGGTTCCTCTGCTTTTGTTATTTTTTTCAACTCTGTAAAACAAAATAAAATAGACATTAATGGTTTGCAACAAAATTCCAGAATGTAAATACTTAGAAATTAATTATTATCTTGATTTTAATTGACTCTAGTTTTTTTTCCTAAATGCTTTTTGGAAGCAAGGGAATATTCATTAAAATATGGTAAAACTTCAAAATTAACATCCAATTAAGCAAAATTCCCTATCACAATGTTTTGTTGAATTCTCCTTTTAAAGGGAGCTAAATGACAAAGAAATGAGTCATTTTCAAGGGTTTAAAAGTCCAGGAAATATTATAGGGCCAATAGAAATTCATCTAACTATTCTACTTCTTCCTACAGTATTGAAGGAATAGAACTTATGTTCAGAATGATAGCCACAAAGCACTTTGAGACCACCAGTCATTAGGAAAAAATTCAGTTAGGTTCAAAAAAATCCAAGATACTCAAGAATTTAGAAGAAAATTAAATACACTTTTCCTTAATCACTCTGGTTAATTTTTATTATTTTTATTTAAGTATCATTTCTGCTAGATTCCTATCTCTTCATTGGCTAAGAAAGTGTTTCAAGTTTTCTTTTCTTTTTTTTTTTTATTTCCTCAAATTGAAACCACAAATCCAGTATTCATTGGCTGATTTCAGCTCTTGAGATAAGGAGTTCAACCCTAGTTGTAAAATAAACTAAATCAGTGTCTCTGCGGGTCATAAATACTTTAGTGAAAGGGACATTTGAAAATCTTTAGCTTAACTGTTCTGAACAGTTGATAGAATAGTTAGAGATTTGGGCCTAGAGACCTGAGAGATTTGAGTTCAAATATGGCCTCAGATCATATACTAATTATATGCTCCTGGGCAAGTCATTTAACTTATATTTGCCTCAGTTTTCTCATCTATAAAATGGAAATAATAATAGTGCCTGCTTTCTGGAGTTTTTGTGAGGATTAAATAGATAATAATCATAAAGTACTTAGCACAATGCCTGGCACTTAGTTATTATTATTATTATTATTATTATTAAGAAACTTGCCCAGGATTCAATAGTACTTGAATATTTTAAACCCAACTAGTTACTAAATGAAAACTTTCATTTTTATTTGAACATTTTAATGGAAGAGGGAAGCCTACTTGGAAGGCAAATGATTGCTGTAGCAGTTTCTCCATGTGTTTCAGGATCCTGAACTTCAGGCATATCATTTGTGGGGCATGTTTCAGTATGACGTTCTTCAGGACCAGCTGTCTTGTGACATATTTTAGCCAAGAGAGTCTTAGGCATAGCTGCTTCTTGGTATGTTTTAGGGACATATTTTTCAAACACAGATATTTTCTGGCTGATATTAGGCGTGAGATCTTTGGCCACAGCTGTATCTTGGTATGTTTCCAAAGCATACTCTTTAATTCCATTTCTTTCTTGGCATTTTTTAAGCAAAAGATCTTCAGGCACAACCCTTTCTTGAGACATCTTAAGGGCAAGCTTATCAAATACATTTTTTTCCTGGCATGTTTTAGTAAAAAAAACTTCATGTCCAGCTATTTCTTGATAGGCTTTAGGGGTATATTTTTCAGGCATAACTCTTTCCTGATGTGTTTTAGGAGGAAGATCTTTGGGCACAGCTGTTTCTTGGTGTGTGTTAGAGGTATGTTCTTCCAGTGCCTCTATTTCCTGGAATGATTTAGGGAAGCTACTTTCACACACAATTGTTCCTTGATACATTTTAGGAACATCTTTTCCAGACATTGCTCTTTCCTGGCATATCTCAGGAGAGCAATCTTTAGGCACAGCTGCTTCTTGACATGTTATAGAGGTGTGTTTTTCTGGCACAGCTGTTTCTTGGTATGTTTTAAGGGTGTATCTTTCAGATACAGCTGTCTCCTGGTATGTTTTTGGAGAAACTTCTTCAAGGACAGCTGTTTCTTGGCTTCTCTTGGGTGCATAGTTTTCAGTGATAGCTGTTTCTTGATGTGTTTTCAGAGAGCAATCTTTAGGAACAGCTGTTTCTTGGTATCTTTTAGAAGAGAAAGATCCAGGTACAGCTGTCTCTTGGCAAGTTTCTAGGGTGTGTTTTTCAGGCACAGCTATCTCTTGGCATGTTTTAGAAGAAAGTGCTTCATAAGTGGCTGTTTCCTGGCATCTTTTCGGTGAAGAATTTTCAGTTTTCGCTCTTTCTTGGAACGGTCTGGGAGAAAGATCTTCAGGCACATTCATTTCTTGGTATGTGTCAAGAGTATTTTCAGTGATAGCTGTTTTTTGATGTATTTTTGGAAAGCAATCTTTAAAAACAGCTGTTTCTTGATATCTTTTAGGAGAGAAAGATTCACATACAACTGTTCCTTGGTATGTTTTAGGAGATGGTGATTTAAACCCAGTGGTTTCTTGGTATGTTGTAGAGGTATGCTTTTCAGGCACAGCTATTTCTTGGCTTTTTTTAGGAGAGAGATCTTTCAGTGCAGAGGCTTCTTGGTAGGTTTCAAGGGTGTTTTTTGCAGACACATCTATTTCTTGACACGGTTTAGGAGAAAGCTGTCCAGGGACAACTGTTTCTTGGAATCTTGTAGGTGCAGAGTTTTCAGAGATAGCTGTTTCTTGATATATTTTTGGAGAGCATTCTTTAGGAAGAGATTTTTCTTGGTATCCTTTAGGAGAGAAAGATTCATATACATCTGTTTCTTGGCATGTGTTAGGAGATAGTTCTTTAAACTCAGTGGTTTCTTGGTATGTTGTAGAGGTATGCTTTTCAGGCAAAACTGTTTCCTGGCATGTTTCAGGAGAAAGCTCTTCAGCTACAGCTGCTTCTTGGCATCCCTTAGGTTCAGAGTTTGCAGTGATGGCTGTTTCTTGTCTTATTTTTGGAGGGCAATCTTTAGAAAGTGATTTTTCTTGATACATTTTAGGAGAGAAAGATATAGGTTCAACTGCTTCTTGACATGTTGTAGGAGGCATCTCTTTAAATACAGTGGTTTCTTGGTATGCTGCAGAGATATGGTTTTCAGACACAGCTGTTTCCTGGCATGTTTTAGGAGAAAGATCTTTAGACTCAGAAGTTTCTTGGTATGTTGCTGTTGTGTAGTTTTGCGGTATAGCTTCATGTTGATATGTTTTAGGGACTTGTTCTATCACAGTTGCTTCTTGGTTTTTTGTAGAATCAAAGTCCTTGGCGGCAGTCACCACTGACTCCTTCTGTTGCTGTAGACATGGTAGTTCTTTCTTTGCTTTTTCTTCCTGTTCCACACTCACAACTTGTAGGGAAGGTTCCTTCTTTGCTTCTTTAGTTTGTGGTTGGCCTCGGCTTTTTGCTGTTCTTTGTCGTTTGCTTTGATTTTGTGATCTGTTAGGATAACAAAAGAAGATTCACGAACAAGAAGATTCAGCATACATATAAAAATATAACATTATAGTGTAACTCGAGGCTCCTTAAACTTTTTCTACTCTTGACTCTTTTTTGTCCAAGAAATTTTTTTAAATTTCAATAGTATTTTATTTTTCTAAATACACTTTTCAACATTCATTTTTGTAAGACTTTTTGTTCTGAATTTTTCTCCTCTCCTTTAGCACCCCCTCCCAAGACAGCGAGTAATTTAATATACATTAGATAAATGTGATTCTTTTAAACATGAGAAAGAAAAACAAACAAAAAGTTTCTATGATTCTATTCATATTCAGACTCCATAGTTCTCTTTCTGGACGCAAATGGCATTTTCCATCCCAAGTCTAGTGAAATTGCCTTGAATCACCATATTGTTGAGAAGAGCAAAATACATCTCAATTGTTCATCCCATAATCTTGATACTACTATATACAATATTCTAGTTTTTCTCACTTCACTCAGCATCAGTTCATGTCAGTTTTTCCAGGCTTTTCTGAAACCAGCCTACTCATCATTTCTTATAAAACAGTAATATCCCATTACATTCATATAGGAAAACTCATTCAATCATTCTCCAATTGAAGCTGTCCAAGAAATTTTTATATAGGTATAAAATATATATAAAATAGGTATACAAATAAAACATTTACCAATAAATCATAATTTTGCAACCCCCACATTCAGTTGCCTGATCCCATGGCAGAGGTGGGGAAACTTTTTTTTTTTTCTGCCAAGGGCCATTTGGATATTTATAACATCATTTATAGGCTATACAAAATTTTCAACTTATAGAACTCAAGTAGTAGGAGTAGTTTTAGTACCTATCTTTTAGCTCATCATCACTGTCAGTTGCCTTAGCAAATGATTTTGCAGAACTTATACAGCCAGATGTTCCCCATCCCTGCCATAGGGTTGCAACCCATAGTTTAAGATGTTTTAGTATAACTACAGTTAAATAGGAGTAAAAACTGAGTTTAATGCCAGTCCAGTTGAGAGTCAGAGCCCAGGGTTTGCACACCCAAAGAGGTGATTAGGATACAATTTCAGCCAGGATTTAGGAGTGTGAAGGTAGGAAAAGGTATTATTCTATACTGTATTGTTAGGTTTAGCGCAAGAAATTTAGTCTACCCTTAACAGAAGAAAAAACATGTATTGTGAATTGCCCAGACATCCACAAACTTGGAATCAAATCTAATCCTCTGATAAATCTAACACTTTTTTCATTATGTCTATAGACAAGATGACTTCTAGGTCTAATTCTGTTATGTCAGTTTATGTTGTCCTATGGAAGAAAAAAAGTTTTGAGAGAAGAAATTTAGTAATAATGACTTGGTCAGGTTCAGGTCGATCAGATATTAGGAATGAGATGCTGTGAAATAGCACCTTTTGAGCCTTCCATTAAAGTAGCAATGCTGTGCAATGGACAGAATGTGTATCCTGGAGTCAGGAAGACCTGAATTCAAATCCCACTCTAGATACCTACAAGCTAGCTGTATGGTGCTGGACAGCTCATGTATCCTCCATATGCCTCAGTTTATGATAGCCCCTACCTACTGGGGTTATTCTGAAGATCAGAAGAGATAATATTTGTAAGATAGGTCCTTAACAAATACTTGGTTTTTTTTCTTTTCTGACGGGGTTTTTCTTGAAAAATCAGTCCAGTAATACCAAGAAGAAAATAAGAAGGTTCCTATATGATTCAAATTGTGCTTTACTTTCAAGATCCTAAAATCTCTTCTCAAACTACTTGGCAGATCAGAAGCCAATTAAATCATCTTTATCTCCAACTTTAACTTCTGTGTATTCTCTGGCTTTCGACTACCAGACAATTTTTCCTCATGATTTCATCTTTATTTCTGGCTTCCATGCAATTTTCAGCTTTTGCTTTGATTCTCTTGATCTAGCTTACAGCTCAGTCTAGAACAGCTCTCTATTTTGGTATCTTGTGTAAAAGCGTGGGCAGCCAGATGGCACTGAGGTAAGACTGCTATACCTGCAGTCAAGGAGACTTCTTTTCCTGAATTCAAATCTGCCTCAGACATTTACTATGAGCAAGTCACTTAATTTAGTTTGCCTCAGTTTCCTCAATTGTAAAATGAACTGGAGAAGGAAATGACAAATTCCAGCCAAGAAAGCCCAAAAAGGAGTCATAAAGAATCAGGCAAGCTTAAACTAAATAACTAAAATTAAAAAAAAAAAACCCTAAATAACAAAATGTAAAGGATTGGACTTAGAAGGCATTTGTATAATACTAGCCATCATACAGTACTTTAAAGTTTACCAAATCATATTCCTTGCCTTCTTAATGAGTGGAGGATGGGTAGAAGGAGGGAGAAAATTTGGAACTGAATTTTTTAAAAAATTTTTTCAGTTGGAAAAAAAAAATGTTTTTACATTTACCAAAGTGAAGTGACTGGTCCAGGCTCACATAGCTAGTAAGTGTCTGAAGTCAAATTTAAACTCAGATCCTCCTGATTCCAGGGCCAATGTTCTATCCACTTCATCACTTGGATATTGATAACATCATTCATAGGCCATACAAAATTATCACCTTATTGAACTCAAGTAGTAGGAGTAGTTTTAGTACCTATCTTTTAGCTCATCATCATTGTCAGTTGCCTTGAGAAAAGAAAAATCCATTACAAATACGTATAATCATGTAAAACAAATTTTCGTGTTAGCCATGCCCCACCCCCTGCTTCATGAAAAAGATAAGAAAAAAGAAAGGAAAAAAAATATCTCTAATTTATTTTTTTCTGCCTCTAATTTATCATAGAAACGTTTATAGAAAAATATAGGGGCAGGTTTTTTGTGGTTATTTTGATTTTTGACAATTTAATTTAAAATTTAAAAATGTTTAAATATTTTAAATTGTTAAAATATTTAGAATTAGTAAATTATTTCTTTAAAACATTTTCACATCAAATCAGCAAATACTTATTGAATACTAGATATAGTCAAAATACTACACATGAAAATTATTGTACATGATTTGACCCTGGCAAATATTTTATTCACTGACAAGTTTTTTAACTTGTATGAAAGATTATTTTAAATTCCTTAATCCAATATCTCCAGAATAACAAAACCTCATTTTGACAATATCAGGTTATTGAGAAAAGGTATAATTCTGAGCCACTGATTTTCTAATTTTTTATTTTAAAAATTCCCTAGCAGTCTTTACAAGAACAAACAAATGGATAAAGTATGTATGTTGTTCGGGTTTTAATATGTAAAATCATTAAAGAATCTCAGAACTGAAACATTATCAGAGACCATCTAGCTCAACCTATACCTGAACAAGAATATGTTTATACACATATGTACATATACAAGTACACGTAATACACTTATAATATAACAAACCAAGCAAGTATTCATCTAACCAGAACAATCTACACAGTAACAATATTGTAAAGATAATCAACTTTGAAAAACTTAAACACTCTGATCAATATATCAACATAATAACCAACCACAATTCTCAAAGACTCATGATGAAGCATGCTGTCTATCTCCAGAAAGAGAATTGACAGACTCAGAGTGCATCTTGAAGCATATTTTTTTTCTTTCTTTTTTCTTATCTTTTTCATGAAGCAAGGGGTAGGGCATGGCTAACATGAAAATTTGTTTTATATGATTATACGTATTTGTAATGGATTTTTCTTTTCTCAAGGAAAGAGAGAAGGGAAAGAATTTGGAACTGAAAATAAAATTTAAATCTACACACACACGCACACACACACACACACACACACACACACACACACACACATATGGAGTCAACTAGATTGCTTAAAGACCTCAAGCGAGTCCATCAGCACATATATCTTGACCAGGCACAACAAATGAACAATAATCTGGATGCAGAGTTGAATAGGAGGAGAAGAGCAGGCAGGATTCCGTTTTGGAAACTACATTTTCAATTATCTCAAGTTGCCCTCTATCTCAAAAACTTATTTTTTAGACAATAGAATTTTCTGATTAATGCTTTGCATCTACAAATTAGAATAGCCAAAATAATATGCAATCTAAAGGACAATGAATAGAAATAGCACACATATTTTAAAAATTAAATTGAAAAAGCAAATTTTGCCCTATTACCATTAATGACTTCCATGCAAGAAGTGTCCTAGAAGTTGTCACTAATAATCTATATGATGGAAAATGGAAGTAGGTCAGTCATTTGGTAAGATTGACAGCTTGAATATTATGTTGCTATCTATGAAATATTAAAAGAACCAGAGGAGAGTTTCCAGTGCATTGGGCAGATCCTCTATAAATTTATGGAAATCCTCTAAAAATTTATGGAAAGATATGGATAGTTCAGAGAATGAAGGAGCTGATGAGAAGAAAACTATACTAATGGAGAGATCCCTCATATCTCAAATGTGGGAGATATTTAATGCTTATCAAATTTGTTTTTATTTTTGGAGGCAATTGGGATTGAGTCCAGGATCATAAAACTATTAAGTGTCTGAGGTCAAAGTTGAATGTAGCTCCTCCTGACTTCAGGGCCAGTGTTCTATCCAGTACCACCTAACTGCCCCTAATGCTTATCAAATTGAAATGAAATAGCTTAAATTGATATCATGGTTTTCCGAAAGCAACAAATATGCATCAACCCCAAAAGTTGTTCTCTAATTCTCCTGCCACTGGTGAAAAAGAATTACAGTAAGAATAAGAAAACATGGTCTCTATCTGGCCTGTCACTTAGTATTTGCTAGTCTGTGGACTAGTCTCTTAAACCCCCAGGAAAATCTCTTTGTTCTTCTGTAACACAGGAATCAGAGAATTTAGAGCTGAATGGACAAGTAAAGATCATCATGTCCAGCTCCTTCATTTTGTAGATGAGGAGAGTGAGATCCTGAGGAGTAACATGCAGAGTCATATAGTCTTTAAGAATAAAAGTTAGGAAACAGGTAGGTGGCACAGTGGATAGAACACCAACCTTGGTTTCAGGAAGATTTGAGTTCACATCTGACCTGAGACACATTACTAGCTATGTGACACTGGTTGCCTCTCCCCCCCCCCAAAAAAAAAAAAAAGGAAGAAGAAAGGATGAAAATTTGACTTCTGACTCTAAAGTCCTATGTTCTTACTCCTAAACCACATAACAGTCTCCACACAAGAAAATATTTGCTCTTTCCACTACATGTGGTTTTTAATTTATTTTTAAGTAAAATAACAGTAGTAATAAACATGTTATATATAAATAATAAATCTATCTACATATTTTATATATATATATACATAAAATCTATAAATATATAAATAATAAATAAAAGTTAAATGATGATATATTTATATGGTACCCTAACATTTACAAAATGTTAATGACCCCATTTGGAGTTTGTAGACAAAGATACAGAAGTGATTTGCTATTTCCTTCTCCAGCTCATTTTAAGATGAGAAAACTAAGGCAAACAGTTAAGTGATTTGTCCAGGATCACACAGTAAGTATCTGGGACCAGATTTGAACCAGGAAGATGAGTCTTCCTGAATTCTATCCACTGTGCCATCTGTCTGCCCCACTTTCCAAATGAGAAAACTGAGGTCAGAGAGGTCAACTGACTTGTTCAAGATCACACAGCTAGTAAACATCCAAGGTAGAATTTGAATCCAAGTGTTGCTGTCCCTAAGTCCAGTGTTATCCCCTATGCTGCAATGACTCTCTGTGTGAAAGCACTTTATGAACTCTACAGACAAATAGAAACAATTAGTGTCATTCATGTTTTTGTTTGGATTTCTTCAGGTGCCATCTTTACAATGTACTTATATTCTGTTGTAACTAATTTACCCAAGCAACTGTGGTGTTTGTCTTTCTTGAGCTTCAGCTTTTCTTTTCCTGAGGAGCTCTCGGTTCCGCAAACATCGGGTTCCTATGATCTCTGTGGGACCAAAATAAAATAACTTGATCAAGCAAAGGAAATAAAATTTAATTGGCCCATAATGAAGAATGGGATGACAGAATCTCTATACCCAATAGTTTCAGAATACACTAGAAATCTTCCATTTGGGAGTAATTGGGATCTATTCCTCTCTTTACCCCCTAGATCAAACAAATTCTGACCTCAAACGTTACTTCCATCCTAAGGGTAAAGAGGAGCAATTCTGAGCACAAAGGAGATCGCAGTCTCCAGATGTCTATGTCTGTATCTGCACAAGAGCTCCTTGAATAAATGACATTTCACTGAATCTTCACAAAACCATGAGCCTTGTGTTTGTGCCATGGAACCATGACCAGAGGAACACAGCTACCTTTATATAAAACTTCAATTCTTTTGAAGAGTAGATGCTTTGGAAAGTTTAATCTGCAAACTTAAACATCACGCTCTATTCAGACCCTATTGTCTTATCCTTCTTTTCTCTGACAAACTTCTTGAATATCACTCATCTACCAGAGGGATCCAAGACAGGATCTTGGCTACTTGCTACTTGGCTACTTGCATCTGCAAGTAGCCCACAAAACTCTACTGCAGCCTGAATCAAATTAAAACATAACTGATAAAAGGTTAACCTCCCCCCCAAAAAAGATACTATATAAATAATATTACATTGTGGTTTTCTAAATAATATGCAATCCTTAAGAATCCATTTCTATTTGAGTTCGATACTACTGTTCTACACCCTTGCCTATATATCTTCCCCACTCATTTCCTCCTTAACTCATTACATTCTAGTTCTTTAGATCTATCATTAACTAGCTGTGAGACTTTGAGCAAGTCACTTTATTCCTTTGAGTTCAATTCACTCATAAAATATAAAATGTATCTGTAATCTGGTCTCCATCTGTCTTTCAACCTTAGTTCTAACTTTTCCCACTATAACCAGTGTGATAGGTTCATTAGCCCCTTGTTCATTTTTACTTCTCTGCCTTAGGCTCATGTTAATTCCCATCATCAAATGTCTTCCTGTCTTCTCTGCCAATCTACATCCTACCCATGTTTCAAAGTTCACCTCAAATTCCATCACTTCCATGAAATCTTCCTTTGTTCCTCTCCAGCCAACAGTGATATTTCCTTGCTCTGAACTTCTATAGTATTTTCTATGTATACCAAATTATTCTAAAGTTATTGAATTATAACCCAGGTTATTCCTTTTTGAATGCATATAGCTTATCTCCATTATATTCCATGAGGAAATGAATCAATGCTTAATTTGAGGAAGCATAAAACTTCTTGAGAGAGTATTGGAGGACCATAAAATCTTAGAGTTTAGAAGGAACTTTAGAGGTCCCCTGGCCCAGTACCAATCAGAAGTAGAATTCTTCTCTACTACGTGCCTGACAAATGTTCATTTATTTTCCCCTGAGCCATGTGCTCCAATTTTTTTTTCCATAATTATATCGTCATAAAAGTTCTGTGGACAAATTCATTACTTGCATGCATCTTTGCAAACAAATTAGGTTTACAACCATTTTAAAGAAATATCCATCAGCAGGCAGATATAGTCCTGTAGTATATAAAATCCAAAATAGCAAGGCATTTAGAAACTCAATGGATGTTATTTTCCATTAAAATTACTGTTCCCTAATGTAACAAAATGGTAGATTTTTATGATTCCTTTATTTGTAGAATGACAAATTGTCTTTTTCTGGTGTCCAGTTTATTCTTGAGTTCTTAGATTATTTGCATTATTTAGATTAGAGATCTCATCTGTTATCTTTTGGGCCTTCAGTTTCTTCCAAAACTTTCTACATATTGAATATGAAATTTGTTCAAGATCCATGGTTTACTCATTGTGTCCACATAAGTTATTTCTAGTTTAAAAATAACAAAATCCCAATATTTTTTATCAGATGCCCCACATGCTAAAAAAATAAAATAAAATAAAATTCTTGTATTCTTGAAGAATCAAACATTAGTAATAAATAATAAGGGCAACCATGATAATAATGAAAAGAAAACAATTTACTCAAAAACTTTTTAAGATTTGTTTTCATCATGCATCAAAAAATAACCTGAACAAATATGTTTCTCTGTCCACCTGTTTCTTCTGTTCCTTCTCTTCTCACTCACATATATCACATAGGCCCATGTTCTAAATAATTAATATTTACACATCATTCTTTTAGTTATTTACCTTTAATTTTTCTGCTTGCTTACTTTCTAAGATTCAAGGAATAATTCTTTTATTAACTCTTTTCATTTCCTCAGGTTGTAAATTTAAAAGTTCTATGTCAGTTTTTAGAATCATAGGACTAGAGAGTAACAACAGGATGCCTAATGTCCTGTCTCCCACAATTATTAGTAAATATTCATCCATGGCCTGTGCAAGATCCACATAGAACATGGAAGTGAACATAATCCCTGCTATATCCAACTGCCACCACTTTACAGTCTCTGCAGTAACTTTTTTTTTACCTGGAACATTGTCTTCTTTCTTGCTAAGCGCAGACATCGCCTCAAAATCCCGGTGAGGTTGGTCCCTTTTTACATTATTCATCCTGCTTCAGTTGGTCATTACAGTTTAGTGACTGCCACAAATGCCAGCCTACCAGCTGATTCAAGACTTTTGAAACAACTAATGCTTTCAAGAACAAACAAACATTAGTCTTCCCGCCCAAATGTCTTATCTGGTCAGACCACAGCTGCTTGGCTGGCTCCATTTTCTTTATCTTTCTCTAAAGGTGTGTAAAGGGGAAAGTATTTGGTAATGCATCCTTGCTCTTTTTCATCGAATTATTCTTTTTAGAGTGAGGCCTTCTGATAACACCGTGGCTTATAAATATTCCTTACCATTCAGCATCTGTTTGGGCATATCTCCCCAACTGCACACTTAAATGTTCTTCCTGCTTACATAGTTTTCCCGCCCAGTGCATTTTCTCTCATACTCTCACAAAATGACATAAAGAATTTTGCTATTTAAGTGAATAGCCAAATTTAATAATTGAGACATAAGAAAAATGATCAATAGTTAGATTTTTAAAAATAGAGTCCTGATCATTTATAAGTGACCCAAGATAACCAGTAAAGTAAATGGCTATGTACCCAGTAAGAACTAGTAAGCATTAATTGATGAGGATGTCAGGACACATCAGAGAAATTAGGTTGGCAATGTCATACTTGCAGCTATTTTAAGATATCATCTGGTCCTTCAGTGAGGATGGGCTTCCTTTTTTCTTCTTAATTTTTTTTTGTGCCTTCTGTTTAAAAATCATAGCCATTTCTAGATATGCAGCTGGATTGGGAGACTACATTCCCAGAAAATAGAAGTGTATTCTGATCAGGAAGTTGGAAGATAATGTGCAGTATTAAATCCTCCCAACCCAGAAGACCAATCTAGTCCCTAGCCTCAAGTAAGCCTAGTTCCTATTTGCATGCATACTTAAAAACTCACACTGCCAGAGGCCTATTGTTGCTTAAGCTATATATAGCAGCAAGCTAATGACATTCTTCTGGGTTATATTTTTAAAATGCTTATTCAATGTACTTATTTTTTCTTATGAAAATACCCTCAATTTCTTCTTGTGTTTCAAAATTTCCCCAATCTCCCCCCCACACCCTGGGATTTCCATTTTTCAACCTTCCCAACCTATATATTTATATTTATGCATTCTGTGATTATTATTTCAAATTTAAAACCATTCCTTAATCAAATTAGTCTGGGAAACTGTGACAGAAGACCTATTTCTGTATATCAGGGCAAGGTTGTAATATGTCATTGAAATCCCAGCCAATTTGAAGAAAAAAATATAGTGTGTATTGCTTTAAAATTGATAGCTACCTAAAGAATTGTGCTTGACTCCACTATATATAAATCAGATCATACTTTAATTTGTCTAGGAATGCAAAGGAAATATATAGGGAAACATTTTTTAAGACAAAGAATACTTTTATAGTGAGAATGACCACCATTCTTTCACCTATCTTTTTGTAAATTTGGATTTTCACATATTCTGTTTTCTTAAAGAGTGTAAATACTGCATAAGGTATTTTGATGACAAAAAAGCATAAAATAATAATGATGGTCATTCAGGGATGTGGTTTTAAATATTGGGCCCACTTTTTAGTGGCTTGGATTATTGCAGCTCATTGGAATAACCCCAAACATTCTAAGAACATTTTCCTGAAAATACAGAGTGCTTCATTAACTTGACTATCTTGCTGATCATTAATAGCATTCTTTATAAAAGGAGCTTTTCCCAATGAAAATCACATTTAGTGCATAAACAAGGAATGGCACTTTGTCTAATTCACTTTTTCCTTCCTGAGAAAATGTCATGAATAATTTGACAACTTGATGCTAATGAGGAAATATAGATAGATATAGATATATATAGATATATAGAGAGATTGATTATACTCTTCATTTGAATTTACTCTTAATTTAGAGTATTCACTAAAAAGGAAACTCCTCCACTAAACCAGGTCAGCATCAATCTTAAAAAGTTGCCCAGGATACTTAGAGGTAAAGACACAGCCAGTGTGTCAGGGATGTGACTTAAACCTGGATCTTCCTAACTTTCCCTGTCTATGATGATGAAGGTAGTGATGTAAGGAAGAGGGAAAAAAGCATAAAGGAGGAGGAAGAGAAAGAGGAAAGGGGGAGGAAGAGGAAGAAGAGGAGGAGGAGGAAAAAGAAAGGAGGGAGAGAAGCACAGGTAGAAGAGAGAAAGCACAGAGGAGGAAAAAAAGAGGAGGGGGAAGAGAAAGAGGAGAAGGAGGAGGAAGAAAAAGAGTAGGCAGAGAAGATAGAGGAAAAGAAGGGAAAGAAAGAGAAAATAATAATATGTCTACCTTCTACTTTTAGGTAAGGCTATAATTATATTGTCCTAAACAAATGAGAATTCATCTTGTTTTTAGAAAAAATTAAGCCAGGGCTTAAATTTTTTCACTAAGGAAAATCATTTATTTCATTGTATATATAACTTAAATCTCCTCAGGATGCAGCTGAAATCTATTTAGGGTCATAGGATGCATTTATAATCAAGAAAAGATAGTGATTCCCATTTCTCTCAAATCAAATTTCTGAAGTTGCCCATATCTTCAACTTCATTGTCATCAATCAGCGGCAGCCACAGCAATCAACATCAGTACCTCCAAGAGAAGAAACACTTCACCAGAAATTATATTTACGAAGAATTTTTTAGTTCATCTATCCAAAATCTCTTAGTTATGATGTGATTGTATAATACTGAATTGCCAAAAATCACATACTCCATCTCTTAAAAGACTGCAGCCCAGGCTCTGTGTAGAGCCTTTTCTTGCTTTTTCATTTTCTCCAGCTTTACTGATTGACACCTGTGATGTCTTGGATCAAGCACAAATATTACTCCCTTGAAAAGACATAGAAATAAATAAATCTTAAGAAGAGTTCAGTATATTATAAATTCACATCAATAGTCAACACAGTTCAAACAGGACATGCCAGCAACTTCTTGTTACTTCTGGTGATTTCACCTAGTATCATTTTCAGAGTTTCAAGGCTATCAGACTGAAATATATTTTCTGTTCACTTATGTTAATTGAATAGAATTATACTAACCAGAAATAACTTCTTTCTGTCCTTTACTTTTTTGAGACCACCACCAAAACTCTACTCACATATCTCATTTTACCTTGGAGGTGAACCTGGAATCTTTAAGTCTATGTCAGGGGAACAGATCACATCAAACCAGAATGACTTGGATTGCTCCAGAGATGGACTCTGTGTCTGTCTTCTCCATTCTAACCTACTTAAGATTGAAAGGATCATCTGCAAAAAGTAGCGTCAAGGTGATTTTTTTTCTGCATTCTTACACTTAGATTCAATAAGTGAATTATTTAAGTGCAAAATGGAAGAAACCTGACAAGACAGCCATTTATCCAAAAAAATAAAATAAAATCATAATTTTAATGAAGTGAAAAGTCAGTATGAGTCAACAGTATATTAAAAAAAAAAAAAACTAATGAATCCATAGGCTGATCAAGAAAGGGATAGACTCTAGAGCTAAGAAGATGATATTCCCACTGTATGCTGCACTAGTCAAACCATATTAAGAGTACTGAATTAGCTTCTAGACATTCCATTTTAGGAAGAGCATAAACTGTAAAGTAGTCAGTCTAGTGAAAAGCCTTGAATTCATGCCATTTGAGGATAGGCCAAAGGAACTTCAGATATTTTAGCCTGAGGAATAGAAAATTTCAGGGGACATATAATAGCTGTCTTCAAATATTTGAAGGGCTATTGAGTAAAAGTTGCATTTGATTTGCTCTACTTAATTCCAAAGGGTGTAACCAGAAGCAGAGAATAGAAGTTGAAGAGTTCTATTTAGTCTTGATATTGTTTTTTGAAATCCTTAATACTCAGAGTTATTAAAAATGACACAAGGTTGTGGAGTTTCCCTATATTTGGAAATCTTCAAAGACTGGATGACCAGATACATGCATGAATGATACTACATAACTACTGAGATCCCTTTCAAAACTGAAATTCTATAATAGTATATGTTCATATAAACCATCTACTTGGAAGAAGTTATGATCTCTGTCAGTGGAGGAAATATCCACATCTATGATACTATTGACTTAATGTCATACTAATTATTACAACAGCAAAAATAACATCTACTTACTTATATATTCACAACTATATGTACAATTTACAGAGGATTTTATATCCATAATTTTATTTGCTTTTCAAAGTGATCGTGTAAAACAAATGTCACAGAACCAATCATCCCTTTTTAGAGATGAACAAACTAAATTCAGAGCTATTACTGCCCAACATCATGAGGCTAATAAATAGTAGTTCTCACTTTTAGTCCAAGTTTCTTTCTACTATATTACACAGCATTTTTCAATCATCAACATCCTTTTTATTCAGTATATAATTTATTGAATAGCAATAGTTCAGACAAATTTACTTTGAATGAATGAATGGAAGACATTAAGCACTTAATATGTGCCAAGCACAGTGCTAAGCCTGAGAATACAAATAGAAAAAGCAAGACAATCCCTACTTTCCAATAGGTTCACACTTTCATTGATGGAGACAACACATATAAAAGAGTTCAGCTGCAGGGCAGATATCAAGACCCAAAAGTCCTTAGGATAAATTAGGTATTTCGTAAAAGTTAATGTGTTTGTGTTGGTGATAGGCAAATGCTCATGCTATTCGTAGGGACAGCAGGATGAAATGAGGAAAATGCTGGATTGGGAAGCAAGAGGTCATGTTTTGACTGTGTTGTAAACTCATTACATAATGTTAGACAAGTCACTTTCTCTCTCTGGGGCTCATCTATTTTAAAATCATTGTCTTTGGGAGAACTTGAAGAAAGTCTAATGCAAGTATCGGGTATTTAAAGGACAATGGCTTAAAACTTTCTACTCCAACAGAATATAGTAACCCTGCTAGCTACCCTGGATTGATCCTCTATAACTTTAGATTTAGGAAGGCAAGACTGATGGTGCTAGGTACAAAAGGGCCATTAGGTTACAAGAAGATATTACAGGTGAAACTGGTGAAACAATTACATTTGTGACCATGCAATAATGGTAATGTTTTCCCATGCAATGTATGCCTTTTATGTAATTACATATATTAACTGATATGTGTTAATTTCTCTGGATTAAATAGTCTTTTATTATTTTTCTTATTTACATTTATTTTTGTTGACATCATATATTATATAATTCATGAATAATACTTCCAATTAATTATGTACACATAATCTGATATTTTGCATTGTCTACCAGTGTTATTAGGATAACTAAGTGATAGAGTAAACAGAGCCCTAGTCTTGGAATCAGAAAGTTTAAATCTGGCTTCAGACACTTATTATCTGTGTGATTCCGAACAAGCCATTAAACCCAGTTTCTTCATCTATAAAATGAGGTGGAAAAGAAAATGGCAAACTACTCCAGTATCTTTACCAAGAGAACCCCAAATAGGATCATTTAGAGTCAGACACAACTTAAAAATGACTGAACAGTAACCAATGTTATTATCATTGAAATCATTTTTGTTATTATGCTTGTTTGTATTATATGACATATATGTACTGCTGAGACATGTCTGTAATATATGCTGCATAACATGCAGACCTTTAGTTACTAAAGCATCCTGTTAAATAAGTCATGTTCTTCAGTGTTTTTCTGTAGTGGTGGAAAATAAATAAAGTGGAAAATTTTGCTAGGTCTTATCTCCCTCATACATTGGGCATCTTTTCAGAAGTAACCTGTTAATTCCTTCAAGGGAGGTCACAGTCATGAGACAAATCTAAACTATATTTAAAAGATTACCCCAAAAGTTCTACTCTGGAATGGGAACATAATAAACTAGCATAAATGAAAAAGACCTTGTCTCCTCTCTTTAGAAGATAGATTCCCTCAAGTCTTAACCTTGTCTGTGTAAACCCAAAGATAGTCTCCTTAGTAGAAGATGGTGCTCTATCCTGGTCCAGAGGGTTTTTAATTGGCAATAGAAGTAATTTGTCCAATGTAGAAATAGCAACTGAACAATGTTATAGCATGCATCTTATTATCTCCATGTAAGGGAAATCTCAGAGCTAAAATGAAAATGTAAAATCAAATTGTAGGCTTGCAAAAGCATAGCTTGAAACAAATGCTTAAAAAAAATTGAAAGAACTCACCAAATTCTACTTGTCTCTCTTTTTAGTGTGAGGTAAGTGAGTAATAAATGGTTGAAATAGCCTATGTACTAGGTAGTTAACATAGTATTAGAGGCAGGTTGGTGACACAGAAGCTATAATATCAGTTCTGGAATCAGAAAGAAATGAATTCAAATATAGCCTCAAACACTGACTGAGGGACCCTGAAGAAGTCAATTAATCTCTGTTTGTCCATTTATAAAATGGGGATGATGATAATAGCATTTCCCTGCCCAGGTTGTTATGAAATTAAAAGAAATGATATTTGTAAAATGCTTAATACAGTGTCTGGGTCATAGTGTACATTTCATAAATGCCTTTTTTCCTTCTTGCCTGTTAAGAATGAGAAGTATTTCCCTCTCAAAACACCCATGTAGAAGAGTTCAACATTTGCGGCTCCACCCATACTGTTTGGGGACTGGACAGTCTTGATAAAGGCTTACCAATGTCCAGGGCAGAAACACATAGGACATAGAAGCACTGCTCCATGGTGTATTAAAACACCCCCAGAATGATGTATTTCTACACACAGTTTTTCATAGCTAAGTTATTTTTCCTCATCTTTATGTGATCATAGCTTATTTATAATTTTCATAGTCAAGAAAAACTGTAAAGACCTTCTAGCCCTCATTTTTAGTAAACAGGCCCCCCAAAAAGGGCAAAGACATTCATAGGATCTTAGATTTAGAGCTGGAAAAGACTTCAAAGCTCATTTTATCTAGCTGTCCTCATTTTTTCAGAAAACTCAAGCCTGGAGAGGGAAAATAGAATCTTAGAGTGAGAAAAATCATCAGATTTCACCTAATTCAGCACCCCTTTATTTTAGATTTGAGAAACTTGAAACCCAGAAGGGAGAAATAAATCCATAAGATTATTTAAAAGGTCACCTAATACAATATCTTTCTCATATACATATATATTTGTGTGTATGCATATACTTACAGATATATATGTAACATGTATACTTGTATACATATGCACATAAGCAGATGTGTGTTTATATATGTAATTAGTATAATAAACTTATTCAGATCAAAATTATGGTGGATGGGCCCTAAATCCTCCTGCATTTATTTATTACAACTTTGTTCTTGCATTGATGGCATATGCCTTTACAGAGGGAGATACCATGTTCTCCCAGAAGTATCAAACTCAAATCCTGCAAAACTCCCAAGGGCAGCTGGAGCCAGATTAAAATGTAACTGGGAAATATTTAACAAAATTAATAAAAAAATATAATACACCATTTGTTGTTATTGTTCAGTAACAGCTAACTCTTCATGACCCTATTTGGGATTTTCTTGGCAAAGATATTAGAATGTTTTGCCATTTCCTTCTCCACAGGTGAATTAGCAAAAGGAGAGGGAACAGATAAGGAAACTGAGGTAAATAGGGTTAAGTGATTTGTCCGGTTCACACAGCTAGTAAGTGTCTGAAGCCAGATTTGATAATAATGTTCACTTGTGGTTTTCTAAGTCAATATGTGTCCTACAGGGATCCATTTTTATTTGAGTTTGATACAACTGATCTATACTGTCTTTCTTAAGGTCTAAGCCTTTTCACAAGCCAGGTTCAGAGTAGGGCTCTTCCTCCTGTCAGTGGTCATCTTCTCCAAGAAACATTGTTTAAAATTGTAAAAGCTTTCATTGTCATCCCCTGACTCTTGGCATTTAAACCCCATCACCATCTAGCTCCAGCCAATCTTTCTTTTTTTTTTTAAACATTGCTCCTAGTTTATTTTTTTTTTAATAATTTTTTATTGATAGAACGCATGCCAGGGTAATTTTTACAGCATTATCCCTTGCATTCATTTCTGTTCCGATTTTACCCCTCCCTCCCTCCACCCCTTCCCCGAGATGGCAAGAGTCCTTTACATGTTGAATGGGTTGCAGTATATCCTAGATACAATATATGTGTGCAGAACAGAACAGTTTTCTTGTTGCACAGGGAGAATTGGATTCAGAAGGTATAAATAACCCGGGAGGAAAAACATAAATGCAAGCAGTTTATATTCATTTCCAGTGTTCTTTCTCTGGGTGTAGCTGCTTCTGTCCATCTTTGATCAATTAACCAGCCAATCTTTCTAGAACATGACTTTCCTTCACACATCCTATATTCCAGCCAAACTTCCAAAGTTCTTTTGCCTTTCTCCAACAGCATGCATCCCTCTCCTTTCACTATACCTTCACCCAGAGCTTTTGTCCCCTCCTGATGCCTGGTATGTTTTTTCTCCTCATCTCTGTATTTTGGAACCTTTGATTGCTTTTAAAAGGCCTCTTATGGTCTCTCTCAGTGTAAGTGCCACCAATGCACTAATTGCTTTATATTTATTTAGTAAAGAGTCATCAGTTTACAGGAGGAAGACCATTCACTGATTCTGGGATCAGAAGATAGTTGTTTATAATTCTGTTATTTACTACCCAAATGACTTCAGGCAAATCATTTAAACTGTATGGACTCCAGTTTTCTCATATATAATATGAAAAGATTGGACTATATGGACTCTGAGGTCCTTTCCAACACTCTATAATCCATTTAGTATTTGCTTATATGTATACGTGTTGAACCCCCTTTAGTAGAATGAGTTTCTTGAGTAAAGAGACTTTTATTTCTGTTTCTGTATTCCTACTACTTAGTGTAACAACACACATAGAACCACTCTTGAGCCGAGGTAGGACAAGGGAGTGTTTCCAATAAGAATCCCTAACTCTGGACTTAGTAACATGAACCATACTCATCTCTGGGGGAGTTTAACCTCTAAAGAGAGGTATGAGGCAGTCTTTGTCACTCCATCTTAAGAACCAGGAAAAAAATCATTGAGTTTAATTTGGCTCATGTCTGGATATTCCCTAAAAGTAGAAGAACAGAGATATCAATGTACAAAGGAAATCAGATAGGAAACAGTTGTTTGTTTTTTTCAAAAGAAACATTTAATATAAAAAGATTTACAAGTACACACTGACAAAAATTTAAGCAAATAGTAACTTTTAGCTACTATCACATTCTCCTACATGATTGAGTCTTAAAACATCAAAGTACAAACTGTTTTTGTTTTTTTTTTTTTTATAACTGCCAATTTAGGATTTTACCTTCACCTTGATTGAACACTTCTTCACGGCCCTAGTTTTTTGGCAAGCCAGGCAGGACTGGGCTCTTCCTCCCTGTCTCATTGGTCATCTTCTACAAGAAGCATTGTAATGAATATCAGAGGCTTCTGTTAACTTATAGACTCAGGGTCCTTCAACCTCTGGAATTCACAAGGTTGCTTCCAAAGCTAGAAATGCCATTTTTGGGATTTGCTGTTCAGTCACTTACGATGAAGAAAGTAATACAAAGCAGAAATAGTTAGAACTTTGAGATCCAGTCTCAAGCTCACCAAAGCTAGTTGCCATGTGTGAGAAGTTTGCCATTTCTTCCAGAGTGAGAGAGCACCCAGTCCTCATAAGAAATAAGTTCTCCCAAAGAGAAAGCATTTCTTGCCATATAAAATCTAGAAGATGGAGTCACTTCTTTTAAAGTCTATTGTGTGGGCACACTGTTTTGGTATAGTCTATCCCCACCTCTGAAGTCATGGGGTAGAGGAGATCACCAAGCATTTGCTGCATCATGCAAACTAACATGCTCTTCAACATTGAGCCACATCTTCCTGGGATTTACAAAGCTCAATGTAAACCTGAATATTCCCAAACATGCTTCGTGGGGTACAGTGCAATCCAACTTTCATTATACTGGTATAGTGTCTAACATATTGTAGGCACTTAATAAATGCTTTTTGATTGGATGGTGGATTTTACAGATGAGAAAACTGAAGTCCATAGAAGGGAGTTGAGATGATGAGGTAAATTAGGTGGCAGCTCAATCTGGTTTACCTGATTGCCAAAACGGTTTGCCAGGGTATGCCCACTGTGCGTGACACAGCTTCCTGGAGCCACAGGTGAGAGTTGGGTGAATCAGGTGGACATCAAAGATGGAAAGCAGGCCTATAAAGGATTTAACAGTCCTCATCCCAAAAATACTAGTCTTCCCTGAGTACAGTCTATGCCCCTGAAAATCATTATACTTTGAACACCACCATGTGATCACAGGATCATAGATTTAAAATTGGAAAGGTCAATTATTCCAGCCCCTTCATTTTACATCCGTTACAGAAGATAAAAAGGTAGAGAATTCTATGAATAATTTGATACTACACTCCAAATTAAATTAACATGCATCTTAATATTTAGTGGTTTAATGCAAAAGTAGGCATAGAAGATGACAAAAAATATATTAAAAGGTATGGCTGAGGTGTAAGAAATGAAAAACCAAAGCTTATATAGTATACATAAATCTATTGGTATTTCTGTATATAATAAATACTGTCTTCAAGAAAAGAGTGGTGGTTGGTAGAATGCTAGGTATATTAAGCACTAAATTACACCACCAAAAATTTAAATTAATTATTTATTAATTGACAAGAAATGACTGGCTACCATTTTAGGAGTGATTTCAATATCACTTATCTGTGACAGATATACTTCTATTGACATTTTCATTTCATTCTATATATATCTTGTTTGTAAATAGATATTTGTATCTTGTCTTTTCTTTTAAACTAGAAATATTTGGGAGTAGTAATTATCATTTGCCTTGGTATCTCCAATTCTTGATACAATACCTGGCACATAGTAGAAGCTAGTTGATTGACTGGCAACACTATTTTTACTTATATAAAATTGTAAAAATCTAATGGAAGAAGATACTAAAATCTTATCAATCATCAATGTGGTATGTACATTTTCTGTACAGAGAACTAGACAATATGGCTGAGATTTAATTTATTCTTTTGGAGTAAGTGCCCACATTGATAAAATCACAGATTCATCTAAGCATCAAACCCAGTGAAAAAGAAAAGATTTCTAAAGAAATTGACATAGCCATGCAATTTGATGATCTTGGATATTTTTAAAGAGCATGCACAAAAAAAAAAAAAAGAAGAAGAAGTAAAACATTTCCAAGTGATCAAAAAGGGGAGCATATACTTTGGAAGAATATTATTAAGAAGGCTTAATTCTAGAAAGCCATGAAGATTAAGAAAAAATGTAAAAGGAGTTTTAAATTATGATCTGAGCAAGTGCTGGAAGAAAAAACAAAGAAATTGCCCTGATGTTTAAGGAAGATTATGAGAATGCAGCACTCTCTTAGAGTTACTGAGAAGCTGCACAGACCCTGTGATTTGCAGCCTGAACTTCCCTGATAAACTAAGCCTCCCATTCTAAAGGAGGGGGAAAGCAAAGTAACTCTAGAAAAAAGATACACTATGCTGAGTTCACAGAGATGAGAGGTCTCTGTCACTGTTAAGCGAAAATGAAGGGGAAAAAAAAAGATGAAATTTAAAGATATAGGTGTGAAATCATTAGATAGATCTCTAATTTAGTATATCTAAAGGGAATTATGGAAAGCAGGAGCTGGGAATCGGGGTCTTCCTCTGGCTTGAGGGAAAGGGAAGAGCAATTTGTTCTTATTACCATAAAATCTTGCATCAAATGAGTTCTTTTAAAGGGGATGAAGTCAATTTTATTTTTCTTCTCAGTAGTTCCTTAGAACCTAAGATATGTGATAAATGAGTCATGACTGCTAAAATATTACCAGGTTACACAGTAAATGTAAAAGATAAAGTTTTCTATTTTAGAATTGTCACTTTCCTTCAGGCAAGATTTTTCCTAAAATCACTTTCCTTCAGGCAAAATTTGCTCCAAGTTTTATTAAAAAGATAGCTGGCCAATCCAGGGGTCACTGCTTCTTAATAAATGGCTTCTAGATCTCATTTAAGACTGAAGTGCCTTTTATCTAACAGAATTTTTTTTTAAATTTTAGTGATTTGACCTGAGAGAGGTCAAGATATATGTTAGTTCTAGATTTTTTTTCCAGAATGTTTTTATTTAAACATCTCATAAAATGCAGATTGAAGGAGGACTGAAATCTAAGAGTTAACCTAAGAGTCAATTAGTTGATTTTAAAAACTGACATCCTCCTGGTAACAGCATATAATTTGAGACCAATGGGAAAGTGAGGATAGAAATGTGTGTGCTTGCTTCGATTGACAGGAAAGGAACAATTAAAAAATAGAAATAGGTAAATAGTTGGCATTATACCCCAATGTGAAATTGCCCATAAGCATCATTCTTTAAGACCCCAAGGAGAAGTACTGTTGATTATATGATTTTCCCTAGCCTATGAAATAATACATTCTACAGATACTGCTATTCATTCAAGCTGTAGTTTCTCTCCTCCCACCTATGTCTCTTTCTCTGTCTCTCTGTCTCTCTGTCTCTGTGTCTGTCTGTCTGTCTCTCTGTCTGTGTCTGAATGTTTCACTCTCTGTGTCTCTGTGTCTCTGTCTCTCTCTCTTTCTCTCTGTCTCTCTCTCTCTCTCTAAATAAGAAAGTCTTTAATTGGGACAGAATAACAAAATAAATAATAGGGTTCAAGAAATCAAATAGTTATCAGCTGCCATTCATAAAGTAATACAATTTTCCACAGATTCATGCAGTGATGCTTAAGTATTTAAATTTTCCATAAGCAAATCACTGCAAAACTCACACTCCAAAGAGAGGGATAACTAAGTGTCAGTGTCAAATGCTTTGTATCAGTACAGCAAGACTTCTCTTTTCTGGGTATTCATAACTCCCAATAGCCAGCTGTATATCACTACTTCTTGGTTACAATTACTGCATCCTCCTTGGCATGATCGATTTGAATGTGGAATTATGTGAGCAGAACTAGGAAAATAATTTATACAATAACATCAGCATTTTAAAGGGGAAAACTTTGAAAGACTAAAAACTCTGATCAGTGCAAGAACCAACCATAATTCCAGGAGACTGATGAAGAATCATGCTTCCTACTTCTTGTCAGAGAGGTGAAGTGTTGGAGAAGAGGTTAAGAAATTATACCCTGAAGGCCAAATCCAGCCTATCACCAGATTTAAATACAATTTTAAAAGGTGGCAGTGAGGTATCTCAGTGGATAGAGCACCAGCCCTGGAGTCAGGATACTTGACACTCGTATCAAGTGATCCTGGGCAAGTCACTTATTTGGTCTTGCCCTCTCCATTTATCTAAGCCCCTTCTAATAAAAAGATAAAAAGCCTTTTATATTTAAGAGTTTTGTTTATTTTAGTCTTTAGTTCACAAGTCTTAGAAAAAGGGACTTGATTGGATAATTTGATGCCCCTTGGCTTAGAGGTACAGAATAAGACATAGATTGTCAGACACTACCAATAAATGGATTTTTTTAAAATTAACTGCATTTATTTATTACAAAGAAGGGCTTTTATTTGGGAGAAAGGAGGGGACACAGAGAGTGGAGCCATAAATGTATATAAGAGAGAATAAGATGAAATTAAAATGAATCATTTAAAAATATACAAAAGAAACCAGAAGGTAGTTTAAAAAAGAGGACATATGCAAGCAGAGAATTATTGGAATGACTATGTTTAATATATATGTAACAGGATTTTGATTCAGGGTCAAACTTCACCTCAACCTGTTGCTTGATTTGTTTCCACATTCATTCTCATCATTTCAAGTTTTAAAATAATTCAAGGATGTGTTTTTACATTTCCACATTCATTTCTAAAATTACAACATTTTTCTCATTCAAAAAATTAGCTCTGAGCCCTTATTCTATATTATTAAATATTGCTTAATTAATAAACTGGAGAAACACATTTTATTATAAGCAGTTTCTCTTAATCTCTCTCTCTCTTTTTTTTTCTCTCTCTCTCAATGACAGTTAGACCGTCACTATTTAAACTCTAGAGCCTCTTAAAAAACATAGCAATACTATCTATGGTCTATGTAAGAAAGGCTATTAAAGCTACTTTTACATTTACTTTTTTAAAAATTCAAGTTGTATATGATAGAAATTCAAGTTTCATATACAATTCTCTTGGTCTGTATTATGAATATGTCCAGATTTGCAGTTGTGTATCAAGTTTATAATAATAAAAAAATTTTAAAGAAAGTTACCTAAGTTCTAGTTGTTTAAAATTTCAATAAACCAAGATTCTTAATTGTGTTGGTACTCCTTTGTCTGACTCCAATGTAACTATTTCCACACCTTGGAAGATAGCATTCCTTTGTCCCTGTGACTGAAAAAAAATTATCACCTAGTAGCCAAACAAAGGTTCATTTTCGATGAGGAACCTGATCACCAAATGTAAACCATAGTAACTTATTATCAAAATTTTTACAAGTTGGTAGTACCTCCTTAGACTACTTTCCCTTCCACAAAGAGGTCTCAAGACTCTAGTAAAGGAATTATTTAATAATCAATTTTTTATCAAAAGACTTGAAAATGCATGCTAATTCTTAGGCTGATTGTTTATCTCTGTTTCAATTACTTATCTCTGCTTATACTCTCTTGCCTAGAATGTGTCAATATATACTGAATGAGGAAATTGATATTTTAGGTGAATTGAGCTGAGTTGGTAGGCATGTGTTAATTGATAGTGACTCAGTAATATAGTCAAACCATAAGGACCAGAATGGAAGTCCATTGATTATTGTGAGGCCAGATGAATGTTTGGTCTGGAACTAAAAGCTCAGACTGGAGGGATTCAAATCGAATACATAATAGCCTGCATTCCAGTTTCTTACTGAAACATATAAGCTAAGTATAAGTTGAGGGACAGCAAGATAAATGTCATATTTAATAGCAACAGCTAGAAACTTTCTAAGGGAAATTATTCAAATAGAAACATTGTTAAGTATATTTTTTTGAGGAAATGGCTCATCACTTTCCATTCAACCCCAACTTTGAGACTTGGCTTCCCAAAAGAATTTGGATTTTATCAGAACTTAGATTTCACTATCTTGATATAGTAAAGAGTTCTTGCTCTAGGTTAAAAGTCAGAAGAATATTTTGGGGAATGATGGGAAATTGTCTAACTTCTAAGTTGTATCCATAATTTCTAGTCCTCTGTGTTTCTTGTACTTGGCTAGTTCTCCAGCACTTCTTAGAGAAGATGACCATAGGCCAGGGAAGTTCACAGCCCTGACATGACCTGCCAGAAGACATGGACCTGGAGAGAATTTTTTAGACAATTCAAAAGCAAAGAGAAACATAAAAACTTCTTCAACAGTCCTACAACCTGTTTTTTGTTTCAATATTTAATTTTCACTTGGGAAAGTATAACTAGTTGTCATATATTCTCATTTAAGTTTCTGTCAACATGCAGGAGTGAGATCTTTTTGTATTTAGCATTTCTTTTGTGGAGAGAAAATAAATACTTGTACCATAAATGATTTTAATTAACACCTTTCTATCTTTTCCTTTTAAGAGATCTTATACATGAGATAAAATCTGAGCTTTAAGTAATTTTCCCCCAAGGTACCAGAGTGGGAGTATAATGAGCCAAACAGTATAAGAATGAGAAGTCTGACCATTAATGTAAATGATCAGGTTTCCCCCAAGACTAAATCCAGTTAGGGTGCTCATCAGCAGTTCTGATTGTTAGACCAAGAGAAATATTAATCAATCAATCAACATTAAGCACTTACTGTATACCAGGTACGCGCTAAGCTCTGGGCATATACAAAGAGGCAAAAAGACAACCCTTGCCCTCCAAGGAGCTTAAAATGGAAAGGAGGGAGAGAGACAACACATAAACAAATATATATAATTTATATTATACTTATTATATATATATGTAAACATATAATATATAATTAATTATAATATATCATATTTATAATAAATTTACATAATAAAGACATTATATAATGAAGTATTTAGGAAATAATTAAAAGAGGGAAGGAATAAGAAACCACTCAGTAGTAGAGTGGACATGTGACATTGTTAGATAGGATTTTCATAGACTAAATATTACAGTACACTGATAATAGTATCCCTGATAAGAGGGTCAGTGAATGCACTTTTATTTTTGCACATCTAAGCTATAAGACTCTAGGAATCCCTGCATACCTATATCCCTAGATGTAACCATTGCATTTTGAAGCCAGTACTTCTATACTGTGATGAATTCCCTTTAGTTGATTAATATCTAAGCTTCTCTAGAGGCAAGTATGGTGGAAAAGAGTTGGATTCAAAGTGGAGATACCCAGATCCAAGTGGTATAATAAAAAGTGGTCCTGCCACTTATTACTATTATAATTTCATTTCACACCGTCATTTCATCTGTGGGGACCTCACTTCATTTGAAAAAATGGGAATGGTGGGGCTGGACTTGTGAGCATCTAGCATCCCTTTTTGTTCCAAATGCTATGATCTCATCAACATCGAAGTGCCAATGAAAAAGCAAAATCAATCATGTTATCAGAAAGGGCTGGCCTGATGGGCGGCCCAAAGTGTGGGGACCTCCTGGGCGGCCAAAGAGCAACTTCGGATAGAAGCATCCAAGAGAGGAGCCACAGAAGACCAACGTTTTCCACTTCCATTTTTGCTTTTACCCTGGAGGTCACAGTGTTATTTCACTCATCTTACAGTGACATCTAGTGGTTGACACCTATAAAGCAATCTGCCAAGATGATAACTTGTAAGACCACAGAATCAGTTGGAATTTTGGAACTGGAAGGGACATGGCGTGTAAAGATCCGGCTTTGTCCTTTTTCTCTTTTTCAAAAATATCATCTGTTTCAAGGACTTAATTATAGATTATATGTAGATTTTTTTCTAAAGTCATATACCTAGGATTGACCTTCCCAGAGATCCAGTCAAATCACCTTTTAGATTTTTTTTTCTTATATGTACTTGATAGACACCAAGAGATACAATTGTGCCTGTGACATGAAGAGCAGGAGAAAAGAATTTCATGTGAGACCATGAATTCCATCTATAGAGAGTTTTTTTCCCCAATATTTAATAAATTAACATAGTAATTCTAATTCTGCCCTATTTGCCTGTCTCTTTTTTTCAATGCCTTCTGCTCTCTTCGGTGTGTTTTATAATAAATGTTTCCTTAAGACTTCTTTTTCTTTTTTATGATATTCATTACTCTCTCTCCATAAGCATGGATTTTCCTTGTTCAAACAAACAAATGTTATCTTTTATAACAAATAATTGCAAATAATAAAGCAAAACAGATGACATGGGCCAGCTAGAGGGCACAGTAGATAGAGCACCAACCCTGGAATCAAGAGGACCTAAATTCAAATCTGGTCTCAGACACTTAACACTTATTATTATAACCTTGCAAAAATAGATTATACTTTGCCTGTGAAAGAAAATCTATGTCTTCTTCTGAACTTCTAATTTATCATCTCTCTGTCAAGAGATGGGAGATATGTGTCACCAATAGGCTTCTATGCTTCTGATTTATCAGAGTTATTAAGTCTTTCAGAGTTCGATTCCTTTAAAATATTGTAGTCCTTGCTCTCAAGGAGCTCACTTTGGGCTTCCAAGAGTAAAAATATGGTTGTTGATTTCTTCTGTCCAGAAATGCTTATTTATATCCTTTAACTGTTTATCTACTGGAGAATGATGTTTATCCTTACATATTTTAAATCAATTCCATCTGTATCTTAGATATCAGCTCTGTATCAGAGAAATTTGCTAAAAATATTTATTTTTCCATTTAATTGTTCCTAGTAATTTTAACTGCATTGAGAAGTTCCCATTCTACCTCCTTTTATTACCTCTAACCTTTGTTTGGTCAAGAATTCTAACACTATCCATAGCTGTGAAAGATATCTCTTTCCTCCTTATTCTAATTTATTTATGATATGATTTTTTATTAGACCAGTTGGAAATTATTGTTATGAGATGTTATTGTAAACCTATTTCCCACAAGACTGCTCTTGCTTTCCAAGTTTTTGGTCAACAGAAAGGAATTAGAATGGTGGTATAGAAGGAGTAGAAGGAATAGTGATTCCTTCTACCAGTAGTTAAGAGATCTGGGATATGTCAAATATTGTATGACTAAATCCATTTTCTTCTGTATCTTTTGAGTCTGATATGTTTCATTGCTTAAGTTTTTTATTTTTTTAACTAGCACCAAATAGTTTTAAAAATCACTGTTGTATAGAAATTTTTTGAGATTTGTTCCTGCTAGTGTTTCTACTGGGCTTATACCCCAAAGAGATACTAAAGAAAGGAAAGGGACCTGTATGTGCCAAAATGTATGTGGCAGTCCTGTTTGTAGTGGCTAGAAGCTGGAAAATGAAAGGATGTCCATCAATTGGAGAATGGTTGAGTAAATTGTGGTATATCAATGTTATGGAATATTACTGTTCTGTAAGGAATGACCAGCAGGATGAATACAGAGAGGACTGGCGAGACTTACATGAACTGATGCTAAGTGAAATGAGCAGAACCAGGAGATCATTATATACCTCAACAATGATACTGTTTGAGGACGTATTCTGATGGAAGTGGATCTCTTCGATAAAGAGAGCTTTAATTGATCAAAGATGGACAGAAGCAGCTACACCCAGAGAAAGAACACTGGGAAATGAATATAAACTGCTTGCATTTTTGTTTTTCTTCCCGGGTTATTTATACCTTCTGAATTCAATTCTCCCTGTGCAACAAGAAAACTGTTCGGTTCTGCACACATATATTGTATCCAGGATATACTGTAACCCATTCAGCATGTAAAGGACTGCTTGCCATCTCGGGGGAGGGGGTGGTGGGAGGGAGGAGAAAAATCGGAACAGAAGTGAATGCAAGGGATAATGCTGTAAAAAATTACCCTGGCATGCGTTCTATCAATAAAAAGTTATTTTAAAAAAAAAGAGAGAGATTTGTTCCTGCTAGATTCCCTTCTTTTGCAAATGTGTGGATGGATTTGTTTTGTGTGATTAGACAGATTTCTTATCAGGAAGAGCAAAGAGAATTTCAGAAGAAAGTAAATGCCTGCTTTGAGAATGTATGTTTATGTTTAACAAATATTGGATGGGGGAGAAGGGAGGGAAAATAATTTGGAACACAAGATTTTGCAAGGGTGAATATTGAAAATTATCTATGCATATGTTTTGAAAATAAAAAGCTTTAATAAAAAAAATAGAGAAAATATGTTTAAGTCTCACAAAGTAGGTGCTGCACAAGGAAATGTTGGAACTACCATGTTAGATATGAATTATAAAAAAACTCCAAAATTTATGAATTAGAAAAAAACCAAAGTATCCATATTAGGAGATCACAGTTTTATATATGTATCACATTTTGGGTTTTTTCTTTGTATGCTGAAATGTCCATATTTGTTAACATTTATGTGAACATATTTGTTCACAAATAAAAAAGTAAATTTAAAATAAAATCAATCAAAACTTTATTACAAAGTCTTGAGTAGCCAAAAATAAAAAATAAAATAAAAAGCAAGAGATAATCCTCAAAGAAGGAAAATGTAAAAAATGTCTGGTTATTTATATGACTGCAAAAAGGCCAAGGGAGAAGGAAGGCATAAACAGTTGTATAAAAGCTACTATGTACCAAGCACTCTATTAAGCACTTGACAAATATTATCTCATTTAATTCTCATGATAGCCCTGGGAGATAAGCACTATTATTATCCCCACTTACAGTTAAGGAAATTGAGGCAACTGGAGGTCAAGTGTGACCTTCCCAGATTACAAGCCAATAAGTATCTAAGGTCAAATTTGAAGTTAGGTCTTCCTGACTCTAGACCCAATGTCTTACATCATCAACTGTCTCCAATACAGCAACAACAACAACAAAAATGCAAGCTGAATCAAATGAAAAACAGAAAGTCAGTAAGCTATTAATATGATGAATAAGAGAGCAGTTACATCAAAGGATTTGACTAGAATTCTACCTTTCTGCACAACTGGAAAGCATTGGAACTGGGCAAGAGAATTACAGGCCCAAACAGTACACAGTGGTACATAAATTACTAGCAAGTCACTTTTCTGGATTCCTCTTAGTTAAGACTGATCCAACCTTTTCCAATAGAATGAATCATATATGTATTGCCAAAAGAGAATACTGGTGACCAGTAAAGGCCAAATAAGTTTTATCTATTGCATAGAAAGCATTTACATCCTACATCACTAAAAAGATCTCTATAATACAAGACAACAATATATTGTTTGAGAAAAAAAAAAAAAGAATGTGCCCTATATTACAAGGTACAAAGAACAACTTTTAGATTATTCAGTAATTTTTGAAAAAATTGCCAGTAAGTTCTATAACATTTATGTTATCTTTGTTGATAATTGCAAAACCTTTGATTTAATTCCATAGTTGTGGCTTGTTTATGTATTGAAAGTATGTAAAACAGAGCCAAGTATTGTGAAAACACTAGATAATTTGACATTCAAGTAGAAAGCTGTTTTCTATTTCAAACATCAACTACATGATATTGAGGACAATTTTTTGAAAGTAGTTTAAGACCGTTATAGTTCTGCCTTGCCTCAAATCCATTATTATTTCTCCTTAAAAAAAAAAAAAAAAAACACTAAATGTGGCATATAATTTAAATAGGAATTTAATGAAAATAACTTATTAATTATTTAATACACATGAATTACAACTATTTGACTTCTCTAAAAAAGACATTAAATCCTCTTTCATCCCATGGAATCTTTCTCCAATGGTATCACATGTCATTTAGATGCCTAAATGGAAAATTCTGAACAAATACCAAATAAAAAAGAGACTGAATATTCTAACTTTAATTCAAAGACCATATTGAATGAAAAGATGAAGGCAACAACTACAAATACTTTGGCCTCTTCCAGGCAAGATAAATCCTACATAAAGATATCAAAGAGAAGACCATGGTCAAATATGTTAAGAAGCTTATTAATATCCTGAGATCAAAGCTCAATGCAAAGAACAACTTTAAATCAAAGACCTATATAATATAAATCTTAATATAACCTTTTAGAATCATAAAATGGACTACAGCAGATTTTAAAAATATGTTAACAATATTTCATATAATGCTGTTGTTCATCCTTCATTTTCAAAGAGGACCAATGACATTACAGGTGATACCTTGACTCACAGATTTAAATAAGTCAGGGTTGAGCAATATCATCAACCTCACTCTCTCTTCCAAAGTCCCCAAAGTCTAGTGGACAAAAATCAAAATCCCTGAAGATGGTCAGAAAGCAGTAGATGACCCTGACATTTTCAGTATCTTACTAAGCTCTAAGCTCTTCATAGCATCTGCTTCAGCCACTTTCATGGCCACTGAAACAAAGTGTTCTCAACTACATATTCCACTGGAGGAAGTCATCCTTGGGGTAAACATAGCTTTAACTCATCATAATATTTCAAATATGTCAGTTATCCTCAACCTGATTTAGCCTTTCTGCCAAGGTAGTTTTACCAGAATATAGCTGTTGCACATGCTACAGCTTCTTAGAGATACATAATAATATTGAAATATGGAACCATAAACCTAAGGCAGATTTAGAAAAGCTAACACTTTCTCACCAAACAGAAGGAAGGAGATTGACTTGACATGCTTTATCATAAACAGATCATAAACCTACAGAAATACTTTTGGAACAATAATCACTTTGACAAACAGCAGTAGAGGCTGAAAAGAGGGACACATAACCAGGTTTGTTGAATGTAATCAAAAGTGTTTTGCTTTCTGAAGGAATCTATGAAATAATTGAGGTCAAAGTGTAAAATAAAAAGATTCTCCATGATATACTGCAACATATCCAACATATAAAGGACTGCTTGCCATCTAGGGGAGGGGGTAGAGGGAGGGAGGGGGAAAAAAAATCGGAAAAGAAACGAGTGCAAGGAATAATGTTGTCAATATAAAGTAATCATTAAATAAAAAATAAAAATTAAAAAAAAAAAAAGATTCTCCATGGATGACACCCACATTAACGCAATCAATATTGTGTTCTCAACAACAAAAAATCAAAGAAATGACTGAGTTGAGGGGAGGTTGTTTATAGAAATAGAAGGGTAATTCAGGACCAGATCACCACCAGAAATTTCAGAAGTTATTCTTAAGGAGACCTGAATTAACGGATCAATTTAGATTATGTAGAAAAATTGTAGACCAACCTCCCTAATAAATATTGATGCAAAAATTTTAAATAAAATATTAGTAAAAAATTACAGCAACTTATCAGCAAAATAATACCCTATGACCAAGTGGGATTTATACCAGTAATGCAGGGCTGATTCAAAATCAGCAAAACTATTACCATAATCGACTATATCAATAAAAAAAAATCAATAGAAATCATATGATAATATCAATAGATATAAAAAAAAACTTTTGGCAAAATGTAACATCCATTTCTATTAAAAATATTAAAAAACACAGGGATGGGGCAGTGGATAGAGTACCAGCTCTGAAGTCAGGAGGACCTGAATTCAAATCTGGCCTCAGACACTTGATCTTGGGCAAGTCACTTAACCCCAATTGCCTCAACCAAAAAAAAAAAAAAAAAAAAAAGGATAAAGCGAACTTTCCTTAAAATAATAAGCAATATCTATTTAAAACCAATAGCAAGCATTATTTGTAATAGAGAAAAGCTGGATGCATTCCCAAGAAGATCAAGGGTGAAAACAAGGATGCCTGTTATCATCATTATTATTCAACATTGTATTGAAAATTTTTGCTTTAGCCATAAGGAAAAATAAAGAAATTAAAGGAATTAGAATAGGCAATGAGGAAATAAAACTCATTCTTTGTAGATGATAAGATGATCTATTTAGAGAATCCTAGAAAATGATCCAAAAACCTACTGGAAACAATTAACAATGTTAGCAAAGTTTCAGGATATAAAATAAACTCACACAAATTATCAGTGTTTCTATATATTACTGACAAAGCTCATCAGCAAGAGATAGAAAGAGAAATTACATTTAAAATAAATATAGACAAAATAAAATATTTGGGTGTCTACCTGCCAATATAAACCCAAGAAATATATGAACATAATTACAAAACACTTCTCACACAAATAAAGTCAGATCTAAATAATTGGAAAAATTTCAATTGCACATGGGTAGGCCCAGTTAATATAATAAAAATGACAATTCTGCTCTAAATTGATTTACTTGTTCAGTTCCATACTAATCAAACTGCCAAAAAATTATTTTATTGAGCTAGAAAAAAATGACAAAAAAAGGTCAAGAATAGCAAGGGAATTAATAATAATAATAATAAAAAAAAAAAAAGTACAAAGAATGGTGGCTCCGCAGTACCAAACTGTATTATAAAGCAGCAGTCATCAAAACCATTTGGTACTGGCTAAGAAATGTAATGGTGGATCAGTGGAATAGAATAGATATATGTGAAACAATAATCAGGGCCTCTAGTAATCTATTATTTGAATAAACCTCCAAATTCCAGCTTCTAGGATAAGAATTCATTATTTGACAAAAATTGCAGAGAAAACTGGAAAATAATATGTCAGAAATTTGGCCTAGATCTACATCTCACACCCCACACCAAAACAAGGTACACAATGAGAATAAAGTGTAATACCATAAGCAAATGAGGAGAACAGGGGATAATTTATCTATCATGAAAATCTTTGGAGAAAGGAGGAATTTATGATCAAATAAGAATTAGAGAACATTGTGAAAGGAAAAATGGACAACTTTGATTACATTAAATTAAAATGTGTTTTGGCACAAACAAAATCAACAGAAACAAGATTAAAAGAGAAGTACAAAGTTGGGGCAAAAATCTTTACAGCTAATGTTTCTGATAAAAGTCATAAAGAACTGTGTCAAATTTATAAAAATACAAGTCATTCCCCAATTGATAAAGGGTCAAAGGATATGAAGAGACAATTATCAGATGATGAAATTAATGTCATCTGTAGTTATATGAAAAAATGTTCTAAATTATTACTGATTAGATAAATTCAAATTAAAACAACTCTGAATTACCACCTCACACTTCTCAAATTGTCTAAGATGACAGGAAAAGATAATGATAAATGTTGAAGGGGATGTGGGAAAACTGAGACATGAATGCATTGTTGGTGGAGTTATGAATTGATCCAATCATTCTGGAGACTAAGTTGGAACTACGCCCAAAAATCTATAAAACTGCATACCCTTTGACCCAGCAGTGTCTCTACTGGGTCTTTGTCTCAAAGAAAGCATAAAGAAGGGGAAAGGACACACATGCAAAAATGTTTGTAGCAGTTCTTTTTGTGGTTAAAAAAAAAAGAATTGGAAAATGAGTAGATCCCCATCAATTAGGAAATGATTGAATAACTGTAGTATATAAATGTAATGTAATTTGTAATGATGTAAATTGTGTCCCCTTTAATTTTAGGGGGAAGAGTCGGAAAGGAATCTCTGGGGGAAGGGTGATCCGGAGTCTCAAACACTCCCAGCCTCTGGGAGGGACTCAGCCTCTGGGAGGGGCCGACCCCTCTGTCCATTCATGAGGGAATCTCCCAGATAAATAATCTCATTTAACTGGAGATCTTGGCCTGGGCATAATCTATTGAATTGAAAAATTAGCCCTTAATCTCCTCAGCCTCAAACTCAGAAGGCTAATAAAAGATGACTCAGCCCTGAATCTTTGTTAATAACCTTCTGGACTTAGCTTTCTGTATCTTTCTCAGCATAAACCTTTGTAGAAGTCCTAACAGAATTTTGCCCACTGATGAAGATATTTTCTTTTCAGTGTAAACTCATCTTTGCAATAGTCCTAACAGGATCTTGCCCACTAAGAAAGCTGTCATCTTAGCGTACTGTTTTCTTAGAGTAAATAAACCCATTCTTTGCCACAAACCTCAAGCCTGTATTCATTGGAGTTTACAAATTCTTTTGCAAAAACCTGCCACCAGCCAAGGGAGACCTCATTGCTGTTGGGGATCTCTCAACCCTCAATTCTCATACCCCAACAAAGGTAATGGGATATTGTTGTTCTATAAAAAATGATTAGTAAGCCGATTTTAAAAAGGCCTGGAAAGATTTACAGGAACTGATGCTAAGTGAAACAAGCAGAACCAAGAATACATTGTAAACAATAATAGCAAGAATGTGCAATGATTAACTACTAAAGAATTGATTCTTCTCAGTGGTTCAATAATCCAAAGCAGTCCCAATAGACTTTGGACAGAAAATGCTATCTGCATACAAAAAAAACAAAAAAACAAAAAAACTATGGATATTGAATATAAATCAATAATGCTATGTTCACTTCTTTTTTTGTTGGGGTTTTTTTTCCCTCTCCCATGGCTTTTCCCTTTTGTTCTGATTTTTCTCTCCCAACATGATTCACAAAGCAATGTGTATTAAAATAAATAAAGTAAAATGCTTTTTAAAAATTGTAGAAAGATTGTAACACATTATTTATTGTTATGGGCCAGAACTTGAAACAAGTTGCTAAGTCAGTGGAAATGATAGAGACAATGGTTGTTTAGCAGGGTACTTAATAATTCTCTAGTTCAGTACATATACTTAGCACTTACTATCGTTCCACAAGATTCATACCTTTAAGAGAATATATATAACCTAGGAGCCTTAACCAGGATTCAGTAGGGGAAATTCAGAAGCCAGAGAAGACAGTCGGGGAGATTCAGAAGTCAGAGCTCAAGCTCTCAGAACCACGACTACAGAAGGCCTCTAAGAAAGCCAACCAGTCAGAAGGAAAGGAGACAAGACTTTGAAAGAGAGAATAAAGGATTTGGACTTTAATCCCTGGCTGCACTCGTGGTGATTACTGAACTAAAACTAAGGCTGCCTCCAGAGACCCCAAGGAAACCTCAACAAGAGAAGATTACATTTTAGAGAATATTACAATTACTTATGGCAAAAATTTAACATCCAGCAAATACCTAGCAAGGTATGATTTAGTGGCTAGAATTGTTCAACAGAATTGTTCTTCATGGTCTCGCAAGTGACAAATCTCCAAAATACATATGAAGATATCCTTGAAAACTTAACCAATAAATTATACCATAATTGGAACATTTTCACAAACCAACACTTCACCTAGATATACCACTAGTTCATAAAAACCTGAGAACATTTGTGATAGATTATCACCATTACAGATACTCATAATCTTCAAATTGGTGAAATGAAAAGCTTTATAAGTATATAAACTTAAGAGAAAGAACAAAAATCATATGGTAAAAATGAGTAACATACTTATTCTGCCAGCAAATAAATGGTATGGGCAAAGCTTTCCTAGTCCTGAGTAGAGTAGAGGGCCAAACCAGGTCCTCCCTTGAAGAAAATTCCTCATATGAGGTGCTCTGCCTTAGGACTCCTCTCTTCCCTGGGCTACAGAGTCTCTCCTGTAGGTTTTGCCCAGTGTCTTTCTCCTGCTGCTAGGTTTCTGCCATAGGCATCAAGGACTACTTGATCGCATTTTGCTTAGAGTTTTTTCTCAGAACTGGCTACTCAGTTATTTGTTCCCTGTGGATCTTCCCTGAAATGCCCAGAAACTGTTCTCTGGCTAGCCTAGGACTAAGTTCAGGCCTTGTTGGGAATGGGACAACCTCAAGCTCCATGCTGATTCTATCAGGATAGTAGCAGGTTCTCCTTTTCAAGCCAGACTCAAGCCATGAAGGCTAGGACTGGGCTCTGGCAGTACTTGACTTGGACTGAATTCTCAGAAACTGAGATGCCTGAGGGAAAAAATGGGCTTTACAGTAATGATGGTGTGAAAAATTAACATTTGAATATGCTGTATAATGAAAATGAACTAATTATCATTTAGAGACTATGTGAGGAATAAAATAGGCTGTGATAATTAGTGAAGAAAAGGTCTTGGGATTGTGGTAAAATGGAATACTAGGAAATGTTGGAGAAGAGGATCTCAGATCCCCTTCAAACACTTCATCAAGGCTTGAGATGCTCTGTTCTACTAGATGATAGGATCACCCTAAACTCCTCCATTCAATCCAGTAATTCATAGAGGGTCTGAAAAAATTAACCTGGGGCAGATCAAGAACAAAGAAATTAATCTGATAAAGGCCTCATTTCCAAAATATATAGAGAACTGACTCTAATTTATAAGAAATCAAGCCATTCTCCAATTGATAAATGGTCAAAGGATATGAATAGACAATTCTCAGATGAAGAAATTAAAATTATTTATAGCCATATGAAAATATGTTCCAAATCATTATTAATCAGAGAAATGCAAATTAAGACAACTCTGAGATACCACTACACACCTGTCATATTGGCTAGAATGACAGAGAAAGATAATGCTGAATGTTGGAGGGGATGTGGGAAAACTGGGACACTGGTGCATTGTTGGTGGAATTGTGAACACATCCAGTCATTCTGGAGAGCAATTTGGAACTATACTCAAAAAGTTATCAAACTGTGCATACGCTTTGATCCAGCAGTATTTCTACTGGGCTTATACCTCAAAGAGATACTATAGAAGATAAAGGGACCTGTATGTGCCAAAATGTTTGTGGCAGCCTTATTTGTAGTAGCTAGAAGCTGGAAAATGAATGGATACCTATCAATAGGAGAATGATTGAGTAAATTGTGGTATATGAATGTTATGGAATATTATTGTTCTATAAGGAATGACCAGCAGGATGAATACAGAGAGGACTGGCGAGACTTACATGAATTGATGCTAAGTGAAATGAGCAGAACCAGGAGATCATTATATACCTCAACAACGGTACTGTATGAGGATGTATTCTGATGGAAGTGGATCTCTTCGACAAAGAGATCTAACTCAGTTTCAGTTGTTCAAGGATGGACAGAAGCAGCTACACCCAAAGAAAGAACACTGGGAAATGAATATAAAATGCTTGCATTTTTGTTTTTCTTCCCGGGTTATTTATACCTTCTGAATCCAATTCTCCCTGTGCAATAAGAGAACTGTTTAGTTCTGCACACATATATTGTATCTAGGATATACTGTAACCTATTTAACATGTATAGGACTACTTGCCATCTGAGGAAGGAGATGGAGGGAGGGAGGGGAAAAATCGGAACAGAAGTGAGTGCAAAGGATAATGTTGTAAAAAAAATTACCCTGGCATGGGTTCTGTCAATAAAAAGTTATTAAATAAAAAATTAAATTAAATTTAAAAAATAATAATTTTTTTTTTAAAAGGGACATGATAAATAAAAAATAAACAAGAACAAAGAAATTAGAAACCAGGCAGTTGCCCTTGTAACCCTGAGGGCAGGTGCCTAAACTTGAGAAATGCCCAAGGGAAAATTATATTGACATTTTGGGTGATATGAGAGGTTCAAAGAAATACTTTGTCTTAAGATACTAAAAGGCAAAAACAAGATTTGAACCTGTGTCCTTTAATTTCCAATCTCTTTTTATCAGCATTCTTTTTTTTTTTTTTTTTTTTTTTTTTTTTTTTTTTAGGATTTTTATTCTGTGGTACAGTAGATAGAATGTCAGATGTGGAGTTAAGAAGCCTTCTCTTTCTGTGTCCAAATCCAGCCTCCAACATTTACTAGCTGCGTGACCCTGGGCAAGTCACCTGTTTGCCTCAGTTTCCTTATCTGTAAAATGAACTAGAGAAGGAAATGTCAAACCACTTAAGTATCTTTGCCAAGAAAACCCCAAATGGAGTCACAAAGAGTATGACACAATTGCAAAACATCTAAACAACATCAATAACTATTCCTTTAACTTGATATTACCTATACTGAGCAATGGGTTTGATTCTAAGTCAGCAATACAGTTTTGGCGACTAGAAGGTAGGGGAAAGAAGACTGGATCTGGACTCAAGAAGACCTAAATTCAAATCCATCCTCAGATACTAACAAGTTCTGTGACTCTGGGTAAAAAAATTTAACCTATGCCTGCCTCAGTTTTCTCATCTGTAAAATAGGAATAATAAAAGCACTTAACTCCCAGGATGATTAGGATTAAATAAGATAATATTTATAAAGCATTTTGCAAACCTTCAAGCTCTATTTATTATTATTATTATTATCTAGATATTATTTATGTAATGTGATGAAGTTTACAAAGTGTTTCACCTATATATCTCAATTGATCATGACAATCCTGTAAAACAAAAATTATAGTTATTATACTCATTTTGTGCTCAAAGCAACTAAGGCTGAGAAAGATTAAGTGACTTGCCCAGGATCATATAGCTAATAAATTCTAATACAGGATTTCATCCCAAAACTTTCTGATTTTAATTCTCTGGCTATGAGACTACTTAGATGCCTCGTTAATGATAATAGTGATGCTTACAGAGCTTTAAAGTTTGAAAAGTACTTTTAAATCCATTATCTCATTTGAGCCTCACAACAAGCCTATGAAACAGGTATTGGTTAACTATTATTATCCCCATTTTAGAGATCAGAAAACAAAATCAGAAAAATCAAGTGAAGCAAGTTTTGAAACCAGGTCTTTCTAGGCTTAATTTTGACATTTGGCTCCTATCAACCTCAATGTCCTTTAAATTACACACTTTTTAATGTATTTCCTGAACTCCACAAAAGTAAACAAATTTTCAAGTTCTCTAAATATGTGGTCTCAATTTGGAACTATGTCCAAAAACCATAAAACAATGATCTAGCAGTGTCACTACTAGATCTGTCTACCAAAGCTATCATAAAAAACGAGAAAAGGACTCACATGTGCAAAAATGATTGTAGCAGATCTTTGTAGGGGAAATTGATTGGATGCCCATAAGTTGGGGAATGGCTAAATAAATTATGTTATATAAATGTAATGGAATATTATTGTTCTATAAGAAATGATAAGCAGTATATCCCAAAGAAATACTAAAGAAGGGAAAGGGACCTGTATGTGCCAAAATGTTTGTAGCAGCCCTATTTGTAGTGGCTAGAAACTGGAAAATGAATGGATGCCCATCAATTGGAGAATGGCTGGGTAAATTGTGGTATATGAATGTTATGGAATATTATTGTTCTGTAAGAAATGACCAGCAGGATGAATACAGAGAGGACTGGCGAGACTTACATGAACTGATGCTAAGTGAAATGAGCAGAACCAGGAGATCATTATACACTTCGACAACGATATTGTATGAGGACATATTTTGATGGAAGTGGATTTCTTTGACAAAGAGACCTAACTGAGTTTCAATTGATAAATGACGGACAAAAGCAGCTACACCCAAAGAACGAACACTGGGAAATGAATGTAAACTGTTTGCATTTTTGTTTTTCTTCCCGGGTTATTTTTACCTTCTGAATCCAATTCTCCCTGTGTAACAAGAGAACTGTTCGGTTCTGCAAACATATATTGTATCTAGGACATACTGCAACATATCCAACATATAAAGGACTGCTTGCCATCTAGGGGAGGGGGTGGAGGGAGGAAGGGGAAAAAAATTGGAACAGAAATGAGTGCAAAGGATAATGTTGTAAAAAAAAAAAAAAATTACCCTGGCATGGATTCTGTCAATATAAAGTAATTATTAAATAAAAATTAAAAAAAAAAAAAAGAAATGATAAGCAGGATGATTTCATAAAAGCCTGGGAACACTTATGAACTGATGCTGAGTAAAATGAGCTGAACTAAGAGAACATTGTACATAGTAACAACAAGATTATGTGACGATCAGCTAAGATAGATGATCCAGAAGAATTCCAATAGTAATGGAAAATGTCATCTGCATGCAAAGAGAATTTTAGAGACTGAATGTGAATTGGAGCATAATATTTTTACCTTGAGTTGGTTGTTTTGTTTTTCCTTTCTCATTTTTTCCCTTTTGATTTGATTTTTCTCATACAACATGATAAATATGTTTAAAAGGATTATACATGTTTAATTATATCAGATTGCTTGATGTCTTGGGGAAGAGGGAGAAAAATTTAAAAAAAAAACAAGATGTTATAGAAATGAATGTTGAAAACAATCTTTACATGTATTTGGAAAGATAGAATACTATTGAGAAAATAAAGCAAAAAAGGAAAGAAGGAAGGAAGAAAGGAAGGAAGTGTTATGCCTCAGTTTCCCTGCATTAGTTTCCCTAAATTATTCTGCCTCAGTTTCCTTGAATTGTTCTATTTCAGTTTCTCTGAATTGTTCTGCCTCATTCTCCCTGATGATAACCCCCCTTCCTGACCATTAAGATTGAGATAATTAGGGCTGGGAATCCTGACCACTAGCATTCAAAAGAGTCATAAATCTCCAGATTACTTATCTCAATATTTGGGTATCTTCTGCCTCAGACATCCTGGATCCTAGAATTTATGATCCTTTCTTACCTCCAATCTGGAACTCCTGCTCACCAGTGTTTTACCCCTACTTTGCCTTTGTTTCCCTGATCGGTGGAGTCCCTATAAGAGTTTCTGGAATCCTTTGCTCCTTGCTGGATACTTTGAGCAAGAGTCCATTCCAGCCAGCTGGGGTCACTATGGATCCTGTCCCCAGTCTGAACTCTCCCTCTAATAAAATCTTAAAAACTCTCTAATCTCTATCTTGCCTCAGTTTCTCCAGCATTACAGAAGGAAGAGAATAAATACATAAATATGTGGTCTCATTTAGCTTAAAAGCTTTGCCTTTGAGTGCAAGAATGTTATTATTTTTGTTAATTGCACTAATTAAATAAATTTGGCTTTCTCCATGTCAGAAGAATTTAAGCAAAGAAGCTTCTGACACCAACCAGAAAATCAATATAATTTTAGTTTCTGAGGGGAGTGGGGAAATGAGCTTTACAGTAATGATAGTGTGAAAATTAACATTTGAATGTGCAGCAGAATAACAATGAACTAATTACTATTCAGAGACTATTTGAGAAATAAATTAGGCTATGATAATTAGTGAAGTTAAGGCTCAAAAGTTTATGCCATTTGCAAAAAAGTATGCAACTTTGCAATAGGTAAAAGATAACATTGATAAGTGCATCATAGTAGATATTCATGGTCAAGAGAAAACCAGAAACTGTTTCCTAGATTCATTCCTCTGATTAGTCCTGATGTTTCTTTGAGCTACTTAAAAATAAGAAACTTTTGCTCTGTTACAAATTACAACTTGAAATGGGGAGGAAGGAAGCTGAAACATTAAATGATTAGAGGGGACTTGTGTTCTCTTTTCAAGTCTCCTAACTTGCTACTGGCCCTGTGAAAAATCATTTGTTCTCCTCTTCTTTATAAACATGTTGCCAAATCTCTTAATAAAAATCCCAGGAAGCTATGTGTGTTTCTCCCCCTTATGTGCAAAATGGTGGCAGTAGCATTCTCTCCTACTATTCAGCAGGTTCTCCCACTACAGAAAAGATTCATTGTATAAAACTGCCAAATATACTTACAGGTATGCCCTTCAAAGGCCCCAGTCTTTTCCAGTACCCTCCTCTCTGTTGCACTCCAAAAGCAAATTATCCTGGTCTTCAAGCCTATATTGACAAGAGGTCAGCATCCTTTTTTGGGGATGAAATTGATAGCAAATTGCAAGTCAAAAGACCAGCTTGAAGGGTAATTGATGCTTATACTTATGGTTGTAGAATTCTTTGGAGACAGATCTGCAGGTACCATAAATTTTCCAGGACTAACTACATGGAGCTCAATGTATCAAAATGTAGTCTTCCTGGTCCATGAATAAATGGAATCTACTACACTTATCCCTTCCACATCATTACTTCCTCCATTAAGCTTTCAATATATTGCTGGTTGGCATAAGAAACTAAATAGGAATTTTAGGGGAAGTTTTGCAGAAGCTGCAGATTTTACAGAAAAAAATAAAAACTCAGAAATTCATTAAATATATGCATAGTATTGTAAAATATCAACCCAGTTTTCACAATAAGATACTATAAACACCCCATTTAAAAAATCAAACATCTCTAGTATGAAGAGAAAGCAAAAAATTTTGCATGGATTTTCCATATTTCAAAGGGGCATTGTGCCCTTAATCCCAGAGATAAGGAAGGGATAACTGTAAATAGTTTAGACAAAATGAAAGTTAGAACTAATCTTTGAGGGGAAAAGTAATAACTCTAATTATCTATCAGCATCAGCAAATGGAGGACCCAAGGACAATGATAAACTGCTTGAACTCATTCCTCATATCTGCCATCCTCTCACACTCTCCCCCATACTCCCAATGCTAAGCTCCCAACTGTTATGCCACAGTTTTCTTTAACTGTCCTGACTCAGTTTCCCTGTCTCAGTTACCTTAACTGTTCTGTCTCTGACCCAGTAAAACTAAGGATTATTCACTCTCGGGTTGTAAATTAGCAAGATAAAAGAGTAGCTCTCCTGACTCTTTTATGGATTTATAATATTCCTTTAGAATATTCCAAGATCAACCCATGATATCTTTACTACTTTGTCTCTGGAATTTTTAGGTTTTATGGCTTCCCCTCCCTGATAAAAAAAACTTTCCCTCCCTTTCTCTTCTTTGTCTCCAAAAAGGTATTTAAGAAGTTGTTGTTCTTCCATTCATTGCTGGAGAATGGCATCTGGCAGCTGTATGCTGGACGCTGGATTCTTTGGGTCCTCCAGCCCTGGGACCAATATGGATTCCTTGGTCCCAGTATACTTATCTCTGTCTGACTGGATAATCTGAGACGAGAGTCCTGTCCAGTCAATCTTACTCTCCCATTAATAAATCTCTCTCCTGCCTCAGTTTCTCCGGCATTACACAACCACCACTGTCATGTTCAAAATCCAATAACCTATCTATTCCCCAATAATTATTCTCTTGTTCTCATCCCTCTTAGTCTAACCCTTTCATGCTCAAATTTCCCCAGCCCTTTGCTCTGCTCTCTGGAATATGCATTCCATAGATAACAGTCTTATTTCCAGCTGAAATCTCTTCTTTTCCTACTCCTCCATCTTCTGATTCTCTTAGAAACCTGCTTCCTTCTTGATGACATAGCCTCTCTGTCCACCCTCTTCAACACTAGCTGCACTTTTACTCATTCATCTAACTGGTCAAAGTGAAGAAGTAAGAATAATCCTTGCTCATCTAGTACTTCTATCACCCAATAACTTCTCTTCCTTTGAAGTTCACTGCATACATATCTCATATCAAATTCTGATAATTGTTGCTGCTAACCACTAGGACCCTCCTTTTCTTTCCTTAATGAGTTCAATAAGTCCACAAACTTCCATCCTTCAATGCCTGCCTTCACACAAAGAGATTTCAATATACATACTGATGTTCCCTCACACATTTCATTCCCAGTTCCTCAACTTACTCATCATGAATTACTCTTTTTTAATATTTTTGTTTTTATTTATATATGTTATACATGTATATTCATTTTTTAACATATTTCCATGAGTCATGTTGGAAGGGAAAAATCAAAACAAAAGAAGAAAACCATGAGAAAAAATACAGAAAGGGAAAAAAAAAGGTGAAAATAGTATGTATTGATCTACATTCAGTCTCCATGGTACTCTCTCTGAATGCAGATGGTGTTTTCTATCCAAAGTTTATTGGAAATACCTTGGATCACTGAATGATTTAGAAGAACCAAGTCTGTAATAGTTGATCACTGCACAATCCTGCTGTTGCTGTTTATAATGTTTTCCTAATTCTACTTGCTTCAATCAGCATGAGTTCATGTAAATCTTTCCAAGCCTTCTAAAATCAGCATGTTTATCATTTTTATAAAACAATACTATTCCATTATTTTCATATACCATAACTTATTCAGCCATTTCCCATTGATGGGATTCTACTCCTTTATCAGTTCTTTGCCACCACAAAAAGAGCTGCTAAAAACATTTTTGAACATGTGGATCCACACAGAAATGATCATATCCTCGATTTTGCCATCACCTACAAATGCTACATTTTCATATTTATTAACTTTTTTATTCCTTTATTTGATCACAACCTCGACTTCATATTCCTTAAATCTTTATTTATTCCCCAGGATATCTCCTCACCACTGACTCTCTCTTCTCCTTTTCCCATGTTGACCCCTTGGTGAACCAGTTACTCTACAATTTTCTTCATTTGAATTTCTTGCCCTCTTATCCTATAGCCAGCTTTAACTCTGTGAGGCCTCAACCCTGAATTGCTTCTATGATCCATTGATTTCAGTCCTACTCATGGACTGTTAGAAGAAGCTGGAGAAAATCATGAAACCATGCCAACTGGGTTCACTACAAATTTATATTACATAATTTCAACTGGATCCTCACTCTAACAAAGCAATATTTTCTAATTAATTCAAATTCCCAGCATCATAGAGGCTTTTCAATACCTTTTCATTCCTTCTTATATTTCCTATGGCTCCCTTTCTCTCCAGCTTCTCAGCTGAAAATTTTGTTTCCTATTTGAAATCCAATATCCTATCTATTATTACCTATGGAATGCAAATTACAGACAGCAGAACAAAGGGCTGGGGATATTTGAGCATGAAGGGATGGAATCAAGAGAATAGTCATTGAGGGATAGATATTTATTCACCAGTCTTCCTTTTCTCCCCTCCTCCTCAACTCACATCTCCCAGATGTCCTCTGCATCTTTTTCAATTTCACTCTTTTTTCATACAATGAAATGGCTCTTCTTGTCAAGATAAACCCTCTACCTCAGCCTCTAGGCAGCTAGTGACACAATGGTTAGAGTAGTGGTCCTTGAGTCAGATCAAATCTGACCTTATACATTTGTTAACTATTTTTGGTATTATTCAGTCATTTTCAGTCATGTTCACCTCTTCATGATCCCATTTGGAGTTTTCTTGGCAAAGATACTAGTTTGCCAAGATACTGGTTTGCCATTTCCTTCTTCAGCTCATTTTACTAATTAAAAAACTGAGACAAACAGAATTGAGTGACTTGCTCAGGGTTACAGTCAGTTAATGTCTGAGACTGGATTTGAACTCAGAAAGATGAATCTTCCTGACTACAGGCCTGGCACTCTATCCACTGTGTCACCCAGCTGCACATATTAACTGTTTGATCTTAGACAAGTCATTTAACTTCTGTTTGTTTCCATTTCCTCAACTGTAAATTGGGGATAATAATAGTTGTAAAAAGCATTTAACTTGGTGTCTACAAACATCAGGATCCATATAAATGCTTATTCCTTTTTCTCCCCTCTGCATGCATAAGGGATGCCATTATATCCCATCTTTTCTAGTAAATTGCTCCCTTTATTATCTCCACTCTCTGTCTTACCATCAATCTTTCCCTATCTGCTTCCCTATTTCTTTCCAAAATGCCTATGTCTCCCTGATTCTCTCTCACTGTATCCACCCATCCTCGATAGCTGTATTACTACCATCTCTTCCCTCCTTTTTGTCACTACATTCATTGAAAAGGCCTTTTACAATAGCCCTACACTTCTTTTCTTCTCACTTTCTTTTTGAGTCTCTATAGCCTGGCTTCCAACCTCATCATTCAACCAAAACTACTCTTTACAAAATTAATAAAAATTTCCTAATTCCCAAATCAAATTTTTTTCCTCAATCCTCTTCTTTCTTGAGGATTCTAAAAACTTTCATACTGTTGATCACCATCTTCTCTTCAGTACTCTCTTTGCTATTACTGAGTACCAGACTGGCACTCAGACACTAGCTGTGTGATCCTGGGCAAATCATTTAACCCTGTTTGCCTCAGTTCCTCTCAACTGCCAAGAAAATGGCAAAACCCTCCAGTATCTATGCGAAGAAAACCCCAAATGGGGTCACAAAAAGTTGGACATGATTCAAAAATGATTGAACAACAACAAAAATTCTCACCTGGTTTTTCTCTTACCTATCTTACTATTTCTTCTCAGTCTCTTTTGCTGGATCTTCTTCTAGGTGCTGCCTGTTAACTATAGGAATCCCATAGGGCTCCATGCTAGATTTACTTCTCTTCTCCTTTTATTGTTTCACTTGGTTGTCTTGTCTGCTTTCATGCGTTTAATTACAATCTATACTGATGATTTTTAAATCTGTTTATCTAGCCCTAACTTCTCTGCTGAACTTTAGTCTTATATCTCCACTGCCTTTTGGACATCTTGAATTAGATGTATTGTAGATATTTTAAACTCAACATATCCAAAATGGAATTCACTATCTTTCTTCAAAATCTTCCCCTCTCCTATACTTCCTTATTATTTTTGCAGATACCATTTTCCCTTTCCTCACACAGATTCACTCTCCTAGGTGTCATTCTTCATTCCTCAATATCTTTTGCTCTCTCATATTCAATCAATTGTTAAGATCTGTTGATTTCACCTTTGCAAAACTCTCAAATACATGCCATCTTTCCACTGTTACCATACTGGTACAAGCCATCAACACCTCACATGGTGATGGATTTATTTGCTAGTCACTGTATGTTCCAGGAGAAAAAAAAACAGAAGCTCAGATTGAATCTAAAAATTATTTCCTCCAGTCTAGACTAACAATGTAGATTGATATCATTCTCTTCTATTTCTCTTAAAAAAAACAAAGCCTCTCGCTCAATCTCATGTTTCCTCCTTTTGGCAGGAACCAAAGTTTCCCTTAGAGAAGAATGGGTAGAGGAGATTCTAGAGTTATTTCTTCATGCCTCCATATGAGCCAGATCTAAACAAATCTGTATGGAAATCCATAGCCTATGTAAGCAAAACAAAGCACTTGATCCCCTTACATATTTTTGGATAAAAGATTCTTTTTTCTTCCTTTGATTTCTTTTAAAACATAAAACAAGTAGATACATAGCTGGGGCAAAGAGTATATACGATGCAATAACTTTGAGGGTATAGTTCCAAACTGCTTTCCAGAATGCTTTAATCAATTCACAGATCCATCAACAAACGACTTGTGATACTATTTTCCCACAGAGCTTTCAACATTTGTAATTAGAAAAGAAATTTTCTTATCATATCTCTGCCCTCTTACTTTCTTTAGCCATTACAATTAATAAACTATATAATGACAATTAAAGTGTCAAATCCTTAAAAATATTGTAACAGTATTCAGTCTCTTCAAGAAAGTTAGTTGAAGCTTTATCATATATAATTCCTTTACAGAACACAGAGAGCTAAGAAGTTAGCCTTTCACATATTCCTGAATATCAGGCAATCTTTGCAAATGGCAAAAGGGGCAATGTACCAACATTACTCATATGCTATTTCTATCTGATCTTGCTTATTATTAAAATCAATAAAAAGTATGTGTAAACAAAGATGTGTTAATACAGTGGTTCTCAAACTTTTGTTCTCAGTATCTTCATGTTGTTAAAAAAAAACTATCAAGGATCTGTTCAAAGAGTTTTTGTTCACGTGGGTTATATTTATAGCTATTTACTATATTAGAAATAAAAAATAATTTTGAATTTGTAGACCCTCTGAAAAGGTTTCAGAGACCCTAACAATTCTTTGGACTACACTTTGAGGACCACTATGTTAATACTTTAAAAAAACAATAGGTTAGAGAAAATAATGCATTTATATAATGTTTTGAGAGTTACAAATCACTTTCTTCATAATCACCCTTGGAGGGAGTTAAGTTAGGTGTTTAGTCTCTTCATTTTAGAGACAAAGAGATGAGGCTCTGAGACACTGGGACTTAGGTCAGTTTATACAACCAAAAAATATGAAAGGTCGAGATGCTTAGATCTCCTGGCTACTATGTCCAAAGCTCCTTCCCTACACATTGCTGCTTATAATAGAATAATATGAGAAAACTGGGTGGGACTATGCACATTTGGAAATTCTGAATTTGCTATTTTTTTAGAGACAGAAGCAAATTCCAGAGAACGAAAATGACTTTTGACTTTATTTTTTTAGCATCATGTCCTAACCTTCTATTTGTCCCCCAAAAAGTAATAAGTCAAGTAATAATGAAGTCATACCCACTACTGCTAATCCCACTAAGAAATAGAATTTTAATTTCTGGGTTCTTGCTATTTATAAGGAAAATAATAATTACAGTTAGCATTTTTTATGTCTTTAAGGCTTTTGGAACTCTTAATATACATCTCATATAAGTCTCATGACAATCCTAAGGGTAAGTACTACAAGTATTATTATAACCATTTTACAGGCTTAGAGGTTTAAAGACCTTCCTATAGTCACAAGTAAGTGAATAGAAATACAATTTGAACCCAGGTCTCCCTGATTCTAAGTGCACCCCTGTATTAACTATGCCATGAGGAAGACAGACTATTCTCATTAAAAGCTTTTCATAGTCTGGCTCCAGGCTACCTTTCCAGATTTATTTTCTATTGCTCTCCTTAATGCTTTCTGTATTACAATCAAACTGAATAAGTTCACATCCATCATGGTTTTGTCAACACAGTCATAGACTTTGGATTGAAATTAGCATATGAAGCTCCCACCTTTATCATTGTAATGTTTTCCATAATCACTTGTAACCAGTCTTCAGTAGAAAACTCTGAAGGATAGGAGAAGGTACACAGCACATATGTTGCTAAGCAATATAATTCAGTGAACTCTTGTCCTCACTCACATTTATAGTACAAGCTTTACACCTTCAGATTTAAGAAAATGTTTGAGAAGATAAATTAGGAGAGAAGAGTAAAAAAAAAGAAAAAGAAATAAGAAAATATGTGATCTTTTTACACCAAGAAAAAGGATAAAAAAGCAAAATCCTTCTTAAAATATCTTAAGAGAGAAAGGTAACAATATAACTCAAAAGACAAAAAGTCTAATCATACCTTGACTGGAATTTAGAACAATTCTATTAGAAGGGTTAATTTTGGTCTGTCAAAGACAATATGGCATAGTAGTAGAGTTTTGGAATAAAAAAGCCTATGTTCAAAATTGGCTTCTAACATATACTGGCTATGTAAAAAGGAGCAAAGTATTTATTTTCTTAGTAGCCTCAGACAATTCCCTAAAATTGTGTGTAAGCTATGGAAGTGTAGACCATTTTGCGACATAGGAGTTTCCATACTAATATTTGACACACATCTCATCTCCATTTCCACCTCACCCTTCCTCATCCAAAACAAGCATTATATCCTACTAGAATAATTGTTTGGTGTAATATTCTTCTCTAAACTGTAATCTTCTCTGGGAGAAGGTTTCTTGGGAAGCTTCTGGGGCAGCCTCAGTTTCAGTTCAGTAATCACCAGTGCAACCAAGGATTAAAGTCCAAATCCTTTATTGTCTCCTTCAAATCTCATCTCCTTCATTTGGGGCTCAGCTAGTTTTCTGGAGGCCTTCCGGATCTTGGTTTCAGTGTTCTCCACAGGACAGTCTGCCACCACTTCTCTGTCTTCCTTAGTTCTGCCAGACTGCCTTCTGAATCTCCCCAAATGAATCCTGGCTTCTCAATCTCCCGGACTCCCAAGGGTTTGTGCTTGAGCCTTCAGCCACAACAAAGGTGGAAAATGAAATGAATCTGTCTCAGCCTCCAAGAGCTTCTAGTGGGCTTCTCCTTTCTGGCCCTGACAGCTCCTCCTTATATGTTCCACACTGAGTATATGCCAATCATTATATCACTAGGAACCCATTATTTGTTGTAAGAGTAAATCAGTGTTAAACTAGATTTAACCACCATCTCCTCAATTTCACTTACTTAGCACCTTGTTTCAAGTTCTGGCCCATAACATCTCCCACTTTCTTTTGTTTATAGAACATAGGTGGTCATGACCTCCCTGACTTCTCAAAAAGGGGAGAATTCCCTGACTGCTCAAAAAAGGGGTGAAAACACCATAAAAATGAGGTGATCACGCCCTCCCTGACATCTCAGGAAGGGAGATGAAAACACCAAAGGAAATGGGAAATCAAATCAAATTAGCAGATTTCTGAAGGAGCTCACTCTTAAAACAGGTATACATAAATCCATCAATATGGGAGGTATTACACATAATTACATAAATTACACAAGCATATAGCAATATAACACAGGCCAATAGTGATATAAAAAATAACATGAATCAACATGAGGAATTATACATGTCCATAAGTGTTATGCCACAGTTCTCTTTAACTGTCCTGACTCAGTTTCCCTGTACGAGTTCCCTTGTCTCAGTTTCCTTAATTGTTCTGTCTCAATCTCTTTAGTTGTAAATCCCCCTCTGACCCAGTAAGACTGAGGACTATTTGTTCAAAGGTTATACATTAGCAAGATAAACAAGAGAGTAGGCCTCCTGACTCTTTTCTGTCCTTAAGGATTTACAATATCCCTCTAAAATATTCCAAGATATCTCATTGATATCTTTACTTCTTTGTATTCAGACATCCTGTCTCTGGGTTTTCTAGGATTTATGGCCTCCCTATCCTGATAGAGGTTTTCCCTCACTTCTTACCCCTTCCTTTGTTTAGAGAAAAGATATTTAAGAAGTTGGGGTTCCTCCATTCATTGCTGGAGGCTGGCGGCTGGATGCTGGATGCTGGATTCTTTGAGGTGACAGTCTCCTCCAGCCCTGGGATCAACATGGATTCCTTGGTCCCAGTATATCTTTATCTCTGTCTGACTAGATAATTTGAGATGAGAGTCCTGTCCAGTCAATCTTACTCTCCCATTAATAAAATATTAAAAACTCTCTAATCTCTCTCCTGCCTCAGTTTCTCCGGCATTACAATTTGGAGGTCCTACCAAGATAAGAAAAACTGAGAACTGGATTAGAGATTAGAGACCTCTCGGTCTCCACCTAGGCTGGAGGAGGCTCAGGATTTTAGTTTATTCCTTGGGAAAAGATCAGCACTTTGGATAGAAAAGGAAGCAGTTTTTCAGCCTCAGTCTGGCCTGCAGTGGACAACAAAATCAATTTGGCATTTAGAGTAAGTCTGTCTGGGTACCTTTTGGGGTACCATCTGGTTCTGGTTCTGGTTCTGGTTATTCTGGTTCTGGTCTGGTCTGTTGCTAGCAACCTATGGTCTTAGAATAAATACCGACGGGTTTAAAAGTTCTGAGATGGCTATTTTCTAGGACTCTGGAAAATATCCTCTGGGTATATGTTATGTGTTTGTGTAATGTTTTAACTGTGTAGTCTGTGTGATTTGTCTGTCTGTTATGTTGTTGGTTGGAAAAAATTTTAAGAACAACGTTGCAACTGTGCTTAGTAAAATGGAGCTCCACATTTGTCTGTGTATGTCTGTGTTAAAAGTTAGCAAGTTTGTAAGAGAAAAGAATTCAGCCTCTGTATTGCAGGCTTAGAAAATATCAAGAAGTTTGAAAAATCTTTCTCTCTCTGTCTCTGGCTAACTGTAGCAGTCTTGTGGAGGAAAAGGGAGAAAAGGGAAAGAAGGGAAGAAAAATAAAATAAAATAATAGATTGAAAAGGATTTGAAAGTTTGGAAAGTTAAAATATGTATATAGAAGAGCAGTGTGCTAACATTTAAAGAAAAGAAGTTTGAATGGATTATCTAGGCATTCTCTGTGAAGGCAGAGAAAAGCACTAAATGGGCTTGGAAGTTCACAAAAACCCCTTTGGATTCTGGAAGGGAAAAAGGGAATTCAAGGTGAAACAAACTTCTCTCTGGGGGGTGGAGGTCTTGGAAACAGCCTCTAGTCTGTTTGCTGATTTAAGAGCTTTGTTAAGTTTTAAGAACAACGATTAAGGAAAATTTGCTTGTGATTTTAAACTTTTTTAAGGAAAAGCCTTCTAGAGTAAAGAGCAATAAAATTCAAGCTTAGCCTGGCCTGGGCAATAAAAAGCTTTGGAGATAAGATGCTAATAGCTGTTAGAAGAAAGGTGGTGGAAAAGAAAAGAAAAGAAAAACTTTTAAAAACAGCTGTATTTAGTTTGATTCAGTTTGTTATCTTCTGAAATATATTGAGTTATTTGTTAACATAAGTTATACTTTAAATCCAGCTCTGGGGGACATGTGTGGGTTTTGTGGAAGTTTGGGCTATTCACTATAGTGTGAATCTTACAGGTTTTTGAAGGAAAAGGAAAGAGGAATGCAGGTGATTTAGGAAGGACTGATTTGTAGGGGAAATTAAAGGTTTGCATGGTTTTAGGAAGGTGAAAAAAAGACTTTGGGGAGTAGGTGAAGAGGTGGGGGAGGGAGCCACCCACCCCCACTGCCTTCTGCTACTTTACCAAAGGAGCATCTGGTAGGAAAGTTCTTTAAGGAGATTGTTCAAGTATGTAGCCAGGGAGAAAGATAAAGTTGGAAATGGGTGGATTTGGGAAGAAACCTGATGTTGGGAAATTGATGGGCTAAATCTTGAAAAGGATCCCCATGTAGGAAATTGAGTGGGGAACCTGAGGGAAGTTTTTTCCTAGGGGGCAGGAATGGGGGAAGGGTAGCCATGTGGAATCCTCTCCTCCCCTCTCCTCTCTAAGTATGTTCCTGCCATTTTTTTCTTAATCTGATTACGGCCAGTGCAGCAAACTGTGATTTTTAAGGGCATGCTTACTTTTAGATTAATTGATTGACTATTTGGTTTTTTTTAAATACATAAAGGTTTTCTTGGTTAAGAGATATGGTCATAAATGTGATCCATATTTTGGTAGGATTATTTTTAAAAGTTAATTGCTATTTTTAAGAAACTTCTTGAATTCTTTTATGTGGAATTAGGTCTTTTGTATAAGTTTAAATTGATTGTATTAGGTCATCCTGAAATTATTTAAAAGGCCTCTGAACATAATAGTTTTTTCCTTTGTCCTTTTGAAAATGTTTCTATTATGGACAATATGCAATTTGGGATGTTTTTCTATGTATTGGGTATTTTAAAAGCAAAATAATTTGTATGTATAATGTTCACTTATGTAACATCTACCTAAATATAATAATTGTTCTAAGTTGTGAACTTACTGAGACGAAATTTCTGTATGTATTACTTACAGTAATAAGGTTATGGCAACTCTTTGTTTAAGAGTTATCAGAAATTTGATTAATGAAATTTGTTATTGGAGGTAAAATTTTTTGGTTTTAGAGTTAATTAGTTAATGTTATTTGGGAGTTTTAAAGCTCCACCCTCTGAAAGTTGCTGGGACAATTGATAAGCAGTTAAAACTCAACTGCTTATGTTATGTTATAATTATGTTATTGCATTTTTCCTTTTGTAACTGATCTCTATGATCAGAGCAATGGTCAATAGAACTGTTAATGCAATTCAATTATATCATGCCTTGCTATTTTCAGTCTGATTATATGTAATTATTGTATCCTACATGCCTGGTCATCTGTCTGTTACTGGATATTTGCGTTTTATTTCTTTAAGGTTTCTACATGATAAGAGGACAATTAACAGGGGTCTGGGAGACCTCACTGCTGTTACACCTTGGGACTGCACCTGTTTGCTTGGCCTGTAAAGCAAACTCATCTCTTCACATAGGAAATTGCTGGCCAATTTATTTTGGCCTCCTCATATTTTGCAACAGTTTGGTGAACTGAGTCTTTCTATCTGAGACTGATCTAATCTTTCTTTGTTAGATTTGTGTTTTTGTTCTAGATTTTGATCAAATTACAGATATTGGCTTGCTTCTGGAACCGGGATCAGCTTTGATCAGCTTTGATTGTCAGCATGATGCACCCACTCTGCAAGGAATGAGAGCCTCCTATCACTTCACAGCCTGGAGCAGCAGTTTTAAATGAGAGCCATGGACTGGACCCTGCATCTAGTGTACTTTGGACTGATATGAGGGACTTTGGGAATGGTTAATGACTGACTGTTAAACCTTGCCTGGATCATCTATTCCTGTGTGTTTAAGATTTGATATGGGATTTGTTAAAAAACTGTGTAATTATTGCTGTTATGTTTGAGAGGTTTTAGGAAATGCTACTGTACTAGTCTGTTATGTATAGGGAATTTGATTCACTTGGGATTTATATGGGGAATGGTCAGTTGATAATTCCTTTCCGTGAGGAAAAAAAAGGGGGAGGAAGAGATAGAACATTGGGGAAACTGGTATATTTTTTTCAAAATACCTGAAAGAATGGGAATCCCTAGCTCCTATTCACTTTGCCTTAAGCACTTCTGCCCCACCCCCTATTCTCATTTGAATTTGGATGTTTTGGCTTTAGAATCCCTTGTTTTGTTAAAATTGCCCTGGTAGACTCAGTTTTGGGGATTATTATTTTTTAAGAAAAGTTTTAGAAATCAGACACCTGTTCTGGGACTGGCAGTCTCTCTGATCTGTTTTTCCAGTCCTGTTACCCCAGTTCATTAAGTACCTCAGCATTTCAAAGGACCTTGTTTGATATCAGGCACCTAAAAAGTTCAGGGTTTGCCTTCCTTGATGGTCTAACTGAGCATAATCTGCTCAGAAATCTGTATTCTAGTAGCAGCCCTGCCTATTTCTCTGGGTGGGGACAGATGGAGCTACTACAGTCTCACCCTTCTCCCCTGGAGAGATCTGCCCCTCTGAATGGGCTTGAGCCCTTGACCCTGTTGTCTGTAAGCAGAGACTGAGTTAAGTGCACAAATGACCACAGATCTAACTGTCCATCTCAAACTGGATTCTCTGGCTGAAGTGATGCTCCAGAACTGTAGAGGACCTGACATGCTTGCAACAAGGGAGCCTTTGTACAGCTGTTAACTCTGGGGTTATCAGGGATAGACTTGGCTCTTGCCATATGAGTCCTTACATTTTTCTAGTTTTATTTTTGCTCGTTTGCTTTACATAGGGTGGGTCAAAGACCTCCTGGGTATCTAGAGGAAGGTGCTAAGATTCAAAGGTTTGAATATTTAGGAGAGAGAGTGTGGAATGTTATGCCACAGTTCTCTTTAACTGTCCTGACTCAGTTTCCCTGTACGAGTTCCCTTGTCTCAGTTTCCTTAATTGTTCTGTCTCAATCTCTTTAGTTGTAAATCCCCCTCTGACCCAGTAAGACTGAGGACTATTTGTTCAAAGGTTATACATTAGCAAGATAAACAAGAGAGTAGACCTCCTGACTCTTTTCTGTCCTTAAGGATTTACAATATCCCTCTAAAATATTCCAAGATATCTCATTGATATCTTTATTTCTTTGTATTTAGACATCCTGTCTCTGGGTTTTCTAGGTTTTATGGCCTCCCTATCCTGATAGAGGTTTTCCCTCGCTTCTTACCCCTTCCTTTGTTTAGAGAAAAGATATTTAAGAAGTTGGGGTTCCTCCATTCATTGCTGGAGGCTGGAGGCTGGTGGCTGTATGCTGGATGCTGGATTCTTTGGGATGACAGTCTCCTCCAGCCCTGGGACCAACATGGATTCCTTGGTCCCAGTATATCTTTATCTCTATCTGACTGGATAATTTGAGACAAGAGTCCTGTCCAGTCAATCTTACTTTCCCATTAATAAAATATTAAAAACTCTCTAATCTCTCTCCTGCCTCAGTTTCTCCGGCATTACATAAGTCCTAGAAATAGTCCAAAAGGAATCTATTGTCCATTAGTTCATGTGCCAGGAATCCAATAATTCCTGCTGATTTTGAAGTTCTTTAACAGTCTCATTATCAGTCATGCTCTTTCATTGTCAGATGTTTTTTAGGTCTTCTCCTTTGTTTTGAGGTTTTTGTCTTTTTCTGTCTCTCTGAGCCAGGTGTTTATTGGCACCCATCTGATTCCTTCTCCCTCTGTAAAGATACAAACAAACCCTTTCTCCCAAGCAGTTAATCGATCTAATCCCTTCTATTTATCACTTTCTAAATCTCTCCTCATCATCTGGTAATTATATTGGAGCTGCTCACATTGGACACTGCCCTTCTGTTGAGTTAAAAAAGCCTGTATTCTTCCCAATTGTAATCCCTTTCTGCTATCTGATTGCTTTTCTGCTGATTGATCACATCAGAGTCCTGAACTTCTAAAGACTCTCTGGGTATAAACTCAGGCTGCCATCATGGCCCACATATCTTTTGTATGATATCTTGGAGCTGGGCCCTGCCTCTCATTTCCCTGGGTCAATTTACATTCTGAGGTCCAGTGGAAGCTCTTGTAGCATTTTGGACATAGGGTTTTAGGTCTTCTCTCACCCTGTCTTCTCATTCTATCTCTATGCCTACACTGAGCTCTCAGATATCCTATTTTTCCATATTGAGAATATCGACGACTCTCTCTAGAAGTCCCTTGCCAAGAGGGACCCTGTCTTTCCATGTTCATCATAGTCTGGGTATAATAAGCATTTGTGCCTACTGTTGCACAACATCTTATGATCTCCTCTAAAAGAGCATCTTTATGTAGTCCCCATATAATTCTTCTGCAAATCTCATTGGCATTTTCCTTAGCCAGTAGTCTGATCATTATTTCTGTAGCTGCATTTTCTCCAATAATTCTTGTGATAGCTGTTTGCAAATATCCCACAAAATCTGCAAAGAGTTCATTGGGGCTCTTGCTCTATTTTTGTGAAGGCTTCCCCCCGATCTTTCCGGAGGAGGGAACCCTAAACTTTTATAGCAGCAGTAGCAATTTCTTCATACACTCCTATGGAGTAATTAATCCTTGTTGAATTCTCTGCATACTGACCTTCACCTGCTAGTTGGTCAAAGAGGATTTGTATGTTAACTCCAGTTTGTTTATTGCATTGGGCTTGAATCCTACATAATTCATGATACTCTGAAAGCCACAAGTTTTGTCCAGGTTCTAAACATGTCCTTGCTATGGATTCCAGTTACTAAAGGTTAGGATTTCATAAGCCAAATTATCTAGTAACATCTTAACATAAGATGATGTAGCCCCATAAAGAGTGCAACCTTTTTTCAAATCCTTGGCTTTTTCCAAATCAAAAAGAGTGCATCTTCTTCTTTTGAAGAGTCAAACTCTTCAATCACAGGATATGCATTTATTAAATCAGATACATCCTGCCCTTCATTTTTTGTCTTAACCAGTGCTTTTTGTAATCTTGTCATAGGCTGCTTCATAGGTGGTACGAATTGTGACACTGCCTGTCCCCCTCCTTCTTCTCCTTTCACCCATGAAGAGTTAATTGAGGGAAGTAGGTCAGGGATGGGGAATGATCTAATTTCTCCTGCTGTGAGGCATCACACTCAAAATCGTACTTAACTCCATTCTTATCTGATTCTTCATCCTTTTCACTTAGTTTATTTGGTTCTTCCCCCTCCTGCTCTTTCTTCTTTTTCCTTATTCTATAACTTATATAATTTCCTAAAGCCAATTGTATAACTTATATGTATTAAGTGTGTCTTTGGAAATTGAGTCAGGTCCATTTTCATCGTAGAATTGACATAGTTGCTCTCCTATTAATTTTCACTCCTCTAGATCCAATTCTATAGAGAGCCAAGGAGATGAGTACTGTATAGTTTCTAAAAGTTCAGTGATCTGCTCCCAAGTTATAATCAAACCTTGGCTTTTCATAAATCTGACAATGCTCTCTACACATTTTCCTTGAATTGGAAAAGAAGGCTGTTTTCTAAATATCTATCCCATTTTAGCTGAAGTACTACTTTAACCCTTTAACAAAGTTTCCTTGTCTATTTTTGTACTCACCCTAATTTCTGGGTAGAGGAGACTTTTCCACTGAAATCAGGATTGTGTGTGCCTCACTTGAGTGCCAGAATGTAATATTCTTCTCTAAAATGTAATGTTCTCTGAGAGCAGTTTTCTTGGAGGGCTTCTGGGGGCAGCCTTAGTTTCAGTTCAGTAATCACCAGTGCAGCCAGGGATTAAAGTCCAAATCCTTTATTGTCGCCTTCAAAGTCTTGTCTCCTTCACTTGGGGCTCAGATAGTTTTCTGGAGGCCTTCCAGATCTTGGTTTCAGTGTTCTCCACAGGACAGCCTACCACCACTTCTCTATCTTCCTTAGTTCTGCCCAACTGCCTTCTCTGGCTTCTGAATCTCCTGGACTGCCTTCTTTGGCTTCTGAATCTCCTGGACTATCCAAAGGTTTGTGCTTGAGCCTCCAGCACAACAAAGGTGGAAGATGGAATGAATCTGTCTCAGCCTCTGAGAGCTTCTAGTGTGCTTGTCCTTTTTGGCCCTGACAGCTCCTCCTTATATGTTCCACACTGAGTATATACCAATCATTATATCATTAGGAAACCATTATTTGTTGTAAGATTAAATCAATGCTAAAATAGATTTAACCACTGTCTCAATTCCACTTAGCACCTTGTTTCAAGTTCTGATCCATAACAGTTTGGCATTCTTGATTGTTTTTTAAATTTTTGTTTTTATTTTATACTTTCTTATTGTATCACCTTCATTCCCTAATATATTTCTTCAAATTCCTTTTGCTAAGGAGCCATGCCGTAATAACAAAGAATACAAAGAGAGGTAAAAATAGTTCCTTAAACTAGGCAATACATCACTTAAGTCTGACATTCACAATCCTATCAAAATAACCTTACACATCTCTGCAAAGAAGAGATTATAAATTTAGAGCTGAAAGGACCTTTAAAATTATTTAGTTCAGCCCTCTCATTTTATTGTTGAGGAAATTGAAACGTTAATACTTCTCTGGGTAAATCAGGGTCACAAAAATAAATGACAAAGTGATAATTTGAACTCAGCACCTTTGACTCCAAATCCAGTACTCTTTCTAATGCACCATAGAGGGTGATGCTTTCTCATATATCTTCTCTGGGAACAAGCTTGGTCATCATAATTTCCCAGTATATATCATAGGTATCTGCTTAATTATCATTGAATTGGGGGAAAAAGTATTTCGAATGAGGAGTACCCTCAACCATTTCTATACAAATGAGATTTAATTATTTGCAATATTTAGTCAATATACCAGTGTTGTTCATTGGTTTCAGTTGTGTCTATTTCTTCATTTTCCCATTTGGGGTTTTCTTGGCAAAGATACTGGAGTGAAAAGAAACAAATGTCTTACCAAGTACTCCACAAAGCCTCTGGTGAATCAGGAAGGGCTTTTATTAATGTTCTTTCAAGAACAGGTGTCCAAATAAAAATGGGTATACCCATTAAGGAAAAAAAAAAAAACAGCCTTTTATTCCCTATTCTCAATTCATATTTTCCTCCCCTGTTTCTCCATTAGGTGGGTACCACATAGTCTATGGCCTATTTGGAGTGCCTAAATCTCCCATGTGGGTCTCTGTCCCCACATCTCAAAATCTCTTCCTTATCCTAATCCAGTTTCAACTAGTTTTTAACCAGGCCATTTTCTCTGTCACATAGGTGTCCACACCGTAATAAGTGACCCTAATAAGTGATAAAACATATTTTCTAAGGTTTGCCTTTCTTTCTCCAGCTTTTTTGCAGATGAAGAAACTGAAGCAAACAGGATTAAACAAATTTGTTCAAGGTCACACAGATAGTAAGTGTCTGAGTTCAGATTTGAATTCAGGTCTTCCTGACTCCAGGCCAAGCTCTCTAACCATTGCACCATCTAGCTGCCCCAACAAATGTACATAGTATCAAATAAGTAATTAAGACTGCAAAGTATTTTGGTTGGTTTTGTTTGATGTCATTATCATTATCCACAGTTTTTCTCCCTCATTTTATTCTAACAAACTTCAGATTTTCATAGTCTAAGATTGGTAAACTGAGACAGATAGTAATAAATAGAAAGTCAATGCAAAAGTAGGGAGCAGGGAAAATCTGAGTTTAATTCCTCCCTCTGACACATTCCAGCTATATGACCATGAGTAGCTCATTTAATTTTTCCCTAAGACTATGAACTGCAGGTAAGTTATTGATCTGAACTAGTGAAGAGCATTCACACTAAGAAACATATACAGATGAAATCATTTGGAAGCACAAAATTGGAGTAAGAAGTTAGAGGGGGTATACTCTGACATAGATTGCCCTTTGCCCTATTCTCTGCTTCCTGTATACTACTAGAAATGTTCTGTGAACTGTTGTTATAATATAGTAGCATAAAAGAAAAATATATTAATACCAATATAGTACTCTGCAATTTAGGCTCATATTTATGAGAAACAATCTTATTTAATTTGTCATTAATCTATTGCAAAGACATTTTTAACTTGAAGAAAACAGAGACAGAAAGGTGTCTAAACTGGCATAGTCACCATGCCCTTTGATATGACTACCCACCTCCCCCCCAAAAAAAAAACAAAACAAAACATTTCAGCCCCTATGGAATTTATAGGAATCTTGAACAAGAAAAGGATATATTAAAATATAATTTGGGTTAACATTACAGAATTTTTTGAGTAACCAAGTTGCCATCCCATTCCTTCTGGATCGTTCCCTTCAAGAATAAATGGAGTTCTCTACACTGAAAACCTAAATTGAATAGGAAGCAGAGAGGATATAGCCTTTCAAATAGAAAAGAGCACTTCCCTTGAATGGGAAAGGCAATGCTATTATCCAGAAAAGAGTTGTGTGGTTATCACATTCAATATTTCTCTAAGAAAAACCTTTTTGTCTTTAATCTGCCATGACCCATTTTTTCCAAGCATCTTTTCTATGAGTTTTGGGAAGGACTTTTAAAAGAAAAAAAAAAATTTCTTCTTATTTTCAGTTTTAGTGAAGAGGTTTTCAAAATATGCTTCCACAGTAACTCTCAGAGATGTGGGCAGTTGGAAAGATTGCTGAAAGCTGAGGGAGTGTTGTTAAGACAAATTAACACTCTGAAATCTCTGTCATTGTCCTGTTCTCCATCAGTTTCCTATGAAAGAGCAGTCCCTGCTGCCACCACTACTACATGATTTATGGTTTTATTTCTTAGACTAAAATATACTATCCAGAAGAGAGAGATCAGGATTCAATTGGAAAGAAAGCGGGAGAACTTCAGGGATTGGACTTGCAAGTCAGGGCTCCATTTTTCACTATGCAAACATTGCTATAATTTAAGCAAAGTCAGTTAGTCTTCAGTTTACTAAACTTGCTATAAGCTAAGAGTTTTTCTAGTTCTTGCTCATGTTTATAACTCAGTTATATACTTCATTTAACAGACTCTTCCCTACTGTCTTTAACCCTGAGACCTCACTTCAATTTCACTCCAATTTCATTTAATCTTGGTTCTTCTTTTTAAATTTTAAGTCGCAGTGTATGCTTCCTTATTAATGCTATGAGAGTAGACTTGACACATCCCACTCATACAAAGTAAAAGTAACGCTACTCTATAGTCATACACCAAATTTTAGTTCTAAACAAATAGTTCTTAGTAGAGCACCTAGTATAAATTGTTTAACCTCAATTGAACTGATCTTTTGGAATTCAAAGTCATTAATTTCATTGAGTGGTTATTTTAAATTGAATGTCTTAAAAGTATTAATAGGCATCAATTTAATCTAATATCATTAGAATGCCATATCTATTTTTCAAAGATGACATTGAATTAGCCTTCTTTCCCCCAGTTATATACACATAATTTTAACTACCATTAATGACCAGATATTTATTTAATTATTATGTGGAATAGTAGGTGAAATTTTACTCATAATTATTCATTTGTCTATTCTTGTTTCCAACACAAAAATTTCACTAGCACATTGTTGACAGATATTCTGCAAATCTTGTCCAACAACATTTATATCTACAACTGACAGTACAGATGGAAAAATTGGGTCTAAAATTAAGCAGGAAGAGAAAATTTCCACGAATTTATTTTAGAAAATTGAAAAGTTATTTAACACTCCTATGGATTCACTCTCCCAACCTTCACTTGCACTGGCAGGTTTAGTCTCCAGAGGGCAGCTGCTACTTTTTTCCTAGAGGTTCTAGGGGCAACCCTGAGGGCTTAAAGGTAGTTTCTAGAGCTGTTACTAAAGTGCTACTAAAGTGCTACCTGGTGTATTCTTCACTGATTTCTAGCCAATCAGAGCTAATTAGCTAACAGAAATGGATATTTCCTTGTTCAGTGTATTTCTTAACATACATTTGCTATAAAAGCCAACCTTTAAAGAGTCTAGGGTGCACTCTCCTAAAAGTACATACGGAGGCCAAAAGAAAATGGGCTCAAATTTAGAGACCACATGTAACAAATGAGTAATTCATAGCTCCTTCTTAAAGTCCCTTTCTCCCTTTATAGAGTCCTAATGAGTTTCACTAAGTATAAGTAGCTCTCCACTGTTCCCTTCTCCCAAATCGGGGTCTTTATGGATTTTTTTTTTTTTTGGACAGCAATCAGAGTTAAGTGACTTGCCCAGAGTCACATAGTTACATAGCTAGTAAGTGTCTGAGGCCATATTTGAGCTCAAGTCCTCCTGACTCCAGGGTCAGTGCTCTGGTCACTGTGCTACCTGCCTATCCTACTTCTTATGACTTCGTAAAGCTGTATCTCTCCTCTCTGAAAAAGAAATGCTCTCAGATGCTGAGAGTGTATATATATGAAATTTGTCCTCTCTCAGGCCCTAGCTTGATAATTGTCTGTTGCTCTTCTAATCTTTCAATGACATGGTCAATTGGTGGGTTAGAAAGGGATAAGATAATGGGAGAGAGAAAGAAGCAATGTGAAAGAGAAAGTAGAGTATAGAGGAGAAAAAGATGTGGAGTTAATGGAGGGAATAGGGAAGGGAGATGGGAGAAAGAGAGGGTAGGAGAGAAGTGGGAGAAAGAAGAGAAAGTGTATTATTCTTTTGTTATAAGCATGGAGTTGATATGACTTCATGTTTTGTTATATATGAGAAATGAAGAAAAAAGAAAAAAGTCAAGTATAGTAAAGTTTCAAATGTAGAAGGCTCCAGTGACAACTGGGGTCACAAAAATAATAAAGTCAGAAAAGTAAATAGATTTAAAGAGAAAAATAGTAAGTATGGCTTTGGACTTAAGTTTAAATATCACAGATTAAAAAATCATCTTCTTTGTGACAATGAAAGACCAAGAGAGCAGAGGACACCACAGTGTGATGTATAACAACAATCTGTATGATATGAACCAAAGAAACAGAATGATCTTCTTTGAACTGTGACCTGGATGGGCATTTTTAAAAATGAATGCAGAGTTTGTGTGAGAAGCTAAATTCCAAGTAATCAATACTAGGGAATGACTATAGGATCATGGATTAATGTCACCCAGATCCTAGAAATATGGAGAATGACCTCATCATCAACTAGAACACAATAATTTGATACAAGAACATCAGCTTCAAGTCAATAAATATTTATTAAGTACCTACTATGTGCCAAGAACTTTGCTAAGTACTGGAGATATAAATGAGAAAAAAGAAAGACACTATCAAGATATAGTGAAAGAACCATTATTATTTCCTAATTATTATGATTAGATGGCTATAAAATGTCAATTGTATGTAAGAGAAGAATTATCATTTATTTTGTAAGAGGCTAATGTCTAAGGAGCTAGTACTGAGAAACAAATGGTGACAAAGTTTCAGTGTTATCAAGAATTCAAACAAGATGAGAACATTTTGCTGGAAAATGTTTGTGTTCATGGAATTTTGAAGTGGCTTTAATGTTAGGGAGGAGTGAGGGAAAGGTTAAACATAAGATATTTTTTAAAGGTTAAACATAAGAAATTGTAGTTGAAGAAAAATTAGAAAGTATCATAAAGCAAAGGCAGATGTTTACAAAAAATCAATTTGATCACCTTTTAGATAAATTGGGACAATTGAATACTGAAACAAGCTATAAGCTTGATACAAAAAGAACTATTAAAAGATGCTCAAATGTAAACTCCTACATTGAAATACTAATTTAAAAATGTTGAAGCCCAGTTTACTACTTAATCATTTCAGAGAGCCTCTGAAATAGGGCTTCAAGGAAGGAAGAATAAGACAAGGGGAGAGGCCTGATTAGATGGACAATACCTTTCTTCTCTAGAACCTCAATTGTAGAGTCACTTAGAATAAAGAGACAAGTCATATTGGTAATGAACTAATATTATCAATCAACTTAGGTACAGATATAGAAAGATTAATAGTTCACAGAAGAATTACAACTATCCATCTTATAGATTGAATTATAATGTTACAGGAGAAATGATTACTCACTTCTAGATTTAGCTAGATGTGATTTATAATATAAGGAGCATTGCTTTGTACTTTTTAATATGTATGTGCAGCATAATTCATATATTGATATGTTTAATTATTATTGTTACTATTGCTAGTATTGCATTTTTTTTTCTTATTTAAATCAGCCAGGTCAAATGGTACTTTACATTTTATCTCTATTCTATTACAGATATAATGTAATATTGATGTGAAGTTGGTGCATTGTAAAATGATTCTCAGGGACTGCAAATTTTTGAATCTGAAAACAAATGTATCCTCATTCTATCAACTTCAGTAGTCTCTCCCATAGAAATCAGGGAAACTGTTACTATATCTTTACAAGTTAATGAAATCTTAGCATGATAGTTTAATTGTCATTCTTGAGGACACTGAGGATTTAATTATTGTTCTGGTGAAACTATTAACTATTGTGGCTGAAGAGAGCACAGGAAAAAAAAAGGACAGAGATAACACCTGAAAAAAATGTATTTAAATTTTATCTTGTGAAGAAACAAGAAGAAAATTCTTGAGAGGTCTCTCTAACTGGTAACCTAAGAGAACTGAATAATGGGAGTATGATTCTGGAAATGAGAAATTAGTAGTTGTAGTGATAGTTAAAGATGATTTTTCCTGTGATCTTTCCTATAACTGATATAGTATAAATAATTATGTGTCTTTGTTGTACTGGATAATGAGCCAGACCTGAAGTCAGGAAAATTCATTTTTCTGAATTCAAATCTGGCCTCAAACACTTACTAACTGTGTGACCCTGGGCAAATTTCTTATCCTGTTTGCCTTAGTTTCCTTATCTGTAAAATAAGCTGAAGAAGGATTTGGCAAATCACTCTAGTATCTAGGATCTAGGATCAAGAAAGTCCCAAATGTGATTACTAAGTATCAAACATGACTGAAACAAATGAACACAATAACACAGTAAAATAGCATAGTCATTGCCTTGAAGTGTATTTAAATAAGAGATTAGGAAGTCATTAAAGGGAGAGGAATGAATGCTTATGGGGGAAAAAAAGCTTTCTTCATCTTGCTAAATAAATTATCTTAATAAACTTCTGTAGTAATAAACTTAATATTTATTATCATTATTATAAGTAACAAACCTAATAAGCTTCACAAAGCTAATCATTTACTTAATAAAAATGAAGTAATTTTTAATAATTAATATGGAGGTATAAAAACATATCTTTAGATTACTTTAGAACCCAAGATCAGAATAAATTCAGAAAATGAGTTAGTAATCAGTAGAGAGATTAATCAATTTACCTAGATGACATGGAGGAAATAATGACACTAATCCCTACTATACCCTTAATAAGGACAGTCTGCTGACTATGGGGAGCTTCATCTATCAAAGAGCAGAAGATCTTATTGATATTGATACTTATCCAAGATCTGGCTTTGCATTTGTAAACTACCAAGTCACATCAGGATGACTAGTGGAATCTAACAGACTGATGACTATTCTATCTTAAAAATGCACGCTCCAGGAGGCAGCTGGGTGGTACAGTGGATAGAGCAGGACCCCTGAAGTCAGGAGGACCTAAGTTCAAGTCTTATATCAGACACTTAACACTTCCTAGCTGTGTGACCCTGGGCAAGTCACTTAACCCCAATTGCCTCAGGGGAAAAAAAAATCAATCTCCATAACTTCCTTGAAAACTTGATGTGTTCAAGTTGCATTTTTCATTTTTGTTTTCTTTTGTGCTATTAATGTTTACTTATATGTAATATTCTTCTCTAAAATATAATGTTCTCTGTTGGGGTTTTCTTGGGGTCTCTGGAGGCAGCCTTCATTTCAGTTCAGTAATCACCACATTAGTAGTCAGGAGTTAATGTCCAAATCCTTTATTGTTTCCTTCAAAGTTTTGTCTCTTTTCTTGGGGCCCAATTAACTTTCTTAGAGGCCTATCTCTCTCCTTGGTTCTGAGAGCTTAAGCTCCTGCTTGCAGTCTTTTGTCTTCTCTGCTTCTGCCAGCTTCCTGAGGTCCTCCTGAATGTGTCTTGGTTTCTGTGGGGCAGGCAGGAGGGCCGCCACCAAGGTCTCTGTTTTCTAGTTCTGATTCTGACTGAGTTTGTTCGAGCTTACTTTCTCTCTAATCAAATGTGTGAATCTTGCAGAACTATAGTAAGTACTAAGTCCATGTACTGGACTAGAGAACTGTTAAGCACCATGTTAAATTAAATAACCGTTGTCTCTATCAATTCCACTGACTTAGTACCTTGTAAGAATCCTTTGTTTCAAGTTCAGAGTTCTGGCCCAAAACACTTATATATCATAACAAGGATTTGATCTCAGAATCCAAATATGTAATTGCACTAAAGTCGCATGCGACTTTGCTGCTAAGAAAGTTTAAGTATGGGCTTTGGAACATAGGATCAAAAGGCCTATATAATATCATCCACATATAGTATCATCCTTTAGTAACTGGCACTATGAACTGCTAGAATTTAAAACTCTAATGAAATTACTTTAAGGAAATTACAAGACTGAAGAGATAATACAACAGATATTAAGTTTTGTGTCTTTAATTAGTGAAGAGTGTTATGATAGCTTTTCCTTTGTTTGGGATCATAGACATTCATAGAAAGTAAGAGAAGGGCCCAATAGAAATGATCCCTAGGGTGTACTTGCAAAAACAGCCAATATCTTGGTGCACTCTCTCTCTCTTTATTTATACACATACACCACACACATATTCATATGTATATAATGTATATAACATATAATATGTTGTATTGTAATATATAACAATATACTACATATAGCATATGTTATATATATATTGTATATCTTGTTATATATACGTATTATGAACATGCATATTATATATCTTTTATATATTATATATCATGCATATAATATAATAATTGTTATATGGCATAGAATATTATATATAATATATTAGGGATATATGATTATGTATGCATATTATATATATGTAAAGAATGTGGGTCTTGGAATCAAGAGGTAAAGAATAGGGATAAATAACTTATTCAGGCATTAATAATTCAGAAAATATTTTTTAATTTTTTTATTTCCATTGCCATACCTACTAGGGTTGCCTAGACTATCTCACTCTGTATCTTATAATGACTGCCTAACTACAGGGCTTCTCAATAACATTTTTCTGTCATATGTAGTAGAATGTCACTTTGACTATACAATGTTCATTCTATCCTATCATCTGGAAGCACAAAAGAGATTGAAAATACACTCAAAGTGTGGGACCTCAAGATGGAGGCTATAAGAGGAAAAAGTAATTGTGTGAGAGGAACATTTTGGCAGTAAGGGTAACAAACTGACTCAGATAATCCTCCCATTATACTCAATCTTATTGATATGGGATAAAATCTTATAGAAAAACCCACATCCAAATAACAGTAATAATGATGAAGGGTGGAAGAAAAAGTGGGTGACATTTAGAGGAATAGAAACATAGATGACAGAAGTTGTAGCAGAGAACAAAGAAAATACTGCATGGATACCTAAACCAATAAACGCAGAGGTCATCTAAAACCAATGGGATCTGTTAAAGAAGCAGAAGTTTTAATATCATTTAATAAGCTGCTTTCCTCAATGTTTAATTTCTAGTGCTTGGGAATAAATTCTTTGTAATAGATTTAGTTACTGTTTTAAGGTCCTGTGCTATTTCACATTATGAATTAACTTTGTTTCTAAATTTAAATGGGAAGCAATTTGTCTATTGTCTTAATTTTGATTGATATTTAACAAAATTTTGCCTACAATGGATATGTGACTTCCACTGGCATAATAAAATAACTTCCACCAATTGGAGTTCATTTCCTAATTAATTTCCTACTACTTCCTTCCTACTTGGACCTTCCAAAAGCAATCTTGTTTATGCTCATTAGCATAGACAGGTTCCAAAATACCTAAAATCTGGTCCCAGGTCATTTCCCACACTGGGAACTCCTTGTGGTATTTGGGAGAATAATTTTTATTGTTGATAGGGATGACAAAGAGTAAATTGTCAGTATTCAAAGTTTTACTTTAAATTTTATGATAATTTGGTGTAGTGAAACTTTGGTTTAGAAACTAATGGGATACCTGAAGTTAACTCACTTGAGACTCTATAACTTTGATAATAAAGTAAATAGTGGTTTTTAAAAAGGCTTTGATATCTTCTATTCCCCTAGTTATCTTGAGAATTGATTGCTTGATGTCCTTAAAATTGCGTTGCTTTCAATTTGAAGGTTTATTGATATAGTTAGTCTAGGCCAAAAACATTTTTCAACTTTATTTTCTTTCTTACTATGTCTACTTCCACGGGCAATATAGCAAGGACCTTGAGATAATAGACTAAATGGCTCAATTGTCATTGACGGAGAAAAGAGATTGTTATTGTAATTTTTAACCACTAGGTGTCCTGTAGAGCAATGTTAGCTGAACTTTCCCTTTAATCCCTTTCAAGTGGGAGTCCTTTTCTAAAAGACAAACAGCTCTATTACTCTCCTTTTTCACTCCTCAGGCTAGAATTTTACCCAAGGTCCTTGGCAGTTTGATCTGTTTGACTTGGCTGCTCGTTTTTTAAGTTTGAGGTAAAATAGCCTAGAATTCTAGAAGTATGCTGCCATTTTAAAGAGCTTAAAAATCTGGGTGATCAGTAAACAACAACAATAAAAGCCCACCATGGCGGTTTTTTTTGTTGTTGTTTTTTTTTTAACTAAGACAGAATTTTGACTCCTGGCCTATTTTTTTTTTTTAAATTTCTGTGTATCCCAACTAGATACTGGATTTCTTCATTTCTCCCTATTTTGAGATATATAAACATGCAATTCAAGTATCCATGATCTATCCTGAATCTTTACATTAAGTAAAAGATCAGAAGAAAAAAAAAGAGAAAGAAAGAGCTTAACAACTAAAACAAATGAAATGGAACTACTTATTAACAAACAGGCATAGAGAGAGGAATTTAGGAAGAATTAAAAAAAAAAAAAAAACCAGCCTTTTGGAGCCTTCTTTTGTGCTATTGTCTTCCCGTAGTCTCTTTACAATCAGGCTTTCTGTCTGAGTTGTGTTGTTTCAGTTCCATTCATCTCAATGACCTCTTGAAGACTTCATGTTCCTTTCTTAAAATTTAAAGGTATGATCAAAGTCCATTTCTCTATTTAAATATCATGATAGTTCCAATCTCTTTCAGTGCTGAAAAAGGAAAGCTTACTTCTCTGAACTACAAAATTTTGAATGTCATTCAGGTCTCAAAATCCTGCAATATAATCTCTACAAATCTTTTCTGTATTTTGACTGTTAGTCTTTGTTCAAGACTATCAATAAGTAGCATGGGAATGATCCAACCTAGGTGGGTCTCTTAGCAGTTCTGTCTGTTGGACAGTTCCATCAAGATATCCCATAGACCTTTAAAACTCAAAATGACTAAAATAGAACTCATTATTGTTGTCCCTAATCCATCCCCTCCTCCTCACAACTATATTTCTATCAAAGGTACTATCATTTTTCCAGTCCCCTGGTTCACATCCGCTTTCTCCTCCCTCTCCCCATATCCAATAAGTTTTATTGTTGTTTTAATTTTACTCCCACAATAATTTACTTCCACAACAAATTTCATAACTAAATAGTTTACTTTATTCCCACTGGGGGCTACTTCAAGTCCTCATCACCTCTCACAAGGATTATTGCAGTAGCTTCCTAATTAGTATTCCTGCTTCTTATCTCTCCTCTCTTTAATTCATCTTCTACACATCTGTCAAATTGGCATTTCTAAAACAGTCAACCAACTGACAAATATTTATTAGGTACCTATTTTGATCCAGACAGTGTTAGGCACTGGGGATACAAAATAAAGAATGAAACAATCTCTACCCTCAAGGAACTTTCATTCTAATCATAATAATCCTTTTCTCAGGAAGTTTCAATTGCTTCCTATATCTCTTGGATAAAATTAAAATTCCTCCATTTGTTTTTTTAAACCCATTAAAATCTGCCTCCAGCCTATATCTCGAAATGTATTTCATATTATTATCCTTGTTTGTTCCAAACAAAACAGATTTACTGTTCCTCATATATGACAATCCATTTTGAATCTCTTTGCCTTTGCATAAACTGTTCTTTCATCCTGGAATTCTCTCTTTCCTCACTTTTGCCTCATGGATTCCTATCTTACAGAATCAGATAAGGGGTCACTCTTATAGGAGGCCTTTTTTAATCCAACAGATTAGACTCTCCCAAGCCCCTAGATTTATATATGTGTGTGTATGTATATGTATATGTACATACATGTCTAATTATGTGTGTGGTATATATACAAACATGTGAGTATGTATGTGTGTATATACTTCTAATAATGAAAAAATGGGCAGCTAAATAACACTGGATAAACTGTCAGGTGTGGAGTAGGAAGACTGAGTTCAAATCTAGTTTCAGATCTTAAATAGCTATGTGACCTTGGACAAATCACTTAACCTTGTTTGCCTCAGTTTCCTCATTTGTAAAATGAACTAGAGAAGGAAATGACAAACCACTCAGTATCTTTGCCAAGAAAATCCCTAGAGTTAGGAAGGAATTGGATCCAATTGAAGCAACTGATCAAAAATGAATGAAATATTGGTAAAATATATATATATATATTTCTAATAAGGAATTTTATCAGTGGAATATATTGTCTTTCTAAATAGAAAAGAGGGAGAAAGGGGAAGGAATAAGCATTTATATGGGGTCTACTCCACACTAAGTATTCTTATAAATATTTGCTCATTTTATTCCTCTTGACAACCTTGTGAAGTAAGTGCTATTATTAACTGCATTTTATAAACTGAGGCAATCAGATTATATTTCTTGCTCAGGACCACCTAGATATTAAGCATCTAAGGACAGATTTGAATCAGATCTTCCTGGTTCCAGGCCTAGTACTCCATCCACTAGCTGCCCCCAGAAGAATATGTTTTGAAGTAATATGAGATTACTCTTTTTATATCTGGTTGTCTTTTTTCTGTTTCTTTGTTTTGTATTGGTGTCAGATCAATTTATATTTGCTTTTAAAAAATAATTAACTATGTTATGACTTGCTATACAAACAAACATTTATACTAACTAAAGAAAATTTTTACTTTTCATAGATATTATATACATATTTAAATGCACATTACTATATACCTTCGTTATTATATCTGAAATATATGGCATTCATAGTTGCTGCAATATAAAATGGACATTTTTGTTCAAATTTTTTAAACAAAGTATTTTGAGATATATTTAAATTCACTTTAGCCAGTGACTTATCTATAGATAGATAGATATTCAATTATATTATTTCCCTTGGAATACTCAGTTGATCAACTATTATTACAACTATTGCAAATTTTCTTTTACAAGCAATCATTTATTAGATAGAATACAATTAAGTTTAAAGCATAGTTCATAGAAGGAATTAATAAATAATAATAAATCATTATATAATTGTATTATATGTTATAATATGTTATATAATAATACATTATAAATAATAATAAATAATGAAGAGACAAGAATGTCTCTCTCTGCTCCTACTCTTTATATGGTATTTTAGCCTGTGTATTAATCTTTTTTTTTTTTAATAGTAGCATTCTGCTGCTAAATGACAAAACAAAAAAACTGAAGCAAATCTTCACTGCCTGTTGAGGAACTATTTGACCTTTGAGACCTTCTGAAATCTGACCTAAAAACACTTTTTATTCTTGGAAAGTTCTCACTATTTCCTCAACTATTTGCTTTTATGGCTCTGTTTATGCTACATTAGCTACAAAAATCCTAATCTTTTTGTTCTACTTTCTCTATATCAGGGCTTCTTAAACTTTTTCCACTCACCCCTTTTTCAACCAAGAAATTTTTATGCAACCCTGGGTATACAGGTATATAAAATAAATATACAAATCAAACATTTACTGATAATAAATCACAAGTTTATGACCCCCCACATTCAGTTATATGACCCTATATGGGGTCCTGATCCACAATTAAAATAAGAAGCTTTCTTCTATAAGATGTTTCCAGATTTCACATTAATCTCTACCTTCTATCCCCTCAATTTGTACTTTATAATGTTGTATGATATATAAGAGAAGGGGAATGGAACAAATATTTATTAAATACCTACTATGTGCTAGGCACTATGCTAAGTGCTTTTCAAATATCTCTTTTTACTTAATTTTTTATTTAATCAACAAGAACTTATTAATATTATGTTCCTAATTATGTTAGCTATGTTCATATTCTATAATAGGCATTATAAAATCAAAAAAGTGAAAATAAAAATAAAAAATATTTTTTTGACATATAAATCATTTTTGGCAACAAAATCTCATAATGATAGAAACATTTCCAAATACCCATATCTCTACCACCATATTTCTCCAAACACTACTCCAAATCATCTTCAAACACCATGTCTCTCCAAAAATATCTATCTATAACATAAATTTATTTTTAAAAACAATTACTTTCTTATTTATTGTTAAGATATCATCTTCATATTATAGGCAAAATATATAGAAAGCAAACACTTATCTGCAACATAAAAGGGTCATTCCTCAATGGATAAGTGGTCAAAGAACATAAAATAGAATCTTCAAAAGAATTCTAAACTACCAACAACTATTTGAAAGACTGCAAATCAAAACAACTCTGGAGTTTCACACTGTAGCCGGAAAAATGGAAAGTTAACAAAAAGTGGAAGTAGGCAATGTTGGAAGGATTATGGAAAGATAGATTCACTAATACATTGTTGGTAGAACTGCAAAATATCTAATCATTCTGGAAAGATATTTAGAACTGTGCTAAGACAATAGCTAAAATGTCTATAATCTTTAATCTCAATGAAAGGCATGTATTCCACAAAGTCAAAGATAAAATTAAAAGCCCCAATATACACCAAAATATTTTAGTGGTACTTATTATATAGTAGAAATTGGAAACAATGTAGATATCCATTATTTTGGGGATAAATAAACAGACCATGGTTCATGGAATGGAATGGAAGATATTTTGAATATGAACAATCCAAGAAAGCATGGGAATATTTATAATGAACTGATGCAAAAGAAGAAAGGAAAACCAGGAAAATAATATACAATGGTTACAACAATGTAAATGAAAAGAACAACAAAGCTGAAACTAAATGTTATGTAATTATAATATAAGCTCAGCTCCAAGTTAATCAGTTTATTGATTAATAAACATTTTTTAAGCATCTACTAGCCAGGCACTATGCTAAATTATTTACATTAGACTAAATAAGAAGTATAAGAATTCATTTCTTCTTTCTTTGTAGAGTTGGGTGGCTATGGGTTTAAGAAAGGGCATAACTATTGGACTTAACAGATATGTGGGTAAACTTTTCTGAGCAACTTATTTTTCCTCTTTTTTATTATTTGCTATAAGAGATGGATCTCTGGTTGAGGTAGAAGACATATTGAGAAATGAAGGTGCTATAAAAAGAAAAGATATTTTTAAATTGATCACTTTTATCTCAAAATCTTTGCATAATTGGTGGGTGGAATTGAAAAATTATCATCAAGATAGTAAACATGTGTGTGTACTTGAGAATATGATAAGTAGCAGATTATTGAGACATTTGTTAATATATTCAGAATATTCGAATTTTTTGTAAAATAAAATGCATACTTTTAAATTCATAACATTCAAGCATTTTTCCTAGAGTTAACCAGAAAACTTTTTTTATGGAGAAAATATTGACATCTGAAATCTTTTGGAGGTAAAGGTTTGGGGAAGTCTTTTGTTTGTTTCTTGTTGGGGTTTTTTTGGAGGCAGGGACTATCTTTCTGTCCGTTCTTTTTGAAGTCAGAGTAATTTCTGTTTATCTCAAACAATTCAGATGCTTAAAAAAAATCAGCAATGTCATTTTTGATAGCATATTTTTACATGGAGTTTTATTCTTTAAAAAAATAAACCAAAAACATTAAAAAAAAAAAAAAAGGTTTTGGTAGTTGAAGAGAAATAAACATTTCATGGTAAAATATATATTTTTCGAATACAGTGGTATCTCAGTACTCATCATTAATTGGTTCCAAAAGGTGCAACAAATGGCCAAAAAAAAAAAAATGAGTAGGATATGAATTTTTCCCTTAAGAAGTATACCTCCAGTCAGCAGCCTAACCATCCCTAACTATCCCTTACCACTCAATTCTGCAATGGGGTGAGCAGCCCAGTGGAGATTCTCTTTTCTTGATCCAACTCACTTTCTGACAGGAATTTTGACCTTTATACTCTGCCCTACCTGCACCATTGAAACTTTCTTTAGGGAGTTGGGGTGGGAGAGAGACTGAATATGGAAGCAGAGGCTAGGGGTCCTTTGTCCCTGCCCATGGTTTGAGGCTTGGGACTGGCAAAAGTCCTGGGTCCTTCTTGGCTGCCTTCTCCACCTGATTTCCCACCATTGCTGTTAGGGCCACTGCTGCTTCTCCTGCAAGCCTCTCCATGCCCTTTCCAGCATTACCATTTTGGGGGCCAACAGACTATACACTATAGTCACATAGTCCTATAGGAACTGCCCCTTTTACGTGCCAGCCTAAGTGCACAATCTCAGTATTGTAGGCTCCATTTTTGCCTTCACTAGGGAGGAACTGCCCATGGCAGGGGCAATAGCAGTGGCAGCAGGAACTGGACAATTTGGCCAACCTCACATCTCTACTGCTCAACCAAGACAATCAAGTTCAAGTGCTGGAGAAGCATCAAGTGCTGAAGCATTCTTTTATTGTCAAAAATGTGTCAAATACCAAATTTGATGAGTTTTGAAACAGACAAGTACTGAGATACCACTAAACTTGAAACTAAAACTCTGCGAGATTTTTTCAGGGTACTATATATCTCTTCTCATAGCCTTTTTTTGTTGTTTTTTCATATATATATATATATCTTCCTGTGGCTTATTTCATTGATTCAGATAATCAGCTAAATTTATAAATGCTGAAATCTAATAAGTGAAACACACAAATGGATCTGTAGTTTCAATTACTTGGAATTTCCCTCAAAGATCTATCAGTTAAGTATTTGGGCAGCTAAGTAGTAAAGTGGATGGAATGTAAGCCTTGTAGTCAGAGTCCAGATGTGGCTTCAAATATTTAGTAGCTATGTGATCCTGGCAAATTACTTGACCCTACTACAGCCAAGAGGTAATCCAGGATACAGTAATGGTGGGGGGAAACAGTCAAGGAAAGGATTGTTCCAATAATATGGTTGTAGCTTATTCAGGTGCCTTGGTCATAATTAGGCTAGACAAAAATAGGTGAAGGAAATGGTAGGATTAGCCTTTCCAGGTGTCATTCCAAAGTGGATAGAATGAAACCTATTTTCTCACCTTTCAATTAGTTATTCCCACAATCCCTTCAATTATCCCATGGTTCCTTGGGGGTACACAGTCCCTGTTTTGGAGATCATTGCTATAGCCTGGAGAATATATCATACTTATTTTGTATTCTTTCCTTAACTCCACTCCCCCCAACACACAGGATCTAATACAGGTTTGGGCACATAGTTGGCACTCAATAAACATTTGAATTGAAATGAAAGGTTTTCATAAAATATTTCACAAGGCAAAACTGGTTTCTGGAAGATTAAAGACTGCATTTATTTCTCAATGTGTGTGTGTGTGTGTGTGTGTGTGTGTGTGTGTGAAAGAGAGAGAGAGAGAGAGAAAACACTTCAAATATCCCCATAGAATTGATCTATTCCTCCCATCTATTTTTAAATGTAAGATGTAGCAAAATGAAATAATTCTACCACATTTAGGCTTTTCTTGTTTCTACAAGCCTAAAAATTGTAAAAAGATAGTAGCAAATTATTTTGTATATACAAATTATGCAAAAAAGAATATTTTGGTATTTGCCAAAACAAATGGTAGACTCTTCAAAAATAAAGATTATTTTAAAAAACAATTCATTGATATTTGTTTGATAGATTTTATAACTTTGCAGTATATTCTACTTATAGTATATACTCCCCTTCTCCCAAATTCCACAACTGTATTTGTGAGGGAATTCTCATTACTACTATAGATCACATCAGGAGATAATTTAATGATTTGCTATAACCAAAAAAAAAAAAAATCATTCCCTGTGAATAATCTTCATCTTATGATAAGCTTTTTTTTTCTTCTGAATTTAAGTTGGTCTTTGGAAGACAGACCTCATGTCAACTATCTAACTGAGAATCTACAGCCTTTCTGGATCAGTAGGACTTCCCAGAGTTCACAATCTATTGTGAAAACTTTGAAAAATCCATGGTGTGATGAGGCATCAGAATAGATCTTTAAGGAAGATGATATATTAATATAGATAAGTAGTGATTGGCAAAGAGAAAAAGATACATAACAGATATTTCTAATTCTTCCCAGAAATTGATTGGGATTAATTAGTTCAGAGATGACAATGAGTAGCATAGGAAATCATACATTTCCCAGCATCTCTGAACCTTCTCTTCTTTTTTTTCTTAAGAATCTTACACTTCACTTTTCAAGCTTTTTCCAGTTCTGGATTCTTGCCTTTTTTTGTCATTGTATTAAAGACCAACAGTTGGTACCTTTTTTCAAATACTTCTGCTATTACCAGTCCCTGAACCAACTGAGGAGAAGAATGAGAGGAAAAGATAATGGATAAAGTGATTTCTTTAGAGTTTTTCGATGAAAGTGGTTTGTTTTTTCCCCCCAGCTACTCCCTCTACTGTTTTTAATTAATCATATGACCATGAAATAGTCAATTGTCTATATCCTATCAATGAAGTTAGGCAACAGAGAACAGAGTTCTTAAATTTAGGGTTGGACTTGGTGCCAACCAAGTGTTCTAATTTTCATATTCATTTTTATAATCATATTTCCTGCTCTTTTTCCATATTTCTAGATAATTATGGAATTGGAGTTCACATTTATACTAGCATGTGGAATCAGGTTAGCCCCAGGTGATGGGAGAGATTTGTGTAAACAAAGAGGGGTCAAATATAAGGCCTGAAGGTAACATTGCAATCTTCACTGGAATCAGATAAAAATGTATTTGAGAAATATTTTTAAAAACAGGTAAAAATACAACAGAACATAGATAATGTTAATATGTTTCTAAGTTAACATGTGGCTTACAGAGATCCTTATGTATGATTTAGAGGCTCCCATTTCTATTTGAGTTAGATACCACTGGACCAAGCAATTGTAAGCTAAGCAACTTCTAGTAAAGAGTATGAGAGGAATGTAGATACAGTAAATAAAATAATGGTCTAGGAGTCAGGAACCTCTCAGTGTTTAAACCTACCCAGCCATTTACTAGCAGTTTGACTTCCCTACCTCCCCATCCTCAGGCAAGCCACTTAATCTCTTAGCTACAATTTCCTTATCTGTAAAATAGATAATAATAGCACCCACCTCATAGGATTGTTTTGAATATCAAATAAAATAATATACATAATTCTTTGCAAACTTTCAAGCACCAAAGCAATGTTAATTGTTTTTTACTGTTATTATTATCATCATATTGAAACTGTAAGGAAAACCAATGCATGTACATTAAATATCCTCTGAGGAAACCACTTGCTTGGTGAGTGATACTTCTTGGTGACTAAATTATATACTATATCTCCTGGCTAATTAATTGATATGCTTTTCTGTAATTTACAGAAAGCAAGAAAACGAGGTAGTTGTGGGTTGCTATCAAGACTGAGAATCAGGGATATCAAACCGAGGTACAATTAGCCCTAGTAACTAGCTCACCCCACCTGTCATAAAAACAATAATAGCTATTATTTATATAGCACTTTAAAGTTGGCAAAACATTTTATTTTCTCATTTTATCCTCACAGCAACCCTGGGAGATGAGGGGCTATTACTATATCCATTTTGCTGATGAAGAAACTAGACAGCAGTTAAGTGATTTCTCAAGGTCATGCAATTAGTGTCTTAATCTAGTGCTTTTTATCTACAATGTCACCTATCTGTTTTATGTGTTATATATAGTCACCACATTATGTATTGTATATATTTTCAAAATATCTAAAGTTTTGTATGACTTGTTTGATAAAATCCCTGAATTTAACATGATTTTATTCAACAATAGGGTTGTTTGCATTATCTTAATTCTATCTTAACTCACCAATATTTCATTGTCCTCCAAACATATCATATTCATTCCTGACTCTGATCCCTTTGCTCAAAATCTGTCTTCTACCTTCTCACTTTTATCCAAATTTTACCTGTTTTTCACTGAGATTATCTCATCTCTGGTACATCAGTTTCCCTTCCTGTTTCCTGACTCAGTTTTACTTCCTGATTCTTATGAGCTGGGAACTTGTTATGCACAGGGTGTGGGTCTCTGTTAAGTTCACGTGGTTTGTAATCTTGTCTTCAAAATATTTCAGAATTTCCTTCAGACTCTGGAACTAGTTGTAAATGCAGAGAAGCAATTTGGATTTCCTTGAGAAAAAAAAAAAATTTCCTCTCTTTTGTTTCTGTCTCTGTTGCTTTGCTTCTTTTGCTGTAGGGGACCCAAGCCACCCAAAAGCTACTTCAGTTGGATCAGAGATTCTTGAACACGATTAGATATCAGAATTTGAACTTGAGAGGGGAAATGATATATTTATTTCAAATCAGTTGGTTTCCTTTGTAATCCTATGAATTTTATTTTGTATATTTGAAAACATTCTGAGAAAAGGTTAATAGTCTTCACCAGACTGCCAAAAGGGTCCATAATTAAAAAAAAAAAAGTTAAGAACCCCTAAAGTAAATATTGCCCTCTAAAAAGACAGAAACAGACTTTGTTGGATGCTGCTTCTACACAGAAATAGAAGACAATAAAAATACCTAGCAATCCCAGAACTCCAGGCAATTTTTTTTACTTATTTAAGAAATGTTTTGTGACTATGTAAGGGCCTTTCTTGGAAGCTGAGGAGGTAGACTTTGATAGGATTTTAGTATTTAGTGGGGAAGATCACTAATCCCAATTGCATATCAGAAATCTACCTTATCCTCTCTCTCTTCATAGGCATATCTTATAATCAATCAATCTAGCAAGGGAAGGGGCCTTAGAGACCTCTTTTTACTTAGAAGAAACAAAATTAAGGTCACAAAATAATGTTTCTAGCTCTGCCTCTGCCAGTATGGAGCAGTGTGATTTTTAGTAAATCACAATTCACTAATTTGGACCAGTTTTCTCATTTGTAAAACTGGGGTGGGGAGGCAGAAGTGGAAGTGGTGAATCAGGTACTATTACATCTCATTTACCTTCCAGCTCTAAGACTATTAAAGTCTTCACTTTCTCTAAGATATCTACTGCTTTAAGTCTTATCTCCCTCCTCTTATGGAGTTTAATAGTACTAATTGTCAGTACTATTTCATTATGTACATATAGTACTGCTTTATATTGTTTCTTGTGAGCCAAGGACTAAATCTTAAACTTCTTTTGTATATTTCTCAGTTCCTGGCACAGTGCAAAAGCAGAGTATTCAATTCATTTCATTCAATAAATGCTGTACTTGTTCAATGCATGAATGCCTTCTTACCAAATGTATTTGTATTTAAACAGAATCCTCCATTTTAAAGAAATGTACAGTCATTTCAGTGCCACTCTGTTAGCTTACATTGAAACATAATTTCGTTACATACTTTTATGTCAATTTTATTCTTTATGTCATTTCCTTTCTGTTAATGTTTAAGAAAACAAAGTGACGCTGACCTTGCACGATAAAAAGCCAATGAGCATAGTAATATGCTCCATAGAAAATTAAAATGAATCCTTAGATCCTAGGTATCTTCTTATTCTCAAAACGATAGCTAAAAATATTTAAACTCGTCTCAAATACTGTTGATATCTATAAAATAACCGATTTGGTTTTTGGCAATAATTATAGATTAAAAACCAAGAAAGAGTATTTGAGAGGTTTATATAAAACCATGAGATATGCTTTGTGCTTGACTTAGGGAAGGAAGTCATTACGTTAGGCAACCTAACCACCTGTTAAGAGTATCAGCTCCAGGTGCATCTCCTTTGCGTTACACATTGCCTGTAAAACACGGAACTTTACGCTTGTCAGTTCTTTCTGGAAAAAAAAAATAGCAATAACTTTGCAATATAATTTTAGTTGTAAAAGATTTAAACACAATTCGGCTTTAACATTTTACATATTGTCTGGGACAGAAAACGATTCTGTATTGTGAAATAAAACGTGGAAGCACACACAGACAATCCCAAATCTGGTTCTCTTTATTGAACATCCCACAACTAAAGTAAAGGAGATAACAGTACAGATTTCCCTCTCTCTCGCAATCGTCTCCTTTTCTGTTACTCAGACGACGGGTGCAGCTGTTTTATTGATCTCCTCCCAGATCCGACTCATCCAGCTGGGTGAGGCAGGGAGACGAGAAAACATAGTTCGACTTTAATGTGCTTCAGTCACATTTCCAATTCTCCCTTTGAAATTATTCCTTAAAATTTTACTAGCGTGCCACACAGACGTATTTGTCAAATGGGGGTGGGGGGGCCGGCGGGCGGGGAACATTTATCAATCACCTTTCCGGTTCCCTACAGTGTTCCCTAATTTTCTTCAGTGGAAAATTATTAGGTCCGGACTCTTAGGAGCCTGATTCTTTCCTCAGAAGTAACACATGTGTACTTACATAAGTAGGCAATTTTAAGCTATCTCCTTAAGACTTTTAGGACACGCCACGTGGGTATATCATACAGACATACACACATGTCTATCTGTCCACCTATCCATCCTCGCCCATCCCCCTCTCCCGCCCTCCCCCGGGAAGCCCGAGCATCCCCCACCCCAGGCGCGGTCGGGGCAGTGGGGAAAAGGAAGCGGAGCCCGGCTCAGCCGCTTTCGGCAGAGCCGCTAACGCTCCTCCTCCTCCTCGACCCCCCTCGCGTCTCGGGCGCCCTCGTCCTTGTGTGCCCCGGGTGCCTGGCTGCGCTGCGCCGCTCCGCGGCCGCCCGCCCGCCTCTGTGCTGCCGCGTTGCCTGTTTAAGCGCGGTGCCGCTTTCGGCCGGGGGCGGCGGTAGCGAGGCCACCACAGCCGCTCTCCAGTCCCCTTTTCCCTCCATGGTTTCGCTTCGCTCTTGTGAGTAACTCGGGCTTTGGGGCTCCGCTCGCGCGTTCCTTCGGGGGGGAAGAGAAGCCGGCAGGGCCCTCCCTCTCTCCCTCAAGGACTCGCCTTTGGACAGTTCATTCTCCCGAGGACCGAGCCCCTCCTCTCCCCCCTCCTGCCCCCGGAAAGTTAGTTTGAAGAGGGGGGGGCCGAGAAACGTAGACATGAAGAGGAGGATCCACCTGGAGCTGAGGAACCGGACCCCGTCGGATGTAAGCGGTGCCCCCGCCCCCGCCGGAATCCCCCTTCTGCGCCCACCCTCAGGACCTGCATGTAATGGGGACCACATGGGAGGGGGGCGGCCGGGCTGGGGGGAAGGTGCCTTGGACCCCGGTCGGAGCGAGGCGCGGAGGGCGTTTCGCCCTCTTCCTCTCTCTCCCGGCCGCCGGGTGCAGGCTCGCCCGGCGGTCCGCTCAGGCTTGGGGATCCGACAAGCGATTAACTCTTTCGGTGCTGCCTGGGCCCCGTCGCCCGGCCGTCCGCCCGGAGCCGGAGCCCTCGGGGGAGCGGGAGGAGGAGAATGGGGAACAAACTTTTATCCTCCCGCCTCGCTGGCATCTTCCCGACCGGCAGGGGTGCGAGTGCCGGGCCCGGGCCGCGCTGGGTTGGGCTAGGGGAATTGTGTAACGCTGGGAGCCATGTTGGTCGCCTCTCTCCAGGATGCGGGGAGCGGAAAGCTCCGACTCGCCCCTGGGGCTCTTTGGTGGGGGGAGGTGTCGGAGAAGCCCTGGATGGGGCGAGCTAGGTGGGGTGGGGGGCTGAGGCGAGTTTTGAGGCTGGGTAAGAGGGCGAGGGTAACTACCCCCACCCCCACCCCGTACACACACCCCATTAACCCGCTGCCTCGCAGGCGGTGGGGACCGAACCACAAGTGCTGAGGGAGGGAGGAAAGCGGGGACGGGCTAGGGGGAGGGGAAATCCCTCCTCCATCCCGGCGGGAGGGGGGGGCACCGGGAGGAGGGCGCGGCCCCGGGGGGAGGGGAGGAGGCGCGCGAGGGCCGCCTCTCTGGGGCCAAGTTTTTAAAAAGGGGGCTCAGTTCCCGCCATTTTTCAAGGGCTAAAAATAAAACTTTTTTTTCTTCCCCTTTCCCCTCCCCGTTTCTTTTTCCCTCTCTCCTCAGTTAGGCCAGAGGAGAGGAGGGGAGACTGGCGGGACGCAGGGGGAGGGGGGAGGGGAGACTTCTCACCCGCGGCGAGCCCCCGCTCCCTCCCCCGGGGGCTCGACCCCCTCCGCGCGGGCGGCGGCCGGGGCTTTCTCGGTCTTAGGTGCGCCATAGCGCGACGTCGCCATGTTGTTCGCTTCCCGTCTCCCTCCGCGGAGGCGACTCCGCCGGGAAGTCGGCCGCCGCCCGCGCATCCTCGCGGCTCTGCTCACTTCCCCACCCTGCCCTGAGCCCCGTTTCCTCCGGACGCTTCGTGGACGGTGCAGTCCAGCCTCGAAAGAGGCATCCGACGGCGGGGGCGGCGTTTGGTCCTCTGCCCTCCGCCGCCGGAGCTCTGCCTCTGCAGCTGGTGGGACCCCGCGCTGCTGCGGCCGGACTCTTCCCCCCCCCCCTTATTTCTTAAAAGGGCGATGTCAGCTCCACGAGTTTCCCCGGGTGAATCGCCCAGAGGATCCGAGGGGCTTGGGGTTCCATGGGGAGGGGAGATGCCATTTCGCTCTGGAAAAGGCGGAAAGGCACGTGGTCTCCCCCTCTCCGGACTCTCAGAGGACCCTGGGCCTATCTGAGCTTCCGGGGGCTGTGATGTTGCCCCGTTTGGAAAGGGATGGGGTGTTTCCCTGCTTTAATTGTGGACGGCGATGCGCGATCTTCACTTGCTGTCCCCCGCCCCCATCATAAAAGGACCGTCCTCTGTGCCGTCCTCTCTCTGTTCTCCTCCCCTTTATCCCCTCCCTTCATCTCCACTCGGCCCTCTGTCCTCCATCCCGACCTCTCTTGGTCCCATGAGCCCCCTCCCTTTTCATCTTTCACCCCTCCGTATCCTGCAAGATCTCTCCCTTGCCTGGCTCTGACCACGGAGTGGGATACGAGGTTGAACCTCTTACCTTGAGCTGAATCCACTTCTTGGTGGTGGTGACTTTACAAAAGCGGCATTATAACTTGGGGGCTGGGGTGAAATGCTAATGAACGAGGGAAAGATCTCCAAGCTAATGAAGTTGTCACATAATATATTCTGGCTCATTTTGTACTCAAATTGTGACCTTGAGTTAAAGGCCTTTAATTAAGGCTTAAGTAAGTTTTTTAAAGTTTTAAAAAATTAGTTGACCATTATGCTGCAATAGGAGTAATTAGCACTCCCCTTTTTTTGTCATGGACTCTACAGTCTAGTGACACTAATAATATAATAGGAATGTAGCGCTTTAAAATTTGCTTTTACATTATGTCATATATCGCTGTTCCTCCTACAAGATACTGCATCTTCCCAACGCAGGGCGTTTTGCTCGGTTCTGCCTGTTCTTGTAATGTTCTTAATTTCCACCTCCTGGCTTTCCTGATTTCTTTCAAAACCCAGCTAAAATCCCACCTTCTACAGCCTTTCTCAATCCTTAATTCTAGTGCCTTATAGTAAAGGTTTAATTAATCCTATTATTGCATAGCATGTATGAGTAATACCTGTGCATATATGTCTCATTACATGTATGTATCTTTTGATTGTCACAAGCTGGAATATGGTATATCTATTATTATCCTTATATGTGTATTATTATGTATGTGTATATTATAGACCCCTCAGAATAATGATTTAAATGCATAAAATAATGTTTAGGATTACAAAGGAAATCAGTTAAGAACTTCTTATATAGACCATTAAAGAATAGCCGTTTCATACATAACATCATCATTTACACAATTAAGTCATTACTTAGGACTTAAAGAGAGTAAACTTTTAAAAATTCTTTTTTGCCTTCCAAGTTTTGTTTCTTCTCCCCCCAGGCTTGTGGGCCATTTCTCAGAACGATGATTTAAATGTATAAAATAAAATATACAACATTACCAAGGAAATCAATGATATTGAATTAGTTACATGTATATATTTTTAAAATATGTAACATTTTAATGTGCAAAGATCCTAAGTTAAGAATGCCTGATCTAGATTCTTAAAAAGACTTGCAGCTTCATTTTCATACAACACTACCTGCACAACTAAAAAAATAGTTGGATTAGGTATGTCTTTTCTCACCAATTCTTATTGAAAAGTGGAAACTGATGGGACCTAGAGATCTCACAAGACTTTTAAATAGTTTAAAATTACCTTCAACAAATATAATAAAATCCTAAAAGAAGGACACTAGGTCATAGCATTATTGAAGATCAAAGTTTCTTTTAGGGAGATAATATACAAGTAAGGAAAATATGAATTTGAGTGGTCCAGTGCTATGACAGGTGTGAAGGTATTAAGTATTCTCTGAAAGACCTCGGAGTTCACTTGGGAGTTTTTATTCCAGCAGTGTTATCTAAGCACTTACAGGCTGAGTACCTGGTAAACAGTAGGAGAGGTTAGGTAGGTAGATGGTCTGGTGAATAAAGTGAACTTGGAGTGAGGAAAACCTTGGTTCAAATCCTGTCTCAGACATATACTAGCTTCACGATCCTATGAACAAGTCACTTAATATTAACTCTGCCTCAATTTTCGTAGGAGTGCGAGAAAATGAGAGAAAAGATCATAGGGGAATTTATTTTCTCCATTGTTTGACTTCTCTGGGTTTCAAATTGATGGCAAGACAGTATAAAATAGAATTATGTTAATTAGTGCAAACAAATTATGCGAAAACAATATTTATTCTTACTTAAGGATCTAAAGTGAAAATAGGGCTACTTCACTGGGCTGATGTAGGAAAACTAGTCAAGAATTAGTTAATTGACAGCTCCAGCTCATTTTCTTTTCATAATGAAAAGCTTACTGACTATTTAATACTCCTTTAAAGTGAAGCAGTTAAGTGAAGCAATCATTAGCCTTTGATCTGGACAATAAATGAATATTAAATTATTCATATTTGAGTATAGTGTTACATCTACATAACTTGAAAAATGTTCTTTGAGGATCTTGTAGTATTTTGTATAGGATGCAGAAAGAATGAATTGAGGAAAAACATCAGAACTCATGTTCAGATGAGTATTTTCCTTCAGAAGCAACTGTCTTAGAAAACTATACACTTTACGTATGATGCAGATGTAAAAACATTTTCTTAAAGAATTCTTTTGGAATTTAACCTTTGGACCCAGTTCAGGAGGCAAACAGCCCCATTATTTTATTGTCTTTTGTTTAAAGGATAATCAGACCTGACTGAATAATGTTGGTGGTACCAAAAATCAGGCTCCACTCCAATCCCCTTTAAAGCCTCCTTTATAAGGAGAAACCTGCTGCTGTAGTAAGATAGAATATTGCATCTGGAGTCAGACCTAGATTTGGACTTAAGCTGCTGCATTACTGGATATCTGGGTGGCAAAGGTTGTGGAGCTCCTGATCAAGTCACTTAATCTAATCCTGTTTGCCTCAATTTCCTGTTAAAAAAACAAACCAAAAACAAAACCAAAAAAACCTGTAAAAATGTGCTGGTTAAGGAAATGGCAAATCTTTTCAGTATTTTTGCTGAGAAAACCTAAATGAGGTCACAGAAGAGTCAGACATGACTGAAAAAATAGCTGAATAATAATTAAACTTGATTTGGTGAGAATTTCTCTTTAGGGCTTAGTTTCTTCATATGAAAAAGGAGAGGGTTGGACTTGGTGACCTCTGAGGTCTCCTCTCTAAATCTGATCGTAACAGCTTCATTCTCTGGAGCAAAGCCTATAGATGTATAAAGCTGTTACATTTTGACCAGTAATATAATAGAAAAATTAAGACAATTATCTGGATACCTCAGATTTCAAAAGTGGCTTTTGCCTCATTTTTACAATGCAGGAGCTACTTTTTATATGAGGTCTTTCCTGATGTCTCATTTCCTAATATTAATTAATTTTGGTTATTCTTTATATACTTTATATTCCTTAGATCCATGTTATATGCTTCAGAAGAGCTCCTTGAAGTCAAGGCCTGTTGGTTCCTCCTTTGATTTCACAGGGCCTCTCCCATTGACATGCCCATAACATATACCTAAAAAAAAATCTTTGTTGAATTTAATTTATTGCATTCAGGCAGTATCCACTTATATCCAGTATCCACCTGGACAAAATGGTAGAATAGGCTTTAATTTAGGAGCTAAATTTAGGAGCTCTTTATCCAGAGAAACATTGGAAGGACATTACTATCAAAGATAACTATGAGATAATTGCATATCACCAAGCCCTTTAGCTTATAATTAAATGTATATTTTGTATAATAGATGCCCATATAATTAATTAAATTGCATATTAGCTGTTTGTGTAAAGTCTTGTCTTTACTTTTCTAAGTAGGTGAGGTAATAAAATAATTTATTAGGAAGGTTTTGTTAAAAAAAAAAAAGTATGATTTTTAGGAGATGGCCTTGCTAAAGCGGTTTAGGTATATTTTTTCACTTAAATTTTATTTTATTTTTAATTAATATAAATTTCCTCTCTCCTTCCTTACCACTGAATGAAAAAGAAAAACAGTGCAGTCTCAACAAACATGCATAAATAAGTAAAGCAAATTCCCCCATTGGCTCTGTCCAAAATTTTATTTCTCATTTTGCATTTTGAGTCTAGCATTTCTTTGTCAGGAGAATGGAATTGTGCTTCATTTTTGGTCCTCTGAAATCATGATTTGTCATTGTGGTGATCAAACTAACAAATACCTAAGTTCAAATTTGGCTTCACACTTAATAGCTTTGTGACTGGGTAAGTCATTTAACTTTTGTTTGCTTTCGTTTTCTCAACTGTAAAATGGGAGATAATAATAGCATCCTCCTCTTTAAGAGTTGTCATGATGATTATATGTGTGTGTGTGTGTGTGTGTGTGTGTGTGTGTGTATATATATATATATATATATATTGCTTGGTATAGTGCTTAACACTTAGTAGGCATTATAGAAATAGGTATTCCTTTTCCTTCCTCTTCCCATTGTCACATACTTCATGAAGAGCAGAAGCAAAGTCCTAACCTCTCATTCACTGACTCCAAATGCAGCAATTCTTTTCACTACACTACAGTGCTATTCTAGTAAAATTACAAAATCATAAATAAAATGGAATTTTAAAGTGAAAAGGCAATGAATTGAAATAAGCTTCCTGAATACCATCTATTCTTTATAGAAAAAAGTACACTAGTTTTGGAATAAGATCTGCCTGCCCCTTACTAAGACTGTGGGCAGTTCAATTAATTTTTCTGACATTCACTTTCTTTGTCTATAAAATGAGAGGGTAATGTTAGATGGCTCTTTGATTACTTCCAACTGTATATCTCTAATCCTAGAAATAAAAACTGAGAATTATTGTGAAGTATCTATAAATTTTAATTATTATTCCAAGTTATGAAATACTTTGTGATAGCAAAAACAGTTCAACAAGAGAGCCATGCTTCTCACAAGTAAGTGGTTTGTGATATTGGGAATAAAATTTATCTGAATATTTAAAGTTTTTGTTTTCAATCAAACATATGCTATTTGGCACTGACTTTTTTGTGTAATATTTCAATTATTGATAGTCCAGTATTTGTCATTTTTAATGCTTTTATGGTCATAGTCTCATAAATCTAAAGCTAGAAGGAACCTCCTCAGACCAGCCAATAAACTCTTATTTTACAGATGAGGAAACTGAGACCCAGGGAACTTAAATGAGTTACAAATGGTTATACAGGTAGTGAAGAGCAAAGATAGAATTTGAACTCAGCTTCTCTAACTTCCAAGTTAGTATTTTTTTGTTGTATTACAAGATAGATTAGCTGTTCCTTTTCCTTTTTGTTGGGAACCTAGATTCTTTCTAGTTTCATTTTTATAAACAATGTTATTATAAATACCATTGTATAAATTGCTTTGCTCCCTTTTGAGGTTATTTTCTTAGGGATACATTATGTCCAAATGAAATTATTCAGAATCACAAGATTTTTAAAGTTACAAGGAACTTCAAAAGCCATCTAATTCAGCTTCTACCCAAAAGGACAGTAATGTACTCTACCAGTGACTCTGGCTTGAAGACAGAAGTCCCCCACCCCCCACTCTCCCATAAGGGGAGGGGAACCAAATCATCTCCCAGGGTATCCCATTTGATTTCATGACAGGTTTCCCTGTTAGAAACTGGTGGTATCAAGCCTAAAAGCACAATTTCCACTCATTCTCATGCTTTTGTCCCTTGAAGCCAATGGAACAAAATCCCTTTTCCCCTACCCTCGCTCCCCACAACAACCTTTTAAATACTCGAAGAACAGATATCATTCATTTCCTTTTCTCTAAGCTAAGCATATTTAGTTCTTTCAGTGGATCCTTATGACCTGAGTTAGAATGCTGCCTGGTGTTTGCTCACTATGTAACCCTGGGCAACTTGACCTTGTCAGCCTCAGTTTCCTCATCTATAAAATGATATAAGGATCAAATGAGATAATATGTGTAAGGGCTTTCCAAACCATAAATAAATGTATCATACATATGTAAACAATCACATGTGTGTATATATATCTAGTTAGCTATGTCTGTTTCTACATATAAAACATCAGCTATCATTATTATGTGACCTTCACCATTCTTGTAAACCTTATATGCTATCCAGATTATTAGTGTCCTGTTCAAATTGTGGTGAATGCCCAGTCCAGTTCTGAATATTCCAGTTATGTTCCTACCGTGGCAGCCTATAAAAGGACCAGCACTCCCTTCTTCCCTGAAATTAATGCAGCCCAAGGTCACATTAGCTCTTTTGTCTGCCACATCATACTGCTGACACATATTGGGCTTTTACTTCAGTCCACCAGAACCTTGTTCTTTTCAGATAAACTGCAATGTAATTATACCTCCCTCCTCTCGAATTGAGTATGAAGGATCTTAACTATATATTAACCAAATTACTCTCCAGAAAGGTTAAATAATTGAAGTGCTAACTGGACTATCTACCTGTTTCTCCCAGAAAATTGAAATTGTTTTTATCACTTTAATTTTAGCTGGTATGATAGGTATATAATATGTGAGTGTGTATGTGTATATAGCTATCAAGTTATTTTAATTAGCACTTCTGAAAATTGCTGATAATGACTATACATTCTTTTATCATACTGTGTTGTCATTTTCTTGGTATATAAATCATCTGTGAAATATTTTTATCTCTTGTTTGCTGGTACCTTTTTTTTTTTTGTCTCTAAGATCTTTAATTACCAATGGATTTCTGTATCTAGTTTGATAGTTTAGTGAATTCTTGATGACATTTGATTTTTATCAGTACCAATGCAAATAAAAAGAGCTATCATTTGTAGAAAAAATTTAGGCTTGTAGAACATGTTACAAATATTAATATCTCATTTTAGTCTCACAACAACTCTAGAAGATAGATGCTACTTTTACCTTCATTTTATAGACAAGAAAACCGAGGTGGACAGAATAAGTGATCTAGGGCCATATAAATAGAAAGTGTCTGGGATCATATCCTGACCCCAGGTCCAGCACTCTTATCTATTGGACTACCTAACTTCCTTTAAATTCTTCTGTCTTTCTCATCCTATCCAATTCTTGTTCATACTCTTAAATGCTACATAAAGGCCTTCCTTTCTTTCTTTCTCTTTTTTTTTTTTTTTTTTTTTAGCAGCAACTATATTGTTCGTCTTTCATTTTTCAAAGAGGACCATTGACATAATTGGTGATGGTTTGACTTGTGGATGAATTGGATTTAAATGAGGCAGAGTTACACAAAGTCATCTGTCTGTTTCTGCCTGAGTCATCAAGCCCTGTGGCTGACAACTGGCAATGATCTGGGTTGCAGTGGATGACCAACCTCCAAGCACTACCCAGCCCTTGCTTTGGCCACTTCTCATCTGCTCATTCCGGTGGGGGAAGTCTTCACATGCTTGGGGTAGACATTCCCCTAACTCACCAGTGGGTTTGAAGCCTGTCAGTTTTCCTCAACCTAGTTTAGCATGTCTACCAAGACAGTTTTATAGAGGTGTAGATGTTTCATGTGCTACAACTTCTTGGAGCCACGAGTGAGAGTTGGGTGAAAGTGGACTTCAAATGTGGATAAACAGCCCTGAAAAAGGCTTAGCAAGTCCTCATACTAGAGGTGCAGGTCCTCCTAAACCTTATATAGACCAACAACTTATTGACATTTTTAAGAGAAATGACCGGTATGTACTTCATTAAATTTGAAGTATAAACTATGTGGAGGGAATAGGTGAAATTAGTCTAAAAAAGTGTACTGGAGCAGTTTTAGAGGGCTTTGAATGCCAGACTCACGAGTCTTGTATAATATGTATTAAGAAACCATTGAAGGTTTTAAAACAGGGGAGTGAATTGATCAGGTCCATGCATCAGGAAATTATTCTATAATGAGGATCTGAAGAAATGCAAAGGAACTATTATAGATTTTGGAGAGAATGGTAATGTTTGTCTTTTGCCACTAAATATTTTTTAATGTGGCTGTAATTGTGTTTTTGTGATCCAAGTGTGGGTGTCTGCTTGGGATTTGTATTTATGTGACCATTCTCTCTGTGTCAACCTTGTGACGCTGTGCTCATTTGTGCCCCAAAGCTTTAGCAAAACTTCTTTGAAACAGGAAGTCCTTTGTAATCTCTTTAAGCAAAAAAGGAAATAGCTATGGGGCCCTTCACTGATTTTAGTACCTTCTTCTTCTTCTGTTTTTCAACTTTCCCTTAGTACTTTCAAAATCCTGATTAACTGTAGTATTATTAACATGTGTTAAATAGTTAGAAGTCCACTTTCATCTTTCTAGTTATAAAAAGTTGAATCCATCAGAGACTTTATAGCCCCCAAAGGAACCAATTCTTATTTTTTATTCTGCATCTTCCACTTGGCTCCTCCCCCAACGACACGCACAAGACACACCTTGAGGTAAAATTTGGTCTTTTCTGTTATAATGCTCAAAACTTTCACTTAATTTTTTCCCTTAGCATAGATAAAAAAAAAATTTTAATGAATTTAAATTAACACTTGGGAGATTTTATTTTAAATAATCTTTTGGTATAGGAAAACCATCAATAATATCTAATGTCTACATTTGCTTAACAATTTTAAGAAAAACAATAGAATGAAATTTAAAGAAATACAAGTAAAGAAATACGAATAGAAACCTTGCTTAAAAAAACTTCAATGTTGCCAGTCACTATGTTATTTGAACCTGGCCTAAATAGATTGATTATTGTTTGTTTTAGAATCCTAGATTTTCTAAGCTTTTTAAAATCTGTATTTCTTACTTTAGACTGTAATTGGCATAGTACTCAGTATGAAAACTTGTCCCTTTGATCTGAACTTTGCTTGCCTGTACTTGGCTGGTCAGCCTTTGGACATTTGTCATTTTCAGAAGTTTTTCTAGGAGTTTAACCCACTCTGCTGACTCTATAATGGAAAGTATGTACCATTTTGGGTTACTTGACTTTGTTACTTGGCTTTGGCTTTTAACTTCCCCTGACCAAAAAAAAAAAAAAAAAATTCCCTCTCCCCAAACATAACTTCTGTGGATTCAGAAGAAAATTCAGGTAGTTACCTAGCTAACTTTCAAGTGATTTGTTGGCTTAGAAATGAAAGCAATTTTGTCATTTATAATGGGATGGAGGAAGGACTTGCAAGTAAGACAAAAATCAATGACTAATTGTGTTTATGTTTTGTAAAAAATACCCTCAAATTCACTTAGGAGATTGGGAGCAAATAGAGGTGACTAAGTTGTAAATTTAAAAACCTAGCCCAATAAAAGATGTCATTGAGTTGGATAGATGTTGCCAGGAAGACAAGAGATCAGCTATTAGTAAGAAGTCATGTTGCTTGTGATTTTTCTTTGAAATAATTGGCTATACAGGTACTACCTGCCCTTGTATCTTAAAGGAAACATCTGTGTTACCATAGAGCAGGGTAATTTATCATGTGAAGCCAACTTCATTTAACTCTTTTTGATAGTGGTTTAAGATTGGTGAGGCAATATGGAGTAGTGGATAAAGAACTAATCTATTAGCTAGGAAGACATAAGGTTCACTTCTAGAGTATTACAACCAGGGCAGGGACTGGGGAGGTTGGGCATAAAGAGGAGAGAGAAAATTAGTCTATATAAATATATATTCAAATGTACATATAGACTTATATGTGTATGTAAACTCAATTATATAATATAGCATACATGTGATAAGACTAGTAGAGCATACTGAAAAATGTATCTAGATTTTAGTAAAATTTTTGTTACTCTCAGTATCTTTATGGATCAACTAGTAAAATACTTGCAGAATGCTAGAATAGTTAGATGGAGAGAAAGTACCCCTTCCCAAGGAATTCTGGTTTTGTTATCCTATTGTGAGGTTTTTAGTAGTGTACCACAAAGATCTGTCCTGAATCCTTATTTCTGAGCATTTCTATCAGTGACTCATTTGAAATACATATGCTATACTTATTAAAATTTAGGTTATAGAAAGCTGTTAGGAATAATTATGAATGTAATATATAAGAGAACCTGAATCCCAAGTGCTTTTTAACAGATTGGAATAATGTAGTAAATCCAATAAGATATTAAATTCATTAGAGAGAGGTAAAAAGTAGCAGAATAATAGATCTGGAAAAAATTTTAGAGGCCAAATAAGCTAATCTTATTTAAGGAAACTGAAAATGAGGGCTTAAGTGATTTCACTAGAGAAAGTCTTCTGCCTCTTCAAAAAATAAAAATCAATTACATATATAAAAAATTGGGTAAGATAGCTTATCAAATTTTAACAATTTCGTGGGATAAAAAACTAGGGCTTCTCAAGTAAAGACTGAGTAAGAGTCAGGAATATAAAGCTGCACTATTAGAAATTATTAGTATCAGGTGGTCTTTGTATCAGAGTCCCTTAACTTCAAATAAACTTTAGGAAGAAGGTAAGATCCCAGCTATGGGGAACCTGAAATACAGATTCATTCATCACTTCCAAATTGTTTTTAGTGTTCTATGTGTTACAAACCTCAGTCAACATAACAGTATGTCCCAGCACCCATGACACCCCTGGGAGAGCACATATAGCACAGAGAGAGCAGACAGACACATGGGGAAAAGCAACCTTGCAATACATGAACCTCTTAGCAACATTTATTTGTTACAACAAGGCTCCATCTGTGCCTTTGTTCTTTGTTCAGCACCATAAAATTTTGCATAAGCAGTATTGTGAAAACTAGTCTCAAAACACCAGAAGTGAACCTCTACTTCCCTCTGATTTTAGGAGTGGTTGCAAGTAGTATCAACATAAAAGATAGGCTAGCTTACTGTTCTAACTCTTAATACTTGTAGGATTGACATCTGGAAGAAAGATAATTGTTCCTCATAATTCTTTGTGGCCATAGAGAGGAAAATAAGGACCTATAGATGTTACAGGGCACCAGATCTTATCCAAATAGAAAGTAAAATTTTTAAACAGTTATCTGAAAATGAAATACTTTGATTTTTAAATCAGTAGTCTAGGCATACTAACATCATAGATCAAAGTCTCCAAATTTATTGAAATCTGTAGTCGTGACCCAAGTTTGGATAGGGTTGCAATTATTTGCTTATTTGATTCATACTATTCATTAAATCGTAGGTATCTTGAAAATCCATTACTTCTAGGTGCCTTTCAGGCATTTATTATAATAAGAATAACTTAAATTTGTATAGTAATCTGTAGCCCTAAAAAGTGTTTTCACATTTAATCTTAATGAATCTGGGAGGTAGGCAGAATAGGTGTTATCCATTCTTGAGAGTTGAGGAAATGGAGCCTGAAAATGATAGTTACATAGCTCATAATTTAGAATTGGGATTTGACTTTTCATAAATTGTGGTTTATCCATGATTTATAGCCTTATACCATCAATTGAAGAATATTGGTATTAGATGGATTTTTTTATCAGGGAGCCACTTGAGATTGTTGAAACCTATATAATTTCCTAAATGCAATCTTCCCTCTGCTCCTTTATTGCGGGCATATCTCATTATCCATTTGTCATATCTAGCTGTCTCTTTGTCTTTTCTATGAGTATACTCAATTGACAACTATCTTAACCTGTACAAAACACATTCTTTATCTGTTTGTATATTCTTTGAGTAGTCATGAATCTCATTGAGGAGGTTCTATAGTATTCTGGTATCTGATACATTTAGTACATCTATCAAGAAAACTTTATATGATTGTAACACATATATATGAATCTGAGAGATACTAAGTTGAAAGAAAGCTTTTAAGATACTCTTTTGTTTTACCAAGTTAAACACTTTTTTGGGGGGAGGGGCAATCAATGAATAGTAAATTTAGTAAGATCTGGCTCTTTGCAGCTTTTCCGCAGTCATGTAAACTGAGAAAATGCACAATAGAAAAATCTACAAAACCCTGACTCATCTGTTCTTGCATTTTTGTTAAGTATAGCTGTGATTAATGTGAAGGTCACTCTGGAGAATAGTTTATAGATATGAGAAGTAGGTGTATAGGTCACTTTTTGTAGAAGTCGTCTAGATACTTATTTTAATAATATCACTTTCTCTATTTGATTGGTATTTCCTTCTTTAAAATATGCTGAAAATTGATCACTTAGTGCTTTGAAAATTATGACTGTATTTCTTTTGTATGTATTTGGGCAGATCCTGTTATTCTGGACAACTTTATCTTTTCTACATTTTTATTTCCTTATATAACACATGAGATACTAAAGTGTTAGTGGTTCCATTATTGTCTTTGATGATGAGAATCAAATACCATGAAAATTCCAGTAATTCTGTTTCTTTTTGCACCTATTTGTTGTCCTCCTTCCAGCTTAATTTTTGTATTGAGATGATTTGGCATAATTGGAGCTGGGATCACACTATAAGGTGATAACAAAAATCGTTTATTATCTTCAATAGTGGTTTGTAAATGAATTTTGAACTAGCATTGGGTATAATATGTGTCTTACTTGGCAAGATCATATATTTGTTGACCATTTCTACACTCTTTTGGCATTATTTTTGTAATGGATACTTTATATTACTTAAATGAATATAGAAATTAAATCATGTGTTCTTTTTTCCATGATGAAAGAATATTGAAGAAACTGAAAATAGGCTTATGTAAGTGTAAAACCTCTCTTTGACCACAAAATTTAAAATTCTAAGCCTAGACTTCATTATCTTGGTATTGAAGGGAGGGGGAAAAACACAAAACATCTTTTCTTTCCATGGCCACTTTCTCTGGAGTAATGATTTCCCTGTCAATATGGATATTGGCATTTTTCCCCTCTTCATATTACTTCATCTAGGAATAACTTTGAAAAATTTTTAAAAGGTTGGAGGAGATAAGACTTTCCTCATTTTTTTTATTGACTAAAAAAATATATTTTCTGCTTTGGAAAGTATAAAATACTCCTTTAGTACATGTATTTTATATAGTATTTTATGGGGTAATACCCCCATCTTGTGGCTTATTAGGATATTGTCACTAAAGACATTGTCATGTTGCATTTATACAACAATTTACTTTGTGAAAAGATTTTCTGGCAAGTCATTTTGGAGGAAAGTGGGATTTGGAACTGATTGTGTTTATTGTAAATTTACTTTTTTTCCCCCTTCTTCTCCATAGGTAAAAGAACTTGTCCTGGACAATTGTAGGTCAGATGATGGGAAAATTGAGGGTTTAACAGCTGCATTTGTGAATTTAGAGTTCCTCAGCTTAATAAATGTTGGATTGTCTACAGTTTCAAATCTCCCTGAACTACCTAAGCTGAAAAAGGTAAGCATTTATCCTTTCATTCAAAGAATGAAGTTGAGATTTCCTAATGAGAATTTACATGGTCCTATATATGTTCAATAGATTATGTTCCAGCTGTAGCATGACAGAATTTTAATCAAAATCTGCCTTGGAGATTATTCCGCCTTCTCATTTTATAGATGAGGAAACAGAACCAGACAGATTGAATAGCTTGACTAGTAGTTGAACTTTTAATATTTTCATATTGAGTTCGTTTTTCTACAATTGCCAATATTTTGCTTTTAAGGTCATTTAATTTGTTGGAAAATTTTTTTACCCCATTTCATTTTCTATGAGATTAATAATTGAAACTCCATCTAAGAATACAGTTTGATTGCTATATTTTACCCCAAATTTTCATCTAGGCTTAAATTAACTTAAATATATATTAAATAGATTGTTGTCATCTAAAAAGTAAAGAATGCCTGGGAAGAATATCTGGAAGAAGAATGTATTATTAGTTATGGCTTACAAGGGCATACTATTTTAAGGGAAAGTACAGGGTTAAATAATGTCTTTAATATCTCACAACTTTCTCAAAGTTATAGAACATTGCTATTTATGGAAGTTAACTACTTGGGATTTCTTTATTTTCTTGTGAATAAATAAACGTTAAGTAAAACTAATAGTTCATTAATTCAAAACTCTAAAACTTAGAATCTTTAGAAATTCTGGGGCAGTTCTAATTCTTAGTAAGAAGTTGGTTTAAGTAAAAAGGTAAATTTTTATTGCAAAAGTATTGTATAAAAAATGTATTAAAAGGCTTCTGTATTTTTAATGTTTCAGCAGATGGCCTATAGTTAAAGTTCATCTGGTTTTACAATAAATTCTCTACAGTGAAAAATAATCTACTCTACAACCAATGCTTTTCTGAGTTTTTGGAGTAGACTGTAGATCACATGTAACTCTTTTCCTATTTGTGTACTTTATGTTTGATTTTTTTCCATCTCTCTAGTAGACAGCTTGGTGGCAAAGTAGATAATATTGGGCCTTAAGTCAGGAAGACTCATTTTCCTGAGTTCAAGTCTGGCCTCAGACACTTACTAGCTGTGTGACCCCTATTAAGTCACTTAACCCCTATTTGCCTCAGTTTCCTCATCTGTGTAACTTGGAGAAGGAAATAGCAAACCACTCCAGTATCTCTGCCAAGAAAAACGCTAAATGTGAACACAAAGAGTCGGATACCAATGAAAATGAACAAAAATCAATATGAAAATAATTTTATACCTTGTGGACCTCCTGAAAATATCTCAGGAAAACACAATTCCTTTGAGAAACATAGTGGAGTTTGGAAAAGTCTGGGTTCTATTCCTGCTTCTGTCACATATTGTGAACAAGTCATCTCAACTCTCAGAACCTAGGCAAGTAATTCAGGATCCTGTTCAACTTGGGTTTTATGAGTTATCTATTTTAAAAGCAATATAGATAGATAGATTTGTGTGCATTTTAAAATATTATTCTCTCATAGACTTCTCTATAGATTATCCAAGTAACCCATGACACACAAAAAAGAATAAGCCCTCGTTCTAAAACTCTAAATCATGGAGAAAGGACTGAGCTACATCTTTGGTGTAAGGAATTTCTCATCAACACAACCCTCTCCCATCCCACCCTTTAAAAAACAAAACCAAAAAACTATATAAGTAGAATTTTGAAGGTTTGAATATATTTGCCGAAATGGTTCACAAACTGAAAAAAATTCATCACTATTTTTAAAGGGGTTGTTTTAAGTTATGGTGAGGTTCAGAATAAGGAGTTCTAGGAGCACTGACTATTCTCATGTGAAGTAGAAAAATATTACAATATATATCATAAATAATATAAAATGATTGCATATATTTCTGAATATATTCTAATGTGTGTTATAATCAACATAAGACAAACTGTTTATTTTTTTTACTCTATTTTAACTAAAACTGAATTTGTATATTATGATGGCATTTATAGATCAAAGCTTATAGCTTAGCTTTAGTTACATGTACTAAAACTGCAGAAATGTTTTATTTGACTTTGACATATATTTAGGAACAGTCTTATTTGATACATACATAATATAGCTATATTTCATTAAAGCTAATACTCCTTTACTTTTCCAGCTTGAACTCAGTGACAATAGAATTTATGGAGGTCTGGATGTTTTAGCAGAAAAACTTCCAAATCTCACGCATCTAAACCTAAGTGGAAACAAACTGAAAGATATCAGCACCTTGGAACCTTTGGTAAGTAATGAACAATTTGGAAAAAAGGATTTGTTGACTATTTAAAATCCAATTTTTAAGGCCTAACATTTTAAGCTAGAAAAGCTTTTAATAATTTATTTTATTAGCAAGAAATAAACTACTCTTATTTTTATTTACAAAATGTAAGTATTTCACATACTTAGATTATTATTAAAGCTCAAAACTCTTTTAAGTTGTTTGTTTTGGACTTTGGTCTTCCTGAGCCTGACATTTTGCTGAAAGGTATCTGGTTTCCCGTTTTGAAAGGAATAGATATTGTATGATTAATTACATGGAATAATCCAAAGGTATAGGCAAAATTTATTTCCATCTACTAAATCACAGTCTTATGCTGTTCATATTACCATATTTATAATATTGAATAATAAACTGCCCTGTAATTTTACATTTTACTAATAGATATTACCATATAGCAAAGAAATCCCAAGGTTTATATTATGGGAAACAATTTTTGATACTTCAAAAAAAGGGGGTGTGGGGGTTAAACCATCATACAAAACTAATGAAGTGAATAGAAGCAGAACAATTTACAAAATAACAATATTGTAAAAACAGACAAGTTTGTGGGACTTAAAACATCTCTGATCAATGCAATGACCATCCCAATTTCAGAGGAGCAGTGATGAAGGACCCTGCTGACCAAGAAGTGTTGAATGGTTTGGAACAGTTTTGGCTATAGCAGGTGTAGGGATTCATTTTGCTTGATATACATATTTGTTACAAGAGCACTTCTTTTTTTTCCCCTTCCATTGGGTATATGGGGTGGAAGGGAAGTAAGTGAGAAGAAGAGAAAATAAATGTTTGTTGAAAAATACCTTCCAAAAAAAAAAAAAAAAGAAAGAAAGAAAAAAACTTTAAAATTTGGACATAAAAATTTAATTAAAAAAGAATTTGGAACTGAAAATAAAAATTTCTTTTAAAAATATGCTTTGATTACATGTTTTCATTGAGAAAAAGAAAAATTCAATTCACTCTCCTCAAGATGGCACAATGAGTGGCAACAGAGCAGCCCAACTCTCTCACAGCTACTTCAGCAGAAAAAAAGGCCATGGAACAGGAAATTATGAAGAAATATAAGGAGAAATTAAAAATGATAGTAAGTGTGTTTTGCCAGCATTAGTATACACAAAGACAACCAAAAACCCGTAGTTATTTGGGAAGGGTTCCAAACAGAAGAGCACAACCTGGGAAAGTAGCTCGTGGAAAATGTCCAGCCTGGGTACTAGGGACAACCAGAAACCTAGAACCTGAAGCTAGATGATTGTGACACTGAGTTATGTCTCTCAAGTCTGTAAGACTTGAATTAGGAGGCCATTGATCAGGGTATTCCCTAGATCAGGTGCCAGTGCATAATGCCCTGGATCAACCCTTCTGGCACAAGCCACATCATACCCCATCCTGGCATGAGCTTCCACATGCACTCTGACTTGCAGTAAGCCAGGCTGCTCTGTATGTGTTGCCCCAATGGTGAGCTATGCTTGAAGAACTTTGAAAATGTATGCTTGTTACTCAAATAATACAGATCAGTGCTAAAGAAGACCCTTCATTCTTTCCTCAAGGATACAGTGTAGAGGTCTAACACAAATTCCAACTCATGTGAAGTAAAGGTAGAAAAATGAGTAAACCAGAGGACACTGACACTAAAGGCATATGTTGGAGTCAGGAACATTCAAGACACAAACTTAGAAGAGAATAACACTGTTGTCATCCACAAAGATTCAGAGAAACTCACAGATTTGCCATTCAGCTATATTGGAATTCCTAGAAGAAATTGAGCAAGTTTTAAAATGGTCTTACAGATGAAATGAGAAGAAAAAGTGAGAATGGAAACAAGATCTGTCTAAGAGAATTTGGAAAATAAACAATTTAGCACAAGTACAAAACCAATTCTGTAAGGCAATTACAAACACTAGGAAAAAACCCAAAGGCTGAAAAAATATCAGAAAATGTAAAGCATTTCCTTCATCAATTAGGGAATGATTGTGATAGAATACTATTATGTAACATAAGAAATCACAAGGAGAAAGTGACAAGGTTTCCCCAAAAAACCTGGGAATACTTAAATATGAATTAATGCAAAATGAAGTAGCAAAATTAAGAGAACATTTGTACACAGTAGCAGGAATATTGTAAGGCTGTGAAAGATTTAGTTACTCTGAATCAAGACAGTGATCCAAGATAATTGCAAAGGATCCATGATGAAAAAAAAATGCTGTTTCCAGAGAGATCTGATAAACTCTGAGTGTAGATTGAAGCATACATCTTTTAACTTATTTTTCTTCATATATGTTTTGAAACATGGCTAATAAGGAAATTTAAACCTGAAAAAGGAGGGACAGCTAGTTGGCGCAGTGGATAGAGCATCAGCCTTGAAGTCAGGAGAACCTGAGTTCAAATCTGGCCTCAGACACTTAACACTTCCTAGCTGTGTGACCCTGGGCAAGTCACTTAATCCCAATTGCCTCAGCAAAAAAAAAATTAAAAAAAAGAAAGAAAAGAAAAAGGAAAGGAAAGGAAAAAAAATAAGGCATTTCTTTACCAAAACTAGATACATGCAATGAATAGGATAGTGTCTTAATATTTACAGGAAATATTAAATGAGTTATAGTTAGAAATAGCAAAATTATAATAATAGGGAACTTCAACCTACCTTCTTTAGACACAGATAAATCTAACCAAAAAGTAAAGAAATTAAAGACTTGAATAGAAATAGAAAGGATTTCCCAGTTATGCATGGCACTTTTATAAAAATTGATTATTAAGGGCATACAAACTTTAGAAACAAATGAAGTAAAGTAGAAATATTAAGCACATCCTTTACCAACCACATGCAGTCAAAATTATGTTCAAGAAGAATTTTTGAATAAAAGATTAACTTATTCAAAGAATAGGTTTAAAAAAAAGTATAGACAAAGAAATTTTGTCAGAGAAAATTGTGACAACAATGGAACATACCAAAATTTTTAAGATTCAAAAAAAAAAAAGCAATTCTAAAGGTAAAATTTATATCTATAAATTCTTTCATCAACAACAAAAAAATAAAAACACTATAACCAATAGAAGATGCAATTTGAAAAAACAAAGTAGAAAACAAACATTTTAAAACCCCATTGAACCAATAAAATAGAAATTCCAAGAATCAAAGAAGATGTTTAAAAATTAAAAGCAGAAAAGCAAAGCCATTGAACTGATAAAACTAGAATCTGATATTTTGAAGTAAAATAATAACACAGATCATTTGTTGGAGTAATTTTTTTTTAAAAGGGGGAAAATAGCTAATATCAGAATATAAAAAGGCAAATTAAAATAGATGAAGTAGAGGAAATTATTAGAAACTATTTTGCCATATTATATGCAAAAACCCTGACAAATGAAATAAATTGCTCTTTTGAAAAAATAAAATGCTCATTTAAAAGAATAAGAAGTAAAATTTTAAATAACCTAATTTCAGGAAAAAACCCAAGTTATAGATGAACCCTCAAATAGGAAAAAAAAAAACCCAAAATTCTAGAACCAAGTTGATTTACAAATGAATTATATCAAGCATTCAAATGACAATTCTAATACTACATAAACTCTTTGCAAAAATAGAAAAAGAAGAGATTGTTCCAAACTCTTATAGTAGAAATATGTTCTGGACCTAAATTAAGGAGAGACAAACCAGAGAAAAGAAAACTGTATAAGAACACAGAAATATTTCATAAAAGATTCTTTATGACCAGGTTGGATTTATATAGGAATGCAAAGTTGGATCAATATTAGGGAAACTATATAGTAGACTATACTATTATAAAATAAAAAGACTGAAAAAGTCTTTTATACATCAATTCCTATTTAAAAAAAAAACAGTAAAAAGTATAGATCAGTGAACCTTTCTTTAAAATGTCAAAGAGTAAATACAATAGATGGAATCCATTTTAAACATCTTAATATTCTTCATTCCCTTCCCCACAATACCATTGCAGATTACCATTTTACTATGTGCTCTGGAATTCCTGCTCCATAATGAACAAACTTTTCATATTAAATATAATTTCTCATTCCTTGCTTCTTTAGCTATGCTTTCCAGTACTGGCTACACTTTTATATGCCCCTCCTCCTGACTCACTGATAACATTGAAACAGGCGGGATATTCTATGTTCCTATTATATAGACTCTGAAGGACTGTATTTTCTTAATTTCTGTCATCACTTTAATTGGATCATAAGTCCTTTGAATAGAGAGACTATTTTGTGTATTTCTTGAATGCTCTTGACAGAATAGGGCTAAGATTATTTTAAGCACCCAGAAAAAACAATTGTTAATTGATTATTTGATTATTATAACACACTATAAACTGGATGTTTAAGCCTAAAACCTAAAAGAAATGAGGATTAGTATAAGAGAAATCATATTATGAAAAAATCTGAACTTTAATGAAAATTCATATTGCTGTTTTTCTATTTCTTTGAACTGTTAATCATACTTTCCTATGATGATACATATCAGAGGGAAGGACTAATTTAAAAAAAAAAACCTGTGGATCAGTAAAAAAATTTTGTGAGTTTTTCTTTTCTTTATTTTACCTACAAAATAAATTCTACCTATTTTTTCTTTGTTCTACTTACAGAATAAAATTAACAGCACCTAATTGATTAACAAGCAAAATTCAATTGTTTGTTTCCCTCTAAAATTTCTATTGCTTTTAAATTTATCTAATTGTATTTGATCCCTTACCTCAGAAAAAGCTGGAATATCTAAAAAGCCTGGACCTGTTTAACTGTGAGGTGACAAACCTGAATGATTACCGAGAAAGTGTCTTCACACTCCTTCCACAATTAACATACCTTGATGGCTATGACCAAGAAGACAAAGAAGCCCCAGACTCTGATGCCGAAGTAGATGGAGTAGATGATGAAGGTGAGTTTGAAAACATGATTTGTATTTCTCAGGTTATCATATTAGGGTACTGAACTTTGTTGCTTTAAAAACAATAATTTAAATTATGACTTTAAAAATTTCATAATTGTATTTGAAGGATGGACAGCTTTATCCTTTGTACCAGAACAAGGCACCAAGTCAACTAAGTCATTTTAAAATAGGGTCTTGTAGACATTTGGAATAAGGTGTAAGGCGGTCTTTATGGAGTCAGGGTTTTAAGAATTTGGAGTCCCAAAATCCTGGACTCTTTTTTTGTAAAGCATATCAGAACTCTTGGGTTGTGCATATATAACTATAATTTAGAAAGTAATAGGCTTGAGAAAGTTGGATTCAGTTCTTAAAATACAGAAGAAAATTTGATTCTATTTTCACAATCAAAATAAAAATAAATTAAAATCACTTTACAGAGTAGGCAGTGAAATAGAGAATATGAAAACCAGCTGTTAGTTATATAAGTTATGTTTTCATGTAACTGTTACCTAGACAAAGTGTATTGATTGAAATAATCTAGATTTTACCTTCTTGTTATATTGTCAGACCATGCAATCATAAAATATTAGTGAGAACTAGAGGGGTCCTTAAGAGGCAGCTAGGTGGCTAAGTGGATAGAGCACTTGGCTTAGAGAAGAAGGCCTGAGTTCAAATATGAACTCAACCACGTACTAGCTGTGTGATCCTGGGTAAGTCACTTAACCTCAATTTGCCTTAACCCACTGGAGTAGGAATGGCAAATCACTCTGGTATCTTTGTTAAGAAAACCCCATGGATAAAATTGATGTGCCATGATCCATGGGATCCACAATTGTACAACAGAAAAAAAAAAGGGGGGGGGGCTTCATATATCAACTTGGCTTTAGTATTAGGTTGGACTAGAGAGGTGATTAATCTAAAGTATTTCTGTTCTTTAGCTGTGATCCAGATCAAGTCATATGACTTCTAGTAACAGCTTAATTCAAGCAATTGATTGCTTGAATATTGATCTCTTTTTTAGAAAAGGAAAAGATTGAAAATAGAAAAGGCAGGCTGGGGGCAATGATGAAAATGGATGATAAGGGATTGAATTCTAGGTAAAACTTCAAGGTAATAGCACACAAAAACTCTGAAATTTGTAGCATCTATAAAAGGAGTAAGAAATCTCTGATCTCTGAGATGACTTTATTTATGTGAACATTGTATTCCCAATGGGATCCCTCCTTCAGGTTTAAACCTTTTTACATATTATAAATAATTGAAAATGTTCATTTTGCATTTATAACCAAGTGGCCTTTTACATCTTAGATCTAGGACTTGGGAACCACATCCACTATCTATCAAGTCTAGCACCTTCATTTTGCAACTGAGAAAACTGAGGTCCATGGAGATTAAATTAGGAGTCTGGTGTAGGGACTGGGGACTTTAAACCCAACACTTATAGTTTGGGATTCTATAAATTTCTTGTAGACACATTTTTTCATTCTAATAGCCATCAGAAATAATTGCTTATGCTGAATGATTACGAATGGTGATAATTTGTGTATCTATATGTTAAAATCCTGTATAACTTGAGGAGACCTTGAATACTTGAATGAGCCTCTGAAAAAAAGATTTCTTGGTCAATATGCAGTTACCATGAATTGAGTAGTCCTCTTTGACTGGAGTCCAGGAAATGTGAAGAACCAGAAAAGATAAGTTGATAAGATAACTAAAAAATGAGTTGAAACCAAAATTGGAAGAACAGTAAGGAGAACAAAGGGAGAAGGTATTGAATGTCAAGATGAGGAATTTGGATTTTATTCAGTATTTAGTAGGGAGCCATTGAAGATGCTTGAACAGGGGAAGTGACCTAATCAAAACATTAGGGAAAATAGGTAATTGTCTAGTTAGAAAAGAGGTAACTAAGATGGATTGGAGGAGGGAAAAACTGGTCCCTAGGATATGATATAGAAGATAATCACAATTTATTTCTGTATTAGTGTAACTTGTTAGAACCAAACCTCACCTCTTCCCTGTTTCCCGAATACCCATTATTTACAAGCCCTTCATTGGAACAGATGATCTGCCATAGGCCCTTGTGTTGCCCCTTGGCTACAGACTGGCTCCTTCAGATTGTTCATCTCTTAGCCATCTATGACCTACTGCCATCCGTCTGTGGGGAAGACAATTCCTGTTCCTTTTCTTACACTCTGTACTTCTCAGGCTTTCTGCTTCAGCCTAAGCCATTGGATTGAAGGTTGTACCGTCATCTTAATTTAGTAACTTTAATTCTGAATGTGCCCCTGAGCCTAGAAACAGAATCACCTTCTACGGTGTTTCCCAGGTTTTTCCTTGGACCGTGTGAATCACATGCCCAGAGACGGCTTTGGCTCCTGGACCACCATGGTGTTGACATTCAGATGCCATTGCACCAACATGCTGTGGAACAAGAGTCAGTCGAGGGGCTTTCAGTCTGCATGTGGTCTGAACTTGGCCACCAGAGATATTTGTAGCAATCCCAAACCATAAGTAGAGATATCCTGGAGACACTGCTAAAAGACAGAGGCCTTGTGCCACAAACTTAGGTTGCAGCTAATCATTGCTCGTTTAACCCAGGCCCTGACCCCTAACCCTTAGATAATGAGGTGGATTTCTGAAAACTTCCTTGCCCTCAGTAGTAGGAAAGATAGTGCCTAGACAGGCAACAGTTCATTCTAGAGATTTTTTCTTTTTAGAGACCATCTTTATCCCACAATTCCCCTGCAATATTTGGCTTTCCCTGGCTTTACTTGCATGACCCCACTATTCTCTGGAGCAGGGACATAATCTGGTTTTTTGCTTATTCTGTGTGTGAGAATTTATTTGTTCACTCCCCCCTTGGCACGGGACAGATGGGAACTATTGGGGGTACTTTAACCACAGTGAATTAACCCAGAAAATCTCTAGCTGCCTGCCCAGTAAGAGTTTTTTAAGGTGTTATTATTTAGGCCACAAAAGTACCAGAAAATCTTTCTCCTGGTGCAGAAATTTTTGTCTAGTCCTCTATCTTGTTACTCTTATGACTCAGAAATCCACCCACCAAGCATTTATTAAGCACTTATTGTTTGCTGTGCCAGGCTCTGTACTAGGTAAGAGGAATACAAAGAAAAAAAAAATGAAATAAGCCCTGTCCTTAAGGAGAATTACATTCTAGTATGAGAAATAACATGTACCTATAAAGTATTTATAAATTGAATACAAGGGTACTGTCATGTAAGAAGAAAGGATCAGGGAAAGTTTCATGTAGGGGAAATTGGGCTTGGACTTGGTTTTCAGGGAATCTGGTTTTGCCTCTATACTGTCATGCCAATCAATATCAGTTTGATCAAATGGGATATATTCTCTTCAAGGACTCAAACTGTTAGATTCTAAATTATATGTTACGGGAGCTGAAGTGACTGATTTTACAGGTACAAATCTCTGAAATGATGGAAGCAAAAAAGGTGTGTTGCATTTGCACTTGATATCACACCTTCTCTCTTTTCAAACTGCCTTTTAAAAAAGGTTTTATTGCTCTTTTGCTTTTTCCATTATCATAGTTTCCCCTAGTATATATCTAACTTTCCCACCCCAATCCCTTGGAGAGTCCATATAACTATATAACAATCTCATGTAACAATTGATATTTTTAAAGAGGGGTACATTGACAAAGTGTGAAATTATGTGTAATGCACAACATTTTGAATCTCCCACCTCTGCAAGGGGTAGAATGGATATTTCTTCTCTCTTCTTTTGAGAGATTCATGTTCTTCATAATTCTGAAGCATTCATATTGGCTTTTTTTTTTTTTTTTGTATGTGTGGTTGTTTTGTCTTTGTTTTTTCCCCACTTTAATAGTATTTTGTTTTTCCAATTACATGTAAAGATGGTTTTCAGCATTCATTTTTGTAAGATTTTGAGTTCCAAATTTTTTCTCCTTCCTTCCCTTACCCTTCCTTAAGACAGCAAGCAATCTGATATGAATTATAAATGTATAATCATTTTGCTGTTTCCCTTGTTGTAATGTCATGTATATTATTTTCCAGTCTTCGCTGACTACATACTATATCAGACTCACTTTTAATGTCCTCATACCGCCATCCTGATATTCTTTTTATTTCCTTCAGCCCTCTGCACTTAGCACATAGTGGACACTGAGTAAATGCTTCCTGACTGTTAAATTATGACATTATGGGAGAAAGGGGGTCATACTTTAGTTTTTTTTTCTTCTTTTTTTTTGGGGGGGGGAGGTAGGGAGGAAAATCCTCATTCATGTAATGCATTATATTTCCCTGAACCAAAATATGCTGCTCAAGCTCTTTCGTTTAGGTAACTCATCTTTTGGCAAAATTTGACACATTGACTCACATTTTGACAAAATGTGCCATATATATCAAAATTGATGATGCTAGGAACTTGATAACAAACACAGTAACGCTGCCTATGTTTTGCTACATTCCAGAAACTTTAAAGCATTTTTTTGAGACACCTTCAGTGCTTTGACTTTGCAGATTAATCATCCACCCACTTTGAGTGCATCTTACAGCCCTGTAACTGTACACCAAAATTTGGATTTTGTACCTTCAAATAGAATTCCTTCTTTTCCTTTTTTTTTTTCATTTGAGAAGCAGGAGTTAAGTGACTTGCCCAGGGTCATGCAGTTAATATGTGTTAATATGCAGTCTAAGTGTCTGAGACTGGATTTGAACTCAGGTCCTCCTGATTCCAGAGTTGGGGCTCTATCCACTGTGCTACCTGGATACCCCCAGAATTACTTGTTATTTGGACTTTATCATTTCATCTGAGGTGCTTCATATGGATTTTTCTAAACTGTATGCAGTCAACCACATTTATTAAACACCTACCATGTGCCAAGTACTAAATCAAAAACTAAGCAGCAGCTACTCCCAAAGGACTTAGTCTATCAGGAAAAATATGTAATTATTAGGTAACATATATATGTTTACATGTAGATATTTATATATACACGTATACATATGCATCAGGAAAAGGCTTTATGTGGTAAGTGATGTTTGAGCTTTGGTTTGAATGAAACCGGGGAGTATAAGAGGGAGAAGTAAACTCGTACAGAATTGTACAAATGAGGGCTGTAATGTCATTTGAAGGAACAACAAATAAGTTAGCTTTGACTGAACTTGAGAATCCATGAAGATGGTGAGAGTGATGTAAAAGTAAATGTAGAAAGGTGTGCTCATGCCAGATTTTTGCAATTTTAAATTTCGTTGAGGGGGACTTAAAAAAGATTAAACTAAGCATATTTAATTATCTTTCTTTCCAGAGGGAGAAGATGAAGAAGATGAGGAAGATGAAGATGAAGAAGATGAATTTGATGAAGAAGATGATGATGAAGAGGATGATGTAGAAGGAGATGATTATGAATATGATGTCAGTGGAGAGGTCTGTTGTATAAATATTTCAAAACCTATTAATAGCTATGAGAAGGAATAGTAGTATTTAAAGAATTTCTGATCATATATTAATATAATATTTAACTATTTAATTCAGATTTATTTTAAAATTCAACAAATGTTTATTTAGTGTAAAGGTCTGTCCTAGAGAGAATGGAGTAGCAATTTCCCCTTACAATTGGTGGAAAGAAGGGTACAAAATCAAATAGTAATGAGGGCAATGGTACTCTGGAAAACTTGAGGATCATTCATTGACTTAGACTGATTGGCAGGTTTAGATATCTTACTCTATTGAGAACTCATCAAGTTCTAAAGTCTGAAGATACACTATTTTGCATTTAGCTGACTTAGGTAAAAATAAATCTGCATTACTCTCTACCTTATACTTATTTAGAATTAGTCTTTATAAAACCTGTGCTGCTTTTTTGCGTACTAGTGATACTTATGAGAAGGAAAAGTGGGAGGAAAGAATTTTTCATTGAAAAACTTTTATAGATTTTTTTTCCCCCACTTAATACAGTATACCCCAATACTCTTAACAGCCTTTTGATCTCGTTAATGTGAGCATTACTTTCATTAATACAGATTGCGACGTATCCAGGTCTGCCACTCTATGCAACACTCTTCATGTCCTATAAATTTGTCCCAGGTTCCTCTCTTTATATAGTGCTACTAAATGCCCTTGTGATGACTTTGCTATTTGAGTGTCTCTCTAAACTTCCTGTAAATTGATCTTATTCATAAAATTTATGTCACATTATATATGTGTAAATTTCATGCATACATTGTACATCATATAGTGTACTATAAAATTTACGTTCCATCTCCATGAGATTTTGCAATATCCCTACTTGGAAAAATAAGTCAAATATTTCCCAATTAATCCAATTTTTAGATTCTTTAGATGTTTTTCATCTCTTTGATGGGACAACTAGTTTATATCCATTACACTTTCATATGAAATTATTATGTCTTATTCGTGCTCTTTCTTCTATTCACATCCCATTGTTCATCATCAGTAACTTGTTTGAATATGTCAGAATCAAGATATTTCAAATGCATGCTTATTCTTTCCTCATTTTTATTCCTCTGGCTTTTTATAAATTTTGTTCTTTGCTCTAACAAATAAATGGACGTGGCTAATTTGGGAACAATTCCCATATTAGGAACAAGTTTTTTTCTTTCTATTAAAGTGGAATTAATAAAATATAGTATAAAATTAATAGAGCTATTCCAGCCTGATGGTGCTATTATATATATGTAAAATTTCTAACAAAATTCCCTGATGAAATCTCATGTAAATAATATATGAAAAGGAAAACAACATCAAGGTATTTTCATAATACTGTAGTTTTATGTTTTATTCTATAGGAAGAAGAATTTGGACATGATGGAGAAGTTGATGATGATGAGGAAGATGAAGATGAGGATGATGAAGACGAAGGTATGCCTAAATTGTACATTGTATTTTTAGGAGTGCTTGCCTTTATAGGATCATAGATTTAGAGGTGGAAGAACTTTGGAGATCATCTAGAGCAAACCCCCTTACATTATTTATTTCTTTATTTATTTATTTTTGCAGTTTTAAGCTACTTATTTACTTTTTAATTTTGTCTTTATTTTCAGTTCCAAATTCTCTCCCACTCTCCGCCTGCTTCCTAATCCCTTGAGGAGGCAAAAAAAAAAAAAAAAAGTCTATTATAAATATGAAATCTTGCAAAACATTTTTCTTACCAGCCATATTCCAGGAAAAAAAAAACAGCAAGAAAAATAAACAAATGGGAAAAAAAATATGCTTCAATCTGCACTCTGAGTCCATTTGTTCTCTAGAGGTGGATAGCATTTTACAAAATGAGTCCTTTGGAGTTTGTGGTGGATCATTGTAATGATCAGAGTTGCTAAGTCTTTCACAATTGATTATAATATTACTGTTACTGTGTACAGTGTTTTCCTGGGTCTGCTCATTTCACTGTACATCAGTTCATGTAAGTCTCCTCAGGTTTTTCTGAAACTCTCCCTTCATTGTTTCTTACAGCACAGTATTTTTCTATTCCAGTCATGTGCCACAACTTGTTCAGCCATTCCCCAATTGATGGGTATCCTCTCAGTTTTCAATTCTTTGCCATCACTAAAAGTATTTTTGTATGTGTAGATCCTTTTTTCTTTGATCTCTTCAGCCTTTGAACTGGTATCCAAAAAAGTCACAGGCAATAAGTGGCAGGCCAGGATTTAGACCCACTTCTTCTAACTCCAGATCCATTATCCTTTCCATGTTATTTTTAATTAGTAGAGTAAGACGTGCAGCCTTATTGAATGAAAAAACATATATTGAGCACATACTGTATACTCTGCACTATGCCAAGTGCTGAATATACAAATAGAAAAATGCAACATCCCTTTGTCTTGAGAAGCTCATTCTAATTGGGAGAAATTGCATTCATAGAAGCTATGAGGTTAGAAAAGACTGGTGGTGGTCCTTGGGATAATTGTAGGGTAGGGGTCTATAGAATCCAGTATCCAGGTAACTACAGTAAGGTCAAGTTGTCCAAAGAATTCAATAGGAGGACAGATGGTAAGGCCTGGGGGTCTGCCATCTTACTGGGGAGGATTGTAGTTTGTAATTCCCTGCTCGTTAAAACAATGTGAGTGACTTTGTCCACCTTGCAGCCAAAGGGCAGAAAGGTTAGAGCCATAACCATTGAGAAGGGGATTGTGGGCTCTTCTGGGTCTTTCTGAAGGTAGAGGGGGATGAGGGGCAGCCTGCTTTTGGGAATGAGAAATGGCTGCTGTCAGGAAGGTTGGAAGGAAGAGGAGAGCTCAGTGAATTCTGGGAAGGAGATTCACAAATGGAACTGCAAGAAAAACAAAATATTTCTGTCCCTTATTCTTCCAAATCACTTTAATATAATGAAAAAATTGTGCCAGAATGTTAGAAGCAACTGGTGACAGAGAACTAGATCTGGAATCAGGAAGACTTGAATTCAAATCTAACCTCAGACATTTATTTGCTGTCCAACTCTGGACAAGTTATTAATCTCTGATTGCCTCAGTTTCCTCAACTGTAAAATGGGGATAATAATTCTACCTCCCTCTCAGGGTTATTATGAAAATTAAATAAGAAAATAGTTGAGGCACTTAACAAATATTTATCTACTTCCTATGAAATCAAACCCATTTCTGCCCTAGAAGTAACAACAATAGTACCCTATATTTCTGTGGCACTGAAAGGGTTGCAGAACACTGTATTCACAACAATCCTGTTATTTTATGGCCCAGTGAGTTTAAGTGATTTGCCTGCGATCTCTCCAGGATCCTCTGGTTCCATACTCCAGTGTCCTTAACTCTTGATGTCTTGGGGAAGTGGGAGAAGAGGGAGAAAATTTTGGAATACAAGGTTTTTACAAAAGTGAATGTTGAAAACTACCTTAGCATGTTTTTGGGAAAATTAAATGTTATCAATATGTGAATTAAAAGTGTAGTTAATAATAATTTCAGTTATTTTGAAGTAAAAATTTCTAATCCGGGGATCTTAACATGTCTTCTTTATTGTATAGAGGATGAAGAGACTGGGAAAGGTGAAAAAAGGAAGAGAGAAACAGATGACGAAGGAGAAGGAGAAGATGATTAAGACCCCAAATGATCTGAAAAAAGAACTGTTCAGTATTGTGTGGACTGCTCCTATTGATTTGGTAGCTGTAAAAAAGAAGTGGTAGCTATAATCCAAGCCCCCAGGACACCTAAAGAGCCAAAGAGTAGTTCCTGTGACATTCTACATTCCTCCGATCAATCCCCATTGGATATCCAAGTTACCAACAAATTTGGGGAATTAATCCCAACAAAATAGTCAGAGTTGTTAGGTTTTCTTATAAGACTGTTGCCATAGCAGGGAGAGCAGCTGTGATCGGTGAATCCTGATTGTTGATGGCTACCAGTTACACCAAGGTTGTAATACCATTTTTACTTTCTGTACAACAAAAGAAGCTTTGTAAATAAAATCTTAACATTTTGGGTCTGTTTTTCATGCTTTGCTTTTCTTTTTTTTTTTTTAAACCATTAATTTTTTTACATTAGGATGTTTTATGTGATGACTACAGATAAATATTTTTAAGAATTTCAGTAAAATAAACATGTTACTATTTGGTAAAGTCTAGTTGTATGTTTACATTTTTAAAAATTAGACTTTAGATATGCTCATTTGAAACATGAGAATTATTTGAATTTTTAAAGTGATGGTAACTGCCAAAATGTACTTGGTGTATATATTTACACATTGTGCATTTAAATCAATTAAGCATTGATAATGAGAGGCATAAATATTTCATTACTGTCAGTGTGAAGGATTTTATATGGTTCTGAATTTGAAAGTGCTGAAGTTCCTAGGGAACATTAAGCTAAAATTTTTAGGCATAAGTAGTAGCTAAGTTAAGGAAGAAAAGTCTGATATAATAGTTCTTGTACCAAGGTTAAAATATTTATAGTTTGTCCAATTGATAGTCTATTTTAGGGAAATGGATGACAACAATGTATAGGACTTTAAAAAAAAATTTTTTTTTTCTACAACTGCAAAGGACTCTAGAGGTCATTTCAGCTATTCCAGAAGGAAGGCATTTACCTTATTCTTAAAGCTAGAAGTAGGTATATGAATGCAGTGTCAACAGATTAACAATATTGCCTATTTCTGTAAGTGTAAGATTTATTTGTTACTTAACTAGTGGGCAATTTCTTCAAAATTTGTGTCTAAATTTGTGTCTAAAATTTGGAAATTTTTGTGATTGTAAATGGAGTAAGTTGAAATGGAAATGGTGAAAGGGTGGATGGGAATCTTATCTTTTGAATATAAAATGAGGAACACTTTCAAGATCATATACTGGCAATACCAAAAATAGCACTGTTTTTAAAAATTAATAATTAAATGTAGTTCTTTTCCTTGGCACTAAGGTAGAGTTGATTTTTTCTCTTTTTGTAAACAAATCCATATTAAAGTTGATTTTTTTTTTAATTTCAGAATTAATAGGTATTAATTTTCCCCTTTCCTTCTCCATGTATAACCAATATCTTCTATGAAATTGTCTGTATTTGTTATTTCCTTTAGATTTATATCTTTAAAGTGAAATGATTTTTATATCACTTTATGTTAGAAGATACTTCTTTTCAATAAGTTTTCTTCTTAGAGCTCCTTCACTAAATCAACTATACTTCTCGAATGTAGTAAGTGAAGTATTTGCTTACAAATCCTTATTTTTATGTTTGTCAGCAGGTAACCTCCATAACTCTCTGGCATACATAAGAATTATTCCTGCTGTATTTAAGTGGTCCATAAAGATCCACTTGGCATTAAGGGCTTTCATTGTGAAATTTGACTCAATTGGAAACCTACTTTTAATTCCCTGGGAATTTTTAAAAATCAATCTCTTTAGACTTTGGACTTTTCTTCCTGGTCCTGTTACCTATAAATTCACATTCTCTCTTAAAAAGCTTGAAGTTGAAATAACTCAGACTTAATCAAGACAGGCTTTCCATTCTTAACTTGGTTGATTTCAAATCTCATTTCCTCTTTTAAAAAAGATAGCATGATTCTCTTATCAATTTTTAAGTTCTATCAGCTTTACCAAAACACTTCTATAATCATTTTTAGATAAACTACTTTTCCACTGATTATATTACTGTGCAGAGTATTACTTTCTAGTAAATTTTCCTTTTCTCAGCAGGAAAATTGATTTGACCATGTTCCATTCATTGATTATAAACATTAGGATTCCCATTTGATGTCAATAAGAGCTTTTATTAGACTTGTGGAAATCAAATCATCGATTAACCACAAGATGCTATTTTGGGATCTGCTGCTAACAATGAGAATCAGCTTATTTGGAAAAAGCCACTACATCTCTGATTCTGAACATAGCCACATAATGGGCTTCTGCGTGCCCAGTCAGCCACTTTCTTTCACCTAATCCTTTCATCAGTCTGGTTGTCTTCTGCTTTCTGATAGAACATTGTATTAATTTTTTCCTTCTTCCCAGCCACCGTACTCAGCTTATTTTACCAATCTTGGCCTTGGGAAAGAGCCTATCTATCTCTAAGAGAGGGAGTGGGTGGAGGAACTCCGTGTGGGATGGCTATGTCCAACTCAACTTGGCCCTTGTAGTCTTGATGGATTCAGCATCAGCTTTCTCTCAAGCAACATCATCTCAGCTTCTCTTTATCTCTTACCAGAAATGTACTATCCAGCACCAACAGAAATGTTTGTGGGATGGAAGTAAATGAGATTAAAAGAAGTGAGAATGAGTTTTACACTAATCCAAATGTTTCCCTTTTATTCCAGGCCTATTATCCTGGCTCTTCATTAAGGTAAATGATGGGTTAGTGCCCCTGTTGCCTTGTTCTTCTGGAATCATAACTTAGAAGCCCTTTCAGTCTTCATCAAGAGGGAAAGAATTTAGCTTAGGTTTCAGGCCATTTTAATAAAGATCAGAGATCCCCCTAAAATGTAAAAGCAAGAAGATGTAGTAGAAAGGACCCTAGATTTGGAGTTAAGACATGGATTTGAACCCCAGCTGTGGCACTTATCATCCATGACATTTACATGTCATGTAAAATTATACAATTTCTCTGGGTTTCTTATCTATAAGGTGAGGGGACTGGAGTATATAACTTTTAAATTCATTCCATCGACCTATTATGGACGTATAGGAATTATAACCAGCACACAACTCCAAGAAATCTGACCTATTATGTGGCCCTCTTCAACAATGTGATGAAGCAAATCAGTTCCAATAGAGCAGTAATGAACTGAACCAGCTACACCCAGGGAAAGAACTCTGGGAGATGACTATGAACCACTACATAGAATTCCCAATCCCTCTATTTTTGTCCGCCTGCATTTTTGATTTCCTTCACACATTATTGTACACTATTTCAAAGTCTGATTCTTTTTGTCCAGCAAAATTGTGTGGACATGTATACATATATTGTATTTAACTTATACTTTAACATATTTTACATGTATTGGTCAACCTCCCATCTGGAGGAGGGGGTGGAGGGAAGGAGGGAAAAAGTTGGAACAAAAGGTTTTGCAATTATCAATGCTGAAAAATTACCCATGCATATATTTTGTAAATAAAAAGCCATAATAATAAAAAAAAAAAAGAAAAGGAAAAGAACAGATCACCCCCCCCACCCCACCCCCCAAAAAAAGAAATCTGACCTATTGAGGTCTCTAAGCAAATGCATGAATAGATTTGTTGAGGTTTTGGGTCCCAGACTAATGTTGGAAAAGAATTTGTGGGCTTGAACCCATCTTGTTCAAATCCCATTTGTCAAGGAGCCAAGTTTATTAAAAGTAATTGTACTGTCATTGCAAAAATGGCTTTGAATTCTAAGGGAATTCAGTAGAGAAACAGAAGCAAGGAGACACATCTATCCAGCTTTCTAGCATTGATGTGCTAATTCTATAGTTTAAAGGTAGGAAGGAATTCGGTTCTCACTGGCCGGATTATCAGTCAGACTATAGTCTCAGGAGTTTGAACTGTGGGAGTTTCCTGAGACCAGAAGCTATCTGACTAAAGAGTGGTCAGAATCAGACAGATGGGGCTTGGGAGTTTACAAAGCCAGATTTATTACTACTGATTTATTGTTAGAACAGAAGGCCCTCCCCCCCACCCAAAAAAAAAAAAAAAAACCATCACTGTATTTCCCTAGAAGCTAAACCCTATCAAAGTGAAGAGAAAAATCTGTGCTTGATAGGGATCACATAGTTCCATAATGTGGGCAATGCAGATTTATTCTTCTACCCCTAAATTGCAGGAGGACGATCTGAGTGTGGTGGCCAGGGAAGGAAGGCTATGACCTCTAATACAGAATACTGGATTTAGGACTTTTAGGACAGAGAAATTGAGGCAAGACAGAGATTAGGGTTTTTAATATTTTAATAATGGAGAGTTTGGACTAGGGAAGCCATGCTAGTCATAGCATGTCCAGGGTGGACTGGACTCTTATCTCAAAGCATCCAGCCACCAGCAAATAATTCCAGAGACTTGTATAGGGCTCCAGCTATCAGGAAAGCAAAGGCAGGGATGGGGGGGGGAGAAACATTTAGTAAGTCATAATTTCAGGAAGGACCATAAATTATGATAAGTTGGAAGTGAAGAAAACGGTCAAGCAGGAGACAGGAAGTCTGGGCCAGGAAAGATAGAAGGTGCCAACTAGGTATTTGAGATAAACCATCTGGAGTTTTATGATTTTTTGGAATGCCAGAGTGTTCAGAGCTCCGTTGCCCTAATTATCTCAATCCTAATGGCCAGGAAGGAGGGGTTGCACCAGGGAAACTGAGGCAGAACAATTCAGGAAAACTAAGGCAGGGAAATTAAAAGCATTACATCCCTTAGCTATATGCTGATTTAGGAAGCCACAAATTAACATTATGTGTGTTGTATTTTTATCTATTTTGTTAGATATTTCCCAATTTTACTTTAGCTTGTTTGGGCCCACAACAGGTATGTTTGATACCCCTGTTGTAGATATAACCTGACCAAGATAGAATACAATGGACCTATTATGTTATATGCCATATTCCAAAAACAGCTTTTTGCTGTGATGTCCCTCTGCTAACTTCTTAATAAGCAAAACAAAAGCAAAAAACAAAAATCCAAAGCCAGATCTTTTTCATAGTAATGGCTGTCTAGCCCCAGCTTCTTCCCCATAATTGTGCAATTCTTTAAACCCAAATATAGGACTTCACATTTATCCATGTTAAATTTTTTCTTATTAGCCAATCCCCTTATTCTAACCTATTGCGATCTGTTTGGAAACAATAAAAAAAAGCAATTAATGATGCCTGGTTATTTTGAATTTATGCAGAATGAAGAAGAATCAAAACAACAATTTGAACATTTTCTAATATATTAATAATTCCCTCTCAATTTTGTGTTCTCTGTAAATTTGATAAGCATGATATTGTATGTCTTATGTCATTGGCTAAAACAGAGGCAGTTCAATCCAACAGACTGATTAAGTATCCAGTAAATAGGTAGGAGCCATGCTAGTTAGTAAGAATATAAAGGAATAAAATGATACAATCCTTGTTCTCAAAGGAGTTTTCCTTCTTCAGAGTGGATATGACATGGTTAGTGATAAATGCAAAGTATTTTGAGAAAAAACATTCAAAAGTGGGAGGAATCCAAGAAGCTTTTTGTGAGGAGTCATTTTGACAAAGTGTCAGAAATGGAGGGTAAGAGATCCCTTAACAGCAATGGGATCCCCTTGGCCAGTTGTGAAGGTTTTCACAAACCCCAATGAATACAGGCACGGTTTGGGGCAAAGAATGGGTTTATTTGTACTAAAAAGACAGCTTTCTTAGCAGGCAAGCTCCTGATTAGGAATTTAGCAAAGATGGAAAATATTTTCATCAGTGGGCTAAATCCAGAAAGGTGTTTAGCAAAAAAGGGTTGACAAACGTTTCCTTGTATTGGATTAGTCTTGGCCTGGAGCTGGGGAGCAGTTTGAGTGACTATGACCCAAACTGAGATTTCCAATTGAATGAGATTATTTATCTTGGGAGTTGTCTTGGGTGTGCCCCTCCCAGAGGGTGGGAGTGTTTGAGAGTCAGGAGCACCCTTCCCCCCAAAGAGGGGCATAATTTACATCGGGCCTCTTCCAAAATTAAAGAGGACACAATTTACATCAGGCACCCCCCAAAATTAAAGGGGACACAATTTACATCAATTTGAGTTGGATTTTGAAGTAGGAATAGGATTAAAACAAGCAGAGATATGGGAGAGAGCATATCGGATTTAGGGAAAAGATTAAAGAAGTATTCATATACTAAAATAAGCAAAGGAGAATTGAACACAAGCACTCATATATATACAGTTTGACGTACAAATGCATCAAATTGAATGGGGATATAAATATAGTTGGAAAGGGATGTTAGTAATATCACTGACCAAAAAAAAAAGTCAATAGAGCATTTTTTAAATGTACAGAAGAGAACATAAGGCAGTTCAGAAGAATAGACAAAGCAAAACAATTTTAAAAGGTAATTGGTTAAGAAAGAGGAAAATAACAAGGAGGAAATGATTGCAAACAAAACAAACATCCTGTTATAAAGAAGGAATTAAGGAGAGGTGGAAATGCTTAGAGAAAAGCAGAGGGATACCTTAGGTTGCTGTTTAGTCAGTTGGAGAATGGTTAAACAATTGTGACATATGAATGTAATGAAATATTTCATTGTTAAATATAAAAATATATCATTTCAGTGAATCCTGGGCAGTATAAATTGATGCAGAGTGGAGTTAGTAAACCAAAGAGCAATTTATAAAAGAACTTCAAGATTAGCAAATAACAAACAAACAAACCCTAATTTTGAAAGTCTTAAGAATTCTGATCAATATGACCTCCATATATCTCCAGAGAATCTATAATGAAGTATGTTATTTACATCCTGACAAGGAAAATTGACACAGGAACATATATATTTTTGTCCACAGCCACTGTATGGATTTGTTTTGCTTGATTTTGCTTATCTGATTACAGGTTTCCCCCAATTCTTACTTCCCATTTTAAATTGCAGGGGAGGGGAAAAGAAGGACATAAGTTCTATCAATGCTAAAAAAAAACAGTATAACATTTTTTAAAATATACAGAAGAAGATGAAAAGAAGCCAGGACAACAGACAAAGAGGAAATATGTCAAAGTAATGTGTAGAATTTATTATATACTTAAAATAAACAAGCAGTATGAAATAGAGGTTCACAATTTCATATAGAGCTCTTTTTGAGTTTTGTATACGGAAATGATTTTTTTGTTTAAGATCAGAAGTTTTTTTTTTTTTTTTAAATAATAGCTTTTTATTTTAACAATATATGCAAAGATAGTTTTCAACATCCCTGTTTCCCCATTCTCTCCCCTACACAGTAAGTAATATATATTAAACATGTGCAATTCTTCTATACATATTTTCACAGTAATCATGCTGCACACACACACACACACACACACACACACACACACACACACACACAAAATCAGACCAAAAAGGAAAAAAAAAAAGAGAAAAAAAAAAGGAAGAAAACAACAACAAAAAAGGTGAAAATACTATATTGTGATCTACATTTAGTTCCCCAGTCCTCTTTCTGGATGCAGATGGCTCTCTCCATCACAAGTCCATTGAAATTGGCCTGAAATATCTCATTGTTGAAAAGAGCCATGCCCATCATAGTTGAAGATCAGAATTTTTAAAAGCTTTTTTTTTTTCTCAAGAGGCAACAGTGATTCTGTCCAGCCACATGAAGGAAAAGGAGAGCCTTTTTGAATCCAAATGAATCCAGGAATGGAGAGAAAATACAGACGTAGCTAGAGGGAATAGTTTTCAAAGCTAAGGAAAAGCCAAACAGGGAAAATCCTTTTCTTTCAATTTTCTCTGGATGAAGCCTAGGCCAAGCTTCATAATTCAAGAAACTGGAATATGCTCAGACTCAAGGAGATCTTCCCATCAATAGAAAGCAGAGAAACACAAGAGTGAGAACAGAAACTTAAGACAAATAATTAGGAATATGAGAGATACTAAAAATAATTAGGAATATAAAAGAGGCTAATATTCCAAAGGCCAAAAGAAAAATCTTAGGATAACTAGTTCACAAGCAGATAAATCAACAGAGAAGCTCAAAGACAGAAGGAAGGATGAATAAAACTTCAAAGAGGGCACAACACAATAAAGTATTATATTATGAAAGAAAACAACCCCAAAAAATCATTGATTGAAAAGAGAATCCTACAAAATTTTCAAAGCAACAGCAAGAAATTCGAGAATAATTTAAAAGAAAATAATGGGAACGAAATTAGGTTGGAAATCAAAACTCTCAATCAAAATTAAATACTAAAAATGGAATACAAAAGATGTCACAGTGGAGACTCTATAGAAATGGAGGCTCTAAAAGAGATGACAACTATAGAACACAAAAATAAAAAAGTAGAAGGAAATTTGGCAGCAGAGAAACAAAAGGCAATGTTGGAAGAAAACATGAATTTTATATAAGCCAAAGTGACCTATCCTGAAGACAGAATATGCAGAGACAATTTAAGAATAACAGGTATAACTACACACCTCTCAGATTGGCTAAGATGACAGGAAAAAATAATGACAAATATTGGAGGTGATGTGGGAAAACAGGGACCCTAATACATTGTTGGTGGAATTGTGAATACATCCAGCCATTCTGGAGAGCAATTTGGAACTGAACGGGATAAAGTGAGATCTTTCAAGACAGTTGTGAAAATCGAGTAAGGCTTCATCTATTTCAAAGTTTGAGTAGGCCTGAAGGACTTTAAGTATTAAGTCAAGGGCATACTTAAAATGTCTCCTCCCTGCTATTTTTCCTAAGGGCATACTTAAAGTGTCTCCTCCCTGCTATTTTCCTAAGGGCATACTTAAAGTCTCCTCCCTGCTATGCCCTCCCTGTTATCCCCCTAAGGGCATACTTAAGTCCCCTTCTTGTTATCCTTCCTATGTCAGCCAAATATGGGCACCTATGTACTTATTGGTTAAGTTCAATTTCTGGGTAGTTCCCCCGTTTAGAATGTAAGATCCTCAGCCAATAAGGATGAGGGTCAGTGGTGGGAGGGGAATTTGCGTTAGGGATTAAATGCATCGACCCTGCCCCCTACAATGCTTCCTCCCTTCAACAGTCTGCTCAATGGGTGGGACACCTGATTCTCCCTAGAATGTATAATAAACTTTGCTTTGCTTCTAGAGATCTATCCAGTTTTTTTTTATTAATGGTTTCTGACCCACACAGAACTATGACCAAAGAGCTATCAACTCTGCATACCCTTTGATCCAGCAGTGTTACTACTGGGCTTATATCCCAAAGAGATACTAAAGAAGGGAAAGGGACCTGGATGTACCAAAATGTTTGTGGCAGCCCTGTTTGTAGTGGCCAGAAACTGGAAACTGAATGGATGCCCATCAATTGGAGAATGGCTGGGTAAATTGTGGTATATGAATGTTATGGAATATTATTGTTCTGTAAGGAATGACCAGCGGGATGAATACAGAGAGGACTGGCGAGACTTACATGAACTGATGCTGAGTGAAATGAGCAGAACCAGGAGATCATTATATACTTCAACAACGATACTGTATGATGATGTATTCTGATGGAAGTGGATTTCTTCGACAAAGAGAAGATCTAACTCAGTTTCAATGATCAATGATGGACAGAAGCAGCTACACCCAAAGAAAGAACACTGGGAAATGAATGTAAACTTCTTGCATTTTTGTTTTTCTTCCCTGGTTATTTTTACCTTCTGAATCCAGTTCTCCCTGTGCAACAAGAGAACTGTTCGGTTCTGCACACATATATTGTATCTAAGATATACTGTGACATATTTAACATGTATAGGACTGCTTGCCACCTTGGGGGGGGCTGGAGAGAGGGAGGGGAAAAGTGAAACAGAAGTGAGTGCAAGGGATAATGCTGTAAAAAAAAATTACCTTGGCATGGGTTCTGTCAATAAAAAAGTTATAATTATGAAAAAAAAAAAAAAAGAAAAGCCATTCACTTCAGGAATTCAAAGAAGTATGAGAATACTTGCACTGATGGCGTGAAAAAGAATTAGGAGATTGCAAATTTATCAATGAAAACAGTATGAAAAAGCAACAGAACTCTGTTCACCTATAAGGACCGAGCTCAGATTTAGAGAAATGACAAAATTAAAAAATGAAGAAATGATGAAGGCTGTGTTACATCCTTCCTCCTATAAGAGGAATGGGGGACTATGGGTACAGAATGTAATAAACACCATTAGTCCCAGTCTCCTTGTGATTTGACTCGATTACCTGTTTCTTTATTACAGGGGAAGTACTGATAGAAGGTGGTATATTTGATATAAATGTGAAAAGTCATCAATAAAATGTCTTATTTTAAAACATAAAAAAAGAATAACAGATATAAAACCACAACATATAATGCATTGAAAAACTTGAATGCCCAAACTATAGGAAATAATGCAATATAACTGCTTAGGACTTTTGAATATAGACAATAAAATACTGATCAATCTAATCTATAGAAGACCACCAGAGGAAAAACTCTTATGAGTTTGTATTTCTATGATCAATATGAATTTTACTATTTCAATACCAAAAATTTTTTGCAAACAGAAGAAAAATATTTGCCCATTTCAATAATTTGGAATTACTTAGTAGTCACAAAAAATTGGAGAAAAAAATAAAACAGCATCCAAAAAGCAAAGGAATTTAAGCTGCAACAGCTCATTAAGTAAAAAACAAAACAAAACAGATCTCCAATAAAATAAAGTATTTGAAACATTACTGTACAAAAGGGAAAAAAATATTTTTCTTTATGCACCTTATATCAGTCCCTCCTCTTCATTGCTTTTATCTTAGTCTGTTTATTGAGACTCCAATAAATTCGATTTCCCGCAAGGATGTCAGTGTGTAAGGCGCCAGCTAATCTCTCCTCCCCTGAGAACAGCTTATAAAACAATGAAGAAAAGTTTTGGATGAAACAAAGATTCAATAAAACCAAACAGAACATAAATAAACTTCTCTGTCCAATTCAGGATTGCACTAAGAAATAAGGCCCAAGACCTGTGTACTTCAAGGTCAGAAGACTGTTCTCTCTGTTAGGACTCCACCAAGAGTGGTTGGGGTTGTGGTCCTCTCTGACCCTTAACTATATGACAATTCCAAAGAAAAAAACTTTTATTTTCTCTTATGAGAATATAAATATAATATAAAGTTCATTAACATAAGAGATTGAGGAACAGCTAGGTACCCAATGGATAGAACACCAGCCCTGGAGTCAGGATCACCTGAGTTAAAATCTGACCTCAGACATTAACTGTGTGACCATGGACAAGTCCTTTCACCTTTATTACCCCTCCTCCCCCAAAAGGAAAGAAATATAAAAAAGTCATCAAATTTACACTGAAAATTTTTTTTCAGATCTGAAACTAGAAAAATAGGATTATGGGATCACAAAAAGTCGCACATGACTGAAAAATAAACTGAAAGCACTTATAAACCTCTTAAAGGTTTTCAAAGCTCTTTACAAATATGATCACATTTGAGCTTCATAACAACCTTTGGAAATGAATGTTATTATTACCCCCATTTTATAAAACTGAGATAGACTGAGGTAAAGTGACTTGCTCATGACTGAGACAGGATTTGAATTCAGGTCTTCCTGCCTTCAGATTCAACTCATCAACTTCATCACCACACAGCTGTCTCTATATGGCTTTTAAATGTCTCCAAGTGCCATTTGTCATAATACTTTTTGCGTGCATGTTGAGTCAATAGTTCTCTTTGGACATTGCTCCTGTAGTCTCCTATCTTTGTCAAAAATGCAATAGCTTTTTTTCTTTTTTTCTGACTTTTTTCTTGCCTCTCTCTTATCTTGCCCCAACTCAAAGTAGCTTCTATCAGTCTATCAATCAACAAGGTTCATTAAGAGCCAGGCACTGTCAAGATAAATGTTAAAATAATTACTAGTATATGAACTGAGACAAAAAAAACAAACAAACAAACAAACAAAAAAACTGAGGTGGCGTAGGGGGTAGAGTTTAAATCCAGCTTCAAACATTTAACAGCTGTGTGATCCAGGGCAAGTCACTTAACTCTGTTTACCTCAGTTTCCTCATCTGTAAAATGAGCTAGAGAAGTAAGTGTCAAATCACTCCAGTATATCTGCCAAGAAAAATCCAAATGGGATCATGAAGAGATGGACATGACTAAATCGATAAAACAACAAACCCCAAACTCAGCAGAGTCCATCCTGAAATAACTATCACCTCCCAATGATGACAATTGTATATCATCTTTAGGCTAATTATACAAACAAGTTCATAGTGTTTTCTGCTGGATAATAGGTATAGAGATGTGAAAGTTGTGAACATGTGGTGAGCCCAAGTTGCCTTAATGTCCAATCTTGAGTGTAGAAAATGGCTGTCTACCAGTTAAAATCCCATGTTTCCTAGAGCAATTAGATGTAGAAAGACTTTCTTAGGGACCTGCTGCCTGACCTAGAAAGGGGTATCCCTGAGAAGAAATAATAGCTGAAACAGCCCAAGGTCATACAGCTAGCTAATGTCTGAGGTTGGATTTGAATTCTATTCCCTTGATAGAATTTATATACATCTAGTGGGCTCAGTTTACATACTAGTAATTATTTTGATATTTACCTTTATAGTCTCTATAAAAGAGAAGAATCAGCAAGCTACTTTAAGTTATCATTATCTTGGCAAGTCAAAGAGCTTCACTGGCTGGTGTCCCTACCTGGTTTATAAATGATTACCACTTCTTCCTTCTGTTCATTGTGATCATTTTCTTTAATTTATACTTGAGAAAGAACATTTGCTTTCTCCTTTTTTTCCTGCACTTCTTCCTTTGGCAGTTATAGATTACAAGGGTCTTCATGATTTCTTTCAGCAACTAGTTGGTTTTGAACAAGTTCATTTGCTTTCTGAGAGTCTGTTTCCTCATTTGTAAAATGAAGGAATTGAACTGGATTTTTTAAAGGTCTCTTCTAGCTTTGTGATTATAAGTTTCTTTTTCTAAAGCACTAAGTCCAGAAGTAGTTGTTAAAAGTCTCTCTTTCAAATTTGTGACCAAAGATGAACTAGAGACCATTACTGAACACAAAAGAGAAAATTTTGATTATATCAAATTAAAAAACCTTTGTGCAAACAAAACTAATGCAGATAAGATTAGAAGGGAAGCAACAAACTGGGAAAACATCTTCACAGTTAAAGGTTCTGATAAAGGCGTCATTTCTAAAATATAGAGAGAATTGACTCAAAATTATAAGAAAGCCATTCTCCAATTGATAAATGGTCAAAGGATATGAACAGACAATTTTCAGATGATGAAATTGAAATTATTACCACTCATATGAAAGAGTGTTCCAAATCACTATTGATCAGAGAAATGCAAATTAAGACAATTCTGAGATACCACTACACACCTGTCAGATTGGCTAAGATGACAGGAAAAAATAATAATTTATGTTGGAGGGGATGTGGGAAAACAGGGACACTGATGCATTGTTGGTGGAGTTGTGAATGGATCCAACCATTCTGGAGAGCAATCTGGAATTATGTCCAAAAAGTTATCAGACTGTGCATACCCTTTGATCCAGCAGTGTTACTTTTGGGCTTATATCCCAAAGAAATACTAAAGAAGGGAAAGGGACCTGTATGTGTCAAAATGTTTGTGGCAGCCCTGTTTGTAGTGGCTAGAAACTGGAAATTGAATGGATGCCCATCAATTGGAGAATGGCTGGGTAAATTATGGTATATGAATGTTATGGAATATTATTGTTCTGTAAGAAATGACCAGCAGGATGAATACAGAGAGGCTTGGAGAGACCTACATGAACTGATGCTAAGGGATATGAGCAGAACCAGGAGATCATTATATACTTCAACAACGATATTGTATGAAGATGTATTCTGATGGAAGTGGATTTCTTTGACAAAGAGACCTAACATCATTTCAATTGATAAATGATGGACCGAAGCAGCTACACCCAAAGAAAGAACACTGGGAATGAATGTAAACTATTTGCATTTTTGTTTTTCTTCCCGGGTTATTTTTACCTTCTGAATCCAATTCTCCCTGTGCAACAAGAGAACTGTTAGGTTCTGCAAACATATATTGTATCTAGGATATATTGCAACATATTTAACATATATAGGACTGCTTGCTATCTAGGGGAAGGGGTGGAGGGAGGAAGGGGAAAAATCAGAACAGAAGTGAGTGCAAGGGATAATGTTGTAAAAAAATTACCCTAGCATGGGTTCTGTCAATAAAAAGTTATTATAAAATAAAATAAAATTAAAAAAAATAAATAAACATGCAAAAAAAAAAGCCTCCTTTTTTCCCTCAAACATGTTTTCCTTTTCCCTGCCCAAAACTGTCCCTCTCTGGGGAACTTTCCACCGAGTTCCTCTTTCTGAGACTCCAATGAATCATTGTTTATTTGCAGGGTTGACATAACAATCTTGCTATAGGACCAATGAATAAATGACAACTTTCCTTGAAGTAATTCAATCTAATAGAAGTTAATGTCACGGATGGCTCAAATCCCTTCTCTATTAGATGTTATTTTTTTTTAATTTTTTTTATTTAATAATAACTTTGTATTGACGATGTTATTTTATTTTTAATTCCAAATTCTTTCCTTTCCCTCTCCCACCTATCGAGAAGGCAAGAAATACAAAACCCATTTCAAATATGAAATCATGCAAAACAAATTTCCACATTAATCATGTTCTGGAGGGAAGAAAAAGAAAGAGAAAAAATATGCTTTAATCTTTACTCTGAGTTACTAAATCTTTTGAGGCTGATTATCTTTATAATCTTGCTATATACAATTATATATAATAATGCTATATAGTACATGCTAATAGAATAATATAATATAATATTACTGTATAGATTGCTCTCCTGGTTTTGCATTCCAGTATCTTTGCATAAAGAGACCAACACAACTGAAAAATGACTGAATAACAATAAGAAATAAATATTTTTGAACATATAAATCCTTTTTCTTTTTTCTTTTTTGATCTCTTTGGGGTATAATCCTAGTGGAAATATTGCTGAGGCAAAGGTTATGCACAAATCTATAACCATTTAGTCATGGTTCCAAATTGTTCTCTAAACCATGGGTATTAGTACCTATTTTCCCACATTTTCTCCAGCATTTGTCATTTTCTTTTTCTTCAACTTAATCTGATGTGGTGATACTTCAGGGTAGTTTTAATTGGGATCATTATTAGTGATTTGCAGCATTTTTATATGACTCGAAAGCTTTCATTTCTTCTTCTGAAAAATGCTTCTTCATATCCCTTGATCATATGTCAATTAGGAAATGACTCTTTTTCTTATAAATTTAGATCAGTTCTATAGGTATTTGATCAGAAAAACTTGATGCAAAAATTTCTCCCTCTTGCCCTGTCCAGTTTTCTGCTTTTCTTCTAATGTTTTGTATAATCAAAATTATCCATTTTCCTTTCCATGAATCTCTCTGTCTCAGAGTTGATCATGAACTCTTCATCTATGTAGAGATCTGAGAAATAATTTCTTCTGTTCTCCACTAATTTGCTTCTGATATAACCTTCTATATTTAAATTGTGTACCCATTTTGAGTTTATCTTGGTATATTGTGTAAGATCCTGGCCTATGCCTTGTTTCTGCTTTCCAGTTTTCCCAGAAGTTTTTGTCACATAATAACTTCTGGCCCTAGTCTGGGATCTTTGGGTTTATCATACAGATTATTGTATTCATTTGCTTCTACATGTTGTATACTTTATCTGTTCCATTGACCCACCATTCTGTTTTTTATCCAGTACCGTTTTTTGAAAATTATGGCTTTCTAGTATGCTTTGAAATATGATTTTGCTAGGCCTTTTTCCTTCCCATTTTTGGTTGATTTCCAGAACATTCTTATTCTTTTTTCCCTTTAGATGAATTGTGTGTGTGTGTGTGTGTGTGTGTGTGTGTGTGTGTGTGTTTTCTGGCTCCATAAAATAATTCTTTGGTAATTTAATTGATTTGGTATTGAATAAGTAAGTTAGATAGTATTGTCATTTTTTTACATGGGATTATCCATGAGCAATTAATATTTCTCATTTATTTAGATATGTTTTTATTTGTCTAAAGAGTGTTTTGTAATTATGTTCATATAGCTCCTGTCTTATCAGATTGAATCCCAAGTATTTTATAATCTCTGGAAGGAGTATTTGTGCATGATTTTTTTGTTTGCAGATGATTGTGCACAATAATTGTGTAGCCTCCAAAGCTGAGCAACAAAGTATGGCTCGATTCTCTGCTGCTTGTGCTAATTTTGGTCTTAAAACACCAAGAAAATACAGGTACTCTATCAGCCAGCACCTCACCATCCATATGTGAAACCATCAGTTACATTAGATGGAGATGTGGATAAGTTCACTTACTTTGGCAATATATTTTCCAGGGATGTACACACTGAGAATCCACCCCCAAATGTTCATATGGATTATTTGTGTCTGCTCTGTGATACAGCATTACTAGCTTGTATTAGAATGATCAGCTACACAGATATACTATAACTTGACCTAACATGATGATGTCATGTTGGTCCTCTTCATGAACAAAAAACAACCAATACTTTATTTAGTCATTTTAAATGAAATTTCGCTTTCTATTTTTTTCTGCTTAGATTTATTACTTAGAAATAGTGATGATTTATGTGGTTCTATTTTTTATCCTACAACTTTGCTGAAGCTGTTACTTGTGTCAACTAGTTTTTTTTTTTTTTCTTGATTCTCTAGGGTTCTCTAAGTACATCTAACTACCAAAGCCCATTGGTATGGGATTCTCTCTGGTTCTTATTAGTTCCCTCAATCAATAGGCCTGCTCACCTTATATCTAATACAAATTTGGGACATTGATCTCAACTAAAATGGAGAGAGTGCCAGTACCAATGGGACATAAAACAAAGCTTTCCAAGGTGTAGAGTATTAGCTGAGCTGCATTACTGGAAGAGATTTTATTGACAGGGCTTCCTTACCAATGAAATCACAGGCCATACCCCAAACTGAAGTGCATCCAGAGAAACAGAACACAAATTTAATATGATAAGTGTCTTCTCTCATTTTAGCATATTAAGTAAACCTCTGGAGATGAAAATGACCTAAATTCTCAAAAGCTATGTCAATGGAATTCTTGAAAGTTTCACTAGAATACTAACCAATTTCAATTAAGTTTGCAGTGTTAAAGCCAAGAAAGTTGTCCCTAAGTGATGAAGCAGAAAGGTTTGCAGGTAAGGTAAAGGTAAAAAAGAAAGGTAAGCAGAAAGATGAAAAGAACAGTGAATTCAGAAGAACTGGATCCTGATTCTGTCATTTATCATCTGCATGACTTTGAGCATCCTGGGCATCCTAAAAGGAAAGAGCTGGACTAGAACTGAGGGGGAGGGGGTTAACCTGAGGTACAAAAAGTTATTTTAAAATATATACACCTATAAGATTCCTTAGTTCACACAATCTCATGGATCTATCAAGGATACAATAAGGTCTTTATCACTACTTTCCCAGTGGGACTATGATTCTAGCGAGCACGCTTCATTTTCTCCATCATACCATGGCTGCCGGACTGACCGGTATCTTTAACTGTAACAAAAATGTTGTATTTCTCAGACTTATCTACCTTTGAGTAAAGAAAATTTTAAAATGAAAAACAAACAACAACCTCACAGACTATAAAATATATCAAATTACGTTATGCCTAATATTTTTAAGTCAGGTCCCAATGGCTGATGTGGAGAAATTAATTAAAGCTCCACCCATTTTTTATTTAAAGAAAGGGCTTTAGCGTATGAAGCAGCCACTGTCATTGCCTCAATGAAAAACATTACATGTATTTGTGTATATAATGTATAGATATGATATATAGATATCTACACATATAGATATATGATATATATGTATACCTATATGCACATATATAAACTATTTCAATATAATCAGTTTTCTTCGTAATCTCATATTTTACCTTGTGCCAATATATAGATTCCTACACATACTGGGCAGACCCCTACAGACTGTCTATACAACACTCTCTCACACACACACATATATTTATATATCTGTACATACATACGTGTATGGTGTGTATATATGTTATATATGTACTATTTCAATATAATTGTTTCCTTCCTTTTTCACCAGGTGGCCAAAGCAGACACGACACAAAAAAGGTGATGTATAAGGTCTGAGAAATAAGCAGTCAGTTAACAAGCCTTTATTAAGCTCTTATTATGCGCCAGGTATCTTGCTAAGCAATGGTGACAGAAAGAAAGGAAAAGAAAACTACCCCCGTTCTCAAGGAGCTCATTTTCTAATAGGAGAGACAACGTAAATAATTATGTACCTGCCCTCCAGGAGCTTACTTTTTAACTGGGCAGACATGTAAATTACTGTCTAATGCAAGATAAATAAAAGATAAGTAAAAAAATAAATAAATAACTAAAAATGATTTAATTTTTTCATCTACTCATGGAAACTCTCTAGAGTAGGGAGGGGTTACAGGATGTTTGGCTGTTGAGAGCATTGCTTTTTATCTGTTCGTTAATGCTCTTCATTCACAGTATTTTATAACTGTGAGAACACCACGGGATTGGGGGCTCGGGGTGGAGCGGAGTACGCCACGCCCTTGAGGGCGGCGCTGGGCAGAGGGCCGAACATAGCTTTGCGAGCCCAGCACCACTTCCCGCTAGTTCGGCCCCCCCAGCCCTTTCCGTCTTATTGATTGGATCCGGGGCGTCAGGTGGGTGGCCGGCTGGAAGAGGATTGGCTGCAAAGGAAAGCGGCTCCAGCAGTGACGTGGCCTGTGCTTGCGGTCTGGGGTAGGCTGGGCTGGATTGTTCTACCGGAGGTTAGAGGGTCTGGGGACGGAACCCCGGAAGCAGCGGTGGGTCTGGCTTTCGCTGCCGGGGACTGTCTGTCACGATGCCGCTAGAGCTGGAACTGTGCCCCGGCCGCTGGGTCGGGGGCAACCATCCCTGCTTCATCATTGCCGAGATCGGGCAGAACCACCAGGGCGATCTGGACGTGGCCAAGCGCATGATCCGGATGGCGAAGGTAGCGGGCTGCAGAGGGGCAGCTCGGGACCGAGAAAGAGAGGGGGGAATGCGGGGAGGGCTTACCTAAGTGCTGTCTCTCGCCCCTGGACCAGCTGCTGGCTCCAGGCTTGGGAGAAAGGACTGGAAGAGTGCCTCCTGGGGAGATGGAGAGGTCCCAAAGCTTATTTTATTTCTAGTGCATATACATTCAGTATCAGTATTACTTCTTTATTTATGGTACTTTTTAACCAGGTGTAGTTTCCTTCCTTTTTATCTCTCCAGTAGGCATTTTTTCACTCCTTACTCTTAACTCCTACAGCTAATTTTCCTTAATCCACGGGTTCATGATCGTGTGTGCGCCCTCAGAGAAAGCTCTTACATGCACAAAATAAAATACACAGGAAACCAGTTCTCTGGAAATAATAAAGAAGAACCAGAGGAATCCGGGACAGACAGGTGGAGGATAGGTGTGGAGTGCTAGGGATCCCTCATGAGCCATTACTCCAATGTTTCTTTCAGGAGTGCGGGGCTGACTGTGCCAAATTTCAGAAGAGCGAACTGGAATACAAGTTCAACCGTCGGGCTTTGGAGCGACCCTACACTTCTAAACATTCCTGGGGGAAAACCTACGGAGAGCACAAACGCTACCTCGAATTTAGCCACGACCAATATCGGGAATTACAGAAATATGCTGAGGAAATAGGGATTTTCTTCACCGCCTCTGGAATGGATGAGGTAAAGGGGATAGCAAGAAACCCAGTGCCTGGATTCTGCCTGGAGCCAGTTGTTAAATCTCTCCAATTGGACTTTTTTTTTTTCAGCTTGAGCATGTCTTAGTAAATATAAGTCAAGGGAATATGTGCAGATAGCTGGGTGTGAGGGTAAAGGTCAGGTTGGACAGGAACAAATGTATTCTTATGTTGTATAGACACTGTACTCTGTCCAAAATCTCTCTGTTAAACGGAAGTCATAAATGGGCTGACGCTGGATGCTAGGAACCGATAAGCCAGACTTGTGAGTCTTAAGTCTAAGCATCTCTTCTGAATAACATTGATGACATTCAGGAGGGAGCCTATGCCCTAATTATATACAAGTTTGCAGCCCTACAATGGAAAGCATCCTGGGATCCTGGGAGATTCAAACTAGAGCTACTTCTGCTCAGGATTTGCCTCCTTGAGATTGTCTTTATTAATACTAAAAGGGCTGGTAATAGGGAAAACAATTTATGTAGTATAGATAATATAGATTATTGGGCAGCCAGATGGCATAGTGAATACAGCACTGGGACTGGAATAAGGAAGATCTGAGTTCAAATGTGGCCTCAAACACTTTCTAGTTGTAGGACCCTGTTTCTCTCCATTTCCTCATCTGTAAAATGAGCCGGAATAAGGAAATGGTAGAACCACTTCAGTGCTTTTCCAAGAAAACTCCAAATAGGCTCATGAAGAGTTGGCCACGTCTGAAATACTATAACAACATCAACAATAATAAATATTGTAATTCTGCTATCTCTGTTTTTTATATAAAAATACATACATATATATTCACACTATATCAGTTGATGAAAGGGTTGTTCACCAAAGCCTCCAGATAAATGTGTAAACTAACAGACAGGACTGGGTAATTCTTTTTTTTTTTTTTTTTTTTGAGAGACTATTGGAGTTAAGTGACCAACATGTTAAGGGTCACATAACTAGTAAGTGTTAAGTGTCTGTGACAACATTTGAACTCAAGTTCTTTACTTCAGGGCCTCTGCTCTAATCTCCTGCACCATCTAGCTGCCCCCAAGACTGGGTAATTTTAATGATCAGTCTTGACTCTTAAGAAATAGTCACTTCTTTTCATTAGAGAGGTGGGATACTGTAGGTATAGAATAATTGTTTAAAAGGGGGGGAGGGCCTCTTGAGGATTCTGCAGAGTAAAAGAGAGGGAAGTAGTTTATTTTCAGATTTGACTGATGTAAAGGTCAAAGGCTTTTACTATTATTTTTAAAATTTACTTTTTTTGCTTTACTTTTAATTTTTTACTTTGCTATTTGCTATCTACTTTTTAAAAAGTAAATTTAGGTACCAGAGAAGCTACACTTTCTATCTATGCCTTCTGTAGTTGAAATAGCCCAAGTCTTAAACTTTGGGATTTCACATCATAGACCAAATTCCTTATCCATCCCACGATTTTGTTCTGGTTGTTTAATTTTAAGGGATATCAGGATTTGGTTTAAAGTTTTGAGAAGCCTCAGCATATCAGCTATCTCCATATATCTGTATAAGTATGGAAACCCATTCGTAAACTAGATAAATGTTCTATAGGTCACTTAGTAGCAAATGAGAAAAAGAAAATCCATCATGGAAATATCACGGGCTCTGGAGTCATAGGAGCTGGGTTCACCTCCTGCTTTGGCATATTATCATTTAGGTCCCAGATTCTTAAAGTGTCAGTCATGACCCCATATAAGGTCTCCTAACTGAATTCAGGGGTTGCAAAATTTATGAGTTATTATCAGTAAATGTTTAATTTGTATACCTATGTTCCCAGGGTCATGTAAAAATTTCTTGGGTAAAAAGGGTTGGGAAAAGTTTTGAGAAATCCTGATCTAGGTGACTTTGGGTAATTACTAGGCTTCTGTTAAATGAGAGGATTGAATTTAGAACTCCCGAAATTCTTCCAGCTTTAAATCTGTAATCCTATAATACTCAAAGGGAACAATTAATTTATATTAATAATCCATGGCCTACCTCTATAGGCCTAAAAATTCAAATGTTACCAGTGTCCTTTTAAGCCCAAGGGCTGTCAGCCAGAGTTGAGGGAGCAGGTTTTTCAGGCACATCTACTTATCAATCAGTGTACATTTATTAAGTACCTCAATTTCCTTTGCATCTGTAAACTGAGTTGGGGAAGGGAATAGCAAATCACTCCAACATCTTTGCCAAGAAAACTCCAACTGGGATCATGACAATGGCTTAACAGCAACAACATCCCTGGGAATTCCAAAAAAGGCAAAATACTCTATCCTCAGGGAGTTTGAAAATAAATGGGGGAGAAAGCAGGCAGACAACAACATACAGTTAAATTATAGAGAGGGCAAATTGGGAATAATCAGAGGGAAGTCATTAAGGGAGATTAGGAAAGGCTTTTTATAGGGGGATTTTAGCTAGTATTTAAAGGAAGCCAGGAGAAAGGAGAACATTGCATCCTTGAGGGACAGCCAGAGAAAATACCTAGAGCCAGCAGGTATAGCATCTTGATTAAGGAATAGTAAGGAGAGCCAGGTTACTGCCTTGCAGAATATGTGGTAGTGAAGGGGGTACAACTTCTAGGGAAAATAAAGCAGTAATCCTAAGGTCCCCTGACCTTAGAGTGCTATTGTTCTAATTGTCAAGTCTTCTAAAGTTGTCTGGCCTTAGGATACTCCTACAATGTTTGCTGACTATCTGATAGATAATCTGCTGGACTGTGATAACCAAGTTTCTGAGACATGAATAGACCACTCACTCACTCTGTACTATAATATTAACTTATCAGTGACTGAAAGAACCTGATCTCTCTGCCTTTTTCTATAGATTTGTCTTCTTGCTCCTGGTTCTTTGCTAACATTCTTTTGGAATCTAGCCCATGTCAGTTGGCGTTCCAATTATAATAAACTTTGCTCCTTGAACTTGGAGATGCTGCAAATTCTTTTGAGACACCTCACAACACTGGTCTGAGACCTCACCTTTTGGAATCTCTTTCTGAACCTCAACAGGAGGGTGTAAGGTATAAGAAAACTGGAAAGGTAAAGGGAAGATTACTGGTTAGTTTCTAGAACCACAGACTCATTGATCTTATGGTAGAGCTTGAAGAGACTTTTCCATCATTTCCTCTAGTTTCCTCATTTTACAGATGAGAAACAATCCTAACAAAGGTTAATTGGGTCATAAATGTCCAGACTCTTCCTTCCCTTTCCATCATTCCTTCCCATCTGTGTAATAAAATAACAATAATAGCCAGCATTCATAAAGCTCTTTAAGGTTTTTAAAGTGCTTTACAAATAATATCTCAAGTCATTATTTGGGTCCTGATTGGCTCTAGAATGAACATAAATAGCGATCATTTCCGTTTTGAACAGAAACCCTGAGGGTCTTTCCCTTCCAGATTAGTTCATTCATTCATTTATTTTTAAGTTCTTTGCATCAATTCTTAATTGGACTCAATCACTGAATGGGTGTTGCCTTGATCAAACTAAAACCTGTTAAAGACCTTAGCATAAAAAGGCCAAGATCTCCCATTGCATCCAGGGCCATCTCCAGATCTATATCTGGCCACTGGACCCAGATGGCTCCAGAGAGGAACATGAGACAGGTGACCTTGCAAAGCCATCCCTCAAAGATCTCTCTCTTCATGAAGGTCATTCATTCATTCTTTTTTTTTTTTTTTTTTCATTCATTCTTTAGGTGCTCAGTCAGCACACAGCTTTTCCCCATCCCAGCTTGTTATTGTTGTTCACTTGTTTCAGTTGTATATGACTCTTCATGACCCCATTTGGGGTTTTCTTGGCAACAATACTGGAGTAGTTAGCCATTTTCTTCTCCAGTTCATTTTACAGATGAGGAAACTGAGGCAAACAGGATCACATGGCTAGTAAGCGTTTAAGGCTGGATTTGAATCCAAGTCTACTTCACTTCAGATCCAACACTCTATCCTGTGTTCTACTTGGCTGTCCCCCTTATCTCACATGCCCACCTGACCATAATTCTTAATTTTGACCATAGTTGCAGTATTGTGTTCAGTTATAGACACTACGATTTAAGGATATTGATACCTAGAGTAGGTCCAAAGGGGAACTATCAGTATGTTGAACCATTATTAAGTTCATTTCATGTGATAATTATTTGAAGGAATTGGGGAAGGGAAGGTCTGGGAGGGGGAAACTTGATAGCTGTCTTCAGGATCCTCACATGGAGCAGCGATTAGTCATCTCATTCTCTTTGCCTTCAGAGGGCAGAACCAGGGACAATGTGTGTGTAGAGGTTGCAAAAGAGGCAAATTTGAGCCTGGTGTTGGGAACAATGACCTAATAATTAGAATTGTCCAGGAGTGGAATTGGCTGCCTGGAGAGGTGACTGGCTCCTCCCTGGAGGTTTTTAGTTGGAGGTTAGATGACCACTTGCTAAGTATATTATATGACTTAGACTAGATGGAGACTATGGTCCTTGCTACCTCCAAATTTTGTGATTCTGTGATTCCTTTTCCTTCCTTATAAAGCCTTTCTGTTTAAAAAAAATCAAGATTTTCAACTGATTATTTGATACATGCCATGGTCTTTGAGATCACAGAGTTGGACATGACAATGACTGAACAATATAATTTAATTAATAATAAGAATAATAACAGAAACAGCATTTCTCATAAAGATATATAAAACACTGTCTTCCCCACATCTTTGTTTGTGGTCCACATATCTTATGCCCATTTGATAGTGAGGACACTGAGATTCAGATGGAAGTCAGATGAAATCACTTACTTCCAGTCAACAAATGCTTTCCAAACCTCTTCTCTGTATGGAGTGTTATAATAGGAGTTAGGTAAGATTTAGCATGTTGATAAGACTGGATCCTTGCCTTCAGGAAGATAAAACCCACATAAAGTAAGTAGAGTACATAATATTACATGAAAAGTTCATTAGAGATTTGTAAACCAGAAATGTTCCCTCAGCTGGTGTGGCTGTACTTTGTGGTGATTCACACACATTGTAAGATATATACCAACACCAAGTAGAGGGATATTGGGGATTCTGTTGTCATCATTACTTTATGGTGTGATTTGGGGACCCTTGAGGGTAGTGGTGTCCTGATTATATTTAATAACTGGGTTTCTGAGAGGAAATATATACACAACTTAAGTTTAATTTAAAATTAACCTTTTCTTCATCCCTTGCTTAAGTCATAGGCAATGAACAAAACAGTAAATCAAGCCCTCCTTTGTGCATTTAGCAATTTTTAGAGTATAAATACTCCCATTGAAAATTTGACATTCTGTTGTCTCAGAATTTAGGTTAATGCCAGCATACTCCTGTCTTTGATTTACCACCTCAGCCTCTTTTTTTTGCTTCCTTTTATAACTATTCATGTTAGTCAGTATGATGTTGGAAAAGACATTCGAATATAAGAGCCTTTTATTGAAGAATTAAATCATGTTGAGTGGGTTGGGCACAATTCTGTCAGTTCAGGGTTGTTTTGCCTTTATGTCTGCTTGGGGTATTTGCCAAGCTTCTACTTCCTTGTCAGCCAACAAGTAATTATTGACCTTTCTACTCCCAACCCTACTGTTATATCCTGTTCCCAAGCTGCTTTTGTCAGTTAATTGCTTTTTTTTTTTTTTTTTTTTTTTTTTTTTTTTTTAGTGTTTATTTTTTCAAATACATGTAAAGATAGTTTTTGTCCCTAGATTTAGTTGAACCAGCAGTTCTCTAATTTTTTGGTCTCAGAACTCCTTTATACTTTTAAACTTAGTGAATTTTGTCTACATTTCCCCTGAAGAGAGACCCAATTATTAAAAAAAAATAACCAACACATCCTTACCCTTAGGGATTTCCAAAATATACTTTAAGAACTGCCAACTTTGACTGTTTTGAATGTGAAGTTGTTATTATTGTTTGTCCTTTGTTCTCAGGGAATATCCTGACATAACATGCAAGTGAATTGGATTTAAGTGAGGGAAACTGGGCAAGGTCACCTGCCTCAGTTTTCCCTTCAGAATCATCTGGGCCCTGTGGCCAGATATAGATCAGGACCACTGGAGAGTGCTCTGAATGCAGAGGTAGATCTTGGGATTTATAAGCTAAGGTCTTCAACAGGTCTCAGTTAGACTGAGGCTGCACCCATTTAGTGATTGAGGCTAGGTAGCCACTGGAGCGAGGATGTCCCTTTTAACCTCGTCAGTCAGTCAATCTAGGAGGAGAAGACCCTCAAGTTTTTTAGCTATAGTAAAGAGACAGACTTTATTAAAGGGAAGATACTATGAGAGAAAGAGTACTTCACTGTGGGCCCAGTCCTGAAAAGGACTAAGTGATTTGACAACACAGTCAATGTCTTCTTTCCTCTTCTCTCCCCTCTCATTCCTTCCTCCTCCTCTTTCCCCGCTTCTCCCTTTCCCCGCTTCTCCCTTTCCCCGCTTCTCCCTTTCCCCCTGCACATTCTTAGAACAGTATCCTTGTGCACCATTCCACATTATTCCTCCAGACTCCCAGCAAAGGGTGCTTGCAGAAATATCTTTGCCATGACAACAGTTATACTATCTCTAAAAGTATCCTGCTTCCATGATAAAAGATGGTTTTTTGAATTAAGGGAAAGAAATACTTAGGAAACTCTCTGCCTGAGTTTTTTGTGGACTTTTGGATGTCCATGACACTTAGAGTTTTCCATTCTCTGTTTAATTGAGAAAAAAAAAATTGGAATAATCTCTCTTTCTCTCTTCCTTTTTCCTTCCCTCCCTCCTTCCCTCTCCCTCTCCTTTTTCCCGTCTGCCTCTTTGCCTTTCTGTCTGTCTGGACAATTCTCAGATCTATTGGGAACTGTGACATGGAACTTCTGTAGACATCTCAGACTCAACAAGTCCAGAACTGACCTCATTGTCACTTCCTAAAAAAACCTTTTCTTTCTTAGAACTTGCCTCTTGTTGTTGAAAGCCCCTCCATCTTTCTGTTTACTCAACTTCTTGGAACCCCTCAAGGCCTTCTCCAGCTTTGCAGATGGAAACTTCCTTGACTCCACATTCAGGGTATATTCTTCACCTTTGCTCCACTCCCACAAGCTTCCACACTGGTTCTGGACTTCTTGCTTGGACTAAGGCAGTATTCTCCTAATGCTTTCCCTCCTTCACCTTCCTTCCCGCGGCTGCCAGGGAGACCTTCTTCTTGCCCAAGTCTAACCACGCCATTCTCCTTGCTCAGAAAATTCCAGCAGACCTCCTTTTAGCTTTTACACAAGTTGCTGTGTGATTTTTAAGATATCTAATGGTCTTCCAAACTTTACCTTCCAAACTGCCTGCTTACCATTCCTCAAGCACAGCATTTCATTTTCCATTTTCCATGCCTTGTCCCTCTTCCCCTCAGAGCCTGGAATACACTTTCTTCTTATCCCTGTCCTACAGAATCCTGGTCTCCCACATTTGGGGCAGGTTTGGGGCAGTGGGTAGAGCCCTGGGGCCAAATATGACCTCAGAAACTTCCTAGCTGTGTGACTCTTGGCGAGTCACTTAAACTCTGATTACCTCACTTTCTTCATCTGTGAAATGGAGAAAGTAATATCATCCATCTATCAGGATTTTTGTGAGGATCAAATGAGATAATTGTAAAGCACTTAGCACAGTGGCTGGCACAGAGTAAGCACTATATAAATATTACTTATAATTATTATATTTGTTATTATTATTACCAGTTTCCTTCAAAGCTCAACCCGTGACTCTTTTAGTGGAATGCAATCTTGGTACTTTCAATCTCTGAAATTACTTTGTGTGTGTGTGTGTGTATATATATATATATATAGAGTATTTAGTTTGGTGAATGATACTTTTCCCCAAAACAGTGTAAATTCCCTGATATATTGTATTTAGTTTGGTGAATGATACTTTTCCCCAAAACAGTGTAAATTCCCTGATGGCAAGGACCATTGTGCTGCTTGGTACAGTATCCCATAATTGGTATTTAATAAGCTCTTGTTGATTTTAAAAGGGAGAAATCCTCTTTGGATGTAACATGATAAAAATGTAAAGAAAGATGGGTAGTTCAGTTCCAAAATTGGTAGAAAAAAGGATAGGGGATGACCAGGAGCTATCTCAAACTGAAAAGTACCCCTACTTTTGATCCGGTAACACTAAATCCTTCAGTATGTATCTCCCATTATGCTAGTACCTTCCTTTTGTTAATTATTTCCATTTATCTTGTCTTTATGATATTTGTAATGGTTATTTTTCCCCCATTAGAGTATCACTTCTTTGAGGGCAGACCCCATTCATTATTATTATTATTATTATTTTTTGTATCCCTGCCTGTTGATTCTTGTGACCTCTGAAACCCCTACTTAGTTCCTGAACCAGATAGAAGTTATTTCTAGAGTCCCAGAGTGTTTAGCAGAAAGAGATCTCAAAAATTATCTGTCCTAGGGGTTCTTACCCTTTCTTGTATCAGAGACTTCTCTGGCAGTAGGGGGAATCTTATGTATACCCTAATAAGAATAATATTTCAATGTATAAAGTAAAATATACAGGATTGCAAAGATCACATTGAAATGCAGTTATCAAAATATTTAAAAACAAGGTGACAGACTCCCCTCCTTTTCTCCTCTCTTCCCTCCTTCCCATATTAAGAACTTTGATTGGGTCAATCACTTCATTATATATAAGAAAAAATTCAGTCCTTTAGAACTCAGCTTCTTAAATTGTGATTCATGACCCCATATAGGATTTTATAACTGAATGTTGTAAAATTACTATTTAATGTCAAATGTTTGATTTGTATATCTATTTTACATACGTGGAGTTGCAAAAATTTCTGTCAAAAAAGTGATTGTGAGTGAAAAAAATTTAAGAAGCCTGAGTCTAAGTGAACAATCAAGTAGGTGGCAAGGTAAGATTTTTAAAAAAAATCTGGTCCAGGTATCCCCTTCCTCTAACATTGTTAATGTCCAGAAATTAATTCATTCTCTTCCCCTTCCCAGCTTTTTGGTTTCTGTTGATGATACCACCATTCTCCCTCCTCCCTGACCCACCCTCAGAATATCATTGGAATGATTCCCTCTTTAATAATTTGTTATTTTTTGGATAACACCAGCTTTTCTTCCCCATCTCCATGTTGATAACCTTTACACTGCAAAAATTCCCCTAAAATAAAAGTCTAGTTGTGTCTCTGATGCAATGTCTGGCTTCCCATTGGCTTCTAGGGTCAGCTACATCCTCCACTCGGCCTTCCATTCTTGATTTCCAACCTAACTTTCCAGCCTTTTTTCCCCCTACCTTAAGTCTCCTTTTCCCATTCTATATTCTCGCCAGACTGTTCTCCCCTCTTGTTACACAATGTCATTCTGTATTCTCTTGCCCTGGGATATTGGTATCAATTGTTTTGTGTCTGAAATGTGATCCATTCTTCTACTTTTTGAAATGATGTTTTTCTTTCAGGCCTCAGATGCCATGTCTAGCATAAAAACCTTCCTGAGGAAGAAAAACTCTGAAAGTACCTATCAAATAAAACTTGAACTGTTATTCTTGTGTTTTAGATGTATTCAAAAATGATTTATTTGCATTTGTTGTCAAAATAGGAAATTAAGTAAGCTTTACAAATTGGGCAAATGATTTTTTTTTAACCAGATAAAAATATTTTTCCACTTTTTTCTTTTATTCTGAATATAAAATCAGTTGGGGGAATCTTGTGCATACCCTTCTCAGAATAATATTTCTAAATGCGTAAAATAAAATACATAGGATTGCAAAGGAAATGGATTATATTGAAATTTCCTTATACAAATTATGTAGAACATACAATAAGTTTGGTGTGTAATTTTTAAAGCTAACCTGTTCCTCTTTGATTCTTTCTAGTCTTTGTTCAATTTTTTGGGGGGAGAGGGAGATTCCCATTCTTAAGGTCCTTTGTCTCACTTAATTCCTGTCCATTAAAACAAACAAACAAACCAACAAGACTTTGCAATCACTATGGACAATCCAAGCTAATTCCCATATTGATCATATCCAGAAATGCAAGACCCATTCTGCATTGTATGTCCATAACCTTTATATCAGGAAGTGGACAGCATTATTCTTTCTCTGGGTGTGTGGTTGCTCATTGCATTGATAGCATTCTGAGACTTTCAGAGTGTTTATAAGTGTTATGTTCACTTGGCATCCATTCTTATGTGTCTTCCCAGGTTTCTTTGAAACGGTCATTTTTAACAAACTAGAGTATTTCAAAGAAAGCTGAACAATCATAAAATTTTGCAGAATATAACATAACATTGTACAACTACCAGAATGTTATAAAGTTAATAACTTCATGATTCCTAGGTACCATTAGGTTCAAATATAAACACTTTTGCCATTTAGAATAAGAAAGTGAGACTCTTGAGCAGGAACTGTATTTCTTTTTTATTTGCATCCCTAGCAGCTAGCACAGTGTTTTACATATAATAAGTGCTTAATAAACACTTCATTCATCACAACTCTTCACAATCTAGTCCTTTCCTGTTTTTCCAGATTTCTTGTATATGTTTATGCTCTCCCTATAGTCTCACCATACTGGTCAACTTGCTGTTATTGTCCCATCTCCATGACTTTGCCTGGAATGCCTTCTGCAGAACTTTCCTATCATCTTCTGAAATCCCTGGTTTCCTTCAGGACCTGCCTTCTGCATAAAGCCCTTTCTTGGTCTGTCCACCCCCAGTGACTAGTGCCTTCCCCTCCAAGGTTACAGTGTGTGTAGACATGTATAGGTACCTATGTAGACATGCATATACATAATATAAGTATATAGCTATATATACACACATACATAGCAATATGTCTACATGCCTACGCATATATGTCATATGGGTACTTATTGTTTTGTGTGTAAATGTGTGCATACATACACATTTAATCCCATTATTTTTTTCTGCAGGTAAATAGTGGGTGAGCAGGAAAGTCTGTATATAGGTGGTACAGTGGAAAGGTGGCTTACTTTAGCATCAGATAATCTGGGTCTGCTGCTTAATTACAACTTTTTGTTAGATATATGCATGTATGTGTGTGTAAACACACACACACACATATATAAAACACATAATGTATATTATGTATATGTGTAATTAAAATATATTATGTATATAAATATATATTTATGTACCTATATATGTACATACTTTTTGAACTTATATGTTATAGGTACATGTAGTCTCACGTGCATGTATATATGTCCGTACATAACTGTATGTGTATATATTAGTTTCGTCTGTTAGGATAAAAGCTTCTTGAGGACAGGGGCTGTTTTTGCTTTTTTGTTTTTGTGTCCCTGGTACCTAATAAATGCATGCTGATTGAAAAGATTGACATTTTGGATGGAGCTATAGACTATTTTGGTAGCATCTTCCCAAGCAAGAGCTGCCAAGAGAGAGTGATAAAAACCTTGTTGCCCCTTGCATACTGTTGGTATTAGGTATTAGGTATTAGCCTGGTGTTTTACTAGAAACTGGAGGAATCGCTTCCAAGACTGTCTTTGTTTGGGGCTTTTGTATGCTCTCCTGCCTGTCTGATCTTGTGGGTGGGCCTGCTGTGAGCCCCTGAATCCTTGGGCCTTCATTCTCAGACCCTCAGAAGCCCCATCTTTTTCTCCTGCAAGTGAGTAGGTGGGTGAGCAGCAAGGTTGTACACAGAAGGCTTAGCGGAAATGTGGCTTTCTTTGCCTTCGGAGCATATGGGTATAAAAACAGAGTCTGCCTCACAATTGCTACTTTGGGGGAAATCTTGGGCCCAGGTTTTCCCATCTATAAAAATAAGGAGGGGCAATTAGATGGCACAGTGGATAGAACAGTGGCCCTGGAATCAGAAGGACCTGAGGTCAAATGTGAGCTCAGATGTTTAACATTTCCTAGCTGTGTGACCCTGAGCAAGTCACAATTGCCTCAGCAGAAAATTATATATATGCATATATACCAAATTCCTCATTTTTAAATATATTATATATATGTGCCAAATTCATTGTTTATATATATTATATATGCAATATATAATAATATATACTTATATTTTATGTTTTACATATGTTTATATTATATATGTTTGTATTTATATATAAATAAATGAAGAATTTGGCCTAGCCAATTTCTGAGGCTCTTTGAGATCTAAATGTTACTCCCAAGGTGCTTTTAATTTTTCTCTTCTGCTTTTATCAATACTCTTTTATCTTGGTTATCTCTGTGGCTACTCTAGGGAGCTGCCTTATTTTTCCATTTTTATATTCTCAGTACCTTGCACATATTTTGAGGATTTCTAATTTAATCACTATAGACCCTTCCTTGAAGTAGATCATATTAGGGGTACAGCAGAAAGGGTACTGGCTGTGCAGTCATGGGACCTGGGTTCAAATGTTGCCTCTGATATTTGTTACCATTTGACCAGGTCACATCCTTTTACAGACCTCATTTTCCTCTTGTGCAAGGAGGTGGCTGGGCTAGACAATTTCTGAGGATTCTTTTAGCTTTCTCTGGATAAAGCTGTTAGTCATTCAAGCATTGATTAAGCACCTATTGTGTGCTATGGACTTGGGATACACAGAAAGACAACAAAAAAGCCCAATGTCTGTCCTGAGGGGAGGTGACAGCCTGATGCTCAAGTGTCAGCATGTCATTCATTAGCACTCTTCACAATCTAGTCTTTTCCAATTTTCCCAGATTTCTTGTATATGTTGTTGTTCCTTTCATGCTGTCTGTCATTAATTGGCTTGTTATGGAATGTTGGTGATCTTTCCAGGGCACCTTACCTCACAGCAGGGGTTTTCATTCTAAGAGGTGTGTGTGAGACAGAGAGAAAGAGAGAGACAAAGACACACACAGAGAGACAGAGAGAGAGGAGGGAGGGAAGGTGCCCTTTACCTCACAGCAAGGATTTTCATTCTAAGAAGAGGTTTTCATATTTTAAATAAATACATACACACACATAAACATACACAGATGTATATATACACACGTAAATACCATACATATACGTGTACATACTGTACACACAGATACACATGTCCACCCATATAACCTAGTATATACATGCACATATATGTACATAGATACATTGCAACCTACATACACATAGAGACATGCACATGTATACACATGCACACAGACTCAATACACATATGTATGCATATGAATGTGCATATGTACACACATACATACCTACATATCTTAAGAAAACCTTTGAATTTCCCATTTGAGCTCTGTAATCCTATATTCACACCTGCTGCTTTAATTTTCTATCAGGTTATCTCCTTGTGCCTTAATTTTGGGACAACATCATCATGCACATAGGCTATAAACAGCAAGGCTGTTAAGGCCTTGGGTTTTCTAGTTAATTTTGATTACCCTTGGTTATAGAAGCTGTCTTTGGCGTCAGTCCCCTAAAAGTCCACAAGATGGGGATGTTTCTCCATTAGAAATACAGATAATATCGCTATAAAGTGGATTTCTTTCAAAACAAGGAATTAGTTTTTCCTTTAGCTGAAAATAATTGTCAGCAGTGTGTGTGTTGGGCCTTCATCACTGAAGGTCTCCTACTACAACCTGGGCCATCTCCAGTTGTCCTGATCTACATGTGGCCACTAGACTCAGGTAGCTCTGGAGGGGAACATAAGACAGCCCTCTCTCACTAAAATCCAACTCACTTACATATCATGGTCCTCAGGAAAAATGAAAGATAAATGACAAAAACAATGTGTGTGTGTGTGTGTGTGTGTGTGTGTGTGTGTGTGTGTGTGTGTGTATTCTTGCCTTAGTTTCATACCTATTCAGTTTAATCAAGATTTATTAAACACCCTTGCCTCCCAGCACCTGCTATATGTGCAAATTAGTTAAGAGAAAGGATTACTAAAGAGAAATATTCTCCAAACTGTAGCAGCCACAACTATCACTCTACAAGGCCTCAGTGAAATCCAGCTGAGGAATAGTGTTTATTGTTTATTGTACTTTAAAAGTAAAATATACAAGTTTACAAATTAAATTATAGAAATACTTAAGAAAACATTTTTTTTAAAGTCCAAGGTAATGGCCCTAAGGTTTAAAAGCCTTTATCCAGAGCAAGCTTCTTATTTTGACAGATGGCCTGGTTCTCATCAGGATTAAGGCTCTGTATGGACCATAGAGAGAAGAAATCACGAACAACTCCCTTTTCTGTTTTGTAGATGGCGGTTGAGTTTCTGGATGAATTGAATGTTCCATTTTTCAAAGTTGGATCTGGAGATACTAACAATTTTCCCTATTTGGAAAAGGCGGCCAAGAAAGGTTAGTATTTGTTTACTTTGCTCTCTTCCCAAGGACTTAGCCTTTTTGTGGTACCAAACAGGAAGGCTAAATGTAGAGACCTCATCTTAATCATTGAAGTGTTTCTACCTCTCACATTTGGTAAAAAACAACTGAAAATAGTGCAGGGGGAAGGGAAACATTGCATTAGTGAGAACTACTTTCTGGTGGCTGATCCTGAGCAAATCACTTCTCTGGGGCTCCATTTCCTAATCTGGGAAATGGGAATAATGGAGACAGCCTGGAACAGCAAATAGCAAAAAACTCTGTGTGGTTCTGAGGTTTAAGAGGACTTGGGTTTATATCTCCCCTCTGCCATTAACTAGGTAACTTTGGATATGTCCTATGTGTCCCAGGGCCTTGGTTCCCTTATCTATAAAATGAGGATTTGGACTAACAATGGTTTCTAAAGTCTTTCTCCTTCTAGATTGAGATCAGATGAGATAGTATGCCCAAAATAAAAATGTAAACACAAATGTTATTTTTTATTCATTTAGAGGAAAGAAACTAGGGGTAAGCTATATATTTTTCTTTAAAAAAAAAACCAATATGGAAAACCATTTTATGTAGAGATAATTTTCAGATTTTAAATGAGGGATGATGTCAGATCGTATTCAGAGGGCCAGCTTGGGAGTCAGGAATAGCTGGGGTTAAGTACTGATTCTTGACATATCCTACCTTGGAGACCGGGGAGATGTCTTAATGCTTTAGGCACTAAGCTTCTTAAATTGTGGGTCCTGAATATGGGAGTCATGAAATTATGATTTATTATAAGTAAATATTTGATTTGTATACCTCTTTTACATATCTATATACCTGGGGTCATAGAAATATTTCTTGGGCAAAAAGGGGTTTAGGCAACACATTATAGATCACAGATAGGGAGTTTCCACACAAGAAATTTGTCCATCAGTGAAAGCACAGGTCTGTTATTTATGCACCTCTTCTATCCTCACCCCCCCATGAGGAGAAAATGCTGACCATTCTGTTCTGTTATGGAATTTCAACTTTGATTAAGAGAAAAATATCTGGAAAATCTGCATTCCCTAACAAAATGGGATTGACACAAGTAATGAAATCGGAGAAGAGTGATCTTGTTGGTAATTCTGTTGATTAGGTCGTCCAATGGTTATTTCCAGTGGTATGCAGTCCATGGACACGATGAAGCAAGTCTACAACATTGTGAAACCTATAAACCCAAATTTCTGCATTCTGCAGTGCACAAGTGCCTATCCACTACTTCCTGAAGATGTCAATCTTCGTGTAATTACGGTGAGTAATGGATCCGGGTTATCTTATCATAGCCTCTCCAGTGGTAGGCATAGGATTTTGTATTCATAAAATGCTAATTCACTGTCTGAATGTAATGAGGTCTAACACCTACCGAGATTTTCCAACAAATGGACCACTTCAAAATAAATGTAACAAGATGCATTCCTGCATATATAAAATTGAAATTTAATCTTAACATTTGCTATCGATTTCCATGATCAGATTGAATACAGGTATCACCATTAATTATTACTGTGGTCTAAAACTTTGTTTTTGTCCTGTACTGAATATATATCACAGTTTTAGAAGGTTTGCTCCATTCATATTTCATATCAGGCATATCTCTGAGTTAATTTTTCTTCAGTTATTAAAATTGCTGAAATAATGCCTACTGATAACTGAAAACTTGAAGAGTAGAGCAATTTAATATAATTTTAGGACATTATCTTAAGCTAAGAGAAGTTTTTCTTTTTCTCTTTTAAGTTTTTCTTTGTTTTATTTATTTAAGTTTTTATTAATCTCTTCTGTTTTTATATTGTCTTCATTTCGAAAGATTTCTCCCTATTCCTCTTCAGATATTTCTCTGAATTGACATTCATTATTTGTTACTGTAATAAAGGCATAACATCCATGTGCCATTCCTTAGGTAATGGGGATCTACTTTGTTTCTAGTTTTTTGCTACTGCCAAAAATATTATAAATACTTTGATATCTATAAAGTCTTACTCTTTCTCTTTGACTTTCTTGGTGTACATGCTTTGCAAAGGAATCTTTGGGTCAAAGAGTACAGATGTTATAGGCTCTGGAAAAGTCTCTTTTAAAAATCATTAACACTAAAGATCATTAGTTTTTAAGACAACAGGCGAGTATAGATTCCACCATAGTTAAATAAAAAGTTGACCTTCTTCCACCACAGCCTCTCCTATCATCATTTAGGCAGAAATGTTTGCAGGACCAGAGGCTGGTTCATGGGTATTCCAAATAAAGCTTTTTGCTCTGTGTTCCACAGGTTGTGGGGGATGAGGCCCGTAGTTGTAGGACATTTCTGATTTCTAGAGGAATGGAGTGTGGTCCAAGGCTGCTGGCTTGCCCAGAGTGGTCCGGCTTGAAATATTGGTGTCTGCTGCTTGTTTATGGCAGTTCCTTCTTCAACATCTTACAATTCTCCCTTCCTTCCCATTCCCATTGTTCAGAATTTCATTTCTATTGCTCTTGTGATATGCTCTTCACTGTGCATTTCATGTGCTGCTGTTACAGAATGATCTTCCCAAAATAGAGAGTATGGTCATTGGAAAGACTAGAATTTGGAGTCCAAATCCTGGCTTTGCTACTCATTATCTCAGACTGGGCAAATCATTCAATTTCCCTGAGCCTCAGTTTCCTCAGAATGAGATTTGATTCCCAGCTCTTTTTCAGTTCTAAATCAGACAAGTGTCATTTGCCTCTCCTACTTTCTCTACTAGTGATAGGACTTGGAGGCTTATGAAGATTCATTTTTTAACTTCACGGAGTTTTCCTTCTTCTGAAGGGGTGATAAAGGTGAGTGCTCTCACTCTCAGAGAACTCTAAGTGAAATTATAATTACAAAAGATGGTAGTTCAGAGGAAGCTGCTATAATGAGACAGAATACTTGTCTTAGAGTCACAGGTCCTGTCATGGCCATCTTTGAAAATTGCTAACTGCGTGACCTCCAATCCCTAGCAGCTAAGTTATCAAATTATAGGAAAAGAATTGTACACTCTTAATAACCACATTGATATTGGAGGGAGGGGGAGAGGGAGCATTGGCCCTGAAGTCAAGAGCATCCAAGTTCAAATCCAGCCTCAGACACTTACTTGCTAGTTGTGTGACCCCAGGCACTTAATCCCAATAGCCTTGTGAAAAATATATATGTATATATTTTCTGAATCACTAATTGCATGATAAATGAAAATTTAAACCTTCTTCAAGGTATCACGTCACATCTTGCACATTGGTAGACAGCAAAGAATAGGAGTAATTAATCCAAGTTGGAGGGGCTATGGGGGGAAAACGGTATCCTGAAGGTACTGTCAGTACAAAAAATATCTCTCCATACTCATTGATTGAGCAACTCTCAGTAGTGGGTTTATTCCCCAAAGATACCAGACAGAAATAAAAATCCCATCTGTACATATATTCATAACAGAACTCAGCAGAAGTATAGAATTGGAAATAAAATGAATCCTCATGCATTTTTAAAAAGTTATGTGAATGTAATGGAGTATCATTGTTTTCCCTTTCTACATACATATACTTAATAGCATTTTATTTTTTCCAATTACAGGTAAAGATAATTTTCAACATTAATTTTTATAAGATTTTGAGTTTCAAACTTTTCTTCCTCCTACTGTCACTTCCCCTCTTCCCAAGACAGCAAGCAATTTGACATAGGTTAGACATGTACAAACATGATAAACATATTTCCACATTAGTCATGTTGTAAAAGAAGATTCAAAACAAAAGGAAAAAACCCTGAGAAAGAAAAAAACAACAAAAAAAGTGAAAACAATCTGCTTTGATTTGCATTCAGACTCTATAGTTCTTTCTCTAGATGTCAATAGCATATTCTCTCTTGAGTCTTTTGGAATTGTCTTGGATCACTATATTGCTGAGAAGAGCAAAGTCTGTCATAGTTGATCATCATACAATGTTGCTGTTAACTGTGTACAGCATTCTCCTAGTTTTGCTTTCTTTTTTCATCATCAGTTTATATAAGTCCAGTGTTTTCTGAAATCTACTTATTCATCATTTCTTATAGAATAGTAGTATTCCATTATTTTTATATACACAACTTGTTCAGACATTCCTCAATTGATGAGTATCCTCTCAATTTCTAATTCTTTGCCACCACAAAAATATTTGCTATATTTTTGTACATGAGTTCTTTTTCCTTTTTTATGATCTCTTCAGAATAGAAACATAGTAATATTGCTGGATCAAAGGATACGCACAGTTTTGTAGCCCTTTGGGCACAGATGGAATATCATTGTGCAGTAAGAAATACTGAATATGAGTTATTCAAGCAAACATGGGATAATCTGTATGAAATGAGGCATAATCAAGTAAGCAGACCCAGCCATGACAAAGTATACAATGAAAGCAATAGAAAAGAAAAAATTGCTAAAAGGAAGTTGAACTCTGAGTAAGTGAAAAAGCAATAAGAATTTGGGCAAACAGATAATCAAATATGCTTGCCTTCTCATAACTGAGAGACGGGAAATTACTGGTGGGGGAAAGAGGATGTTATGAGGGGCTTGAAGAAGAGATTACATACATGCAGTCACTGTAGGTGATTCACTTTGTCAAAGAGAAGGTTTCAGATGGGAGGGAAGAGGTTGAAATTACTGAAGAAAAGAAAGGCATCAACAAAAGCTTTTTGTTCTGAAAGTAGCTTTGGGCTAAATTATGAAGGATCTTTTTTGCCAGATTAATTTATATGAGGGTAACATATAGATGTAGATAGCTAGCTAGATATAGATTGACAGATACAGGTGAAGCAATAGATTGGTTTAGATTGATATAGAAATAGGTAGATATAGATATAAGTAACCAAGATTGTGCTGATAAATTTTTAACAATTGACTCTCTAAAATAAATTTTGGGCAATTTGACTGGTATGACAATGGCTCTCAGAAAAGAAAAAAATATATTACTTAGTTTAATCTGCATTAACATTTTTCCCCCCATCATTTTAGGTTTTAAATAGTACATAAATACTACACATACACACACACACACACACACACACACACACACACACACACACACACACTGAAAGTAGGAGGGAAAAATGCTACATAAAACATAAAATATAGCATTTGCCAATTTCTGAAGTATGAAGTATTTTAATAATTGGCTTTGGGGAGCTGACTTTAGTGCATCCCTTCATATAATTTTTTTTTTTTTTTGCATGGCAGTTGGAGTTTATGACTTGTCCAAAGTCACACAGCAAGGAAATGTTAAGTATTTGAGGCCAGATTTGAACTCGGGTCCTCCTGACTTCAGAGCCAGTACTCTATCCACAATACCATCCAGTTGTTTCTATATAATACTTTCAAATAAAAGTCAAAGTTGGTTAAATGTAGCTCTTTGTAAATGATCTAGACCCCAGAAACACTCATATAATGCATTTCTAAGATCTCTCTCCCTCTCCCATTTTTTTCTTTGTGTTGAAGGAATATCAGAAAGCATTCCCCGACATCCCCATAGGATATTCTGGGCATGAAACAGGCATTATGGTCTCAGTGGCTGCAGTTGCTTTAGGGGCTAAGGTACTAGAGCGTCATGTGACTCTGGATAAAACTTGGAAAGGGAGTGACCATCAGGCATCTCTGGAGCCAACCGAATTAGTGGAGCTGGTGAAAGCAGTCCGTCTCGTAGAAAAAGCCTTGGGATCGCCAGTTAAACAGCTCTTGCCATGTGAGATGGCCTGCAATGAGAAGGTAAGTTTATTGTTTTACTGTGTTTAAGCAGATGTCATCTAAAACTGATTATGCTGTGATTAGAACAGATAAAGAAACAGAATTCCATTAATTCAAACTTGAGGGAACAGAGTATAAGGGAAAATAATTGTATTTGGATTCAAGAGAATCATTAGATGTTAACTCCTTCTAAAAGAATATGGTATAGAAAACCTCCATGATTCTTTGCTATTCTTAAAAATAATCTTTCTTTAAATTGTGAACATTTTTAGAAATATGAGATGTATACAAATTTTAATAAGATCAGTATCTGGGCCTGATGGTATGAATACCAGGATTGATAATGAAACAAGTAGTTAAAAGTTGAGAGTAACTTGTCTCTTGGCCTTCCTGCTCCCGAAAGGGACTTGTTGAGCTCCCCAAGTCCCTTTGATATTGGGACTACAAATGCCATTCTGTCTTCTCTGTATCTTTTATTTCATATATATGTACATACAGTCTGAGCTCTCTATAGCAACTAAAGAGGTAGCAGAATGAAGCTGGTATAGATAATACCAGTAAAAAGAAATACAGCTAGCTACTCCACAAATCATCTCCATCAAGAGCTACCACCAATGTACTAGACAGAATCCTAGTCAGAAAGTCCAAGAAAGCCACAGACATTATTTTAGTCAGGGCCAGCTTAAAGAAACAGGTCTGTAAGCAACTAGGGACAGGATCTGACCAGGGGCACTCCATGTCGAGCATTCTAGTACTTAGGGCATGAAAACAAAGACCGCACGCTGGCAGCTCGCGTATCCCCTACAATCCTGGAACTTGAGGGGGCAGAGGGTAGACTTGTATTTCATTTGCTTTGGCCTTACAGAGACTACAAGTGAGCTAATAGTGGCTATTGAAATTCCCAATAAGAGACAACCTCAAACCTAAGTCAAGAACTCAGAGCTCAAACTGGGAAGGCAATAAGCAGACTTCTCCCTTGCCTACATTGCTTTGGAAGCACTGAAATCTTAAATCCTTGTTCTCCAGCCCAAGCATCCACAGGGATTCAGAGGACAAGAACTCAAGTCAGCTATTTCTTCCCCAAGGCCCAACCCTAACAAAGTCCACAGTCAAGTAGTAGCCTGGAGGGACAGCTAGGTACTGCAATGGATAGCATACCAGCTCTGTAGTCAAGAGGACCTGAGTTGAAATCCAACCTTAAAAACAAGACACTTGTAAGTTGTATGATCCTAGGCAAGCCACCTTACCTCAGTTGCCTTGCTTTTAAAAAAAAAAAGTAGTAGTGGTCATCATCTGAAAGAACAACAACAACAAAAATACCATTATAGAGAACTATTAAAATGACAAGGAAACTCAGGATCCAGACCCAAAACATTAAATAGCACCTCAAAGAAAAGCATAGCTTAGGAACAAATTTAACCAGAATTTCCAAAAGAGTTAAAGGAAGAAGTTTGGGGTTGTTTTTTTGTTTTGTTTTAAGCTTAAAAATATATTTAAAAACAAAATGAGAACAAGAGATACAGAACCTTATCCAAAAAGATAACTCCCTGAAAGTTAGAATTGATTAACTAGAAATTAATGACTCCATGAAACATCAAGAAATATTAAAACAAGTCAAAAGATTGAAAAAATAGGAGATATCCCATAGCAAAAGTAGCTTCCATAGAAAAAGGTTCAAGAAGAAATAATTTAGAATCAAATTGAACCACCTAAAAGCCAAGGCAAAAAAAAATAAAAATAAAAAGAGATCGCTTAGGCATTATCTTTAAAGAAATAAAACTGCTCAAATCTCTTAGAACCAGAAGGAAGAGTAAAAATTGAAAGAACCAGGCATCTCCTGCAAGAAACCTCAAAATAAAAATGCCCAGAAATATTACAGCTCGAATCCAGGGTCCCTGTGTCAAAGAAAAAAAAAAATATTACAAGCAACCAGAAAGAAAGAATTCAAGTACTGTGAAGCCATAGTCAGTATCATAGAAGATTGAGCAGCCATCATTTTAAAAGAGTGGAGAGCTTGGGACATAGTATTTCACAAAATAGTGGATCCAAGCTTACAATTAGCAATTATTTAATTAGCAAATAATCCTCGTGGGGAAGGATGGATTTTCTAGTGAAATAGAGGATTTCCAAGCATTCCTAATAAAAGACCAGAATAAGAAGAAAATTTGACATATAAACACAGGAATTAAGAGAAGCAGATGAACATACAATCATAAGGGGCTAACTGAAGTTAAACTGTTTGTTCTTATATATAGGGGAAATGAAACATGTATCCTCTCAGAATGTTATAATTACCAGAGATCATAAGAGGCCTGGAAATGATTATAATGTTTTAAGGATCTTAAAATAAGAATTCAAAGGGAAGGGAAGGGAAGGGGAGGGGAAGGGGGAGTGAAGAGGAAGGAAAAATTCTCACTTGAATTTACAAGAAGTCTATAAAAAAGGAGGAGGGAGTATGATAAAATAAACCAGAACTCATCTGAATTTTTCCCAGGAGGAAAGAATATGCATACAAATGTAGTTGGATATAGAAAAACAAATACTTACAGAGTTAAAACAAAAAGCTCGGACAAAATCATATATGTATATATATATATATATATATGTATGTATTTTTTATTATAGCTTTTTATTTACAAGTTATATGCATGGGTAATTTTACAGCATTGACAGTTGCCAAACCTTTTGTTCCAATTTTTCCCCTCCTTTCTCCCACCCCCTCCCACAGATGGCAGGTTGATCAATACATGTTAAAGTATAAATTAAATACAATATAAGCATGCATGTCCAAGCAGGGACAAAATCCATTATATTTAAGCTATTTTTAAAAAAATGGTAGAAATCATAATCTTGGACAATACAACAGTAAAAATAAACCTAATTAAGAGATAAATAAGAAAATTACATTTTGCAGAAGGGTACCACAGACAGTGGCTTATTATTAAACATACACCAAATAGCATAGCATCTAAATTCTTGGACAAAAAGTAAATGAATTACAGGGAGAAATAGTAAAATTATAGTCCTGGAAGACTTCAAATTATCTTTTAAAAAGAAATTAGAGAATACTGAAAAGAATTATAAGGTTGTAAACCCACTTCTCCTCTGTGATGGAACCGTCATAAAATTGACCATATATTAGAGCATAAAAACCTCACAAACAAGTGCAAAGAAGCAGAAATATCTTTTTCTGACCATAGTACAATATGATTTATTTTCAATAAAGGACTTTTGAAACAAAAAATAAAAATTAATTGAACAGCAGCTTAATTCTTAAAAACATGTGGGTAAAAGAATAAATCATAGAAATAATAATGCCATCAAAGACAATGGTGTCAGTCAGTCAACATAACTAAATTTATGGAATTCAGTCAAAATGGTACAAAAGGAAAAATTTTTTAAATCTCTAAATGCTTCCAATAAAAGAAAGAAAGATCAATAAATTAGGTACACAAATAAAAAAAAAACCTAGGAAATCAACAAATTAAAAACTTTTAAATAACAAAACATCATAAAAATTAAGAATTTTTTAAAAAGCCAGTAAAATAGATAAGGCTAATATTAGCAAGCATGATTTAAAAAATAAAATTACTCTTATCAAAAGTTGCACTCTTTGAAACCTTCATAACTATTGAAAAACAAATTATTAGGAATTTTGAACATCTCTAAATGAACTCCAAGAAGATCAGATGTATTTGTGAGCAAATCCTACCAAACATTTAAATAAGTTAATTTTAATACTATGTTAACTGTTTTAAAGAGGACCTACCATACTCCTTCTGTGACACAAATATAATCTTATACCCTAACTGAGGGAGAGTCAAAAGAAAAAAAGAACCTATATATCTAATGAATATTAATGCAGAAATTTTAAATAAAATATTAGCAAGGAAATGATAGTTTTGTATTAAAAATATATAATACATTGTGATCAAACCAAATTATACTAGGAATTCAAGACTGATTTCAAAGGAAAACTATAAACAGTTAATCATATTAATAACAAAAAATAGCAAAAATCTTATGGTTATAGCAACAGTTATAGAAAAAAGCTTTTAACAAGATATGACACCTATTCCTGTTTTTAAAAAAAAAACATATGAAAGCAAAGAAGTAAATGGAGTTTTCCTTAAAATGATAAGTAGTATCTATCTAAAGACAGATACTACTTATCATTTTAAGGAAAACTCCATTTACTTTTAGATATTACTATCTAAAGACAGTAATAATCAGTCTTATTTATGATAGAAATAACATCTGTAACATCAAGGGTAAACAATCAATAAAAAATCTTGCTTTACCCTTTTTGCATATAATATGGTAGTTTACTTAGAAAACACCAGAGAATCAACTAAAAACCTAATTGAATCAATTAGCAATTAGTAAGTCAATTATAAAGTTGCAGGATATAAAACCCATATAAGACATGTCATCAACATTTTTATATTTTATGAACAGACTCTAGCAGGAAAGATCACTATAAGTAATATAAAATACTTGGAAGTTTATCTGCCAAGACACATATAGAAACTCTCTGAACACAATTACAAAACACTCTTTACACAAACAAAGAGATTGAAATAATTGGAGAAAGTTTTTCCTAGGTAGGTGAAGCCAAACTAACAAAAATTATGATGTGACCTAAATTAATTTGCTTATTCAATGCCAAATAGAATTACTTTATAAAATTAGAAAATATATCACCAGAATTTGTCTGGAGGAACAAAAGATCAAGAATATTATAGGAATCAGTGGGAAAAAAAACAAAGGAAGGGACCTAGCAATACCCATTTCAAACTAATATAGATTGCTAGTGAACTCAGTTTGAGGTGTAATTCTTTTGGGACACTAATAATATTGGAATTTGTTTTGCTTAACTATGCCTGTTAGTAGCGGGTTTTGTTATTCTTGCTTTCTCAGTGGGTGGAGTTGGGCTAGAAGAGTATTTGGAGCTTACAATAAAGTGGAACTTAAAAAAAGGCAAATCAAGAAAATCTGTCCTTTTGAAAGATCATCACTTATGCTTGTGTATGTATTAAGATATATTAACATAAAACCTGTTGTTTTGTTTGCAGCTGGGTAAATCAGTGGTGGCCAAAGTGAGGATTCCTGAAGGTACCACATTGACAATGGATATGCTCACAGTGAAGGTGGGTGAACCAAAAGGATATCCCCCTGAAGGCATTGCCAGTCTCATTGGCAGGAAGGTCAAAGTGAATATTGAAGAGGATGAAACCATCACAGAAGAAGCAATAGAAAATTTGTCAAAAAAAATAAAATCTTAAAAAAATGACATTTATTGAGTTCTTACCTCCCTGTCTCAGTTTTGGAGAATGAATGAATGAATGGATGGTTGGGAAAAGTGGGCTACAAAGTATTTAATGAGTAATTGTCACATAAATGAAAGAATGATTTTCACAAACTATTCTCCCATTTCTATAACTTTCTAAATCAAAATACCTTCTCTGACCATTACTGTTCTATAACATTGTATCATCTGTTAGAATGTAAACTCCCTGAGGGAAAGGATTTTATTCACTTCCTATTTTTGTATCCAGAACTTATAATGCTCAGCATATGTTAAGATTTAATAAATTATTTTTCATTGATTTGAGTTCTCTGGTATCACACCACATGTCTTTTGCTTCTCTTGCCTCTCACAAAATTAATTTCCTTTTATACTACTTGTTCTGCTCTAACGAGAGCCTATATCATACATATCAAATCAAATCTGAATTATATTTGAACAGAAACTCCCTCTACTGTATTCTCAACAAATGGTCATATATCCTCCCCTACTGAGAGAGAACTCCATTTTCTCTTAATTTTTTGAGAAAATTTTTCCTTATATTAAGTTGAACCATGAATCACATTTAGCACAATCAATGTGTTATAACATGGCAGCCAGAAAGACTCCATTAATAACAATGTATTGCAAATTAGGGCCAGATGAACCTTACCCTTATAATATTGAATTCACTGTTTGTTGTAGAATTATAACAACTCAAACAGCCAGGCAGGATAGAGACTTGAGTTGCTCCCATGGTAATAGTATTATTTATAATGACCAGAGGTCTGTGGGTGCTAGGGGGAACTTTTAGGGAAGTCTGATACCAACAAATTGTCTTGTGAATAAAGCCTGAAGGCAAAGGGCACTTGGTTTCACCCTGTTAGTGCCATAGAAGGTAATAAACCGATTCCTAATAGGTGACTGCAAAAGGAAATGGAGATAAAACTAAGACACATGGGTAGTAGGATTCTCCGAAGGCTATAAATGACCAAAATCTCCAATTTCTTGTTAGGGAACATCATGGGGAAAAACCCAACTCCTAAGCAAGTGATTACATAAAAAGACAAGCCCCAGGTCCTCCAGGAGAAGCACTCAACATGCTTCTGGAGCTATATGAAGGGTTAAAGCCAGCTTGCAGTAAGGGAATGTGCAAAAAGTCAAGGGTCTCTGAGCACCCGTGTCTCTGAGCCTTCCAATTTATCAATATTTATTAAGCACTTAAACTACATGCCAGGCTCTGAACTAAAGGGCTAAGAATACAAAGAAAAATCAAAAACAAGTTATCTCAAGACTATTTTCTAATAGGAAGCCAGTGGAGAGAACAAGCTATGTACAGAATAAGTAGACCAAGGCTGAAGGCACGGATTGAGGTTATCACATGGCTATATTAATAAATGCATGAAAAAATAAAACCCAAATGACAATATGTAGTATGCATGTTATAAAAACACTAAAAATCATAGGAATAAATGAACTTTTCTTTAATATAGTAAGCAGTAGTTTTCCAAAACCAAAAACTAGCACTTTCAGTACTAGAAAGATGCGAGACTTCTCTGGTGAGACCATGATCTAAGCAAGAATGTCCATTGTCACTACTTACTATTATTTGTATAACCAACTTTCCAATCACCCAAACTTATAACCTTAGAGTTGTCTTTCACTACTCATTTTCCTTCACCCCACGTAGACAATTGCCAATCTAGAATCTAAAATATTTTAATAAGACAAAAACTAAATTGATGGACTATTGTTTGCCCTTTGTTCTTGGAGAAGACCATGACATCAGGGAGGTGATACCGTGACATGCAAGTGAATTGGATTTGAGTGAGGAAGGGCTGGGCAAGGTCCTGTTCCTCACGGTCCCCTCCAAAGCCATCTGGGTCCAAGGGGCAAGATCTATGTCAAGACGACATAGCTAAGTCTTCAATAGGCTTCAGTTTGACTGAGGCTGTACGCATTCAGTGATTAAGGCTAGGTAGCCACTGGGGCAAAGAATTTCCTCTTACCTAGTCCAAATTTTTTTTTTTTAAATAAATAAATCTGGGAGGGGAAGACTTGGGGTTTCTGGCCAGAGTAGAAATGATTGCTATTTACATTCAATCCGAGTCAGGACTCATTGACCAAATGGGTGGCCAATGAGAATCAGATTGGTTTTGGTTTAAGGCATGGTCCTGAAGAAAGAAATCTAGGCAGTAAACCCCAAGATATCTTGGGAGAATTCAGAGGTGCAAAAGAGGGGGAAAATTCTTTTAAGAGCATCTGTAGTAAGGGTATGATATGCTATGGATGGAGGGAGGAAAGGAGAGAGGGAGGGAGAAAGGGAGAGAAGGAAGGAAGGAAGAAAAAAGGGAAGGAGACAAAAGGAAAGGAGGGAGGGAGAAAAGGAAGGGAGGAGACAAGGGAAGGGAAGGCAGGTCTAAATAAATCAATAAATCTGAGAGGGGAAGACTCTCAGGATTTCTAAAAAGTATTGCTAGTTACTCTCACTCATCATCTTGATTTAATGATTATTTCACAGATTTATATATCTAGCTCTCTTCTTCCCATCTCCTGCCCCTTCTCTATCTTCTAAGCTCCAATTCTGCATCATTACATTAAGAGATTTTATTTTTTGAATTGGGATTTCTTTTTGTCCTTTCAAATTCAACTCTTATGATCCACACCACACATACACTGCTATGGTCAAACCTTTGTTCTCATCATTATACACAAGTGTTCCATTTCCATAACCTATAATTCTAAAATTACTTTATCTGAGCTCATCTTTTCATCCCATTCTTCTCTTCTATTTTTTTTTTTAACTATGATCATAAAATCTTCCATCCTTCCATATTTTTCCAGGCCATCACCCTAGCTTTGTATTCTCCCCCTCCAACCCCCTTCCTAATTTTTACTTTATAATTAAACAGTGTAACATTGCATTATCCTTTACTGAAGATCCCAGGCTCTTTTTTCTTATTGCTATACATCTTTTCAAAACCTCAATCCGAGATTGCTCCCAGTATCAACTTCTTTTGCGACTACCACTCACAGGCTGATGAATGATGTTGAAGTTACAGTCTGATAATGACTGGGTTCACTCCAGACTTACAAATTTACCTTATCTAATATCAGCTGGATCCTTTTTGCTTCAAGGCAGTCTTTTTATTCTCCCCTAGTATGTATTGTATTTAGCACAATGACTATTCTAAACCTTTTCCCTTTCTCATTCTTTCTATTCCACCATATCTTTCCATTCTCTCAGTAGATGACCTTGCTTGGTATTTTCTTGAGAAAATAAAGGCCATTTATTGTGAGGTTTCCCTCTTCCTATTTCCTCTGTCTCAAAACACTTGACATAATCCTTATTCTATAGTCCCTTACTCCAGTTTCTGATGTACCCTTTCTTTTCACCAAGGACAACACTTCTATTTGTACTGTTGACCAATTCTCTATTGAATCTCTGTCAAATGACCCCTTCAATCATCCTTTCTGTTTCTCTCTAATCTTCAGTCTCTCCCTCTTTACTGGCTTCTACCTTCCTCAATTATTTTCAATCTGGCTTCTGATCTCATTCCTCAGATGAAATTGATCTCTCCAAAATTACTAACAAACTCTAAATTACCAACTACAGTGGCCTTTTCTTAATCCTCAATTTTTTTTTTTAATCACTCCATCATTTGATACAGTTGATTATTTTCTGAATACTCTCTCATCTCTGGGGCTTTAAAAAAAATAACACTTCGCTCTAGGTTCTGAACATTTCTTTTCAGTCTTTTGATGGATAAACTCCATACTGCATCCTTAGGGTTTCTATGATAATGACTCCCAGGTCATGTTCTTGTACCTGAGTTCCAGTTCCACATCAAAATAATTTTGAACTGGATGTCCCATTAATAGTCATTATGTCCAAATCTCTTTCCTTCATAACCTACCCCTCTTCAGAATTTTCATGTTTCTTTCTAGGACGTGACCAACTTTCCAATGGCCCAAGTTTACAACTTTACTACTTATTCTCCTTCAGCCCATGTAGCCAATCAGCCGCCAAGCCTTGCTGATTCTACCTCCACGGCATCTCTTGCATCCATCTCCTTCCCTTTAGTCACATAGTCACTACCCTCATTCTGGCCCTCAATATCTCTTACCTGAGGGCTATCTCCAGTCATCCTGATCTGTATCTGGCCACGGGACCAGATGACTCTACAGAGGAAAGGCAGGTCACCTTGCCCAGCTTCCCTCACTTAAATCCAATTTACTTGCATTCCATGGTCCTCTTCAAAAACGAAGGACAAACAAGTCTCTCACTTGGATTCCTGCAGTAGCAATTCTTCCTTCACACAGCTGCCAATGATATTCTTAAAGTGTGAATCTGGCTACATTACTCCTCTGTTTCCTATTACCTCTTCTATTTGACACTTGAAAACTTCACAATTTGATTTTTAACATTTTTTTTTTTTTGCAATCTTATCATGTATTACTCCCTATCATAGACTTGTAGGCTGCCATTAGTCATTGTGCCATTCCTCACTTGTGATATACTTCCTATTCTCTTCCCCCTCTTAGCATCCCTACATCCCTTCAAAACTCAGTTTAAGAACTACTTCCTCTGGTATTTACCCTGCAAAATACTTCATATTTATCTTGTGTTTATTTTATATATACAAATATACCAAAGCTTATGAGGATGATCCATATGTGTAACATGATTGCATGGGTCACTTTCCTTATTAGTTGACCATCTTTCAGCTGGCTACTTGATTTGTTCTCATGTTTACTATCATCTAGAATTATAGAGTAATACAGAGGTATGTTTGGAAATTTTTATTATTATTAGGGAGTAGGAATAGGGAACTGGACTGGTTGTAGGGAGCTCCCAGGCAAGGAAACTTCCTTTGCTCATGCAGATCAGCAAATGCTCTGCAAATCAGTCTCAGAGAATTAACTGGGCCACTGAGAGGTTAAATTATTTCCCCAGAGTCACACAGCCAATATGTCAGAGACAGGACTTCAACCTAAGGTCTTCTTCATACATTATTAAAAATTCAACATCTCTATCAATCAACTAAATTCAGAATCTCCACTACTTCATGAAATGTTTTCTTTAATAAAGTGGAGAAACATTTTTCCTAATAGTAATTACATATAAATCTACACTACATCCCTTAATCTCTTAGGATAAAATAAATATTAATGTGAGTGAATGTATAATTTATTAACAATGAAATCAATAAGAGACAGATAATAATTATCTATAATGTTTTAGCTGTGAGAATAACAGCCTGAATTATCTAAGACTTTCAGTAATGGCAGATGACTTTACTTTTGAGAAGACAATTTTATATAATTTAGTTCATTCAAGGTATGAAGCAAAATCTCCTCTCAAAATTTTTTTCATACTCTTTGCAAGATAAAGGTTAAAACATTTCCATAAAGAAAAAAAAGATCATTTCCTTTTTCTCCAACTTCACCAGTTTCTCTCTATCTATACCTGAAAACTGACAGTTAAAATTGCCATTTCTACAACCTTCAATTTGGCTCTTAAAGCTACGGTAGCAATAACTATAATTTCTAGAGGAGAGACTTTTGAAACAAACGTTATGTGTATGTATGCATATGTTGTCTTCCTCATTGGAATGTAAGCTCCTTTAAGATAGTGACTTTAATTTTTATTCCTGTTTCCCCAATGCCTACCATAGTGTCCAGTATAATAAATGTTGTAAATAAATTACAAAATATTTATGGATTGATGGATATTAAGGGGGAAAACCTAACAATAAGAGCTCTCCAAAAATGAAATGGGCTACTTCAGGGGGTACTAAATTTTCTGTCACAGGACCTCTTCAAGCGGAGGCTAGTTGTAAAGAGAAATTGTATTCAGGTATGAATTGGATTGGGTGACTGATTTTACTTTACATTTTACCTTTTATACAAGCATCCTTATTGATAACATGCCACAAACTACCTCCATCTGTCACCCATCTGTTTATTGTTCTCTGGCTTACTTGTAATTTTAATTCTTCTGAAAACATTGCATCATGATTTCAAACTAAAAGATAACTTGGAGAAAACTGGTGATTTTACTCAGATGGCTTGCATCTGATTACAGTTGAGAATTATTAGAAAAATCACATAATTTCCTAACTATAGGAATATATATATGTGTGTGTGTGTATAAAGGTATATATACACATATGTGTATATATATATATAGCCTGATCTAGGTCTATTAGTCATGTCTGACTCTTTATGACCCCATATGGAGTTTTCTTGACTGCAAATATATATATATATATATATAGCCTGATCTAGGTCTATCAGTCATGTCTGACTCTTCATGACCCCATATGGGGTTTTCTTGACTGCAAGCCCTGTGTTCTACCTATTGCACCACCTAGCTGCCCTAACTAGGGCTAGCTCATCATCCATTTCCAGCCTTTGTCCAAAGTATACACAGTGATACTATGACAGATTGCCCTTTCTGTTAAATGATATAGTTTGGGAAATAGGAGTTTTTCTTCCCATTTACATGTGGCTTAGGTACATCTATGGTTCTTGTTGTCTCAATAGTTCAACGTTTTGCTGGTAAATTTGTTACTCTACATTGATGTTGCTCAAACTATACATTGGCTTTCCCTAGGATCATACTCCTTCTGAGGCCCCAGTAATTATGACTTTGATGTTTTATCACAGTGTACAGGTCTGGACTCCAGCTTCTCAGAGAAGGTCACTGGATCCCAGTCTGTCACATTGGGTCTAGCCAGAAAGGCTTCAGTTATGGGCCCACTGACAGACTGTGTTGTTTGATGTTGACTGATGTTGAATTTGCTTGGCCATAAAAACTAACAAACTGGTTTATAATATAAATATCACATGATATATTTATATTATAATAGAATGTATCATGATATCCCATAGTATAATATCATGGTATAATTTATAATATATTTTGGTAGGATCAAAGGTTTAGTGTTGGAAGAGCGCTCAGTGATAGATTATCTGTCTAATCTAGGGGTTAGCAAACTATGACCAGCTAGGGATCATATCTGTCCTGTTACTTGTTTTTGTACTGAATATTTTTTAATATTTTAAAATAAAGTCTTACTGTATTTAAAAATGTATGTAATGTAAATGTAAAATGTAAAAACACTAGTGGACTGGGCCCAAATTTGAGTTCTGAACCCAATTTATTTTTTCTGATGATGAAAATGAGGTTTGGAATGTTATTATTTGGCCAATATCACACAGGTAGTAAATAGCAGAGCTTGCATTGGAACCTAGATTCTTTGGTTCCAAATCCAGCACTAAACCAATTTATGTCAATATAAATGAATATGTCTAGACAGCTAGGTAAATATAAGGATTAGACCACCAGGCGCCTGGGGTCAGGAAGACTCATCTTCTGCCCTAGCTGTGTGACCCTCGGCACATCACTTACCTCTGTTTGCCTAGTTTTCCAATCGGTAAAATGAGCTGGAGAAGGAAATGGCAAACACTGCAGTAGCCTTGACCAAATCCCAAATGTGGTCACAAAGAATTGAACTTGGCTGAACAAATGAAGGAGAAAATGAATGTCCTAAGTACTTAATTCCTGAAATAGATAACTATAGAAAAGATGCTGATCCCAATCTAAACACTTTTTACCTGTCACTTTAAAGGTACAACCTGAATGGGGGCAAAGAGAACTAACATGGAACGTTTAGGGAGTATTGTTACTGTTGTTATTGTAATGACCGACATCATCTTCATTATCTTCTTCATTATCATCATCATCATCCAGCAGTAAAAGAAAAAGAAAGGTCAGGCTATGATTAATTCTTTATTTGATTATGTAGTTTATGAATTCATGTTCTTCTATATGTCCAATTATTTGCTTCCCTGCTTTTTGGTTATTGCTAGGGATATTTTTATTAAAAAGGTGGGCAGAAGATAAAAGGAGATGAAATTTAAATCAATTTTCCTCTTGGTTAATAGTTCTGATAAAGTTGAAACTATGACCTAAAATGACATTTGGGGTTTATTCAGTCTTACTTCTCCCCACAAACAGCAACATTGATTTGAGAAGGGTTTGAAATACTTAAGAAATATTAACAGGGGCACAAAATTCTTTGAAATTTATCTTTTCTGTGACAGGTGGAATTGGTGGCCATTTGTGAAGCAGAAGGAGGCATGGATTGCCCAGATTCCCAAATTCAGCTACATCTCCTTTTCTTGTCTAAAAGTATAAGTAGAAGAAGGATGGAAGGCTCGAGGAAGTAGGAGGAACCTTCAAAGGACCAGACAAGAATATGGGGCTATAAAATATTTATACAGTGGAGGTTGTTGAGAACGGATTAAGCATAATCTATGTCTTGGGTGAAATCTATATTTTTGGTCCTGAAGCTGAGACAGATGTTCTACACAACCTCCTCTTCCCTCTTACCAGAGAGAAAGATAAACAATGGCTTATTTATTCACTTTAGACTCCCTACTGGAAGGATTTGGGCAATGTTAGACTTTGTTCTAAAGGCATACTTTTGTTCTTAAGTTTTTAACATGTAACTAAAAATGTTGACTCACATAAATCAAAGCTGTTTTATTCTACTTACTTAGTACTTATATCTAGAGATAAGATAAAGAGGGGCAATTTCCAAAGAGACCATTTGCTCAAGCTGAAGCTAGACAGGTGTTTGGACAATTAGGGAAATGTAAGAAGGCTGGTGTTAAATCAAAAGTAATCTTAGTAAAATCTATGTCTACAAAAGTCATAGGAATGAACAAACTTGGTGGGGACAGCTATTCTAGCAATGGGGCTGAAAAGAAAGTCATAGCTCTAACAGGTTTGCAAGAGTTGATTGTTAAATTCTCCATGTGAGATTTAAATCCCCAAAATCAACAATGACTACAAATCAGGACTTGATTTATTGTTTTGCTAGTTATCTAGATTTAAGAAAGTGTTACTAATGTAGATTAAACTTAAAGTATGTGCCCACACCTTCTCCCCACCCTCTTTGAGAAGAATGTTGTTAAATATTTACCAGCATACCCCTATATTACTACTTTATAAACATTACTTATTTGTGGTATGCCTTGGAATATTGTTGTTCTATAAGAAACAATCAGCAGGATGCTTTCAGAAAGGCCTGGAGAGATTTACATGAACTGATGCTAAGTGAAGTGAGTAAAATCAAGAGAACATTGTAAACAGCAACAGCAAGATTATGATGATCAACTATGAGGGACGTGGCTCTTTTCAACAGTGAGATGATTCAGACTAGTTCCAATGCTCTTGTGATGGAGAGAGCCATCTCCACCCAGAGAGAGGATGGTGGGAACTGAGTGTGGATCACAACATAGTTTTTTTTTCCATCTTTTTTGTTGTTGTTTGCTTGCTTTTTTTTCTTATTTTTTCCCCCCATTTTGATCTGATTTTTCCTCAGCAGTATGTTAAAAGAGGAATTAGGTATAGAAGAATTGTACATGTTTAGCATATTGAATTACTTGCTGTCTAGAGAGGGAGAAAAATTTGGAACACAAAGCTTTGCAAGAGTGAATGTTGAAAATTATCTTTGCATATATTCTATTAAAAATAAACATTACTTAACCTTAGCAGTAATGTAGTAAGAGGAAGGTTCACCTTATCGCCATTTTTGTGGCGTGGGGACTGCAAGGTAATAATAATAACTGAGATTTTAAGGTCTGTAAAATGTATCTCAATTGAGTCTCACAATATCACCAAGCATTCCTCTGTGAAGGAAGGGAGACAGAGCTGTTGGGACCCTCAGAAAAGTTCCCTGAACATGCTCAGAAAACTCCTCGGCTCAAGGGCTAATAACTGACCAGTGCCACCATGTGGTTATATGAATAAATTATCTAGCATAACTTTATCAATTTTATTCCATCTCAGGTCACCTAGATATGATGAGTTTTCTGGCTCTTTTTGAGTACTCTCTAGTATTCCCATCTGAATTTACTGCCCCACTAAAACATTCAGAAATATTTATTTTCTCCATGTCTTCCTTATAACAATTAGCTCAGAAATGACAAGACACTTATTCTTTGAAGTGATTTACCCGAACACTGGCAGCACATTGGCTGAATGAAAGCAAGTTAACATTCAGAAGCATCAGTGTTAGTGACTCATATTTTTAATCTTCCAGTTTCTGAAAATACAGTTTCTTTTTTTCCTCTTCAAAGTGGGTTCTTTTTTTAATTAAAATTTTAATAACCATTAACAAAAACAAACAACCAAATAAACATACAAATAAGAAGCAAAACCTTACATAAAACCCTTAGGATTTTAACAACATAGTTACAAAGAGATCAACAAACAAGAAGCAAACAAAAATACTTGTGCTCTGTGTCCCTTTTCAAGTCTATCTAAAGACCATTACTATTCACTTTGTGATCTTTCTTTTTCATTAAGTTGTCCAGTGGGCCTATAGTTCTGGCTGTGATGAGCATCCCCCACTATTTGATATTTTCCCATATACTTAATATTCAGTTTTTAATGTCATCGTACTATTCCATTATTTCAATACTCCATAATAAATTCAGCCTTTTGCCAATTGCTATACTTATTTGTTTGTCATTACCAATAGGGCAATTAGAAAAAATAATTATATATATATATAAATACATGTAGGTCTTTTTTTCTCTTTTCTGATGTTTTTGGGATAAAATCCTAGAAACATAATAGTGAGGTTGAAAATACTTGTGACTCATTGCATATTTCCACATTGCAATTCCAAAATATGTATCGGCCTGCCCACAATGCCTTAAAACGTTCTAATGGGAGAAGCATTAAAAATTTCCCACCACTATTGATATATTTTATTCTTCTTGTAAGACTGTAAGTTTTTCCTTTACCAATTTACTGCATGTTGACTAGGTGCACATATATGCAAAATGTAAATACTCTCTTAAAAAAACCTAGGATTATTCAATATCCTTGTTTAACTTCTTTAATGCTTTCTGATTCAGATTCAACCCCATCTTCAGCTTTTCATGATCTTGTGGTAAATGGTAAATTTGGGATCATATTTTTCTTTCATTTATAATCATCTAAATATTTCTGGATTAAATGTGTTTCCATTTGGATTTTTAAAAAACTATTCAAGGACTTCTTTTCTTATTAAAGATTTTGTCCATTTAAATTAAATGTTATAATTGTCAGGTTTTCTTTTTTTCAGTAATTTCATTAGAAGAGAATATATACTTTCTTATTTATATTTTATCTATTACCTCAAAATTCAACAACTCTGCTTAGTAAGAAAGTTCTTGTCTTATCTTAATGGTATAGATTTCTTTAACTTGGACTTCCATTTTATCAGTGATTGCTTAGTTTAGGATTACCCTTTCTTCTTCCTTGTTCCCTCTCCAGATTAGACCTTTCATGACCCCTCTCCCCTTTTTCCTGAATTAGTCAGGATTCTTGCATTTGGTTAGCAACTAGTTGATCTTGATTTGAGAAGTATGACTTCTTTTAAATACTTATTGTTTCAATTTCTAGGGTTCTTTATTCTTTGAAGGACTTCCTTACTCTGTAAACTTTCAAAAGTGTCTTGTTTTTCCAGATATCTTTGAAAATTTTGCTCTGATTTTATCTTTTGGTGAGAGGATTGATTGTGCACTTTCTCTGTAAGTTTGGGATTCATTTTTCTCTCTTCCCTCCCCTATAATTGTATTGTTAGATTTTTAACTGTGATGTGTCTAGGTATATTAAATATTGAGTTCTTCCAAATTGGGGTTCTATGAATTCTTGCAATTTGTATCTACCCATTTGTTTGACAATTATATGAATTTTCTTTGATCAGGCAGTACAGAAAAGTTTTAAAATCAGTAAAGCAGATTTAAAACTTGCTCTGCTAATTATTAACCATCTGACCTTGGACAAACAACTTAGTTTCAAGCTTTGGGCCTCACCTCTCTTATTTATAAGCTGGGGAGGTTGAATTAGCATGAACTAGATAATATTTTAGGTCCAACCATTTAGACGGTAGTAGATGGAGGACCAAATCTGGAATCAGGAAGACTCTTCATGTGTTCAAATCCAGCCTCAGACACTTATTGTGTGACCCTAAGCAAATCATTTAACCCTGTTTGCTTCAATTTTCTCATCTGTCAAGTGAGCTAGAGGAGAAAATGATAACCCACTACAGGATCTTTGCCAAGAAAACGCCAAATGAGGACACAAATAGTTGGTCCATGCCAGCTATAAATCTATGGATTATATGATTTGCTAGAATATGGTATTCAAATTAAAAAAAAATTCTAGAATGTCACTGATCCCAAGATTGCCTTGTTATGATATATATCTTTCAGATCTATCATTTAGATTTTAATGTTATTTTTCTAAATAATTTGGATAGTTCAGTACTTTTTGAATCTGTGTTTCCAATTGCTCTTTACTCTAAAAATTTTATTTTTCATTGTCGTAAAGTTTTTTCTTGATTTTTTAAAATAAATTTCTTGAAATCATCTATTATATTCGGCACAATATCATCCTCAAATAGCAGCACTTAAATGATTTTTCCAACCATAGGAATCCCTTTTTCATTTAAACTATAGTCAGGATGTCCTCTATTATAATTGTGAACACCTTTAGTATCCTTCTTCCTGTTTTATGCCTCACTTATTAGCAAAAATATAGGGTAGAATTATCTTTGTGATTTCATCAATCTCAAGAACATTACAGTACCTTCTTGAATGAATCAACAATCACTTAAAATGAAGAAGCATAAAAATCCATAAAGACTAAGTAGATGAAAAATGACTAATGACATGCAGTTAGATGGCCAATCCATTGAACTAGTTAATTAGTACATATATACTATGTATATAGATATATGATATATATAGATATATGTACTATATTTGAAATAGGCACTATGGATAGATGATGAATTGAGCCTAGACAGTTGGAAGGAGAGAATGAGTTGGATTGAACTTGTGAAATTTTGCAATATTTTTCATGATTCCAAGCTGCTTCCAAACATAAAATTCCAGTTTTTTTTTTTTTAACACAAATGTTCCCCCCAAGAATGTTATGTTGTGTAGCTCTTGGAACACCACACCACAGCTTCCAAAGAATTGTACTTATATATGTAACCCAAACGACAACAGAGGGATGGCTGGATGGTGGGTACAAGTGGGTTGCATCATATTTCCACTGATGTAGCATAAGCATGTGGCAAGTGTCAGGGTTGCATAAATAGACTTTGCTGCCCTGATATCTATGAAATATAAGAAGTCCTATAGGTCTTTAGCATATTGGATGGATTCTCTGTGGAGGATTTATGTGAGAACATGGATCAGAACTGCCAAGAAAAAGAAGGCATGGCTTTCTTGGTTTCTGTGCCATTGGGAGCAAAATGATGAAATCATAAATCCCCATATTGGTCATTTTTTTCATTATTCCCTAATATTTTTTTTTAGCATGTTTTCATTCTAGTTTAAATTTTTGATTTGACTTTCTTTAATTCTTCTTTGATTTGGATTTGTGGTATTCTTACCAGTGCTAATTCTTTCCTAATTTCTTTGAATATATTTTTTCTCTATTTGAGACCTACCTCTCACTATTGTAAACTTTTAAAATTTGCATTATTTCTTCAGCAAATATAATTTTTATTATTTTGGTACTTTATTCATGTTTAAGTTTTGGTTGATTTTTTATTATTTTCTTATGTTATTTTAAAGTCATTTTAATTCTCTTTCAGATTTCTGTTTGATTTGGGGGGAGGGAGTGTAGGACATATGAAAAGTCTTTCATTTTATAATCTTGCCTGGAAATCTCAAATTAGTTCTTAAAAGCATCTTTATACCATAGACTCTTAGATACTTAGATCAATGTTGCCATTTTGATGATTGCTGTTTTCATCCAGTGTGGTCATACCTTGTTTGATAATATTGTTGAGAACCGTTTTCAACTGGCAGTGTTCATTTGTTTTGATTTCGTTAGAAAAAACATAATTTTTTAAAAAGTCTCAGCAATGAAGTAAGGAGGATACCAAAATGACATATAAGACATTCTATGTCATTATGGGAACAGGGAATGTGGAGTCTATCCTGATCAAGCAGTAGTGGTCATTGAATGTTTTAGAACAAGTTGACCGGAAAGCCAGGCAGGATTCTTTTGACATAGAGTTTATGTTGTGTAACTTTTTATTTAATAGAACAAGCATTTCTTCTTTGCAATGGTGCCTAGTTTCAGTTTGTTTGTTTTTCAGTGCTTTGTTTTCAATTATGTTGATGGTGAGTGGACTGGAAATCATGCTACATGAAAATCAGTTGAAGGATAATTAAGCTGGAGAAGAGAAGACTTGGGGGGGGGGAGGGCTCAGAATAGTTGTCATTAAAGTATTTGAAGAATCGACGTATCAGATGGAAGAAGGTTTGGTTCAGCTTGATATATAGAACAATTTCCTAACCAGAGTTGTCCAAAAGTGGAATGGGCTGATTTGTGAGAAGTGAATTACTCATTATTGGAATTCTTCAAGCAGAGTCTAGATGACCACTTGTCAATGAGGTTGTAGAGGAAATTCCTGTTCAGTTACAAGTTGGTACAAGATGATCTCTGAGTTCTCTTCCAACTCTGAGATCCTGTGATTCCATGAAATTAAGAAGTTACTAGATTAAACAATAACAACAACAAAAAATCCCCAACAATGTTCTGTCATTTAGTACTTGTTACTAAATACTGTAGTCACAAATAATCTTGTTTCTTCAATTGCAATGGGAAAAATACAAAAAAAAGTGCTAAAAATCTGTTATATTTACATAACCAGAGCTACCTCTGTGGCAGATGTAATTCCAATACTCTCGCTGTCTATTGACAATCTCCTAAACTGGTTAGATATACAGCAGCACCCCACTTATCTAATGGTCAGACTTCCAGCAAATACACTCTTCTGGAATAGCTTTTAACCCAGAAATAAGTGGGAAATATATGAAAAAGAGAAACATCAGAGTGCAATATTTTTAAAGCCCATGCACTTTGCTCCACTCATTTCCTTCTCAGGAACAGAGCATATTTGTCTGCAATTCTTGCAAATTTACATGCAGTAGTTGTTTATCTGTTTTTTTCTCTGGTAGACTTCATTTCTACCTAGAAGATTTTAATTACAGAGTCTGGTGGTGAGCAACAGAAACTCTGGACAGCTGATAAGTGGAAAAGGGTATAGAAGAAGCAGAACTATTAACAATTGAAATAATTGAAAATGGAGAACTGAGGCAGACACGAGGGAGAAGTTATACTTACAGCTAGTGCTCGACAAAGACACATCTCCCCACATTATAAAAGAGCACATTTTATATATCATATACTATATAGCACCTAGAGCTGTCTGGAGCAGCATAACATGGTATTCCTGTTCAGGTAAAGGCAAAACAACTCGCAACATCTCAACATTCCTTAATGACAGAAATGAGTCAAGAGACAGCCGAACAATTCATAAGAAAAGCATAGAAGTCTTTGGGAATTCAGGGAAAGGCAAAACTAAGCTTTGCACACATCAAAAAGTCCCTGAGGACATCACTGTAGTACATCACAGTACAATAACTGATGTTTTTAATGATGACTCGGAGTCATTAAGTCACTAAAAAAAAGATTAAATTATGCTCAGTTTTCTCTGTTTCCTAAGGCAGAGAAGGATTTAATAGACTTTAGAAAGAATTCCATAAAAAGTATTAAAATTTGAACATTTCCTCACTTAATGGGTTAAGCTTCATTTATCTGGAATAGTCACTAATGCACTATTGATTCATTTCCTATAGCTTCCTGATAAATGAGGTGTGACTGCATATGTTTCATTAGTATCAAATTGGCACCATTTAGCTTTAAGAATTGGAAAAAAGAGAGAGAGCATATTATATGTGACATAAACATACAGTACCTAAAATTAAGGGGCAGTGCAGCTTAGTGGAAAGATTTAGAGACACAGGACAGGAGTTCAGGTCCCAGCTCTGCTGGTTACTAGCTATGTGACCTTGCAGACTTAGCTTTTCCGGGTCTCAGTTACTTAGTCCAAAAAATAAGAGTAGGTAGACCAGATGATCTCTAAGTCCTGTAACAGTTCTTAAGAGAAAGTTGCATTGGTCCAAGATCCTGCCACAACACAGAGTTTTATAAATAATCTTCCTTTATAGAAAAATCCAAGCAGTCCTTTCTAATAATGCATTATCTTCAAATTATAGGGTCTTTTAATGGGACTCTACATTTGCGGGTGCAATGATTACATTTTTATCCATGCCAAACAATTTACTCTTTTCAGTTTATTTCCACCTAAGCTATGAGATAAATTGTTAAAATGAAGTGTTTTCAGGCATGCTGTGCACACACACCTTTTTATTTCATGGACGTGTTTCTAGATAATGATTGATGTGAAGAATTTTACAAGATCTATTTATTTTGTGTGTGCATAAATGAAAAATCAGGGCTAAAATGTTGGGATAATTTTTCTCTCTAAAATGATTTTTTTTTTTTGGTTTAAAAAAATTGTTTTGTAACCTCTTTCTTGTTTGGCCAAGAACTCTCCCTGGTCATAACTGTGAAAGATACCTCATCTGGATCTTACCTAAATTTTTTATAGTGCAACCTTTATTAATATTCAAGGTGCATATCCATAAAAATGATTCTTTAACAAACGGCAGTAGCTCTGGGCAAATTTTCAGTTATACAAAATCAGATTTTTCTCTGTCGATATCAAAGGATTCTGCACAACATTAATTTTGGCAGCTATTAACATATGTACAGAAGGATTTCTGAAAAGAAATCAGTATTTTTTCCCTGTTTTTCAATTTTCTTTCCCTAGACTTACCAAATCTAGTCTCAGCTGTATTTTGCAGTAGAAAATCCAAATTCTCAGAAGAAAAAAAAATGCAATATGTATTCCTCAGCAACACAAGAGTAAAGACTCTTTCAAAGTCAAGCCAAACCAAAGATTAATTTCAGCCAATGGTGGAGAATTCAGCAGAGTTCAATGTACAACACTGTCATGGGGTGTTATGCCGGATGCACACAAAAGCTGAAGAATGTAGATTGACAGAAGGCACCACTCCATTCTCCACTGGACAAAGGGTGAATCATTCTCATAGTTCAGTCATCAACAGTCTTTTCATCATTTTCTCTCTCTCTAGTTCCTGCCGTAGAGTCTCAGCACTGTGTAAGAGTGAATGATATGATTGATACTGAGAATTATAGCATTACAGAGACATAACAGCAATTTTTGCATTTAAGAACATAGGCTAATAAACACATGTAGGGCATAAATACCAAGAAAACAGCACATAGTATCACAAGATCTAAATCTAGAGATCATTTTTATCCAATTCCCTTGTTTTATGAATGAACAAATTAAGCAAGGCCCAGAGGGTAAAGTAAATTGTACAAGGTCACACAGTAAATGGTAAAGCTAGGATTGGAACTCCAAACCTCTTAAGTTCAAATTCAGGTGAATTTAGTATGTTCCTATTTGGAAAAGTAAGTGATAGTTCAAAAGAATCTTTCAAAAGTCTCAGAAACATCACAATGGAAGGAGTGCTGAATCTGAAAGCTGTACAGAGGATTTAAAGTCCTACTTTTTGTGAGACCTTGAACTAATCACTTTCCTGGGGCCTTAGTTTCCTTATATATAAGAGGTAGGGTCTGAGCTAAATCAAAGCTTTTTAAACTGTGGGTTGCACTCCCATATGGGATCATGGGGTCGTGAAAAATTTGACAACATCAAAAAGTATCAAGTATTCTGCCATGATTTAATTATTTATATGAAAATAAATAAGCATATCCATCTCATTAGTATGCCAAATTTGCTTCCATCTTTAATAAATAATAAAATTATATGTATACCAAATAATTGTTTTAAAATACATTTTTAATGATTTATTTTTAATAAATGTTTGACTTGAATACCTATTTTATATACCTCTATGCCCATATATAAGCTGCATAAAAATTTCTCTGGTGAAAAGGAGTCATGAGTAGAAAATATTTAAGAAGACTTGAGTTAAATGACTTCTTAGGTACTTTCTAATTCTAAGATCCTATGATCTATGAACAAACATAGAGTCAATAAATAATGAAATCAAATCAGTTATAAGCGAATATCATTCCAAACAGTACTCTCTATCATCGCATTCCCTTATCCTTGCTTTCTTGTTTTGTTTTGTTTTGTTTTCTTATTAAAGGGCTCTTCTTTTTTCTTTCCAAACTGAAGTATATCTGAAATATTCTTGCAAAAGCTTTAGGAACTCATCATAAATTGTCCCATTCGTCAAATCTATGGGGCAAGAAAACAAACAAGCAGCATCTTCCATTTACAGATTAAATTTCTGTTCTCCATGTCCTAATCATAGAAAGAAAATAGCCCAATGGTTGCCAGGATAGAATTTGTCTGCATTAACATTCCAGGTCAGAAGAATAGAAGAATAAGGTGGGCTTGTTGGTGAAGATGGGAAGGAGAGAAAAAAAAAGTTCAGTAATATCAGGGATTCCAAATGATGAAGGATCGCACTTAAATGTTTCTGGCACTTTGCAAGGCTATCACTCAATCCTGAGAATAATAAAATATTAGAATGTCAGCATGGTAAAGGATCTGAGGCATGATCTTGTTCAATTCCTTTATTTTATGAAGAACATTTTGTTGTGTACATTAAAGAAAAAACTAATTGAGCATATAAATATATAAACTTTAACAGTCATGTTTATAGGCTACATGCTTATAAAATCTTGATGACTGCTCTTTCTATACTCTTTCTTAACTTTTATATTTATAAATATATATAAATAGACACATATATTTATATATTCCTAGTTCTGCTTTCTTAACTTTCTATTGCTCCATATAAATCTTTCCAAATTTCTTTATATTCTTCATATTTATTTTTATGACATTATAACAGTCTATTACATTGATATATCTTAGTTTATATATTAACATAACATAGTTTTCACTTATTAATCAATTGTTAGACTACTTCTAGGTCTTTGTAATTGTAAATAATAGCTACCATATTTGGAGAACATTTCCAGGAATGGGATTGTTATATCAAAAAGTATGATTATTTTGGGGACTGTTATGTCTTACCAGTTTACTTTCCAATTTGGAATTCTAACAACATGTGAGTCAGTGTTGCTCTGCACCTCACTAAAATTGAGCTTTATTGCTTCAGAGTTTATAGGATCATATGGTCATAGATTTAGAGATAGAAAGTATTTTAGAGGTCATTGATTCCAATTCTTTCATTTTACACACTGAAGTCCAGAGATATTTAAATGTTAAACATTTCATAAGTGTTTGAGGTAGGACACATTAAGTTTTTTTATATTATTCATGAAGTAGAATAGTTTAAAAAGCTATTTCTAGTAATATGTATGCATTCTTTATACATTTTCTTTTCAGTCCCTCAATGAGTTATCTAATGGGAGTGGGATATAACATTTGAAAATTTGTTTCTAAAAATTTTCATATGCTAAATTTTTATCTTTTATATTTGCTGGAATATTTCCCCCACTTATTTTATTTTTAATGTTAATTATGTTGCTTAGTGTTGTGCAAGTCTTTAAAATTTTTTTTCATGTAACCAGATTTGGTTACCTTGTATTAATAGTATACTTTATTCATTTACTGCAATATTCCAGTGGTTCTCTGAGCTCATCAATGTAGTTATGCAGATTGCAGCCCATCCACACTTTTCTGTTTTGAACATTTCACATATGTCGTTCCATAAATCTACTATATGAATTTCGATTCAGTAGAATTAGATATTCCTGGTATCCTCTTCATATTATATGAATATGTAGCACATGAACTGTTAAATTGTTATCCAATTGTCTCTCTTGCTATGTGAATGGTCCACCTTTTTTCTGGTCATATATATCTTGGATATTATCATTTATAAAACATCTTTGCATAATTTCAATAGATTTCAGGCTTCTTGTGCCCATAATGAACCCCTCCATTGCCCTTTGAGTGATTCTCATCTTCAACTTTTTGGTGACTATGCGATTCTAAGACTCATCAAGGGAGTGAGGGAAGAAGAGAATACACATTTATTGAGCATCTACTATGTATCAGGCACTGTGCTAATTGTGCAAATATCATTTCATTTGAACCTCACAACAATATCCCTGGAATAATATTGATATTAAAAAGATAAATTTTTGTTTCAGGGAACCTGAGCAAAATCTCCCAAAGACAATCCATTCAACACTCTAGGCCCAGTTCATTGTCCATTTGTCATTTCTGTACAAGACACATATACTCAGAAGATTCACATTCAAATGTTTAGAATAGTCTAGATTTTATCCCCTTGTTTTTTTTCTGTGTAGATAATTAGGCCAAATTCTTTTGGATGACTCTGAATTTCATTTAAGAGATCCTTCTGCTGTTCTTAATAATCTACCATCATTCTAAGTAATATTTTACAAGCAAGTTTATATGTAATACTGGTTTTTCTTCTTGGTAAGGAGATCACATATATACTGCTTGAGATGATTTCTAGGCTTTTGGTTCCCTCTTTATGGCAATTAACATATACTTTTTTAATACTTTTTTTTTTAATACACATGCTTTATTATTATAGAAATAATTCAGTTCTTACATTGTACTACATATGGGAAAACAATGCCAAGTTTAGCAAACCAATAGCCAAGTTAATGTCTATGAAAATTGATCATGGCAGTTCTTTATTCCCTTTTCTAATCTCTCTGCAGAAACAGGAAGAAGATGGGCTAGAAGGCCAGTTTGTCTTTGGTTCTTTGTGCTGAGGGTTGCTATGACTAAAGAATGCATCTCTAAGTGGCCTGGCTACCAGAGATGATCCTTTCCTGCACTCAGCTAAGCTGATCCTCAGAAAGCAGACACAGCTGGAACTATACTCTAACTCTTTCTGGAAGTTTAGAACCTGTCAGAGTTTGCCTTCCACTGACCTAGCCTTTGAGAACCTGGCATCCCTTCCATACTATGATGATGAGACATTGATTTATTTAAAATTTGAAAGTTTTCTTGCTCTCCACAGCTCAGAAAAAGATATTATCTTTCTTTAATATAATTTTTTATAATAATGTGTTTTCTTATTTTTAATCTGTTGATCCAGCTGCAATTTAATTGATTTTGTGGAAAGAGAATCTAAATTTATTTTTATTTGTAACTACTTAATACCTAATCCCGGTTGTTATTGTCTATTGGTTTACCAAACACCAATATTTAGTATGCATTTGTTTTAATTTGGAGATTTTTATTGTGTTCCACAAGCAGGGCAATATGAGGGCAAGGTAGAGAATTAAAGCTGGAGACAGGAAGACACAAGTTCAAATCTTACCACTCTCATAATAACAATGACTACCATTTATATAGTACTTGAAGATTCACAGACACTTAACATTTGTTATTTCATTTGATCCTGACAAACTCTGTGCAGTAGATGCTATTATGGTGTCCATTTAAAAAGTTGAAGTCCAGAGAGGCTAAGTAACTGTCTAGGATCACCTCACTAGTAAATGTCTAAAGGAGGATTTGAATTCAGGTTTTCATGACCCCCAAGTCCATCATTGTATCCAGTATACAGCCTAACTGGCTAAGCTATGTGACCCAGAGTAAATAAGTTAACTTCTCTGCATTGTTTTTTTCTCATCTGAAACATTACCTCTAAGATCACTTGCAGCCCTATGGTCTATTTAAATATCTTTTTTTGTTATTGTTTTTGTCAAGTACTAGATATTTTTATCAAAATTACTATAATATATTTTAAAGTCTAGAAGAGGAAACCCACCTTTATTCACTTCTCCCCTTCTAACTTTTGATATGCTTTTCTATTTATCTATAAAAATTTCATTATTATAGTTCTATAAAGAAACCCACTGATATATTTGTTGGTATTGTATTAAAATATTCTTATTATATTGATCTAACCAAGCCATGAATAGTAAATTTCCTTCCAGTTATTTACATCATTATTTCTTTCAGCATGGTTTTATATCCAAGTTGGGTCTTTTGTTTATTTGTTATACTGTTGCAAATATAATGAAGCAAAAATTCTACTATAGTACTCACTGTGGTATGTGATGGAGGTGATCTAAAAATCTTAAAGGTTATGTCAATGGAACAAAAGCTGTGATATGATCTTCCAAAGCTTTAAGGAAGGTCCCTGGGGACCTTTTTCCAAGTCTATTTTCCAAGGAACAGGTTAGCTAAATATAGAGTGGCTCATCACTAGCCTAGTGAGGAGTTCCAGAGTTACATGGACCTTGGGCAATTTGACAATTGAAAAAATATAAAACAAAACAAAGAAGCCTTAGTTTAGGCCTGGGAATCATAGTTCCCTAATTGTTGTTTTATTTATTATGTTTTTTTTTTCCATTTTTAAAAATAGAGCCTAGTTCAACTTTCATACTGTTACTTTTAAATTTATATGTCTGTGTTTACACACACACACACACACACACACACACACACACACACACACGATTTTGTTTTTTAAAAGCCAAATTGGCTACACTGAGCCATCTTCTCTGGTTTCTCAGCTAAAACAGAAGGGAGAAAAAGCTTGAGATTTCTAATAGCAGTAAATACAATGGCATGTACAGCCCTCAAGGAATAATCCAAAGGCAGAAGATTGAAACAATTCAACTCGATTTCAGTAAATCAAATTTTAGAAATCTGTTTTTAAAAAAATACAAATATCTGTCAACTCCAGTATTGTAAAAGTGTTATATTTTACATAACCATAAGCATCTAGCACTTAATATAGTCCCTGGCACATAGCAAGTGTTTAATAAATGTTTATTGATTGATTGAAATACCTGTCTGGCAGAGAAATAGGCTTTCGGGCAAATATCGTTTGCACTGTTGAGACTGTGTCTGTCAAAGGCCTCATAGTGGCTTTTGGAGTCAATGGAGATGATTTTCCAGCATTACACTGTAATTTGCTTTCTCCAAAGTCTGCCTAAGAATAAAAGAGAAAAGAGGAAATTTATCTTTTGTCTACCATTTTTACCTTGTGAGCTTTTTCATAAAACTTCGAATAAAATATCTTTTGACCATTTGTCTATTGGAAAACCTTGTTTTTATAAACTTTGAGCAAATTTGACTTTTTCTGAGAAAGTAAAAATGGATTCATGATTTAAACATAAAGGGTAATACTCTAAGCAAACTAGGAGAGCAAGAGATAATTTATTTGTCAGCTCTTTGGAGAAGGGAGGAATTTATGACAAAAGAAGAACTAGAGAACACTATGAAATACAAAATGGATCATTTTGGTTACATTAAATAAAAAATCTTTGCACAAACAAAACCAATGCAATCAAGATTAGAAGTGAAGCAGAAATCTGGGAAACAATTTTTACAGCCAGTATTTCTAATAAAGGCCTCATTTCTAAATTATATAGAGAAGAGAATCAAATTTATAAGAATACAATCATTTCCCAATTGACAGTTAAAGGATATGAACAATTTTCAGATAAAGAAATTAAAGTCATTTATAATCATTTAAAAATGTTCAAAATCGCTATTAATTAGAAAAATGCAAATTAAAACAACTCTGAGGTACCATATCACATTTATCAGACTGGTTAAGATGACAGAAAAAGATAATGATAAATATTGAAAGGAATGTGGGAAAACTGGGGTATTAATGTATTGTTGGTAAAGTTATAAACTGATCTAGTGATTCTGGAGAGCAATTTGGAACTATACCCAAAGAAATCTACAGAAGCATAAAAACTATAAAACATATCTTTTGAGTCAGCAGTGTTACTTCTGACTATATCCCAAAGAGATAATAAAAGCAGGAAAAAGATTCCGTATTGAAAAATATTTATAGCACTTCCTTGGTGGCAAGGAATTAGAAATTGAGTGGATGTTCATCAATTAGGGAATGATGAATATGTTATGGTACATGAAGGTATTGAAATACTATTATTTTATAAGAAATTATGAGTAGACTGATTTCAGAAAAGTCTGGAATGACTTACATGAACTGATGCTAAGTGAAGTGAGCAGAAAGAGGAGAACATTGTACACAGTAACAGCAAGATTATGTAATGATCAACTATGATAGACTTAGCTCTTTTCAGTAATGCAGTGATCCAAGACAATTCCAATAGACTTGGGATAGAAAAATGCTATCTACAGAAAAATATCCAGAAAAATAACTATGGAGACTGAATGTGGATCAGAGTTTGGACAATTTCACTTTTTGGTGGGTTTGTTTGATTTTTCTTTCTTGTATTTTCTCCCCTTTTGTTTTGGTTTTTCTTTCATAACGTAACTAGTATGGAAATATGTTTTAAAATGATTGTATATGTATAACCTATATTTTGCTTGAGGTCTTGGGAAGGGGGAAGATATGAGAGTGAGGGAGGAAAAATTTGGAAGGCAAAATCTTACAAAAATGAGTGTTGAAAACTATCTTTACATGTAATTAGAAAAATAAGTATTACTAAAGAAAAAAAATATTTTCCCCTTCTCTATTACTTGTTTATCTTTTCTTTTGAACTATTTTGTTTTTACAAAACCATTTCAATGTTATACAATAAAAATTATTCATTTTATCTGACTTCAAATATCACCTCTCTTGCTCTTAAGTGTATTTATCTAACCACAACCTTTCTCTGGAGCTCTAGATCTCCAATTTTAACTGTCTATGGGTGTAACTAACTGTTGGTTGGCATTTTGTCCTCACTTACGCCCTCTAGTGTTAGATTAAAGTAGGGTTTCAGATCTCAAGATATGGATGTAAGGGGTGATTTGCCAGAGTCTCAATTTTTCATCCCAATCTTCTGATTGGAGCAACTAATTTAGAACAAGGCTCTTGTTCGCTCCAGGCCAAGGAAGTACAAGTAGACTCATAATTTAAATAGGTTACCTTCTTGAGGAAACCTTCCATGATACCTCAGCCAGCAGTAATTTCTTCATTTTCCGAATTTCTGTATCATTTTATTTAAACTTCTCTTAATGCATTTAATGTGCTTTTCAATCCTTTCTTAGCTTAAAAAGGCCGAGGTCTCCCATCTCATCCAGTGCCACCTCCAGGTGTCTTGATCTATATTTGGTTCTGGAGGGGAAAGTGAGGCAGGTGACCTTGCCCAGGCCTCCCTCATAAATCATTCACTTGCAGGTCAAGAAATCACTTCTCTCATATCATGGCCCTCTTTGAGAATGAATTCTTCCTTTTATTATCATTATAGTTCTTTCTCCTAGAGAATTGTAAATTCTGTGAGGGCAGGGAACATCTTTTATTCACCTCTGTTTTTTCATAATCCCTAGCACAAGACTTTGCATAAAAATAAGTACATTTTGAATTTAAAATGGTCCACAGTAGAAAGACACAATACTTTGGTAGAATAACTAAGAAATTAACTGTAAATTGCTCAGTAAAAGTCCTTGGACCTCAGTTCTCTTTATAAAGAAGCCTGAGCCTTGGAGCAGAGTAACCACAGTGATTTTAGGAAGGCTGACTAAATACTTTCCCCATGTCATACATGCAGACAATGTTAGCCTCCGCACTATGTAGGAATTGGACTTTAAGAGAGTAAGTTGCCACATCAATTCATAATTAATGTGTAGTTATCAGTGGGATCAACAGGTAGAATGCTGGGAGTCAGGAGGACCTGAATTCAAATCTAGCTTCAGACATGTACTTAATCCTGTTTGCATCATTTCCTGGACTGTGAAATGAATAAGAGAAGGAAATGGCACATCACTGTAGTATTTTTGCCAAGAAAAACCCAAATGGATCACAAAGGGACTATTATGACTGAAGCAAACAGATAACAACAACTTTAGGACCGAATGGGATTGATTGGATGAATTATTTCTCAGTACTGAGTCACATGATCCCTGTTCCCAGAACTGGGACTCTGGGGAGGGGGAGTCATATGATCTCTGGAGGGATGAACTTTGAACCCTGAGATATAGGAAGTTGCAAGAAGGGATGCGACTGTGGGAGGCAGCCAACATTGGTGACCATTGGTCAAAGAAGGCTATGTCCTTTTAGTCTATGCAATGAGGAGGCGCAGGTCTTTTGCTTTTAAACCCTGGACAAGCCAGAAGCTGGTCAGGTTCCAGGAGCATATGGCGGAGCTGGGATGGCTCCCAGGTGCTCCTGGGCCTCTCCCTGCAGGGATTAAATAAATGCTTTCTCTTTGTACTTGAAAATGTCTCTGATTAGTTAATTTGGGAAAGGGGGTCTTGCACCCGTCCCACACAGTTTTGTGGGGCTCAGCCGGGATCTGTGGCTTCCCAGAGAGATGGTCGGAATCCTGATTGAGATCAGACTCTCAGCCTCCCTCTCAGTGAAGAATGGGCGTAGGAGAGACACTCAGATAGAAACAGAAGGCACACAAGTCTTCAAAGATGAAATCCAGGTGAGAGAGAGCCAGATAATTTATGCATGTGTGATCCTGTTAATGTGCCCTTGAACTATCCTTGTGGGCCCTGGGATCACTAAGCCTTGGCTGATCCCGATTAAAGGGTGAGGACCAGGAAAAGGGGTTCTGTTAGCGGCATAGGACGGAGGCACTCTGGTGGCTATGAAAGTAGGCAACTCCTTCTGACCCTGGTCTGTCAAGCCACCCTGGGGGGCTGTCAGCTGTGCATTTGCTAGAGGGTGAGATTGGATGCTTTGAGAGGGGGCTGTCCAACTCAAATCTTTGTAGCAAAAGGAAAAAAAAAAAGTGGGTATTTCTGTTGTATGTGGGAAAGTGGGGCAGGGATGGTCTCTTCCATGTAATCTTTGTGTTTGTCTTTGTCATGTTTGCTCTGTGAGCTAGAATTTGTTAGGGGAAAAAAAAAGAGAGAGAAAGGTCTGACTTTCTTGTAGACTCCAACTCTGGTCAAAATTGGAGCTTTAGGAAAAATCCATTGGGAATAAAGATTGGGAAATTTGGCAATTGGTCATTTCAAATTGGTCAACTGGTCAATTCAATTAAATTGGGAAGGATCCTGAAAGAGTTAAAGAGCATTTCTTTCTTTTCCTTTCTTGTTACCTGATTGCAGCAGGGCCACATGGGGCCAGAGGGAGAAAAAGAAACTATGTTGTTTAGTGAAATTAATTATTTGAAATATGATAGCAAAAGCAGTTTTATATTATTGGGAATTTAAAGCTGTACTTGATTGGATTTTAAGTTAAAATATAGGTTATTAAAACAAAATGCTGGTAGCTTACCTTAGGGGAGGTCATGTTTGTATCTTCCTACTTAGAATGGTATGTTGCTTTCTAGAAATATTGGATAATTTGTAAACTATGAGTTATGCTTTAAAATTTTGTCAGCTCTGCTAGACATGTGTGGGTTTTATGGAGTTATTTAACTGTGCAGAAAAATTGAATAGGGATCGGTAGTTAGGAGAAATGCCATGTGGAATAGGGGAAAGTCGGCCATGGAAAGGGCCTTGTCAGGTGACAATCTAATCCTCTTCTCCCCATTAAATGTGGTGCAGCTTCTTTCTGGCTCAAACATTAATTGCTTATACTGCTTAAAGGAACCACCTACATTTAAGTAGTGTTAATAACTGAATGTTTTATTTTTATTTTTCAAGTCTATAGCTGTTCTAGCAGGTTTGTTGGAACCGTAAATTTTCTAAAAGCAATTTATTTCTATTAAGGTATCCCATCTGTCTTTAGCAAATTATTTAATGTTTATTTAAGTACATAATGATCTCCTTGTTTAAGGAATATGATAAAAAAAAAAAAAAACTAGAGCAGAATTTTAATCTGATCTGATAATTTGATAGTGTTATTTCCAAATATTTAACTTTTTTTTTTTAGAATGAAGAGAATTGAAGAGAATATTAATGTTAAATCTGAAAGGTTCTTTTATGTGGAAAAGGATATTCTGTATGAGGTTTAATTGATTATATTGAGTCATCTTAAAGTTGTACCATTATTTAAAGGTACTCTGAGAATAATAGTTTTTGCTTTTGTCCCTTTGAAAATGTTTCTGTTATGAACAATATGCAATTTAGAATTTTTCTATGTATGGGGTATTTTAAAAGCAAAATGATCTGTGTAATGTTGAACTTTGAACCATAAACTGTATAAGCTGTGAACTTTCTAGGATGAATCTCTTACTTGAGAGCTAGACTCATCTGAAGCTTTGATTAATGATAATTGCTGTAGGAGATAAAATCTCTTAGGACTGCAGCTGATATTATTTGGACTTTTAAATTCAGGTATGACTGTCTGGATACATCATCAATCTAGTGCTCCACCATTTGAAAGGAATATGCCATAGGCTACTCAGAAGTTGTTACAGGTGGGAGTTAGTATCTGGGTACGAATTAGAAGGACGATCTTGATCTCTGCTGAAGTAGGATCCTTTTGACTCAATTTCCCAGTGGTGTTCTTTTGAATGAGAACCCACTTGATTATTCCTGAGTCTAGCTTAAGGTGGAATTGTTAAAAATTAGGACAGTTGCCTAATGTAAAATTGTTTTAAGTAAATCATGTCCCTGATTTTTCCTCTTATAGTAAATGTCAGAGCAAGTGGTCAGTGGAAGATATAAAATACAATAGAAGTATATAGATATTTTAATTTGCTGCCCAGCCCTGGAGGACTTTCTGGTCGCTGCTATTATATCTTTTAACTCTTTTACTTCCTGGGGCTAGATTTTTCTTTCTCTAAAGACCTACTTCCACTCAAGTATTTGGGGCCATTCCCACTTTCCCTTTTGTTTATTGAGAGAAAGCAGGCAGTCTTATCACACCATGATTAGACTAAGGTTTTCCTTAGGATCCCTAAATCTGCCTTTTTTTTTTTGACAGTCTTTTTTAGAGTCTTTTACACTGTATGTTGATGGAAGGCAGGGCTAGGTCCTTGGGATCTCTGGAATCCCAATTCTAGACACCTGTACTAATTGGGTAAAAACCTTCCCTTGTAAGACTCTAGAGTTTTTGCTAGAAGAGATCATACGCACTGAAGGGCACATGTTCTACACATTGCACCCACTCCTTTGAGGGAACAAAAGCAAGAATTTAGGAAAAACATTCTTTGGTATCTATTCTATGAAAGCTGTCTGGATGAGAGGGATTTATGATAGTCTCATCTCCCCCCAGCCTTCTTCTGGGGGGGGGGTGTTCCTGGTTACTGTCCCTAGTAACCTCCATATTAACTCCACCTTTGTTTATTCTTTCTCTTTTACTCATATTTAATTCTTATATTTTAACATACTTGTGAGAGTGGCATCTTCCAGACTCCAAGTCTTGAAATTTCAATCATTTGGTTAGCCTGAAATCACCCGAGAACCTGATTCTGACACTTAGCACCCGATGCTGCTGTTACTGACTACAAGTCACTTATCTCTCCTCTTAAATCTGGACCCCACTGGAGCAGGGCTGGCTCTATGTCCCTTGTCAGCCTGAAGCAGCTGCAGAAGATGAGACCTTTGTCCCTTTGTCCCAAATGAAGCTGGATCTGGACTGCTTGAGGTGGGGATGGTGTAACTATGCACCTGAAGCCCTCAGCCCTCCACAGTGCTGTATTCTATGGCCGCCAGATGCCAATCTGTTCTGTGATGACAGAGTTTTCAAGACAGATAGTAGGAGTTGGAAACGGGGTCTGATTCCTGTTCATTATTTTAAGCAACAATATCCTGTCACCTGAAATGCTAATGCACTTAATCATTAGAATAGTTCAAGATTTAGCCAAGTTCAGGAGTAGTTAAAGTAGTTCCTGAAAGCTTCCACTAACGGGCAGGGGTCAGTTCTAAATGATAGAGGGCAGATTACAGTTAGTATTGAAGAGGGACCAGCTTGAAGGCCTGGGTTACAGAGATGCATATATTGGGATGAGAAATCTTCAAATGGATGAAACTTTCTTCACCCAGAAGTAACAATAATGCTTAATATTCATGTAGTACATTCAGTTTTGCAAAGTGTTTTACATATGTGATCTCATTTGATCCTCACAACTGCTGCAGACAACTATGCTGTAGATTATGAATGGATGTGACTATTTAAGGTGAACAATTCCCTCTAGATCCTGCAAATTATGGAGGATAACATGTTCTTGAATGCAAAACTTCCCTGAAAACCATCTCAATGTTTATTCATGAGGGGAAGTATATATTGAGATAAATATCATGATTATGCTCAATTTACAAGTGAGAGGTAGGTATTATTATTATTATCATCATCCTTAATTTACAAATGAGAAAATTATTAATGGACCTTTTCTGGTCCATTAGTAAGTATCCGAAGTAGGATTTGAATTCTTGTCTTCTTGACTTCAAGACTAATAGGCTAACCACAGCAACTCCTCACTGCATTAATGCAGCTCATTATACCTGGAAGGCTCCCATACATATTATTTGGGGATTTTTGTGCAGTTATAGCAGGTTCAGGCTCTTTCAACTCCTGAGATACAGTAAAATCACATATTCTAGAGGACCAATCTCTAAAGTGAGAGAAGTGTTTTGGCCCAAAGGAATAGGATGAGATCAACCAAGTGGACATTTGCCTTTTACTTAAAGAACTCTAATGAGGGGTAACTCACTATCTCCCAAGAAAACCCATTCCACCTTTGTTTAGCTGTAACCATTAGAAAAAACTTCCTAAAATTTGCCTGCTTGCATTTCTCCCACAAATGCAGGAGGAGAAACCTCTGGCTCTGTTACCACTTCACTCTCTCTCACATGATTTCTCAGAACTACTGCATCTCAGGAGTTGAAAGAGACTTAATTTGCTGTAGCTGAACAAAAATCCCCTATCTAACATGCAATAAGGTCATTTGGGTGACCTTGAGCAACTAACTTGAACTCTCTGAACCTCTGCTTCCTCATCTGTAAGATAAGAAGGTTGGCTTAGATGGCCTTTCTATAGTCACATAGGCACTAATTGGTGGAGCTTAAACTAAAATGCAGGTTTTCTGCCAAATGAATTGCTCTTTCCGAATTTGGCTTGTGTTTTATAGAGACATTTGGCATGATTTTCTGATATTCTATTTTTGGAGTGGAAGAGACTCATTCTGATTTGGGGATGATGTTTTAGAAACACATTTTCTGTTGTAGTTTCTACTTACAATTAGCTGTGGTGCTGTTGTGAAAGGATCCAAAAAGGGATTAGATGGATCAGCAGGGAACGTCTTTATCTTTCAAAAAAAAAAAAAAAGAAATAAAAAGAAGGATATTATTTTAATTGCACAAAACTAAAGGTGAAATCGAATTTTTCAAGCTATAGCACTATGTTTTAGAATGTAAAACTGAGCCAGTTCATGATAGTGAAAAAATATAAAAGTAAAACCTCAAAACATAGTTAGATACTCAAAGAACAAAGGTGAAGAGCTAACTAGGTGGCTTCATCCATGCAATTAGACTGTTGTGCAACCATAAGAACAATACCTTGATTTGTATTCATGCTTACCTGATGGAGGGCTGGTGGTCGGTCTCATCACAGAGAATACCCCTCATCAGGGTTTTCTTCATTGTCACAGGGATCACCAGGCATGCTGGGTCCCAGTGGCAAGACAAGGCTCTCTACATAAGAGGGTCACATTTGTTGTTGAAAAGACTTATCAAAAATTGGGGGGTAGATAATGAGGAAAAAGCTACTTCTTGGATTCTGCTCACGACTGAATGCAGTAAATTAGTTCAAGAGCCTAGTGGCCCCAGTGCCATGACAGTTCTCTGAGGAGGACACTGAAGATGCACTTCCCGTAGATAAACTGGGTTATGCGGGTGACCTTCCCAACTGGAAGCAGAATCTGCAGTCAGAGCATTCAAACTATGGTTGATTAATGTTTGCTAATCCATATTCAAGAACTTCAGAGTGGTTCTTGTAGCCTCATGATACTCTAAGAAGTGAGTCAGGATTGGAGTTTGTGAGATATTATAGGTAGAACAGTTCTAAAAATCACAAGGTTCCTAAGGGTGTGGTGGACTAGTTCTGGTGCTAATCCAGGGATTATCACCTCTTTTGAAGGAGTCCCAAAATGGCCTCAATAGGGGCTCTCTGGCTGTCCCTTTCCCCAAATGCTCTTTGCACTTTCATCTTGCTTTTGTATTTTACCAGTTAAACATAGCAATCAGTGCTTCATTGCAACAGACTTGGTGCAGGTAGGAGGGGAAGGGGCTTCCAAAGTCTGCCGATGCTAAATTGTGACAAGTATCTAATAATCCAACAGATTTCACTAAGGTCAATATGTCGGTGAAAAACAAGGTATTGTAGTGATCTACCCCACCACCACCACCACATTTTGCTATATTCACAGTACGAGATAGATGGTTTTATCTATATGAAATATAAGGAAGGGGGTTTATAAAGCAGGGAGGAACATTCCCCCCCACCTGATAAAAATTTGGTGAGAGGAAGGGTTCTGTCTTGGAAACACACCGATGATAATTGCCCAGAATGACTGATAACTTAAAAAGTGACTACTCTTACATTTTTTGTAGTGAATACAAGCTGTGTCATCTAAGGTAGAGCTTAGGTCTATAGAATCACGAGTATTCTCATCCTTCCAGCGGCCACCTTTGCAGGACACTCTCAAGGCTGATGGGCGTCTACATAGCTATACCTACCAGCCTTGTTTTGATTGGAGGGCCCATGCAAGCTTCATTTTTCTCTTCTTTCATTTGAATAGAAATTTGAGGATAGCAACGAGAGTGTGCAGGATTTATGGCACTGGAGGACTCTGCCTGCTCATAAGGAGAGGGGAGAAGAAGAGGAGGAAGAAATGAGAGGAAAGGAAAGAAGGGGAAAGTGAAACAAGGGAGAGAGGGAAGAAAGAAAGGATGGAAGGAAAGAAAGGGAGGAAGGAGGTAAAGCGCAAGAAGCATCCATCAACTTTACACCACTCACGTGTTGGACACTCTAGGGCTCCCCCCACTCCCTCTCTTCTCCCAACTAGTTCCTTACACCCCTCCAGATGGCTTCTTGTCCCTCCCTCCCACTTGTTTTCCTCCTCCTCCATTTCTCTGAGACTCTTCTCCTTCTCTCCAAAACACAAGTCTTTTTCTCTATTAATAAAACCAGATGACAAATCAATAACCTTAACCTTTTCCCACTCCCAAACTTAAATGTATCTTGGAGGGTGTGTATGTGTGAGTGTGTGTGTGTGTAAAGTTTGTCTTAAAAGAATATGGCTTAGTTCTGAATTTTCACTTTCACTTGTTTTCATTTAAGTTTTTTGAATGTCCTTGAAAGAAAAGTCTGTGTTTGCATCTTTGCTCTCTATATGTCTTAAAGCTATAATTGGGTTGAGAGAGAGTGCCTTTTCTGATTCCCTATATTTCCTTTCCCAAGGCCCAAGACAGTGCCGTGCATATAGTGAAAGCCAAGGAATATTTGATGAGTAGAATGCATAGATGAAAAGTGCTCAGTTATAATGACTGTAACTCAAGTTCCAACACCAGTTTTTATTTTAAATTTGGATCACTGAATCAAGAAAATGATATTTTTCAGTATTAAATTTAATTCAGACATTTAGTAGGTTGACTATGTGAAAGGCACTGTTTTAAGTATTGGGGCGACAAAGTTAAAAGCACCACCAGCCCAGCCCTCCCTCAGGAGGTGTATTGAATACTGGGTGGGTGGGAGAGACACATATACAAATAAATGATATAAAGCAGAATGGAATAGGGCCGAAGGAGAGGTACAGACAAAGTGCTCTGGAACAATCTGAAGAGGGAGAAAACACTCTCATCTAGGGGGAATCAGGGAAGGTTTCATGGAGGAAGTGGTGCCTGAGGTAGGCCTGGAAGACAGAAGGCTCCAGCAGGCAGAGATGAGGCACAAATGCATTCCAAGCATGGGGGATGGCCTATATGAAAGCAGAGAAGTGGGAAAACAGCTAGTAGCCCAATCTAGAAAATAAATAAACCATGGCTCAAAAAGGTAGGTTTGAGTCAGTGTTAAGTATCAGTATAATCCGAATAAGGAGCCATGGAGAATTTTTTAACTAGGTGGTAATTAATCAGGTCTATGTACTTGAAAGATTATTTTCGCAGCTAAGAAACTTTTGTTGTATTTATCTTGCTATAGAGAATAAAAAGAGGCCTCCTGTCAGAATTCACATTCATCAGTATTCAAGGAAATTTTAATGTCTTTTTCTTTTTCTTCAGACAGTTCGTTATTCTTTTAGATCAAGGATTCTTAACTTGCACTCCACAGATCCCCAAGGGATCCATGGACAGATTTCATGCATAAATTCAGGTGGGGGAAAATATTACATTTTTATTTAAAAATAATTGATTTCCTTTGTGACTCTATTTGTATTTTAAAAACATCATTCTAAGGAGAGATCCATAGGCTTGACCAGACACCATGTCTCCATGACACTAAAAAGATTAAGAACTCCTGCTTTAGATTATAGGTTTTTCAAGGTTTTGTAGTTCAATGTAGACACATTTTAGGTGTGTCTGGCTCTTTATGTTCCTATTTGAGGTTTTCTTGGTAAAGATACTTGAGTGGCTTACCATTTCCTTCTCCAGCTCATTTTACAGATGAGAAAACTGAGGCAGATTGGATTGTGTTTTGCCTAGGGTCCCATAGCTAGTCTCAGGTCAAATTTGACCTCAGGAAGAAAAGTCTGACTCCAGTTTTAATGAACAGTAATTTGCTTCTTTTTTTCCCCCAGAAACAGACACATCTTTAATATGTATTCCTTTGAGTGTGCTTTTTATCATGTAGTTCATATTTTTAACATATTCTAAGCTGAGTTACTTTGTACAGAAACACAACAATGGGGTCTTCATCCTGCTAGCAGAGAGAGCCTGAATGAAGACAGAATCTTTCTCAAGGAGGGTGAGGTGAAAAAGGTGTGTTTGGTTGCATAGTACTATGGCAGTACTCCCCCAGCCTTTGCTTCCAGAGGGGCCATAGCAGCCACTTCTGTGATATACAAGGGAACACACTCTAATTTCCCTCTGTCTCAAGGAAAGGGAAATTCAGTATTAGGAGCCTCCAGATATCATTAGGAGAGAACCCTCAGAGAAGACAAACTTCCTAAGAGGTGGAAAAATACAGTCTGTTTCCATGCTGTAGTTTCTCATTTTATTGTTTGGCCTTGGGGGCATATTCATAATAAGTTATGTGAATTTACAATATATTTGCCAGTGAGCCAATCAAGATAATGTGATGAGGCCTGATTGTATTCCAGCTAGGAACAATGGCCTTTAGACATATCATCCAGACCTTTATCTCCAACTGACTTTACTTGAGAGTCTAACCAGGAAAACAGCACAACTAATCTTCCCCTCAAAATTTACCCCTCCTCCTAATTTTGTTATTTCTGTTAATCCCATATTACCCTTCTTTCCAGACTCAGAACCTCAGTGTCATGTTTGATTTCTTCTCTCATTCTAGTCATTTCTTTAAAATCCTGCAGATTCTATTTTAATAATCTCTCTCATATCAATCACTCTCATCTTAGTTCAGGCCCTCATACCTTCTTGCCTGGCTTATTTTTAATAGCCTCTTAACTGGTTTTCCAGTCTTTTATTTCTCTGACCCACCATTCACATGGCTGCCTCAGTAATCAGATCATGTCACTGCTCTTACTTAAAAAGCTTTAGTGATTTCCTATTGCCCAATGAATAAAGTAGAAACAAACTGAATTTTAAAAAAATTGTATATGGTGTAGCTTAAATCACAAACTGAAATAATTTTCCAGGGTTTCAGCTTTCTGGAATCATAAAATCAGAGAATTTCAGAGTTGGAAAGGACCTCATTGATTCATATCCAATATCTAGTCCAATTCATATCTCCAAAAGAATTCCCATTATAACATACTCAATAGAATGGTTGTACAGCTTGTTCTGAAAGATCTCCATTGCTTTCCAAGGCAGCCCATTCTTATTTGAGAATGCTCTAATTGTTAAGATTTTTTTCTCTGATATCAAGTCTAAGTCACCTCTTTTCAACTTCTTTTTCCATGATAGACCTTTAAATATTTGAAGGCCAAATCTTGGCATTCAATGGAATGGTAGAGATCATTTAATCCAATCTCTCAACCAAAAAAGATATCTCTTCAACAACATCCTAGGAATCATCTGGCCTTTCTTTGAACACTCACATTGAAGAAAAAAATCCTTACCCAGTGAGATATCCTATCTCATTGTTGAACACATCTAATTGTTAGTTCTTTCTTGAAAGACTCTTTGCTTCACTGTAATTTCTACTCTACTACCTTCAGTTCTATCCTCTGGAACTTTAGATAATCAATCAAAACCTTCATCCCTATGGCTGTTCTCTTCCTATCTCTCAAACACTACTGCAAAAAAAATTTTTTAAATCAGACTGAGTAAAATGATTTATTAAGCTGTCTTGATTCCTTCAGGAATTTGATCAGACAAGACACCATCAATGCTCACACAATGGGCCAGATTATCTGGGGCTTAGCTTCAGAGTAATGACATACTTTAAAATAACTTTTAAGGTTCAGACCTCTTGATGTCAAATATTTTTAGAGGAGTTTAACCCAATCTTAAAAATGTTTTGAGCTACTTATATCCTTCAGGTTGCATTTGTCCTATTTTCTTTTTTTCCTTCTGTCAGGGGAAATGGAGAACTCTAATCATTATTGCAGAACCTTTTATGATTATATTGAATTGCTTTTAAGCTATCTCTTCTCTAAGCTAAAAACACTGAAATTTTTAGCTTTTTCTTCCTACATCTGTCCACTTCCCACTGAAAATGTGTTGTATTTAATGTTGGTTTTTGGTTTTATCTTGAGACCATTCCAGGGTTAATTCAAAGAATCTTAGATACAGAAGGGACCCCATAGGCCATTTACAATATTCCCAACCACAAATCAGTTATCATTCAGGATGAGTTAGATTTTCATTGAGGAGGAATAAGCTACCTTCTGAAGTTGTCCATCTCACTTCTGCATAACTTTATAGGAAGTTTTATCTTATATCAAATTTAAATTTACTCTTTTTTCAACCTCTGTTTCTAGTATTGCCCTCCATCAAAACAAGTTCCTCTTCCATGTGACAGTCTTTCAAATATCTGAAGATAGCTATCAAGTCTCCCCCAAATCTTTTCTTCTCCAGGCTAAATATCCCTACTTTCTTCAATGGAATCTAATAGCAATTAATACTTATTGTCAAAATAATTTTTCCTTATGAGCAGATCTAACCATCTACACAACCAACTCTAGTGGCTTCCTCTAAGCCTTTAGAAGAAAACATAAATATTCCTTTTAAAACTCTATGCAACCTGGTTCCATCGTGCCTTTCCAGTTTCTCTGGACATTACTCCCTCTCCCACATTCTTTGTGTTCTTCTTCTTTCACAACAATCCATCTCTCATCATCTTTGCACTACCCTGTACTCCCTGCCTGGAATATATTCCTTTTTTACTTCCCCCTCAAAGAGTCTTCCTCTTCCATTAAGATATAGCACACATATTTTCTGCAATATTCGTGCCTTTCTTCCCAAATTGTTGTTCAGTCATTTTCAATTATGTCTGACTCTTCATGAATCTGTTTGGGGTTTATTAGTTTTTTTTTTTTTTTTTGACAAAGATACTGGAATGATTTGCCATCTCCTTCTCTAGTTCATTTTACAGATGAGGAAATTGAGGTAAAGAGGATTAGATGACTTTCCAGGGTCATACAACTAATAAATATCTGAGGCTAGATTTGAATTAGGCCCAGTGCTCTATCCACTGTACCACCTAACAGGTGTAACCACCTAACTGCCTAATGACTATAATTTGGGTCCAGCTATTCAACCAGTTCTGAAGCTTCTTAATTTTATTCTTGTTCTATTAAGCAGTGACATAAAAACATTACACAGGATATAGATGATCCTAAGTACATAGGGGCTGGTCAAAGAATAATAGATAGAAAACTGAATGATGTGATCCTTGGAATGTGAGGAAATTTGATGAAGGTTTCCAGCATGTTGGTTAGATCCTCAGTGAAGGGTTTGTGAGTGAACTGGGAGGAAAATTATTGAATGGGATGCAAAAGTGTGAATAGATTGTTATGGGTACCATTGAAGGTATATCCCATGTCTATCTAGCCAAAAGGAATATAATACTATGAGAGGTCCATGTTCTCATTATAGCAATGTTCCCTTCCTGTCCACTTTTCTGTAAAAGTTATATAATTAGTAAATGGTAAATCCACAAATTCAAGACTTCTGGATTCTAAGGCCATACTATTGACTATGATTTTTCTGCTGATTCTTTTTAAATAATGAGAGACCCCAACGATATTGAAAAGAGGGGATTGTGTTTAAATTTGAAGAAACCTGAGACCCTGAGAGGTTCAGAGATTTACCAAGTTGTAATGGCAAAGCTGGGATTTCAAACAATGTCCTTTGAATCAAGGTCTCTTTTCCCTGTGTCATGCTGATAAAGGAGCTGTAGTAACCTGGGCAAGGAATCAAAGAAAGAGCTTCCTCTCGGCTGATAGATGGGCTTTTGGCAATCTCTGGAAGAAATGCCAGGAAATAAAACACTTTCTTCAGCAAAAATCTGGACAAGGGTATTTGTTAAAACAGCACATGTGTCATTCTAACTTTTAATAGCCACTGCTATGTGTGAGATTTTATTTTTAGTTGAGAATTGCATTTTTCTCTTATTATAAAAGAAAAATATAAAAGCATATTATAAAGTATAAAAGTAATAATAATAAAGCATTTATATAGCATCTTAAGGTTTGCAAAGCACTTTGCAAATACTATCTCATTTTATCCTTATAACAGCTCTGGAAGGTAGTCACTATTGTTGCCCCCATTTTACAGATGAGAAAAAAAAATACAAAAGTTAAATGACTTGTCCTGGGTCACATGGCTAATGATTGTTGAAGTGTCTAGGCTGGAGTTAGAAAGATTCATCTTCCTGAGTGTAAATCTGATCTCAGGCATTTACTAGATGTTTTACCCTGAACAAGTCACTTAAACCTGTTTGGTTCAGTTTCCTCATCTGTAAACTGAGCCAGAGAAGGAAATGGAAAACCAAATTTTGAAAAAAAAAAAAAATCCCAAATGGGGTCCACAAGCGTCACACATGACTGAAATGACTCAACAGCAACTTCTTTGTTTCAAATCCAGCAGTAAATCCATGATGGCACCAAGATGTATAGTTGTCACATTTTATTTACTGATCTCCTACTCCCAGCAAAAACAAAACAAAACAAAATCTCAAACCCTAAAAGTCCTTGTGCTTCCTACTTTATTAAAGTGACATTTCCTTGTTTCTGTTAAACTAGACAAATCCAAAGTACAAGAGAATGAAACAAATTAGTTTTCTTAGAGACCTGCTTAATTAAAAATGATGAAAAGTAGATCATTCTCTGCTAAGAATTGTACCAATGAATTCTCTATTCACATAAATGCTTTGGTATTCATATTATTTTAGTAAGAAAAACCTTGTACAGTACTAGCATAAGGGAAGGCTATTTGTCTGTTGTTCTACATTTCTTTATATTATTTTTATTTAAAAAACAAACACCACCAATGTCCTTGAGACTCCTTCTATATTATTGAGCTTGAGTCCTAAGAATGACCCAATGTTTGTTTCCATAAAACTCATAGATAAACTTCTTATTTTAAAACTCAGTTCTCCAGTCCTGTGTCTAGACGGAAATATTTTCCTAGTTTAGCCCCAAAGATAGCTAAGTTTGACCCTTGACCCAAAAAGTCCATCCAGTTTAGATCTTGAAAGGTGAAGAATGGTCTAATGGGTTTTTAAAGATTACATGAGTCACCATAGTCTGCTTTGCTAACCAGACAAGCTTCTATATGGAGACAAGGATCCAGAGAAACTCAGTATTCGTTACACACCTTGTTGTGTTAGGGTAAAGTTCCCTTTTGAGGAATCTGGGCAATGTAGTAGATAGAATGCTGGGCATGGAATCAAGAGGACCTGAATTCAAATCTGCCCTACCAGCTGGGTAGGGTGATCCTGGGTAAGTCATGTAACCCTGTTTGCCTCAGTTTCCCCATTTGTAAAATGAGCTTGAGAAGGAAATGGCAAATTTGCCAAGAAAATCCCAAATGTGGTCATGAAAAATCAGACACAATTGAACAACAACAATTGCAATTCAAACCTCCTTTTATTAACTGTTCTATACCTTGGTGACGAATGCCTCATTTTATCTCAACATTGATCCTGAACAGGTTGTCATTAATAAAAATCTTCAGAGACTTCATTTTGTTTATGGAATAAAATTTAATCTCCTTGGTCTGGCATTCAAAATTTTTCCTGATGGTCCCTCTTTTCTGCAGCCTTACTTCAAATTACTCCTCTCCCTATACTTTTCACTCCAGGCAAACTGTCATGTTCCCTGACCCCTGAACACAATATTACCTTCTATCTGTTCTTTTCTCAAATTTTTCCTCCCTTTTTGGCTTAACTTGTTAAATTCCTACCCACACTGGAAAGCTTTTATTAAAGACCCATGATCTCATCTAGCATTCTAGGATCCATCAGTAATATTAATAATAACAATACTGATGATGAGAATGATAGCTAACACAGCACCTACCATGTTCCATGCACTAGACTAAGCACTTTACAAATATTGCCTCATTTGATCCTAAAAACAACCCTAGGAGTTAAGTGTTATTTTTATCCCCATTTTATATATGAATAAATTGAGGCAAGTGATTTGCCTAAGGTCACACAGCTAGAAAGTATGAGATCAAGTTCTTGGTTCCAGGCCCAGAACTCTAGTCACTGCACCACCTTCTCCCCTTGCATTTCATATATCATTTTTGCAGGCAACTCTCTAATGTATTTATATTATATATATATATATTACATTTCATATGTAAAAGGGCATATTATAGTTATCTTAGTGTGTTACTCCCCTACTCAACTCCATTGATTTCCTCTAAAATCAAACAAAAACTTCTCTTTTTAGTTTCTAATGCCCTAACCAATCTTTCCAATTTCATTAGCCATTATTCTCCTTCTTGCAACCTATAATCACTGCAAAAGTGATTTTTCTCTTTGTTCCTTACACATAACGCTTCACCTAATTACATCCATGTCTATAATATAGTTCTTCTCATTTCCATCTCATAGAGAAGCCCTCTTCCTTCAAGATGCAGCTTTAGCGCCAACTTGTACATGAAAACTTTCATGATCCCTCAAATGCCTTCCCTCCCAAATGATTTTGTGTGGAACTATTTTGTATTTATTCTTCCTCTAAATACATATACATAAACGTATATCCTTGTTATCTATTTATTCAGAACTAAGCTTTCTGCCAAGAAGAATTATTTGTTCCAAAGAATTTGTCTCTCTAATGCCTGCTTCAGTGCTGTTAGGTGCTTAATATATATTTACTGATTACTTGTTTGATTTCCTATTTTATTCTTCTCTTAAATTGTAAGATATAGGAAAAAAGAGACAAAAGGTGGACTTAGCACATCACTTAGCATTCTGCACATTAACATTACTAAGCACATACTGCATCAGCACCTCATATTCACTGGGCTCACCTGTGTGTCTTAGATTCACCTCATGATTTGTACGGATTCTCCATTTGCATCTCTCCTCTATATGGCCTCTAAACTTCCCTCCAACTAGCAATCTTATAGCTTTGAGCTTAAATTATAGCAATAGCCTCTTAACCTACATCTCTTCCTACAGTCTTCCCTCCATGAGTCCATTTTGCGCACTATTGTCAAAATAATCTCCTTCCAGTTCTGAAAGGAATTGTGTTATTTTCATCTTAAAAGAACCATCAAAGACCACAGCCTACCTTTAAAGAACCAACCTGTCCCAGTGACCCCTCTATTATCAAGCTTGATATTTGAGTACTTCAAAAAAGGGTCCCATCCATTTTAGCCACAGGAATCTGTTTGCTGTGTCACATGCATAACTTGCCCATTCTCCCCTATATTCCTCATTTTATGGTTTTATTTTAGGCTCTACCTTATTTAGGTTCCCTTGGATTCTCTTTCTTTCATCCCTAATCTTACTCCAACTTGTTCTTTCTTTTAACACAACTACAAACTTGCATCTCAAAAGCTTTCTCTATCCCACTTTGGTTATTTGCTTATTCTACATCATTTTAGGTATTCCACGTACTATTCTTATTCATACTATTCCATAGAGATGTTTCCCTACCCAACCAGGTTACAAGCTCTTCAGAGCAAGAACCACATGTCCTCCCTTTCTCTCAGCACTTAGAAGAAAAATTTTCATTTGATAGGACCTTAACACATATTTATTCACCAGCTTACAGAAGTGTGATTTCATTTTACCTGTAGAGGAACTTAGGTCAAGTCTGTGCTAAGTCTAGATAAGTTCTCTAATAGCTGATAAGCCCTTCTCTAAATGATCTATGGTCAATAGTTAACTATGCGTTATGGAAATGTGTTAATAAGTTAGTGGACATTCACTTTGGATTTTGAGAATTTGTCAAATTTAAAAAAATACCACTTTTAATAAAAAGAAAATCTCATGGTGACTGCTGGGGGGAATAGCAGTTGCTTTTATTTACACTCAAATTTGAATCTTTGTTAATCTCAAGTCCTGTATATGAGTAGAAGATAAATTGAGCCCAGGAAGATTGCAAGGTTATTGATCCAGAATTATGAGATTTCTGCATCAAGGAATTTTAATAGAATATAGGATACCAAGGTGATCTCTGTGCCATATTTATCAAATTGCAAAAACCTCTGCAACAAAGCTGTACTGGGGAGAGACAATTTACTTTCCTCCCTCTGATGAATGTGTGCAAGGGGCAGAGAGCAGGAAGGTGTGAAAGCAGGACCTGAGTGGGCTGGTTGAAAAGCAAAAAAGAATCACTAAATGAGCATTTGAAGCAGGGGAGTAAAGAGGTTGACTGCTGGGAAGATACAGAAGCAGATGGATACCTGGCATGCAGCAGCCAGAGAGAGGGGGCTTATATAGAATTAGGTCATCCCACAAACACATGAAGCCAAGAAGCTGCAACACAAGCAGGGACGAGACTGACAAAGAATGGCTTAACAAGTGAACCTGCTGTGGAAAGTACTGTAGTCATACTCAAATATGTGAAATATAACAAGACCCAGAATAGCTTCTTTCAAGGATAAGGGTACAGAAACTCTGAAAGTGTCTATCATATCCACCAAAACCTGAAGGAAAAATGCAGTCCCAGAAATTTATTGGAATGAAGGATTTCAACTCATATTATTGAATGTATGTTGAATACAGCATTGAATTAATCTTTCTAAGAGGTATATCATGATTTGCAATGATCCAACATGTGCCCTATGGTTTGTAGCTATTCTCATTTGTAGAGATTTCTTTGAAAAGAATTTTACTTTGAAAAGCAAATTCTAAAATTTACCATTGGTGTAGCTTCTGTGAAATCCATCAAAAGGTCACCTGGTCCCAGGGTAAACACATCTCCTGTGTCAGAGGGACTCTAAAAAGGCAGAAAATATTTCCAGATTAACAATGGCCCATCATTTAAAAGTATAATATATACTATATTTAATAAGAAAACTATAGTTATACTCCACATTTTTCCCTTTATAATATTAGTAATGGGAAACAGGACTAGCCAAATATGGTCTAAACTATTTGCAAACATCAAAAAATGTAGCTCAGGTTTTCAATCAATGTAATTATTGCCTCAGACACTAGTGTGATATTGGGTAAGTCACCAAACCTCTGTCTGCCTCAGTTTTCTCATCTGTAAAATGGGGATCATAATAGTACCTATTTCCCATAGTTTTTCTTAGAATAAAATGAGATATTATTTGCAAAACTCTTTGTAAACCTTAAGGCAGTAATGTAAGCTATAATTTCTCGAGGGCATAATTTCAAAGAATGCAGGATTGTTAATTTTCAAGACCTAGGTTCTAGTCTCATTTCTATTATAAACTAGCTTTGTGATTTTAGGGGAGATAATTTCTCTTGGTCTCTATATTCCTATTTGTATAATGGAGGTGAGGGATGATCTAAATGATATCTCCAATTCTTTTCAGTTTTAAGATGCAATGATTCTAAGATTTGACATACCTAGATAACAAAAAGCCACAGATTGTAGAGAAATAGATCATACATCATGACATAATCATGGAAGTGACAAAAATTCATGGAATAATAATGAAAGATTACAGACTAGGTATAGAGCTGATTTTTGTATAAGCTTTGACTACACTGTTCTCTACGTTGTGTTGAATCAAAAGGGGAAGAATGACATGCTTTCCACTTCCTATCTATATGTACTGCAGGTTCAGTATAGTCAGTCCTTTGTATATCTCTTCCCCTCTTGTACTGCACCTTTGCACGGGGAGATAGCTGGGTTTGCCCTTCCAGCTTCTGAGGTGTACTGATTTTCTGGGATGCTGGAGATCCTGGTGGTCCTGATGCTGTTGTTGCCATGGCAGCAGCCAGGGCTGGAGGAAGGTCATCTTCATCACTGTGGTTACTGAAAGTACATGAAGCTCTGCTCATTACAACAAAGGGGTTTCCAAAGGAAGGAGATTCAAGAAGGATATGTCTTCACAGGGACTGACCTAGTTATTTTGTTCCCTTAATATTGACCAAGCAGCTTACAATTTTGTTTCCAAATTATTTTTAAAAAAGCTATTTGCTATAAATTATCTCCTAGAGGGAAAATAAAATGCATTTTTTTCCATTTTGCATGTTGGCTTAAATTTAGTTTGATATTTTCCACTGCATATAATTCCTTAATAATTGCTAATTTGCTCTTTTAAATATATTTATCAAAAATAAAGATATATTAGATCCTTTGAACAAAGACTGAAAATTGTTCAGCTAAACACTGACACTTCTGACTACATATGCACGCAAACACACACACACACACACACATACATACACACACATATTTTGGGTATGTATGTTTTCCTCCAGGATGGCTATAGATTTAAAACAATGAACCTAACACAACTCTGTTAGCATATACAATTTGCTGAAGTTTATGGTGACATTCAATCCAAATGTGGACAGTAAAAAACAGTTTAAGACCAAAAAATGGTGATTCTTTTATAAGTGTAAGGACCCTTTTTAGAAGTCTATCAAACACTCATGAGGCTTTAAGGTAAAAAAACAAAAACAAAAACCAAAAGCAACCCTCATTTGAGAGAGGCTCTCATTGCCAGAGATGGAAAGGATTCTTCCTTCTCCTCATTTTTGTCTTCTGTTTGGTAATCCTGACTCTTCAATGCTGACGTTATTCTGCAAGAGCCACTATGCTCCCAAAAAAATTATGGGAATAGGGTAGATCTTTGAAGAGACTCCTTATATAAGATTATAAGATTTCTTAACTAAGCAGTTTTCCCCCACACCAGTTTTCTTAGATTGCCTTGAAAAAAAAAAGAATTATCAACATGTTGATTCTTTTAGAAGAGCCAATTCTTTTTTTCACTTTTTCCCCCCAGAATTTCTTATTTCATCCCTTTGTATCTCCCATGTTCACTAATAATCACTAATTTTCCTCTACTCAGGTACTTAAATAAATATTTTTTTTAAATGAAAAAAAAAAAAGCAAGTTTCATATTCTTGATAGCAACAGGGCTGTCTCTATTACCAGGAAACCAAATGTTTTAATCATTTTAAACCCTCACTATGGTAAAAGGAAGGCATCTAAACCACTTCCCCCATATTCCTTGTCATTTTTACCATAACTTATGTGGTAGATATGATATAGGGTGTGTGTGTGTGTGTGTGTGTGTGTGTGTGTGTGTATGTGTGTAAATAATTTATGGAAGGGTATAACCAGTGACTGGGGTAGGATCAAGGATGTAGTTGGAAGGAGGGGAGCATTAAGAGGAAATTCCAATGATGTAAAAACAAAAGACTACAATAAAACATTTTTTTTTTTGAAATAAAAGGAAAAGAAATAGTTCATAGAGTTTTGCTACCCTGTTAAACTTCTGCTTTATGCCATGCCAAACCTTCTGTATTTTATGATCTGCTACTCATTCCATTTGCTCAGTTTGCTTCCATCCTGCTCAGTTTTCCCTCTTTTCCTTTGAATTTAGGCATTTACATATCATTTTGAAAATGTGACTTGGTCCAGGTGCTTCTCAGTTACAAATGTTCAGACGCCTTACAATCAGGCTTTCTTAAGGAGAAGTCTAAATTTCAGCAATCTGCCTAAAAGTTCTATATCATCTATTCTGAATCACTTCAGAATATGCAATTCTTCCCATTCCTTCTGTTGTCACTTCTTACAGCCTTGAAACTTATCTTTGCTCTCCTAGCATTTCCAACACACTAATCCTAACCACCTGATGTTCTCTTCCTATTCAAGGCTTGTCATTTTGTGAAATTTTATCTAATTAATTATGTGTGATGTGGCTTTCTACCATCCCAGTACAATTTCTTTTTCCACCAGAAAATATAAGGTATATAAGCTTCAAGAGGTCAAGGTCACTTATTATGTATGTGTGAAAATTCAGCACTCACTAAGGAAGCTATGTGAAGATAATCCTGGAAAAATGCATATATTTATCCTGAGGAAAACGGAACCTTAACCAGAATACAATTTCCTTTTTGAACATATGTAGAAAATGGAACCTTACCCAGAATACAATTTTATTTTTGAACATATGTAGAAGAATCAGGCATGGGATTACAAACTATGAAGACCATCCTTATTTCTTACCTTGTCTATCTAGCTGTGAAGTATCCCTGGAACTTTGGGAAGTTTGGAGAGTCTAGCTCTGCACTTACAGCTCCTAATTTCCCCCCATTCATTCTAATATACCAGCTCTGACTACTGTAGTGAACAGTATCAATGTACTACTATATATGTTATTTATATTGTGAAAGTGAAGGACAAGAATTAGATAACATGGTCCTGCGTGAATATCCATGGAAAATTATAATAACAAAAGAAGTTTTCTAACATCTTGGAATTACTTTCTGCTAAGAGAAACGCTGCCTCTTCCTTAAGGATTAGCCTACATGGCTTCAGGAAGTTACTCCAGAAAAAAAATTTTTTTACATAGAGAAAACAAAAGAAATTACCCCAAACTCTTTCTCACTTAATTTCTCATCCTCTATTTTCAGATAAACATGGGGAAGGATAGTATAGAAAAGATGGAGGGATTGAGATCTGTAACAACAGAGGAAAGATCCATTCTGATATAATCATGAATCTTTTAAAATATGACCTGAAAACAAATACTGTACAAAATATGAAAGTTCCCTCTCCTCTCTAATCCATTTAGAAGAGGAAAATATTACCCAATAGCAACATCTGAAATTTTATAAAGATGGGGGAGGAGAGAGAAATATTACATGTATATATTGTTTCCTTAATTTTTGTTACTGTAATATATCAATGAGAGGTAGTATGGAGTATTGAATAGAGACCTGGCATTTGATCCAGAAAGAGTTGGTTTTAAGTTCTATGTCTGAAACAAATTGGTTATGATTAGTATTCCCTAGACAACTCTCTAAGACCATAGAGTCTGGCTTTGCTTGTATAAAAATACCCAGAATGCATAACACCACATGTTTTGGAAGGAGGCTGTATATTCTATATATTTCTGTACCTGAAAATTAGACTACAACTCTTAAGTTTTAGATAAAGTGCCAACTTGCATTGGTGAAGCAAATTTCCTCATACAGGAGTTCCCTGTAGCAATAAGTCCAGTTCCTCTCTCTGATAGATCAACAAAGCTTCCAAGAAAATGAAATCTCTTGAATTGTAATGGTGTTTCTCAGTGAGAAAAAAGTGAATAGAGAGATGGCTTTGGAGGCAGGAAGACCTTAGTTCAAATTCTGCCTGAAAATGCAACTCTGGAAAAGTTGCTTTCTTAGTGCCTCAGAATCTCAGACAATTCTCTAAGATTGTCAATGGCAGAATAGGAATCAATCAGCATTACATTAGTTTTTTTTTTTTTTTTTTTAAGAGTTAGTTCCAAAGAAATCAAAATCTTCTTCCCTCCTTTTCTTCCTTCTTCCTTTTCACACCCCCTCCCCATACCCTAAAACTTGCAGTGTAGAACTCACAAACTGTATTGTCTTGTTAATTTTCTCACTCGTGGGGGTTTAATTTCTTGCTTCTCTTGCTTTTCTGTAGTTGGTTGAGTAGTTTCTACTTTTATAGAAGGAACAGGGCTTCTGGAGAGAGAAAAAAACACATATGGTAATATTTGTGTTTTAGTTATTGTTTTCCCAATTAAGTCACACCTGAATATCCTAATTTACTTTATGGATTAGAAATTTCATTTGCTTTATAAAATGTTAATTCAGGTACTATTGGGTTTTTGTCTTTGCATCTATCTCCAGTGTCTAGCACAGTAAGTTAAACATAGTACATATTTAATAAATGTTTGATTAACAAATGGAATTTGTTTCTCTTCCTTGTTTACTGATTGTATACATTTATTTATTTAGAATGTAAAAATTTGTTTTGATTAAATCAACACCCAAATAACCACTTTGGGATGTAGTTTATTGTTTAACAGCAATGAGGAATATAACCTTAAACTTTTATAGTGTAAACTTTGACTTGTATCCATTTATATAATATATCCAAAATAAACTAAATGCACAATTTAAACTCCAAATGGAGAAGAAAAGACAGACCAAAGTTCTTCTTGAAAGTTATGTATCCATTCCACAACCACTCAAAAAGCAAACTGCATTTTTAATATAGTCCCATTTCCTCCCTAATTCCAAGGGATGTAAATGTCTATTATTTTATCGTTTTTCAATTTTTTTTTTTAGTTATGTCCAACTTTTTGTGATTCTATTTGAAGTTTTCTTGGCAAATATACAGAAGTGGTTTGCCATTTCTTTCTCCAGCTCATTTTACAGATGAGGAAACTGAGGTAAATAAGATAAGTGACTTGTCCAAAGTCACACATATTTGAACTCAGATATATGAGTCTTCCTGACTCCAGACTTAGCACTCTTTCTACAGTGCCATCTAACTGCTCTAATTGCCTGTGATAAGCACCCAAAATAGGAAATTTTTTTCCTAATTCTGTTAAGGATGCTATGATCTTGACAATCACCCTATTTCATAATCTTGAAATAATTTTTTGTCTTTTTCTTCCCCCTCAAACCAGAAGCAGTTGAAAAATCTTGTTTATTTTATTTTCTTATTACTCCCAGTAGTCCCCTTGGGACTCACCTGTCTTCTCTCCGCTCCCACCCCCTACTTCCACACATGTACACCTTCTAATGTAAAATTCAGGCCTTCATTACTTCTCACCTGCTCTATTATAATAACTTATTAATTGATCTCTGTTCTTCTGATCTTTCCTTCTCTCTAATCCATTCTCTGCATACTTGCCAAATTGATATTCCTAAAACACAGATTAGACCCTGTAAACCTGTCTTACTCAAAGGTTTGAATAACTTCCTATTAACTTTAGGATAATCAGATTCAGTCTGGTTGAGCTCACCACAATCCACCTATCTTTCTAGTCACTTTATAACAATAATAGAGCAAGAAAAGCCCTTATAAATCATTTAGTCCTATTTTCTCATACTACAGGCAGGAAAATTTAAGCTCAGAGAATGATTTGCCTAAGGTCACTCCGAAACTCTACTAAACATAGATCCCTCAGCACCAAAGCTAGTACCCTTTCTATTGTATTATGTATGCCTTCTTTCATGTACTAACTTATCCAATCAAAGTAGCCTACTTTTTGTTTCCTATAAACAACATTCCATCTCCTAACTCAGCCTTTGCACAGGGGGATATCTCATCCTCCTTCCTCCATGTCTAAAATATACTTTCTCTTCCTCCTTCTTACTATTGATCTTAGAAACTCTAGCTTCCTTCACAGTTCTTGGCACAAAATATGTATTTAATAAACATTTTTTGATTAGATGCTGCCTAGATACTCCATGGGATAAATAAGTCTGGGACTGAGATGGAACATTCAAAGAAGTAGAGGAAAATTAAGTGAGAGTAGGGTCATAAAAACCCAGAGAAGAGAAAGTATTCAGGAGAAGAAGTTGATTGACAGTGTGAAAGACTAAAGAGAAGTCAAAAAGTATGAGAATTGAGAAAAGATTAGATATGGCAATTCCGAGGCCACTGGTAATGTTAGATAGAATAGTTTCAGTTGAATGATGAAGCCAGAAACCAGACTATAGTGGATTTAGAAGAGAATGAGAGGAGAGGAAGTAGAAGCACTAATTGTAAATGGCTTTCTCAGGAATTTGCCCATAAAAGGGAAGAGAGATATAGGAAAATAGCCAGTGATTCTAATCTTTGGAAAGACAGATGAAAATAGGGGAAATAAAGGAAGGAAACATGGTAACAAGGTGAAAAACAGATTTGATGAGTGAAGATTATGACTCATAATTCTAGGGAGTTCAGGGAGTTCAGCTTGGAGGGTGGAGAAACAACAATGTTTGGAGGAACAATGATTAGGGTAAAGATGAAGGTGGGGATCCCTGAGAATTTCCACTTTAGTAGATAATTGCTTCTCAGATATGAGATCCTACTTATCCTTTATCTGAACCCTGTGAAATTTGCTTTCCAAAAATCTTTTTTTTCATATTGTGTTCAGTTTTTCCTTCCTCTAAGATGTCATCTTCCTCCAAGTTCCCATTATTTCTAATTAAGAATCCAATTCTTTCTTATTGTTCAGAACCAGGTCCAGAATAGAGGCTAGCTTTGTTTCTTTCTCTACCTTTGGAAGGATATAATTATCATAAGTTTAAGCCAATAATCTATATGCTGCTCTGTTTTTACTAGTAAGAGCTTCATTAACTGTCATATCACTGAAATCCCCTGTAAGCAATATCTCATATCTCTACTATAGACTTTTGCTTTGCTTTCCAAATTCCTTATAAATTTCTTCATTCTGTCAATATAGTAATAGTATAATATCAGGACAATGTAAGTTCTTTTTTCTCCCTCTGTTGATATTCTGGGATACTCTCATCAATTTGGTCCTTGAGGTCTAATATCTTCAACCTGTCTTTATTCTTTGACCAATATTATTTTAAAAAGTCTTCCAGCAATTCCTGGAGGGAGTAAAATAGTAAAAGGATTCATCTAGTCCTCTACTCACCCCATATTCCCATCCTGTGAACAGAGAACTAAAATTTTACCTTGACTAACAGATCTTTAATACCTTTGTAGGATAGGATTGACATACTTTGTCCCTCATCCCCAACTTGCTGAACCAATTATAAATCATTTATTTATACAAGGATGTCCTAGTTACTAAAGAAAATCTTCAGAGAGCCAACAAATTTGGAGTGAAAGTGAATGAAGATGCCTGTTCAGACTAGAACATAGTTGAGTACCTTGATACTTAATATATAAGATCCAACCTATATCCAACCTACTTAATATGTAGGATCCAATCAATATGTCCCATTGACAAAAGAAAACAAAACAGGCTCTATTCCAGCATCTGGCTACAAAAACTATCAGGTGAGTGCAAGGAAGAAGGGAAGAATAGTAACAATTGGTGATTCCTTGCTCAGAGGTACAGAGGTAGCCATTTTTCAATATGATAATAACAGTGAAGTTTGGCCTTCTTCCAGGGCAGGCTTGAAGGCATATTAAAATGAGTAATAACTACTCACTTGTGGGAACTCATGTAGCCACAATTGACAATGCTGGAGAGGAGTCTAAAAAACATTGTCAACAATTAAAATGTCGTAGTCAAGAAACTGAAGACTATAGGGAAAAAAAAGGCTATATTTTTCTCATTGTGGCCCACTGAAGAAGGGATACAAAAAAGAATGTTTGAGAAGGTAATATGAGAATGCAATTTTCACTTTAGAAGCCTGGCTTAAAAAACAGGATGTTTCAAAAATCTCAGGGCAATATATTCTTTAATGGCTAAAGCTTTGGAGATTCCCTGCATAGGAAGGTCAGATTCTTGGCTAGAGATGAATATACCGAAAACTGAATTTTCTAGGTGTCTTACAAATCTAAGAAAATGGAGTTTTAAGAATTAAAAATGAGGGTAAGAGAGGAGACTACATAGGAATATCCCCCTAGTTTCTTATACCCAATCTGGAATATATTGAAACCATGATGGGGAAAGTCATGATGTGTAAGGGATAACTATATATATTTTCTTTTCTTAAAAAATTTTTATTTTTAATAGCTTTTTATTTACAAGTTATATGCATGGGTAATTTTGCAGCATTGACAATTGCCAAACCTTTTGTTCCAATTTTTCCCCTCCTTCCCCCCACCCCCTCCCTTAGATGGCAGGATGATCAATACATGTTAAATATATTAAAGTATAAATTAAATACAAAATAAGTTGTCTATATTTTCTTTACTCAGTAGAAGCTCCTTGATGGTAGGAATCATCTCTTTTTGCTCATGTTTATATTCCTAACACTTAGCACAGTGCTTAGTACATAGAAAGTACTTGATAATTGCTTGTTGAGGAAACCCAACACTTGGAATTGGAAGAACTAATGAAAAGAGACAAATTTGATCTCATAGATATCAATGAAACTTGGTGGGATAAAAATCTATGATTATACTAAAGGCTGCACATTCCGAAAAATGCTAGGCTGATGAATCAAGAGCTAGAATTAAGGTTGCTGGGAGAAATATCAATAATTTCAGATATGTAGATGATAATGGTCTGATGGTAGAAAGTGAAGAGAAATTTAAAAAGCCTTTTGATGAGGGTGAAAGAGGAGAGTGGAAAAGCTTAATATCGAAACAACTAAGATCTTGGCAACTAGTCCCATCACATTCTGGCAAATAAAGGAAGAAGAAATAGAAGAAAAGTCAGATTTTATATTCTTGGGTTTAAAGAACACTGCACTTGTCAATTGCAGTCATGAAATTAAAAGGCACTTGCTCCTTGAAAGGAATGACAAATTGGGCAGTATACTAAAAAACAGAAATATCATCTTGCCAAGAAAGGTCCATATAGTCAAAGGTATGGTTTTCTTGTAGTAATGTATGATTGAGAGTTGGACTATAAAGAAACTGAGTATCATAGAATCAATGCTTTTGAATTGTGGTGCTGAATAAGACTTTGGGGAGTCCTTCAGACAGTGAGGAGACCAAATCAGTCAATACTTAAAGAAATCAATTCAGATTATTCACTGGAAGGTCAAATATTGAAACTGAAGCTTAAATATTTTGGCTATATAATGAGAAGATGAGACTCATTGGAAAAGACTCTGACTTTGGGAAAGATTGAAGACAAAAGGAAAAAGAGGTAACAGAGGATGAGATGGACAGATAGTGTCATGGAAACAACAAACATAAACTTGGACAGATTTCAAGAACTAGTGGAGGATAAAAGTGTCTGGTATGTCCATGGGATCACAAAGAGTCAGGCACAACTGAACAACCATGGCTCTATTATTCAAAAGAAACAAGATAAAGACAATTCCAAAGGACTTATTATGCTTTAAAATGTTATCTATATCCAGAGGAAAAACTGATGAACTATGAATGCAGATCAAAGCATACTTTTTCTTTATTTTTTTGTTTTTCTTTTTTGGTCTGTTTTCTTTAACAACATGACTAACATGAAAATATGTTCTGTATGACTGCAAGTTTAAAATATATTAAATTGTTTGCCTTTTCAATGGGGGGAGGGTAGGAAAGGAGAGAAAAAAATTGGAATTCAGAACAAATGTTAAAAATTGTTGTTATATGTAACTGGAAGAAAAAAATATTAACTTTTTCAAAAAGGATAGATAAGAGGTGAGGTAGAATAGCAACTGTTAATTAAGAAGGTATAATCCTGTGAGGGAATCCACAAAATTGATGAGGAAGTATGACAGAGAGTATTTGAGTAAAAGTCAAATGGCCAATGGAACAACAGTGACATTTTCCCCATGGAATATACATTACATACCACTTGACATAAAGAACTAATAGATCAGGAATTTGTGATTATAATATTGATAGAGGTAAGGGGACTTCAATGATTCAAACCAAAAATCCAAATATATGTTAGTTCTCTCTCTCTCTTTCTCTCTCTCTCTCTCTCTTGCTGTCGCTCTCGCTCTCACTCTCGCTCTCTCTCTCTCTTTCTCTCTTTCTCCAATTTCTCCTTTTTCTTCTTTTATAACTTCTTGAAATATCTTTATAATTTCCCTCTTCAAAGCTAGAGGAATCAACAAGAAGAGATTCTATTCTAGATTTGATTTTTACTAAGAGGGAGATCTTGGTTGTTGCCGTAGAAATGATGAGAGACTTCAGGGGATAGGATATGCAGTGGGGAAGAGTGGATTTTCTATTTATGAGTTTATGATAGAGAAGGAAAGGAAATCCAAGCTTATTTTGACTGTGGTATTTGGTACCACAGACTTTGAGAAAGTTGATTTCATATGGAAAAATCAGGTAAACTCTCAAAAACTAAAATATAAATAGGAAGGTCAGCCCCAGTAGGAATGGGCAGTGATCAAAAGTGAAACTTGGAAGACACAAAGAGTAACAGTTTCAATTATTAGGAAAAAAAGATCTCTGAAAAAGCCAATGTGAATATACAGGGAACTCACCAAACAATTTAGATTTGCAAAAGAAATTCTAAAATGATGGAAACAAACACAGAAAACAGAGGATGACAATAAGGCCACAGAGAAGGAGTTATAACTCAACTCTTATTTATGTGTTTTCTTGACAAAGAGAATTACTTTTGTACCTTAGTCAATCAGGAAAAGTTTGGGGCACTGGGAATTAGGAATGGAGCAGAGCAAAAGGGAGGACTGATTTGGAACAAGGAATAGAAGAGTGCTGAGGGCAGATTCCTCTTCCTCTGTGATTCTGCCTAGGTGTGGCCCAGTCAGGAAATTAAGAACTGAGCAACCAGTTCAAGATGGAGAAGAAATAGCTATGTTTAAAAAAATGATGGAATGGTTGGTTGTTTGGGGGAAAAAATAAGACTGATGATTCTAATGTCTATTCTACATACCTGGAATGCTCTCTCTCCTCATCTCTACCTCATGATTTTTCTGGTTTCCTTCAAGCTCCAATTAAAATTTCACTTTTTACAGCTAGCATTTCCTGGTCCTATTTAATTCTAGTGCCTTCCTTCTGTTGATAATAACATTTTTTTTTGTATATAGCTTGTTTGTGCATAATTGTTTATATGTTGTCACTCTCAATAAATTGTGAGCTTCTGAGAGCAGGGTCTTATCTTTTGCCTTTCTCTGTGTCCCCAAGGCTTAGTACACTGCTTAGCATGTAGTAAACACAAATGTTTATTTACTTACTGATTGTCATTTTGCAAGTGCATATTCACTATCATTCAAAGAACAATCTATTTCCCTATGAATTAATCCATAATATTACAAAGTAATTTTCAAAGCAGTTGTCTGGTGAAGCCATCAGTTCTTCCCTTTAGTTAAGTATCAATTACTACAAGTCAGTTGTTGACTATATTTCAAATTTTTGTCTGAAGCAGAGGAACTTTAACTATTTGAAAATCCATAAATCAGAAATTTCCTTGCAACCTTCCTCTTCACAGCCATTGGCTAATGCCATTCACATAACCTGAATCTATTTTTCAAGCCCACTGCAATTATCCAATTTATTTTATATGACTCGGACTTCTATCACAGAATTCTAAGAATGAAGCCTTCACTATAGTTGCATTTTCAAACTATGAGTTTGAGAATTAAATTCTTCTAGAAGACAATTAGAACATAGGTAAATTCAATCTTAAAGGAGAAAAGAATGGGGAAAGAGAATCAGTGAACAATTTGAGTGATGGCTAGGCATTATGGAAATTTTTTCTGTTCTATATCATCCTGGCTAACCCCACTTACCAGGTCATATTTACATCTTAAGCTTTCTGAAGGTTAAAATAACCTTATAGTAGAGTTAATCATGGCTACAACTGCTAATACTAATGATCATTAGTGTATCTTAAATCACTGAGCTCGAGTTGTTTCCTACATTCTTTGATCTAAAATTGTTGCAATTTTATTTCTTTCCCTATTTATTTAAAAATTTTTAATCTATTTTATTTTAATTTATGGAATAAATCAAGCATTTTCATAACAGTATAATTTTAAAAAGATAATTGCACATGAAACTGCAAATCTATTATGTACAATTTGCTTTTTAATATAAATATATAATAAAGTTATCATGTAAATTTCTTCCTTTTCCCACCCTAGAGATGGATACCATTAGGCACAAATATGTATTTATATGTATGTATGTATGTATATATGCAAAATCATTCTATAAATACTTGTATTTATCAGTTCTTTCTCTGAATGTGTATAGTATTTTCACAGGTCCTTTGTAGTTAATTTGGGTATTGATAATAGTCAAAATGAGTTATTTGTTTAAAGTTGTTCTTAAAACAATATTGCTGTTACTGTACACACTGATTTTCCAAAGGAAATATAATTTTGTTTACAGAAGAATGCTGAGGCTATATTGTAGGTTAAGTGGCTCATTTAATGGGTTCTCCCCCTGCCCCTTCAACTAAGAAGCAACAGACCTTACATTAGGGTCCTGAAGAGTGGATTTCTTATTGACATTTGCAAAATCCGGCTCCTCTTTCACAACCTGTTAAAGAAAAGAGATAGTTTAGTTTTCTACACGTGAAAATATTATAATGGCTAAGAAAATTGATATAAATGTACCCTAAGTTTTAAGACAATATATGAAAAAAGCAATTAAAAGCAATTGTTCAGCAATTATCAAGTTCCTATTATGTTCCAGGCACTGTGTTGAATACCTTCCAGACATGGAGACAGCAAAGGCAGAGTTGTGAATGGAGCTTAATGTCCAAAGAACACTAAGAAAGCTAATTTGGTTAGAATATATATGAAAGCTTAATAAGGCATAAAAGGCAGTTGATACTTGTCTATGAATGGCTAAATGCTAAACTGAAGAATTTGTATTTAACCCTGGAGATAATAGGGAGCCAGTGGAGTTTACTGAATAGAGGAGGGACATGATCAATACTGCACTTTAGAAAAATTACTTTGGCTGTTGTATGTAGGATAGGTTGTGGAAAGGGAGGAGGATGAGAGAGAAGGAGGGATTCCAGGCAAGAGGTGATAATGACCTGAATTAGGTGGTGTCCATGTGATTAAAGAGCAGGGGACTGATTTGGCAGATGTTGCAGATGTTGGGATTTTGCAATTGATTGAGTATGTGGAATGAAAGTGAGTAAGGACTCTGGCCTTTATAGGAATAAATATTGTGAGAAACTTTTCTTGACATCCATTTGTGAGCCCTGAAAAAGGAAAAGACTAGAATCTAATAAATGTTTGATTATTTTTGCCAATATGAGGTTATCACAGAAATATTACATGGGAATCATTTGACCAACAAGAATATTGAGGACCAGAGAAGGGAAGGGATTTACCTATGTTCACACAGCCACCATATATCAAATCCTGCAGTTGAATCCAGGACCTTGTGACTATTAGGACAAAGCCTGTTTCACACTGTCCCTCCTAGCACAGAAACCCAAATCCAAAGGGAAGACTCAAAAAACCCACGTGGGTCACTAGTTTCTTTCTCTGCTCAACATTCTATCAAAGGGCAGCAGATTAATCCTTTGTATTTTATCTCCTTTCTCTGGTCAGGGCCTCCATTGATGTTAGTGTTAACCAACCATTACAGAACTGCAGAATCCCAAGAGTTAGGCAAGTCCTACAGAGAGAGCTTTTTTAGTTCAACCTGAACAGAAATCCTTTCTATAATATTGTTCTGAACTAGTTATCTAGCTTCTGCCGTGGGATGTCTCTCAATCCATCCTTGCTTTGGCTGTTCAAGTAAATTTTCAAGGTAGACTTTATTTATTTATTTATTTGAAGTAATTGGGGTTAAGTAACTTGCTCAGAATCATATAACTAGTGAGTGTCTGAGGCTGAATTTGAACTCAGGTCCTCCTGCCCCCAGAGCCAGGGCTCTAGCCACTGTGTCACCTAGCTGCCCCTCAAGGAAGGCTTTTTTTGTTTGTTTGTTTTTTGTTTTTTGAAAAAGCATTTATCTGATGAATGATGCTAGGTCAGTCTAGTCATGTTTTTCAGTTTTAATTATTTTAACTTAGAACTGAAAAGGCCTTTAGAGATTATCTCCAGAAATTCTTAACCTGGAGATCCATGAACTTGAGTTTAATAATATTTTGATAACTGCATTTCACTCTTTATCAATTTTCTTTATAATCATACATCTTTTATATTAGGCATTTAAATTATTATTTTGAAAAGGAATTCATAGGTTTTTATCAGATTGCTACCCAAGAGATCTATGACTTAGTTAAGAGGATTAAGGACTCCCAAAGTCATTATTTTTTTTTGTCATTTTACAGATGAAAAAATTATATCACAGAAAGGTTGACTTGGCTGAGGTCAAGCAGATAGAAAGAAGCATAGCCAGTATTTGAACCCAGGACCTTTGATTCCAAATTCAGTTCTTTCTTATGGGGATGAGAAAATCATTGTCTCTTTTATGGATTTACTACTTGCAAGGAAAATCTTTTAAAACTTCAAATGCCATACATATGTTAATTTTTGTTATTTTGAGAAAGGAGTACAGAATAAATATGGGAATCATTAAAATTTTTGCAATGAACAAGTCTTTTTTTTTCTCTCCCTCTCACTTTCTTCCTCACCTCACCACTGAAAAGATAAAAATAAGAAAGGCCTTGTAACAAACCTTCATAGTAAAGTAAAGCAAATGGGAAAATTTAAAATTCTTGTCTTTATCTTTGATGTTATACCAGGCCTTGCATCAGTCTAAGTACAGTGTACAGCACACAGTAGGTACTTAACTATATTTGTGGGTAAGAACAATCAGCAATAAAGTAAGAAAGTAATAATGCTTAAAGTATCTAGGGTAAAATTCAGGTTGATTATATCAAGACAATAAGAGTCTGAAGGTAGAATTCATTTAAAAATTAATAACCTTTAATAACTCCTCAAGGCTACATTCTCTATTTCATGACCTCCCTAGACTTTCCATTTTAGCACTGCTCAGTGCTCTGGTCCTGCCCTCCCCCAGGTACCTGCAATCTCTAATCATCATCTATCCTTAAAGCAAGATAAGGAAGTAAGCAGATAATGCAATCAATGCTGGGTTTTGGAATCCTTATAATCTTGTGCAACAGATTTTTTTTTTTTGGGGGGGGGGATGATTCAGAGCAAAGTTTCCTCAGCATACAAAGATCATAGAATCATAGATTTAAATTTGGAAATTTAGAGACTGAGTCCAACTCCCTCATTTTACATATTAGACACAAAAAATTAAATGATTTGCCTACGCTCATACAGCTAGTAAGTATTTGAAGTAGGATTTAAATCAAAGTCTTCCTGGTGCTAACCCAGTGCCCTATACACTATATCATGTTTCCTCAAAGGGGACAGAGATGGTATAAGAGTTATTTCTCTCCTAAATGAAAACAATCAAACAAACAACTGCAAAAGAATTGAAAATGAATATTGCAACAAATAAGCTTGCCTCAGTGAAGGCATATGAGAAAATGCTTTTTCTCCACATTGGAATGAAGGTTGATTTGAGAATGAGGCAAGGATTTCCCCTAGAGGAATAAGGTCTTTTAAGAAGTGGAATGGAAATTGTAGAAAAACATAAGGTGATAAATTCTGAGTGGGAAGGAACCCCAAAGGCCATTGAATCCAATTTTCTCATTGCCCTTATGAAGGAGGAAAGGAGGTCCAGGGATTTTGCATGACCTGTCCATAATCTACCAATAAGAGTCTGAGGCAAGATTCATACCCAGGGATCTCCCCAATCATTATGACCTTTGGGAATGAAAGGTCATAAAAAGGCAAGGCCACATATTGGTTGGTCAGTTCTAGTATTTCAGTGTATTATCTCCTGAAACTGGTCAGAAAATAAGCATCTTTTTTGGATGTAAAGGCCATGTCTGAAAGGATGGATCCAGTGGTAACTATTCTATAAAAGAAAGAGTGGTATGAGACTATGACCCTAAAATGGCAGGCAGAGAGTTAATGGAAAAGGATACTTTGGGGGAAGTAAACATAGCTGTAACTAAAATGGTATTCAGGCTTCCATGGCTCACACAACTGCAAGTCTGAAAATAAATCAGGCCATTCTCTAAGTCCCCCCAAATGTGAACTTCTTGGGCAGAAAGAGAAGGCACTGAAGCTTCTGGGCAATCTATCAGCATCTCTCTGAAGAAGATACAGGAGATCCCCACAGAGTATCAGTACCTTCTGGAATTCTTTAACAAGGAACAAGAAGACTAACTGCCTTCAAACTGAAAATTGGACAGCTCCCCTGCTTCCAATTTATTCTTGTATAAGATGAAAGGACTGGAGATAAATTTCTAAGATTCCTTTGATTTCTAGTAGTCTATAATTTTTTATACCTTTCAATACTACTGAACTAACACATAGTTCTGTTACGTATTCAGCCCTATAAGGAAGAAGAACAAATGACTTTGAGTGTAGCTGGATCACTAAACCCCACAGAAATGGAATTTTTTAGAAAGCTATGTAAGAGATTCCTGCTCAGGTATGGGCTGGACTATATTTCTTGTGTGACCTAAGGCAAGTCATAACATCCAAGGGCTTTAAGTTTATAGATTCATAGATTTTTAGAGATGGAGGGACCTTTAAGACTGAATCCAACCATTTCATTTTACAGGTGAGATGTCCTGACTGTCACACAGCTGGTAAGAGAATGAGGCTAGATGGGAGCTCATGTTTTCCTAATTCCATGTCTGAGTTGTAAAATGAGAAATGAATTAGGTGACCTATGAATGCTACTCTAATTCTAAATGTGGGACCCTGTGATTTCTTGGATTGCTTCTAGCTCTGAGTTTCACATGGAATTCTTCCTTCAGTGCACTAGAGAAAAAAAAACTCTTTTATTGCAAGTTTCAAAGCTTATGATTCATGTTGCATCTCCCATCAAACTTCATCTTCTACTTTGTATGCATTTCTGGTTTAGGGAAAGTGCAGGGACCAACATTTCATAGCTTAATGACCTTGGTCATAGTTCTATCTATTTCTCCATGTTCATAGATTAATGAATCATACCCTTTTCCTGCTCTCAAATAGCAATTCAAATCTCTGTTTCAAAGCATTTGTTTTGAACTGGACCTAGGATTTTATTAGTAGGGAGAAATGATAGTGAAGAAACTCCTTCTACCAAAGCAGATCAGAATCTTCTTAGCAAATTATGGTCTCCATCTCCTTCTTTTTCTTTTTCTTCTCCTTCTCCTTCCCCTTCTTCTCCTTCTTCTCCTTCTCTTTCATCTTCCTCCTCTTTCTCCCTCCTTCTCATCTCTGCTTTTCTGTCTCTCATCTTACTTACTGGCAAGCTCCTTCATTCTGTATTGTGTGTGTGTGTGTGTGTGTGTGTGTGTATGTATATATATACATATATATATACATACATATATATGTATGTATACTCTCCTGTGTCTACTTGTTTTTATTCAATTCTTGCCATAGCTCCTTGTCTATATACATTCCCTGTCCAAGAGAGATATATTGATGGACTAATTCATAGAACTGCCCATAGAACTGCAGTAGGACAATTTACATTTTCCATTCACTGGACTTCTCTTATATGGTTGTTTAGGCCAATCTCCTTTGACTGGCCTTTATTACAGATCTTCCACAGGGCTTAATAGAATCAGCACAATGTCATTCACAGGAGCATTTGGAGGATCTCACCATCAACAGGAAATCCCTCTTCCATTTAGATTCTCTTTGGGACATCCGACATGACAACAATGATTCAGTTTCAGAAAATGTGTATCTTTCTCTTTCTTGAAAATATACTCAACAATGATAATTAAAAATCAATGAAAAAGTTCTCTCTTTAGGTGCTTCCCTAACAGGGGATTTGGCTATGTTTCCTTCTTTTGCTTTCTTTGATGGGCATATAAGATTGTGATGAGTTTATCAGATAAATAAAGGATGTAGAAATACTTCTGTGTATAGGAGTTCTGAAGGTAAAAGACGAGAGACAATGGTCTCCTGATAGCAGAAAATGTTGACCCTCTGACCATCAAGACTCGACTGAAATGGCCAGGAGTCTATATCTATAGGGAAATGATACTGCACTGAACAGAAACTGAATTAACATTAGCTCCTAATGGCTGTTACTAAAGAAGGAATAGAATTTTTTTATGTTTACATATATTGGATTTAACATATATTTTAACATGTATCATATATATTAGATTGTTTGCCGTCTAGGGCAGAGGGTGGGGAGAAGGAGGGGAAAATCTGAAACACAAGACTATACAAGGGTTGATGTTGAAAATTATCCATAAATATGGTTTTTGTTTTTTGGGTTTTTTATATTTAATTTTTTATTATAGCTTTTTATTTACAAGACATATGCATGGGTAATTTTTCAGCATTGACCCTTGAAAAACCTTCTATTCCAACTTTTCCCCTCTTCCCCCTATTCTCCCCTAGATGGCAGGTAGTCAATACATGTTAAATATGTTAAAGTATATGTTAAATGCAATATATGTATACATATTTATACAATTATCTTGCTACATAAGAAAAATCGAATTTAGAAATAAGGTAAAAATAACCTGAGAAGGAAAACAAAAACGCAAGTGGACAAAAACAGAGGGAGTGGAAATGCTGTGTTGTGGTCCACACTCATCTCCCAGAGTTCTTTCACTGGCTGTAGCTGGTTCTCTTCATTACTGAACAATTGGAACTGATTTGGTTCATCTCATTTTTGAAGAGAGCCACATCCATCAGAATTGATCATCATATAGTATTATTGTTGCTGTGTATAATGTCCTGCTCATTTCACTCAGCATCAGTTCGTCTAAGTCTCTCCAGGACTTTCTGAAATCACCCTGTTGGTCATTTCTTACAGAATAATAATAGCCCATAATATTAATAAACCACAATTTATTCAGCCATTCTCCAATTGATGGACATCCATTCAATGTCCAGTTTCTAGCTACTACAAAAAGGGCTGCCACAAACATTTTTTGTGCATATATTTTGAAAATAAACTTTAAAAAAAGGAGCAGTTAGGTGGCACAGTGGATAGAGCGCCAGGAGGACTTGAATTTAAATTTGACTTCAGACATTTAATGCTTCCTAGCTATGTAACCCTGGGCCACTCACTTAACCCCAATTGCCTCAGTCAAAAACAAACAAACAAACAAATAAATAAATAAGAAAGAAAGAAAATGTGCATGGCAGGTAGGATGAGCATCTGATTGATGGCACTTGATTGTTAATAGTGACTACAATCAGGCACTGGTCACAGCACTCCCTGGAACTACATGGCCATCTAGTCACCTTAAATTTTCTTTATAAATACAAGAAAAACATTCTGTTGGAATATAAACTTTAAGACTGCATATTGTTCTCTCAAACCAAATAAGGTTTCTTGTTTTGTTTCTTTGATTTTTGTAAACAATAAAGATAACAAGCTATTATATCTTCTACACCTTATAGTCAACTGTGGAAATATGGCTTACAGTAGAAAGTCATTTTTAAAAACTTGCTTATTGCAATTCTAGGTGTCATTTGTAGTGAGATTTACCAGTATGTATAAAGTTCCTTCTTCTAGTACTGAGAAAGTATAAAATATTTCTTGAAAATGAGTTGTAATGATAGGAGGCAATTGCCTTGTTTTATAGAAGAGTGCTTATCAACAACAACAATAACAACATTTATATAGTACTTACTATGTACCAGCCACAGATTCGGATCACATCTGATTATATAAAGAGCTTTGGAGTCCCAGGGGACTGTTTGTATCTTTTACTTTTCCATTGAATTCAATTCAATTCAATTCAACAAGCATTTATTGACTACTGATCATGTGGGAAATGCTGCTGAGTTCTTGAATGTATTAGATATGGCTGATTTTTGCTTTTTTTTAACTTTTAAATTCTGAACTTAATATCAACAAAAGCAATTTGAACAAACATAATAAAAATATTGTACACATATAAATTCTGAATTATTTTGTTGTTATTTCAGTCATTTTGGATTCTTTGTAACTCCATTGGGAGGGGATTCTTAGCAAAGATACTGAAGTGGTTTTCTATTTCCTTCTCCAGCTCATTTTATAGATGAGGAAACTGAAGCAAACAAGGTTAGTGACTTGCCCAGGATCATACTAAATGTGTGAAGTCAAATTTGAATTATAAAGATGAATCTTTCTGATTCCAAGTCCAGTACTCTATCCACTGTGTAACCTAGTTGTATCCTGAATTATTTACAATTTTTTAACATTAAGTACAGATCTGTACATTAATTTTTAACTAAGTAACTAAAATGTCCTGTTTGTTTCTATGTATCTTTATGGACTCTTTTTCTTCTGGGTATTACAAAAGCAAAATATAGGGAGTTCTCAAATTTTATGGATAATTTGAATGAAGGCAGAAGGCTGAGCTAAAATTTAGTAGGTTTCTATATTTTAAAAAATTATCAGTTCTTAGTCAAGACAAAAAAGCTTTTGTGCAAATGTTAGCATACTCAACATCAAAAGACAGTAGTTTTAAAAATTTTTTATATGACTTGACAAAACTAAGCTATTATTGTTTGAATCTTTCTGATTTGCGGTCCTTTTATCTCATCTTGAAAGCCTGGAGTAATACAGTATTAGCTACTATGTTCTAGCATCATAAAAAATATTTTTTATTTTTTTTCCCTTTCTGTTTTATATCTATTGTGCTCTTTAATGACTACCCTTTAGAAGGAGATAATTTCTATACTTTTCTGGAGGTATGCAAGTTCTAGACTTCTTATGTCAAAATGAGGACACTTAGTTGATAACTTTATTAGGTAACCATCCTAAAATAGTTGTCCAAGATACCTGACCAATATTGTTTCTAAAAGATAGCATCACCAAATACAACTCTACATGACTCAGTTTATTTGCTGTCACAATATATAATTTATGTATTTTAATTTGAACAAATAAATGTAATCTGTTTGTATGTACCTTTATGATTTTTCTCCTATTTATTTTGTAATTATTATTATTTACATAGTTGTCATTGTGTATATTCTGATTTTGCTTTCTTTTATTTTTTAAGTTTAAATCCATGATTTAATTAGCATAGAGTATATCCAGTGAGAAAACTCCATGCACCAAAGAAGACCTACATCTCTTTTGCAATTTAAAACTTTTTAAGAAATGATGAGCAGGCCGATTTTGGAAAAAAAAAATAAAACCTGGAAATTCATGAACTGATGCAAAATGAAGGGAACAGAACCAGGAGAATGTTGTACATCGTAACAGCCAAGATTATACAGTGAAGAACTTTAAATGACTTAGTTATTTTCAATAATAAAAAAATTTAATTTAAAGCCCTGAAAATTATCTGCCACCCCTAGAAGTTAAGGATTTACCTAGGCTTATTTAACTAATACATATGTCAGGAGCAGGACCTAAACCTAGGTCCTTCTAGCTCCAAGATATCTATTTTCTATACTATATTGTCTCTCATATCATGTCTCATGAAACAAAAATATTCCTTTGCATAGTTAGATCATCGTTTGTTTAGCCTTTCCTTCAACCATTGAGCACAAGTTGCTTCTAGTTTTCGCCATTATAAATAAAGTGTCTGTTGGTACAAATGAGTAATTTTTTTGCTTTTGATACCGATAAGGACCTGGTCTTAGAAGGGGGTATGATCTGTTTTGTAACTCTTGTTTTCCAAATAAAGGTTGTATAACTAACCACTTACTGGTTTTGTTACAGAGATTGTTGTTGCTTTGGTATGGGATGGATGAGATATACTCAGAGGTCCTTTGCAACTTTGAGTTTCTTTGAGTCTGACTATATATATTTTCCCAAAAGATTGTACCAATTCATTGCTCTAGAAGCAACCTAATAGTATGTCTATTTCTCCACAGGTGAGGCAAAATTGAATTTTACCCTTTTATAATTTTCTTTGCCAACTTAATGGACTCCTCAAAAGTATCTAATTTGTGTTGCTTTGAGTATTATGAAGTCTGAACAATTTTCAGATAGTGTTGACGCTATATATTTCTTCTTTTGAGTATAAAATTCTATATACAAATCCTTTTATGATTTGTCCTTTGAAAAAATGGACTTTGCTCTTATAAATGAGCCAATTTCCTTTAGATTTCAGAGTTTTGATTTTTATCAAATATTTTCATCCCAAAGTTTTTCCTTGTCTGCTATTTTACTTTTTTCTGGATGGATGAATTCCTTTTTCTTGTGCAAAGAACATTTTTATTCATTTAATTTGTTTTGCTTCCTATGCTTTTTTCAGTAAATTAAATTATACTTTCCCCAACTCTAATAAATATGATTCTTCTTTCTTCTATTTTTAAAATGTTTTAAATCATAGATGTTTAGATCATAGATCATCTCAGATCCATTTACCTAAAGTAAATGGAATTTATTGTACTTTATGGTGTGACATTTGGCCCCAAACCATTTTTGGCCACATTGATAATTTATTTTCCCAATAATATTATTGAACAACAATTCACTTGCCATTGTTTTGAAATTTTAGTTTAAGTTTAGGGATCCACTAAGTCAATCACCCATTCATCCTACTCTACTGAAAATAACTAACATTCTGATACCTTAACCTGGGATTCTTCTATTGACTCAATCAATTAGTCAAAAAGTATGATATGTTTTATAACTTTTATTTTGTATGAAATTTAAGTAAGAAAAGTCCTTGACTAAAATGATATATTTTGTAACTTTTATTTTGTATGAAATTTAGATAGAAAAAAAAGTCCTTGAAAGCCATTGAATATATAGAAGACTGGCATAGGAAATATCCTCATCTTGGTTAAGGAGACTTGATCATGTCTATGGGGGCATATAAAAAACCAGCATGTTAGTTGGCAATTGATTTAGTGATCGCAGCAGTGCCAGCCAAACCCCTGAGAAGGAATCTCTTGTAGGGGAGAAAGGGAGACTACTTCAGTTTTCTTATCTACCTCAAACTTTTAGTCAGAGAAAGATGCTATGAGCTTTAAAGTGTCTAAGAGATTCTGAATTTCCCATTAGTATTGTAGCACTATATCAGGAACAGGTTTTAGCAACTTTCTTACACTGCTGCTAAATGAAGAAAAGTCGCAATCTCTAAAGCATATTACAATTGCAGTCAAGGACTGCAAAGGAAAACGGGCTGCAGTGAACTATCAATCATCCAGCAAGTATTTACAAGGTGTCTAACCTGCGCCATAAGTGTTATAAAATATATCATTCAGGAAAAGACCAGAATTGATACAGTTAGGTGGTACAGTGAATAGAGCACTGGGCCTGGAACTCGGAAAACTCATGTTTGTGAGTTTAAATCTGGCCTCAGACGCTTACTAGCTTATGATCCTGAACAAGTGTCTTAACAATGCTTGCCTTAGTTCCACATCTATAAAATGAGCTGAAGAATTATTTGGTAAACCACTCCAGTGTTTTGTTTTGTTTTGTTTTGTTTTGTTTGCCAAGAAAACCTCAAAATGGGTTCATAGAAAATTGGAAACAAAATGATCAGAAAAAAAGTAATAGTCATATCTAAAACAATGGATAGTTTGATGAGTAAGCTAAATATTAAGGAAGCTTCTAGTGCCTTTCCAGTAAAGATTCTTCATTTGGGGACAATATTGTTTTCAGGTTATTTAGGTCTCCTTAAGGGAAGAAACTCCCCAGGAAGCAAAAAATAACAGCAAAAGTTATCATTATTGTCAATTATCCTATTATTGCTTGTATACCTTTGTAGTTGAAAAGGCTAGACCCCAATGAACATAGCACAGCATCTCCCTATAATGTTTCAAACCAGTTACTTTTAGAATGCAATTTTTCACACTCTTTAAAGCATATATCATCTTTGGAGAAAGAAAAGACATTTAAGTTCTGTCTATGCTGCATGAAGTAAAGATTCAGTACTTTCTCAATTCATTTTGATACATGCAACTATTATCCTTCAAATTTTCAAGAAATATTAAGGTAAAAGGATATTCAAGAATTCAGAATAATGGCCTTATCATTTTCTTTTATTGCATGTTCCTGAAGGGAAATGATTTTATTTGGCTTGTGTGAATTTTCTGACTTCTATTTAAAGATGATTAATTATGTTACATTACTAAATGGCTTTTTGTTGAATCTACAATGCACCTTGTGTAGTTTAGATATAGCCTTAAGGTACATCAGGAAAATATGATCATTAAATATTTTCCCCATTGCCCACTAAATAAAATTCAAACTACTTAGTGTGGTATCCAAGGCCCTACACAATTTACTGCTTAACATACTTTGCCAGCTTTATTTCAATACTCTCTTTCATCTATTATGAGTTGCCATGAAATGACTCTATTCCTAGAATTCTTTATCCTTGTTCTTTCCCTCATATCCACTTTAAAAAAATCTTTCCCATCCTTTTAAGCCCTTCAAGAGTACTGAAGTCTCTGGGGATCCCTATAGCTAGAAGTGAATTTTGATCTCTGATCTTATAGCATTTTCTTTATTTTATCTTTATTCCTGTCTTTTCCCATGTATATGTTCAGCTTTGTTAAGGAGAAGAACATAATATTTATCTCTATATCTACTCCACTGTTTAGCATAATGTGTTTATTTTCATCTTAAGTATCTAGCAAATATTTGTCAAATGAAAGATTTTCTGAGTGAAATCCTAGAGAAATCATAGGCTTAAAAAAACGAGCTTCTTAACAATCCAAACCTTCCAAATGTACATAAGAGAATAGAAATGACTTTATAACAGTCACAGACCTGGGCACTGGCTTTGGAAGCTGTTTCTATCTGGGCTTTTAGAATGTTGCATTTTAGTTGATCAGGAACAGGTAAAGGCAGAAGTGGGAACTGAAGACTTTTTTCAGGAACTTTCTTTTCTTCTACCTGTGAGTATCAAAAATGCAGGAAGGATTATGAGGGGGGAGAGGAGAAAGAAAGGAAACATATAGAATGACTTTGTAATGTTTTTAGTAATAAGCAATTATAATGCTTAATTGTAAAATATAAGAAAACACAAGCACAACCAAAGATAGCTTGCATTTATATAATAATATATAGTAATATATTACATATCTATGTGTGTCATATACATTATGATATTATACATAATATATAACTATATAGTAATATATAAAGATAATTTATAATGGTGATAATAACTCATAGCTATGCAGCAATTGTTCCAGTTTTAGTATTTCATGAGACTATAGACATTCCTTTCCCTAATATGTCTGCCATTTTTTTCCTCAGCATTGCCTTGGACACTAAGAGATTAAGGAGCAATTCCAGGGTCAGAGGAGAACCAGGGGATGGTGACCTGGAAACCAAAGAAGAGAGTATCCAGAAAGATGGGTAGTAAATGCTATCAAAAAATGCAGAGAAATTAAATAGAATGCAGACTGAAAAAAAAGCTTTTGGTTTTAGTAGTTATAACATCATTAATAATTTTAGAGAGTTTTTTAATTAGAGCAATAGGGTTGGAAGACAAACTGGCAAGGATCATGAGATCATAGATTTAAGGCTGGAAAGGGACCTCAGAGGTCATCAATGCAGCCCCCTCACTTTTCTAGATAAGGAAATTGAAGCTAGAGAGATTAAATGACTGTCTCAGAGTTACAAAGCTAGTGTTTAGATTGGGATTTGAATTTAGAACTTAGTTAAAAAATTAATGGGACCTTTCTAGGTAGGAGTCTGACTGTGGAATTAAAGAGAGATATAGGTTAAGAGCTTTGTGAGATGATGGGGTCAGGTAAAGGTGCTTTTTTTTCTTTAAAGAAATATTTGCAGGCAACAGGGAGGAGTCCATAGATAAGGAAGACTGAAGAAGGGAGAGAGGAAGAAAATGGGAGATATGGAGACAGAGACAGAGACAGAGAGAAAGATACCCCCCCACACACAGAGAGACAGAGACAAAGAAGCATACACATAGATGGAGAAAGCCAGAGACAGAAAGATAGATACACACACAGACGCAGAGAAAGACAGAGACAGACACAGAGAAAGAGAGATAGAGAGATACACACACATAAACAGAGATGGACAAAGAGACAGAGACACAGAGAAAGACACACAGAGGCAGAGAGAGGCACACAGAGAGACAGAGAAAGAAAGAGAGAGAGACATATGCAGAGTCAGAAAGAGAGAGACAGACAGACATAGGGACACACAGAGAAAGAGACAGAGAGATAGAGATATATACACACAAATACAAAGACAGAGATAAAGACAGGAGACAGAGACACAGAGAAAGACAGAGGCATAGAGAAGCACATGCATAGAGACAGAGACAGAAACAGAGACAGAGACAGCGACACACAAAGAGAGACAGAGACAGAGGTAGAGAGATAGACACAAAGACACACAGAAAGTGAGAGAGAGAAAGAGAGACAGAGATAGAGATACACAGACAAATACAAAGACAGAGACAAAGGCAGAAAGAGAAGTAGAGAAAGTATACACAGAGACACATGCACAGCGACAGAGAGAAACAGAGACAGAGGCAGAGACAGATACACAGAGAAACACAAAGACAGACAGAGACAAAAGATAGCTAGACACAAAGACACAGAGAGAAAGAGACAGAGATACACACACAAATACCACATGCATAGAGACAGAGACAGATACACACACACACACACAGACACACACACACACACACACAGAAAGAGACAGACAAGAGACACAGAGAAAGAAACAGAAACAGAGAGAGACAGAGACAGAGAAAGAAAAACAGAAACAAAGAGAAAGAAAAAAAATCACCTATTGTTCAGACTCCTACATGAGACAGGAAGGGGTAAGATTGAAGGAACAGTTAGAGGATTGGCAAAGAAGGGAACATGAAGGACAAATTGGAAGGGTAGATAAAGATGTAGAAGGATTTTGAGACATGGACTAGAGGTCATAATGTTAAGCATAAAATGGCCTTGCTTTTCTCAACAAAGTGGGAGTCATGGTCAATGCTCAGAGGGGCTTGAGTCTGAACATGCTCTACAATATCAACTCTCTTACCCAAAATGTAGTGCCTGGTGCTGCACCCAGGACTTCAGATATGGGTAGGATAATCATATCCCTTATTCTGAAAATGTTGATATGTAATCTAATGGACTAGCAAGGATACAATCTAATTGAGGAATAAAATGTAAGTTACTCTCCTCCAAAAAAAAAATTCTCTGAATCTAGCAGAAATCAGAAAGTCCACTCAATCAGTATTTATAAAGTGCCTTCTAGGTGCTGGGCACTGCGGTTACAAAGAAAAAATTAAATAGTTCACTTATGTCACTCCTAAAATATGCGCTGTAGTCATTCTCAAGAAATGCCCAGGGCTGGCTCTAGCATTCTTTCTCCTTTGGCTGGAGTGGTGCCATTGTGTTTCCCAGTGTTCAGCTACAACATTCAGACTGTGGAGAGGGGTTGGGGCTGGAAAGGGTTCCCTTTTCACCTCTGCCTCTTAGCATTCCTAGTCTTTTTCAAAGGTCAGCCCCAGTGCCTTCTCCCACTTACTACAAGAAATGGCACAATGGGAAGAAAAGAATGGTTACTCTTTTTCTTTGACCCTCTCCCTTGACCTAGCTGACCATTTTCCACTGGGGAATCAGGATGGAAAGAATCACAGTCCTAACTCACCCATGGGGTATCCTTAGCCTCCAATCTTCCCGCCAAGTTCATCCCCATTCCTGATTGAACAATGACTTTCTCCCTCAAACCCATTTCTGTGAGAAGAAAACCATTTCTCTCAGACCCACTCCCTGTTTCTTAGTTGTGGACTGGTTTCTTTAGCTGCCCTGCTTTCTCCACCTACAGAATAGATATAATTCCCAGTTATCCCTTGAAGGAGCTGAGAATGACCAGCTACAAGCCTTCCATTAAGAGGGAGGAACATCGGTGTTATCTTCATCTGTGCAACTTTGCAAGTCTTATTGTCATCCTTGCATCTGATGGATACTAACCTGTTGACGTACCTTAAAGACACTTGGTCTTGTTATCTTCCCTTCCCACTGAATTCAGGATTTTCAGGCCTTTCTGGTGACCTTAGAGCTTGCTAAACCCTTCTACATGTCTCTTTTCCTCCAATGTGACCTTCCCAGCTCTTACCTTTTACATTTGTGTTAAAATGGAGTGTTCAGTATATAATGAGTGCTTAAGAGGCAGATAATGAGATAGAACGGCAGGCCTGCAATCAGGAAGATTTGACTTCAAATCTTACTTTGAACATTTACACTACTTTTACTTTCTGTTTGCCTTATTGTTTTTATTTGTAAAGTGGGGATAATAATATCACCTAGCCTTCAAGGTTGTTGTGAGGATAAAAGAAATATTTTGTAATCAATCATATAGCAAGTACTATTAGGTGTTAGCTATTATTACTATTATCAATAATTTTTTTGGTGAGGCAATTAGGGTAAAAGTGACTTACCCAGAGTCACACAACTAATTAGAATTGTCTGAGACTGGATTTGAAATGTTGTCACCCTTATAGAATGGATACTCTTCGAGGGCAAGGACTATTTAAGTTTTTCTTTGTATCCACAGTACCTACCACATAGTATGAAAGCATTTTATAAATGCTGCTTGAGTGGACTTAATAATTTCTGCCAGATTCAGAGATTTTGGAGGAGAATAACTTAAATTTTATTCTTCAATTGGACTATATCCTTGCTAGAAAGGCTTTTGTATTTTCATTAGCCCTTGGCATTTCACTGGAATAGGAAATTCCTGACAGGGAAACTCTCTCTTTCATTATAGAGCAACACCTGCTCTTATATTCTTGAACTGTTACTGGGCATAGAGGATGATTAAATGACTTATCCAGGATCACACAGCCAGGATGTTATCACAGGTATCCCAGTTTCATAACTTTCTGCTATGATATTCTACCTCTCATCAGAAAACCATATAGAAAGAAAATATTTTTTCTTAGAATGTTTTCAACTGTGAAGACTGTCTCATTTCAAGTAGGGCTGATGTTTAATCCTTTGAGTCATATCTAACTCCATGACTTCATTTGGGGTTTTCTTGGCAAATATATTGGAATGGTCTGACATTTCTTTCTCCAGCCCATTTTACAAAGGAGGAAACTGAGACAAATAGGGTTAAGTGACTTGGCCAGGGTCACACAACTACTTAGTATCTGAGGCCATATTTGAAGCCATGAACGTGAGCCTTCCTGACTTCAAGCCTGGCACTCTATCCACAAGTGTCAAGGTAGACTTGAATAAAACTGTCATTTATCACTCTCATGTGTCCATTTCCACAGATAAGAAGTCTACAATCAACTGCAGAAGTTGGTTCTTGGGCTCTCTGGGTTGACGGAGCCTTCCTGGTTTCCTTGTACTATCTTGCTCCCTCCCCACAGAGGAAAGAAAAACAATCCAGTTCTGAAATAGAACGTTTTCTTCTTCCTATTCTTCAGGCAGTCGCTTATATTTAAGAAGGCCAGCAACCGTGTAGGAGTGATTAATGAGGGACAGCCTGACTAAAGCAGAGATCACTGATTGTCAACACAACCCAAGCCTTGCTGTATAAAGTAATTATTAACCATAAGATTCACTTAGGCAACTATTAACATGTAAGCCTATTTCACCCAACCAGAAAGGTTGGTAATTAGAGTGAATTGAGAGAGTGAACAGGTAACAGAGAATGTGAATACATAACTGTCCAGGGAGGTGACCAAACATTCACGAATGTTTGAGTTGTTACCTAAAGAATGGCCAAATGAAGTGTTTTAAACATGAGACATAGAGAAACAAAAGCAAAGTTAGAGGGAGGTCACGAGATTTGGAATATGAAGGGATTAGGGATTATCTGGTTCAGCTTTCTCATTTTAGAGATGAGAGTCAGGAAGACCTGAGTTGAAATCTAGCCTCAGATACTTACTAGCTATGTGATCCTGGGCAAGTCTTCATGTCTGTTTGGAATCAAGTGTAAACTAGAGTTTACCATTTACAGCCTGACCAGATTGTGTATCCATTATGGGGTCTTAATCTGGGGCCTGTGAAGTTTTTTTTAAAAGGTTGATAAACTCAATATAATTGGTTTGTTTCAAAATTTGATATATCTTATTTTAATATTTGGCAATATTGCCAAAGAAGTCCATGTTTCACCAAAAGATCAAGTTTAAAGACTGAGCTTATTTCTAGAGCTCTAGGATGAAAGCTAGAGGTATTGAGAGTATGTAGTTGCCTGGAAGCACAAAACGTTATTGTTTATGGGTAAAATTGAGGGATAAATGAAGTCCCATTTCCGTTTTTGTTTTGTTGTTGTTTTTAATCAAGATGCGTTCATAGCTGAGAAATCAATCTTTATTATATACCCAGGAGGTAGTTGAAGTGATAGTAGTTCATCTCAATCTTTTTTTATCTCAAAAGACATTTTTGAGTTATCTGTACTCTGAGAGCCACTGAATTTGTGGTTTATGGTTTTCCCGAGTAAAAATTATTATGAAACTGGATATGCCTCCCAATGACATTCCCAGGTTCAAAGGCTTTGGAGAAAGAAGTGAATCAAAATGGATAATTTATTTGGTAGAGAACTGTAGGGTTGATGCCAGAGGAAGTGGAGAATCCTGAGGAATATAGGGAATGGGGTTTCTGTGACTTTCACACAAATGGGTGATCTAAGATCTAAGATAGGAATTTCCTCTTGCCAGTTATGTCTATCATGAGAGGTCTCAGGTGATCAAGTAAATCTCAGTGGGAATGGCTCAATTCATAGAAGTCCTAAAGTGTCCCATCACTTAGATAAACCTTTCCCTTCTGGGTTGGGAAATGAAAGCAGATACAAAATTAGTATTTGGATATATTAACCTTGATTGACTCCTCTTTCACCAAAACTAAGTAGGGTGAAGAATTTCTCCTTGGGTCTGAGAGCTGTGGGAGTGTAAAAGACAGTTTCATAGAGTGGCTTAGCTGCTCATTTCCTCTGAACAACCTTGGTTAAGGTCTAATGTTAACAAATTATGGCACATGAATGTGATTATACTTCAAGAAAAGCCAAAGGGATGGTTTCAGAGAAGCCTAGGAAGATTTGTATGAACTAGGCATAAAAAGTAAACAGAAATCTAAAGTGAACAGAATCAGGAGAACAATTTATAACAAGAACACTGTAAAAATAAACAAATCTGAAAGATTTTAAAATGCTGATTAATGCAACGATCAACCACGATTCAGAGGACAGATCCAATGAAACATAATACCTACTTCCAACTAGAGAGATGATGGATTCAAGATGTAGAATAAGCATACACTTTTAGACATGGTCAATGTAGGAATTTGTTTTGCTTGATAATCATATTTTTACAAAGGTTTTCTTTTTGCTTTAAAATTAAGAGGGAATTAGAAAGAAAATAAATATTTATTAATTGAATAAAATAAATTTAAAAAATTTTCAAGTCTCAGTCTAGCTGCTTACTATGAGGCCCCAGGTAGTCTGTGCAGCCCAACTCATATTTGTCTGAGTTTACGTCTGAGTGATAATTTTAGTGTATCTCCATATTTGTGGCAGAGCAGTAAGTGATTCCAAGGACATGTTGTGAGGTAAGATAACTGAGTCCTTTAGCTTTATTTAACTTTTTTGGAAAGTACATCCCAAGGGATGGCTCATTTGGGGATAAGAGAAGGGTAGGTAGTATATCCAGAAATGACTGTGAGATAAAACAGAACAGATAAGACGTGGAAGGACTCAGGCAGACCCTGAAAGCCATGACCCAGTCCAAAATTGGGGCTTTTTTCACTCTCCCATGCTTAGAGATTGCCACTGGTGAATTATAGGGTTGATAATCCCTGCCCTGAAAAATTAGCTGATTGAAAGGGTCTGATAAATAGTATATGTTCATCAAGTATGGCTTTAAGCTTGGGAGGAAGGTATCAGTGAGTTTAGGACAGCTAGATGGCTCAGTGGCTAGAATAGAGTCAAGAAGACTTATTTTCTGAGTTCAAATCCAACCTCAGTTGCTTATTCATTGTGAGACCTTGGGCAAGTCAATTAATCCTTTTGCTTCAGTTTCCTCATCTGTAAAATGAGCTGGAGAAGGCAATGGAAAACCACGCCAATATTTTCTGCCAAGAAAATACTAAATGGGAGTCACCAAGAATTGGACATGACTGAAACAACAATGATGACAATAAAATCACTGAATTTAGGGAAACTCAGCAGGTGAGATCTTGCAAATCTGGCAACAAAGAGGAACAAAGGAGGAACAAAAATTCCTTTCTGAACTATCCAGAGATAATATCTTATCTAAACTTTGTTTTTATCTTAGCACCTAGCTCAGTCTCCACACATATCCCACTCCACACATACACACACACACACACACACACACACACACACACACACACACACAGATGTTTAAATATTTGTTGATAGTGAATTGAACTGAATTGAACAAGCTGGAGTCAGCATCAAGGAATCAAAATTTTGTAGGAAGAAACAGAGTGTCGTTAGTTCAATAAATTCATTCAAAGATCAGAGATTGAACATATACAAGTGTGCTAGCCACTTTGGGGGAGAGAAGATGAATAAGATGTATTTTTTATCCTCTTGAAAGTCTCTTGGTTTAGTAAGCAGTTACTGCACTCATTGGGTAGCCATTTTGGCTGGACATCAAAATAATGGTGTCCAAGTCTCCGGGATTTTTTGTTTGTTTGTTTTAGAGTATTTTAGTTTTTTGCTAATCCAATTTTATCTAGGAGATTAGTCACTGGTAATTTCAATGAAACTTTTTATATGGTCTTTGGAATATTGTTACAGTCTGTATACAGGAAGATGAATATAAGAATAAATGCGATTTTTACCCTTTTCTCTAGTTTCATTCAGTTCCTTATCTGTTAGCACTTCAGGAATTCACAGAATGCACACAGAGAAGGAATTCTTGGCAAACATGAGTACACATCAAGTTGTTCTTTTTTTTTTTTTTTTTTTTAAATCTGTAAAAGTCTCTGAGTGAAATGGGGAAAAAATAATTAGTTGATATGGAAATGTTTTACATGATTGCATATGTACAAAGTTTATCAGATTTCTAACCATCTTAGGAAGAAGAAGGGAAGACAGGAAGGGATAGAATTTGGAACTCAAAATTTAAAATAAAAGTTTAAAAATTACTTTTACATGTAATTGGAAAAAATAAAATGCTTTTATTAGAAATCAAAATAAAATAATTGTGAAAAAGACCTGGAGAGTCTTAAAAGGAACTGATACTAAGTGAACTAAGTAGGTCCAAGTTAAAATTGTACACAGCAACAATAAGATTATGTGATAACTAACTGTGATGGACTTGGCTCTTTTCAATAGTGAGATGATTCACACCAATTCCAATAGAGTTGTGATGGAGAGAGCCATCTGCACCCAGATAGAAGACTATGGGGACTGAATGGGGATCACAACAGAGTATTTTTTACCTTTTTTTTGTTGTTGTTTGTTTGCTTGTGTTTTTCTTTCTCCTATTTTTTCTTTTTGATCTGATTTTTCTTATGCAGAATGATAAATGTGGAAATATGTTTAGAAGAATTGTATATGTTTAACCTATACTGGATTACTTGCTGTCTAGAAGAGGGGGGAGGCGGGGAAGGAGGAGAAAAATTTTAATTCAAGGTTTTGCATGGTGAATGTTGAAAACTATCTTACATATATTTTGAAAAATAAAAAGTATTAATATAAATAAAATAATTGTAAATAGTATACAAATAATTAGTTGATAATGTTTTACATAATTGCACATGTACAAACTATGTTAGATTTCTTACCATCTCAGGAAAGGAAGATAGAAGGGATGAAGGAATAGAATTTAGAACTCAAAACTTAAAAAAATTTAAAAATCATTTCAACATGTAATTGGGAAAAATAAAATATTATTAGAATAAAATAATGGTGAACATTATAAAAACAATTAATTGAAATCCTAACAAATATATAATTCCCATTTGGAATTTTGACATTTTCAAAGTATCTTACTTTAGAACTCATGAGATGCTTTAATTAATTTAGTTAATTTAATTAATGCTTTAATATCTGCATTTTAAGAAGAGGTAGCAGGTACAGAAAAGAGCTTCCCAATTCCAATAGACTTGTGATAGAAAAAACTATATACATCTTGAGAGAGAATGATGAAGACTGTATGTGGATCAAAGCATAATATTTTCACCTTTTTGTTGTTGTTGTTGTTGTTGTTTGCTTGTTTGTATTTTTTCTTTCTTATGTTTTTTTTCTTCCTTTGATCTGACTTTTCTTGTGCAGCAAATATGGAAATATTTTTAGAAGAACGACACATGTTTAACCTATATCAAATTACTTACTGTTTTGGGGGAGGAGGAAGAGAGGGAGAAGAATTTGGAACACAAGGTCTTGCAAAGGGGAATGTTAAAAACTATCTTTGCATGTATTTGGAAAAATAAGATACTATTAATTAAAAAGAAGAAAGAAAGAAAAGTTCTGCACAGTAGAGAATGGGATTCTAACTCAGATCTCCGAATTCCATGAATAATAAGCATATTCTACTGCTCTTTTACCTCTCTTCTTGGCTGGGAAGAAACAGTTTCCATTAGAAGTTTAGAACAGTGACAGTGTTCGCCCATCCAGAAAAGGTGTATGTTTTGCTTCATTGTACCTTATTTATGTTGATGTGAAGAGCAGGCCAAGGAGAAGCTACCTTGGAGGTTTCCATTTCCATCTTCTTCAAGTGGGCAGCAGCTTCGTTGTAAAGAATGGGAGGTCCTGGGCTCAGTTCTAAAGAGGAAAAAAAAACATTCATAGAGTAAAGCAATTTGAAAAAAAAATTAGGTATTTAAATTAATTTACTATTTTAAGTAATTAATGAAATTAACTCATTAAACTGAACCATTGGGACAAACTTAGCAAATCATTTGCCGTTCATTTGTTTCAATCATGTTCTATTCTTCATGACCCCATTTGGGGTTTTCTTGGCAAAGATATTGGAGTAGTTTGCCATTTTCTTCTCCAGCTGATTTTACAAATGAGGAAACTGAGGCAAACATTTTTTTTTTTGGTTTTATTTTTTCTCAGCAATTGAGGTTAAGTGACTTGCCCAGGATCACACAATAAGGAAGTATCTCTGGCCAGATTGACTTCAGGTCCTCCTGACTTCATGGCTGGCATCAAGGGTATACCCTGGCCACAAATTGCCCCAACCCACAACCACATCTCTTAATGAGCTCTAGGGAGATATCAAGATTAACTAGCTGAACCAGGGCAGAACATCCCTTGAACTTGAGGAGCTCTGGGTAATGGTTAGATGATACTTCTGGACCCTAGATTTCTGCTGGTGAGACATTGGGAATTCTAGAATAATTCTAGAATTAACTAGGTCTTCTTACAACTCCCAGAAGTGAGTAAAGATCTTGAAAAGATCCCAAGTCTCTTAAAAGAGGAACTGGAAAGGCAGTGGGAGAATGTAAAAAAACACAAGACTGAGATTGGCTTTGCCTTATGGACAGGAAAGTAGTATGGAGGGCAGAGTGCTGTCCATGGTGTCAGAAAGGTTTGAGTTCAAGTCCAGCAGCAGACACTATTTGTGTGGCCCTGTGTAAATCACTTAACTCTATTTGCCTGTTTCTTCATCTGTAAAATGGGACTAATAATATTGCTTATGTGACAAGACTGTTGTAAGGATTAAATAATATTTGTAAAGCACTTTGCCAAACTGAAAGCACTATGCAAATTTTATTGTTATTAACAACTTAGAATCATAGACTATTAAAGAAGAAAAAGACTTTAGAAGCCATCTCATCCAACTTTCTTGTTTTAGAGATGAGGGTACTGAAGTCACACCTAACCCATTATCAGAGCCAGGGAGAGAACCCAAATGATACATTCTTCTTTCTCTATCTCTGGCTCTCTGTCTTTGTATGTTCCTCTGTGTATCTCCCTATCTCTTCTCTCTCTGTTTCTCTGTCTCTCTGTGTATGCATGTCTCTTTGTCTCTTTGTGTCTCTCTTTCTCTCTGTGTGTACCTCTCTTTCTTCTGTCTCTGTCTTTGTCTCTCTCTGTCTCTGTCTCTCTTTCTCTTTCCCCCAAAAAATCCTTTTTGTGAAAAGGACTTGAACTAATGCAGATCAGCAATGTCAACAATGTCACAACATAAGTCACAGAAATTATAAGAGAAAGTTAGTGGCTTAGTATATAGAAGGCTGAGTTTGTAATTAAAAAAAATTAAATTCAAATCCAGTCTTGGACTTTCCCTAGCTGTATAACTCTAGGCAAGTCATTTAACCTTTATGTTTTTCAGTTTCCTCTACTGTTGAATGAAAAAAATAATATAACCTACCTTACAGAATTTTTGTAAGGATCAAATGAGATAAATTTTTTCATTTTTATTAAAGCTTTTTATTTTCAAAACATGCATAGACAATTTTCAACATTCACCCCTGCAAAACTTGATGTTGCAAATTTTTCCCTTCCTTCTCCCCATCCCTTCCTTAGACAACAAATAATATGTTAAACACGTGCAATTCTTCTATATGTATTTCTACAATTATCATGGTGCACAAGAAAAAATGAGATAAAACTTGTAAAAGCATTGAGCACATATAGTAAACATGTAGTAGATGCTACTTAAATGCTTCTTTCTTCCTTCCAGTTATATAGCTTTGGAGATTTTCATGGGGAAATGTAAAATTCAGAGACCTGTGTGTGGTACATAGCCAGTATTTTTCAGAGGCAGGATTTGAACCCAGATTATCCCATCTTGTCCATTATCCCCTGTCTCTATAATTATTTAATCTACATTCTTAATAACAAGGCTAAAGTAATTGAGTTCATAGCCAATGAACACTCTTCTAAAACTTGATTGTCATGGCCAGTACAATGACCCAAACAGCACTTTGCCCATTACATCAGCTCAGTGTTAGAAACATTACAGTGAGAATGTGGTATGGAAGTTGGCACTATTTAGTACCCAAGACAGACTTCCCTGAGGGGATCGAGTGAGTTCTGTACACTGTGGTCATTTATTGAGACCAACAATGGCACATTGTGTCCCAGTAGGTCAAGAAATACAAGCCCCAGCAAAGAAATGAGAACATATTCTTCTGTAACCTGAGGAACATGAAATCTCCATCCCACTCAAGTTATTATTCCACTTTTGGGTCAGAACTCCCAATAGTCTTTTTTTTTTTTTTTTTTTTTTTTTTATTTTTTTATTTAATAATTACATTATATTTACACTCATTTCTGTTCCGATTTTTTTTTTCCCCTCCCTCCCTCCACCCCCTCCCCTAGATGGCAAGCAGTCCTTTATATGTTGGATATGTTGCAGTATATCCTAGATACAATATATGTTTGCAGAACCGAACAGTTCTCTTGTTGCGTAGGGAGAATTGGATTCAGAAGGTATAAATAATCCGGGAAGAGAAACAAAAATGCAGATAGTTCACATTCGTTTCCCAGTGTTCTTTCTTTGGGTGTAGCTGCTTTTGTCCGTCATTTATCAATTGAAACTCAGGTCTCTTTGTCAAAGAAATCCACTTCCATCAAAATATGTCCTCATACAATATCGTTGTCGAAGTGTATAATGATCTCCTGGTTCTGCTCATTTCACTTAGCATCAGTTCATGTAGGTCTCTCCAAGCCTCTCTGTATTCATCCTGCTGGTCATTTCTTACAGAACAATAATATTCCATAACATTCATATACCACAATTTACCCAGCCATTCTCCAATTGATGGGCATCCATTCATTTTCCAGTTTCTAGCCACTACAAACAGGGCTGCTACAAACATTTTGGCACATACAGGTCCCTTTCCCTTCTTTAGTATTTCTTTGGGATATAAGCCCAATAGAAACACTGCTGGATCAAAGGATATGCACATTTTGATAATTTTTTGGGCATAATTCCAGATTGCTCTCCAGAATGGTTGGATTCGTTCACAACTCCACCAACAATGCATTAGTGTCCCAGTTTTCCCGCATCCCCTCCAACATTCATCATTATTTTTTCCTGTCATCTTAGCCAATCTGACAGGTGTGTAGTGGTATCTCAGAGTTGTCTTAATTTGCATTTCTCTGATCAATAATGATTTGGAACACTCTTTCATATGAGTGGTAATAGTTTCAATCTCATCCTCTGAAAATTGTCTGTTCATATCCTTTGACCATTTATCAATTGGAGAATGGCTTGATTTCTTATAAATTTGAGTCAGTTCTCTATATATTTTGGAAATGAGGCCTTTATCAGAACCTTTAACTGTGAAAATGTTTTCCCAGTTTGTTGCTTCCCTTCTAATCTTGTTTGCATTAGTTTTATTTGTACAAAGGCTTTTTAATTTGATGTAATCGAAATTTTCTATTCTGTGATCAGTAATGGTCTCTAGTTCATCTTTGGTCACAAATTTCTTTCTCCTCCACAAGTCTGAGAGATAAACTATTCTATGTTCCTCTAATTTATTTATAGTCTCGTTCTTTATGCCTAGGTCATAGACCCATTTTGATCTTATCTTGGTATATGGTGTTAAGTGTGGGTCCATGCCTAATTTCTGCCATACTAATTTCCAATTATCCCAGCAGTTTTTATCAAATATGAATTCTTTTCCCAGAAGTTAGGGGCTTTGGGTTTGTCAAACACTAGATTGCTATAGTTGACTATTCTGTCTTGTGAGCCTAGCCTTTTCCACTGATCCACTAATCTATTTCTTAGCCAATACCAAATGGTTTTGGTGACTGCTGCTTTATAATATAATTTTAGATCAGGTACAGCTAGGCCACCTTCATTTGATTTTTTTTTCATTAATTCCCTTGAGATTCTCGACTTTTTATTGTTCCATATGAATTTTGTTGTTATTTTTTCTAGATCAATAAAATATTTTCTTGGAAGTCTGATTGGTATAGCACTAAATAAATAGATTAGTTTAGGGAGTATTGTCATCTTTATTATGTTCGCTCGGCCGATCCAAGAGCACTTAATATTTTTCCAATTATTTAAGTCTGACTTTATTTGTGTGGAGACTTTTTTATAATTTTGCTCATATAATTCCTGACTTTCCTTTGGTAGATAGATTCCCAAATATTTTATGGTATCAACAGTTATTCTGAATGGAATTTCTCTTTGTATCTCTTGCTGTTGGGTTTTGTTGGTGATGTATAAAAATGCTGAGGATTTATGGGGATTTATTTTGTAGCCAGCTACTTTGCTAAAATTATGAATTATTTCCAATAGCTTTTTGGTAGAATCTCTGGGGTTCTCTAGGTATACCATCATATCATCTGCAAAGAGTGATAGTTTGGTTTCCTCATTGCCTACTCTAATTCCTTTTATATCTTTCTCGACTCTTATTGCCGAGGCTAGTGTTTCTAATACGATATTAAATAATAATGGTGATAGTGGGCAACCTTGCTTCACTCCAGATCTTACTGGGAAAGGTTCCAGTTTTTCCCCATTGCATATGATGCTTACTGATGGTTTTAAATATATGCTCCTGACTATTTTAAGGAAAAGTCCATTTATTCCTATGCTCTCAAGTGTTTTTATTAGGAATGGATGTTGGATTTTATCAAATGCTTTTTCTGCATCTATTGAGATGATCATGTGGTTTTTGTTTGTTTGGTTATTGATATAGTCAATTATGCTAATAGTTTTCCTAATATTGAACCAGCCCTGCATTCCTGGTATAAATCCTACTTGGTCATAGTGTATTATCCTGGTGACAATTTTCTGTAATCTTTTTGCTAATATTTTATTTAAGATTTTAGCATCAATATTCATTAGGGAGATTGGTCTATAATTTTCTTTCTCTGTTTTCAGCCTACCTGGTTTAGGTATCAGTACCATATCTGTGTCATAAAAGGAGTTTGGTAGGACTCCTTCAATCCCTATTTTTTCAAATAGTTTATATAACATTGGAGTTAATTGTTCTTTAAATGTTTGGTAGAATTCACATGTAAATCCATCTGGTCCTGGGGATTTTTTCTTAGGGAGTTGATTGATAGTTTGTTCTATTTCTTTTTCTGAGATGGGACTGTTTAGGATATTTACTTCTTCCTCTGTTAGTTTGGGCAAGCTGTATTTTTGGAGGTATTTTTCTATTTCATTTAAGTTGTCGAATTTATTGGCATAAAGTTGGGCAAAGTAACTCCTAATTATTGCTCTAATTTCCTCTTCGTTAGTGGTGAGTTCTCCCTTTTCATTTTTAAGACTAACAATTTGATTTTCCTCTTTCCTTTTTTTAATCAGATTTACTAAGGGTTTGTCTATTTTGTTGGTTTTTTCATAGAACCAACTCTTAGTTTTATTAATCAATTCAATAGTTTTTTTACTTTCAATTTTATTGATCTCACCTTTTACTTTTAGAATTTCAAGTTTAGTGTTTGACTGGGGGTTTTTAATTTGTTCCTTTTCTAGCATTTTTAATTGCAAACCCAATTCATTGACCTTCTCTTTCTCTATTTTATACAAATAGGCCTCTAGAGATATGAAATTTCCCCTTATTACCGCTTTGGCTGCATCCCATACATTTTGGTATGATGTCTCATTATTATCGTTTTCTTGGGTGAAGTTATTAATTATGTCTATGATTTGCTGTTTTACCCAATCATTCTTTAGTATGAGATTATTTAGTTTCCAATTATTTTTTGGTCTACTTCCCCCTGCTTTTTTGTTGAATGTAATTTTCATTGCATCGTGGTCTGAAAAGGATGCATTTACTATTTCTGCCTTACTACATTTGAGTTTGAGGTTTTTATGTCCTAATATATGGTCAATTTTTGTATAGGTTCCATGAACTGCTGAAAAGAAAGTGTATTCCTTTCTGTCTCCATTACATTTTCTCCAGAGATCTATCATATCTAGCTTTTCTAGTATTCTGTTTACCTCTTTAACTTCTTTCTTATTTATTTTCTGGTTTGATTTATCTAATTCTGAGAGTGCAAGGTTAAGATCTCCCACTATTATAGTTTTACTGTCTATTTCTTCTTGCAGCTCTCTTAGTTTCTCTTTTAAGAATTTAGATGCTACCCCACTTGGTGCATATATGTTTAATATAGATAGTGCTTCATTATCCATGCTACCCTTTAGCAAGATATAGTGTCCTTCCTTATCTCTTTTAATTAGGTCAATTTTTGCTTTAGCTTGATCTGAGATCAGGATGGCTACCCCTGCTTTTTTGACTTCACCTGAAGCATAGTAGATTTTGCTCCAACCTTTTACCTTTAACCTGCATGTATCTCCCCGCTTCAGGTGTGTTTCCTGTAAACAACATATTGTAGGATTCTGGCTTTTAATCCATTCTGCTAACCGCTTCCTCTTTATGGGGGAGTTTACCCCGTTCACGTTTATGGTTAGAATGACCAATTCTGTATTACTTGCCATCTTGTTAACCCCGGTTTATGCTTTCCTCCCTTCTTTCCCCTTTCCCCCCCTTCCAAGTATTAAGCTTGTGAGCACCCCTTGCTTCTCACAGCCCTCCCTTTTTAGTGTCCCTCCCCCCCGCCTTAGAGTTCCTCCCCCTATCTTACCCCTTTCCCTCCCAGTTCCCGTATTCCCTTCCGCTTAGCTTATTCCTTCCCTTTCCACTTTTCCCTTCTCACTTTTCAATGAGATGGGAGAAGTTTCACCATAGATTGAATATGTCTTAAGATTTTTCACTTAAAGCCAATTCTGAAGGCAGTAAGATACCCACTATATTCATCCCCCTCCATTCTTTCTCTCAGATATAATAGGTTTCCTATGCCTCTTCATGAGATGTACTACCCCCACTTTACCCTTTTTCTGGTACAATGTCCTTTCCACATCAATTTCTAGAACAAGGTATACATGTATTCTTTATACATCTATATAGTCAAAATATAGTTCCCAAGATTAATCTTTACCTTTTTAGATTTCTCTTGAGTTCTATATTTGTAGATCAAACTTTTTGTTAAGTTCTGGTTTTTTCATCAGAAATAGATGAAATTCGCTTACTTCGTTGAATGTTCATCTTCTTCCCTGGAAAAAGATGCTCATTCTCGCTGGGTAAGTTATTTTTGGTTGCATACCAAGTTCCTTAGCCTTTCGGAATATCATATTCCAGGCCCTTCGATCTTTTAATGTGGATGCTGCCAGATCCTGGGTGATCCTTATTGTGGCTCCTTGATACTTGAATTGGGTTTTTCTAGCCGCTTGCAATATTTTTTCTTTCATCTGAGGGTTCTGGCATTTGGCCACTATATTCCTTGGTGTTTTGATTTTAGGATCCCTTTCAGTGGGTGATCGATGAATCCTTTCAATGTTTATTTTTTCCTCTGTTCCTATGACTTCTGGGCAGTTCTCTTTGATGATTTCCTGGAAGACAGTGTCCAGGCTCTTTTTTTCATCATGTTTTTCTGGGAGTCCAATGATTCTCAGATTGTCTCTCCTGGATCTGTTTTCCAGGTCTGTTGTCTTCCCCAGAAGGTATTTCACATTTTTCTCCATTGTTTGATTTTTTTGGATTTGCTTGACTGATTCTTCTTGTCTCCTCGAGTCATTCAATTCCACTTGTTCAATTCTGATTTTCAGTGAAGTATTCTCTTCACTCACTTTTTTAAAATCTTTCTCTAATTGTCCAATTGAGTTCTTTTGTTCTGTGGAATTTTTTTCCATTTCGCCAATTTTGTTTTCCAGTTCACTAATCCTATTTTTCAAGGATTTTACTTCTTTATCCACTCTCTCTTTAACTGACTTCTCCAGGCTCTTTTGCCAAGCCTCCCTCTCCTTTTCCCAAGCTTCCTTCTCCTTTTGCCAAGCCTCACTCTGCTTTCCCCATTTTTCTTCTAGCTCCCTTGTGAGAGCCTTTTTAATCACTTCTATGAGGTTCATCTGTGCTGAGGAACAGACGATCTCCTCCTTTGGGGAATCACCTGGGGACTGCCTGTTTTTAGTCTCCTCAGGATTTAGAGTCTGCTCTCTATCTGTGTAGAAGCTGTCAAGGGTTAAAGTCCTCTTCAGCTTCTTGCTCATTCTGTCTATTAATCAGAGACAAACTACCAAAGAAAAACAGAAAAAACTGGAGTCTTTCTTTGGGGGGGGCTGGGTGTGTTATCGAGCTTCCTCTACAGACTGCAGGGGGCAGCAGTGAGGCACTAGCAGGACTGTGCTGCGCCTGTGCTCTGAGATCCCAAAGCGTGCTGAGTCACTGAGGGGGGGGAAGGGGGGGGGCGGCCAGGTCCTGAGAGACTCCAGCTGTTTGCGGTTGTGTTCTTCAGCCCCGGTGTTTTTAGCTTCTCTGCTGGGCTGTTGACTTGCTGCAGGTTCCAAACCTGTAGCAAAGCTCTCCCCGCAGAGACGGCTACGATCACTCCCCACCCCCTCACCAGTCTGCTCCCGTGCTCTCACTGCCGCTGCCCGCCGCCTGCGCCCGATCTAAAACCGCCCCAGCCCTCCAGTAAAGACAGACCTTTCTTGGCGGATCTCAAGGATGGCTTCTCTTGGTAAGTATTTGTGGGTTTTTTTCAGTCAAGCATTGATTCAGAGGCTTGTAATGAAGTGGATAGTGAGAGAAAGCGCGGAGCTTATGCAACTGTGAGCCTCCTCTCCGCCATCTTAACCGGAAGTCCTCCCAATAGTCTTAAGGGAATTTTATGCTTACATTTCAAACCCATCATCATTTCCCCATTTTCATCAAATAAAACAATTAAATTTAACCATCAAACAGTCACAAGCATGATAGATTTAGCATTAAGAGGGATGTTTGAATCATAACTACTATTTTGCTGCCTCTAATATCTCCCTACTCCATATATTCTCCACTCAGCCACTAAGGTAGTTTTCCTAAAACAGGATTTTTCACCTCCCCAGCCCCTATACACAACATGCCAGTAAACTCCAGTGGCTTCCTATTGCCTTTGGGATCAAATACAAAATGCAGATTGGCATCCAAAGCTCTTCATAACCTAGCCATCTCCCATTTTTCTGATCTCGGGGCACTTTACAACAGAACTCCACTCATAAAGAAGAGATCCAGATAGTCAAGTTTAATTAACTTACTACTAGGAGTTGGGATTCCGGTAGTCATCTCTTTGCTTTCAAGAGGGACTGGTATTCCATAATTGGAGTGGTGTTGGTGTTGGTGTTGGTGCTGGTGCTGGTGCTGGTGTTGGTGCTGGTGCGGATGGTGGTGATGGTGGTGATGTCTTCCTGGTACTTTGGTGGTAAATGGGGTTCCCCCATTTTCTTCAATGTTGAATAGCAGCAGATTAGAATTGTTGAGCACTGGTGAGGGCAAAGGATAACTACAGGAAATAGAAAAAAGTTAGAACTTAGACAAACAAAACCCCTCAACATTCTGGTCATTGTTTTTTCCCCAACTGAGTAACTGCTTTTTCTCAAGTGAAGAGAGGCTGTAGGAAAGAAGTGATTTTTTTTTTTTTTTTGGATAATGTGTCATTCTTTAAGTTGTGATAGTGGCTCCCAATCATTTTAATTATGAGAGGGTGTGTGTGTGTGTGTGTGTGTGTGTGTGTGTGTGTGTGTGTATGTGTGTGTATATTCACAAATACACATATATTCGGTGATTAAGGCTAAGTAGCAATTGATTCTTTATGTCATCTCTTTCATCTAATCAAAATCTTTTTTCAGCTAGTCAAAAAATATCAAATAAATAAATTTAGGAGGAGAAGACCAAACTGAGACCTGTTAAAGACCTTAGCTTTAAAAGGCTGAGGTCTCCCATTTTCCTTCTTTCCTTCCTTCCTTCCTTTCTTCCTTCCTTTCTTGTTCCTCTTTCCCCACCTCCCTTCTTTCCTTCCTTTCTTGTTCCTCTTTCCCCACCTCCCTTCTTTCCTTCCTTCCTTCCTTCCTTCCTTTCTTGTTCCTCTTTCCCCACCTCCCTTCTTTCCTTCCTTCCTTCCTTCCTTCCTTTCTTGTTCCTCTTTCCCCACCTCCCTTCTTTCCTTCCTTTCTTTCTTCCTTCCTTTCTTCCTTCCTTTCTTTCTTCCTTCCTTTCTTCCTTCCTTTCTTGTTCCTCTTTCCCCACCTCCCTTCTTTCCTTCCTTTCTTGTTCCTCTTTCCCCACCTCCCTTCTTTCCTTCCTTTCTTCCTTCCTTTCTTTCTTCCTTCCTCCATTTTTCTGCTTCTCTTTCTCTCTCTGTCTCTCTCTTTTTCTCTCTCCATTTCTCCTAGAACTGATTTTCTTCAGTCTTACAGACATAAAGTCTGAATTCATTATTCATTATTCATAGCCCCTCATAATAGATACTATTAGTATAAATAGTAGATACTACTTAGAACAAAAATTGATACTATTTTCTCGTCATTACATTTCCACTTTCATAAAGTCTATTGTCTTAAAGTTAGGTTTTAAGAAGAAAGCAGTTGAATGCTACCCTTCACTATCCATAGTCCTTCATAATAGTGTCTATCTAGAACTTTCTCCTCATTATATCTCTACTTTCATAAAGTCTTCTATTATCTCAGAGTTAGACTTTAAGAAGAAAGCAGTTTGAATTAATTTATATTAAGCTGTGAACTACTTAAAATCCCTTTAATTCTGGCATGTATATTGGCATTTTAAAATACTTGCTAAAATACTTGTTAAATTCAAATGAATCGCTAATTGGTGAAATATTAGCAAGTATGAAAAAAATGTCAGATGTTGCCTGATAATAGCATATAGACTAAGCAGGAGAACATGTACTCAAGTCTTGCATTTGACATATAGATAGACTGGAGGGCTGTAAACTATTCACTTAAATTCTCAATGCTCTTGAATCTATATTGCTGAAGTTTCCTTTCTGGCAGTTCTATACACAGATGAAATCACAGGTCTAAATTCCCCCTAAAGTAAAGAATTTTGGAGGTCAGCTCTTTTAGAGCAGGGCTTCTTTTTCCACTTGCAACACGTTTTTGCCTGAGAAATTTTATATGACCCTGGATACATAGGTATATAAAATAGCTATGCAAATCAAACATTTATGATAATAAATTATAATTTTGTGACTCCTACATTCAAACAAAACTCCATATGGGTTCAAAACCACAATTTAAGAAGCTGAGCTTCAGGGCAGAGACTTTTTGTATCCCCAGCACTTAGTATAGTGCCTGGTACATAGTCAACACTTAATAAAAAGTTTATTAGTTCTTTGATTGTTTGAATGAGGGCTAGCTTGGAAGAGAAATGGGAGTAGTTCCTGGCACTTCATGCTTAATAAGTGCTTGTTTATAATATAGAGAATTCTTAGTGACAATTCATATCCTATCATAGATCCTAAGCCTTAGGGGAAGTAGAGACCCACAGAGTGATAGCTAGGTAGGGTTTCTCCCAGGGCACTGACATTGAGGGAATCTGACAGTATTTTCATCTTTTTAGCTATCAGAAACACACAATGACTGTGCTCAGGAATAAGCAGTTAAAATGAGAAGCAAGAACCAAAGTCCTCTTCCACCTGGCCCCTTCCATCCCTGCTGTGAGCTTCCCCAATCCCTTCCCTATCACTGCCTGCCCAGAAGTGCTAATTATAGAGGGCCTGTTCTAAAGGGAATCTGCTCTTTCACGCATTCTGAAATTCAGAGAATTAGAAACTAAAAGGCTCTTTGCATCTAGAAACTAGCTATGAAACTGAGTACTTGCTTCACGTGTGTAATCTTTTGTGGATAAGTTATATCCCTACTGGCTTGGGATGATGCTATTGTATTGACACTGATTCTGAGCCTTGAATTCAACATCTCCATGGTTGTTCAATCAGTTCAGTAGTGTCCAACTCTTTGTGATCCTATTTGGGGTTTTCTTGGTGAACATACTGGAGTAGTTTGCCATTTCTTTTTCCAACTCAATTTACAGAAGAGGAAACTGAGGTAAACAATGTTAAGTAACTTACTGAGGGACACATAGCTGATATCTGAAGCTGGATTTGGACTGAGATCTTCCTGACCCCAGGTTCTGTGCTCTACCCATTATACCACTTTTCCCTTCCACCTTTCTAGGCAAATTGTTATACTAGTAATCTACTGATCCAGACAGACATCTGTTTGCCTCCTCCTATTACCTGAAGTCTCAGCTTCTCTTCATTGAATAGCCACAAATTAGTGGCTTCTGTTCAAATGATTTGCCCATTGTCACAAGCTATTACGTGGCAGGATTTGAATCCAGCTTTTCCTGACTCCAAGGCCAGGACTCTATCAAATAATAATGATAATATTTATAAATCACCTACTACGTGCCAAGTACTGTTAAGTGATTATTATAACTTTACAACAACCCTTAGGTAGGTTATTATTATCTCCATTTTACAGAAGAGGAAACTGGATCAAATAGAGTTTAAATCACTTGCCCAGAGTCATACATGTAGTTCAAATATCTGAAATCAAATTTGAATACAGGTCTTCTGGACTCTAAGTGTGCCATTCTACCTGCTGTGCCACCTAGGTTACTCTATACATCAACTGCTTAAACTGTGCATCTCGATCACATGTGGGGTCTTATAATTGAATATGGAGGGGGTCACAAAATTATGACATTATAAGTAAATGTTTGAGTTGTACACCTATTATTTATTTATTGTTAATTGAAGCTTTTTATTTTCAAAACATATGCAAGGATAATTTTTCACCATTGACCCTTGCAAAAACCTTGTGTTCCAGTTTCCCTCTTCCTTCTCCCCACCCCTCCTGTAGATGGCAAATAATCAAATATATGTTAAACATGGTAAAATTATATGTAAATCTAATATAGACATAGTATTTGTATATCTATTTTATATACCTATATATCCAGTGTCACGTAAAAATTTCTTGGGCAAAAAAATGGTCATGAGTGCAAAAAGGTTAAGTCCTGATCTACGCCATATAGACACACCAGCACAATAAGGGATACTCTGGGGAGGGAGGAGAATGGGGTAGGGAATGGACAGAAGCCTAAGGCCAAAGTGAAGAATGTACTTCTATCCTGCAGGTGCCAGTGGGCTGCTAATCACTTCTCCAATAGTTTGTCACACTCCTCTGTTGATTACAATACTCTGTTGATTCTGCACTGCCCACTGTGATCACCATGGAGAAGCAACTCCCCATTCCCCAGGTTTCAAGTAACCTGGGTGGAAGAAACATGCTCCCATTGATGTCAAAGCTCTGGTTTCCTTCTAATAGTTACTATTCTGGGAATCACAATTTGGTCCCTTCCTGTGGTAGACAAATTATTGGATCTCACAGTAACACCCCATTATCCTTATGCTCCTGTGAGAGAAAATGTAAATATAGAGGCAATGTAGAAAGACTATCTAACAGAAGAATACAGAAAAATGATTTAGTCTATTCAATCAGTTATAGTTATTGATAGTGTTAGTAGGAATTTTACAGGGGATCACCCACCAATCAATAAAAAAGGCAAATATACAGGGGTTTATTATGAAGATTGAAAAAAATTGAGAAATCTTTTATCACTGGTCTGAAAGTTAAAAAATTTAGATGCAAGTCCATTTTTACTACTTATGAGTAAATATACTACATATTTACTACTTATATAACTGAGAGTCAGTCACTTATTTTCTTAGCCTTAGCTATTGTTATTAATATGCTTCACAAATGTGAGTTGTTATTATTTGGGTTAGGAGGCTCCCCAAGGGGAAAAATTAGTTAATGACTTTATCTCTTAACTGCTTAAGGAGCATAGTATAAGGCAAAGATGCCTACATTAAGTCAAAAGACCTGGCTTCAACCTGCATCTGCTTTTTATTGAACCATATTAGTGATCATGTAGTAGAAAGAATACTGACTTTGGGGCCAGAGCAGTTGGGTTCAGATCCCATCCCTATTATATTTGTTACCTACGTGACTTTCTCTAATCCTTGAGTTCGTTATCTTCAAAATGGGGAGATATTTGTACAGCCTACCTCATATGACTGTAGTGAGGAAGAGTCCTTTGTAAATTGCAAAGAAATTTAGAAAGGAAGCTTTTGCTATAATTGAACTATTTTTCTTTTTTGCCATTTAGGAAAAAAGAATGGCTGTGTCATCTTTGACACTTCTCTGAACCTCTTTCTTTATTTGCAAAATGGGGATAATAAGGCTTTCAATTCAACAGAAATTTAAGCACCTACTATGAGCAAAGCATTGTGCTATGTATTGGAGAAACAGAGATGAAGAAAGAAACATTTCCTAACTCCTCATGACTTGCCATTCTACTTGTACTATCTGACACTATAAACCCCGAAGCGCTGTAACAATGTGAAATATTTTCTAGTTCAAACATGGAAGACCAGATTGTTCTGGCTTGTAACATTCAGCTCCAGATAGGATTTTTGCTTTTGCATTGGCCATATGCATGCAACACTGGGAATGCTTTTAAAATAGAAAAGTAGTGAAATACTTATAACTTCTTCTAGGGACATTGGAATGAAACTGATTTTCAGGGCCTCTTCCTATGAAAGCAATGCTTAGAAGCTCTATTGTGTCTTGAACCCTTTGTCCTATAGTCTCTTCACTACCTGTAAATAAATACACCCTTTAAGATGTATTGGAAACATTGGAGAAATGCCCAGTGTCCAAGGGATGGCAGGCACAAGCTCTTTTGAGCTTTTGGGTAACTAAAGGAACACTAAGTAATCTTGCTAAGTTCGACTGTACTGTGTTAGAATAAGAATAAAACTTATTCATGCATACAGAAAAGCTTGGAAACTAAGATGCAACAAATGATAGCAAGACAGAAAGTTCACTTAGATTTTTACAGAATGAATCATAGATTCAGATAACAGCAGAACTGGAAGAGACCTCAGAGATCAGTCAACTTATTTAATCCCTACACAAATAACAAAGCTTGAGACAACATCCCCAACATGCAACCTTCCAGTAGTCAGCTAAAGATTTCCCACAGTGAGCAGCCTTTCACACTTTTTAGGAGCTTTAATTAATAGAAATCTCTGTGTCTAATGAAACAAAACTTCTTTCTCAGAAAATGTGGATATGATTGGCTACTGAAAGTTTGAGATATGGAAAATACCAAAAAATGATACACCATGCTACTATGTATGGGGATGTTACAGATATCAGAAGATTAGAATTAGGATCCCTTTCTTTTCTTTTCCTTCTTTCTTTTTTCTCCCTCCTTTTCTTTTTTATTCCTTCCCTTTTTTCTTCTCTCCCTACTTTTCTTCTTTCCTTCTTCCTCCCGCCATGGCTCCCTCCTTTCCTTCCTTTCCCTTCCCTCCTTCCTTCATTCCCTACTTCTTTCCTTGCAATTAGGGATGGTGATTTAGCTAAGTGTCAAGTGTCTGAGGCTGAATCTGAATTCAGGTCCTCCTAACTGCAAAACCAGTGTTTTATCCACTGCACTACTTAGCTGTCCTTTAGGATTATTTCAAACAGCTAGTACAGTGGATAGAATGCTAGACTTGGAGTCAAAAGACTTGAGTTTAAATCATACCTCAGATACTTCCTAAAGTGTGACTCTGGGCAAGTCACTTATAGTTATTTGCCTCAGTTTCCATAACTATAAAATGAAAATAATAATAGGAATAGTCAATATTGATTTATTAAATACCCATCATATGCCCAGCACTGTTCTAAACACTGAGGATACAAATAAAAGAAGACACTTAAATGCTTATTCTCTTCTTCTCTCTTTACTCACTGTTTATGGAGATGGCATAGACAGCAAAAGATTAGAATTAAGATATACTAAACAGGTTCTAACACAACATGAGGCAAATTCTTATAGAATAACCTTATTGATATATGTGATTATGTTCATAAAGGATTACGTATTGGACACAAATTGGGAACAAGGTGAATAAGATGTTACCAATTAATAACAACAACAAAAGACATTCAGGAGATTGGCAAGTATGATAAAACACATTCTAGTTATAGGAATGTTTTAATGTGTAGAAAATCTGCCAATCTTATGGAAAAAGAATTGAACAAGAATAGCTTTTTGGGAGCCCAATTGCATCTTTGCAGACTTTTAGCAGTTTTGGTTTTGAAACCAGGAGAAAAATGACAATTGATTTTAGATTGTCTTCTTAGGACTTAGGATAATGTAGAATGCAGGGGTGAAAGAAACTATGTTTAACCACCAGGTAAGGTAGTGCTGCTAGCTATTAACATGATTGGGAAGCATTAAGCTGAGCAAGTCCCATGCTTATCTGGCACTTATGGTGCTTCCCTTTTAAGTAGACAAAGTCACACAGTGTAGGAAAGTACCAGTCTCTCTGGTTCCAGAGACCCCCAACTCCACTAAATCATAGATAGAAAGCTAAAAGGTGCCACAAAATTCTTTAGTTCTACCCATCATTTTACAGATAAGGAAACTGAAGCCCAGAGGTCATGACTTTTCCAAGATTACATAAGCAATTTTTTTTCTAATTAGGGGTAAGATTTAAACTCCAGAACTACTATTCTATGAAGGGTGGCTATGCAAATTCATTTCTCTAAAGTGGATTTACCCAATCAGAATTAGCTCTGAGTATTCAACCTACTGGGACTGGGGACTACAACCCAGGTCTTGCCTGTGATACCAGCTTTTTATCTATCACAACATATATTCATTGATTGCTATTAAATTATTAAGAAGAAAAATTGGGCACTCATGATTCAAATAAATCATATACTCCATTTGTCTTTGGCCACTGTTCCATTTATCTCAAACGGCTCCACTCGCCAAATCTTCAAAATCGCCCAGTCTCTATCGATAGGAAAAGGTCATTCAGAATCAGGGTCACTCTGAATACCCAGCATCAAGACGATATTTCTAAATACCTCATAGACTAGGAAAGTTGTGAACCAGAAGCATGAACCTGGGAACCTTCATCACCATGTCCCAGAAATGCATCCTTAAAGACTCTTTGTTTTCTCACAAAAGTTAGTGGTGATGTATGAAAACATCTTTATTGCATCTTTTTGATGCTACTTCACTAGATTGATGAGCATTATAGATGGGTAAAAAAATTGATTCACTATCTAGTGAGTGGTTCCAAACAGAGGAACAAACCAGTAAGGATGTAAGAAACCAATGTCAAAGAAGCACCTTCAAAATGGTAGTGCCGTATTTTGAAGGCAACCTTGATGTCCAGAAGTTCCTTCTCCCATACCACATGACGTTTTATTATGATGAATTTTTTAGATAAGTACAAGGGAAGCATGAATGAAGGCTCAAATTAAAGCTGCCTCATGACAGCTTTGGAAATATCAATCTTTACAATGGACTGCTATGAATCTGAAAGAATGGAAGTCAAGATGAACTAAAGTTTTGAGTTTGGTGAATGGAAAGGATCAATGTCATAAACCCAGAGAAAGGAGGTTGAGAAGTTGAGGATATATGTGACATTTTTAGAAGTGTCTTGAAACAATCTATAAAGCATTGGTCCAGGAGTAAAAAACACATGAGTTCCAGTCCACCTCAAACACTAGTTCTGTGATTAAGGGAAAGTTACTAAACCTGTATGGCTCAATTTCCTCACTTGTAAAATAAGGATAATAATTAACAACTATTTCCCAGGGTTGTTGTGAGGACCAAATTGATAATAAATGCAAAATATTTAACACAGTGCCTGCCACATAGTAGGCACTAAACAAAAGTGATGCATTATTTATTGTTATTGTCATTATTATTATTTTGTAAATCTGAGTTTTTAGAGGCTACAGAAACATAAAACATTAGAGATAGAAGGATCTTACAAGTTTATTTAGTCACATACCCTAATTACATGGTTATGGGGCAGGTCAGTGATATCAAATTCAAATAGAAATAGGGTCACTAAACCATACCTTAGCATTTCTGCCAGCTACATATTAGCCTAGAAAATCTGATATCACAATTATCTGTTTTATTGTATTTTTATTCATATTGTTAAATATTTCTCAATTACATTTTAATCTGTTAGGGCTGCTTTGGGGAGCATTGTGGTTTGTGTGTGGTCTGTGGGCATGTTGGATGCCTCTGGTATAGTGGATAGACAGCTGTACTTGACATCAAGAGAATTTGGATTTAAATGTCTCTGTAGATGCTTCCTAGCAATGTGATCATGTGCAATCATGTCATCTCTTTGCCTCAGTTTTCCCATTAATAGGATAATAGCACATACTTCACAGGGTTGTTATGAGGATAAAATAAGATACCCCTAAGGGGCTTTGCAAACCTTAAACTCTATGTATTAGCCATAATTCCCATTATTAATGATGGGACTGAGCCTAAAATCTAGTTTTCTCAATTCTACATTCAGGAATCCTTTTGCCATTATTTTTGTTTTGACATTTTTTATATCACCTTGATTTCTACTTATATTCCTGCTTATTCCTTCATTGTCTTATGAGTTATCATTTATAAGAGAACAAAAAAGAGGGGGTAAAAGTCTTTAAGCAAACATAATGGTATCTGCCATTGTATATAGTTTTCTGTACCAGTAGTTCCACACCTCCACTCAGAAAAGAGTCACCTTTTCTTAACTCTTAGATAGCTACAGGATTTTAATTATAATTACTCGCTGTGCTATATTATGCTGTCTCCCAGGTCCCTTCAGCTGATTAGGATGTTTTCTTTTCTAAGGGATCCATGAGAATCCTCACTTTGCAATTATGTACCTCAGAAACTATTTTCCCTTATCAGAATTGTAATGGTCCAGTCTCACAAAAAGTTGATACTAAAAATAATACTAAAGTAGGGACAGGACAAGATGGTTCTGACATGGGTGTAGATTGGTTAACCTACTTACAAGTTAAATTGTCATTATTGGCAGCTAGGAGCTGTAGTGAATAGAATATTGACCTTAGAGTCGATATTTAATCCCAAATTTAAATCGTGCTTCACTCACCTATTACATTCAAGACTCTGGAGCTAATTTTTTGACATCTCTGTGCTTGGGACTCCATTCACTACACCACTGAGCTGTGTCAATATAAACGCTAGCTGTTATCATCTGAGAACAATTCACTAGAACATGGAAGGGCCATGGCAAAGCATCACTTATATAATGTACTCATAAGGCCATATCTCAGAATACAGAGTTTTAGTTCCTGACGCTCATTAAATCCCCTGATCTTTGTGGACTGAATCTGGCAAAGGTATAAGCAAGGACTGGGCCATCCTGACTTCTCTGTGTCCCATGACCCCTGACAGAGACATATCATAAAGAAAAAGGAATGACTCAGAATATAAGAACTTAGCTGTGGTTGATTTTGTCACAAAGTAGTAATGGCACAATCTTTTATGGTAACCTTAAGAAAGGAATAGGAAAATGACCTATATTGACTTGAATTCTGATCTGTTTTGAGATAATGAGAGCACCTATTTTGTATTTACATGGTTTTCTCTCAGTAGGAGAGAAAAAATAAAGTTATTAAGTAGTATGAGATATGGGTAGAAAACTACAAGTCTGCCGTGGCATCAAGATACATTCTAATTGGCTAAATGAGTGCATCCTGAATTTTGACCTGGGATTGAAGAATGGATGAATGAGAAAGCTGGGGGGGGGGGGAGGTGGGGAAGAGAAGGGCAGGAGGGGAGATGTCTCAAATCTTGCAAGGGTTTTGAAGTGACAAGGCCCTTCTTAATTGAGGCTACTGGTAGTTTAGAACAGGGAAGGTCTTAGCCAATATAATTTTGAAGATTTTATTAGAAATCTTGAGTACCACTCAGAAAATAGGTAGATTTATTTTTTGTTTATTTTTAATTACCTCATCTTTTTAAGTGCTTTCTGAAGATGCATATTCTTTTCTCTTGAAATAAAAGCTAGAAAATGCACTCTTTTGGTCTGTAGGGTATATAGAAAAATAGAAGGGAAAGAGAAATGATGATTAAAAAAGAACATTCAGAAATGGTAGCAGTGATAGAAATAGGCAATCATTAGGGTTCTATTTGGACATTTCTCTAAATCCAAGGAGCCCAGCTGGCTGAATCTCAGTACCTAGAGTTGAAGTTCAATGATCAGAGAAGTTTTGAAGTTACTAAAAGCTTTGGGGCTGGAAAGTACAAATTCCTTGGAATGGTTCCAAATAAAAGTGCTCCTGCCCCCAGGAAGCTGATTTTTATTCACTGAAGCACGAGGGTTCAGGTTAGAGATGGAACAAATCTTAGAGATCACCTGGTCCAATTAGTTGTACAGAGCAAGAAACAATCCATCCAGAGAGGTTTTTAAACTTTAAGTTACAGAGTTTCACTTGGCTCTGGCTGGTGCTCACTCTCTTCCATTTCATATCTCCCCCATCTTCAGTTGTTCCTACCAGGAAAATTAGTTCTGAAATCATGGTATATGAAGTCAGTTTAGAACTATCAGCCCAGAAGTTCTGGTTCTCTGCAAAAAGCAGACTTTGAGTGATGGAGAAACTATAGCCCTTGTAAAGAGCTTTCCTTTTCTACCCCATTACTCAATTGTTCTGACTCTCAGATTGTGGGAAGAAAATCCGTGAAAGAATTCACCAGATCAAGAATGGTATCCAACCCACATCTCTATGATGGCAAAGGGCGAGGTTAATTATCAAGGAGCTACGGCTCTAGGCGTGATCTTTTACTTTAAAAACAGGACAAGGCTGCTAGCTCAGGGGACAGGTTCACTAGTCAAACAAGCATAGGAACTGGTGTGGGAGCAGATGAGCAAACCACTGTGGAATCTTGTTGGTTGAAATGTTTCAGTAGTACTTAGGCTATTAATTACACACAGAATGAACATATGCAAAATGTGTGGGAAGGACTCATATATTGTATCTATGAAACAAGAAATCACTTTTGTGGTAGTTTACAGGGAAGTTTTCAGGTCTTTCTACCTTTAAATAAATTGACTCCAAGACTGAAAGGTGGAGTTGTAGCCTTATTTCATCTATTGTTGTTTAGACATATCTGCCTCTTCATGATCCTGTGGACGACATCATGACAATACTGGGCACGGGATTTCCTTGACAAAGATACAGAGACAGTTTTCCATTTCCTTCTCCAGTGGATTAAGGCAAACAGAAGTTAAGGGACTTGCTCAACTAGTGTCTGCAGGGTGCATTTGAACTCAAATCTTCTTGACTCCAAGATCAGCACCTTGTCCACTGAGTCATCTAGATGCCTCCCAGGCAAAGAAGAATTAAATGTACCCAGGATTGCACAGCTAGTAAAAGTTCTGACATTGCATTTGAATTTAAATCTTCTTGACTCCAGATCCAGAACTCTTATCTACCAACCCACCTGTCTTCTAGATTATCTAGTATAGAGCAAAGCTTCTTAAACATTAAGTTGCAACCCTATATGGGATCCTGTAACTGAAAATGAAGGTTGCAAAATTATAACTTATTATCAATAAATGTTTGATTTGTATGCCTATCTTACATACCTATATATATAGGATCATGTAATAAATTCTCAAGCAAAAAGAGGTCATGAGTGGAAAAAATTTAAGAAGCCTTGCTCTAGAGATGCACAAAAAAGAAACTTGGTGAAAACTATTTAGATAGCCCATGGAGGTATGATCAACATTAGCTTACTTGCCTCAAATAATCACTAGTCAAATTTGGGGCACTAGAAGATGGGAATCAGGATCCAAGGCCAAGTGTTATAAAACACAAGAGATGTAGCCCTACATTAATTAGTTCAAATAGTGTCAAAGCAGCAGTTGTTGAATGATTGAGCAGATTGAACAGAAAGTTATCCTTGAGGGTCTTTGTAGTAGACCCTAGTAGTTATTTAATATGACATTTTTGGATAGAATAAGCATAAAAGCTCAATGGAAAACAGACTGCGTGTGACCTCATAATTATTATTTAGTTGCTTCATTTCAAACAAAATTTGTACTCATAGTATGGCATAAAGAGAGACAAAAGAGCTAGAAAGAACTAGGCTTCTATCCCAAAGAAATCTTAAAAAAGGGAAAGGGATCTGTATGTGCACAAATGTTTGTGGCAGGTCTCTTTGTAGTGGCCAGAAACTGGAAACTGAGTGGATGCCCATCAATTGGAGAATGGCTGAATAAATTGTGGTATATGAATATTATGGAATATTATTATTCAGTAAGAAATGACCAACAGAATGATTTCAGAAAGGCCTGGAGAGACTTACATGAACTGATGCTGAGTGAAATGAGCAGGATCAGGAGATCATTACATACTTCAACAACAATACTATATGATGATCAATTCTGATGGACGTGACCCTCTTCAACAATGAGATGAACCAAATCAGCTCCAATAGAGCAGTAATGAATTGAACGAGCTACACCCAGCGAAAGAACTCTGGGAGATGACTATGAACCATTACATAGAATTTCCAATCCCTATATTTTTGTTCACCTGCATTTTTTATTCCTTCACAGGCTAATTGTACACTATTTCAAAGTCCGATTCTTTTTGTACAGCAAAAATAACTGTTAGGACATGTATACTTATATTATATTTAATTTATACTTTAACATACTTAACATGTATTGATCAACCTGCCAAGGGATGGGGGGAAGAAGGGGAAAAATTGGAACAAAAGGTTTGGCAATTGTCAATACTGTAAAATTACCCATGCATATAACTTGTAAATAAAAAGCTATAATAAAAAACAAATAAATAAAAAATTTAAAAAACAGCTAGAAAGATTTAGAAATTCTCTGCATAGACAAGAGGTCCCAAGATAAATGGAGCCTTGGGGGATATTCTGACAATGGTCAAGAAAAGAAGGATCTATTGCTGAGACAAACAAGAGAAAATGATCACACAGGGAAGAAGAGAACCAGATGAAGACCAATGTCATAGAGGCCAAAGGTCAAAAGTATGTTCAGGAGATGAGGGAATACACAGTGTCAGAAATTGCAGAAAAGTCAAGAAAGATGAGAACTAAGAAAAAATCACTGGATTTAATGATGAAAAAACCCACTGGATAACCTTGGAGATAATACTTTAGTCAAAGGACGAAGTTGAAAGGGTTGAGAAGTGAGTGGAGATTGGGAAACAGATGGTAGGGAGATAGGCACAGAGATGTAAAATATAATGTCACATGGAAGTCCAGGACATTCCCCAGTGCAGCCAAACAAGATTAAAATGTAATTGGTAAATATTTAACAAAAAAATACAACATATAAATGTTAATACATAGTCTTCTAAGACAATAATGCAGTCCAGTTTCTATTAGCTTGATACCACTGGTAAAAGACAACTCTTTTTTAGGAGTCAGGCAGTGAAAGGAAAAGAGATATTAGTTTGATAGCTTTAATGAAAATCAGTGCCAAGTGAAGAATTTATTTTTATTTTTTAAAAAGATGAACGACAGCTCTTTGGCAACCAAAAGAAAAATGAAGCTTGATTTATGAGACATCTAGAGTGGCAACACTAATAGGTAACTATTATTGTACTTTGAAATCCCATTTCTGGTACCTTTTAGAAATGCTGGTAATTTTTCATTATTATAAGTTGTCCAGTGATGATAAGATTGAGGTTTCAATCTGTGGGGCATAAATAGTATGCTTTGGGATACTATTATCTCCCAAAGGAGATAATTTGAATTAAAATCAGGCTTTTTCATCCCCAACAGAAAGGACCAAATTCAATCTATTGACTAGACTTTCCTTTGTGATAGTGAATTATAGAGGTTGCCTCTTCATCATCCCAAACCAGACAACACAGTGTTCCTCAAATTCAACTTACACTTCTGTCTTGGGGCTTTGCTTGTATCATATTCTCCACTCTCTTGTACCCTTCCATCTTCAAAGCCTCCCTTAAATTTTCCAAGGTTTGAATTCTCTCCTTCCACCTTTTGGAATCTCTAGCTCCATACAAGCCCCAGATCAAATGCCCTATTGCAAGAAATCCTTTTTGGTCCCTCCAACTTGTTAGCACTTTACAAATTACTTTGTATTTATTTTGTATGTATTTTGCATTTACTTATACCTAATATATGTTGTTTATCCAGCAGAAAGTAACTTCTTTGAGGGCAAGATCCATTTCCTTTGTAATCTCACAGTATCTAGAACCTAGATATGTTATTTTTGTTGAATTGAAATGTTTATTGAATTGAAAATGTCTCTGGAATGTAATATACTAGAATGAGTACTGGCTTCAATCAGGAAACTTAGGTTTGGGTCCTAGCTCCAACATTAACCATTTGTAAAGGTTGTGTAACCATTATTGTCTAACAATGCTTGTTACATTGTGTAACCCTGAGCAAACTTTTATCTTTGCCTCAGTTTCTTCAGAAAAATATACTTTCCTTACCTGTGCCACAGGTTTGCTTTAAGAAAAAAGCATGGAAATGTTAAAAGCGTTATGTAAATGGTGTATCATCATCTAAACAGGATACAAACTTCACTAACACTTTAACTGATTTAAATTTAGTTATAATAAGACAGTTGTTAGTTTGGGGGTAAATGCTATCAAATACTGTTTTGATTTCCTGCCAACACCGTGACATGAAGCATTACTAGTCACCTTTTAGAAGGAACAGGAACATCAAAGCTAGCAAGTCACCCAAAGTCCATTTGTCAGATGAGGACATCACTATCTGCCCAGTTATCAGGATTGCAACCTCTTACTTTTTCATCTTCCCTTCCCTAATATCCTATCAGATGCCAAATTCTTCAGATATGATCTCTCACAGAGATCCACCTCTTCTCTTTCCATTTAAGTCAGTCTCCACTCACCCCTCCTTCATATATTCATTAATTCTCACCTGGACCATTTTAAGCTTCCAATTTACTCTTCCTTCTAAAATCTATGGAGACATGGATGCTAAGATGATGTTCCTAAGACAGAGTACCGATTATATCACTCCTTTTCAAAATCTCTCAGTTTATTGTCTGTTCTTCTTAATACAAATTCCTGAGCCTCATTCATACTTAAAACTCTTCAAAATCCATCTCTAAACACTGCTAATCTTTATGTTCTAGCCATATGGGACCACAAGTTATTGGTTCATTTAATCTTGATGTTTACCAATACCTTGTATTCATGCAGGTCATTCCCCATACCTAGGATATACTCCCTCTAGCACACTTACCTTTTATCTAAGGGTTAGTTCAGGTGCTGTTTCCTCTGCTGAGCCTTCTTTGTCCCCCCATATCCCCATAGTGTATTCTTTTCAAATTTTCCTAAATCATCTTACCATCCACCCCCTCACAGCATATCTTGTATCATTATACTTATCTGTGTGTGTCATATCCTTTCCAGTAGATTGGAAGCTCCTTGAGGTCAGGTACTGTTATTATTACATTTTTCATAACTTTTCTTTCCCCATCACCTTGATTTCTACTTATATTCCTGCTTATTCCTTCATTGTCTTATGAGTTATCATTTATAAGAGAACAAAAAAGAGGGGGTAAAAGTCTTTAAGCAAACATAATGGTATCTGCCATTGTATATAGTTTTCTGTACCAGTAGTTCCACACCTCCACTCAGAAAAGAGTCACCTTTTCTTAACTCTTAGATAGCTACAGGATTTTAATTATAATTACTCGCTGTGCTATATTATGCTGTCTCCCAGGTCCCTTCAGCTGATTAGGATGTTTTCTTTTCTAAGGGATCCATGAGAATCCTCACTTTGCAATTATGTACCTCAGAAACTATTTTCCCTTATCAGAATTGTAATGGTCCAGTCTCACAAAAAGTTGATACTAAAAATAATACTAAAGTAGGGACAGGACAAGATGGTTCTGACATGGGTGTAGATTGGTTAACCTACTTACAAGTTAAATTGTCATTATTGGCAGCTAGGAGCTGTAGTGAATAGAATATTGACCTTAGAGTCGATATTTAAACCCAAATTTAAATCGTGCTTCACTCACTTATTACATTCAAGACTCTGGAGCTAATTTTTTGACATCTCTGTGCTTGGGACTCCATTCACTACACCACTGAGCTGTGTCAATATAAACGGTAGCTGTTATCATCTGAGAACAATTCACTAGAACATGGAAGGGCCATGGCAAAGCATCACTTATATAATGTACTCATAAGGCCATATCTCAGAATACAGAGTTTTAGTTCCTGACGCTCATTAAATCCCCTGATCTTTGTGGACTGAATCTGGCAAAGGTATAAGGAAGGACTGGGCCATCCTGACCTCTCTGTGTCCCATGACTCCTGACAGAGACATATCATAAAGAAAAAGGAATGACTCAGAACATAAGAACTTAGCTGTGGTTGATTTTGTCACAAAGTAGTAATGGCACAATCTTTTATGGTAACCTTAAGAAAGGAATAGGAAAATGACCTATATTGACTTGAATTCTGATCTGTTTTGAGATAATGAGAGCACCTATTTTGTATTTACATGGTTTTCTCTCAGTAGGAGAGAAAAAATAAAGTTATTAAGTAGTATGAGATATGGGTAGAAAACTACAAGTCTGCCGTGGCATCAAGATACATTCTAATTGGCTAAATGAGTGCATCCTGAATTTTGACCTGGGATTGAAGAATGGATGAATGAGAAAGCTGGGGGGGAGGTGGGGAAGAGAAGGGCAGGAGGGGAGATGTCTCAAATCTTGCAAGGGTTTTGAAGTGACAAGGCCCTTCTTAATTGAGGCTACTGGTAGTTTAGAACAGGGAAGGTCTTAGCCAATATAATTTTGAAGATTTTATTAGAAATCTTGAGTACCACTCAGAAAATAGGTAGATTTATTTTTTGTTTATTTTTAATTACCTCATCTTTTTAAGTGCTTTCTGAAGATGCATATTCTTTTCTCTTGAAATAAAAGCTAGAAAATGCACTCTTTTGGTCTGTAGGGTATATAGAAAAATAGAAGGGAAAGAGAAATGATGATTAAAAAAGAACATTCAGAAATGGTAGCAGTGATAGAAATAGGCAATCATTAGGGTTCTATTTGGACATTTCTCTAAATCCAAGGAGCCCAGCTGGCTGAATCTCAGTACCTAGAGTTGAAGTTCAATGATCAGAGAAGTTTTGAAGTTACTAAAAGCTTTGGGGCTGGAAAGTACAAATTCCTTGGAATGGTTCCAAATAAAAGTGCTCCTGCCCCAGGAAGCTGATTTTTATTCATTGAAGCACAAGGGTTCAGGTTAGAGATGGAACAAATCTTAGAGATTACCTGGTCCAATTAGTTGTACAGAGCAAGAAACAATCCATCCAGAGAGGTTTTTAAACTTTAAGTTACAGAGTTTCACTTGGCTCTGGCTGGTGCTCACTCTCTTCCATTTCATATCTCCCCCATCTTCAGTTGTTCCTACCAGGAAAATTAGTTCTGAAATCATGGTATATGAAGTCAGTTTAGAACTATCAGCCCAGAAGTTCTGGTTCTCTGCAAAAAGCAGACTTTGAGTGATGGAGAAACTATAGCCCTTGTAAAGAGCTTTCCTTTTCTACCCCATTACTCAATTGTTCTGACTCTCAGATTGTGGGAAGAAAATCCGTGAAAGAATTCACCAGATCAAGAATGGTATCCAACCCACATCTCTATGATGGCAAAGGGCGAGGTTAATTATCAAGGAGCTACGGCTCTAGGCGTGATCTTTTACTTTAAAAACAGGACAAGGCTGCTAGCTCAGGGGACAGGTTCACTAGTCAAACAAGCATAGGAACTGGTGTGGGAGCAGATGAGCAAACCACTGTGGAATCTTGTTGGTTGAAATGTTTCAGTAGTACTTAGGCTATTAATTACACACAGAATGAACATATGCAAAATGTGTGGGAAGGACTCATATATTGTATCTACGAAACAAGAAATCACTTTTGTGGTAGTTTACAGGGAAGTTTTCAGGTCTTTCTACCTTTAAATAAATTGACTCCAAGACTGAAAGGTGGAGTTGTAGCCTTATTTCATCTACTGTTGTTTAGACATATCTGCCTCTTCATGATCCTGTGGACGACATCATGACAATACTGGGCACGGGATTTCCTTGACAAAGATACAGAGACAGTTTTCCATTTCCTTCTCCAGTGGATTAAGGCAAACAGAAGTTAAGGGACTTGCTCAACTAGTGTCTGCAGGGTGCATTTGAACTCAAATCTTCTTGACTCCAAGATCAGCACCTTGTCCACTGAGTCATCTAGATGCCTCCCAGGCAAAGAGGAATTAAATGTACCCAGGATTACACAGCTAGTAAAAGTTCTGACATTGCATTTGAATTTAAATCTTCTTGACTCCAGATCCAGAACTCTTATCTACCAACCCACCTGTCTTCTAGATTATCTAGTATAGAGCAAAGCTTCTTAAACATTAAGTTGCAACCCTATATGGGATCCTGTAACTGAAAATGAAGGTTGCAAAATTATAACTTATTATCAATAAATGTTTGATTTGTATGCCTATCTTACATACCTATATATATAGGATCATGTAATAAATTCTCAAGCAAAAAGAGGTCATGAGTGGAAAAAATTTAAGAAGCCTTGCTCTAGAGATGCACAAAAAAGAAACTTGGTGAAAACTATTTAGATAGCCCATGGAGGTATGATCAACATTAGCTTACTTGCCTCAAATAATCACTAGTCAAATTTGGGGCACTAGAAGATGGGAATCAGGATCCAAGGCCAAGTGTTATAAAACACAAGAGATGTAGCCCTACATTAATTAGTTCAAATAGTGTCAAAGCAGCAGTTGTTGAATGATTGAGCAGATTGAACAGAAAGTTATCCTTGAGGGTCTTTGTAGTAGACCCTAGTAGTTATTTAATATGACATTTTTGGATAGAATAAGCATAAAAGCTCAATGGAAAACAGACTGCGTGTGACCTCATAATTATTATTTAGTTGCTTCATTTCAAACAAAATTTGTACTCATAGTATGGCATTAAAGAGAGACAAAAGAGCTAGAAAGAACTAGGCTTCTATCCCAAAGAAATCTTAAAAAAGGGAAAGGGATCTGTATGTGCACAAATGTTTGTGGCAGGTCTCTTTGTAGTGGCCAGAAACTGGAAACTGAGTGGATGCCCATCAATTGGAGAATGGCTGAATAAATTGTGGTATATGAATATTATGGAATATTATTATTCAGTAAGAAATGACCAACAGAATGATTTCAGAAAGGCCTGGAGAGACTTACATGAACTGATGCTGAGTGAAATGAGCAGGATCAGGAGATCATTACATACTTCAACAACAATACTATATGATGATCAATTCTGATGGACGTGACCCTCTTCAACAATGAGATGAACCAAATCAGCTCCAATAGAGCAGTAATGAATTGAACCAGCTACACCCAGCGAAAGAACTCTGGGAGATGACTATGAACCATTACATAGAATTTCCAATCCCTATATTTTTGTTCACCTGCATTTTTTATTTCCTTCACAGGCTAATTGTACACTATTTCAAAGTCCGATTCTTTTTGTACAGCAAAAATAACTGTTAGGACATGTATACTTATATTATATTTAATTTATACTTTAACATACTTAACATGTATTGATCAACCTGCCAAGGGATGGGGGGAAGAAGGGGAAAAATTGGAACAAAAGGTTTGGCAATTGTCAATACTGTAAAATTACCCATGCATATAACTTGTAAATAAAAAGCTATATTAAAAAACAAATAAATAAAAAATTTAAAAAACAGCTAGAAAGATTTAGAAATTCTCTGCATAGACAAGAGGTCCCAAGATAAATGGAGCCTTGGGGGATATTCTGACAATGGTCAAGAAAAGAAGGATCTATTGCTGAGACAAACAAGAGAAAATGATCACACAGGGAAGAAGAGAACCAGATGAAGACCAATGTCATAGAGGCCAAAGGTCAAAAGTATGTTCAGGAGATGAGGGAATACACAGTGTCAGAAATTGCAGAAAAGTCAAGAAAGATGAGAACTAAGAAAAAATCACTGGATTTAATGATGAAAAAACCCACTGGATAACCTTGGAGATAATATTTTAGTCAAAGGACAAAGTTGAAAGAGTTGAGAAGTGAGTGGAGATTGGGAAACAGATGGTAGGGAGATAGGCACAGAGATGTAAAATATAATGTCACATGGAAGTCCAGGACATTCCCCAGTGCAGCCAAACAAGATTAAAATGTAATTGGTAAATATTTAACAAAAAAATACAACATATAAATGTTAATACATAGTCTTCTAAGACAATAATGCAGTCCAGTTTCTATTAGCTTGATACCACTAGTAAAAGACAACTCTTTTTTAGGAGTCAGGCAGTGAAAGGAAAAGAGATATTAGTTTGATAGCTTTAATGAAAATCAGTGCCAAGTGAAGAATTTATTTTTATTTTTTAAAAAGATGAACGACAGCTCTTTGGCAACCAAAAGAAAAATGAAGCTTGATTTATGAGACATCTAGAGTGGCAACACTAATAGGTAACTATTATTGTACTTTGAAATCCCATTTCTGGTACCTTTTAGAAATGCTGGTAATTTTTCATTATTATATGTTGTCCAGTGATGATAAGATTGAGGTTTCAATCTGTGGGGCATAAATAGTATGCTTTGGGATACTATTATCTCCCAAAGGAGATAATTTGAATTAAAATCAGGCTTTTTCATCCCCAACAGAAAGGACCAAATTCAATCTATTGACTAGACTTTCCTTTGTGATAGTGAATTATAGAGGTTGCCTCTTCATCATCCCAAACCAGACAACACAGTGTTCCTCAAATTCAACTTACACTTCTGTCTTGGGGCTTTGCTTGTATCATATTCTCCACTCTCTTGTACCCTTCCATCTTCAAAGCCTCCCTTAAATTTTCCAAGGTTTGAATTCTCTCCTTCCACCTTTTGGAATCTCTAGCTCCATACAAGCCCCAGATCAAATGCCCTATTGCAAGAAATCCTTTTTGGTCCCTCCAACTTGTTAGCACTTTACAAATTACTTTGTATTTATTTTGTATGTATTTTGCATTTACTTATACCTAATATATGTTGTTTATCCAGCAGAAAGTAACTTCTTTGAGGGCAAGATCCATTTCCTTTGTAATCTCACAGTATCTAGAACCTAGATATGTTATTTTTGTTGAATTGAAATGTTTATTGAATTGAAAATGTCTCTGGAATGTAATATACTAGAATGAGTACTGGCTTCAATCAGGAAACTTAGGTTTGGGTCCTAGCTCCAACATTAACCATTTGTAAAGGTTGTGTAACCATTATTGTCTAACAATGTTTGTTACATTGTGTAACCCTGAGCAAACTTTTATCTTTGCCTCAGTTTCTTCAGAAAAATATACTTTCCTTACCTGTGCCACAGGTTTGCTTTAAGAAAAAAGCATGGAAATGTTAAAAGCGTTATGTAAATGGTGTATCATCATCTAAACAGGATACAAACTTCACTAACACTTTAACTGATTTAAATTTAGTTATAATAAGACAGTTGTTAGTTTGGGGATAAATGCTATCAAATACTGTTTTGATTTCCTGCCAACACCGTGACATGAAGCATTACTAGTCACCTTTTAGAAGGAACAGGAACATCAAAGCTAGCAAGTCACCCAAAGTCCATTTGTCAGATGAGGACATCACTATCTGCCCAGTTATCAGGATTGCAACCTCTTACTTTTTCATCTTCCCTTCCCTAATATCCTATCAGATGCCAAATTCTTCAGATATGATCTCTCACAGAGATCCACCTCTTCTCTTTCCATTTAAGTCAGTCTCCACTCACCCCTCCTTCATATATTCATTAATTCTCACCTGGACCATTTTAAGCTTCCAATTTACTCTTCCTTCTAAAATCTATGGAGACATGGATGCTAAGATGATGTTCCTAAGACAGAGTACCGATTATATCACTCCTTTTCAAAATCTCTCAGTTTATTGTCTATTCTTCTTAATACAAATTCCTGAGCCTCATTCATACTTAAAACTCTTCAAAATCCATCTCTAAACACTGCTAACCTTTATGTTCTAGCCATATGGGACCACAAGTTATTGGTTCATTTAATCTTGATGTTTACCAATACCTTGTATTCATGCAGGTCATTCCCCATACCTAGGATATACTCCCTCTAGCACACTTACCTTTTATCTAAGGGTTAGTTCAGGTGCTGTTTCCTCTGCTGAGCCTTCTTTGTCCCCCCATATCCCCATAGTGTATTCTTTTCAAATTTTCCTAAATCATCTTACCATCCACCCCCTCACAGCATATCTTGTATCATTATACTTATCTGTGTGTGTCATATCCTTTCCAGTAGATTGGAAGCTCCTTGAGGTCAGGTACTGTTATTATTATATTTTTCATAACTTTTCTTTCCCCAGCACCTAGTAAAATACCTTGTACTTACTAGGTGCTTAATTTAAAATTTTGTTTGTTGAACGATGCTCTGGAGAGAGAAACAAGAAGTGTTGATGCTGTCTTCAATAGGCACGCAATCACCTGGTTCCCCTTCCAGAACATCCATGAGTTGATCACCATTTCACCCCAAATGGAGACAAGCAGAGGACAGCTGGAGACTTCAAGAGACTTTGAGGTTTGGAGAAAGGGATGGGAGGGAGGTCGTGATAGAAGCATAAATCTTCTTCTTGTAATAAGTGCAATGATTTAGTTGCTGGGATTGGGGAGGGGAGTAAGGCAAAGATCACCATTACCTTTTTGCTCTTCTTTATTCAGCTTTTGTGGTCAGTATAGATCACAACAGGAGTAGAAAGTATACGAAACCAAATTTCTTACTCTGTCATGTAAGTTTTGACCAAGCTCCTTGTCTGTCCCACCATCAGCAGTAGAAGAGAATCCAAAAGCCAGACTTTAAAAATTATGTTAGGGTCACTAGCAGAGTCAAAGGAACTCAAATAGCCTGAAGTAATCCAAATGCAACAGTGATACCTTAAATTACAGCACAGCAGTGAGAGAAAATCGTGAGAAGCCTGGTGGTTCAGAAGCTTGTGTTGTTTCTGTTATGCATATTTACCTGGCTCCAAAAGTCCCTTTGTATGAGCCCCACAATTTGTATTAACAACTTGAATCCCTTATCCCACTGATGGGTAACCTGAGAGTGTGTACCTTGTATTTATCAAGGAGGCCTTCTTGTCACTTATTTTTGCTATACTGTTTGATTGACTGCCTTTTGCTTTGACCTTATGTATCTTCTAGTTATCTTAATAAAAAAAACATAGTAATAAGAACTATTTATTTTGAGTATTAAGGCAGAATGTTTTTGATTGAGTGAGTGGGAGTGGGAAATAAAGTGGGAGATATGAGAAAACTCAAATTTAGAATGATTACTGTCATGAATTATTTTCTCTTGTTATTATAGATTCTTGTGGGGGACAGAGGCTCTTAAAATCCCTCTCAATACACCCTGCCTCATATCATGTGAGGAGAACTTCTACCGGTTATTTAAAATCTGTCTGTGTACCTGTCTAGCAAAACTGCTATTCAGTGATTCTAATTTCAGGGGTTTTATTGACAAAGTAGTCTAAGTACTAGGAAATCCAAGTGAAATAGATAATCCTGACAGAATTCCTATTTATGACAATGTGCTTTCAGTCTATAATTTAAAAAAAAATTGTAAACTCTAAATGAACTATGTTAATAATTGTCTAATAAATAATATATGAACCAAATGAATAAATGAGCTAATTAAGAAGGTGCCTGTAGCTACCAGAAGTGATCAAGACATTATGAGTATTAAGAATTGGAGCTTCTTTGCTGATGGCAGAAATGTACTGCAGAGGCCCTGCTCTGCCTCTCCAGTGTTATTAACTACCTCCTTGAGGGCTTATTTAAGCTTCAAGGCAATTTGTAGTGTTTGAATACAGTTCTAGCTGCTTCAACCATGATGAGAGTTGAAAAGGAAAAATAAAAAACTGTTTATGTTTTATCCTGAGCTCCAGAAAAACTCAGCATGACTTACTTAAAAAACCTGGTAGGGATATGCAGCCTGCATTGTTGGCTGGAAAGGAGGTGAAAGGAATTCATTTGCCTTAACCTAGCAAGGAACTGTTCTTTTGTGTTAGAAATGAATGAGTTAAATTTTCTTTTTTAAATTTAAAAACAAAGTCTTAGCCCAGCTGCCTGGGTAGAGAGGTTTTTCTAACAAAAGTCCAAAAATTGTGTTAAGAAGTACCTGTTAGCAGGTCAGTCCCTCAAAGTTTACTCTGCAGTCTCATAAAAATGATGGTTAATATCCCTTTGCCATCCCCCAAACTCCCAAGGAGCCACAATAGCAAATGGCAACAGGGAAACAAATAAGAACTCTAACATTTAGATGCATCAGTCTATCAGAGAGGCATCCAGTGGTATCTCCAGAGACAGAGGGCAATGGGTGGAGATGATGGAGCTGAAGGGCATGACTGATATAGAAATGCTTAGCAGCCAGTGACAAGGGAGCTACAGGAGACAGTTGGGCATAAAATGGTTTACCTAATTGCTGGTTGTTGACAAGAAGGACCACAAATAGGGTTCTAGTCATTACACAAATCATACTTACCTTGGAGTGTTTTCAGAATTTCCTTTCCCACCAGTATGGGACCTCAGAAACCATTTATTCCAACTTTTACTTGACTCCTCTCTACATTTATGTGGTCAATGACGATCATACTTTTTTTTTTTAAAGACCTCCAGTGAAGGGAAAAAAAAACCTACTACATCCCAAGGCAACTCCATTTTATTTCTTAATAGCTACCATAGTTGGGAAGTGTTTTGCTTTCATTATATCTACGTTTTTTTTTCTGAAACATTCACCTTCTTTTCTAGTATTGCTCCTCATATGATAGCCCTTCAAATAAATGGAGACAATCAATATATCCCTTCTAATTCTTTTCCAGGCTAAGTATTCCTGGTTCCTTCACCTGATTCTCACATGGCAGGATGCTCAAGGACTGTGACCAATTTCTCTGGCTAGTCCTTCACTTATCCCCCTCCTTCTTATAAAGAAACATCCAAAATAAAAATGACATTCTAGATCTGTTTATTCCTCAAAAGACCTCTTTTACAAAAACTCCAAGATACCTTTATTACTTATCATAGTGTTATTATGTGCCAGGCACTGTGCTAAGCAATTTACAGTCATCTCCCTTGATCCTCACAACAATTTTGGGAGTTATATAAAGAACTATCAAGTCACACCTTTTCATTTTACAGATGAAGGAACTAAGATTGAGAGAGGTTAAATCACTTGCCCAAGACCCCACAGCTAACAAGTTTCTGAGGCAGAGTTTAAACTCAAGATCTAAGCCTAGAATTCTGTTGTTATAGTTTGGGACAACTAGCTAGGAAGCCCCGTGGATAGAGCACTGGACCTGGAACAAGGAAAATACAAGTTCAAATTTGATCTCTAACATTTACTAGCTATGGCACCCGGGGCAAGTCACTTAATCTCTATGTGCCTTAGTTTCCTTAACTGCAAAATGGAGATTACAATCTCTACCTCCCTCACAAGAGTTATGAGGATCAAATGAGATCTTTGTGAAACACCTGGCATAATACCTGGCACATAATATGTGCTGTACAAATGCTTATTTCTCTTCCCTATCTTCCTCAATCATTAGTATAACAGGTACAAAGTTTTGGTTTCCTCGATGCTGTTATATACAACATGCTGTTCATAGGGATTCCCAACCCTTTTTGTGTGATACATCTCTCTGGTCTGTACACTTCTCTGAATAGTTTTATTAAATGTATAAAATACACAAGATTGAAAAGGAAGCCAATTATATCAACATAGTTACCAAAACATACACACACATCTTTTAAAAAATCTACAGATCCCAAGTTAGGAACTTTTGCCTTGAATACTTATTAAATTTTTGTTGAATTAAGTATTTTTTGTTGCATACCTCAATTCCACAGAAACTTTTTGGTCTCAAAATTCCTTTCCATTATAAACAAGGATCTGTCCCCAAGGGATTTTGTTTCTATTGATGCTTACTATGTTAGAAATTAAAATGTCTTAGTACAACTGGAAAGTTTTTATCTCTAAGAGCTCCCTGAAAGGGTGTCAGGACAAACACTTTAAATATTGCTGCTTTCATTCATTCAATTCAATAAACATGAAGAACCTGCTATGTGCAAGTTTCTTTACTAAGTGAAAGTCTCATCCTCAATTCTAGACTAGGAATTGTCTATTCTATGACAAAAGAACCTTTCATTTGTCTTAACAGTTTTTCTATTTGTCCCTGTTCTGCAGGTATTTCTCAGCATTTCCCATTCTCAGAAAATGAACAGGAGCTCTAACCCAGCTCCCTGTCTTAAAAGACAATAGGCTTTGCCCTTTGAAGTATAAGGCACAGCCATGTATACCTCTTAATTCATTTTAAAATTCCAGTAATTTTTACAATAATGTAATTTCAAAAGTTTTTTTTTTAAACAGCCAATGAATTTTTGTTTTCTTTTCTCTCTGAAACTATCTCCAAGTTTTCTATAGCCAAACAACACTTTAGTAAGGGTGTGTCCACTGCAGAACATAACTGGGGGTGGAGTTACCTTGAGGTTCTGCAAGTCCTACTTCCTAAAAGTTCCAACATCATACTTCTCTTAACAATAGCCAGGTATTGTTCCAGCTTTCAGATCCTGTTGGTTCACATTCTGCATCAGCAGTTTTTTTCCTCTTTCTACAAGAGGATGTTTGACACCTTTGAAATTCATGGGATTTCAGATTCTCTACATTTCATTATAGCAAGTTGTAAAATTCTTTACTGTTCTTGATTAGAGTTTATAACTTCTAATCATGAGGAGAGATGCTATATGAATCCTATGTGGTTGAATGTATTTTAAATTTTTCTCCCTCTATGAAATAGTTAATATTTGAATGGATAGAGGTTGGATTCTATTGGTATGGGAAACTCCCATGTGAAATAAAAAATAAAAAACCTTTTACTATTTTAGATTAACAAGTAACTTGCCCAGCTAGAACTAGTATGTGAAAGGTGGAATTTGAACCCAGGTCTTCCCAGCTTTAGTTCAAATAGAAACACTGGACACCTTGTATCTGAGAGCTATGGTCCTAATTCTCATCAACTTCTCTTTACTATCAAATTCAGCATTTTTGTGTGTTGCTGTTCCTGTGATCTTTATTTCCTCTTCTTTAGTTTTCTTTTCAGGACTCAGAATTTTGTCTTCCTTCTACCCATCCTGTATTTTTATTTAGTCAGCTGTCAATGACTTCCTTGTAGTCAATCGCAGTGACTTCTCAGTCCTCATCTGAATCAATCTCACTGAATCATTCAACACTATTTTCTATGCTGACCTCTGGAAATTTTTCTTCTCTTGATTTCTGTGACCCTGAACTTAACCCACTTTACTCCCTGCTCCTCCTCCTATCTTTGGAGAGCTCTTTCCCCCATCTTTCAAATATAAGTGTTTTCCAAAGGTAGGTCTTTGGCTCCCTTCTCAATTTTAACTTCCCTTGGCCAATTTTAACTTCTGCAGCTCCAAAGACATACTACTTTTGGTGGATGACTCGAAATTCCCAAGTGTAGACAGACCTTGATCTCTTTTCTGAATCCAAGACCTACACCTCTAACTGCTTTTAGGATTCTTCCACCCAACTGTCCCATCAGCAACTCAAACCTGATATGCCCCCAACTGACCTATCTTTCCCTCCAAATCCACTTCTTTTGATACTAGTATTTTCATGTGTGACACCATCATCTAGTCTTCCATGTTGGTAATCTTAACTTTGATTTTTCCAACTTCACCAATCACTTACCAAATCCTTTTGGTTCCCTCTTGAATTAAATCTTACTTCACTATTGCAGGTGAAAAAAAAAAAAACATTAAATTTGGAGTCAACAAATCAGGACTCCAGTCAGCTATTTGGCAGTGAAATCTTAGGCAAGTCATTTAACTTCTTCAGCATCTTCATTTATTTTGATAGCTTAAGAGAAGTGAGATGTGTAAGTGTAGAAATATCTCCATTCCAAATGTTCAAAAGGACTATTTGTGCCCAACTTGTGGTGGAGCCTTTCAAGCCAAGCCAATCAACCACAGTTGGACACACTGTACCCTGACCCCAACACTGTGATATCTTTTGGTCCTCTTTGTACCTGAAGGACAACAACCAGAAAACCATCATTACCTATAAAACAAGGGGCTCAATTGGAGGTCTTCAAAGGAGCTTTATGGCCCAAATCTACGATCCTGCTTCCATCCTAGCAAATGCCATCACCGGCCTAGTTGGTTGAACAGCCTCCTTATAACCTGCTTCCATTCATCATATCATCAACAGAAATATTCTTAAACCAGAGATGCTCAAAATGATTCAGAGACTGCCTCTAAGTGCTCAGAAAAGTTTAAATTCCTTTGGCATTCAAGGCCATCCTCCACCACTTGGTTATTTTCTCTTTTTCCAGACTTACCTCATGTTACTTCCTCCACACACTGTGCACAGTTTCTTATTTCTGGGATCCTTCCTTTTCCCCCATGACCTTTGAAATCTTGCCCATTAATGCACAACTGTAATGTCACCTACTCTAGGAAGTTTTCTGAGACTCCCCTGGTTAGAAATGCTCTTTTTCAGAAGAAACACTCTAATACATCTATCAAGAGATACTTATTAAGAACTATGTTCTATTAAGAAGAATGTGCTAGCCACTGGGAATATAAACAAAATGAAAATTCTCTAGTCTTTAAGGAGTTTACATCATATAGTTAGCATGTAAAACTGCATCCTCATGATTTGCATCTTACCCTCTCTACCTGACTTTAAGCTTGTGAAGGCAAGAGACCAGAGCTTAGCCAAACTCGGTCACCCAGAGGCTACCCACTGCACAGATCAGTACTTAGAAAATGTTTGTGGTATGTTATGATCTGCTGTTGACTGAAATGATTTTTAAATACACCAACATTCTTATGAATGTGAGGAGTAAGCCTGAACACTGTCCATTTGTGTAGGACTTGGCTGAACTAGAATAGGGTGGGAATATAGCTAGCTCTGTGAAATACTGAAGAACTAATTGGATGTGGAAGGGAGAAAGGGAATAAAGAAGGGAAGGAGGGAGAAAAGAAAGGGAGGGAAGAAGGGAAGAAGGAATAGAGGACAGGAGGACAGAGGGAGGGAGAGAAGAGGAGGGGAAGAAGAAGAGAGGGAGAAAAAAGAATGGAGGGAGGGAAGAAAGGGAAGGATAAATGGAGGGAAGAAGGAAGGGGAAGAAATGAGGAATCCAGGGAGAAAAGAAAGGAGGGAAGAAGGGAAAGAAGAGAGAAAGAAGAAAGAATAGAGGACAGGAGGACAGAGGAAGGAGGGAGGGAAGAGGAGGAAAAGAATAAATAATGGAAGGAGGGAAGAAAAGGAAGCATACATGGAGGGAGGAAAGAAGAAAAGGGAGGAAATGAGGAATGCAGGGAGAAAAGAAAGGAGGATAGAAGGGAGGGAGAGAAGAAGAGAGAGAATCAAATATTTAAGCACCTACTTTATGTTAGTCATCATGTTAAGCACTTTATAAATATCTCATTTGATCCTTAGAACAAACCTGATAGGTCTTCTTATTACTTTCATTTTATAGTTAAGGAAATTGAGATAGAGGTTAAGTTATCCGATGTTACACAGGTAGTAAATGTCTGAATCTAAATGTGAAATCAGTTTTCCCTGACTGTAGACCCAGTGTTCTAATTTTCTGCACACCAAGGATCTTCAAATTATGTCTTAATATAAATGAAATAGGAAATTGCCTGTAAACTAGTAATAGCCTAGGAAGGAGTGAGGGACCTATGAAAAGAAGAGTAGAAAAGAGACAGAGAAAAGGATAGAACGACGAATGTAAGAAAAGACTGAAGGATAAAATGGAGAATGGGGTGGAGAATCCAAAGTCCAGAATGTGGGAGCAAGGATCAAAGCCCACTGGAAAATGAAAAAAGCTTGAAAAAAAAAAAAAGAACACGAAGGGAGGAAATAGATTTATCTAGAATGCTTTAAGAAAAAGAATAGAACCTAGAGAGGGAAGACAATGATAGAAAAGGGGTTTGTGATGTCACAATTGTGAACAACAACGTAATTCATGAAGAAGATGGTCACTAAAGTCAAATTCTGAGCATAGGCATAAAGGGGAGACATGGGTTTCAGTTAAGAAATTACCTAGTCCTCAAGAGATGATAATGAGATAAAAAGCTGGTCAATCCAGGAATGGGGGAGTTGAGAGGATTAACAAAAAATTATATGATTAAAAAGTTTTAGCAAAAAGGTTAGTGAAATAAACTACATGGTACCTAAAGATCACCTGTGTCTAATTTCTATCCCTATCACATCTGCTGTGATGATAAGGGGAAAGAAGGGGGGAGATTGAAGATTTTTCACCTCATTAAGACATCTGAAAAACATTAAACCATAACTTAAGAGATGTCAACATTATTTATAATTTGTACCCTGATATTACTCTCATGTTAGAGAAAAAGTTATTGGTATACCTACATGGGGCATGATGAAACATGACAGGTATCATTGGAAAACCAAGAAGAAGATCCTTGGGTTCTGGTACCAAAAAGGGAACCTGATATCATCCAAAAGATAAGACAGAAAATTCCTGGGCTGGGTATCATTTTATCACAGAAGAGAAGTAATGCAGAAAAAGTGACTTTTTATCTTTTTCAGTCTAGTTTCTTTTGGAAAGTTTTTGAAAGGCAGCTAAATCATTTGAGATACCAAATCTATTTAACACATTTCCCTCTAATTTTCAATCTTGAAAGTGTGGTCTTAAATACCAAGTAAAATAAACAAATAATACAATACTAATAAATACAAATACTAAAATCAACGTGTAGCTAAGTATTTGTAATGATCTCTCTTAGTCCCATAGAAAAGTGCTTCCCTCATTCTGGTTGAGAAATGGGACAAGAAGTATGAAATTGTAGCTTACCCTGTCAGATAGGGTCACTATTCCTAATTTTGTTTAACTGTTTTTCTTTTTCTTTCTTTCTTTTTTTTTTTTTTTTTTTTACTAAGGGAGAATTCATCTTTTCAGTTAACAAGTACAGTAAGAACAACTGGTAAATAAAACTTTAACATTCTAAGACAGAATTTTGGGGTTGGCTCTGTGCTGTTTACATTTCTGACTTGTAAAAGAACACAGATGACATGTTTATAAAATTTACAGATGACCCAAAGTTGTGAGGGACCACTGAGATCCTGGATGACCATCAGGATTCAAAAAGACCTGGATAGGTTAGAACACTGAGCCTTTATGAAAATCAATTGTAACATTAGCTTACAATATTTTCAGAATGTTTAGGCTTCAGAAGCCCAATGTATATTATTCTCTCATTTACGAAGGCTCAGAGATATTAATTGGTCTGCCAATAATGGCATTTGACTATTATGAGACTAAAATTCAAAATCAGATTTTTCTACTTCAACATTAATGCTTTTTCTCTACACTCCTCATCACTTCCCAATACTATGCTGCAATACACAGATGCTGTTAGATTAATTTAGTCCAATTCAAATAAAATGTAGTTTTTTGTGACACTAAATAATCCCAGACTTATATAATCCTTTACTGTTAAAATGTTCTGTTTCTCAATTTTCTGTCAAATCCCTTAACTATGGTATTGGTTGTCTCTAGATAATACAGATGGGCCATGTGCTTTTCTGCTTCCTGAATCTCATTATTTTACGGCTCTGTAATCTCAGTGCTAAGGGAACAGGAATATGACCACTTAGACCTCTTATCTTCTCTGAGAAGCCTTTCCTGATCCCACTCTATGCTAGTACCTTCCGTTAATTACTGACAATTCTTCTTCTATATATCCTGTCCCCATTATAGTTACTGGCATATTGTCTACCCCATTAGAATGAGAGGTTCTTGAGAGTTAGGTTTTTATTTTTGCTTATTTTTGTATTCTGGTGCTCACCTAGCACATAGCAGGTGCTTAATAAATGTTTATCCACTGACTGATATACAGTAATAACTCCATTCATAGCTGCTCATGTGAACAGCTTGTAAAATAACAGCACAATCCAAGACAATGAGATTCTAAGGAAGTTTCACTTTATATAAGATGGTCCAAAGCTCATTTTTTGGGACTTTTAAGACAAGAATTCTGGTATCCAAGTGTGCTGATGCATGGGTTATCCATGAAGACATACAGGAAGCATCAGGAGTTGATGAAAGTAATTTAAGAGTCAAAACACAACAAATGATCTTTATTCCTTTGAAACGCATGTAAAAATGTATCAAGACGGATTAAAGATTCAGGACACATAATTTGTACTTAGCACATACACTGAAGATCAAAACAACCGCTAAAAAGAACATTTATGAACAATTAAAAAAACAAAAACAAAAACAAAGTTGTAGATGATCAAACCTAACTCTGAAAAGAGTGGGTCGGGTTCTTTCCCTTGCGGAACAGGCATGTACAAAAATCAAGAAATGCTGTTATTTTAACCTAAAATTGATCAAATATAGAAGATCTCAAGACATTTAAAAAAAAATCAGGACAGACCCAATTGCAACGAAAATGTCTGAAAGGATGGCACAAAAATTTCTTGATTTTATAAAAGGGTGAAATTAATATGGTTTGAGTCTTGTAGTCTTAAGGGACTGGAGGGAAAGTATATTGTTTTATTCTGCTCAGTTAAAAGCAGAAGCTAGACTAAGACAGTACAGTGGTTTCAGATACAAGTTTCATCCCAAAGTAGAAAATAAGGTGGCTTCAGGCACTTTTGACAAAGGAGTGGCGCACACCTGATCCTGCACTCTGGCATAAATACACAAAAGTCACCACCCCTCCCCACATACATATTAATTTCATCCAATTCCCCAAATGCATTGTAAATGACAATGGTTATCTTTTGAGAGAGTCCAAGCAGAAAAATGATACATTCTACCAATCTTTAGTTTGTATTCAGAATTCTCTTTTAAAAAAATCAGGCAAGATAGCAGCACCCATCATTAAGGCATTATTTTAAATGATTTATAGCAGCAACTACTACCCCTAAGGATAGCATACGGTTATGATTAGTACAATCAATATATCAAAAAGTAGTGATTGATGCTTTGCAAGATAAAAGATGCTTATTCTCCCTCTAGAATATCTTCCAGTAAATTCCATGAAGATTTTAAATCTTTCCAGAATAAAAAAGAAGTCCTTCTCTCAGAAACGGAATATTGTATTTCCCATTACAGGGCTAAGGACTAGATTGGTAATTTCATCAGGATAGTAATCTCCTGGCGAGGGATTTTCTCTAGCAATGCAGGCTGACACTAGCTCTGCCATTTATGATCTTATAGTAAGGCCCTGAGTCCCAAAAGGTTAAATAACTGGCCCAGCCAGTATATATGTCAGAGATGGGACTTCAAACTCAGGTCTTTATGGTTCCAATGCTACCTCTCTCTATCCATTATGCCAGCCACATTGCCTCTAATATCAGAAACTGGAACATTCTTTTTCACTTTAAACCTTAACCTTAGCAATATTAAAAAAAAAAATACAAAGTCCCTGGCTTTGGATAGTATCAGAAAGTCATCTAGTCCAACCTCCACCCATTTTACAGATAAGGAAACTAAAGTAACTCAAAGGGGAGTGATTGGCTCATGGTCACAACATTAGCAAGTGACAAATCTAGCATAAGAGTTTCTTGACCCTTCAGCTGAAGGGTGCTTTTCAGTATACTATTCTCTTATACTAATCTCTCCTAGCTTTGCTTGGTCCCATCAATTAAATAACAAAGATATATATCTATATTTGCTGCACAATAAAAATAAACACACACTTTTTACTTCCAAATTTAAAATTGGAACAAAAATTATTCCTGAGCCATGAACTACCTTCATTTTATTTGGAATGTGGTCAACAATGATTTATGACTAGCTACCGTGGACTATTTTCAGAGATTTATAAAAAGACTGAAAAGACCTTTCAAGAATATTAAGAAAGGCCAATCAAATATAAGCTACAGGCATTGTTTTTTTTTTTTTTTTGTACAACACAAACTCAAGTAATGCAAAGACAGACAATGTTCATGGGATGTGATGAAACTAAGATGGTCAGAGAGATCTGAAGAGACTCAAAGGGCTGTCATGAGTTTATCTTGATACACCAAACTCATACTTTGTATTCCTCCTAAATTCTTCTGGTTCTGGTTGTGGATATAATGCAAACTGTGGTCATCTTCACTTGTGGGTGGTTTCCAATGTGACCTGTCATCCTGAAATGATGGCCTGTGCCATTGGCATAGTTAATGGTTAGTGAAGGATGAAAACATAAAACTAAGGGTGAAATAATACAAGAGGATAACAAATGCTTTAGAAATTGCATGTCAAAACAATGAGATGGAAATGATGAGATATACTGGACAGCGGGACACATTAAACATCTTCATCACTTCCCTACCACCACCCCATTTCAGGCATTTGGGAAAAAAAAATCTCAGCTGAGAACCATAAATAAAACCCCAAATTCATAAGGAGGTAAAAAATTCATTTAGGGATGGATCATATCCATTAGGAAGTCCACTGGCAGAACAAGCAGTAACAAACATAAAATTCTCTTCCTTTCCTCACAAGAAAAATCTGGGCTGATTAAAATATGGCTCATGGGCTAAACGTTAAAAATGTAATAATATTTCCATAACTATAAGTTTCCATATAGTTTTCATTTGCTTAAGTTGAGAAAACAAATGGCATTTGCAATAGAATGACATTTGAAATTATCACCTAACCAAAGCCACCTGTTTAAAACCACACAAAACTGAATGCCTCTATGAATAATGGCATTCCTCTATGAGTATATTCAGGACTCCAATAAAAAAGCTTTGGTAAGATCTGACATACAATCTTAGTCCTCAGTTTTTCTATTAATTTAATGTGTTTTTAATTATTTCTGTCATTCCAAGTTTTGTTTGCTCCTGCAGAAGGCAGAACACTGCCCTCTGAAGAATAAAAGAACCCTGGAGCTGAAAGGGACCTTTCAAGATCATCTAGTCCAAAAAATTCTTAACCTGAGGTCTGTAAATTTGGCTTTTAAAAAATATCTTGATAATGTGACATCAATATAATTTGGTTTTCTCAGCAATCCAACGTATATTATGCATTTAAAACATTTTACAGTTGGACTAATTTTGACTAGACTATCTAAAGAGTCCAGGACACAAAATTGGTTAAGAACTTCTGATCTAGTCCAACGCCCATTTGTTTTGCTGAGAAGAAAATTGTAGCCTCAGAATGAGGCGCAGGGCGATTTGTGCTAGGTCCGTCAGTCAATAGGTGGAAGATATGGGATTGAAATGAAGTGCTATACTTCAAATATAAGTCTTCTTCTACTTTATTATATCTCCATCATCATGTCTGTGCATTCCCATGGCAAGAAAAAAACTTTACTTAAGAGGTTTTAAGGGACATTTTAAAGTTTTTACAAAAAGCACTAACATTAACAAGGTTTCAAAAAGCAAAAAGACTTGCCTCTTACAGAACTTCTATCATCAGATAATGTAAATATTCCTTTGTTACTAATTTGATTATCACTTAGGAAGCTTTACTATGCTTTACTATTTTCTTTTGATTCAGTAACTAAGTGTAATTTCAAAAAAAAATTAAATCATTGACAAAAACAATATTCTTCCAAAATGCTTACCTTACATTTGGAGAGTGAGGATGCCATTGTTGTTGCCCAGGATGTATATTAGGATGGTATTGCATCTGGAATCAAAATACTAACCATGATTAGTTTATTCACAATTTCATTTAGACAAAAGTTATTTTCTTTATATTTTAATTTTCATATCCCTTGAAAGGATAGATGATAGACCATGGCAACAAGAGCTTTGAGAAAACACAAGGCTAAGATTCTACTTGATCATTCTATTGCCCTTATTTTAAAAAAAAATTTAAATAGATATGACGCATCAGTTCTTGTCTATTCTGGAAGCATGAGCTTTCAAATGATGAAGAAGTAATAACCAGCCTTTAAAGAGAAAGAAAAAGATATAGACAGAGAAAGACTAGAAAGATGGAGACAAAACAGGTCTCTAGGAGAAAATTCAAAGGTTCATTATTAGAATAAGGATAAACAGTTTTCATTTTTCCTTGCAGACAGAACTAAAGGAAATGGGGTTTAAATTGTATCAGGAAGAACTTTCTATAGGAAAGGCATACAACTATGCAACATCTATTCTTTTAAAACAAGAAATGTGTGTGGAATTTCATTTTCTGCTGATCTTCTTAGAAATGACAAAAAAACTAAACCTAACCAAAACAATAACAACCCCCCCCAAAAAAAACCCAAAATCCAAACTAACTCTCCCCCTCCCCCCACTACACACTGTGATAGCATATGCGTGAGAAAGCAATCATTTTCCTTGTTAATAGTTGTGGAAATAGGCAAGAAACCATCACAAAGTCACAAATCAAATCTGTTTATAATGGTGGAATGGGAAGAGATTTCATCTCTTGACCTGTATTACAATCTGTAAAATTGAAAGTTGTTTCAAAACCACAAATCCCCAAGAAAAAAGTAGGATCAGGCAGTTTTAGAGACTCAATATACCCAGTAAGTCACCTGTGACAAATCCTGTCACCTTGGGGCAATTAAACTAGCTCTCACACAGAGAAGAATATCATGATGATAGTCACAACATTTATATAGTATTTCAAGATATGCAAAGTATTTTCTCTATAGCTCCTCAGAACAAGTATGGGCCATAAAATTAGTGTCCTGAGGAAGAAAACAAACTCAGGTCTTCCGGACTCCAAGCCCAGTACTCCATCCACTACACTAAGGAGCTGTCTGAAGATGAATGGGAAATCCTATTTTCTTCCTTGGCAGATTTCCAGAAACAGTCTCTCTAAGCTTTTTATCATGTAGATAACTTATCTATAGGCTGCCTTATCATTAGAATCAAGTAGATTCCACAACCTGTAGCAGCTTTTTGGTGAAAAACTAGCTAAAAACCTTCTCATGTTCATAGATAGTATTTGTCCATATTTAACTTTATCCATCTTTTTTGGATGGTTATTAGCTCATATCTTTGGTTATATACTTATTTAAAATGAAGAAAGGATGGCTTAAGGAAATGCTTTCTGGGCATTGAAAAGTTAAAAAAAAATCACACAATTTTTATTAATTCTTTTCTTGGCAAATCAACTGGAAAATAAAATATGACTACCCAACCTTGATATAACAATCAGTTTCAGAGAATGGAAAGATGCATTGTTATATGAAATAGTCAAAGATTTAAAGAGAAGAATGGAAACAATCTTTTGCTGATGTGATTGCAGAAAAATTAAAAATAAGAAAAAGTCTTTGTCTGATCCTTATCTCCATAACAGACACTTTTTCTAAGTATGAGTGTGTATGCTCCCAACAGCTTAGATGGGAGGGGAGTATGAGAGCTCTGTGGTCAGTGGTTGCTGGGCTTTTGTTCTGTCTTATTTTGATACTTAAAAGGATTAATGACTTCACTGATATATGTACTTCCTCTGCCAAAACAGATCACAACCCCTCTAATCAAATCAATTTATTAACAAGCATTTATTATGTCTGGAGAAGCAAATGGCAAACCTCCCCCATCTCTGCCAAGAAAACTTTGTGGAGCTCTGTTAGAAAGAGTCAGATAGGAATGAAAAAGATGCACAACAAAAATTTATTATGCCATTCAGAATATATATAAAATATAGAATATATTGGGGCAGCGAGGTGGCTCAGTGAATAGAGCACCATCCCTGAAATCAAGAGAACCTGGGTTAAAATGTAGCCTCAGACACTTAACATTTCTTAGCTGTGTGACCCTGGGCAAGTCACTTAGCCCCAAATTGTCCCAGCCTCTCCCCCCCCCCCAAAAAAAAATAGATAGTTAGATAGATAGAATATATAGTGCCTGGGAGAGAGAGTATCACTAACAACTGGGGGATTAGGAAAAGCTTCTTAAAAGAGCCACTAGAGGTGAGCCTGAAAAGGAATTGGTGGATACTAAGGAAAGGAGAGAAGAGAAAGAATTCCAGACTGGGAGGCAAAGACTGTGCAAAAGCATGGAGACAAGAGATTGAACTTGGTGTACAGTTAGGAGGCCCATCTGATTAGATAAGAAAGGAATAACAGACTAGAAAGAAGGTGGAGCAGATAATGAAGGGTTTTAACTAAAGGCAATGGGAAGCTATTGAAGTTTCTTGAGACGGGGAGTGACATAGTTAGACCTATTTTTTTGGGGAATATCAATTTAGCAGCTATAAGAGAGCTATGAGAGAGAGCAGCTATGGCCTGAAGAATGGCAAGATATTTATTTAAACACCTTAGTATATTATTAAGGAAGTGCTGCGAGGTGATGAACTGCTTTGAACACAATTTGTCAAACTCTTTTCTTGGCAGAAATACTAGTTTTCTATTTTCTTAATTTGCCATTTTACTGTTGAGAAAACTGAGACAAACAGGGTGAAGGAACTTAGAGTCACCCAGCTAGTGTCTGAGGCTGGATTTGAATTCAGAAAGATGAGTTTTCCTGACTCTGGGCCAGGCACTCTATCCATTACAGCTTCTAGTTGGCCTAACACCTTAATAAAATTTGTCTGTTATTATGGTGTATAAACAAAAGCCTTCAAAAAACCTTTTAAGAAACAATTATTCTTAAACTCCTACTTTAAAAAATAGCAGAAATTTATATAGCAATTTAAAGGTCATAAAATCCTGTCCTTTCTCATGTCATGAGTTAGGGACTATGAATAAAACCGTTATCTCCATTTTATAGAAGAGAAAACACAGACAGAGAATAGCCTGTCATGGTTATACAGCTAAAGTGTCCCAAGCCGACTTATAACATGTTCTCCTTGATACCAAATTCTATTTATGCTCTTCACAACATCTAAAAGGGGGGAAAACCCAAACAGAAAATCTATGCAAAAAGAGATGAGACTGGAAAATGAAAAGATTCCTCTTCTTATTTATTCATTTCTCCTGTGATTTATCATTTATATTTCATCCCTGAGTTCTCTCTGATTTCCATCAGTATAGTTACTGTAACAAAATGCCTCTAAAATAAAATAAATATGATGTAACCGAACTAAGGCTGTTTATGAATCAGGAGAACTGGATTTTCATTTTACTATCACTAATTACTAACCAGTGTGCTGTTGGGGGCAAGATATTTAATCTCTTAGAGGTTTAGCCTCTAAGGCTTCAAGGAAGTTAGATAAGATGGCTTCCAAGGCAAGACTGGCATTCTAAAATTCTAAAGAACAATACAGATTCCTTTCCATCATATCAATTCACCCTAACTCATTCATAGAACCCATTCAGTGAGACTGTTTGCACAAACATATTAAGCTAAAACTTTAAGAACATCCCAGATAATAATAGTACATCAAAAAGGAAAAATCTTTTGCAAATATTAAAATTGGGGAAAAATCTGTGAGTGAAATATTAAAACAAGTAATCAGTTTTTTCAAGGGACAGTTCCATGATTTGTGGCATTTAACACCATAGTGATGACAGTATTATAGGGTGTTAATAGTTTATAATATTCAGGATTAGATTACTAGCTTTGTCCATTTTATTCAAATCAACATCACGGAATTCAACATTCATTAAATACCTAGTATATACAAAACATCTTTTACCCTATATAGGATTGATAAAATAGTGGTTAAGTAAGATAAGCTTACATTAGCTTGGAAGGGAAACCTTTGGTCATTAGCCATTAGTCACAATCTCCACCCCCTCCTAGGATTATCCCCCTTGAGCATGATAATAGCATGTCTGAGTGAAACAAGCTCAAAGGGGACACTTTCAACAATTTTTGCTTGTCCAACGTTTCCCAGCACTTAAATTTCTATGACTATCACTTAAAAATAACACAAATAGAAAACAGTATGGCATATATAGGATTAAATGATTAACTATGCCAGAAAAAATTAAAAATAATTTGCTCTTACCTGGTAATTGTGAATTTCTGGATTATTTTTAGAGCTGAAATAAAGAACAGACAACATATTACAGAGAGGAAAGTAATTTAGTATTAATTAGTGTTAATGTTGATGATGTTAATTGCTCATATTCATATTCAAACTGAAAAACCAAACAGAAGCAGCTATGAAGAACTTTGGATCACATATCTCCCTCCACCATCTCCAACATAAGATTCTGTGCTGCCTTACATTTTTGTAACTATAACCTTTCCTGGTTCTTTTTCTATCCAATATTCCTACTTATTAGTATGGTTGAGGAAAAAACAAAGTCTGGAGTAAGAAAATTTGTGTGAATCAATATTGTACTATTTCCTATTGATACAATCTAAAAATTTAAGGAATTAAATTAGATGATCTCATCTAAGAGTTTTTTCCTAGCTCTAAATCCTAGGATCTTCTAAATGTGGTAGGATCTCATGATGCATTAGAATACACCAATGTGTCTGTTCATCAAGAGCTGCAATGATTGCACACTGACAAAAGTTGGTACATCAGTAATGAGTGATACTGAAAAGCCATTCTTTTACTCCATAACCCTCAGTAATGGCTATACCTCTGGAATGGGATAGGTTATCCTTAGAAGTATATATTGAATGATCAATATCATGGTTGCTGGGATAGCATTTTGTACTTTTCAAGACACTTTCCAATATATTATTTTATGACACAAAAGTTCTTAAAAAAAACCTTGTGCTTAAAATCTGTAGTAGTTTTTTTTCTTTGACTTGATATCTAGGTTTTAGCTATGATGTTCCCAGTATGATAATTGTTTTATATGTTTTAATATATTTTCAGTATGAGCTTTCTCTGACAAAGCAATTGTTGGATTTTTCCTATTTTTCATCTTTCTCTGTGGTTTTAGCATTAGCTGGATAGTTTTCTTATATGATTTCTTGAAATACAGTATCCAGATTTTCTGTTTGGCCATGATGATTTTCAGAGAGTGCAATGATTCATAAATTTTTTTCTTCTCACTGTTTTCCAGGTCATTTGGTTTTTTATAGGACATAATATCTTTTGACTTTGTTCTAATAGTTCCTTTCAATCAACAAAAACCCCCGAGTTTTTATTTTTCCATTCAATGTTTTAAGGGAGTCTATTACTTGGGTAAGGTTTTACCTTTTATTTTAAGTTAGTTTATTCTCCTACCATTTTTTGCACATTTTATACACATTTCACTTTATTTCATTTTTTTCCTTCCAAAATGAATAGGTTTTATTCTAGTCAGAAGAAAACAGAAATCAATGAAAAGTAAGAAAGACAGAAAAAAGTAGAAATTTGCAGATTAACTTGGTACTTTGTTACAAGGCTTAGACTTTTCTGAAGATTTAAAAGACTTCTCTTTCCTTTGAGCAGTTCCAAGTTAAATTCACATCACTGCACAGATCCATATATAAGAAATGGATTAAGGGATTTTTCAATGTAATTTAATATTTTACAATAAGATAAGGATTTGCAAGAGAGAGGGAGAAAGATGGTTTAAAAAGATTTGCAGTTTATAATAGTCCAGTTGGTAAGGAAAAAGAACATGCATTCTGCAAGTGAAACTGTTTAAATCTAAGAGAGCTTGAAAAATGTATAAGGTAGGAGAGGGAAGAGGAGAAGAGGGAGGGAAGAAGGGAGGGAGGAAGAAAAGAGGGAAAGATGGAGGGAAGAGAAAGAGAGAGAAAGACAGAGAGAGACAGAGACAGGCAGGCACAGAGAGTCAATCAGTTTCATTTCATTTCTTTATCTTTTGCTTTATTTCTTCCATTCAATTGTGTACACTTTGCGACCAACTTTTTCCACTGATTTCATTGTGGATCATTCTTCTTCTCCCTTTTATACTTCACCTCACTGAAAATAGGGCTCACCTTGCATCTATTTTTATACTTCTGATGTCTAATATATTGCTTTATACTTGACAAATACTTAATAGACATTGGTTGAATTTTGATGAATGATTGTGAAAGGTTCTAGAAATCAAATGTTCTGGACTAATGATATTCAGCATATTAATGTACAAAAAATAATGTCCTACTGAGAGCCACAGGCATGGTGATGGCAGTATTTCATATATAATTTAATACTTTATAAAGTTTTTCCTGACAATAACTCTGTGACAGCACTGCCATATTCCCCCCCACCCCCATTTCATACAAATCATCAGTGATTTGTCTAAGTTCACCTGTCAAAAGTTAAATGTCAGAACTTGGATTAGAACCCCTAGCTGTCTCCTGACTCCAAGTCTAGTGTTCTTTCCACCAGAATCAGATCAGGTGAGAAGAAGAAGGAACCTCAGATTTCATCTCAAGCAATCCATGCTTGAATATAGAAATCTCTTCATATCCAACATATCCAACAAATGGTCATCCAGGATTCAGGAAACAGAAAAGGAGAAATGAAAATTGCACCTAGGATTAATATCCATAATTTAAATGCTTTAGGAAAAAAAATCAAGAGCAACAAAGAAGCCCTCTGTCTCTGATCACAACCTCTGTTTTGTACATAAGGATCCGGATAGTACTTACCATAGCTGGGCTGCTTTCACTGGGTTGTTTGCTTAAAACGAAAAACAAAAAAGAAAAAATAAGTTAAGCCAATATACCAGAAATTGAAAAAAAGAACCAAACATAATTTCATAAGCTGCCTTAAAACAGGCTGGAAAGAGATAGGTTAAGAGAACTAATTTTGTATTTGAAGTACATCTTCACAAGAACTTTTCTAATCTAAAAAAGTAACCTCTTCACTATGGCTGTCTTTATCACCTCAAATTCGGTGAGGCTCTGCATTCTCAGAAGCAGTATTCCACAGATGGAATGGGAAAGGGGAAGTAGAAAAAGTGGGGAAAGAAAATAGAATTGAAAAATACCTAGCACAGGTCAACAATTCTTCCTGAAAAGTTACACACTTATTTTAGTAGTATATAAAATTTTGAACTCTCAACACTTACTAAGGGCTTCTCCTAGCTGATCCCCTTTTGTCTCTTTTCCCTGATTTTCCTGTCCCCCTTTTATTGTTCTTAATTCTTTTATACTCTTCCTCAAATAAAAAGAATCATTTATTCAATATTCATTTTTAAAGACACATCACATGTGAACATTATGCTAGATGTTAGAAAAGGTACAAAGGTAATAACAATCTGGTCCTTGCTTTCACTGACGTCACAAATTTAGGGATGAAGGAGATATACATAGATAAATAATTTTTGTATGTGGAACCTGGAGTTAGGGAGACTTGATTCAAAGTCTACCTCAGATACTTACTAGTTATTTATCCCTGGGAAATTCACCTAATTTGTCTGTGTTTCAGTTTTCCTCATCTAAAACATAGAGATATTAACAATATCTACCTCATGGGATTGTTATAAAGACCAAATAAGTTAATACAGAAGAGATAAAATAATGTGATATTAAGTAAAAGTATTATGTAAGTGATAGCTATTATCAATAAAAAATTAACATATTGGTATTATGACACAAATATTGTTATAGTATAAAATTATATATTTTATCATCTTTTATACCAAATAGATAATAAATTAGAAATGAAATATTGCTATTTATTATTAATGGAATTAACAATTTAAAAATATAATAAATCATGTTAATTACATGGAAATATTTAAGAGTTTCCATAAATAAATAAAATTAAGCAAATAAACTCAAACCCTTTTAGTCCTACTTTCCATGTGTTTATGTAAAAACGCTTCTCAGGCTCCATCAATGAAATCTTTATACTTCAAGTTCTCTTAAACCAGAAATTCTATTTTCTCTTACATTATCTTGAAGCTTGATTAGTCCAGTTTGAAACACATGGGTGCCACTTATTGTGCCACCCACAAATATTTACTCACAATCTATTATATGTCAAGGAGCAATGTGTGATACCAAAGTGTAAGAAAAGGTCTTTATCCTCAGGGAGGTTCTAGTCTACTAGGAAATATCAGAAAAATATACATACAAGATGAACAAGACACAGCTGTGATCGAGGCTAAGTGTTGCCAGAGGAGTTAGAGAATGGGTATGTAAGAGTACTATTCTGATTACGGAAAAATCTTCATGAAACAGATGGAACTTGACCCTGGTATTGAAGAATGTGTAGAATTTGGATAGGAGGAGGAAAGAAGAGAAGAGTTTATAAAAATCTTATCTCATCGATCTCCTTGCTTCTAAATTATGCCCTCTCTAGAGTAACTATTTCTTGCTTTCTGAACAAAGTATAAACTCCTGACTTTGACATTCAAAGCTTTCCACTATTCAGATCCAACCTGTCTGTTCTGCCTTGCATATGACCTAATTTAATTTATTATGTGGAAGATACTGGGTGGGGTACTAGAAATACCAACAAAAGCAAAAGACTTAACTGGGACATCACATGAAAATAGATGAATAAATACAAAGAAAGCAATTTCAAGTAAGAGTGCCAATAATTGAGGATTTGGGGGGGAACAGGCGTGGTATCTGAATTGTGAACAAGGGATTCTAAAAGGCAGAGGTGAAAGGGAGAGGATTTCAAATGTAGGAAACCAGTTGTACCAAAAAAATATGGAGGGAGGAGATGGAATGCTCTGAAGAGGAATTAGCCAGCAGGCCAGTCTAACTGGAACAATGTGAAATAAACTTAGAAAAGGTGCAAGAAACCAGATTGTGAATGAAGGACCTAAAATGTCAGACTGAATATTTAACTCTAGAAACAAGTGAGAACCACTGAAGATTTCTGAATTAAGGGGTAGGGTTTATGTTTTTTAGAATATTAATTTGGTAGCTACATGGAGGACAGATTGGAGAGGAGAGAGATTGAAAGAAAACCAATTAGGGAGTTATTACAATCGTCTAAGTGAAAAGTGATGAAGGCCTTAGCGAATAGTAACTTCTCTGTGAATGGAGAGAAATAGACAAATGTGAAAGTTAATGCTGAATGATTGATTCTTTGCTTATACCTTGATTAAACATGCCCTGGTTACCCCAACTGCTATCTGTCTTCATTTTTTTCATTAAGGCCCAACTCAGATGTACCATGAAATATTCCATAACACCACTCAGCACCAGAGCAAACATTTTTCTTTCCCTCTTCAAATTTCTTATAGTACATTTATGGAACTCCTCCTTTTATGAGAACTATATATAATATCAGTTTTTCCTTTCTTCTAATGCCAGCTCTTTTAAAAGAAAACATATCCACAATTTTCCAAGGTTCAAAACCAGCTCTTTTACTTTTTCTCTCTCTACATTCCAAGCAAAGAGCTGATTAACAGCACTAAGTGCAGCAGAAACATTTTAAAAAAAGACTAAGTTTTTTTTTTTTAAAGCAGCAGAATTTGGAGTTGTTGAAAGGAATTTTCAGCAAAGTGAAAGAAGCCAGATGGCAGAACACCTCACAGGATAATAAGAAAAGAAAGGCAGTCAGTAAGATCCAATTCAGGAAATTCATCCATAAAATAAAGAGTAGAAAGAAAAGAAATGGCAGCTAGAGGAGATAACAGAAGGAAGCAAAGGTTTATTAGATATGTATAGGGTTGATTGCATTAAGACGAGGAAATAAAGACTGAAACAAGATTTTGTCGAAGGTTTTCCTCTTCTTCACCAGTTAGGGGAAAGTCCATAATGAACTACCTACCAGTACCTAGTTCTTCTTCTTCTTCTTCTTCTTTTTTTTAACTTCTTTCTAGGCTTTCATCCCTTTAATACTGGACAGCTTATAGTAGGATTAATACAACTCAACACTATACAAGTTATTAATCTATATCAATTATGAAATATGTAATACCAATTTCACCACAAATCATGCTGATCTCATTAATCACATGCATTTAATAATGTCTCTGTACTGTATCAGCTCATTATTCTCTCATCATTCTTTTCTTAATTGTATGCCTTTCATTTTAATAAATTTTGCTGCTAGAGATTGGCTGATTTTCCTTCTTTTAAATGGATGTGTTTATAAAGATATCTGGCATGAGATTTTTTCTGCAGATCAGATGAAAGCTGCAATAAATGACCTAATATTGTCAAAGGAAGGAAAAACCTGGGTTGACACCCCCCTTCCTTCATTTGATTAAAATGAGATTTTAGAAAGAAGTTTGTGGGATTTTGATTATTATGAATTAGTTGTAAAGAACTCTAATGGAATAGCTTGTTTCTTTGGGAAAGACTCAGAAGTTATATGGAGCCCTATGAGGTTTTGGGGGAATTAAGGTTGCTGTCAACTACACACAAGTTATTTTGATGATAGTGCTAAGCCATGTGGGCAATAAATCTTGCTTGTTGAAAGCTAAAAGGACTCAAATGACCCAAGGAGAATCATGATTGACTGTGTTAGGACAGATTATAGAGAGTCTTCACAAAGTCAACCAAAAAGTATTCAAGTGTTTATATGAATGTCTGTCCATGTACTTAAATTTATACACCTGTACTGGAGCCATCTTGCTTTATTTTTTTTTGTTTTGCCTTCACTGTCCATCATTTACCCCTCCTACTATAATTCTCATGGTACAATAACAGATGATACTGGCTAATTGTTTCTGCAAAATATATGTTTGTCCTACGTAAGACAGCTATTTTATTCTTAGCATTAAAATTATCCCATGACACTTCTGAAACCCTACTGACTGCTCACAAAAGAGTGGGGAGGGATAAAGTAGTGACACACAAGGCTGGTTGAGATGACAGAATGAAAACATAAAAGAGAAAGAACAAAGGGAAACAGCAGCATAGCAAATAATGATTAAACTTGTTTAGGAGCTACCCAGATAAACTTCTACTTCTCTAGGATGAGTGGCCAGTCTAAAAATAAAAAGTTCTGACTTCACATTTAATTGCATTTGATGAGTTAAAAAATATTTGAGATAAAATGAAAAACATACAACCTTTAAAAGTTGAATGCCTCCGTGATGGGTATCGTTTACTAGGTCTTCTTTCAAAGGTACTAGTTCTTCTTAACCGAGCCCCATGAGTAGCTTGATACTCTGTTCTCCCACTAAAAAACAAACAACAACAAAAAAAACACAGGGTTTTTTTTTTTTTTTGGTAGATTAACAATTTTATTAGAATATATTTGCAAAAGAATTTGTAGAAATGAGCTTTTTCAATTGGATTAAATGGGATCACTCTTTCAATTCAACCATGAAGTGTAATTGTTTAGGTATTCAATTGAATCTTAAATTCAGTTTATGGGCCAGTCTAAGGAATCAAAATTGTGACTTATGACAATTTCCATGTCTTAATAAGTTGGAGTTAGTGAGGATAAAAGCTTCCAGAAATTGATAATTTCCTCCAAGGTATTATTCCTAAAATTCAAAGAAATATATACTCCATAGTCTGAACATGTAAGTTTTACCTTAGGGATGACTAAGTGAATTTCTTAAAACAAACAAACCAAAAAAAAAAAAAACAAAAAACCCACAGCATTTGATCCACAAGCAAATAATTTACTTGTGCTTTTCCTAAAAGAAATAATAATGAAAATTATAATACAACCAATATTTTATAATACTTTAAGGTTAACACTATAAAAATTATCTCTGATCCTCACAATAAGCCTCTATTCAGATCTATTTTACATATTGGGAAACTGAAGCTCAAACAGATTATTTACCAGCGGTCACACAACTAGTAATTTTGAGTCTTCCTGACTCCAAGTATCACTCTTTTCCAATATACTATTCTTGGTTAGATAAAAAGTATTTACTCCCAATCGTCAACAAATACCTAATTATTATCTTAATTGCACAAGATCTACAGAGCAAGAATAACAAAGAAATAAGTCAATTATTTAAATAGGTTATTATTAATTGCTCTTTAAGCTTTGACTTTGCTAATCACATTTAGTTCTTCTGATCTATAGTAATTTAGATATCAAAAAGCCCTGTGACTGTACAGAGCATTTCAGAAATTTAATGTTTCGAGTATCTGCCTATCTTTGTCCATTTTCAGGCCTCCAATGACACTGCAGCTCTTACCTGCATTTACAGCTTACCAGAGAGAAGACAAAGATCTATTTATTTAATATTCCCAAAGGGGCAGCTCAGTTTCATACTACATACTGACTTGACCCACAAACTGCCTCTTCATTTTCTCTGGCCTGATCTTTCCCTTATGGCCCACAGGCAAAATAAAGGGAAAAAAAAGGACTATAGAGTGACACCCTGATTCTATTAAATCCTGTGGTAGTCCTGTGGACTCAGGAAGAGTCCTGTGGCACCTACATATTGGATTGGAGGTTTAGAGCTGGGAATGACCTTAAGATTATTTAGTCTATTTTATAGATGAGAATAAGGAGGTCCAAAATGGCTGAGCAGCTTGCCCAAGGTGAGAGATCATAAAGTAGCAGAGTTCAGTTCTGAATTTAGATCCCATGACTTACAAATACAATTTTTTTTCCTTTGCATCATGTAGACCTGCCATCCCCACACAAACTCTTTGCAGGCCATTCATTTACTTATTCCTCAAAATGGGTACAAATACACAAATGAGCTTCTTTAAAATTTTTTCTGAATTAATGTTTCAGCATTTTATAAGCTATCAGATGCTTCTTACAAAATATTTCTTTCTTAAAAATTAATTTGCCTTTATATTACTGCATATTTTCAAACTCCTCTAAAAAAAAAAGAGAAAATGCCCATTAAAAAAAAAAAAGTTCTAGTGATTTCCTCATGTTGCCAATATGCTTTCAAATAGATAGTTCTGTAATTTGAAATAGATTTTAATTAGATATTACATAGGAAGAGATCCAAGATATATGATTGCATTCCTATGTGTAAAGTTTTATGATTAAATTTGACATGCTAATAGAATCAGACTAAAAATTGGGAGGGGTCCTTATCATCTAAATCTGACTAGAACATAAAACTAACATTCCCACAAACTAGTCATGTGGAGTCCTAAGAGGTAATTTCCTATCTCCAGAAATAATCTAATTTTATTAACTTTGATTGAAAGAAAATCTTTATATTAAACCAAAATCTACCTCCCTACAATTTCCAACCAAATCTTCTAGTTTTGCCTTCTAAAATAAAAGAAAAAAATAATGTCTATTCCCTTTTCTACATGATAGCCCTTCTGATATTTGAAGATGTACTCCCTAAGTGTTCACTTTAAGCTAAATATTCCCTATCTTCAAAATAGCAGTATGCAGCCCCTTCATCTACCTAGTCACTATGCTTTGAATATGTTCAAAATCCTTTCTAGAATGTCATTGTTATTCATCTTTCATTTTCAAATAAGATCCATGACAGTGTAAGTGATGTCTTGACTTATGCATGAATTGGACTTAAATAAGGCAGAATTGCCCAAAGTCATCAGAAGTAGATATGATAGTCTGGATCTAGTCTCATTAGGATACCCCGCTCCTCTCCCTCCTTCCTTTGCTTGGGGCATTACAGTCCTAATATTGTTGCCTCAGAGCATCTGTTTTTTTAATGGATAAACCTGCCCCATTCTTTGGGGCAGCTAAGTGACACAATGGATAGTGTCAGGTCTAGAAGCAAGAAGATTTGAGTTAAAATTTGACCTCAGATAATTACTAGTTGTGGTACTCTGGGCAAGTCATTTCACTCAGCTTGCCTCAATTTTCTCATCTGTAAAATGAGCTAAAGGAGGAAATGGTAAATGACTCTAATATATTCTTTGCCAAAAAAGAAAAAAAAAGTCAAATGGACCAGGAAGAGTAAGACATAACTGAACAACAATTCTTTGGAACAAATAGTCTCTTAACTTAGACAAATGGTTAGTTACCTGAACCTAAAGCGTGATCCTAGTCTTATGAAGTCTGATCTATTAGATTTATTATTTGCTGGTGTCCTCAATCTGAAGAATGCATGATGCTCAACTGCACATTTCCAGAGGTGCTTGCAGGTCCTGGAGCTATCTAAGCGGAAAACAAATGTGTGCTCTTGCTCTCGCCCCTTAAATATAAAACAGATCATCCTGTTAGTTCTGCACATCTGATGTTAGAGAAGGGTTGATATGAAGATAGAAAAGCAAGTATTAAAATTACCTGATCATCATCTTCTACGACAACAAGGGTTAATTTGCTCTTTTTAAAATCCATTTTAGTGATTTTGGGCCTAGTTATAGAGAAAACATTTTTACAGTAGAACCATAAATACAGACAATTCATATATGTTAAATAGTGATTACCATTCTGTTGTTTAAAACTCTTAGTTTAAGTGAAACTTTATTCAATAATCCAAGGATCACTTTGCCAGTGCTAATTGCAAGACATTCATGCCTCAGAAGAAAGTTTTATAAGCTACTTGAACAAAAGTTCATCAACTATGATCAACTTTCTGGTAGTATTTTGTTGACATGAATCAATTTAAATGGGACTATCCAGAATTTCAGGGAGGGAAACATGGGAGATTAATGTAATGATAGGAGTTTTCTAAAAATAAATCTGAGTTTTATAAAACCATTTCAATATTTTCTCCTCCCTTCTCTCCTCCTTTTTTTTGGGGGGAGGGGAGGAGATTTTATTACTATGTCAATCTCCAAGTTTGGCACTTCCCTTCAGCAACAGAAATAAAAACTCATTTAACCTATAGTCTTAGAAAGTTGTCAGGGTAGACAGAGGACTTGAGTCCTAACTTAAAGGCAGCATTTTTTCTACTATGACATGCTAACTTTCAATGTTATCATCCACTATAATATATTATTCCACCACAAAATAGTACACATTCAAAATAATATTAGACAAGCTAAATTACCAAAAGAATAAACCTATTTTGTTAGCTCCTTCAAAGATTAATATCCCTGTTGGTGTTAGACCAAGAGCATATTCACAGCCATCTCTTCCCTATAAATAAAAGAAGTGACAATCAGTACACAAGTTTAATGTTTTAATTCAATATAATAAACATTTTAAGTAGTTAGCACTATGTAAGAGTTTCAACATTTACATAATATTAAATTCCTATCCTCAAGGAACTTACAGTCTGGTATGAATACGAAAATTTATTATCAAAGGCTTGTTTCTAAGCTTTCAACAGCACATGTACTGAAATTATTTAGTTATTAAGGTGTTTCTCCATATCTTACCTTAACTACATGCATGTCTACTCCATACATTTCTAACCATTTTGCTTTGTTCAAATAGGAAAGTTCAGCTTGTGCAGGACTCTTCCCCCTTTACAAAGCAAAGAAATACATGTAAGCTGTTGGACAAACATAAAGGAATTTTCAATGCTACCTCAAGAATCTATCATAGGAGATTTGGATCCCCTCCTTCTGAGAGGAATTGGCTGCCATTTTTTTGACATGGGTATAGGGAACTGTACCCAAACCTTAGATTAATTTCATCTAGCCTACAGGGAAATATCAAGAGCTAATGTCAATTCTGCCTACAGTTATGAAAATGCAACATGAATTTAATATAGATGATCTCAAAAATCACACCTTAGGAATACCTTACCATGGAAAGAAGGAAAGTTTGCTTTTCTATAAACCAATGAGCCACACCTATTTTCCAGACGATGATGTTAAGATTTTTCTACATTGAAAAAGTGCTTTCAAAGAATAAGTGGGAATTAATTGCTTAGTATAATAAATTTAACCACACTGTTAAATCCAGTATTGAGGTCTTTTGTATTTATTTAACAAGAATTTATTGAATAAATATTTATTGAACAAACAAAACATTTGTTCATTCGTTTATTTTGTTCATTTATTTTAGAGAGCAGTTTTGCAAAGTTAGCTTTCAGCCTCCTTTGGCTTTGAGAAACAGTAAGTTTACATTTTTGTAACTATAGACTGGTTTGTGTATACTTTGTGATTATATAGAACATCTGGATGAAACTAAATGGTAAAATTTTCGGGCTTTTATGTGTTGAGGGGTGAGTCCCTTGAGATAAAAATTACAGCAGGGCTCTAGGGAGGTTTTTAAAAATTTCCTTGATGCTGCAAATTGGTTTTAAACTATTACATTATAAGGGAAAGCATATTCAGAATACTAATTTACATTGTAGAAATGCCACATTCCACCATGAGGGCTATTTGTACCTTGTCAACAATAGCAAAGTAACATTTCAAAAATCTTCCATAATACTTATAAAAGCTTTTGTTTGAGGTTTCTGCAGAGAACAAAGTCCTCAACATTTCTTCCTTTCTTCCAAATGTTTAGGAGTGGTACTTGAGAGAAATTCTCAAACTTGAGGAAACTCTCTTATTTCTGTTCATGAAACCACCATTCTCCAAGTTACCCAGATTTCAATATTGAAGTTATCTTTGACTCCTCTCTGACCCTCAACATCTAATTAGCCAACAGATCTTCAATTATCTCTTTTACAATGTCTACTTGTATTTTTCTATCTACCTCTATGTCCACCTAACCTTTCTTTTCTGGGATAATATTTTGCCTTTAGTCATTTTCTTTCCACATTTGAATTTTCAACAATCTATTTCAAACTTTAAAAGTACTGGTCAATTTAATATAGAAATATTTTATATATACAAGCCATGTCAGACTACTTATTATCTCAAGGAAGGAAAAGAAAAAAGAAAAAAAAGACAGAGTTTGGAAATCAAAACTAAAAAAAACCCACCTAAATGTTAGAAATTGTTTTTTACATGTAACTTTAAAGGGGGAATAAAATATATCATTTTTAAGAAAAAAATAAGTACTGGTTAATTTCCCTAAATAGTACTAAATTCTCTTGAATTAGAACAGCACAGTTACTCTCTGGCCTCATCTTTGTCATATGAGAGATTGCTAGAGCAGAATAATTCTTTTTATTTTTTACATGTCCAAACCATTATTTTGCTGTACAAAAAGAATCAGATTCTGAAATATGGTACAATTAGCCTGTGAAGGAAATCCAAAATGCAGGTGGGCAAAAATATAGGGATTGGGAATTCAATGTAATGGTTCTTAGTCATCTCCCAGAGTTCTTTCACTGGGCGTAGCTGGTTCAGTTCATTATTGCTCCATTGGAACTGATTTGGTTCATCTCATTGCTGAAGATGGCCAGGTCCATCAAAATAGATCATCATATAGTATTGTTGTTGAAGTATATAATAATCTCCCGGTCCTGGTCATTTCACTCAGCATCTCTCCAGGCCTTTCTGAAATCATCCTGTTGTTCATTTCTTATCAAACAATAATATTCTTAATATTCATATACCACAATTTACCCAACCATTCTCCAATTGATGGGCATCCACTCAGTTTCGAGTTTCTGGCCCCTACAAAGAGGGCTAGGGCAGAATAATTCTATAGTCAGAAGTAAAAATAAGAGACCAGCATTCACTTCATTATTATAGGGGTTATCTGGTCAACTCCTGCCCTCCAACCAAATCCAATTGCTTTGTCTGGTTGATTACTAATAAGAAACTAAGAGAATAGTTATATACATTATTATTTTAATATGGTACACTTTATTGCATCCCAATTCTTTGCAAACTGATAATCCATAAATAACAATTAAAATAAAACCCTTTTAAGCACAATATTTTATTAAGGAGGCTACAGCCTCTTCTATTACTATATTTCCTGACCCTGTAAGGAAAGAAAAAGCTCACTCAATATATGTTATAAGTGCATGTACACACACACACACACACACACACACACACACACACACACACAAACCCTTCCCCCTGATCAAATGCATTGACACTCTCTGAGTAGTTTCTACTACTACATTTCTGTAGGAAAAAAAGGTTGAAAACAGTACTTATGGGCCTAAGGTAATGTCTTCCACACTTCTGTGTCTCTGAATTCTGGTTCCTGAGCACTGTACTTGAAAAGTGCTCAAAACTATGAACATGAATTAGTTCAGTGAATATGGATTATAAGTATGCAGGTATGAGTAGAAAAAGATAACCAATAGTCCATACTGTATACATAGAAAGCCTATTACTGACTGGGCTAATTTTTTGAAAAAAAAATCCTACAAGGTTCTTATAATAATCTGGGTTTCATACATCTGGATAGCCTGGAACAGTCCCATGCAGGCAGTTCAAACACTATCATGAGGATCTAGAGCTAGAAGGGACCCTAGACCCATGTATTCTAATTCCCTCATTTTAATAGATAAAAAAATAGAAATTCAGAGGGGAGAAGAAATTTATTTATGGTCATACATAAAAAGCAGGAAAGCTAGGATTAAAATCCTCTAACTCTAAATCAGGTTCTTATAAAATTACATGCTATATATTCATCCCCATAGGCATTTAACTTTCATGAACAAAATCCCTTCTTGGTTACTTTTATAAATAGGTTAACTAAAATGAGCAGTGGTTCCTTGGTTAATTATCTAACAATTGATTATCCTGACCTAAGAAATGGAGAAAAATATCCTTGATTTTTCAAGGTCCAACATAGTAAAGGAATAATGAACTAGAAAAAAAAGTTGAGAGCAATACTTGTGGGCTCAGAGGTCATTATAAGAATGCATAGGGTAGGGAGAAGGTCAGCATTACTTCATGGTAATAATTGGGGTTCTGTGGCATGGGACTCATGGAATAAGTGATAGAAAAGTATAATTTGTTCAAAAGAGACAGATCTAATCACAGAAGAAAATGTGTCATAAATGTATGTTTACATTTATGAAATTATGTCTAGAGCCCAATAGAAAATTTAGGGGTCTAAAAGTAAGAACAGGTTATAAACCATTGAGATATAAAGATAAAAAGAAAGAAAACATGTTTTATCACAGTACATGTACATCTGGCCAAAGACATAGATTATGGATGACTTTTCCCCTAAGTGTTAATTACCAGTATAGATTAGTGGCAGGATATAATATGATGGTAAGTCTTTAAGTATCCATATACACCCCATGCTTTGACAGGCCTTCTCAAAATGGAAAGACCTTGACCGCTGGTCCAGTGACTAACAATCTATCTGTTATCTGAGGAAGGCCAAATGAAAACCAGAAAGGCTCATCCTCATTAGGTTACTAGGCAATAATTTATTTTTTTTTTTGGTAAGGGGTCTACAGCAACTTATGAAGACTACTTAAGCATGAAGGATGGGTAATTTTCATCAACATGGGCAGTACTAATATGGATAAAATCATAGATGCTCAAAATTCCAGTTTAGTCTTAATGACAAGTAGGATATAAGTTCGTATAACAAAAGGCTGACAGGAAGATGGCTCAGTGGAGAGAGCGTGGGCTCTAAAATCAAGGAGATTTCTCTTTCTGAGATCAAGTTTGTCTCAGATACTTACTAGCTGTGTGACCCTGAGTAAGTCACTTAACCCTGTTTGCCCTAATTTTCTTATCTGTAAAAAGAGTTGGAGAAGGAAATGGCAAACCTGTCCAATATCTTTGCTAAGAAAACCCCAAATGAGCTCATGAAGAGCTGAATATAGCTGAAAAATACTGAACAACAATAAAAACCCTGGGGTCATTTTCAAACAGCAATATCAAACACTAGCAATTATATATGTTCTAATTATCCACGTCTGGATAATTATAGATACAAAAATTTCTTATATGGATATTGTACTTTTAATCTCTCCATGGTCCACTCTAATTCATGTGCTGTAACTATAATCATCTTCCTTAAGTGCCATTTGGATTCCCCCTAATCAAATGACTTTACATTTATTTGCCTTATATAAAATCCATATTTTAAAGCTGTACTTCAAAGTTCTTTCTTTCTACTCTTTGTTACTACTCCCTAGAAAAAATCCTGTACTAACCAAACCAAATAAATATATTTTTTTCTTTTTCTTGTCAATGAGCCTAGAAAACTGTTTCATCTTCTCCACCAAACTTTTTTTTTTTTTTAGCAAAATTCAAAAGTCACTTTTACATCAAATCAATAAGGATTCAATTCAATTCAATAAGCAATTATTAAGCACTCTACTCCTACTATGTATTAGACACTGTCCTAAGTGTTTTTACAAATAAGAAAAGTACTACTGCTATCTTCATTTCTCACTGGAGGAAATGAGGAAATAGAGGTTAGAGTACTTGCCTCAAGGTTACCCACACTAGAAAGTGTCCAAGGCTGAATGTGAATTCAAGTCCACTTGATTCTAGGCCCAGCAATCCATCTACTATACCATCAGCTACCTCTCAAAGGACCAAGAAGGTCTCTTCTCTAAGAAAGGAACTGTAGATACCATATAGTACAAATTTCTCATTTTACATTTGAAGAGATTCAGTCCTGGAAAAGTGCAGCAAGCTGAACACACAAGTAGTAATGTAGCGTGCAATTAGTTAATCAACAAGCAATTATTAAGTGTTTTTTATGAATTAGACAGTGGTAAGCACTGGGAGAAAAAAAAGATAATTTTAACAGGGGAGATGATTGGGATCTTGTGACACAAGTGATTTCTCCAGAGGTGAGTGTGCATTTTAAGGAATAATGGGAAAAGCAGGAGATTGAAGATCCAGATGACATGAAGCTTATGGAAAAACAAGAGAAAATGGGATTTTTGATCAGTGCTAGTTATGCCACTCATTAGTTGCATGAGTCTAAGAATACCATTAACCTAAATGATTCTGTTTTCTAATTTGTAAAATGAGTAGCTGGGCTAAATCATTTCTAAAGTTCCAAAGTTTAAATGTTATAAATATTTTCTATTTATCTGCATCTATGTTATATCTCCTCCATCCCAAGGAACAAAAATAATTATTATTTATTGTTTATAAAGGAAATAAAAACAAAGGAAACAATAGTTATTAAGCACCAACTATGTGCCAAACACTCCTTGGTACAAATACATCATTTGCTCCTCACAACAACTCTGGGAGGTGCAATTATGGTATCCATTTTACAGATGAAAAAAACCAGGGGCAAGTATGTTGCTCAGGGTCACAGAGCTTCTAATTATCTGAGGTAATATTTGAACTTATTTGAATTTATTAAAAGCACTCTTTTAAATGCTAGACACATAAATACAAAAGCAAAATAGTCCCTCTCCTCAAAGAGATTGATTACATTCTAATAGGGAGAGAATAGATAGGGTAGAGGTGGCCAGGAAAAGGAATTATGATCTGAGAGACAGAAACCTGGTTAAGTCAGAGGGCTGTCAAAGGACACACCTTTTCCAAAGGCAATGGTCCTGTTGATACAACTACAATTCTCAAGAGCAGGGTGGAGTGCAGAGGCTATGCTCAGTGCCTCCTAGGCAGGTTCAGTGGCAGCTGGAATGGAGCCACAAATAAGTTTAGTTTGCATGGTTCCCCGGGACTACCAGAACCCAGTGGCTGAAGTCCTCCCAGGTTTGGTACCATAGACTAAGAGCGTTGCCTCAGGCACTGGGATGTTGATTGGTGGCCTGCTGGTATGTTTAAGATATAGAACTTGGAGGATGGGAAACAGGCTGTCTTGTTCTCCTTCTACTACACCAAGGTCCCTAGTCTCTCTCTACCTCCTACAAACCTATTGTTTACATAAAACAAAGTGTTTAAGAAAGTTTCATCGATCTTTTATATCGGGCAAACTGTGGGACAATGACTTATTATAGAAATTTGTGATATCTTTTTGCTACAGGAAGCTGGCTCATTGATGACCAGAGTAAAAATATTCTGCTGAGGGGCTGAGCCTGCAAATGTAATGTAATATTAATAATTGTCATGAGGTCATCAAAGGAACTTAGCCATAGTTTTCCACAATCTGCCGCTGCCACACAAAGAAACGTAAGACAGACAGAACACTGACCTGGCTCAGTTTGGCATCAGCTGGGTTCTAAGGAATGAGGAAGCTACTGTAATATTCCACTACCCCAACAATCTTGTTGGTCATTGTTCGGAACAAGTTCAGAACAGAGTGTGTATCTTGGCTATAAATCATAGAGATTGGCAAAAGAAGAGACGAAGCAGTTGGACTTTCAGAGAAAGAGCCAGCATAAGTATTTTGATTTACTCTGGATAATCAATAAGCCTTTGTCCTTTTCACATAGTTAACTTGGGCATGGAGGAAGCTCGGTTATCAAAGATGCAAAATACATTTAAACATTCAGCTCTAAATGTATGATCTAGTGCTTAGCACAGTGCCTGGCACACAGTAAGTGCTTAATGTATATTTATTGATGGATTGGTTATTGATCGATCCTACGATTTGAAAGAAATGGAGGAATTAAATACAAGTGACTGTTACAGACTTGTTCAGAAATCGCAACCTTGAAACTGTTGGCTCTTCAAGAAAGCCAGGAAACAATTCTTATGGCTTTTTAGGCTACTCTAGAATGCGTTAAATCTTCTGGGTCCTCACCAGCAACTTTCACCTAGTCATTTTCTTGCCCTACAGCCTATATTCTAAGAAGAGAGATAGGTATTTGATCAGGTTCTGGGATGCATAAGGGCTTGACACAAGAATGAGATGTCCTTAGATTTCACGGGTATATTCTTAAACATGAACTTAAGTGTGCCAGCCCTATAAACTGGTATAGTTAAAATCAGAACCACAGGTAAGCAGTCTACAGAAAATTGCCCAGAATAACAACTCATATTTATATTTTGTTCTAAGGCTTACACAACCACTTACTCATGACAGTCCTTTGAGATAGGTAATGTTAGTATTATTATCCCCATTTTACATCTAAGGCAACGAAGTATTTCAATTATGGAAAAGAAAAAGTGACATTTAAACTCTCATCTCCCAGCTCCAGTCCCACCATTCCTTTCATTATATCATACTGCCTTTCTCCTCCAATCACCAGAAGATTCTTAATAAATTATGTTTTCAAATTCTTGCACATAGAAAGAAAATAACTATTTCATTAGGTTTCTTAGCTTCAGGCAGATCCCATGTGTTAGTCTAAAAGCTCAATTCCCAAAAATGCAGTGCAGAATAAAAGAAGTGAATGAAGTAGATGACCAGTTTTTAGTTTTCCATGCTAGAAACCTTTGTGTCATCTTTGATTTTTTTAACCCCTGGATCTAATCTATTAGACATTATTATATGACAGACACTTATCATATAATTGTATTGCTTCCCAGATCACTGAAAGCATATTAAGATAATTCATAATTCATATTTTACCTTAGAAAAATGAATTTTTCACCAAGCTTATCTCATATAATTAAAAAAAGACTAACTACAATCTATCCCTATTCCTAGGTTAGAACTAAAAATGCAACTTTTAAAGCTGAGATTAGGAATCTTTTATAAGCTCCTAAAGCTTTATCAGCCAGTGATCCAGTCAATGAACCAATATTTACAGAGAATTTACTATATTTACAATATTATACTAGACACTACAGAAGAAATCCCTGGATTCAAGATATTTAGAGTCTTTTGGGGCATAAGACTAACACATGTGAAACAAAAATTTGAAAGTAAAATAAGATATTGTGTAATTAAGTCTAATACTGTGTAGCATAAAGTGTTAGAACAGTTAAGCAAAAAGTCAGAGAGAATTGTGTACTTGAATAGTCAAGGAGGGTTTTCTGGAAGAGATGGAACTCGAGATGAGCTTTGAACGATAAGACTACAAAGATGGGACAAAAAAAGAGCATTCCAGGCAGGAGAAATAGCACAAGCAAGGGAGCAGAGGGGAAAATGAGCAATGAATAAATAGAGGCAGTGAGGGAGCAGGCTCACTAAAGCAAGGGAGAAGTTAAGAAACAAATTTTCATAGACCAGGTAGTTTTAAGTAATGAAAATCCTTGAAAGCTAAGTAAGGGAGTTTAAAATTAACATGACTGGCAATCAGAAAACAACTATGATTTTAAGCAGAGGGATATGACGCAAGCAGTGTTTTTAGAAGCTTGGTCTGATAGCAAGTTCACAAGAAGGAGGGATCCAAGTCAGAGAAATCAGCCGAAAGGATGTTGCTGTGACATCCAAGCATGAGATAATGAGAGTCTCGATTTTGGTGGTGGTCACAGAAATGGAAATAACAAATATGAGATGTATTTGAAGGGGAAAAAGAATTTGACGACAGATTAGATCTAGGGATAAAGAATCAAAGATGAGAGCAAAGTTTCTAGCATGGAAAATTAAAGAAAAAATGATGGTACCAAGGATAAAAATGTTTGGAGTTTGGAAGGAGTATTAGATAGAGAGAATTTGGATTTGAGTGTGGGGAGTTTCAAACAGTGACATGCCATGGAAATTGCTTTGAAAGCAGCTAGAGATGTAGGACTAGAACAGGATCGAAAACTCAGGATGTAGATGCAAATATAGACTCAGATTTACAAGCACACTGGTCTTACTTTTGGAGAAAAAAACTTTCACATACTTACGTACACTAAAAAAAAAGTTATTTCTTAGACTGTGAATGAATACTAGACTCCAGCATAAAAGTACCTGCACTCTTTCCATTTTTGGAAGATATCAAACTCCATTGCCTCAGTCTGATTTGGAATAAATCGGAACTCAGACACTAGCTCAGGCGTGTGTTCCGGAAGTTCACACTCCCCAAGTTCCGCTGTAATTTTTCAAAGGGAAGAAAAAAAAGAGAGAGAGATAACATTTAACAAGTTCAATTACTATGATGACAAATCCCAAAGATATTTCATATGATTAAATTTGCTGGGTACCATTTTAAAACATAGTATAATTTCACTGGGATAAAATTTAATTTGTGAGCTTCATAAATTTTCACATGTATACATATGCATATCTTAAAGTCCAGAATAAAAATTGTAGGTATAGACGATTCTGGCTGTCTCCTATTATTAACTTAAAACTGTCTCTGTCTCTTGTCTCTCTCTCACACACACACAGACACACACACACTCACATACCCTACATACACTCCCCTCACCCACAAATCTCTGTATCTTGCAAATTCATCTTTGATTACATTTTTTCTTACTAGGGCAGTGATATTATTAAAAAAAAAAACAAAAACAACAACTCCCCCCCCACTCCCCATCGAACAAACAAAAAACCACACCCAAACTCTAAACTTGAAATTGAAAGACCTGGGTTCAAAATCCTGTTTTTACTATTACCTATAGTATTACCTATATTACCTATAGTACTACCTATATTACCACATATTACCTATGTGACCTTGGGTAAGCCACTTGATCTCTATGAAATTCCATTTTCCTCATGTATGAAAAAGGGATTTTAATACTTTGCTACCTTGCTGGATTGAATTAAGAATAAAGACAAAATAAGTAAAGTAATACATAAATTCAAAGATATTATTCATAGTAATGCATGCCAACTGCTCATAAATTTCTTTAATATGTTGTTAAGTATGGGCCAGAGCAGAGTTTCTGCTTACAGTCCTATTAAAAACTGGTAAAGAATTTGGCGCATTTAAAAACTGGAAGAAAAAAAATGTCATGACAGGCTGTGGAATAGGAGGGAAAGAAGGCCAGTGATGGACTGTAGGAGTTGCTGTACCAGACAGATGGCCCAGGAGTGGATAAGGCAGAGGATGGGGTGATAATGGGTCATACAGCACCTGGAGGAGAAAGGAGGAGGGATCACTGCAAGAACAGATGCTACAGGCACAAACCTGTGGGAGTGGGGAAAGGCAAAGCTCTGCACTGAATCTATTTGGCTCCAATGGAAGAGGCGGGGTGAATAGCAGCAACCAGTTACAAATGGGAAACCCAGAAGCAAAAAGCTTTCAGGAAGAAGCTAAAAAAGAGAACAAAATGGTAGACGATAGGCTTAAAAAGCAAGCTAAGGAAAGTGGTGGGGAAGAATTATTTTGTTTATTCTCTCAACTTGTCAAGGTTAAAAGAGGGGAAGTGAAGAAGAGGAAGAGAAAATAGTAACTCTGCAGCTTTGGAGGGGTGAGGAAGACAACGAGCCTCTTAGCATAGAAGGGCTCTGATAATGACTGATTTGTAAGGGAGAAGAGAAATGGAAATCTAGGTAGGAGGGTCTCTTATTACTGTTTTAATCAGGATAAAGAATCCAAGGAATATATCTGTAAAAATCTTTTCTCTCTCTTAAAATAAGGAGTATGGCATAAGCTGTGGCTAAAGAGAAACTAAGGAGAAAAACTTGGTTCCTTATTCATTTGGTGATGAAAATGTAAGAGGAGAAAAAGGGGCAGGATAGTCGGAATTACCTCCAGGTGATTTTATTAAGTAGGCTAAGGGTGGATATCCTTGTATATTCTTTTCAGGAATGAAACAGAAGAGAAAAGCGAGACTTTGTGATTTGATACAGAAAACTCTGTTGTGTTAACAATCTTAACAAGCATAGTAGATCATTTAGGGGATTGGCTTGTGGATACAAGAATGTGAAAGTAATACTACTGGAAAATGAGGAGGAAGTTAACCAGCTGCCAGTTACCTTTCATTGAAAGATAGAGGATGATTAGAGCTGGCATTAAATACAGTAGAGACCACAGAGCATGCTCATGAATGGACCCACAGGGTCATCCTATGAAGCAGAGGTTGAGCCTACATCATGGTTTCTCCCAATGGGCTACACTGGCTCAGCATTGAAGGATTTATGCTTTGAAATGACACAGAATTCCCTTCCTGATTTCTGTGGACTTGACACTTGGGTGATGGGAGCCATCCCAGGTTACATGCAGAAGAATGGGTTCATGTTCTAAATCTTTGTTAATCTAAAGTTAAAGTGGCTAAGTCCCTTAGTCCCTGTGACAGGGATGGCTACATCACAGATGACTGGCCCACACCCTTGTCCTCTGGTTGTTAGAAGGGGCTCACCACCTTGAGATAAGAATCTCAGAGTTGCAATAGTGAAAAAGGGTTCCTGTCCTGCAACAATGGCAACTGTGCGTGGATAGGAGAACCCGTGCTTGTCTAAATAGGGCAGAGATCTCAAGTTTCTGGGGCCTCTTCTGCTCCTGTTTCTTTTCATAGCCACAGCTGACCCACGAATGATTCTGACATGATGTGTCAAGCCTCAGCAGCCCAAGAATTCAGGAACTCCTCAGTGCTAACTTGCAACAGGGAGTGCTTCTGACCTCATGAAGTAGCTGCCAAGGCTAAAAACATCTGCCCTGGGCTCACTGTTTAGTCACCTGTGTTAGGAGAAGGAAACACTTCAAGAAGACTTCCAGAGACGTGAGACCCAGTCAGCCTCATCTAGATAAGAACGAGTTCTCAAGAGCATGTCTGGCTGCCTGCCTCAGTTTACCCCAACTGTAAAACAGCCCCCAAATTATAAGGTTGTTGTGAAGATAAAATGAGATGTGGTTAAAGCATTTAGCACAGTACCTAGATTATAGTAGGCACTTAATAAATTCCTGTTCAGTTCTCTTTCCTTTCCCATCTCAAATGTACAGTCACCCACTATTGCTACAGAGAGGATGGAGGAAAAAGAGAAGGACTCTCTCCCTAACTATTAGAGGTTTGAGAGAGAGACAGTATTCACAAAGGGGCCCCCTTAAAAAGGAGGAGCTCTTTTCCCCACTCCCCTGACTAGACCAATGAGTAATTTAGCCAACTAAAAGGGTGTTTTTTCCAGAATCAGATACCATTGTTGACACAACCATCCCTAGCCACAAGCACAAAAGGACCAATCAAGAGCTTATGTATTTTAATAAAAAAATTCTGACTTGGATCTTTTCAATAATGAAGTGATTCAAAGCAATTCCAATAGACTTGTATTGGAAAGTGCCTTACACGTCCTGAGAGAACTATGGAGGCTGAATATGGATCAAAACATATTTTTACCTTCATTGGTTTTTTTTTTGTTTGTTTTCTTTTTTCATTTTCATATTTTTCCTCCTTTAGTCTGATATTTCTCATGTAGCATGATGAATATGTTTAGAAGAATTGCACACATTTAACCTATATTGTATTTCTTGCTGTCTGGAGGAGAGGGGAAGGAGAAAAATTTGGTACCCAAAATTTTGCAAAGGTGAATGTTGAAAAGTACTTTTGCATGTATATGGAAAAATTTTTTAAAAACATAAAAAAATAAGAGTCCAAAGCATGGGCTCATCTGCATGCATATTCTCTGAGACAGCTGTCATCATCCCAAAAGGACTAATCCGGGAGGAAAGCTGGCTCTTTCCAAAGACAGTGCTAGAGTCCATGTGACATCATGCATGCTCATTCACATCCCCAAATGTGGACTAAAAAAGGATAGCCCATGGAACAGCCAAATACTGTATCTCACTTTGGAATTATGAAATGAAACAAAAAGGCAAAAAGAATGACACCAGAAGGCCTATCCCAGAGAGATCTGATCATTCAGAAGAACGAAAAATACAAAAATTCAAAGGGGCAGAAAAAGAAAAAATAAATTAAAGAAGTAAGGAAAAGAGGAAATTCAAAGAATGTCCTGAAATGATAATTTTGAGGATATTAATTATTAATTAAAAATAAATTAATTAATAATGTTTATGGGGCATAAAACTGAATTTCTTATTTCAAGATGGGCAGAGCACACGATGATAAAGACCGCCTAAAAATCTGAGGAGGGGAATGTGAGTCCAACCTGGAGGTTAGGGTTGAAAAGATAAACATTTTAAAATATTCACCATCTTTCAGCAATACAACTAAATTATCTAGGGTCATGTTTTGGCTTGAATGTTTTTTTTGGTCCATTGCTACTTCTTTTTCTTTTTCTGAGTGGTGAATGGATCAAGGAATGCCCCAAGAATTACTGAGTTAAGTCCTTCTTGCGTCCAACCTGACCAGATATAAATTCTCCTTGTTCTGCATTCTCATTGCTCCGATAAGGCTTTTCTTTTTCTTTTTTCCTGTCAATGACTCAAGTTCAAGAAAGGATCAAACACCAGAGGTATTGTAGCTTTTGAACTATATCTTTAAAATGGTTACACACAAACTTGGAAGAGTTGGAAAGCAAGGGATTCAAGAAAAGACCCCAACTCAGAGAGAACTGCACATAAGTGGACTCTTCCGGGAACTATGCCCCCATCAAGAAATTGTAGATAGGGAGAGGGAAAAACTGGCATTGTATGAGCCCAATTTTTTAGAACAAACAGATATCTTTAGCCTTTAGAGGGGATCCGGGGGCAATATTGTAAATCATTTGGACTGTGCAAGTATCTGAGGAATATTTAAAAGGGGAGTAAAGTAGGGGTAGTGAAATATTTGCTTGATTCTTTAGTAACTTCTCAGTTCCTTCCCCTTGGGGAACGGGCCTCTCCCAAAGTGGTACTATAAATCAGGACAGAAGGCTCAAAAAAGGCAAATTTTCTGGATTCCTTGGTAACTTCAAATGCTTTGCTCTTCCAGGAAGTCCTGCTCAGATTAGCATATTTAAGTGGGGAGGTTAAAGCCCAGCAGATGGGAGTTGTTTAACTCATCAATCCACCCCTAGTTATTTTCCCATGCAGAGAAAAAGTCTGGGGAAAACCTGGAGAAGGCAGATGCCTACCAGAAAGAGAAGTTCAGCTTTGAGTCCTTTGTGGTTTTTTGGTGGAGTTTTTTTTTTTTTTTTGGATTGATGAGGATCAGATTAAATACACATTTTTCATATATTTGATGTTTTGCTATCATGAATGCTTTTATAGGAGCTAAGGGTCCTTTTAGACAAGAGCCAAATTTTCATATTGTCTAGGTAGAAACACATGACAGTGTTGTTACTGAGCTGTTTCCAATATTCCACCTGACTTGTGGGAGCTATGATAATACATATTAATTTACTTGGAGATATTTACTTCAAAGACAAACATCCCAATCTATTTTATAACTTCTTTACATTGGGAGTGTCACATATACTATAAAATCACAGTCCTATTTATACAAACATACATAACCAAGAACTAGACATATATTACAATTTTCATACTACCACTAACTATTGAAATCCATTGATATAATGAATATTCACTGAGATATGACTTCTCAAAAATCTCTATGACTTCCCAGACCAAAATTCCGGTCCTTGGTCGCCACTCTCCTACATGTGTTAAATCTCCCAATTAGGATATAAACTCTTAGAGAGAAAGGAATCGCACTTTTTTATTTGTATCTACAATGTTTAACACATATAGGCACTTAATAAATGAATATTCATTCATTCAACTCTCTTGGTCTAACTTTCCTGACCTACAGAACAGGGATATCTAACCAGAGTTTTGTTTTGTCTCACAGGATCTCACAGGATCACAACTATATATAACATAGATATAATTTGTATAAAATTATTTTTAAACTTTAAAATACTTTATAAACATGAATATTATATTTTTAAAGTTTCTTCTGTATCACCTCTGGTTCTACAAAGTATATAGAAGATGGCTTTGTAATGATGACAATAATATTATTAAGCACATATTTATATAATACTTTAAGGTTTACAAAGTGCTTTAATACAGTATCTTATTTGAGCACAATGCTACTGATAATAAAAATAATTAATCATGGGAATTGCAATCCAAAAAAAAAGTAGTTTATGCAAAAGGGCTATCACGAAAGCCAACAAAGCCATAAGAATGGAGAAAAAGGGAGAAAAACACAATACTAAATATGCAAAAGTATATGATGGTCAGGAAGAGTCCTAAAAACAAATCAGCAAACCACAACACTTTGGAAAAGGAGAAAATATTAACCAAGAACTAGGAAGTGAGAATGGGATGGGGGGGGGGCAGGGGAAGAAATGACAAAAAATAGCAAAACCGATGGAGAAGCTAATAATGCTCTTATTCCAGGAGATTAATGAGCTTTTGTTCTGACAACAGGACATACAGCCTTGTTAATGTGGATCTTTTTTGACAAGCCACCTATCTACCTCACAAAAGGATAAAAACAATTCAAGTTTTGTTTTTTTTTTTAAATAATTTAAAGAGAAAAGAGAAGAGAGCTTCACTAGTATAAAGGAAAAAAAAAAGGTAACTGGGGGCAATTCTCAAATTCCATTGGTCCACACTGAAAATATGGTAGGAGAGATATATTCTGCCAAATAAAAGAGAACTTTAAAAAAGGAAAGACATAAGTTAATGAAAATTAAATTGAATTAAAAATAAAGAATATGAAAAGATAATAAAATAATAGAAGAAATATAAAAGAAAAGAAAAAAGTAATAAAAGAAAAATAATGAAAAGAATACAGAAAGATGGCAGGAAGGCATAGTTATATAAACATAAAAGAATGAGAGGAAAGAAATGAAAGAAAAGTAAGAGAATATAGGAAGCATAACAAGAAGGCATGGTAATCTAAGTAAGAAGAGCATTAGACTTGGAGATTAAAAAGACCTGTTCAGAATCTACTAATTTTCCAGAAGGAAAAATTATAGTGTTTTGAAACTTCAGCTGCAAAATAGAGATAACATATGAATTTTCTAACCCATAGAGTTGTTGCAAAGAAAATGTTAAAGTCCCCTATACTATTCATGAATAATAATTACTATAACTGCTGCTACTACTTCTACTGCTTATAGAATTTGTCCCTAGAAACCTTACTGGGTAATCAATAAAAGGTGAATTGAAGATGAATGGAAAATAAAAAAACAAAAGCAAAAATGTATAAAGAAAATAAACCAAAAGATATAAGTATTTAAGACTTAAAGGACAATAATTTTTTTTTTTTTTAAGCCAAAGGATCTTAGATTTGAAGGGAACTAATTTAGACCAACTTGTCCCAAAACAAGATTTTCTTATACAATCCCAACAAATGAATTTTCAGTCATTTTTTCTGAACGCTCCCAGGATAAGGAAATTGATATCTTTTAGATAAACCATTTAATTTTTGAAAAGCAGTAATTAAGAGGGAGTTTTCCTTATGTTGAACTGAAATGTGACTCTCTGATAACGTGTAACCACTTGAGTTAGGACTGCCCTTTGGGGCCAAAAAGAATAAGTCTAATCTCCTTTTATATGAAAATCTTTCAAGAGACTACAGGAAACAGAAAAATCAGGGCAAAGCAGGGATGTCACAAACAGTATTTTATGTAACTAACAGCTAGGAAAAGCTTATTAACTAATTACCAAATCAGCACTTATCCAAAAGAAGGGAGAGATTAAGAAGAGACAGTAATAGCCTCTGAAAGTACAATGAAAAAGATTTTTGTAGCCATCTGACAAAGATTATGGCAAAAAGCTAGAAAGTGTTTGTGAAATCTTGTTAAAAAGGAGGAGGAAATGGGAAGAGAGAACAAAGAATTAAGATCTTACACATAAATGCTCTCAGAGAGAATAGAAGAACCAAAGTATAAATATGTAAAAGTGTCATAAAAGACTCTACTGAAAAGAATAAAGTTCAGTATAAACTGAAAAAGAAAGAAAAAGGGGGAAGGAAAATTTGAATTTGCTAAGTTTATAAGTAATTGATATGTGACTATGTTTTTGTGAATATTTTTTCTTGATTTGGTTGGGAGGAAAAAATAGTAAATAACAGAAATACATTAAATAATTTATATTTATTCAGCCCCTACCTAGCCTGTAGCTATTTCCTTTTCTGAATAATTTTGACAAATAGTTCAGTTATTTATTTGGCTTAAATAAGACACTCCTTGTGAAGAGGGATGGATTAAAAGCTCCTCTAAATTTCACTAATTTCTTTTCTTTTCTTTTCTTTTTTTTTTTTGAAGTATTGTTGGACTTGGTATATTTTCATTTGAAATAGACTTGATGTTGAAGGATAACAATAGGGATGTTATGTCAATTTTAAAGAGGCTTAGAGCTGAATCTATTTAAAAGTAGTAAAATAATTCACCCCTAGTTTTTAGAAAGAAGGAACAATGGGATATTTATTTGAAATATCAGAACTAAATTAATATCAACATAAAATATTTATTCCTATTTTCAAAAATAAATTAATACTTGACATTTATACAGTGGTTTTAAGATTTACGAGACTTTAAATATATTATCTCATCTAGTCCTCTTAGAAACCTTGTAAAGCAGGTAGTATAAGTATTATATCCACTTTATAGAAAAGGAAATCAAGGCTCAGAGGATATAAATGACTTGTTTATGGTCATAGCTAATGGGGAGTTGGGGGGTGGCTGAATTTGAACCCAGGACTTCCAAATTTGAAATCCAGCTGCCTATCTACCATAAACAAAATTGCCTCTCAAACCATATAAAAACATTGTTCTAATGAATAGAACAATGTGTTTTAACATGTCTTAGTACAGGGAAATTAGTCAAGCAGAAGAATCAAGGACTATGAATGTACTTAATTCTACTCTATAAATTATTTGATATTAACAAAAATTCTCCCCAAATGTTGGCCAAATCTCTTGGAAAGAGAACAATAGAACTTTATCACTTTCTTTCTTTCCTTTTTTTTTGCTGAGGCAATTGGGATTAAGTGACTTGCCCAAGGTCACACAGCTAGGAAGCATCAAGTGTCTAAAACCAGATTTGAACTCAGGTCCTTCTGACTTCAGGGCCAGTGTATCACTGACTTTCAAAAACAGTTTGAATGCTAACCCTTCATGATATTCAGAACACTACAGAATAGTACACTATTCTGTACTATTCTGTAGTTTACTACAGAATAGCAGAAGTTGAAGGGACCTTCAGGATTATCTAACCCAGCTTCCCATTCCCTAGACATCATTTTACAAAAAAAGAAAACTGACAACCAATGTAAAGTTATTTGCTTAAGATTATATAGCTCATTGGTGACAGCCCATATATCTACTTTTCCAGCCAAGTTTCTTGAATCTGCGGTTTATACCCACAGAAAGCATTACTTCCTCAGCCACTCCTCCTCCTCCTCAGCCAGCTAAAATCTAGTTTCTTCCTCCTGACTGTTTGACTTATCTAAGGTCATCACTGAACCCCAGATGCCAAATCCAATGGCCTTTTCCTAATCTTCCTCAAAATTTCTACTGTATTTGATATAGCCCATACTTTCCTTTCCCTCTTAAAACTCTCCCCTCTAGTTTCTTTGATGTCAGCTTACATTAGAACTCCTTGTTGTGTCCTTCATCTTCTTCATTACTCCTGCTACCATTTAGTTACCTCTCAAGGCTTACTTCACCACCCTAAGCTCTTCATACCCAATGTAAAACCACTTATTTCTTCTATTATTACCCTTAACTTGCTAACTCTCACAGCAATCTTCTCTAGCACCAGGGAAATGATACAGTTCTTTTTTTTTTTTTTACTGAGACCCCTATGTTTAGATCAACTCCAGTGACAATATATCGACTGAACTTATAAATATAGGGTAAGAACATGAAGGTGACAAAATCTAATTGCTGAGGAAATGATTGAAAATCAAGGTCAAATTGGTAGATCTAGACCAAAAATAAAGGGATTAAGATCTGCAGTGAAATAAAAGCAGCAAGTATAAATCAAGGTAGAAGAAGGAACAAAATAAGTCTCAGTCAAGATTGCCAGGTTAAGACCAACAATAGTAGGAATCTAACACGGAGATTGAGGAAGCACTGAAGTTCACACTTATGGGTTAGAATAAGTCTTCTCAAATTTTTTTTTACTTGGAACCCCTTTTCATTTGAGAAATTTTTGCCCCATCTTGGGCTTACAGGTATACAAACCAAACCTTTACTGATAATAAATCATAATTTTACAACCTTCATGTTCAGTTATGAAGTCCCATATGGGGTTGCAATCCACAGTTTAAGAAGCTGGGGGCTGGAATATGTAAGGATTATAAAAGCATGGATTATAAAAGCATCGATCACTAGCAGGAGAAACCGAGGTGATAGTGAGAGAATGATTTGCCCAAATCACACAGCAAATTAACAGCAGCTTAAAAAAAATTTTTTTTAAAGCTCCAACATATTTCTAAATGCCTGTAAAAATCTCCATCTGAATGTCCTGACATCACCTCAAAATCAGTGCATTCAAAAGAAAACTATTATTTCTGCTAATCCTTTTCCCTTTCTCAACTTCCTTCTTTGTCAATTGGCATCAATTTCCTAAGTCCTCCCTATCCAAAAGTTCCATTTTCAAGCATCTGCTATGAGCAACTAATTATTTTTTATAGATAATAAGAGAGCTAGCTTCAAAGACAGTAGGTTCAAGTCTGGACTCTGACATACCAAAATGCCCATGGCACTTTGGGCAAAATACTCAAATTTTCAGTGCTCTGGGCAATTTTCTAATGTGACATGTGAAAAGTCCAAGAGATAATTAATAATCAATTTTTATTAATTATGATCAGCAGATAATTAATAAAACGATGAGTTTCTCTCATAAACCAAACATGAATCATGATGGTCACTCAATACTTAGAAACCCTTGGAAGAGTAGGTATTCTTGACAGGTGGAAACCAACTCTGACTGGTTAATTAATCAGAGAATGGATATTATAATGAGAGTTGAGACTATTCTAAAGAGGGGCAGAGGACATGCTTCTGATTATGATACTTAGGACAAAGAGATCTCAATCCAGACAACTCCTATCTCAGGCACTCCATACCAAAGGATCTACCCTCTACCTAGTCAAGAAATAATGCAAGATGGAGAGGTAAGAATTCCATCCAGATAAAATGGTCTGAGTAGAGTTAAATTTTTTGGGTAAGGTCAAAAATGTCCTGGGTTTTGAAAGAAGAAATAGAAAGAAAAAAATCCTAATTCTAATCCATTAATAATTGGTCATTAATATAAGGGAGAAATATTCATTTTTCTCACTAAGACTACAAATTACAGAGAAGGTATCAAGTGATGTTAGATATGACCTCCATATTTGAAAGTTCCTCATCCCAATAAACCAAAGGTCCAATCTCTTCACTTTTGCCTTCAGGGAGTTTACAATATACAATTAACCATAATACAAATTAGAATGATTAAGTGCTTAGAAGTCAAACAGAGATTTCCTCTGGTCCTTCTCAACATCTAATCAGCCTTCAAAAGTTCAGATTTTCCTTTAAAACCTTCCTTTGATTCATCCTTTTTCTATTCTACTGCTATCATATTAGTCTATGCCTTCCCACTCTTTGTGATTGGATTACCATCTTGTCAATGTCCCTGGCCATCTTCTCTTTGTCCAACCAAAACATCTTTACAACTCCTAACACTCTGCTTTCTCCAAAGAACTAGGTACACAGTTGGAACACAATAAATATTTGCTGACTATCAGGATAAATAGGAAATAATTAATAGAAGAAAGATCACCAAATGATCTTAGAGCAACTTAAGAGAATTGCATGGGGCATTGAGTTGAATCCAAGAATTGAATCCACATGTCCTGAGTCCAATTCTTCAGACAATACAACATATTCTCTTTTTAATACAGTTATTTTCAAGTTTGTAAAGCACCTTTAAATGTTCTGTCATAGTCCTTTGCAGGATCCACTAAGCTACTGTTTGACTTAGCTACACCCTTCAGTCCTGGGGCTTTTATACCAAGAGTTGGAATTCTTTATAACTTTATCTTTATGTAACAATATATATTCTTTATAACAATCCCATGGGATGGATAAAGATCATTAGAATACTGGACTTCAAAGTAGAAGACCCCATTTCAAATGTGGTCTCAGCCTCTTACTACGAATCTCAGTTTCTTCATTTGTAAAATGGAGGGGAATAGCACCAACCTCCCAGGGTTGTTGTGGGGATCAATAAGGTAACATATGTAATGTGCTTGGCAAAACCTTAAAGCAGTGTACAAATGTTATCATTGCAAGTCTTACTATTCCAGTATCAAAGAGGGAATTGAGAATCTCAGAACTGAAAAGACTTCCTTACAATCACACAACTATTAAGTATCTGAGTTATTAGTGACCTGAAGCAGGATCCATTCCCAATTCTCCTCATTCCAAGTCCTATCTCTATGCCAGAGGATCTAAGGGGATTGATAGACTCTAAAATCAAAGATCAGGTCAACAGGAGTGGGAACAAAGGAGAGATGACCAACAGAAATAATACAAAACCAAGCTTGTTTTGGGATCAAGGATGAGGCAAGCTTGTTCTCTCTGACCTGTGCTTCCTGCTCTGTGTAAGCTGGTAAGGACTTGCAGACTATATGCTTGTCACCAGGGAGGAGGAGGAGGAAAGCCCCACTGCTTCCATTAGCTGCTTATTACTCCTTAGGGACAGAAGGATGAGCTTTCTGGGGGAAATTCTGAGGTCCAGAAAAGTCCCAACCCAGCCCCACCTTCCCCATCTATCAAATCCTAACAAGTTCTTCAAAGCCTTCTCCAAGTCCCATTTGGTTCACAGTCTTCTGATTACTGAAGTAATCACAAGTGTTACTGAACACTGCACTGGGGCAGATGAAACTGAGACTTATTTTTACCTTAAACCACAGCACTGGCATTCGACCTGGAACCCTTCCTGCCACCTGTATCCCACACTGATCTCCCGCTTTTCCCTTTATAGGACTGGGTTGGATGGAAAACTGTTTGCTGTCCCAAAGATTACTGCTTCCTAGAACCTACCACAGTGTACCAGGTATTTTAACAAATATTTGTGGAATTATTGATTCTGGGATAAAGAGAAAACTGGATGATTACCAACTCTCCTAGTAATCCAGGATTACTGCTTGAATATTAACAGAAACTTGTGACTTCCTACCTGTGACCCTCTATACCCACAATGGTTTGGACTCTCCTTAATAGAGAAGAATGTTTTATTCTTTGTAATAACAGCCAACATTTATATAGTGCTTACTATTGTGCCAAGCACTGTGCTAAGTGTTTAAATCATTTCATTTGATCCTCAAAATATCCCAGGAAATGGATGCTTTTATTATTCCCATTTTACAGATGAAAAAAACCCAGGGAGACAGAATAAATGGCTTTCCTAGAGTCACACAGCTAGTAAGTGTCTGAGGCTGGATTTGAACTTAGATGTTCCTGACTCTGGGTCATGTATCCTAAGCACTGCACCATCTAGCTTTCTCAGTATTTGTATGCTAGCCTGGAACATGGTTTGTCAAACAATCATGTGGGCTGGATTTTTGAAATCTCTTACAATTCTTAGTATAAGAGCCCCAAGCCTGAAGAATGTAGCTAAGTCAAATAGTAGCTTAGTGGATCCTATAAAGGACTATGACAGAACATTTATAAAAGCTGAAGAGGCAAGCAGTTAATGTAAAAAGATTAAATCTTTGGGGATCAGACTGAGTCACAGAAACAGATTGCCTAATATTCCTTACAGAGTGGTTTCCTCACTGAACATGGACCTCTGGGTGCTGAATATCTTGCCTTAAACTTCAAAACTGCCTTAGATCTCAGGAACTTGGTATCCTACAACCTAAGAACAATCTGGCTGCTCTTTGCTTCTGGTTCTTTCCTCTCTCGACTCAGACCATACTTCATTTATACTAAGAGAGGAACCATCCTCTCTTCTCCCTGGTGATTCTTCCGAATCACTGACATTATGTCCTGGGTAGTACCCAACAGTATGACTCAATTCCTATAATATTACTTAATCTAGCATTGGATTACATGTTGTCCTGTTTAATTCTAATTGTTCCATGTGTCCAAATTTGTTTAGTGGTGCAATGGATATATGAGCCTTTGGTAAAAGACTATTGTATCTGAAGTAGATGCAAGAAGGGCCGAGGAAAAGCTAGTCTCCTACAGGGGCATTTTTTTCCTAGAATTAACTCTTACTATAACCTTAGGCTACTGATATTTTTACAATATCATGATAACAGGAAGAAAAACTAGTGTTTATTCTACAAGGAAACTTAAGGCATTGCCATACCTGTACCTCATCAAACTGAGAATGCCATCTGGTAAAGAACTTCATAATTCTAGGTTTGACTATAGATTGATGAAGAATAAAAGTCACAGAGCAATTTTAACCTTTTTATTTCGAGATAATTCTTATTCTAAATAATGCTCAAAAGCTAGGTTTAAAAATGCCCCCAAATGAGTTAATTGATCTATCTTTTTTTTTATTAAAAATACTGATTTTTTCACACTTTCAATAATATTGCTTTCAGAAAAATTTATACCACCACCCTTCTAAATAGTGCTCAAAAGGTAGGTTTAAAAATGCCCCCAAATGAGTTAAGTGATCTATCTTTTTATTAAAAATACTGATTTTTTCACACTTTCAATAATATTGCTTTCAGAAAAATTTATACTACCACCCACAGTGCTTTCACGTTAACATTATCTGAAGCATTAACACAAATACTTATCAAATTAAAATGCTGTACACTGAAATTCAGAATTTACAGGAGTAAGAACGATAACATCTATTTCTACTTGCTCTCATATGTCAAAGGGGGTAAAATGGTCTAGCTTTACTAACTTTCAACTTTGGTACAAAATGAGAAATTTATTTTTGAACATTCCAGATAGATAAAATGCATTCTTTTTTTCATAATTATTATTATGAATATATATTCATAATTCATAATCAAAATTCATAATTTTTCATAATTATAAAACAAATTCTATTTCTGCCTTCATAATGAAGATAACTAAATATGTCCTAATTGTTGATCCTGTTTTTCTAAACTGAACATAATTATATGTAGATATCTATAATACAATTTACATGAGGCTTTACATCAAAATAAAAGATATAACTCTGATATGAGAAAATTATATACTAAATAGGAATTAATCTATACAGTTAAAACATAGCTAAATATTTTTCTCATAAAAAAAATCCAGTGTTAAATTTAGAAATTCTAACAAGTTAAAATGATAAAAGAGCACATAATTAATATGTAAATAAATGAAGACTCTATAACATCATTAGCATGGGGAAATCCCTCCATCATTGCAGAAAAAAATTGCATCCTTCCCTATGACAAAATAGAGAGGTACTAGGATGTTGCTTGAGGCAGGTAAAGGTTAAATGACTTATTCAAGGTCCATGTAGTTAGTAAGCATCAAAATTAAGATTGGAACCCTGACTCCAAGCCTAACACACTATGTATGTACTGTGACACTGCTTCTCATTAACCAGACAAATAGGCTAGAAAATGAACAGTTAGTACAGGCACATCCCTTAACCTATTAGTGTATCTGTGGCTTTATTAGTGAATACCAAAACTATTTCATTTGAAGCTAGAGAATTTTAATGACTGCACATGCCAACATTTATCATCATAAACCAAATATTTAATAGTAACATTAAGGCCAGCAGATTCACCACTGAAGTATTATTACATACAATTTCAGAATACAAATAACTTTCAAATGGTTTCCTACCTTGAAGACACAGGGCAGCTAGCTCCACAGCAGTCTCATATGGGCATTTTAATCTTCAAAGAAAAGAAATTAGCTCAGAATATGCATCTTTCTTAAATGTACATATAAGGAATACAACTATACTAAAATGGACTTTTTTAAGATTTCTAAGAAAATCTGGATCACTAGTTTTTATTCTTTTCTTAATATATTCTATAGTCATATTTTCAAAACAGAAACAACCAAATACATTGAACTATTTAAGAGTGATTTTTTCAGAATATAAAAAAAAAGGTTTCATAGTATTTGGGATGTGATTGTAATCCAAATGTAGTATCTATCACTTTTTAAACAAAATTAGATAAAATTAGTTATGGGGAAGGAAAATTGTGGGATGCAATATTGGGGTCATTTCCCCACAATGATTTACTTGTTATAGAGAAAATTCTAAGGGAAGAAACTCCTTTACATGAAGACTGTTAATTATTCTGCAATCTTTGGTCTTAAGAGTATTATCAGAGCTGAGAGGTTATGATATGCCCAGGAACATACAGCCAATATGGATCAATGGCTACAATGAAAGGTCTCTCTGACTCTGAAAACATCTCTCTAAGCCATTAAAAATGTGTGTCTTTAATACAGTATTATTTCTTATCATTGAAAGAAAGTTTAACATACATTGATTCAGTTGTTCTAAAGTAAAATCAAAACAATTCACTATTCTTTAACTGAGTTCATTCTAAGTATTACTTCAGATGGGCTAGTAATGTTTAATCATGGAAAGAAATCTTAAATCTTTAAAATGGGAAACAGTACTATGGACATTTCAGATTTTTTTTTTAAACCAAATTTTCCACTCTTTCTTTCTTGGTAGTAAACATTTTGCTTATGTATCAAAGAAGAAACAAAGTTAATACAATTATTTGTAAAGAGATAATGAATGTTGCCCTGGGGCCTCTTTCTTTCTAAAACTTAGCCAAATCCTGAAGAGCCTAAAAAAGCCAAACCAGGAAAATGTAGAAAGGAATGGGGTGAACATTTCAAGTCAAATAGAAGCAATTTCACAATTAAATTGTTTGGCATTTTCAGTGTCTCTTCTTAACTTTGTTAAGGTATAAATAAAGAGTTAAGTGTACCCAATGATCTCCATTTTTTTTAATACTCCCTTATTAAAGATAATTGATTGATCTTTTCATATGTACATTTTACAAAGTTTCCATTTTGTTTAAAGCACAAAAGACCATACTCTGAGAAATGGTAGATGATTAATTGGCTTTGATGCTATTTTTAAAAAGTAGCTCAGTTTCCTAGTCTATCAGCATCAGGGCACTATAACATAACCACTGGTACACATTGTATATAGACATTATATAGAATTGATCATATTTTTGACTTTTTTAAACTGGTATTTTTTTTTAGTCCGAGCATGCTTTGAACATGCAGAAGACAAAATTTCCTTTCCCTATATAATTGACTTCAGTTAAAAAAAAAGCCGACAATAATCTGTTTCTAATGCTTTAAAGAGACATCATTCAAAGCAATGCATATACACACATACAAAATATATAAACATGACATCAAGGATCAAAGATTTGGTTAACATGACAGAGAGACAAAATACATGCATTATACTGTCTACTTATTTTATATTGCATATTCCAGCTAATTTTCCCAAGTTTCAAAAGGTCATTACAGATAATAAAACTATTTCTTACTCTAGCAGTAGGCATTTGGGTTTCTGACTTTTAGTCAAAATTATTTATATACATTCTTAGCAATCATATGATAGAAAGAATTAACTTCAGATACTGAAACTATGAAATAATCATAAAACTTTGATTATTTGGATTCATGTTTCATATAAAAGAGTATGTGAAACTCAATACTTCAATACCAAAATATTTTAATAAGTTATTATTATAACTCAAAGATTGAAAGAAATAATACTGAAAATCTATTTTTAAGTAAAGAAAATGACAATATTCAAATCCTCTTTTCACCTGACTCAGGAGACAATCCCTTTACATTACTTAAATGCAAATGGTGATGAATGGGGTATTTGGGCAAATATCAGTACCTGTATACATATACTAATGTATTATAAAGAAATAAAACAAAAGCCATCATGGATGGACCAGTAATGTGATTAGAAAGATAAAGATATCTGTATGCACATCACTTTAAAAAGAAAATATTTTTGGAAATTATTTAAGCTACACAGCACTTAAAAAATAAAATGATGATATGGTAGAAATAGATCTACTTAATAAAAGCTGGTGCTTTTTTAATTTTTTAAAAGAACATGACTAATATAACAACAGGATTCAGAGTGTGTAACAAAAACATACTTACTTTCCTGAAAGAATGTCATGCCTGAGTTGTAATACAAACAGGTACCTGACAAATATATACAAAAGTCAACAAATAATGTCTTTCCAAGACTCTGTCATTCCCAAATTTCCCATTGTAAATACCACCCCACACATTAAATCTTTATTGAACAATTTTGAATTATTAAAAAATACTCAAATAAAATTTCAACTTTGTAGAAGACTTTCCTCTATAGGATTTGTCTCCTGAAATATGTCCCAGAATTTCCTAAAGAAATTTGGACATTTTGGACATGGATCTTTTCAACATCAAGAATTCAGGCCAGTTCCAATGGTCTTGTGATGGAGAGCCATCTGCACCCAAAGAAAGGACTGTAGCAAATGAGTGTGGATCATAAGATATGATTTTCACTCTTCCTATGCTTTACTTGCTTTTTGTTTTTCTCTTTTTTTTCTTTTTTGATCTGATTTTTCTTATGCAACATGACAATTGTAGAAATATATATAGAAGAATTGCACATATTTAATATATATTGGATTATTTGCCACTTACGAAGAGGATGGGGGGAAAGGGAGGGAAAAAATTGGAACACAAGGTTTTGCAAGGATGAATGTTGAAAATTATCCATGCATATATTTTGAAAATAAAAAGCTTTAATTTAAAAAAAAGAAATGTGCATTTACAGAAATCATAAGATATTTGTGAGCTTGTTGCTCTCTAACAAGTGTGAGTTGTGCACTCCAACAAATATACCTCAACATATCCTTAAAAGTTTAAGAAGAGAACCAAACAGGACAAAAAACATGGCAAATGTGTGTGCAATTCTTCCAACAGAACATCAATATAGCTGTCCTGAAACAATCAAAAACATCTTCCTTTGTCAGATCCATAGGTAAGTCTAAAGTTGACTTTGTAACTAGCAATTAATTTTTTTTAAAGCATACATCAAAGGATATGAGGGAAAGCCCTAGTTTTGATTAGTAATGATGACATATATGAAATAAAAGATGGGGACACAGTGTTATGAGGAGGTAGCAGACAAATTAATATGAATGTGTTTCACCAAAGTTATGTTTCATGGCTTCAATGATGTTTCTATGCAACAGGTTTGAATGAAAAGGTTCCTGAGTAACTGGGTGAGATACTGAAAAAATAGTTTTGCTTTTAAGAATTTTGAAATAAAGATGAGATACAGATAAACTTTTTTTTTCTGTACTCTGGATAAAAGAGAAATGGATGAAGAGTAATATATTTAAAAGTGGGGGCAGATAGGTGGTACAATGGATAGAGCACCAATCCTTTAGTCAAGAGGACCTGAGTTCAAATCTGGCCTCAGACACTTAACACTTCCTAGCTGTGTGACCCTGGGCAAGTCACTTGATCCCAATTGCCTCAGCAAAAAAAAACAAACAAAAATAAAAATAAAAATAAAAGTGAAGTAAGGGGGAGGAGGGGAATAACAAAAACTATAAAAAATCCCTGTGTTTTGTGGAATTGTAGAATATGACTATTTTAAACAAGAAATTCAACCAAAAATGAACTTGCTATTCATATTTAGGAAACCTATACCATCAACTATCAATGAGAAGCTACAGTTGACTGCCATACTGATTACCAAATATAAAAATGAAGCTTTCAGGATGACAGTTAGGGTCCTCAAACAGGTGAATAAATATTGCCCACTTCCCACCCCATTAGATAACTAATTTATGTTGTCATCACCACCACAGCCTTTTGTCAAGTTCAAAAAAATCATGAGAAAAGTAATAATATTACATGCCAGGAAAAGGGCAGCAGTGCCAGTTTTATATGGATTTTGCCTAAGTTTCGTGTGAGAACTATGTATTGAAAACATGTAAGAATACAGTAAGATTGAGCCTGAAAAATAATCTGGTGGACAAGTAAAAGCCATTAATTCTTACAACAATGCTGAGAACTCTCCACAGAGAACTGCCACAAATTATTACTGCCACTTAAGAAGTGAAGATTAAGTGGGGTTTTTTTTCCCTTTCTTTTTTTTTTTAAAGAGGAAAAAGTTTGCTCTTTCTCTCTCAGTAAAAATCAAGGTAGTATATGCTAAAGCATCCTCTTACTTGAAATAAATGAAGAAATTTGTGTCTGGGGAAAGTACACCTGCTTCTGAGTTCTGTGAAATTAAATCCAAAATAATAGCACAATGAACTTATTTACACAAAGTCTTAGAAAACAGAAAAGGAGCTAAAGAAATAAATCTCAGTCATCCTAGTCACCTGAAATCTGAGGCAGCAAAGACCAAGTTGTTTAATGTAAAGTGCAGACATCGACAAAGATGCAGAGTTAAGGTTACAGAGAAGAATGAGAAAGAGAAATCCTGAGATTCAACAGAAATGTAAAATAAATGGCTCCACAAAAGAAAAAAAAAGAGAAGGCTAAAGAACAAATAGGAAAAGGCAACAACAATGTCCAAGGAAAACGCATATAATATAAATACAATACAAATTTAAAGATTTTTTGGGATCATGTCCTACCTTGTAAACTCTTCTCGAAGATTGTTGGGTTCTGAAGAATAGTATTTAATTCGAAAGTGCAAAACATAAGCAGATCCAACTACATGTTTGGAGATGGTTTTCCAAAATTTGAAGATCACAAAGTGACAAAAGGAAAAAATAAATGAGTTAAATCCATAACATATTAGCCACTGAATTAAAAAGTACAATAGTGAAGGGGGAAAAAAACTAAGCAATAATAATCATCCCCGCCCCTCTCCCCCAGACTGAAGCACATAATGGAAAAAATAACTTACTTTGCATTAACGACAGCATAACTAGTCTATTTTTTACAAAAAAAATCTTTTAGACTTGGAGGAACTTTTACTTTCATCTCTGATCCTACAGTGTTCCAAACCAATGCTAAGTTTTCACAGAATACTTGTGAAATTAAAAAGCAACCAGTAATATACTGTTGGTAAAGTTTTAAATTAGTCCAATAATTCTGGAAATAAATATTAAATGACTAAAATTTCCAGACTTTTATCCAGAAATTACATTAATAGGCACATACTCTGAGAAGTTCAAAGAAATGTCTCTACATATATGAAAAAAATATAAAGAGATAGTGCATATGGGATGCTGCAGAATTCAATAAGCAGAATCAGGAAAACAATACATACAAGGGGGACAACAATATAAATAGAAAGACCAAAAAAATCAACTTGAATATTTTGCAATGATCAACATTGGCCTCAAAGAAGAATTGGGAAAATGCACTTGTCTCCCTTTACTGTAGTGATAAGGAGAATATGTTTATAAAATATTGCGTATATTGTCAGACATGGTCAATTTTATCAAATTCTTTTTTCTTACTTTAAAACTTTTGTTCTAAGGAATATTTACTGTGCAGAAATATTATATTTGGAAATGAATGTGATATGAAAATTTAAGTCACCAATTTAAAAAATATTTTTAAAAGGATAACTGGCACAGGCACAAAAAAGGATCATACTACCTAGAAGTTTGGATCATCTGAAGTTCATTTATTCTAATGCCTTCATTTTACATAGAAAAAGCTGATGCAAAGAGAGGTTGAGTGACCTGCTAATTAATATCCCTTATTTCATTTCCTCTTGCTAAATATCATAATGGGGAAAAAAAGACCCAAGATTCAAACCCTGCTCCTTCAATTACAAAGACTGTGCTCTTAACAATAATTGTTTAGACAATACTTCATCATAGCTGATGTTTATATAAGTGCTTTATGGTTTGCTAACTACTTTATAAATATTGGTTCATTTTATTCTCACAACAACTCTGGGAAGTTTGAGAAATTATTATTCCCATTTTACAGATGAGAAAAGTGAGGCAAGGAAGTGACTAGGTTCACACAGGATTACACAGTATGTGTCTGACACTGAATTTGAATTTCTGATTCTGGAACCAACACTCTACATCACCTCACACTTAAAGGTATCACTTCTTTAATGCTTTCTATAGGGTACTATGAATACCATGGGGACAAGAAAATGGAAGGTAAGGAAAATAATGTTCTAAAATTTATAAATACTTTCCAAAGAGTCAATCTTTGGAAAAATTGTTGAACATCCTCATTGGTAAAATGAGATGGATCAGATCCTATATAGTCATATCTGTGATTGTTTTATATACAATATATTCTAAGGGACCTTTAAAAAATAACTAAGACGTGGGCAAGTACTAACTAAATGCAGGTGACTAAATGACATTTTATTCAATGTTCATCAAAACAAATTTTCTGAATACTGCATGAATCACTGTTTTTTTTTTCCCCCCATCAGGAGTGTATGGCTTGAAACCTACAACTACAGTTAAGCTTCTTTATACATGAGAACATTTTGATCTTTTAAAAACCATTTAAATTTTTCCACATTTAAGCTTTAACAACTTTGTCAACTTGAAAATATCTGAAATTTTTATTTAAAATTAATTCTGCCTTCATGGTTTCAGATTTAATAAAAATGTAATTCAATGTATTAGCCAAGATGCTAAAAATTAATTTCACAGAAAACAAACAAAATAAGAAATATTCACTTGGGGTTACTTACTTTTCATTTGCTTTTTAATAGGTTTTGAATGGTCTAGCCAGTGCTGAAAGAAAGAAAATATTTATTAGTGCCTTGATTTCATCAAAGGAATTCAGTAAATCAATGATTATATAGCAGCAATTTCAGAAAGTTCTTTATTTCCTTCTAACAGGTCTTTCTGAGTGTTTGCAAATATGAACAGGTATTTACTTTTTAAAACTGAATTTTCCAAAACTGAACTTGGGAATCCATTGCTTTTCCTTCTGAAATGAAACCTAAGTTTTCCAAAGGGATTCCAACAAATTTTCTTGTTCTAAATACATTTTTTCTTTAGTACTGCCAAGGGTAAAGAGGCAAGCTGTTACAAACTTATGGTAATAACATTATTATCATTTTTCTCTGCCCTTCCCTACTCCACAAACCATAAAATATATCAAATGAAAATTCATGATGCCTCTATATTCCTTTGAATTGGGAAAGAAAACAACAAACTGAGACCTATGTTTCATGTGAAAATACTAAGGTTTAAAGAGCCTTTGTCTTGCCTGAGATCTTTTTTTTTTTTTTTAACAAGATTCAGTAATATTTATTTGTTTGTTTATTTATTTTCCCCTCTCTTAGATAAAATGGTTTCATGTAATATTATTACCGGCTGTCCCCCTATGTCCAGAATCTCATCTTCATGTTCTCCACATGCACACGTGCACGCATGTGTGTGTGTGTGTGTATATGTGTGTATGAAGGAACCAGAGTTAAGTGACTTGCCCTAGCTAGGAAATATTAAGTGTCTAAGGCCACATTTGAACTCAGGTCCTCCTGAGTCCAGGGCTGGTGCTCTATCCACTGTGATACTTAGCTGTCCCATCTCACCCCCTATAGTCTTTTTTTTGATCCCTTTCAATACTAGTATCTTCTCTCTGTTGATCAACTTTAATTTGAGCAGGAACCCAGTATTTATAACAGTACCTACCTAAAAATTACCCCTGTAAATAAAAGTTTCCATAAAACAATGCCTAATAACTAGAATTTTATTACTTGCAAAGCACAGTACATTTGTTAGTTATCTCCTTTGGGGCCTATCCACAGATTAGGATTAACAACTTAATTTCTATTGGAATATATTTAATATTCCAAAATATATTCCAATATCAAATTTATTCTTTAAAAAAGAAGGAAAATACAATCTTGTTCCTCTCTTCTTATATCCCCCTCACATTCTGGATGTTCTTATTCAAAATTAGAATTCTATTTGCCACAGAAAATAACATAGGTGAGGACCAGCCACCACCATCTGTTAATCAAACGGTTTCCTGATAAGGAAATGATTTTGAAATGATGAACCATAGTATGATTATTATCAATATAGTCTACACATACCTGATTTTAAAGTTCATAATATGTATAGAATAATTGCACATATTTAACTTACCCTCTAGAGGAGGGGCATGTAGAGAAAGGAGGGAGAAAATTTTGGAATAAGATTTTATAAGGGTGAAAGTTGAAAACTATATTTACATGTATTTTGAAAATAAAAAGTTACTATGAAAATTTATAATCATAGTATGGCAGAAATTAGCCATTGACCCACACTTAACACCATACGCCAAGATAAGGTCAAAATGGGTTCATGACCTAGGCATAAAGAATGAGATTATAAATAAATTGGAAAAGCACAGGATAGTTTACCTATCAGACCTGTAGAAGAGGGAGGAATTTATGAACAAAGAAGAACTAGAGATCACTATTGACCATAAAATAGAAAATTTTGATTATATCAAATTGAAAAGTTTTTGTACAAACAAAACAAATGCAGACAAGATTAGAAGGGAAACAATAAACTGGGAAAACATTTTTACAATCAAAGGTTCTGATAAAGGCCTCATTTCCAAAATATATAGAGAATTGACTCTAATTTATAAGAAATCAAACCATTCTCCAATTGATAAATGGTCAAAGGATATGAACAGACAATTCTCAGACGAAGAAATTGAAACTATTTATAGACATATGAAAATATGCTCCAAATCATTATTAATCAGAGAAATGCAAATTAAGACAACTCGGAGATACCACTACACCTGTCAGATTGGCTAGAATGACAGGGAAAGATAATGGGGAATGTTGGAGGGGATGTGGGAAAACAGGGACACTGATACATTGTTGGTGGAATTGTGAACACATCCAGCCATTCTGGAGAGCAATTTGGAACTATACTCAAAAAGTTATCAAACTGTGCATACCCTTTGATCCAGTAGTGTTACTACTGGGCTTATAACCCAAAGAGATACTAAAGAAGGGAAAGGGACCTGTATGTGCCAAAATGTTTGTAGCAGCCCTGTTTGTAGTGGCTAGAAGCTGGAAACTGAATGGATGCCCCTCAATTGGAGAATGGTTGGGTAAATTGTGGTATATGAATGTTATAGAATATTATTGTTCTGTAAGGAATGACCAGCAGGATGAATACAGAGAGGCCTGGAGAGACTTACATGAACTGATGCTAAATGAAATGAGCAGAACCAGGAGATCATTATATACCTCAACAATGATACTGTTTGAGGATGTATTCTGATGGAAGTGGATTTCTTCGAGAAAGAGAACTAATTCAATTTCAATTGATCAAAGATGGACAGAAGCAGCTACACCCAAAGACAGAACACTGGGAAATGAATATAAACTGCTTGCATTTTTGTTTTTCTTTCTGGGTTATTTGTACCTTTTGAATTCAATTTTCCCTGTGCAACAAGAAAACTGTTCGGTTCTGCAACATATGTTGTATCTAGGATATACTGTAACCTATTCAACATGTAAAGGACTGCTTGCCATCTGGGGGAGGGGGTGGAGGGAGGGAGGGGAAAAATCAGAACAGAAGTGAATATAAGGGATAATGCTGTAAAAAATTACCCTGGCATGGGTTCTATCAATAAAAAGTTATTAAAAAAAGAAAAAGAAAAAAAGAAAACAATGGGACTTTAACTTAAAAAAAAATTCATAATCATGACTCCATCCATAACCTATAGTACATTTACTGGTTCTACATTTTTAGTGTCTTCAGAAGATACACAGCAATATGATGTGTATTGTGTGTATGTATATATACACATGCTTTATAAGGGAATCAGACTCTCAGACAATTCTGTATAACATAAGAGAACAGAGAAAGGGAACAAGCATTTATTTTTTCCATTTTTAAAATATTTTATTTTTCCTCCAGTTATATGTAAAGACAATTTTTAACATTCATTTTTTAAAAATTGAATTCCAACTTTTCCTTCTCATTCCTTCACCTTCCCCCTCCCTGAAATAATAAGCAATTTGATATAGGTTATTTGGCATGTGAAACATATTATATTAGTCATGTTGTGAAAGAAAATAAAGACTAAAGCAAAACAAAACAAAAAAATACAGAAAGTATAAAATAACATGCTTTAATCTCTGTGTGTGTATATATATGCACATACATATCTATATATAAATACATAAATATAATTTGAATCAGGAAAATTTAGGTTCAAATATGGCCTCAGACACTTATTAGCAAGTAACAACTCTCTTTGCCTCAGTTTTCTCAAATATAAAATGAGCTGAGAAGGAAAACAACAAACAACTCCCAGTATCTTTGCCAAGAAAACTCCAAACAGGGTCAGGAAGAGTCAGACATGATTGGAATGAACAACAACATGTCTTAGTTTGATAAATATTAATTTGACCTCTACCACAACCCTGGGAGATTGAGGTACTATTATTATTATGCCCATTATACCCATATATTATTATCCATTTAGGTACATTATTATTACACCCGAGATAAAGTGTTTGGGGCCAGATTTGAACTCAGAGGTCCAGCACTCTGTTCACCATGTTGATTAGCTAACATAAGGCAACAGATAAGCATGTTGACAGCTGTCTGAGCAACTTCCAGCAAAAAAGGAAGAGAATTAATAACCCTAATCACTAAAGTGATTACAATTCAATTCAATAAATATTATTTTAAACACCAACAATGTCATGGGTAGCTGGGTGGCAAGGCAAGTAGACAGAGTATCAGTTCTGGAGTCAGAAGGACCCAAGTTTAAATGCAACCTAAAACATTTGACACTAGCTGTGTGACTGGGCAATCAATTAATGCTGATTGCCTAGCCAAAATAAAAAAATGAAAAAACAGATCATAAAGAAAGGCTACATATATAGATTTAAATACACAAAGACTGATATGAAAGAACTTAAGTCTTCAAAGAATTGAATTCTATTTGGGAGTGGGTGAGAATTTAGAATGTGCACGAATAAATATAATATTAGGAAAATTAAAGAAGGAGATAACACTAACTACTGGAGTTATTAGCGAAGGTTCTGAGAACAGCAGTACTTGACCTTTGAAGGAAGACAAATATTCTTAATAGTGGACGTGAAGCAAGAGGGCATTCTGTGTGTGTAGTTGGGGATGGGGGGTAGAACTGTTTATATTAGTACATAAGGATACCCATTGGAATGCCAAGTTTGGCAAATAGCCAGCAATTTAGTTTGGCAGGATCAGAGAGTTTGTGAGGGAGAATAGTATGAAATAAGGCTGCTCTCAAGTAAGTGGGAACCAGATTGTAGCAGGTCTGAAATGTCAAGCTAAGGTATTGAAAAATAAATCCTATTGGCAGTGAGGAACAATTAAAAAAAAAAAAAAGAAGTCAAAATGACAAGATCAGATATAAGCTACCAGAAGGTTATTTTGGCAACTGGGGAAAGAATACACTAGAGAGGAGAGAGATGATTGCACAAAAAAAATATCCAGTTTGGGTAGGGGAATGAATAGTACAAGACATCGAATAATTATCTTCTTTCCAACTCTGATAGCCATCCAGCTTCTTATTTAAAGAAAAAAAAATCACTACAGGTGGCTCATTCCATTTTTTAATTGCTAATGTTATTACAAAGTTCTTCTTTGTCCTGAACCAAAATCTGCCTCTTTGGAAGCACTCCCATTAGCCCTACTTCTGCCCTTTAGACCTACAAAGCATAAACCAATTTACTTACTCTTTAAGAGCCCTTCATCAAATGCTGAACCTCCCCAGAGTGATTATTTCTTCTTTGAGACTATGTGTGAGATTACTGTAGCTGACATGAAAAGGGTGATGATGGCTTCTATAGCAGAATGTAGATTTTATGTAGCTCTGCCATTCTCAGGGGGTGCATGAATTATGTGTCAACAAGTCTCTTCCAGGCTAACAACCTGTTTGCTCATTACAGAGTTTCAAGTTACCTCCTCTAGACTCACTCCAATTTCTCATTGCATTCCTTAAAATATAGAAAAAAAGTAGCCTAGCCAATATAAAGTACAGGGAGATCATAAATCATAGAAATCAGAGGATATAGGAGTGGAAAGAGCCCTGAGAAGCCATCTGGTTCAATCGCTTCAGTATATAGAAAGAAAAATTTTGGCAAATCAAAACAGTGTGTGATTACTCTGTGATGTAATGCAATCAGGTTTACATTGAGACATATCATTTTAATGATAATGTTCACTACAAAAATATCACTTAAGTAACAAATGAGAATGCCATAGTTTTTCAAAGCCATTTACTTTTGTACAAATAAATGGTTTGCATTTGAATTTCAAGTAATATATTTTGTTTCTTTCCAAAGAAAGTTATTACAACATGAAAACACTGCTTGGGCAATCATGCTAAAAAAGGTAGCTCTGCTTCATTTTGGAGTTGGTCCAAAACCAGGTAGTCTCATAAATTAAATGCTATAAAATTCAACGTTACAGAAATTCAGCATGCCAGTCTCTAGTCAAGGTATCTATTTGAAATATTCTGAAATCTTCACATATTGGAAAACTGAAAATGCATGTTATTTTGGGATGAGGTTAATTCCAGTTAATTTCATATATTGGGAAACCCTGTACCGTCTTTCTTTTTCCACCAAAAGTTGCAGCCTTTCTCCAAGATTTAGACTACCTCACATATTGAAAGCCTCTTAATTACCAAATATGAACAACTATGTTACCATCCTGGTGGACTTATTAACATTTCATAAAAAAAGGCCAATTCTCAACAAACATTGCTGTGGCCATAGGGGTCTTCATACTCTTGCTGAAGCAGTTAGCTCTTCAATCTCAGCATTTAATTACCTACTCCACTACTTCATGGGCCTTTATTAGCATTAGATATTATGCTTTCCATCAATTCTTCTAGATAACTGCTAACATTCACTCCTTTCACAATGATTATAGCTTCTTGAATCAAAATGGTCTTCACTAGTTCTTGAGGATGAGGTGTGTGATCTACTGAAACTATATTTGTAAAAGAAATATTAGTGGATTTAAAAATTGCACATAAGTTTGGGCTCTTGCTACACCAATAAGCCACTTTATAACAGAAGGCATTCCTCCCTGAAAAGTCTCTGGCTAGGCAATTTCTCAGTGGGATCTACATGTCTTCTGACTCCAACCACACTTGGATACATAGGATTTGGATATTTCTGCACAGTAGCTGTTGTTAAGAGGGTAATTGAAAATGTTCCCTGACACTCAAATCTTCCCGGTGCCATTGACCAGCACAATGTCTAGACAGTGCTAAGGAACACCCGGGAAAAAGAGATGTCATCTCCCCTCTTCCACTTGCCAGCAACCCTGACCTCCCTCTTAAAGAATATCCTGCTCCTTGAAGGTTAACTTTCCTTTATCTTTTTTTTATTAAAACTTTTTATTTTTAAAATATATGCATGGATAATTTTCAACATTCACCTTTGTAAAACCTTGTGTTCCAAATTTTTCCCTCCTTAGACAACAAGTAATCCAATATATATTAAACATGTGCAAATCTTCTATACATATTTCCACAGTTATCATGCTGCACAAGAAAAATCAGATCAAAAAGGGAAAAAAATGAGAAAGAAAACAAAATGCAAGCAAACAACTACAAAACAGTAAAAATATTATGTTGTGATCCACACTCAATTCCCATAGTCTTCTCTCTGCATGCAGATGGCTTTCCCCATCATAAGACCTTTGGAGTTTGGTCCTCCTCTATTTTTTATTTGTTCTGTTGATTGTTATTATAACATAAGTAAGGATTCTCTACCTTATGTCTCTAAAATTTCTGCTTATCCCTGAAACTTGTAAAGATCTTTTCAGAAGCCTGATTCTTTTTTTTTTTTCTTCTGGTCTTGTCTCATTTTCAAACATTATGGAGTCAGCTGTGTTCATCTTCATGTAATTAACAATCAAATGTTGGACAGGAAAGAATCTGTGCTAGAGCCCTATCTAATTTCACTGAAGTCTTCTTTTTAGGGCTGGTATCAATTTATAAATCGATATTCTTGGGGTATAGATAATCCACCAACTAATTTATTTTACTATCAATTAAAGTACCATTTTCTTTCTTGTTCAATTCAATTCAAATAACAATGAGCCAGGCACTAAAAATTTAAAAAAAAAAAAAAAAAAAAGGAGGGACAAAAAATAGTCCTTGCTCTCAAAGAGCTCACAATCTAAAATTAAAGGATATTATGAAAACTTTTAGAAAATACTTCCTGAAATAGAGGTACATTCTGTCTACAGTACTTCTTGACTCATTCATCTAGTAACTTTATCAAGAAAAGAAATGAGGTTAGTTTGCTTTAACATCGTCTTTAATGAACCTTTTCTGCTTCCTCTAGATCTCTTTCTCATTGTTTATTAATAATTTTAGAATTTCACTGGAGATTGACCTAAAGCTTACCCATGGCCCATCATTTCCAGAATTCAATTGCCCCTTCTTCCCAGTCACCAACAAAAAAATATAGTCGGTAAACTATGTTCATGAAAGAAGTAAAAGTTATAATAATACATTTGTAAAGGTTGATGCACTAGTCTACTATCAAGACACCTAAAAGAAGTCATTTCCTTTGAGGAACTTTATAATTTTTAAATCTTTTAGCATATACAATAGCTGCAAGGATGGAAAGGATAGCAATGGAATATGTTGATTATTTCTTAGGGACCATGCATGAGATTCTTATAGCTGACATGAAAGGGCTGATGATGGCTTCTGTTGCAGAACATAGCCTCTAAAGCTCTCATAGGAGTACATGAAGTAAATAATAAAGGGCATGAAATTGATTTTTTCTACAATAACAAACTTTTAATTAAAATAACAATATAATATTTCTCTTAGTGACTTCATTTGCTTACATAGGTACATAGAATACTTCTAAAAAGAATATTTCCAAATAGATATGTATAATAATATATTGTATATAAATATTATATTAAAATTAGATAAATGAATATTATGTATTCATAATATGAGCTATGTGATCAAATACAACAAAATTTAAAGGATAGAGAACACCTCATTACACCTTGATGACTCTAGATTCTACTTTACTAAACTCTAATTACATTTTGAAAAAAAAAACGCATAAAAGAATTACACTTGAACCTTACAATAACTTTTTGAGGTAGACACTATAGCTATTATCATTCCCAAAACATAGATGAGAAAACTGAAGTCCTGAGAGGCAAGGTAACTAGGCTGAGGTCACCCAGCAAATAAGAGCCAGGAATGGAATTTGAACACAACTGTTCAACACAACTCCTACCTGTAGCATATTGTGGAACACTGATTCCACATAAAAACAAATTATTGAAATAAGCTTAATTTTAAAGCAAATGAATAGGTTTAGACATCCAGGACTTTAGGGGTGGATATACCCTCTAACTCTATAGAGGATATTAATTACAACAACAAAAATATGGATGGGGTTCAAATTATATGAAATAGGTTATGATAATGATCCTTTTGGGGTAAATGCATAGACCTAGGCTCCTCAAATTAGCCGAAATGGTTTATGGTTAAGATTTTAAGCAAGGTAAATAAACTTAGTCTTTTTTGTTTGTTTGTTTAGGAAAAGTCTAATAGGGACTATAATTTAAATTTATAGATATAGAGATTGAAAGAACCACAGAGACTTGCTAAACTAGCCCTTTGTTTTATAGAAAAAACTGAGGAGAAATAGTATATTTTTTTTAATCTGGTTTCATATTTTGGAAAACTAAAGCAAAGAGAAGTTAAGTAACTTGCTCAGGAGGAAATGTCTGAAACTGAATTTGAACTCAGATCTTCCTGGCTCCAGGCCCAGTGTTCTAATCCATTGTGCCAGACTACAATAGTTTCTATCTAGTCTGAAGATGATGATACAGTAACACATTAATACCTCAAAGCACTTTCTTACAATGGTAAGATAGGTCAAACAAGTATTAGGATTCTGATTTTATAGACAAAGAAAAAGATTCAGAGAAGGGTATGAATTACTTGCCCAAGGTTACACAGTTAATATGAATTGGAGGTGTCATTCAAACTCAGTCTCCTGACTGCAAATCCAGTGATCATTCCACTACTACCTCCTCAGTGGAAGCAGGCTCAACATATTCTGGGCATGCCCAGACTGTAGAACAGAAAAGTTCAATATGTAATTCAATTAGTTGATAGAAAAGAAGATCCAAAGCACACAGAAAGAATTCTAAAAGACCAAAGAATTGTTAGTGGAGCTGTAAACTGAGGAAAGGAGAGAAGAAGGAGGGAAGGAAGGAGGATGGGGAGGAGTGAGAAAGCAGGAAAAAAGGGAAAAGGACCAACTTGTACAAAAATATTTATAGCAGCTCTTTTTGTGGTGGCTAAGATTGGAAATGAAGGGGATGCCCATAAACTGAAGCTAAACAAATTGTGGCATATGGGTACAGTACTTACTGTGCTGTAAGAAATGATAAGCAAGATAATTTTAGAAAAACATAGAAAAACTTACATGAATGGATGCAAAGTGAAGTAAGTACAATTAGGAGAGCATTGCACACAGTCAAAGCAATATTGTACAACCAAAAAATGTGAAAGAATAGCTATTCTCAGTAATACAATGATCTAAGACAATCCCACAGGACTCATTATGAAACATGCACTTCGCCTCCAGAGCAAGAACTGATACTGTCTGAATACAGACCAAAGCATACTCTTTATTTTTTTTCATTTTTTGAGTCTTCTTGTAGAAAATGACTAATTTGGAAATGTTTTATATCACTGTACATGTATGACATGAATCAGGTTGCTTACCATCTCAGAGAGGGAGGAGAAGAGGTTAGTAAGGAGGGAAAGAATTTGGAATTCCAAACTTTAAAAAAAGTTAAGAATTGTTTTAACATGAAATTGGGGGAAAATAAAATATTATTTTTAAAAGACTACTAAGACTTAATAAATTTTTTTTTTAAAAATGCTTAGTTTGAGGAGTAGAATAAAGTTTTCCAATAATGCTACTCTTGAATCTGACCCCCAAGCTGACACTTAGCATGATGATAATGGTTATCATTAAGTTACTTAAAGATGCTAATAAACACATATGGTACGGAATTTTTCTTTTTTTTACAAAAGAGATAGGACTCTAGTGAAAGTTAATGGGTGGATGAATCTACTAATTTTCTTACAAATAAATATATAACATCTGTTTCTTTATTGAACAGTAAATATTTTTTATCAAATTGAGATACATGCTACAACTCAAAAGGACAACCATAATCTAGTGTAATTAAAGAAACACCTCAACTCTTCTTTTCTCAAATACATCCCCCAAAGATTTTTTTATGCTTTTTTATTTTTATTTTTTTTTTTTTAAATTTTTTTATTTAATAATTACATTATATTACACTCATTTCTGTTCCGATTTTTTTTCCCCTCCCTCCCTCCACCCCCTCCCCTAGATGGCAAGCAGTCCTTTATATGTTGGATATGTTGCAGTATATCCTAGATACAATATATGTTTGCAGAACCGAACAGTTCTCTTGTTGCATAGGGAGAATTGGATTCAGAAGGTATAAATAATCCGGGAAGAGAAACAAAAATGCAGATAGTTCACATTCGTTTCCCAGTGTTCTTTCTTTGGGTGTAGCTGCTTTTGTCCGTCATTTATCAATTGAAACTCAGGTCTCTTTGTCAAAGAAATCCACTTCCATCACAATATGTCCTCATACAATATCGTTGTCGAAGTGTATAGTGATCTCCTGGTTCTGCTCATTTCACTTAGCATCAGTTCATGTAGGTCTCTCCAAGCCTCTCTGTATTCATCCTGCTGGTCATTTCTTACAGAACAATAATATTCCATAACATTCATATACCACAATTTACCCAGCCATTCTCCAATTGATGGGCATCCATTCATTTTCCAGTTTCTAGCCACTACAAACAGGGCTGCTACAAACATTTTGGCACATACAGGTCCCTTTCCCTTCTTTAGTATTTCTTTGGGATATAAGCCCAATAGAAACACTGCTGGATCAAAGGATATGCACATTTTGATAATTTTTTGGGCATAATTCCAGATTGCTCTCCAGAATGGTTGGATTCGTTCACAACTCCACCAACAATGCATTAGTGTCCCAGTTTTCCCGCATCCCCTCCAACATTCATCATTATTTTTTCCTGTCATCTTAGCCAATCTGACAGGTGTGTAGTGGTATCTCAGAGTTGTCTTAATTTGCATTTCTCTGATCAATAATGATTTGGAACACTCTTTCATATGAGTGGTAATAGTTTCAATCTCATCCTCTGAAAATTGTCTGTTCATATCCTTTGACCATTTATCAATTGGAGAATGGCTTGATTTCTTATAAATTTGAGTCAGTTCTCTATATATTTTGGAAATGAGGCCTTTATCAGAACCTTTAACTGTGAAAATGTTTTCCCAGTTTGTCGCTTCCCTTCTAATCTTGTTTGCATTAGTTTTATTTGTACAAAGGCTTTTTAATTTGATGTAATCGAAATTTTCTATTCTGTGATCAGTAATGGTCTCTAGTTCATCTTTGGTCACAAATTTCTTTCTCCTCCACAAGTCTGAGAGATAAACTATTCTATGTTCCTCTAATTTATTTATAGTCTCGTTCTTTATGCCTAGGTCATAGACCCATTTTGATCTTATCTTGGTATATGGTGTTAAGTGTGGGTCCATGCCTAATTTCTGCCATACTAATTTCCAATTATCCCAGCAGTTTTTATCAAATAATGAATTCTTTTCCCAGAAGTTAGGGGCTTTGGGTTTGTCAAACACTAGATTGCTATAGTTGACTATTCTGTCTTGTGAGCCTAGCCTTTTCCACTGATCCACTAATCTATTTCTTAGCCAATACCAAATGGTTTTGGTGACTGCTGCTTTATAATATAATTTTAGATCAGGTACAGCTAGGCCACCTTCATTTGATTTTTTTTTCATTAATTCCCTTGAGATTCTCGACTTTTTATTGTTCCATATGAATTTTGTTGTTATTTTTTCTAGATCAATAAAATATTTTCTTGGAAGTCTGATTGGTATAGCACTAAATAAATAGATTAGTTTAGGGAGTATTGTCATCTTTATTATGTTCGCTCGGCCGATCCAAGAGCACTTAATATTTTTCCAATTATTTAAGTCTGACTTTATTTGTGTGGAGACTTTTTTATAATTTTGCTCATATAATTCCTGACTTTCCTTTGGTAGATAGATTCCCAAATATTTTATGGTATCAACAGTTATTCTGAATGGAATTTCTCTTTGTATCTCTTGCTGTTGGGTTTTGTTGGTGATGTATAAAAATGCTGAGGATTTATGGGGATTTATTTTGTAGCCAGCTACTTTGCTAAAATTATGAATTATTTCCAATAGCTTTTTGGTAGAATCTCTGGGGTTCTCTAGGTATACCATCATATCATCTGCAAAGAGTGATAGTTTGGTTTCCTCATTGCCTACTCTAATTCCTTTTATATCTTTCTCGACTCTTATTGCCGAGGCTAGTGTTTCTAATACGATATTAAATAATAATGGTGATAGTGGGCAACCTTGCTTCACTCCAGATCTTACTGGGAAAGGTTCCAGTTTTTCCCCATTGCATATGATGCTTACTGATGGTTTTAAATATATGCTCCTGACTATTTTAAGGAAAAGTCCATTTATTCCTATGCTCTCAAGTGTTTTTATTAGGAATGGATGTTGGATTTTATCAAATGCTTTTTCTGCATCTATTGAGATGATCATGTGGTTTTTGTTTGTTTGGTTATTGATATAGTCAATTATGTTAATAGTTTTCCTAATATTGAACCAGCCCTGCATTCCTGGTATAAATCCTACTTGGTCATAGTGTATTATCCTGGTGACAATTTTCTGTAATCTTTTTGCTAATATTTTATTTAAGATTTTAGCATCAATATTCATTAGGGAGATTGGTCTATAATTTTCTTTCTCTGTTTTCAGCCTACCTGGTTTAGGTATCAGTACCATATCTGTGTCATAAAAGGAGTTTGGTAGGACTCCTTCAATCCCTATTTTTTCAAATAGTTTATATAACATTGGAGTTAATTGTTCTTTAAATGTTTGGTAGAATTCACATGTAAATCCATCTGGTCCTGGGGATTTTTTCTTAGGGAGTTGATTGATAGTTTGTTCTATTTCTTTTTCTGAGATGGGACTGTTTAGGATATTTACTTCTTCCTCTGTTAGTTTGGGCAAGCTGTATTTTTGGAGGTATTTTTCTATTTCATTTAAGTTGTCGAATTTATTGGCATAAAGTTGGGCAAAGTAACTCCTAATTATTGCTCTAATTTCCTCTTCGTTAGTGGTGAGTTCTCCCTTTTCATTTTTAAGACTAACAATTTGATTTTCCTCTTTCCTTTTTTTAATCAGATTTACTAAGGGTTTGTCTATTTTGTTGGTTTTTTCATAGAACCAACTCTTAGTTTTATTAATCAATTCAATAGTTTTTTTACTTTCAATTTTATTGATCTCACCTTTTACTTTTAGAATTTCAAGTTTAGTGTTTGACTGGGGGTTTTTAATTTGTTCCTTTTCTAGCATTTTTAATTGCAAACCCAATTCATTGACCTTCTCTTTCTCTATTTTATACAAATAGGCCTCTAGAGATATGAAATTTCCCCTTATTACCGCTTTGGCTGCATCCCATACATTTTGGTATGATGTCTCATTATTATCGTTTTCTTGGGTGAAGTTATTAATTATGTCTATGATTTGCTGTTTTACCCAATCATTCTTTAGTATGAGATTATTTAGTTTCCAATTATTTTTTGGTCTACTTCCCCTGCTTTTTTGTTGAATGTAATTTTCATTGCATCGTGGTCTGAAAAGGATGCATTTACTATTTCTGCCTTACTACATTTGAGTTTGAGGTTTTTATGTCCTAATATATGGTCAATTTTTGTATAGGTTCCATGAACTGCTGAAAAGAAAGTGTATTCCTTTCTGTCTCCATTACATTTTCTCCAGAGATCTATCATATCTAGCTTTTCTAGTATTCTATTTACCTCTTTGACTTCTTTCTTATTTATTTTCTGGTTTGATTTATCTAATTCTGAGAGTGCAAGGTTAAGATCTCCCACTATTATAGTTTTACTGTCTATTTCTTCTTGCAGCTCTCTTAGTTTCTCTTTTAAGAATTTAGATGCTACCCCACTTGGTGCATATATGTTTAATATAGATAGTGCTTCATTATCCATGCTACCCTTTAGCAAGATATAGTGTCCTTCCTTATCTCTTTTAATTAGGTCAATTTTTGCTTTAGCTTGATCTGAGATCAGGATGGCTACCCCTGCTTTTTTGACTTCACCTGAAGCATAGTAGATTTTGCTCCAACCTTTTACCTTTAACCTGCATGTATCTCCCCGCTTCAGGTGTGTTTCCTGTAAACAACATATTGTAGGATTCTGGCTTTTAATCCATTCTGCTAACCGCTTCCTCTTTATGGGGGAGTTTACCCCGTTCACGTTTATGGTTAGAATGACCAATTCTGTATTACTTGCCATCTTGTTAACCCCGGTTTATGCTTTCCTCCCTTCTTTCCCCTTTCCCCCCCTTCCAAGTATTAAGCTTGTGAGCACCCCTTGCTTCTCACAGCCCTCCCTTTTTAGTATCCCTCCCCCCTCCTTAGAGTTCCTCCCCCTATCTTACCCCTTTCCCTCCCAGTTCCCGTATTCCCTTCCGCTTAGCTTATTCCTTCCCTTTCCACTTTTCCCTTCTCACTTTTCAATGAGATGGGAGAAGTTTCACCATAGATTGAATATGTCTTAAGATTTTTCACTTAAAGCCAATTCTGAAGGCAGTAAGATACCCACTATATTCATCCCCCTCCATTCTTTCTCTCAGATATAATAGGTTTCCTATGCCTCTTCATGAGATGTACTACCCCCACTTTACCCTTTTTCTGGTACAATGTCCTTTCCACATCAATTTCTAGAACAAGGTATACATGTATTCTTTATACATCTATATAGTCAAAATATAGTTCCCAAGATTAATCTTTACCTTTTTAGATTTCTCTTGAGTTCTATATTTGTAGATCAAACTTTTTGTTAAGTTCTGGTTTTTTCATCAGAAATAGATGAAATTCGCTTACTTCGTTGAATGTCCATCTTCTTCCCTGGAAAAAGATGCTCATTCTCGCTGGGTAAGTTATTTTTGGTTGCATACCAAGTTCCTTAGCTTTTCGGAATATCATATTCCAGGCCCTTCGATCTTTTAATGTGGATGCTGCCAGATCCTGGGTGATCCTTATTGTGGCTCCTTGATACTTGAATTGGGTTTTTCTAGCCGCTTGCAATATTTTTTCTTTCACCTGAGGGTTCTGGCATTTGGCCACTATATTCCTTGGTGTTTTGATTTTAGGATCCCTTTCAGTGGGTGATCGATGAATCCTTTCAATGTTTATTTTTTCCTCTGTTCCTATGACTTCTGGGCAGTTCTCTTTGATAATTTCCTGGAAGACAGTGTCCAGGCTTTTTTTTTCATCATGTTTTTCTGGGAGTCCAATGATTCTCAGATTGTCTCTCCTGGATCTGTTTTCCAGGTCTGTTGTCTTCCCCAGAAGGTATTTCACATTTTTCTCCATTGTTTGATTTTTTTGGATTTGCTTGACTGATTCTTCTTGTCTCCTCGAGTCATTCAATTCCACTTGTTCAATTCTGATTTTCAGTGAAGTATTCTCTTCACTCACTTTTTTAAAATCTTTCTCTAATTGTCCAATTGAGTTCTTTTGTTCTGTGGAATTTTTTTCCATTTCGCCAATTTTGTTTTTTAGAGAGCTGTTTTCTGTTTCCAGTTCACTAATCCTATTTTTCAAGGATTTTACTTCTTTATCCACTCTCTCTTTAACTTTCTCCAGACTCTTTTCCCATTTTTCTTCTAGCTCCCTTGTGAGAGCCTTTTTAATCACTTCTATGAGGTTCATCTGTGCTGAGGAACAGCCGATCTCCTCCTTTGGGGAATCACCTGGGGACTGCCTGTTTTTAGTCTCCTCAGGATTTAGAGTCTGCTCTCTATCTGTATAGAAGCTGTCAAGGGTTAAAGTCCTCTTCAGCTTCTTGCTCATTCTGTCTATTAATCAGAGACAAACTACCAAAGAAAAACAGAAAAAAACTGGAGTCTTTCTTTGGGGGAGGGGCTGGGTGTGTTATCGAGCTTCCTCTACAGACTGCAGGTGGCAGCAGTGAGGCACTAGCAGGACTGTGCTGCGCCTGCGCTCTGAGATCCCAGAGCGTGCTGAGTCACTGAGGGGGGGGAAGGGGGGGGGGCAGGTCCTGAGAGACTTCAGCTGTTTGCGGTTGTATTCTTCAGCCCCGGTGTTTTTAGCTTTTCTGCTGGGCTGTTGACTTGCTGCCGGAGGAAATTATCCAAACCTGTAGCGAAGCTCTCCCCGCAGAAACGGCTACGATCACTCTCCACCCCCTCTCCAGTCTGCTCCCGTGCTCTCACTGCCGCTGCCCTCAGCCTGTGCCCGATCTAAAGCCGCCCCAGCCCTCCAGTAAAGACAGACCTTTCTTGGCGGATCTCAAGGATGGCTTCTCTTGGTAACTATATGTGGGTTTTTTTCAGTCAAGCATTAATTCAGAGGCTTGTAATGAAGTGGATAGTGAGAGAAAGCGCGGAGCTTATGCAACTGTGAGCCTCCTCTCCGCCATCTTAACCGGAAGTCCGCCTAAAGACATTCTCCTTATGCTTTTTTAAAAAGAACATCAGACTTATGAAATTTTATTGGCTAGTGACATGCTTGACTAAACTTTAATTTGCCAACTGGCTAGGAAGACTTTCTGGGCAAAAATTTTCTGAGTATGGGAAAATAAGGAGATATTCTGATATTGGGAAAGTAGAACAGACTACACATCCATCTCTACGAGAAAGAGATAATAAGGCAGAGAGAATGGCCCTGGTGTTATACAAAAGTTCATGGTCCTCTAACTGGAGATACTCTCAGTGCTCAAAGAAAAAAAGAATTAACAGTAGATATCATTTTAACATTGATGGCATCTGGGGCCAGGAGGTCTTGTGTGACTTCAGGAAAGACAATATTAGTTTTCATATAAAGATGTCTTACATCTCAACAAATTTGGTTGCAAAAAGTTGGTAGAAGATTTGGAGTTGATTATCTGATAAGTAAACATGATCTTCCCTTGTGAACACAGGAGCTCAAAACAGAAACAAAGTAAGGGATTTTGGGGGTTTGATTTCAAACATTCCTTCCTCATAAGATGAAAGTAAGCCACATCCCTGATATTTGGGACTCAAGAGATTGTCTATCTTTTATTATTCCAATTTTGTAAATTTTTAAAAATTCCCTCAAATTACTACTCAAAGTTATCTGCCTAGAAATTAAGTATGTAACTCAGATCGTAGCCATGTTTAATGAGGAGTCAAATCACTTTCTTATTTTTGTGTCACTTTTAAGCCCACCACTTCACTTGTTCCTCATTTATTTGATCATCCCAAGCTCTAAAGAAATCCAAAAGTGTTTTCTTTTTCTTTAATACAATCTTGCTCATTAATTACTCAAGCACCACCCAAATCTATCAAGGACTTAATGAACTGAAGAAAAACAATTCCCAAAGGTTATTACTCTTATTTTAAATGTTTAAGCAAATATTAAAACACAATTGATTAACAAACAAAAACAATTATAAAGCAAAGATATCAAACAGTATTTATAATATTTAGGCTCTAAAAAAGTTCATAGCTAGAATTGTCTCAAATTTTCAATATAATAAATGACTCCTTTTCACTTGTACAGAAACCATTCAGATCACACTCCAATACTGATTAAAATCTCTTTAGTCTTTTTTTATCTCTCAAGGTAAGAGTTAAATTCAGCCCCTTAGAAAACAAAGGTAGTTCTCTCCCCTCACATCCTTTCAGTTATCAGAGTAAACATCCTTTCAGCTTCTTTCAAATTCATTATCAAATGTTTTTTATAATGTTTGTGTACAACTAACATCTAAGATAATTCTGATGAAGAGAGTTTCACTTTACCTCCTCTCTCCCGGAACTTCCCCACAGGCTCTACATAGATTACAGATAAAATATACTTTCTCCCTGACCCTATAGGGAGAAGCACTTCAGAGTAAATCATTTTTCAACTGACAATTCAAATTGCTCCTTTTAATACACATTTGACTCTTAAAGCTATGTAATATGATAATAAATATCAATCATCAACATATAAGATAAAAGAAACATCTACATATTTATTATAGGGAGGCAGTATAAGAAGGAATTAGTACTCCAAATCTAGGGATTTGGAATCAAAAGACCAAGATTCAAATTCCAGATTTGCCACTTACATGTTTCTCTTAATTTTAGTTTCCTCATGCATAAGATGAAGAGGTTGCATTGGGTAATTCCTTGGGATCCTTCCAAGTTTTAAATCTTATGACTTTTGTGATTTACTTATGTATGTATTGAGGAATGAGGCCATACAGGTTAAATAGAAACTAGTGACAGTGGCAAGGACTAGTTCCACCTGAGAAGCATCTTCCATTATGTATAGTGTAACTTTGCAAATAAGATTCCAGCAAAGAGGAAACTGGAACACTAGCAGCAGTTCTGATAACTATGAAAAAGTGGCAGGATTCTGGTTTGTCAATACTTCTGAGAAATACAGATTACAGGTCAGGGTCTAGCATGAACAAACTGGAAAAACAAGTCTTAAGTCTCAGTGTGGACTTAGAAAGTCCTCATGACCTTTAATAAAACAGAGTTTTTAAACATTCCTCAAGAAAAGAATAGAACTCAGTAGAAACTCCAACACGAAAATATAGGAAAGAAAAGGTATGGAAAGGTATAAGAAAGAAAAAGGGTATTTGGGTAATTGGAAAGTGTAATACTTATTAATGTATTAATAATTAAATTAATTAAAATACTAAACACTGATGAAGTGTTAGGGGGAGGAGAAACATGCCCCTTCAGGATCCAAATATCTTCAAAGATTGCAAAAAGAGTTTAATGAAACAATAGACATTGACAAACAACAGAAACAGGCCAATGGCCCTGCCTCACCTCCCTAAAGAAGCTACACTAATGTTGATGTGGGGTCATCACTTGTGGAGCCATATACTTTGCTGACAGCATCCCACACTGCTCTTCTGAGGTGCATCCAGGAGAAAGAAGGCAAGAGTCATTTTCTAAACTACAAAGCAAACAGAGGCGTGCAGGGATGGTGATGTGGGAAAGAATAGGCAAACTAAATTTTCAACAGAGGTCTAGTGACAATGGTCACACACAGACTTGCCTCTTTTGTGTCTTGTTTGTCTAATTTTTCCATCGATAATCATTTCTGTTATTAAAAAAGAGCACAAATTTTTTTTGATGATTACTGCTTTATAGTAAAGCATCTGGTACTGCTATTTGTGGGGCAGCTAGGGGGTATGGTACATAGCATACAGGGCCTAACCACAGATCAAAAGACAAAGATTTCCCATCTATGCATGTTCTCCCAGCCATTATTCAGGCACATACAAGGAATCAGAAAGAAGTAAGATTTACCTTGCAGCCGCATGTTGGTCTTCATGTCTTACTCTTTACATGCCCATTTGGAGTTTTCTTGGTGAAGATACTAAAGTGGTTCACCATTTCCTTCTCCAGCTCATTTTACAAATGAGGAAACTAAGGCAAACAGGGTTAAATGACTTGTCAAGGTCCCACAGCTACTTAAGTATACAAGTCTAGATTGGAACTCAGGATGATGAGTTTTTCTGAGTTCAGGGCTGGCACTCTGTGCACCAAGGGGCCACCTAGCACAATAATAAACTGTTATAGTAAGCCTATACTTAATAAAAAAATTCAAAATAAAATAAACTTGGTACTTGGATTTTTTAGAAAGGTAAAAATGGGTCTGATGAAACTGAGTGGATGGTATATGAATAAAATGGAATATTATTGTTTTATAAGAAATGATCAGAAGGCTGATTTCAGAAAGGACTGAAAAGACTTACATGAACTGATGCTCACTGAATAAAACCTGGAGATTGTTATACATGGCAACAAGAAGATTATACAATGATTAAATGTTATGGACATGGCTCTTTTTAACAATGAGGTGATTCAGGCCAATTCCAATAGACTTATGATGGAGAGAGCCAAATGCACCAGAGAGAGGACTATGGAAACTGAATGTGGATCACAACATAGTATTTTCACTCTTTTTGTTGTTGTTGTTTTTCCTCTTTGATCTTATTTTTCTTGGCAGCATGATAAATGTGGAAATATGTTTAGAAGAATTGTACATGTTTAACCTATATTGGATTACTTGCGGTCTAGGAGAAGGGGGAAGAAGAAAATCTGAAACACAAGGTTTTGCAAGGGTAAATGTTGAAAACTATCTTTGAATATAGTTTGAAAAATTGCTCCAATGGGGGAATGGACAAAAAATGTAATTCTGAAGAGGGTCCAAATAGGCACTATGAACTTAAAATTATAGTGTTTCTATTTAATATAATGGTGTGAAAGACTGTATAAAAAACCTAGCTCTCTCAAATCCAGTAAATATCTAAAATGTATTCCAAAAAATCCTCTGAAAAAAGCCCAGGGTTGCACACACAATTAATAGCCACAAGATGCTGGAAGATGGTCAAAAGAGTCAATGCCAGGTAAACTGATAAACAGTGAAAGAGAGAATGAAATGAGGGAGAAAGTCATACTAGAAAAACTAAAATGAATGAACTCTAACAGACAAGAGCTAGCAGAAGTGGAGAAGGAAGAGGAGACCACGGGAATTCATACAAATAGATATTAAAACAGTCAGCATTCCCAACAGGAGCATCACAAGCCAGTGACTACTTTAGAAGCAAAATCTGGATTTTAGAAAACCAGGGAAAGCAGTGGGAAGGAAGCTAGCAGCTCTCAGAAACAGAACTCAAAGCTTTAAGAATTCTGAACAGGCAATTCAGAAACCAAGGCTCTTTGCAAAGATAATGTAGGACACTCAAGTCCTATAACCAGGTTCTGAAGCCAAAGGCTGGCCTTGTCTTATCAAAAGACTTTGTGATAGAATAGATCTAGCTCCCATTGGTTATTACACAAGGAATAGCACTTGGCAGCTACTCCTCTGAGCACTGGGGCAATTGAGAGCTGGAGTGGGAGCTGTGTATTAGTCTCCAAGACAATGGGATTTCAAACATCCCAATAGTCTTTTTAAAGCAACAACAAAGGGTAAAAACCAAGATAATGCAAAAAGAAAAAAAAAAAACAAGAGCCAAGTAACACATAGAGGACAAATAGAATAGAATATTCTAATTTTTATAAAAAATAGAAGCTAGGGATTAAACGAGATGGTGAGCCTAATACCAGCCACCCAATATAACTTATCATTGATGTTCAGCTTTCAGAGAAGGCAGGGCCAAATAAAACCTATTCAGTGCATCTAAGAGTAGAAAAAGACACAAGCACAAAATCTCAAATCCCAAAGATGCTGAAAATATAAGTAAACATAAGAAAATACCAAACAATTTCTGTGAAATATTATAAAAGAGGTACATCCAGAAGAGAATACGCTTACAACTACAAGTAGATCCTACAAGTAGTTCTTTTAAAAAATAGAAATAAAAATAGCATCATGTTCAATAAACAAAACAAACTCTAGGTAACAACTTACTATATGGCAAAAACCAATGGGAAAAACTGGGAACTTATCTAGGAGAAATGCTTAGTTCTAACAACACATATTATATATTAGAATAAGCTCTAAATGGATGTGCAACCTAAATAGAAAAATTCATATCATAAACAAAATAGAGATGACTGGAGAAAGATTTCTTTCTTTCTTTCTCTTTCTTTCTTTCTTTTTGCTGAAGCAATTGGGGTTAAGTGACTTGCCCAGGGTCACACAAGCTAAGGAATATTAAATGTCTAAAGCCAAATTTTAACTCCAATCCTCCTAACTTTAGGGCCAGTGCTCTATCCATTTCGCCATGTAATTGCCCCTGGGAGATACTTTTCTTAACTATGTAGGATAATTCTTGACTAAACAAGGAATAATCAGAATGAATAAAATGGTCAATTCTAATGACATAATTTGAAAAGTTTTGTACCAAAAAAAAAAAAAAAAAAAAGCAATGCAATTTGAATGGAAAATAGTTAATTGAAATATTATCAGCAAGTTTATCTGATAACTGTCTGAAAATCAAGACAAATAAGAAATTTATACAAATATATGAAAACAAGAGCCATTTTCCAAAAGATACACAATAAAAAGACAGATAATGGTAGTTGTCAAGGGAATAAATCCAAGCTATCAGCAACAGTATTAAAAAAAAGTCCGTATTTAAAAAAAAAAATCTCAAATTCTTAATTACAAAAGAAATGCAGTTAAAATTACTATAAAATTCCATTTTACAAGCACCAGCAAATGTTAAGAAGTGCCGTGGGGGAGCAAGCACATACTGGACAATTTACATTGGTCCAACAATTCTAAAAAGTGATTTAAGAACTATATCCCAAAGTTATTAATTTGTGCATACCCTAAGTTTATGATCTGAAAGTATAAGGAAAAAAATTAAAGGAATCATACATACAAAAAGTAAATATCAATATATACAATATTTATAACAGAAATTTTTTGAGAGGAAAGGAAGAATGAAAACAAAGGAAGTGTCCATATATTGTATAATGTCTGAACAAACTATGGCATAATAAGATAATGGAATGTACTATGAGAAATTATGAAAGGGTTAAATTCAGAGAAATCAAGGAAAATTTTGTATAAAATAATGCAAAGTTGAGTGAATAGAATCACATTTATGCAATGATCAAACTATAAATGAAAACTAAATACTTAAGAACTCTGATCAATGTAATGACAAGAATCACAGTTCCAGAAAAACCAATGATGCCAGCTCCATCTCTTGATAGAGAGAGAAATAGAATGTAGGTAAATACACAGTGAGACAAACAACTTCAGAAATTACCATTATAATACACATTTGTGTTCCTGCCTATATTTCTATTATGAAGAAGGTCTTTTATTTACTGTGGGGGAGATCAGAAAGTGGGATAGTGTTGACAGGGAAGAAGAAGGGGTTGGAGATAGTGATACAAAAACAAAAAAAGAAAGGAATGTCAAAAAACATTTTTAAATACACAGAAGATAGCAGAAGGAAATTCAGAAGAACACAAGGCAAACAAGGCAATGTTGGTACTATCATGTTATGGATTTTAATTTAAAATTAGCAAGAAAAGTGACAAATCTGTCTATATGCTTGTCCATATGCTTCAAGAAAGTTAAAAGCAGAAATAAATGTCCAATATATTCCAAAAGATTCACAAATATCATTCTTTGTAGTAAAAAAGAATAGGAAACCAAATGGGTGCTCACTAATTAGAAATGGTTTTTAAAAAGCTATGATATATGAATGTAATAGAATGATATTATACAGTAAGAAATGACGGATAAGAGGAATTCATAGAAATGCTGAAACTGATTTATGTTTTATAAAGTGATGAATAAAGAAATAAGAAGAACCAAGAGATACTGATGCTGAATGCCAAGGAATGGAAAAATGGAAGATAAAATGAAACAGAAGAGGAAGTGTAAAATTTTTGAAGCAGATGTTTTTTCTTTTCTTTGTAATAAGAAAATATTCAATCTGGAGTATGAATACAAAACCCAGCAAAAAAACAAACAAACAAACAAACAAAAAAACAACAACCCTATTTTTTGTAAAAAAAAAAAAAAAAAAAAAAAAAAAAAAAAAAAAAAAAAAAAAGATACAAATGGGAACATGGCACATGGAATGGGTTACATATTGTTAGATACAGACACTGTGTCAGACTAATTTTTTGGTGGTGTTTCAAAGAAGAGTTCAGCGTAATAATGGTAGAAAAAGAGACAAGGGGAAATATCTATGGGTATGTAAACAAAAAAATTAATGTATATTAAATTTTTTTAAATTAAGAATAGTCTGTCAAAAAATAAAAACCTAGCATGACTTAAGAATGATGAACAGAGCTAAGGAGAATAAAAAGGGTATTTTATTTTGATTTTTTTTAAAAAGCTCTTTAGCTCTATTTTGGAAAATGAAAGATTAATAAATGAAGAGGCTATTTATTGCTGGTGATTGAGACATGATTACAATGGATAACACAGTCAGTTCTAAACTGCTTAATTCTTACCTTGCTTCTGTTTTCTCCACAAAGGAAAAAGGTCTTTAGACTGGAAAGAATGGAATGAAATGGGTAACTAATAGTAGTTGTGGTGTGATATTATGTTAGGCTATTGAGCAGGACTGCCATCATTCCAAATGCTCACTTCTAACCTTAATGAATATTAAGTGATTAGTTTCATCACCTTCCCTAAAAATCTTGGCTTCTCTCATCTGGAGAAGCAGTCTTCTTTTCAGACTCAGCTAGGAAAAAATAGCTTGAGTTTTGATCAGTTAACTGATGAGAATGAGAAACTACTACCAACACCAGACCTGGCTTATCCCAATAATTCTTAGCCAAAGCTGATGATTTATTTGTCTAGAAAGATTCCTCCCTTCTCTAAAAAAGTATAAAAAAATTTCATCAGTAATTCTAGTCACAATAGATAACAAGAAGCAGAGCCAGTTTTTCAGTTAAGTTCTTTAATTTGAAGTTCAATGCTTTAAAAAAGCAAAAAAGATTGCACTAGTAAATGTCCACACAGTTTAAGCCCTCCATCAATAAGATATCTTACTTCTGTGAAAGTTCCATGATCTATTTGGAGCTCACTGTCCACTTCTTCCTTCTGGCTGGGTGAATTATAAAATATTCCTAACAAAATATCCTTTCTCCTTTCCTCCTTCCATTGATCCATATCCAAATGCCCTCTATACAATGTTTTCCCCTTCAATTCCTATATTCTAAAACAGGATTATAGTATCCTGGTATATACAATGCTACTCCAATGTTCCTTTTATTTAATCTTTTTATCACCATATTACCATTACAAAACTGATCAAATCTCAATAATTTCTATGAGAGTACATGACTACAAGAGTTGTGATTTTCTTAAAACTTTACACCTTCAACAAATATCAGCTAAGTGTTTAATTTATTTTTAGCATTTGATGAGATTTTAATATCTTAAAGTCAACATGACAAACGGGGTTTGTGGATAACTGTGGCTATTTTATGTAATTGTAATGACCATATTCTTATATGGGGCAATAATTTTAGATGGCAGAGAAAGAAATAATTGAATTGTAAAATATGCAAATCCTCAAAGTTCAATATCAACTTAAGAAATTGCATGTGAAATTTCTAATAAGAACTATGTTATAATGCTGATATTATTGGTCTAGAAAAAATATACAATTTTATCAACTGGTTATGTCCCAGAGAGATTCACTATGCTTCACTATACAGAGGGATGGGGAAGAATTATGAAATCACACTCTTTCTGAGGTGAGACCCAATGATCCACAAAAGAAAATAATGAAGCCAGAAGATACAGAAGAGCTCTTGACTAAACTCATATAGCAAATAGCAAATACTTCATTGTCTTCTGACTACTCCCAGTCCAGTGATCTGTAATCCAGAGACAAAGTCCCCCTTGCTGTTCCCAGCATTTCCTGACTCTTGTCTTCATGCCTAGACTTACTTTCCTTTTTCATCTTTTTTTGGTTTCCATTGCTTCCAGTAAAAATCCCACCTTCCATGAGAAGCTTTTCTAATTTCCAATCTCTTAATTCTATTCCCTCTACTGATTATTTCCATGTATCTTCTCTATACCTTGTAGGTACATAATTGTTTGCTTATTAATAAATGTTTATTGATTTTTTGAGTACTAGTATATCACACTATTCTCATGTGATGTGTCCCACAGTCAAAATTTTATTTGTCATTCATTGAGATGCTTTGTAATGTGATTTTAAAATATAATTTTATTTAAAAATGTTGAACGCTTTTAAGATACACTATTTCTTTAGATTTCCAATTTTCCTACTTATTCCAGGAACTTTGTTAAATCAAAAACTTCAATAGTTTGATCATTTCTTACATGTTGGCATCCTCTCTAAATAATCTAAATATTAACAAGCAGTCAGTAAACACTTGTATTCCAGGCACTGTGTAAGGTTCTAGAGAAAAAAAGACAAAAATTAAACAATCCCTGTGCTCAAAGAGTTTCCATTCTATAAGGAGAGGTAATGTGTATGTGTGAAATTATATACAAAAGATAAGACAAATGAGTCTCAATTAATGTGAATAATGAATCCTGAATCCACACTGCACACTTCCATTGGGCTGGGACCAATTACCAAATTTTATATATAATTATTTTGACAAATGTGTAAAACTGAATGATGTAACTACTTCATGGGATCTTTCACACTAATCCCAGTATAGACACAAGGTAATAGGAGAATGGAAGAAAATGGGGAGTAGGGGAATAAAGAAAGAATTCATCCATGCCTTTTCATCTGTTGGACTCTCATCCACATTTTTCCATAAATTTCAGTTCAACATGCAGAGAGGTTTCCTAGACACTTACTCATGCATGCAGGCTTCCCCACTAGTTGTCCCATACTCTCACTACATGATTAATTCACTTCCTGTCAATTATCTTGGTTGACATTCTTGTTAGTTATTTTTTAAATTTATTTTTATTTTATTTTATTTATGTCCACCAGACATCATTTCTTCCATATGGTGACAGAATTTTTCCCTTTTGTTATATCCCATTTTTATACTGAAATTTCATATTGAAATTCAAATGCAAGAGAATATTTCAAGGGAAAACAGAGAAACCATTTAACTTTTCTTTTGAATAGACTTTGTTTCCTATTCCCTGAACTGGGAAAACTAGATTGGAAGGCCTAATCCTATGGTAGTCTTGATTTCCTCTGGGATAGGAAGATTAGGAGCTTTTCTGGGTCACATAATTATAACTGCATATAAAATATTTAGTCAAACCTTATCTTTATTCTTTTTCTAGTAATTTTAAAATACTTTGTAAGAAAAAGTTCAATTTAAATTACAACTATGTTGAAAAATAATATTAGAGAAAAGTTGAACCATTTTAAAATATCTGTTCACAGATATCTACAGTAGCATTTCTCAGAGTGTGACCCAGCATCCCCAAGATCCAGCTAGAGGGTCTACTAGGTCAAAACTATTTTCACAATGAAACTAAAATGCTATCTTCTTATTAAAATACTTCTCCCTTTTCCAACTATCTATCTATGTGAGGCTTGGTTTTCTTCATATACATCAAACAAAGCAGACTAAATGCAACAGTAGTATTATGTTTTGTTATGCCAGATATTAAAGGGATTTGCAAAAATATCTTTAAAAATAACACCATTCTTCTAAATTTTATTTTTGTTTAAATTTTTTATTTTTTCACTTTATTTTCTTTAGGAAATTCTTTTGTAATGAAAAATAACTAATTTATTTAATATGTAATGAGTTTATTATTATATTACAATAACTTAATATCTTTAATAAATGTTATTTTAAAAAATTATCCACTTTAATTTCTAATATGATAACTGTTGATATCTATCATCTCTAAACAAAAATCCTTGGCTGGAGGTGAGGTAGGGAGTCAGTAATTTAAAAGTGTAAAAAAAGTTTGAAAACTGCTGACATTCCACAACAAGTCACAACCACTAGAGCAGTGGTATCTCTAATAATTAAAACTTTTTTTTCCCCAGAACTACAAGGATGATTAAATGTACAAAACTTCTCAATATGCTAAAAAAAGTATATAATCATAAATCTACAACACCACGATTTTTGGTCAATTTTATTATTATTATTTTTTAATATTCACTTTCAATTTTTTCTGCTTGGAAAAAACCTTCAGGGCAGCAGTGGAACAGTGACTGGCTCTGGAGTTAGGAGGATAGATTCAAATTTGACCTCAGATATTTACTATTGCTGTGACTGGATAAGTCACTTAGTCCTGATTGCCTAAACAACAACAACAAAACAACACCTTCTCTACCTTGTCTATATACACCAAATAATAAATTTCAGAATTATTTTTTTTTAAAAGTATCCCGAACATAAGGAACTTTGATTTATCAAAATAAAAACAGGACAAAAATTACAAGGATCAGAGTCTTGGGCAAGATAATAACAGCTGACACTGATAAAAGCAACTCTGTTGTTTACCAAGTATTTTACAATATAATATCTTATTTGATATTCAAAACAACTTTTGGAGAGATCATGATCCTATCATGTAAAGTAGAGAATTCTACAATTACTTTGTGTGTCGCTGTGCTTAATTGATCATAGAATCTTCTAGTTGGAAGGGGCCTCAGAGGTATAAAACCCAGACTTGACCTGAATAAGAATTTATTCTATATTTGAACCCTTTTGCTCCTAATTACTGCCTCTCAAGCCATAGAAAGCAAAGGTTTCCACATGACAACCCTTCAAATATTTGAAATTGGATGACTTGTTCCAACTAAGTCTTCCCCTTCTCCAGAGCAAATATTGCTGGTCTTTTGAATCTATTCTCCACTGAAATAACTGCTTAAATGTATTATTTATCCCTTCCATAAAAATCTAAACTGTAACCATCCCCCTTAAAAGAAGGAAAAAAAAGCTGTGAATCCTTAATCAGGAACAAAACTCCCTATTATTATGTTGTTTCAATGAGAAAAATCATATTTTAGTTAATTCATTTTGATTTTTAGTGCCTCTTTCAGGAATGCATAATCCTACACTTAGTAAAGCACTGCCTGCAATAAAAACAAAGAGAAATTCCCAACTAATCTCTTTGCTCCAGTAAACTTAAATACATTTTAACAGCTCAGGGTTAGATTTAACTCTGAAAAGTAGCCCAAGATAAAGAGATTCTAATAACAGTATAGACTATACCACTGTCCCTAACTTTCCACAAAATGAATTAGCATAGGCCATAGCAGCTAGGTGGTATAAAGGATAGAGCACTGGGCCTGGAGTCTTCCTAAGTTCAAATCTAGCCTGAGATACTTACTAGCTCAGTGATCTTGGGCAAGTCACTTAATGCTATTTGCCTCAGTTTCCTCATCTGTAAATGTAAATTTTTCTTAATCTGGAGAGGAAATGACAAACCACTCCAGTATCTTTGTCAAGAAAATCCCAAATGAGGTTATAAAGAGTTGGACATGATTGAACAAAAATATTTTTGTTCAAAATGAAGTAAGAACATTATATAACAATAGTTTGTTAACTTAGAAATATCATGAATGAAAAAGAAATAATACAATATGATAAAATTATAGCTTGTTACAAATGATAATTAGTGATGTGGGGGAGTATATCACAGGGTAGAGACCTGTGATTTCATAAGTATAACGGAGGTCTCTACTCCACCCTCCACCCCCATGTCACCAACTGATATTTGTAATGAGTAACAAGTGACAAGTAACATTTGATGCTAAAACATTTTCCATCCACACAGATCATTAACTTGGCAGCTATTTGTAATACAGTCTTAAATGTTTGTCTGGGAAACTGAGAGGTTAACTTGCTTATAGTTATACAGTTAAGAAGTACTAGAACCCAGCTCTCCTTGACTTAGGGAGTCAAGGCTGATTTATCCACAGCACTGTGCTCTCCTTTCTCTTTGCAAAGACCAGATAATAATATATAATATTACAGAGAACAACAACAACGAAACAGTAATGACTGGAAAGGGCTCAGGAATATGTATATACCAATTTCTTACTATGCATAACAAATGAATGAATTAAAAATTATTTATGAAGCACTATAAGCCATGCCCACTGCTAAGTGATGGGGACACTGATATAAGTAACAGTCCCTGCACTTAATAAGTTTAGAATCTAATGAGAGAGGTAGAGAGAGAGATAGAAAGCTGAGGAAGAGATGAATATGCATGTAGTATCATTGTTTGGAAACAATAAGGAGAGGATAGGTTCTTGGGCAAAAAAAACGCTAAATAAAGTTTGCCCTAGAGTCCTGGGTCAGAATTCAGGACCTGATAGGAAGGGATTAAAGAGCTGGAACCATATTATGAAGCATGATTTGGAAATGGCCAAAAAACCTAACATAAAAGAAAAAAAAAAGACAATTGTAATTGTAATACCTGTTTCACTAAGCTTTTTCACAGAGATGATTATAGATATTATTACTATATCTCTAAGGACACTATGGAATGTTTTCAGGGGGAGGGGAGCAGGTTAGAATGTAATTTGGAGTAACAATTGTAAATACCTTGTTAGGAGATGCCTCTATGATTTGAGAGAGAGAAAGGAGAGAGACTGAGTTTGTGTTTGTATGTGTTAACTCTGATCTATGAGCAATCTCTGGAAAAGACAAAAAAGGTGACAAGAAACTTCTTTTTTGTTAGAACTGTCAGCTGTTATTTTGTGAAGAAACATTACAAAGAGAATTCTATGAAGTCTATGAGGAACTGTCAGCCCACAATGCAATTCTGAAGAGATTGTCATATATGATGGCTGAAGAGAAGAAAAAAGAAAAGGATTAAAATAATTTATTTCCTGCTGGACTGAATTTAACTCTAATACTGGGGGAAAATATTAAATCTTTTCCTGAGAAACTCTAATCAGTACCTTGAGTGAAATGAATGGTAAAAATTTTGTTTACAGAACTGAAGGTTTTTTTTAATAACCAAAATATCTATCTATGCCTGTTTTATTAGTGACTTCCCTTAATAGTATATATTGAGTAATTTTAATATTTGCTTAATAAAAGGAATGAGTAACTACTATTGGAAAAGGTTTTCCCAGTTTAAATCTTTAAGACAATCCATTAATTAATGAGAAGGCTGCAATTTTATTCATTATTAAGAAAATATCCATCCTTGGATTTCTTTAGAATTCGAACGATTAAACTAACATAAAATAAGGAGGAGTCAAGTGGCAGGCTAGTGAGTGACCTACAAATGAATCCTGTAAGGTTTGCTACTTAAAAACAATAATATAATTTAGTTCTAAATAAACTACTCCCACACAAATGATCCTTGTGGGGCTATCACAAAAAGCCTGGAGAGTCATACTACCTCCAGTATGTGATGCTTAATTACATCATCCACCCCACACATACTGTCTTAGCAGTCTTTATACTAGAGACAATTAGATGGCATAAGGAATTGAGCACTGAGCCAGGAGTCAGAAAGACCTGAATTCATTTGGGACCTCAAGTAATTATAGGCTGTACAAGCAGCTAGGTGGCGCCAAAGTGCACACAGAGTGCCAGGTCTGGAGTTGGAAATAAGAGTCTCATATTTTCGAGTTCAAATCTGGCACCTGACATTTACTAGCTGTGTGATCCTGGACAAGTAAAATAAGCTGGAAGGAAACGGCAAACCATTCTTTGCCAAGAAAACCCGAAATGGGGTCATGAAGAGTCATACAGGATGGAAATGACTGAACAACATAATTACTAGTCATATAACCTGAACATGTCACTTAACCTGTGTCTGGCCCCAGTTTCCTAACTGTAAAATGGAGATCATTTTACAGGTCATTGATCAAATCAGGAACACCAATAGACCCTAGGAGAGAAAAATCTATAAAGTACTTAGTACTAAATAGATGGATGTTGCCATCCCTTCAACATTTCTCATTTCCTTTTCCATGAAAGTTATAACTTTTTCACATCTCATTGTTCTATCCGTTCTTATAAGACTTGAAGCATTACCTCTATTAGCAATATCCTTCACAGGAATACATCATGAAGCTATGTGTTCTTTTTTCAATTTATTATTTCTTTATAGTATTTGCTTTATAGACATTTTGAGTTCCTCTTCTCCTTTCTCATCTCTTCCTCACCCAATGAGAAGACAAGAACCATGATGTCAATCACATGTGAAATCATACAAATTTCCTTTAGTCATTTTGCCCCCCCCCCAAAAAAAAAGGCAAGAAAAACAAAGTGGGAAAAATCATGCTTCAATCTTCAATCAAGCTCCATCAGTTTTATGTAGAGGTGAACAGTATTTTTCATCATAAATTCTTAAGAATGAGGCAGCTAGATGGTACAATGGATAGAGCACCTGCCCCGATATGAGAAAGACCTGAATTCAAATCCAGCCTCAGACACTTAATTCTTCCTAGCTGTGTGACCTTGGGCAAGTCACTTAACCAGTTGCCTCAGTAAAAAAAAAAAAGCAAATTTTTAAGAACTATTTTGTCTTATTGACCTGGTCAGGAAAGCTAAGTCACTCACAGGGGATCCACATACAATACTGCTGTATATTATTTTCCTGATTCTGCTCATTTCACTTTTTACCATTTGTATCCCAAGTTTTTCTGAGAGCATCCTAATCATCACTTCTTATAGAACAATCATATCTCACAACTTGTTCAGCCAGCTGATAAGTATCCCTTCAACTTCCAATTATTTGCTACCCCAAAAATAGTTGCTATAAATACTTTGTATAGATTGGTCTTTTTTAATTTTTCTTTAATCTCTTTGGATAGAAACCTAGTAGTAGTATTGCTGAGTCAAAGAATATGCATGGTTTTATAGATCTTTGGACATAGTTCCAAATTGCTCTCCAGAATGGAGAGTACAATCTACCAATATTTCTTGCCTTTTTCAATGGGAGGGAGGAAAGGGAAGAATTCAAAACTTAAAAAAAAAAAATTAAGTGAATGCTAAAAATAAGTGAATAATAATTTGTAAAAAGAGCAAAGTTTCACATGTGACATATTCTTATGGAGGATATTGCTAATATTGCTAACGTCTCTAAAAAATACCATTCAGTCTTTTCTCAAGACATTCCATTTTACTTTTGAATACCTTTAATTGCTACTATGTTTTTACAGTCATCCTGATCTATATGACTTGCCATTGGACCCAGGTGGCTCCAGAGGAGAGATAAGGCTGGTGACCTTGCACAGCCCTCCCCCACTCAAATCCAATTCACTTGCATGACATGGTATCACCTCTGTGATGTCATGATTTTTGAGAAAGAAGAACAAACAAAAACAATCTCAAGCTTAAATTTGGATGTTTACAATTTCTTTGTACTGAGTTCTATTTTCTGGGGCCATGCTGAATGAGTCACAGAAGCAGAGAATTTCAGAGTTGAAAAGGACTTCAGTGGCCATCCAACACACCCTGCAAAAGAATTTTCTCAAATTTAGTCCCTTGTCTAGTAAAAGTCTTGCTCAAGACCACTATTATATCTTCTCTTGCTGTCCTCCAGTAGAGAGGGGGATCCTACAGAAGTTTATGTGTATAAAATCTAGGTAAATAAAGGGTTTCTTATTTTCAGATTTGTAATGACTCCTGTTTGAAATTCTCTTTATTTGATCTTATATGCTATGTAACATGCAAGTGGTAAATTACTGCATGATGCCTACTATACAAGAACCGATTGCTCAGCTGGTTCCTAAAGTACTCAATTTCCTACAAAAAGCACTACTCTCATGTGGTGAGGCTTCCTCCTAGATCAAACTCATGATGCTGGAAGCCAGCCAGCTCCACAGGGATTTAATCAGAACATCCTCCTGCTGTTGGAAGCATAAGCTCACCCACTTACCTTTTTCTATCACTTTAATAAAGTTCTTTTTGCTACTAGGTTGTAGGTTCTTGTTGCCTTGGTATCCCCATAATCCCGGAACTTGGACTCTCCAGGGCCAAGACTGACCAAGGCTCTTCTCTCCAGGCTAAACATTCTTGTTCTTTCAACTAATCCTTTTATGGTGTGACCTAGATAGCCCTTCACTGTCCTGGCTGCCCTCCTCTGGACATTCTCCAACTTGTCAATGTACTTCCAAAAAATGAGATAATTAGGTAGAGTACTTTACAAATCTTAAAGTAGTATACATATGTTGGCTATTATCACCACTTACATGGATTATTGCCATTATTTCCCAATAAGTCTTTCCTGTTTCCATAGACTCTTATTCCAATCAGCACTCAGATCCACTATGCTTTATGTTGATATCTAATTTTCTTTTTTGCACTGGTTTTGTCATCCCTTTGCTCAAAACTCTTCAAGGACTCCCTACTGCTACTCTAATAAAGCTCAAATTCTATTAACCTGACATTCATCATGGTTCTCCATAATCTGTCATCCTACCTTTATAGTCTTATACACTCTATTATAATCAAATTGACTTATCTGACAAGCTACAAGCTCTTCAGGTCTTGATGCTTCTTTTCATTCTATCTTCCCCCTGAAACATCATGTGTCTCACCCTCTCGTCCTAATAAATTCTTCCCCATCATTTTAAGTCCAAATCAAAAGCCCTCTTCTTCACAAATCCTTCTCTGAGTCTTCTAGTCACAGTTAATAACCTTCCCCATGTAATTCTCTAAAATATGTAATATACAATGTTACATATTATATTATAGGTGTCCTATTTGACTGTAAGCTCCATGAGAACAAGTATCCTGCCTTTATCTGTGGTGTGCCGCTTACAACCTTCCTCCATCCCCATCACCTAGCACCTAATACAATATACTGAAATATGACAAATTTTGCTGAAGGATAAATGAAAAAATGAATACCAACCTTGAGTTTAAATCGTATGATAAGAAGGTGGAAATAACTAACTGTGAATGAAAAGGTTTGACTATGTCATTTCATTGCTTTAAGAAAAAAAAAGTTTTAGTGGTTCCCTCTTGCTATCAGATAATTGTGTTACTAATTATTCAATTAAAATAATCATTGTTGCTAGCCAAGTAAATGAATCATTTTTTAAAAAAAGTTTTAATTAAAAAATATAGGGGGCAGCTAGGTGGTGCAGTGGATAGAGCACCAGTCGGGAAGTCAGGAGGAAGTGAGTTCAAATCTGCCTTCAGACACTTAATACTTCCTAGCTGTGTGACCCTGGGAAGTCACTTAACCCCAATTGCCTCAGGGGAAAAAAAGGAAGACAAAAAAACAAACAAACAAAAACCCCACAATACAACAATCAAAAAAAAGGTCATAAAAGTCAGTGAAAGTCACTCTTCAACGAGATACATGTTTCTATGCATATTTACTAGACATAAATTAAAGTGAATTTTCTCTAATTTCAACTCAGAAATTTTCCATGTAAATCTATTTTTCTTTCTACAATAGCTGTTATCGTACCTTTTCCAATTCCTATTTAGGTATTTTATTTATTTATTTATTTTTAAATTTTTAATGTAAAATGAAGGCATTTGTACTTGATTCCCAGAAGTAAACAAAGAATTACTCTACAATAGATTGATGGATCTGGACGCGAATAATTATTATACTATTATTTGCTTCAGTCTCTTCATCTGTAAAAATGGAAGTAATAGTAATAATGACTACTTCCCAAACACCTTGTGAGGATAAAAATGAGGTGATATGGCAACTTCATTATATATGGTAAGTAAAACTGAGAAGACTAGAATACAATTAGAAGTATTAGGAAGTTCTTAACAGAAATAGGAAAGTTCAGAAGAGAAATAGGTTTTAGGGAGAAAGATAAATATTTTTGTAATGAAAATCACAACCCATTTGTGCCTGTTCATTCTAAACAATTCACTCTGTCCTGCTCTCTCCTCTAATGAAAAGGGAAAGAATAAATAGAGCTTTTAAGCATAGGTCACTAAAAGAGGTACAGGTCCCATATTTCTGGGCAGCTGTTTCTGTTACAAGGTGCCCTAGGGTCATAGGATAAATATAAATATAAATATATTAGATAAGAATTTTTCTGACTGTATCTCCAGCTATCAGGGTTAAGTTAAAATTATCTTAAGGGACTAACTCTAAGCACAAAAGATGGAAAGTTGGGAGTCTGAATAATGTAGAGAAGTGATAGAATCAAGGAGTCCTGGGATGCATTAGGAAAAGGGATCTTCCCACATCTTGGTTGATTCCACAACCCTAGAGGGTCAACTCCATTGGGATAAAACACCAACCCCTTAAACTGGCATTTAAGGACTTCCACAAACGGATTCAAATTTAATTTGAGTTTATTGCATCCAACATTCCTTTATACATTATGAAGTCTGGTAAAATTAGATATTTACTTATTCCTGAACTCTTCCATCTCTGTGTATTTAAACTTCCTTCTCCAATATCTAAAATGCCTTCATTTCTCATCTGTCTTTTGAATTCTTTTTTATTACAAATTTTAGATCCTATCTCTTCCAAGAAGCCTATCTAAATCCAGCTGAAAATGTTCTCTTTCTCCTTAAAATTTCTTAGGGTATACAGTAGTGATTTTTTCCTTTGACTCTTTACCCTCTATACCTTGTATCCTATTTACATATATATTTACATATACTAAATTGCAGTCTCCTTGAGAACAAGGATTACATAGATTTTCACCTTGTATCCCTAGAGCAAGAGTTCTTAACTTTTTATGTGAATAGGACTCCTTTTTCAGAGTAGTTAAGTTTATGGACATCTTCCTGGGATAATGTTTTTAAACACATAAAATGAAGTAGAGGGTTACAAAGAAAATCAAATATAAAGAAATAATGAAGTAATTTTTTTCCCTTATCCAGATTCATGGACATCCTAAAATCTACCCATGGATTGTGAATGTCAGAACTCTCTCTCTAAAAAGTACAAGGTACTTAGCTTTTAAAATAAATGTTCATTGAACTGAATACAAAATTATCAGTTTTGAAAAAGCACAAAGAAAAATTAAGGACAAAGGTCAGGTCTAATATAGTGTTTTTGTAATAGACAAGGTGAAAAGGAAGGCTAAAGAAGTCAAGCTTCTAGATCCAGAGTATCAGGATTGCATTACTTCCCTTTCCCTACTCCCTCATATTTCTTCCCCACAAATTGTAACAAAGGAGGCAAAGAGATTTGTACTTGTGTCCTTCCAGAGATCAAATGAGGAAGAGTAGTGAGCAAACTGCAACTGAGGATGGGAGTTGGGAAATGTGGAAATCTTGGGGTCTGGATACAAATTTCAGGTACATGTATATGTTGTGGCAAATAACCATGAGACTAGTTCTATTTCCTCCAGCTTACTATGTGCCCCAGTTTTCTCCCCTTATATAAAATGAGAACACTAAGTCTGGTTTTACAAAGTGTTTTGAGGTCCTTGAAAGTAGTAACAAGTTCATTTGAAACATTTAGAAAGTATGAGTAACCCACCAGGAACAAGGAAAATTGACAATTAATTGACAATAAATGGAAAACAGTACATTTATTATCAACTTTGGAGAAATTTCCTAAAGCTGTTTTCATAGTACTTAAAAAATTATATTTTAATTTCCATATGTAAGAACAACAAAGATATTTGTATATTTCAAACTCAAATGAAAACAGATTTAACATATATGTATCACACACATGTTTCTGGATAAAAATATCAAATTCTTAACTTTTTCACTGTTTCTTACTTTTACATAAGTAGTTTTGAGATTCTTTCTGAAGACATTATTTTGTACATGTGCTATGCAAATTATAGTATTTGTGTATTTATTATCATCTAAATAATAGCTTAAGTTCATGCCTGAAGGAAAAAAACAAAACCCATTGTTCTAAAAATGTATAAAGACATGTCAATCAAATTTTATCTCTCCTAGTATACTAAACACAATATCCACTTTTAATCTTTTATAAAGCAGGATGTTTCTCTGAGCATATAAAGTTAACAAAACTGCTAGGATGAAACTTAGAAAAGTTAACAAAACTGTTAAGATGAATGGATGAGAAAAGAGAAGGGATGCAAGAACATAAGGAGGATATTTGACTATCCAACATCACAAACTGACTTCTGACAGGCAATTATGTTTCTCCCTTTTTGTTCTAATCCACAATCTACTCTGAAATATGCAACCAGGAGCTTAAATCATCTTCATTTCAATCTTCCATTTATACATATCTTAATTTATCACTCCTACCTTTTGATCTAGCAGTGTCGCCACTGAGTCTATATCCCAAAGAGATCATAAAAAAGGGAAAAGAACCCACATGTGCAAAAATGTTTGTAGCAGGTCTTTTTGTAGTGATAAGAAACTGGAAATTGAGTGGATGCCCATCAGTTGGAAAATGGCTGAATAAATTATTACATGTGAATGTAATGGAATATTATTGTTTTATAAGAAATGATCAGCAGGATGATTTCAGAGAAACCTGGAGAAACTTACATAAATTAATGCTATAGCAACAAGATTGTATGATGATCAATTCTGATGAACCTGGCTTTTTTCAACAATGACATGATTCAGGCCAATTCCAATAACTTGTGATAGAGAGACTTATCCACACCCAGAAAGACTGTGGGGTCTGAATCCTAACATATAAAAACTTTATTGTTTGTTTGTTTGCTTGTTTTTTTTTCTCATTTTTTCCCTCTTGATTTGATTTTTCTTGTACAACATGATAAATGTGGAAATATGTTTAGAAGAATTATACGTTTAACCTATACTAGATTACTTGCTATCTAGGAGAGGAAGAAGAAAAGGAGGGAAGGAGAAAAATTTGCAACACAAGTTTTGCAATGGTGGATGGTGAAAACTGTTTTTGCATGTATTTTGAAAAATAAAAAGCCATTATTATTTTTAAGAGTTTTGCACTCCATTACATTCCAACCCTGTGAGGCAAGCAGTACAATTATTATTTTATTATAGGTGAAGAAGCCAAGGTTCAATTAATTGACATCAGTGGGTCAACTTCCCAATGTGTGGTCCCTGTTGGAACTTCTTTGGGACTTGTCCTCTAAATCTGACCCCATAGCCATCCCATATCTCACTCTGTTCTTGTCCTCCTCTCTAGACCTGAAGTAGCATAGTTTATCTCTGGGGGATTTGGGGCTATTGGCTCAAGCCCAATAAATGGAGGGAGAGAAGGTCAAAGCAAATGACAAAAAGAAAGTGACTTGCCTCATTCCCCAATTGATAAATGATCAAAGGCTATGAATAGACAATTTTCAGAAGATGAAATTAAAGCCATTTATAGTCATATGGAAAAATGTTCTCAATCACCAATACATTAGAGAAAGGCAAATTAATACAACTTTGAGGTACCACCCCACACCTCTCAGATAGGCTAAGATGACAGGAAAAAATAATGACAAATGTTAGAGAGAATGTGGGAAGCCTGGGTCACTAATGCATTGTTGGTGGAGTTGCGAAATGACCTAATCATTCTGGAGAGTAATTTGGAACTATGCCCACAGGGTTTAAAATTGTGCATATCCTTTGAGTCAGCAATGCTATTACTGGCATTGTAATCCCAAGGACTGTATACCAAGGAAATCATGATGTAGGAAAAAGGACCCACACGTACAAAAATGTTTGTAACAGCTCTTTTTGTGGTAGCAAAGAATTGGAAAATGAGTAAATGCCCATTGGTCGGGGAATGGCTGAATAAGTTATGGTATATGAAGATAATGGAATATTATTGCTCTATAAAAAATGAAGAACAAGCTGATTTTAGGAAGGCCTGGAAAGATTAACATAAACTGATGCTAAGAGAAATATGCAGAACCAGGAATACATTATATACAGTAACAGCAAGAATGTGTGATGTTCAACTATGAAAGACTTGGTTTTTCTCAGTGGTTCTGTGATCCAAGGCCATCCCCACTAAATTTTAGATAGAAAACATCATCTGCATCCAGAAAGCTAACTATGGAAATGATTAACTATAAATCAACGCATCCTATGTTCACTTTTTTCCTGTGGTTTTTTTTCCTCTCCCTCATGGTTTCTCTTTTGTTTTGATTTTTTTCTCCCAACAGGATACATAAAAAATAATGTGTACTTAATAAGTTAATATACAAGCATAATAAGAAAAATTTTATTAAAATTAAAAAAAGAAAGTGATTTGTCAAAGTTCCCATTTGAGAACTCATTTGATTCCAAAACCAGTTCTCCTTATGATACATTAACCCATCTTTAAAGGGTAAAATGGGCTGCTTCTGCACTAGAAGCAAAACCAAGAATGTATGACAAACTGTCATTGGTTAGTTGAAAACAAGGTTTTCTTATTTGATGTTAATACACTTTGAGGATCCTTGTATACTCATAGGCATATGTATGAACATATGTATGCATACATATGTGTAGGAGTATATATCCTGTCCACAGAGGCTAATACAGTGATACAGTTTCTTCCCTTTCCTCCATCCCACAACTGAACTTTAGAAATTTTTTTGCCAGAAAATTGTACCACAAATCCTCACCTCTATTCTTACCCTGCACTTCCTGGAAGCATGAGATTCTAGAACTATTCCCACCCCCACCATATACCTGCATCCCTAGAAATTCTGCCACAGGATGATACCTAAGAATACTGCAGGAATTTGAGTACAGATGAGGAGAGGCTTAGATGGTTCTCTTCCCACATGAACTAATCTAAACTCTTCTAAAGCTCTGGACCTTTCCCAACCTATTAGGAACTTCTGGCTTTTAAGTCACACTGAATCTCTTAACAGAGCTGCTCCCCTCTGCTAGCTAATGACTAAACCCCAAGGTAGTTCAGGGGATCCAGACAGCTCCATAAGAAGCCCCAGTTCCAGTTATGTGGACCAATGAGAATGCACAGATTTTTTTTTTTTATCTGAACATCTCTCCCAAGGAAAATGATTAGCCCATTTCCATTTCTCCAAAAAGAGAGGTGGGAGAAGGGGAAGTGTGTAGAACAACTCATCCTCCTGCTTCATTTAAAGAAAATTCTGCATCAGGCTGGGTTAATGTCTATTTAAAAAATGAGAGTTACAGAGGTGTTCCACTAGTCTTATGCCAACTTGCCTTCACATCTTTCTATAGTAGAAGAGGAAGAACAAGTATAACCAACTCACCCATTTAGTCTTGGTTCTTTCCCTCCTAAACCAAAGGTAGAAAGAAAACCCTGTTTAAATGTAGACTACAATGGAGTGTGGATAGAAAGAAGTAGAGAAAAATTAGAGGTTTAAAGAGAAAGATTGTTTCATGTATAATTCCAAGTCACCATGACAAGAAGCATCCTTTTTTATCTTTATCTTCAAAAGCCTTTAATTATTCTCTAATTGCTGCCCAATCTTTTGGGTGACTAGAAAGATGGTAATACCCTAAACAAAAATAGGGAAATTCCGAAGAAAGAGTTTGGAATATATTGAATTTAAGATGTCAATTATCTGTTTCTCTCTTTTTTTCTCTCTAGCCTTTTATTACCAGCTTCCTATATGGAAAATTTTAAATTGACATTTCAATATAATATAATAATATAATATATTCAATATAATTGACAGATAGAGACACTGACAAAGATCCAGCAAAGGAGACTTAACAGGATTGTTCAGGAAAGTAGAAGAATCAAATGAGAACAGCATCACCCAAAGCCAGAGTAGAGAGGATTGAGAAGGTAATCAACAACATCAAATGCCAAAGAGATCAATAAGGATAAGGATCAAGAAAAGGTCATTAGGTTTCATAGTGATAGATCACTATCAACTTTAGAAACTTTTCAGTTTCCATTGAGAGATATCAGAAACCAGATTGCAGAGGGTTTAAACCAGAAGGAACCTCCTTCTCCAGATCTTCCTCCAAAAAAGCGTGTAATAACAGGACAGCTTGAAGGGATGATAGAATCAAATAATGAGTTGTCTGGATTTTTTGTTTGTAGGCCTTAAGTCAACTAATCAACTTAAATTTTTTTTAATGGCAACAAATAGTTATTAAGTGTTTATTGTGTACAAGGTACAGTGCTTAGAACTGATAACAAAGAAAAGTGAATAGTTCCTATTCTCAATGAACTGACATTCTACTAGTAAAGATAACATGGAAATAATTAGACACATATAAGATTTATTCAGAGTAAATAGAAGACAATTTCAGAGAAGACAATTTCAGAGGGAACCAGAAAAGTTCTCCTGAATAAGGTGGGAATTCAACTAAGTCTTAAAAGAAAAGTTAGTTTTTTGCTTCAATTTTAGGGAGTTTATTGGGGGGGGGGGAGGGGAAGGGGCATGAATTAAGTCACCATTGCTCTAAGCTCCTAATTAGGAAAAGTTACTAACTTTTAGGTAGGCTTTAGACTCTCAACCTAACTTGACATTTATATCTATCTCTAGTTAATCCCAGACCTCTCTGTAGTAGTCTGTGTAAAAAAATAGGTAATATCATAGTATCTATGAACAGACAGCATTAGAAGGCAAAGATCTGAACAAGCCCAATTCTAGAACAACGGTGCTCTCCTACTCTGCCAAGGGAAAACTTATGTCCTCATAATCACCTTACTATAATACTTCAATTATAATATTATCATAGCTAAACCCTAAGAAAACTCTTCCTATCTCTTACTGAATCTTCTAAGTACCCTTAAAATAAGGCACAAGGAGGCAAATCATATAGTTTTCAAATGCAAGACTGCAAATATGCAACTCTGCCTATAAAACCTGATTCTAGTCCTAAAAAACCATATGCCTTGATTTTATTAAGAATTACCACCATATGAGTAATAAACAATGGTCAGAATAAGAGTAAATTGTCAAAGATTGTCCAACTAAATTCTTGTCTAAAATCTTTCAAGTGTCTTAGGGATTACAGAATTGCTTCTAGATCCCATCATTTTCTTTTGTATAGGGAGTCATACTGGACCAGGGCCACTGGAGAAACAAAGAGGCTTAGTCAACTTGTGTACTGCAGAGTTATAGGTCCTAGAGCCATTTGTCCCAGTTGTCCCTTCTTCTCTCAACTAGCTCACATTCTCTGGGTCACAGTCCCAAACATTATTCATTTGAGATATATATTTATCTTCTCAAATTTAGCCCACAACAATCTGGAACATCATTGCCATTATTAGGAGAACAGGTAAAGACAGAGTGTAACCAGGGTCTCTAATGGATCTATATCTAAAAGAGACCATAAAAGGGAAAAGAATCCACATGTGCAAAAAATACAGCAGCCCTTTTTGTAGTGGAAATTTCCAGTTAACTGACAGGCATCCACCTATCAATTGGGGAATGGCTAAATAAATTATGATATATGAATGTCATGTAATATTATTGTTCTATAAGAAATAATGAGCAGGCTGATTTCAGAAAAGCCTGGAAAGATCTATATGAATAGATGCTGAATGAAGTGAACAGAACCAAAAGAACACAGTAACCACAAGATTATGTGATGATCAACTGTGATGGACTTGGTTCTTTTTAACAATGTGGTAATTTAAGGCAATTCCAATAAGCATGGGATGGAAAATACCATTCACATCCAGAGAGAGAACTAAGGAGACTGAATATGGATTAAAGCATAGTATTTTCACTTTGCTGTTATTTTTCTTCTCATAGTTTTCTCACTTTTGGTCTGATTTTTCTTGAACAACATGACAAATATGGAAATGCTTAAAAGAATTGCACATATTTAACCTATATCAGATTACTTGCTGTCTTTTTTTTTTTTGAAGCTGTAAATTTATTTTTTTATTATAACTTTTTATTGACAGAACATATGGATGGGTAATTTTTTTACAAAGTTATCTCTTACATTCACTTCTGTTCCAACTTTTCCCTTCCCTCCCTCCACCTCTTCCCCTAGATGGCAGACAGCCTTATACATGTTAAATATGTTATTGTATATCCTACATACAATATATGTATGCAGAACCATATAGCTCTTTTGTTGCAGAAGAAGAATTGGATTCAGAAGGTAAAAATAACCTGGGAAGAAAAACAAAAAATGCACATAGTTCACACTCATTTCCCAGTGTTCCTTCTCTGGGTGTAGCTGATTCTGCCCATCATTGATCAATTATAACTGAATTAGATCTTCTCTTTATTGAAGATATCCACTTCCATCAGAATTAATCATCATATAGTATTGTTGTTGAAGTATATAATAATCTCCTGGTTCTGCTCATTTCATTCAGCATCAGTTCCTGTAAGTCTTTCCAAGCCTTTCTGTATTCATCCTGCTGGTCATTTCTTACAGAATAATAATATTCCATAACATTCATATACCACAATTTATTCAGCCATTCTCCAATTGATGGACATCCTTTCATTTTCCAGCTTCTAGCCACTACAAACAGGGCTGCCACAAACATTTTGGCACATACAAGTCCCTTTCCCTTCTTTAGTATCTCTTTGGGGTATAAGCCCAGTAGTAACACTGCTGGATCAAAGGGTATGCACAGTTTGATAACTTTTTGGGCATAATAGATTACTTGCTCTCTTGGGGACATAGGGTAGGAAGAGAGAAAAATTGGAACACAATGTCTTACAAAAATGAATGTTGAAAACTATCTTTACATGTATCTGGAAAAATAAAATACTACTGAAAAAAATTTAAAAGACAGAGATAAATACCTACCTTAGGTAGCTGATATGAACTGCTCCTCATCAAAAAATTATATTCGCTTAAAAAAAATTAGTATCAACTTGATAGGCCTCACCAAACATGATGAGTATACAAAAACAGGAAGAATTTCCTATTATGTAGACTCAGAGTTGTCTATCCCAAAGATAATATCTGAAATATCATCTCATACCCAATAAGACCGACTAATATGATAGAAGGGGAAAATGACAAATGTTGGATGGGATGTGGAAAAATTGGGATATAAATACACTGTTGGTATAAAGATGAACTGATCCAAGCATGTTGGAGAACAATTTCAAATTATGTACAAAAAGTTATAAAACTGTGATACTATTTAACTCAGAAATACCACTATAAGATCTATTTCTAAAGATGATCAGCAGAAAAGGAAAAAAACCCACATGTCCTAAAATATTTATAATAATCTCTTTCTGGTGACAAAGAACTGGAAATTGAAGAGATGCCATTAATCAAGGAATGGCTAAATAAGTTATGGTATACAATTGTGAATAGAATACTACCATGCTGCAATAAATGAAGAACAGATTGATTTTAAAACTATGGAAAGACTTATTTGAAATAATGAAGAGTAAAATGAGCAGAAGCAAGAGAACAGCAATATTGTTCAAGGAACAGCTATGAACAACTAAGCTATTTTGACAAAGGACCTATGAAGAAACATACTATCCACTTCCAGAGAAAGAACTGATACATTAAAAGTATGCAAAGTATGGTTTATATACATACATTCTGGGTCAAATGTGGTCTTCTCTAGTTCAGGGTGGGAAAGGGGGAAAGAGGAACTTAAAATATAACAGAAAAATAAATTAGATTTTTTAAAAGTAGAAGCCTTTACCAACTCCTCTTAATTCCAGCATCTTCCCTCTATTAATCATTTCCTATTTATACTGCTTGTATACAGCTTGCTTTGTGTATATTTGTTTAGATTTATCTTTCTGATTAGATTATAAACTATTTGAGGGCAGGAACTATCTTTTGTCTCTTTTTGAATCTCTAGTCTTAGCACAGCACAGGCACAGTGGTTACTTAATTAAACTGAAGTGAATTGAATCCTTTAAAAAAATCAACAACAGCATCCTAACTCATTTCCCTAAGAGAAGTTTTTTTATTGACTGTTTGTTATCTAACTCTGCAGTTACTTAACAATTGCCAAGTTAATCACAATCAGATAGAGTAAAACAAATTCTGTAATGATTCTAAGTAAATTTATATTTTATTAATCACAATAGCACCTACATACAATTTTAAAACAACACATATGTATATGTGTGTATACATGTGTGAATATACATATATGTGTGTATATATGCACAAACCTCACAAATTTATTCAATCTAGAGAACATATATTTGATAATTTATTATACCAAGATAGACAATACTTCCATACTGGAAACCATTTGCTTGCACTGAAATATAAGTTCCTATTTGTGAGATGAAACTCAGAGTGAACTCATTATTTCTTTTGAAGTGAAACCAAACATCACACTACAGCTGAAGACTGAAACTCAAATCTTCCACTCAAGTGGACTTCAAGTCCACTGCTCTTTCTCCTTGTGCTAGTTACCTCTCTATCTCCCATTCATTGTCCTTAGGCAAGAGATAAGCACAAAGGACTTTGATACTGTGGCAGCATGCTTTCCCAGCTTATGATGAAATCAATACTTCTCTCAATTTAATGAGAATCATTGGAGAGTAAGCCTAGCCTCAAGTCCTGTTTGTGATAATTTGTTCAGCTGGCTCTAATGAATGAGGGGACAGAGAATAGGCAGGGTTATTTAATGGTGGCATTTCTCAGATACCAGCCTTAGGCACCTTGGTTTTACAATTCTATGCTGAAGGACCCATGGAAAACTTATTTACTACCTCAATTTTCTTTCCTCAAACCCCAAACCCAGATTTTGTTTCAATGAGGCAGAAGAAAGACGACAGACCTTATTTAAAGACGCCTTAAAATTCCCACTTTAAAATAGGACAGTTTATATAAGTGGACATCTATGGCCCCTGAGCAGCTTTTTAGTTCAATAAAGTCTGACATCAAAAAAGTAAATGTTCTTTTCTCAGGTAAGGAAAGTCATCAACAGAGAAGGCCAGCTGGAATCTTTCCTGATCTAACAAAGTCACATGGATCATGGAGCACAGCTCAGATCTCCTCCTTCAGCTGTTCCTTCTTCCACCCCTCAACCCCCTAAGGACACATCCTATTTGTGATTCAGTTAGCACCATTATAATAGAAAACACTGAACAGAACATTATAAGCATGTTCTTCCAGTAAGTAGCAAGGTGACAGAAGATGTTTTGGTTAAAAGACTCTTCAGCTGATTAAAAATACAAGCTGTACCACCCCAAATCCCCAAACAACAGGCTCAAAGTCTGTAAACAGCAGTTTTCCATTTCTCTTCATTTCTTTCTCGAAATGTTTCCCTAATGCATATCCCACTGCTTTAATGTAGTTATGGGTTTCATAATCTAAGTAGTCTTGCATTGTGGAAAATATGAATTTCTCTTAGTTTTTCTTAACCTATTGCTGTTCAGTTTCATAATGCTCTCTAACTATGTAAGAACCCTTACCTGATAATGGAGAACCTGTAGCTTCAACATGGTCAAATACAATTCCTATTATTGTCTACTAATTCTAGATGATTCCACATTGCACATTTGTACATGAAATAAAGGCATACATACTGTGACCTGGGAAGAATCGAGGAACTGGAGGCCAAAGTAGTCTGTTTCCACAAGATCCAAATGATATACAATCTGATCAAACAAGTCCTGGCCTTTGGCATGTTTCTGGAATACAAAAAAGAAGAGAGAATTCTTGTTAATTGGGTTAATTAGGAGCATCTAATGAAATGAACGAGTTTCTTTTATTTATTTTTTACTACAAACCATATCTCTAGTTACATGTTATTGTTCACAGCCTAATTTCCTTTTACATAGATTTTTCTTTTGAAAAATCCCATTTTTTCTCTATCCCTGCCCACTGACTTTTAAAAACTGAAGCAAAAATTGCTAAATAAAATAGCATATAAATATTAACCAAAAGGTTTTCATTATAAATCATAAACATACTTTCCCGATTAGTCCATGTCTTTTTTATTATCTCAAAGTTAAGTCTTTTATATTTGAAATAATTTGACCCTCAAAATCCCTATCTATTTTTCCAAATAATTTCCTCTTTTAAAACTTCTTTCCCTAATTGTCCCCTGATTTTAGTCTGCTTTTTAAAAAAGTTACTATCCAATTCTATAGATCAACCAGTCAAAAAAACATTTAAGCATCTACTATGTGCCAGGCATTGTACTGAACACTAGAAATTCAAAGGTAAAAGACAATTCCTGCATTCAGGACGAAACAAAGTGAAAACCACTATCTACAAATAAGAGATATATAAGATAAATTGTAGAAAATCAAGAAGCTTCCAGTCTAAAGGGACAGGCAACATGAAAACAAGTATGTATAAATATGATACATATACAGGATAAATTATAGACAATCAATAGACTAAAGGCAGTAAAATTAGGGAGGACTGGGAAAGACTTCTTGTACAAGGTGATATTTCAGCTAGGACTTGAAAGTGTCACAAGTAAAGCTGAACAAAAAGATAAATGAAGGCACATTTGTCCGAGCTAATAATATTTTATTATCAGGACTGGTATTATCTGAGAATAAGATGGGTCAATGGCTGCCTCAGTTTCTAACCAAAAGCCCCAAGCAAAAGGATAATTCCCTTTTTATAGATTTTGGGGAGCACAGAACAAAGAATGAAACATAGGGCTGAGGTCAACATTACTGGTTAGACAGCTGAGGCATGGAGAATAACACAAGTGACTGGAGATTGGAAATGAAGGGCTAACAACACCACCTCCTTCCTTCCTTCCTGTGCTCATTGTGTGAGTCCCATCCCCCCCCCCCCCCCGGTGGAAGCCCAGACTCTTTTGGATAGCAAACCAGACATCCTTGAAGGATAGCTTGGTGATGTAAAGCTTTTAGTTAGTACCAACTCCCTTATGGCAAGCCACATCTCCCAAGGTTAGCAGAATTCCTTGAGGCAAGAACAGAACAGTGATTAGCAAGAGAACTGGATTTCTAAATTTAACCTATTATAGGCCAAATGAATTCTGGACTAACTTCAGAGACAGAGAAACATGATTTAAGCAGTATAAACAAACAAATTAACTGTAAATAGAAACAAAGAAAATGATACAGGATCACCTTAATTTTCTCAGAAGCTAGATATGGCACTAAGAAAGATGAGGAGAAAGAATTGGCCAGACATGGGATAGAAGTAACAAATAAACTCATTTTATCCTGGATCTGTTACACTGATGGTTATTCTCCAAGTGAAATGAGTTATTTAGGAGGCAGTGAGTTCTCCTTCATTGGCCATCTTGTAACAAAGATTGTATGATCAAGTATCTATGTGTATTGTAGTGAGGATTCTTTTCTGGATATGAACTGGGCTGATGGCCATCGATGTACCTTTCAACTCTGACATTCAATGATAGGAACTGAGAGGTCATTCAGTTTGTCAGAGGACAAAACTAAGCACCCTTTTAAATTTCAATCAATCTCTTTCTCTCTCTCTCTCTCTTTCTCTCTCTGCCAATCCTGAAATCAGACGTCCACTATCACATCTTCTAACATAGATCTAGATTACAAAACAACTTCATACCCTCAACTTCTACATAGCAGAGTGGACATAAGGATATAGAATGCTGGGCTTTTAGTTAAGAAAAACCAAATTAAAATCTGGATTCAGATATTTGTTAACTTCACGATCATGAGCAAGACACTTAAATTCTGTTTCCCTCAGTTTCCTTAATAGTAAAATCAGGAAACAGCATCTACCTCGCAGGGCTGTTGGGAGGATCAAATGAGATAATATCTGTAAAGCACTTATCACAATGCCTGACACACAGCAGGCATTATAAATGCTTATTCCTTTCCTCCCACTTTGGTGGTGAAGAAGTAACACACAGTAACAGAAATCTAAATACAAACTGAATGTACAATGATTTGGGAAATGGGAACTCTGGTTGTTATTTGTGCCTTTCAGTCACAACTTTCATGACCCCATTTGGGATTTTCCTGGCAAAGATATTGGATTAGTTTTGTCATTTCCTTCTCCAGGTCATTTTACAGATGGGATAACTGAGGCAAACAAGATTGTAAGTGACTTGCCCAGCATCCTACAGGACTAGTAAGTATCTGAGGCCAAATTTAAACTCAGAAAGAGGAATCTTCTTGACACCAGGCTTGGCACTTTATTCTTTGTGCCACCTAGCTGCCCCTAATTGGTTAGTAGTGTTCATGAAAAATTAGGCTTTTGAATGAAAGTCAAAAAGCAAGGATGAAATAACAAGAAATAGAAAGGGCACCTGACCAACTGTGCTATGTTTAAAAGCAGGGAATCTTAAGAAGTAAAGAAGGCACGGAAGAATTCTATCGATTTGAAAAGACTTCCATGTAAAATTTAAAGGAAATCTCTACCACTTCTCTTTTGTTACTCACATTTCTAAGTCCTCCACACTGAGTGATAGTTAGAGACAAACACCACAAACTGTGCTTAGAACCCCATTATTTAGTGGAGGAAGAGAATGGACACTACTCTGTGGAGTCATACAGGAAACTGAGAGGACCAGGAGAATGGAGAGATTACTCTCTCCCAGAAGAAAGTCATTAGGTAGCGTCTTGCACATCAAAACACCTGATAGTAATATACAAAGATACATCAAATAAGATAATTTGGCTTTTTAGAGTGTAGGAATCACGGGCCATCACCCTAGAAAGGTAAGCAGAGGGCTTTGAATGGCAGCCTGTGGAGTCGTGTATTGTCTCAAAGATAACAGGGAACCACTGAAGTTTCTTGAGCAAAAGTGTCAAAAACCCATGCTTTAGAAACTAAGAAGCTCCTTACTTGGTTGAGAAGACCCTAGACTAGGGTAGTTATAGTGTGGGGAGAGAGAAAGTAACGGATAAAAAATATGTCAAGAGGAGAGGCAACTGGTTGGATCAGCACTGGGAGTGGGAAATAAAGAGTGAAAAATCCAGAATGACTTCAGAATTATGAATCTGAGTGACTGGAAGAACGGCAGTACACTTAATACTAGGAAATTTTCACAATGCTTTATGAATCATGTTGGGAGAACAAAAGGGAAAAACCATGGGAGAGAGAAAAAAACAGAAAAAAGAAATAAATATAAACATGTGTTGATTTACATTGAATCTCCTTAGATCTTTTTCTGGATGCAAATGGCATTTTCTGACTAAAGTCTATTGGGATTGCTTTGAATCGCTGAACCACTGAGAAGAACTGAATTTTTCTTTTCTTTTCTTTTCTTTCTTTCTTTTTTTTGCATACTAGTTTATTTATTTACTATTTTTTTACATACCAGTACAACTGATGAAAATAGATTGAGGTAGGAATTCCAGCAGGATGGTTCTCTTACAATATGGGTTGTCTTTATAGTGTCAACAATAAGTTCTTTGTAGATGATTTAAATAAACTTAATTTCACACAACACTTTTTGTAGGTTCATTTCTCTCTCCTCTGCTTTTCACGTTTTAAAAAAATTATTAGCTTTTTATTTACAAGATATATGCATGGGTAACTTTTCAGCATTGACAATTGCAAAACCTTTTGTTCCAACTTTTCCCCTCCTTTCCCCCACGTTCCTCCCCTAGATGGCATGTTGACCAATACATGTTAAATATGTCAAAGTATAAGTTAAATACAATATATGTATACATGTCCATACAGTTATTTTGCTGCACAAAAAGAATCGGACTTTGAAATAGTGTACAATTAACCTGAGAAGGAAATCAAAAATGCAGGTGGATAAAAATAGAGGGATTGGGAATTCTATGTAGTGGTTCATAGTCATCTCCCAGAGTTCTTTCGCTGGGTGTAGCTGAAGAACCAAATTTTTCATAGTTGATCATTGCACATTCTTGCTATTATTGTGTACAGTATATTCCTGGTTCTGCTTGTTTCACTCAGCATCAATCCTTGTAAATTTTTCCAGGCCTTTCTAAAATCAGTTTCTTCATTATTGTTTATAGAACAATATTCCATTTTCTTTATATATTACAACTTGTTCAGTCCCCTAATTGATAGGAATCTACTCATTTTCCAATTCTTTGCTACCACAAAAAAAGCTGCTACAAACATTTTTGCACATGTGGAAATCCTTTATGATTTCCTTGGGATACAGACCTAGTAATGGCATTGCTGGGTCAAAGGGTATGCAGTTTTATATATTCCTATAGACATACTTACAAATTGCTCTCCAGAATAGTTGTATCATTTCACAACTCCAGTAACAATGCATGAAACTTGGAAGTTCAGAAGCAGGAAGAGGCTATGATCTGGACTCAGGAAAATTCGAGTTCAAATTTGACCTCACACACTTAATAGCTGTATAACCCATGGCAAATCACTTTAATTTGTTTGCCTGCATTTCCTCATCTGTAAAATAGTGATAATAAATGCACTTATCTCCTAGGACTGTTATGAAGAACAAATGAGATAATATCTATAAAGGGCTTTGCTAACATTAAAAGAAAACATAAATATTAACTATTATTATTGGTTTGTCTGATTCTACCCTCAAAGGGAAGAATTAGAAATACTAGGAAACTGCTGAGAGGCAGTAAGAATCATAATCATTAGTTCCATCAAAGTGAAATGGACTACCTTTGGAGGTAGTGGGTTCCTTACAACTAGAAATTTCCAAGCAAAGGTAGGATGAATACCCATTATCGAGTGCATTCCTGTCTAGGCATGTTTTTGGCTCTGTGGGGAACCTACTTTAAGTTTCTAAGATTTTTATAAACAGATACTTAAAACAACATTCTGGCACTTATAGGGTTAGCCATCAGCCCTATGGAAAGCTTGGCTATCCAGAATACCTCTTCAGAAACCAGCATCACCAAATCCAATGTTTTTTTTTTTAGTCCTCATTCTCTCTGATCTTTAGCTTTTGATACTGTTGACCATTCCATCTCAGTCCCCTTCTATTTTCTTGAGATTCCCTTCCTTGCTATTTCACTATTTTTGCCTTTGATACCAACATTCATTCATCCATTTTGGGAAGTATTTTCCTTTCCTCTCATCTCTTTCATTTAATCATTTGCCAAATCAGATCATCTGACTCCCAAAATACAGACTGCTGCAGTACATTACACTGCTTCCAACACATCAATCAATAAGCATTTATTAAAATACCTACTCTGTGCCAAACACTATCTAGGTACTGGAAACATATTGCTTCTCATAGATTAACCAGCAAATATTTATTAAATGCCTATTATGTGCTAGACACTATCTAAATAATGAAGTTAAACTGCTTCTCTTAGAACAATTAATCAACAAATATTTATTGAAACACATATTCTATGCTGACACCATCTAGATAATGGAAGATTCACTACTCCGCATAGATCAATCAACAAACATTTATTAAGCACTTACTGTAATCAGACATTATACTACACATAAGAACAAAAAATGAAATAATCCTACTCAAAATAAGCTCAAATACTAATGGAGGAAGTAATAAAAATAAAAATGTTAAGTGTATATAGAATAAATACCTGGGAGGAAGAAGATTAGGAAGCAGGAAAAGAGGAAGATATAGAAAGACTTCACACAATAGATGTGGCTTAAACCCACATGTGCAAAAATGTTTATAGCACTCTTTTTTTTTTGTAATGGCAAGGAAGTAGAAATTGAGAGGATGCCCATCAGTTGGGGAATAACCAAGTAAGTTATGATATATGAAGGTAACGGAATATTATTCTTCTATACAAAATGATGATGAATTGACTGATTCAGAAAAGTCTGGAAAGACTTACATGATCTGATACTAAGTGAAATGAGCAGAACCAGGAGAACATTGTACATAGCAACCACAAGATTATGTGATAATCATCTGTGAAGGACTTGGTTTTTCTCAACAATGCAGTGACAATTCCAATACATTTGGGATGAAAAAGCCAATCACATGCAGTGAGAGCTATGGAGACTGAATATGGATGAAAGCATACTATTTTCACCTTTTTTTTTTGTTTGTTTGGTTGGGTTGATTTTTTTCTCATTTTTTTTTCTTTTAGTCAGATTTGTCTCACAGAACATGACAAATATGGAAATTCATTTAAAAAGAGTGCACATATGTAATCTATCAGATTGCCTGCTCTCTTGGGGAGGGGGAGGTAAGGGAAGGAGGGAGAAAGATTTAGAACACAAAGTTTTACAGAAATGAATGTTGAAAACTATCTTTATATGCATTTAAAAAAATAAAATACTATTGAAAAAGAAGCAGGTGAAAAAGAAGAGATAGAGATAAGGAAGTATGCATGGAGCCTAATAGGGAGAGGAGCCAAAATGTCTAATACAAAGAATAGAGAGAGCCAGTTTGGCTAGACTGAAGAAGGTAAAAGAGGGAGTAATGTACAACAAGACTAGAAATACAGGTTGAAATTTATTGTGAAAGTCTCTTAAAGCTAAAAAAGAGAGGCTATATTGTATTTTTTATCCTAGAGACATTAGAAAGTCACTGGAGGTAATCACCTAGTCTGATGTGCATTTAAGGAAAATCACTGCAGCCTACATAGGATGTATTGGATTGGAGGTGGGGGGAGAAAAAGGAAAGAAAAGACACAGAGCAAGAAACCCACAAGGAGAGTGTTTCAATAATCTAGGCAAGAATTGATAAGACCCTGAACCAGGGACAGATAGATAAAGGAGTAGAAAGAAAAAAGGGAACAGATGTAAGAAATATGAAGGTAAAAATGACAAGACTTAAATACTGATTGGATATGTGGCAGGGAAGAAAAGTAAAAAGTTAAGAATAATGCAGAGGTTACCAATCTGAGAAACTGGAAGGATGATGATATCTTTAATTAAAATTTGAAATTAGAGGAAGTTTTTTTTTTTTTTTTTTTTTTTGAGGAGGGGGACAGTTCCATCTTGGTCAGGTTGAGATTAAGCTCTTTTCAGGAAATCTGTTTGAAATATCCAAGAGAAAACTGATAATGTGGGATTAAAGCTCAGGAGAGAGAATGGACTTAACATAAACATCTGGGAGTCATTTGCAGCAAAATGATAGGAGCTGATGAGGCTACAAAAAGTGTAGAGAGAGAAGGAAGAAAGTCTAGGACAGAGCCCTGGGGAACAAACACAGTCAGAAGACAAAATATGGATTATCAGTAGCAAAGGAGACCAAGAAGAAAGTAGGAAAGCCGGCAGAAAACAGTGTCACAATCACCCAGAGAAGAGAGGTTAAAAAACAAAAAGGAGAGAGAGTATGGCCAGCAGTGTCAAAAAAGCTGAGGACCAAGAAAAGACCATCAGATATGGTGCTTAAGAATCTGCTGGGTGGAGAGGTTGAGGCTGAGATTCACTGGGTTTGGGAGTTCTCACCAGCAATAAGACTAAAGCTAACTGGAAGTCCTCACTAAGTACTGTATCAATAAGTCCATCGAGCCCTAGGAGGGGAAGGTCATGAAGCTGCCTAATGGTGATTGAACCAGTTCATGTAGAAAAGTGAAGCAGATCCTAATACTAATTGAAATGGGAAAACTTCCATCCCAATTAATATTGGGAGCTAGCCTGTTCACTGAACTTCAAGTCTAGGTGAGGAAAGGAGAAATACAGAAAGGGAGAGAAAGAAAAAAGCCAGATTGCAAAGAATTATGCTAAGAGATAAAAGAAGTAGTAGGGTTTAGTCAAAAGTTTTTAAGAATGGGAGAGAGTTGGGCATACTTGATAGTAATAAGAAAAAGGTATAATCTGAGAAAAAGAAGGAATTATTGAAAACTGTCCAGCAAACTGCTGGAGAAGACAGAGTTATTAGATAATAATAGCTATTTGGCTTCCAGAAAGAACTATATTTAAATACCCTGGTAATTCACCCTTTTGTTTTAAAAAGTCTTCTCCCCCAGTCTCACAAAAGTAATAGGTTTGTTTCTAATTTCTAGAATTGAGCTAGGGAGGAGGAAAGATATAGAACATATTTCATAGGACTCCATTTGGTTAATGAGAAATAGCCACTATGGTAAATTAAAGGGGTCGGGGGAAAATGCCTTTCCCTTACCTTTCTGCAAGTGAGGAGCAGTTGATTGGATGCATGCCAGAGACTATACCTGAAAACTAAGGAACAAAGCAATACACATATAAAGGTGAGGTGTTCAAAGTGCTAAATTCACTTTGTTTTCTCTGCTGTTAATTGGGAGCTTAGTCAAGGGAATTATATTCTCCATTGTCCATTCAACAATTTCCTTACCAGTTTTTTCCTCCAAGACAGTAAAAAGAGAAGAGGTCTAAGAGAAGAAAATTCAAAGGACCCTATCATCCTCCAGGCTATGGGTTAATCACTCCACCTGCACTTGAGGGCCTTTTCTTTAAATGCTTATGTCTTTCTATGATAGTTTTATATTACAAATAAATAGTATCATTATTGTCCACATGGTAGAGTTTATGAATGCAGAAAGTCAGAGTGAGGTGGATGAGGGAGAGGGTAGAGATGGCTCAGCAGAAAATAAAAATCTTCTAAAGGGATAAGATATGATTCCCCTCCCAGTAAAAGATTGGGTTGAGTACCAGAGCTTAAGAGGGAATCTGATATTTTTATAACTTCTAGGAATGGTATTCCTAACCTAGACCTACAAAAATAATACAAAGAAAGGGCCAAGGGAATCAGGAGTTATTACTGTTTCTGTTACTGTTCCTAGTCTTGACAAGGCAGCTTGATGCCCCTGGTACATATACCCCATGGGTCTTTTGTTTGGAATAAGATATCCCATACCTCCTCAAGCAATTATAATAGAATGTTGTCAGGAGCTGATAAAGCCTATAAAAGATAGGGTAGCATAATCTTTGGATATAAATTCAGTGTCATCCTGATTTATTCTTTTGTAGATGATGCAAACAAATCTGACATGTATCTATCACAAGATCATTTTCCTCCTCTCCCCCAATTGTCTGAGTCAGGATGGAGGGCAGTTATTTTAATGTTTAAGTAGGAAAATATGGTTGGAATACCAAAGTTTGCCAGTCAACAATTAGGCTCCCTGAATTTTCTGATTAGCTGAGAGTGAACTTGTGATTGCATAGCAAGCTTGGATAAGTTCTGTTCTAAGTGCCCCAGTGGACAAATACAAAAATATGTGGAGAATGTTCAGGAAAGAAAGAAGTCATTCTCATTCTGAGGAAATTGTTTTAGCTCCTACAGGAACCTAAGATAACTTAAGGGATTAATAAATTTGAGTAGCACCCAATTTGTAACGCGTAATTTATTTTTTGTGCACTTTGTTTTAATTTATCCTTGAATATTATTTAATTCAATCTCTTTCCCTTGTGATCCAACCTGAGAAACTACATGATTATGTGCCGTGCATAGCAGTACAAAGGAAACAAGTATTTATGAAGTGACTATGTGTCAGACACTATGCTAAGCATTTTACAAAACTATCTCAAGATCCTCCTAATTGTAGGAGATAGATGCTTTTATTTACTCCATTTTCCAGGTAAGAAAACTGAGGGAGACATAGGTTAAGTGAATTGCCCAGGGTCATATAGGTAGTAAATGTCTGAGAGTGTATTTGAATTAGTTTTTCTGATTTCAAGTCTAGCCCACTATCCACCATACCACTTAGCTATTTCTAAGTGAGGAGGAAAAAAAAAGTTGAGTTCTAGGATAAGGAACCATAGCATTGGAAGAGAAGGAAGAAAATTTATCTATCAGAGAATGAGCAGGGCAGTTCTCAGAACCCATGAAAAAAAAAGCTAGCTCAGAAGCCAAGGCTAGTACCTCAAACCAACAGTTACACATGAGAGGTTTAGATTATAGTAACAAAGCCGCTTTAGGCCAAGACCAGAATTCCTCTGGTTCAGTTCTAGGAAAAGAGCCAATTTCCCCAGGAATCTGAAGTCTTCAACATGGCTTAGATTTGGGCCAGATTCCTTCCAAGTTCACCAGACTATTGCTTTTAAAATCCATCTTTTTCCTCTTTAAAAGAAAATGGAACTCTGCCCATATCCAGTTCAGTGATGTTTCTCATTCTTCATGATTCCTCAGAGATCAACCCCAGGCAGTCAGTATTTACATCCCCAAAGTTCTTTCAGTTCTCTCTGACAACCTCAGTCTGGGACAATAGCAATATATTTTCTTACTATTTCTTTGTTTATCTTGACTTTCTGTTTTAATCTTTCCAGTAGGAAGATAATTCTTTTTGAGAAAAGAAATCAGAATTTAAATAGAAGGAGTAAAGTGTAATGGGAATGTAATCTGGCTTCCATCCTAGCCTGAGGTAGTCTTGTATGCAGCTGTGTATGGAGGAAATATGAATCGTGATTGGCAAAAGGAATGTTGAACACAAAGATGCAGACACTCTTGTTCCAGACACTCTTCAGAAGAGGCACTTAAACAGAGGATTCTCCAGAGAAGTGGTAAAAAGAAAAAAAAAGTTTTGGAATGATGGTGATTCCAGGAAAACCAATCCCATAATGTCCCTTGACTTGCTTTTTTCTCTAGAGACTGTTGAGAATGGATCTCCCTCTGGATGAGACTGTGTACTTTCTTGGTTTCAGCTGAGATTTGATCTCATGTCCAACTGTAAAGCTCATTCACTCATGCATATTATTTGGTAAATTCCAATTTGTATAACACATTTGATTTCTGTTTGCTGAATTGCTTGGATAAATAGGCTTATTTGATATTCACTATTTGTGATGGTCTTTTATTAACCAGATGGTAAGTGCTTTAAGCTAAAGGCTGCTCTCTCTCTTAAGAGCCATTAAGCAAGAGATGCTGAACCATCATCTTCTGGACTACCAATATTTGAGTGTGGCAAATAAGTATGACTCTAGCGTAATATTCCTCTTAGAAACTGAGAGAAAAAATGCCCAACCTCAAAGGCCCTCCTGGGACTGGCCTTTCCCTTCCCTACAGCTAGCATGTTGTTATTACAGGTATAGCATTGGGCTCCTCCACCAAAAACTGACCTCAGATCTTATTCATCTATGCCATCCTTGAGCCATGTCTCTATATTAAGACAAGACATGTGGTGTGAATCTTGCTGCTTCTATTCCTTACACATGTGACTCTGGAGAAGTCCTTAGCCTCTGGAGTTCAGTTTTCTTATTTATAAAATGAGATGATTAGACCTCTAAGATCTCTTCTAGTTCTACATCTTTTAATCTTATGGCTGTTGAAGAAAATTAAGAATTGGGAATTTGGAACAGAATCTAAAGACAAATATATAAACAGAAAATGCTATGCAACTGGATAGAACTAAGGGTAAAAGAGGGCCCTGGATGGTTTTCATTCTAATTAAGATGCTATTTGTTAACTACTATATTTATTAGTAATTAGCAGAAGTAACATTTTGTAAACTCCCAGAATCACTCTGTAGCCCACCAAAAATTGTACATGAAAGACACTTGTCCCAACTTTTATCCCTTAGAGTCCATAATTCCCCTCAAAGTTCATGTCATAAATCACCTCCCACATGAGGTCTTTGCTGATGATCATATGCAAGAAAAGGGATAAGAGTAAAACCCCAAATGGAGCTAGGCATATCCGTTTTGCCTTCATAGGGAAGGCCATGTTTTCCCTATGAATAATCAGGAGCTACTGGTTGGTTTGCCATGACTACGGACTATGCCATCACTCCTGGTGACTGAATCCCTCTTTAGGCTATAATGGATGAGGAGGATACGCATCCAGACTCCTTTGGGATAGCTGCTTTGCTGGGGTGCAATCCATACCAAAATCCTTTTGGATTTCTAGCAAGAGTGCAGTAAGTTTCTTTCCCCTCGTCAGCACTAGCAGTTAAGGTGACTTTGAAAAGATGGTAGAGAGAACACGTGCTTGCCTAAGAATGTCTGAGACCGCAGTCTATGTCCTTAAGTCCTTAACTGCCTCTTCTATCATGAACATCAATGTCAAAAACCTCATGAGTTCAGCAACTGGAAATAGCTAGAAGGCTGAAACATCAACATACAAGGAATCCCAGAAAAAAACTGTCTTAAGTTTGGATTCAGAGGGTCTGAGTTCAACTCTACCAATAAACTCCCTGTGGGACAACTTTAGAAGGATTGATCTCTAAGCCCTAAGTCACACTGAGCACTTAATGCAGTCTCAAACTTCTTTATATGAAAAGAGAAAAAAAAAGGGGGGGGGGAGGATGAAAGGGAAAGAGAAGGGAAGGGTAAAAAGGGGAAAAGAATTAGAGAAGAGAGGGAAAGGTAAGAGGGACAAGGGAGAGGACAGGCTAAGGGAAGCTGAAAGAAGAAGGGAAAGGGAAAGGAAAAAGGAAGAGAAGGGAAAAGGGAAGAAGAAAGGGGGAAGACAGAAGGGGAAAGAAATAATAAAGGAACAGGGAAGGGGTTAGACATAGAGACCAGATGATCTTCAAGACTATGAAACATCAATAGCAGAAACTATAAAGAAAGTGGGTGTGAAAGACTAAATTACTCATATCACAATAAAACCATTGTAATCTTGCCTCATTAAACATTATAAGGAGAGGTCATTTCAGAATTCAAGGACTCCACTTTGGGTGAGGCAGTCTAAACTGGCCCATTTGGGAGAGGCACATTCCCAGTCACATAGGATTAAGAAGGAACTTCATGAGCTATCTTCAGAAACCACAAATTTTCTTTGGTAATGTTAAGTAATCCAAGTAGATAATTTGGATGGATAATAAATGAAAATCTTAATGCCAATTATAACAAGCACATTGTGCTGCTCCTTTTGAGCAGGAATCATTTCATTCTTTATACTTCTATCACCAGCCAAAGCCCAATGCTTGGGCATAACAGTAGTGCATAATAAATATTTGTTGACTGATCTGACTGCTAGGTACTGGAGAACAAAGAAGTGGACAAGACAATCCTCTAGCTTGAAGGACTGGTTCTGCCATATACTATTAGTATGATACTGGGCAAATCACTGAACCTCAGTTTCTTCATCAGGAAAAAGACAGGGTTAGATTAAATGGCCTCTGAGGTCCTTTCTAGATCCTGTGAAATCCAGGAAGCAAGAAGAGGAAAATATTGTGGAAAACACTTGTTCAAAAGTCAAGGAAGGAAAAAACAAGTTATTTGTACTAAAAGAATAGAGAGAAGAAATAGATGAGTTTGGGAACAAATGACAAATGTGGCATTGAGGTATGATACAGTAATTACAGGAAATTTTTGTTTGTTTTTACAAATTTATTTATTTTTAATACAGCTTGCTTTGTGAATCATGTTGGGAGAGAAAAAATCAGAGCAAAAGAGAAAAACCATAGGAGAGACTTAAAAAAAAAAAAAAAGAAGCAAACATACATGTGTTGATTTACATTCAGTCTCCTTAGTTCTTTTTCTGGATGCAGATGGTATTTTCTGTCCAAAGTCTACTGGGACTGCTTTGGATCACTGAACCAGTGAGAAGAACCAAGTCTTTCATAGTTGAACATCGCACATTATTGCTTGTTATTATGTTCCATGTATTCCTGGTTCTGCTTGTTTCGCTCAGCATCAGTCCTTGCAAATCTTTCCAAACTTTTCTAAAATCAGCTTGTTCATCATTTTTTATAGAACAATAATATTTCATTATCTTCATATACCAAACTTGTTCAGCCATTCCCCAATTGATGGGCATCTACATCACAGGAAATTTTAAAGATCTAAACCAGCTATCTCTCACTCTTCTGTCTCTCTCTCTCTCTCCTATTCCTCTGGATCTCTTCCAAAACCAGAGGTTAATAAAATCTTGGCTTGCCTTGGTGATACAGGATCACTGATTTTTAAAAGCTGAAAGAGATCTAAAAGAAAAACCATCTAACTTTTTATTTATCATATAAAGAAACAGGCTTAGTGATAAGGTGACTTGCTCTGGATTATATAAATCATGTGGCAGAAGCAAGATTCAAATCCAATCCCTCTAATTCCAGATTTTTTCCACCATATACTAATGCCTTAATGATAACTTTGTTCTTCAAATGGGAAGAAACAACACAGAATTGCTATTTGGGATCTAATTCTGACTAACTAGGAAGAAACTGGCTGCTAAAAGAGAAATAATGGAGTTTCTGGGGTGGTGGAGAAGGGAGAGTTTCCACTATATCACAGAGTTTGTGATACAGGAGAAGAAAACCAGACATAGTATGACACAACACCTTGATTTTTTAAATATATATTTTATTTTATTTTATAATAACTTCATATTGACAGAATCCATGCCAGGGTAATTTACAACACCTTGATTTTGCAGAAAGAAGTTTTTTAAAAGGTACAGAGTAAGGATAGGTATGCCGCATGTACTAACATTCTCTAAGAGCAGTTGGCCCGGGGAGGGATGGGAAGCTCTCAAGAATGAAATTCTGATAACATAAGACCACAATGCACTGTGTGGACAGTGATGTCTGTCAGCACCAAATTTTGAGATTCACATAAACCCATATGATGAGATTGAGGAAAGCAGTTGATACCAAATATTGGGGTTCACTCGTGTAAAGAATTCCCAATGACTTTTCTCTTTGGCAAAAGGTAGATTTATTTAGGAGAAGAGGCTACAGACAAAATGAGAAGGTAAAATAGACGCGAGGAGTAATAAATATGGAATAGTTTTGGGAGAATATGGAGATAGAAAGGAAAAGGATTTTTAACAATTAACAATGGAAAAAACAAGTTCCCTAGTGGAACTCAAAATTAACCAGAAGAAAGGGAATACACTATGAGGTGGGAGTATGTCTGTAACTAGCAGCTAAGTCCACAGAAGAGTTTGGCACCCTAAAAGAGCTAGTTAGCAATAAGAAGAAAGACAACATGAGATGTGATGGGGGAAAGAGAAGAAAGACTCCATAAGACATGGAGAGTTGGCAGACTGACCCAAAAGGGATTAAGCAAAGATTCCTGTTTCATGGACAGATTTATAGGGAAAATTTCACCTCAGGGTTTGACATAACTTGGCTTTCTGAATGGATACACTAAGGTGAGGTTACCTAAGACCTCTATAGGGATAGGACTGTAAGACTGAACTGAGTCCCATCAATGCCCTTCCCCCTACCTGCCACAGGGAATAATTTTATCAGTACTGCAGACTTCCTCTGCCAATTCCACCGAGTAGCCCAGGACATCTTTACATAGCAGGTCCTTATTAAACATGTTTGTTTAACTGAATTCTTTTTAAAATTAAAGCTTTTTATTTTCAAAACATATGCATGGATCATTTTCAACATTCACCCTTGCAAAACCTTGTGTTGCAATTTTTTCCCTCCGTTCCCCCCACCCTCTCCCCTAGACCGCAAATAATCCAACATATGTTAAACATGTACAAGTCTTCTATATATTTTTCCATAGTTATCATGCTACACAAGAAAAATCAGATCAAAAAGGAAAAAAAAAAAGAAAACAAAACAAGCCTACAACAACAAAAAAAGTAAACATGCTACTCTCTCTGGATACAGATGGCTCTCTTCATCACAAAGCCATTGAAACTATCCAGAAACATCTCGATGTTGATTAATTAGAACTAATCTTCATATAATCTTGTTGCCGTATATGATGATCTTCTGGTTGGGCTCATTTCACTTTGTATCAGTTCATGTAAGTCTCTCCAGGCCTCTCTGAAATCATCCTGCTGACTGTTTCTTATAAAACAATAATATTCCATCACATTCATAACCATAACTTATTGAATTAAATTCTCCATGTGGGACTCACTACTTATATGACTTTGGGCAAGTCACATAATTACTATTCTGGATTTCAGTTTCCTCATTTGTAAAATGGAGTTATTTTAGAAATTCTCTAAGGTTCCTTCCAGATTTAAAGCTTAAAACTCTGGGTTGAGATACTTTTTTTTTTTTTTAAACACCTACCTTTTTTTCTGCCCCTAACATAAGACTCTTGTGAACCCTTACAAATGACATGGCCAACTTGGACTTGATTTCTAGGATCCCTTTCAAGCTTTAACATTCTATAAAGAGTCCTCCAGAGCTTCTTTTAGCTGCAGAATGGGAGAAGTGCAAGCAAAGAGGTAAAGTGGACCTAGGCAAAGCCTGGGCTTTGCCTCAGGCATCACTAGGGAACCTCCTCACAGACTGTAGTTGCACGTACACCAGGAGGATGCAGAAAATAAAGCACTAGATGTGAACTCAGAAAGACCTGAATTCAAATCCTGATTCAGACACTTACTGGCTCTGTGAGCTTGGGAAAATCATTTAACCCCAATGCCCTGCAAAAACATAAAATAATAACATAAAAGCAGAGTAAATTGCTTCAATAAGTAATTCATTTCTGACATATACCAGAGCAGCAATATGGTCTGAGAGAAGCCTCTAACTGCACAGCTCTCCACTTCTTTTCTACATCTCTCTGTATCCCACATATCACAAAAATGTTCCCAGGAAGCTTAGGGGTCATTAGTTTTTGAAAGGCCACTTATACTTGAAATAGGTCTATACTGTTCTTTCTTATTTTTAATTTAAAGTATTCACAACATTTCAGTTTTAAGGGTTACTACCAAGTCCAACCTACAGCTGAAAAACAAAATTCCCCACAACATATCTAAACAAGTAATCTTCCAGCCCTAGTTAGACATCTAAAAAAAAAAAGTGGAATCCATTATATCCTAAGGAAGCCCTTGTGGACAGCAAGCTTTCAGTCTAAATTTGTTTCTTTGCAATTCCATCCCAGGGGTGCTCTCAAGCACAAAAAAGTCTGACCTTAGCTCTCCAGACAGCCCTTCAAATGCAAGATGATAAGCAATCACTCATTCTCCTCTTTATATGTAAAGAAAAGGAGGAAAAACTCCTTTCACTCATCTATACTGCTCAACATAATTTTATCCTACTTGTGGCTAGTATTACTAAATTATAAATGAACAGAAGCCTTCCTCTCTTGCCCACCCCCTCCAAGGTCAACAAACTTTCTAAAAGAGAGCCTCTTTGTATGTCCTACCTGAGGGTATCTCCTCCCCTGACTCATTTTGAACCATGGTTTTTAGAGAGGGAAGCAGATTGCTGGAGGTAGGTTTTTGGCAAATAGTCTTAGTAGTGAAGTGAGAAGAGAGCTGATGACATCAATGTCGGTTATGGAGCCCAGGTGGGTGAAGGGCTGGCAAACTGGTAGGGATGCTACGGCCTGCAGAGAGCACTGGGCACAAGTCTGAAAGTAAGAAATACTAACCATTTGGAAGTAGGATGAGGGATGCAATTTCAAGCTGGCAAGATAAGAAAGATAGTAAATAGAGATTTCAGGGAATATGGAATGATGGGCCAATATTGCCTTTCTGTCTTCCTTTCCTCTGGTACTCTCTGAAACTTCACCTTAGACATTTAACTAGCTGTGTGGTACTAAGCAAGATACTTTTAACCTCTGTTTGCCTCAGTTTCCTCAATTATAAAAATGTGGATAATAATACCACCTCCTTCCCAAGGATATATGAGGATCAAATAAGATATCTGTAAAACACTCAGTATATTTCCTGGTACTTCTTCCACCCTTCCCTATAAGAAGGCTAGTTAATCAAAGGTAATTCTAAATAGTGAAATATAGAAGAGTATATTTTGAGTAGGAAGGGCATTCCACATTCTTATAATTAGTGAACCAGGAAATCAAATAATGGAATCAATATTTTTAATAGCAGGCAATTTCTTACCATTATAGGTATTTCCTTAGCCCAATGTAAATGGCTCAGCCCTATTAGGATCCTTCTTTCAAAAAATATGGCTACCACTTTGCAAACTGGCTGGCTTAGCTGATAATAAGAAATACAAATTAAGAGGTGATTCAGGCCAATTTCAATAAACTTGTGATGAAGAAAGCCATTTGCATCCAGAAGAAGGGCTATGGAGACTGAATGTGGATCACAACATAGTATTTTCACTTTTTTTTATTTGCTTTTTTCCCTCATTTTGTCCTTTTCTGAGCTGATTTTTCTTGTGTAGCATGATAAATGTGGAAATACACGTAAAAGAATCACACATGTTTAACATATACTGGATTACTTGCTGTCTAGTGAAGGAAGGTGGGAGTGGGAAAGAGAAAAATGTGGAACACAATGTTTTGCAAGAATAAATGTTGAAACTATCTTTACATGTATTTTGAAAATAAAAAGTTATTGTTAAAAATACAAATTGGGTATTTAAAAATTTATTTTTTAATTAAATATCTTTGAGCACTGAATATGTTCTATAAATTTTTGAATAGAGTTTTGATTTCATTAATTTTTAGATAACTCAATCTAGTGGATAAGAGGTTAACTTTTGATTCAAGAAAACTAGACACATACTACCTCTTTAATCATGAGTGAAAGTAACTTTAAGCCCTCGTTTCTCTAAATAATTCTCTAAGACTAAGGGCACGTTTGCCAAATGCATTAATAGATGGAACTACTATACTGGAAGTTCTCTACACTGTTGGTCTCAGACTCCAAAAAATTTCAAAATGACAAAGGATAGTGAGATAAATATTTCTATTCCTCAAAGTCAGACCTTGGAACTCCTTTCCATCTTTTCTACACTAGTCCTGGAACCAACATAAGGAAAGTTATAAATGGAATATTGAAATATATTATAGAAACAAAAGATAATTGCATCAAAGAAAACAACAATGAGAATTTTTTTTAGAAGCAACCAAAGAAGTATTTAGGAGAAATTTTCTATCTTTAAACACCTTTATCAACAAGGGGAGAAAAGAACAGATCAATGAACTGGACATGTAATTGAAAACAAACAAAAAACTATAGAAAAGCATTAAGATAATAAATTCTAACAAACCACCAAAATCAAAATTCTAAAAACTAATGAGATTTAATGCAACTGAAAGCAGAAAAAAAATTGAATAAAGAAAATTAGAAAGTGATTTTTAAAAATCATAAGAGTAACCATTTAGCAATTTAATTTTCTTTTTTTTTTTTAAATAATAACTTTTTATTGACAGAACCCATGCCAGGGTAATTTTTTAACAACATATCTCTTGCGCTCACTTCTGTTCTGATTTTTCCCCTCCCTCCCTCAACCCCCTCCCCTAGATGGCAAGCAGTCCTATATATGTTAAATATGTTTAGCAATTTAATTTTCAAAAAAAGGGGGAAAAGCTGAAAAACAAATTGCCAGTATCAGAGTTAAAGAAAATTCACAAATAAAAAATTAAAATTGACAACTTAAATGAAATACTGGATTTTTGTACAAAAATTAATGTGTTCAGACCAATATAAAAAATAAGACAATTTAAATAAGCTAATCTCAGCTGACAGGTGACAAAGTGGATAGAGTACCAGGTTGGAAGGCAGAGAGCCTTTCTTTCTGAGTTAAAATCTGGACTCAGACACTTATTAGCTGAATGACCTTGGATAAGTCACTTAAGCCTGTTTGCCAAAGTTCCTCACCTGTAAATTGAGCCAGAAAAGGAAAAGTAACTCTAATATCTTTGCCAAAAAAATCCCAAATGGGGTCACATAGAGTTCACAACTGAAAGAAATGAACAACATCACAACAAAAATCTCAGAAAGAATGGTATTGGGTTATAAGGAGTAATAGATTTTTTTGTCAGTAAAGGCTCATAAGAAGTGATGCAGAAACTTATCTGGTGAGGAACAGAAAGGTAGATTAGCAGAACAAAGTACACATACAATGCACAGTAATAAATGATTGTAGCAACCTTGGCTTTGACAAATGTAAAGATTTAAACTCTGGGAATAAAAATATATTATTTGGTAAAAAAAAAAAATTGTTACGAAAACTGGAATTTAGTCCAGCAAAAATTGGGTATAGTCCAGTATCTTACCCCATTTATCAAGATAAGGTCAAGAATGATACATGACCTATATATAAAGGGAGAAATCATTACCTATCAGATTAATGAATAGGTAAAGAAACTTATAATTAAGCAAAAGTGAGCATGGTGAGATGTAAAAGGGAAATTTTGATTATATTAAATGAAAAAGAGTTTGTACAAATAAAACCAATGTAGCCAAAATTAGAAAAAAATAAAATTGGGAGACTTTTTTTTTAATAGAAAAATTTTCAGATAAAGGTTTCAATCTCAAATATATGGAGAATTTTGTTAAATTTTTTACATTGTGAATCCATTCTCCAATTGATAAATGGTCAAAGGAAAAGGCAAATTTTTGATTAATAAATTTAAACTATGTATATATATATATATACATATACATATATATATATAAATAAATATTCCAAATAATTATTGATCAGAGATATGCAAATGAATACAACTTTGAGATCACATCTCATACCTATTGGAGTGACTAATATGATAGAATTGGAAAATGACACTAAAAACCTGTTGGTGGAACTGTGAACTGATCCAACCATTTTAGAGAACAACCTGGAATTTTGTCCAAAGAGTTATAAAAGTGTCAATACCCTTTGATACAGAAATACTACTATTAGGTCTATTTCCCAAGGTGATCAGGGAAAAGAGATAGAACTTCCATGTTCTAAAATATTTCTAGCCGCTTTCTTTGTGGTGGCAAAGAAGTGGAAATTGAGGGAATGGCCACCAAGTGGGGAAAGGTTAAACAAATTTTGGTATATAGGTATGATGGCATACCACTATGCTGTAAGAATTACGAGCTGGTTGATTTTAGAAAAACATGGAAAGACTTGCATGAAATAATGAAAAATGAAACTAGCAGAACCAAGAGAATGCTTTATAAAGTAAGAGCAATATGGTTTGAAAAACTGAATGATCATATTATGCTGAGTATTATAAATACTCAAATCAACCACAAAGCATCTATGAAAGAAGATGATATCCATCTCTGGAGACAGACATGATAAATAAATATATAAATGGTATGTTTTTACTTCTGTTTATAAATCTCTGTCAAATGATAACCTTCTCTAGTATAGGATTGGAGGGGAAAGTGACAGTTTGGAATTTAAAATGTAATAAAAAAATTTAATTTTTTTTTAAAGAAATGATACAGAGGTGAAAAGGTTATGACAAAACAACACTATACACAATGATTTATCAAAACACTTGGTCAAACACAATGGTCAATATAAACTTCATTTTATTGAAATTAAAGCGGAAATCCTCTCCTTATTATTAATAGTTGATCAATTATTCTCTGGGGAACGTACCTCATGAGAAGTCAGAACTTTTGTTGGAAAGTATGTGTCATATGGAGAGACAGTTTGGAATAGTAATGAGAACTAGCCCCAGAATCCTTGGATCCTGAGCAAATCATTTATCCTTTAGTGCCCAGGCAATTTTGTGTGATTAGGTACCAATTTCCAGAGATAGAGTTTTCTCACCAGCATTATCCTAGACCAATGAAATCAGATCTCTTTGGAAAAAATAAAAATTAATTTGTTGTCTAAAAACAAAATGTCAATTCATTTGTAAAAATCCATATTCAAAGTGAGGATGACTGGCTCCAATGACAATATCCAATTTTGACAAAAAAAATGGTTATTGGAGTATAAGGAGGGAGGTAAGTTAATTAATTAAAAACAATTAATTAGATAATGATAATAACTAACACTTAGATGGCACTTTAAGGTTTGCACATTGAATATATTAACTCATTTGATTCAACTCCATTTGTTTGTAGGAAAGTGTTATTCTTGAAATCTGATAGTAAAAAAATTTCCCATCACCTCTTGGAAGGATTCAAGATAAAACTCAAAGGTCGGGAAAGAAAAGAATACCTCAGAGGAAACTTCAGTTGCTCACTCGATAGGAAGTAAGGGGAAAACACTAGCCATAGTTATAAATGCCTATCCCTCCATTTATAATCCTCTTTCCTTTCTTTACCTTTTAGAAAACCACACCTACTCTCTCCTACATCCATCTGTCAATTTCTGTTTGTTCGCCAGTCAAGAGTCCCAATCTCTTCTTAACTTTCAGTCTTTCCCTCTTTAGTTCCAAGAATCCCCACCTCCCCTCCTACACATTCTGTCTAGCACACGTGGCTCGTTTACTTTTTAAACTAGAAAGCATGAACTAAATTAAATTCGTTTTTACTGCCATAACAACTAGCCCAATTTAACCTCTTAACGCATTAGGACCAACTGAATATTTATCCTCCAGGAAAGCCAGGCCAAAAAAACCGTGACAACTGTACTGTACTGTAGTTATCCTTTCTACACTGGGAGATGAAGGGGTTAGAGTCACAGCTCCCCTGAGATCTAGGAAATTCACTTAAATTTTTTAGTCCTCCCTCCATACCAGAGAAGACAGCTGATTTTTTTTTTTATGGTGTGTTTACTGTATCATAATGTAAAGTTGAAGATAAGTATTTGGTCACATACTATATGTAAGTCAATGTTAAAAAATACTATACGCATATTTTGTGCATTTCTGAATTTCTAACCTTTTTCTGTTTCATCTACTAACATTCATATGTGGTCTGCAGTTTCCTTAAAACTCTCCCAAAATTCCTATTTCTTATGTCAACTTCTGATACATCACAAGAGCAACACAGAAAGTCACAATGTGGAAGGGATAACTAATGACCTCCTCTCTCAGACAGAGAACACAATACAAAAAAGTTCTTAATTTGTCTATAATTTGTTTTTTGTTATCTGTCCTTACTTTGGTTTTTGTTTTTTCAACATTTTGATAATGGTACTTCATAGCTGGTTTTCTTTGTAATCATATATATTTTACCTTATGCATTTAAAAACATTAAACAGTTTCACTAAACAGCCAAAGGTAGGGGAGGAGGGCAATGGAACAAAAAAAGTCAGGAATCCTTGTTCTAGTCCCTAAACTGAAGTGTCTAAATGTCCTGGGTAAAGGACTGGCCCAGTCCGAAACTCCAAGTTCATATCTAGTCCCCAAGTAGGTAAGAGATATGCAAGATTCCTGGGATTGAGCAAGACAATAATCTCAAAGGACTCAGGATGAAAAATGTGATACACATCCAAAGAACCAGGGAATCTGAATGTAGATCGAAGCATATTATTTTAACATTTTTGTGGTTTTTCCTTTTCTTCTGTTTATTCTTTTACAACATGACTAAATGGAAGTGTGTTTAACTTGACTGCACATGTAGAACCTAAAAAAAATTCCCAGGATACAAAATTTAGCATCTCAAATTTCTTGAGGAAATGTTCAGTTGATGTTGTTGGTAGACCATCCAGGTAGCTTAAAGGTAAGTCTTATTCTTCTGAACTGTATTAGGAGCTAGAGATACAAATGAATGAAACAATTTCCATTCTCAAGGAGTTTATGTTCTAATGAGAGAGCCAACAATTATATATACGTACAATAAATATAAAGAGAAAAAAACAAAATAATTAAAACACAATCTATGTTTAGGAGGTAGAGCCTTACCAGGCATGGTGGCGTAGGGCTGGGAAAGGATTTCAAGGAGAGGCTTGATGCTCAAAATACTGCTAGAGATGTTTTGAAAAAAAGCAGAATCCTATTAGATGGAAGTAAAGAAGAAATGCATTCTAGGCATGGGGCAGAGTCAGAGCAAAGGCATAAAGAAGATGTAAGTGAGAAATGGAGAGAATGGGAGATTTATAAGTCTACCCTGGAGCCACCAAAAGTTTTCTCTGAGATGAATAGATAAACAATGTAATGTTTTCTAAGAAGCCAACTTTATAACCATAACCTAACTTTCAACACCTGTCACCGTTTCTAAATATTACATAAATGACTGTCTGGAACCCATGCTGTAACTTTGCTGGAAGCTACAATAACTCGTGAAATATATTATGAAATATTGAAAGGCTTTTATAAAGAGCTTTTCTCACCACAACCCTATGAGATAGGTTAGTGCAAATGTTATTGCCCATTTTACAAATGAGGAAACCATGTGTCAGAAAAATGAAATTTGGGGAGGGCAAGGAGAACATGGGTGTGTCTCCATCTGGATGTATCTTCATAGGACTTGGGTGCTCAAAATCCCAGCTCCCTTAACTTACTATGTAACCATCAGCAAGGCATTTGTGCTCAGCTCCCTCTCTACAAAATGAGGAGATATAAGGTCATTTCTGGCTTTCAATCTTATGGTTTGCCTACAGCAAGTGAGAGATGGCACTCAAACTCTGGTCACTGTGTTACTCTTAAGTGAAGCATAGTGATTATAACAAAATATTTAACTTGAACCTGTCAATCTCTTGGTATTAGAAATTTAGCTTGGAGTCTTTTAGGAGTTGATACTCTGAATATGGGCAGCATAGTGACCTAGTGGATAGAGTGCCCAGCTTGAAGTCAGTAAGACTCATCTTTCTAAATTCACATCTGGGTAAGTGATTCTGGATAAGTCACTTCACTTTATTTGCCTCCATTTCCTCATCTGTAAAATGAGCTAGAGAAGGAAATGGCAAACCACTTTGCCAAGAAAACCCCAAAAGAAGCCACAAAGAATTTGACCCAATTGAAACAAGTGAACAACATTCTGAATCTTTACTGGTTAAAACAAACAAACAAACAAACAAAAAAAAAAACAGCCACAAAAACCACCTACTAGTTGGAAATTTTAGGAAATGAATGAGTTGAGAGAACTGGAGATTTATCCCTTTAAATATCAAAAACTTTTAACATTATTTTTATTCTGTACTAGACATTTTCTGTCTCTTAAGAAGAGTATACTCAATAAAATCTTTGTCGTCCTTATGAATAAGCAATTACTGTATACTGTGATATACTGTAGTGATATCCCTAATAATCTTTTGAAATTTTTAGATCTGTGTGTATTGTAACAGATCCTCAATTGCTGTGTTTTGTTTTGGTTTTAACTCTCACGTCTGCCTTATTGTTTTTTCTGTCTCCCACCCCACTGACAGGAATCACTTTTCAGTGCTAATTGTTTGTCTAATCCATCACACACCCAATCTTTTCCTAATTTAATTTACTGCATCTAATCTGTTTTAAAGGTGGAGACTAGACAATCAAGTTTTTTTGAATTGCCATGGAGCATGGCCATGAATAACATAGATGTACTTTTGTGACATTTATTTTATGTGTTCAAAACTAATTTTTTTAACTTCTTCGCTTCTGGCAGTGTTCCATATAGGTGAGATTGCTGAACAGCTGAATTTCACCTAAGCGAAGTGTTATTATATTGAGAATAATTAACAACATTGGCACTCTTAAATGAAAAGCAAAATTGCCTTGGACTTTGTTGTAGTTGTACCGCAAGTATAATGGAATGGAAGAGAATTGGAAGTGAAACTGCATGGAACAGTATATATGTCAATTTATTCAAATCTCATTAGTCTTGGGACAGTAAGTTTTGGCAAAAATTCCAGTTAGGTTAGAAATGACATAACATTTACATGTGCCTATCAATTATAAGCATCCTATCTGAGCACTGAAATAAAAATCATGGAATACTTCAGTACATTAGAGTAGGAACAGAACAAAGAGGTCATATGATCTTGACCTCCCAACAGATGGTTATATAATTCCTACTTGAATCATTTTCAGTGATAGGGAGTTCAGCACTGGCAAAAACAACTTGATCCACTGATAGATAGCATTGGTAATTTTTTAAAATTCCTCTGATATTAGGCTAAAATTATTCTGGCATGCACTTTAGGGATAGGGCAAACAACTTTTTTAAAGGGAGAATTGTTTAAAAAGACTTGGATGCACAGGAAATTCATTCAATGTAGATTCAAAAAAATGTAAAGAAGATGGAAGTATGACACCATCCTAAAACAAGAGTGTCAAGAACATTAAGGTTCAGAATCTACTAAGACTACCAAAAGATATTAAAAACTACAAAAAGGGTCTATCTCTTCCCTTCCTCTCCCCCCCTAAAGCTTTTACCATTAACTTTTTTGATCTAAATTCCATTAGAAAAAAATAGCACTAAGCAAGATAAATGGGACAATGAAATCTGATGAGGAGGAGAGTGCAGAACTATGAAATTCTTTGTTTTGCTTTTCTTTGTCAAGAAGAATAATCTTTGGACTAGAGGGGGCAAAACAAAGGTGGCTAAAAAGGGAATTGAAACTCATAGTAGGGAGCTATTGAGAGAAAAAGTGTTCTTGATGCCACCAAAATCAGACAAATTATATTCTAAGATACTAAAAAGTCTGATAGGTGAGGCTACAAAGGTTATTAGTTTGCAGTTTTAATATAAATTTAATCACCACTAGGGGAAAAAATAAATATAAAAAATAAATTATATCTCACATAAAACTTTTAGCATTTAACAAAGTAGGACAAAATTAACACATGACAAATAAGCAAAAAGGGGAGGAGGGGTAGAATTTTTTTATTATCTATTCTTAATCTAAATCCAAGAAGCTTCTCACTATATGAATATACTTAAATATATTCCCATGTATTATAATTGCTTGATATAAAAAGAACAGCTATGAATATTTTTGTATTTTTTTTTCTTATGAAGATTTCTGAGGATGGAGTCCTGATGGAATCCCTAAATCAAAGGACATGATCCTTTTTTGTGATTTCTTGCATAATGTTTTCATTAGTTTACTATCCCACCTGCAATGTATCAAAGTGTCTGTTTTCCTACATCGCTGCCAATAAGGGGATTTTATTTTACTATTTTTTGCCATTTCAATGGGTGAAAGGTAGTATCTTTGAATTTTTTTTTTTTTTTTGGCTGAAGCAATTGGGGTTAAGTGACTTGCCCAGGGTCACACAACTAGGAAGTGTTGAAAGTCTGAGACCACATTTGAACTCAGGTCCTCCTGACTTCAGGGCTGGTGCTCTATCCACTGTGCCACCTAGCTGCTCCATGACTATTATTATAGCTTAAAAAATTTGAGCATCTTTTCACATGGTAAATAAAAATGAAAGAAAAAAATGTTTAATATAAAAATGCATTCTTTCCCTGAGACAAAAAATATTATTCCCTTTTCATCCAGCTTTTAAATTATTTTTAAATTTTGATTGCTAATTCCATTAAGTTTCATGAAAGATGAAGGTTGAGAAACAGTAAAAAATGACCTCCCACCCCATAAAGCTATTTAATTTTTCAAGTAGTTTTTATTCTCCATTTGTTTTAAATGACTGGAGAGGGCAAATACTTATGAAACACTTTTCATATAAATTTATATAAGCTTCATATAAACCTATATAATTCATCTTCTATTTTTGGATCCTCTATTCTATTCTACATAAAACTATTATTTTTTAGTATCAGTTTTTTTTAATAAGTATTGCTTTATAATTCAATTTGAAATCCAATAGACCTAATTCCCCTTCAACTATTTCTCTTTTCCATAGCTCTTGATATTTTGAGGTTTGCTTTATTCCTGCCATTGTTTGGTGGACCCCGATTTCCTAGGTAACTAATCTTTGCTACCTAGCAAAATTATATGCAAAGAAGATATTTTAACTTCTTCACTGCCAGTGAATATTACTCTTTTTCATGTCCAATAATTGCTAAAACTATTTCCAAAATCATGTTACTATGTTAGGCAAGACTGAACATCCCCGTTTAGCACCTGTTTTTAATAAGAGTGTTTGTAGTGTTTCTCTATTGTATGTAATATTAGTTGAGGTTTTAAATGCATATATGTTATCATATTGCAGAAAAATAAAACCTGTTTCTATATTTTAAAATATATTTAATCTCAGTTATTGAAGGTTTTCTCTAAATCTAATTAAATAATCATAAAAGGCTTCATTCTTTTGGTTTGTTTGTTTGTTTATATGACTTAAGAATGTAACCTGAGATTGTAGCTGGGCCTTTGAATAAGACTCTTCTCATTGGTGGATTGAATGATTACTCAATGGCTCTTTTCCTTGCTTCGGGGCAGAGTTGGTGAGAACTTGGGAGAGAAGATTCCTTTCCAGGCTTGTGGCTCTGAGAGAAGACACAAGCAGTTCCAAGCTCTCTTCAGAGAGAGGCCTCTGGAGGGAGAAAGACTTTGGAAAGAAGCCAACATGTACAGGAGCCAGAACCCAGACTTACAGTATACTGATTGTTTTCCTGGTATTGAAGTGTTCCTGACTTCCATTTATAAATCCTATAGAGATAATTCTTTTAATGTACTGCTGTGTTTTATTTAATATTTTTGTGTCAATATGTATCAATTATACTAGACTAGGGTTTTCTTCTCAGCTCTGTCTTTGCTTGGTTTCAAAGCCAAAGCATATTTGCATTCTAGGAGTTGGGTAACCTACTGTCTATGTTTTCAGGCTTTGCCTGTTGTTTGCTTGTGAATCCAGCTGGATCTGGTATCTCTTTTTTTCAGGGCAGCTTTTCAATGGTCTCTTTGACTTCTAAAGTTGGATTATTTAGGTTAACAGATTCTTATTTCATTAGTTTGGGTATCTTAAACTTCTGCTTTTATCTAGAGTTTCAAATTTATTAGCATATTGTTTAATACAGTAATCTCTAATAATTTGTCTAATTTGGGTAATGGTTTTTCTTGCTTCTTTATCATATTAAAATATTAATGTTTTTAAAATAGCAAATCAAAATATTAACAAAATTAAACCCAAACGCTAGCATTATTTGCAAGCAAAAAACACTAAAAGATTTCCCAGTAAATGTAGGGTTAAAGCAAGAATCTATGTCCTTCTTACCTCTATTATTGATATGATTCTAGAAATGCTAGTAATAACAATAACAAAAAGACTGAAATTAAAGATGAAAATTTTAGACAAGAGGCAACAAAAGTAGCATAGAAAATACATCCACAAAATTGTATTTCTATTTAACAATAACAAAAACTATTGGGAAATAATAGGAAGGAAAATCTTAAGAAAATAACTACATGCTGAGTGAAATGAGCAGGACCAGGAGATCATTATATACTTCAACAACAGTACTATATGATGATCAATTCTGATGGATGTGGCCCACTTGATGATAAATCAAATCAGTTCCAATAGAGCAGTAATGAACTGCACCAGCTACACCCAGGGAAAAAACTCTGGGAGATGACTATGAGCCACTACATAGAATTCCCAATCCCTCTATTTTTTCCGCCTGCATTTTTTATTTCCTTCACAGGCTAATTGTACACTATTTCAAAGTCCAACTCTTTTTATACAGCAAAATAACTGTTTGGATATGTATACATATATTGTATTTAACTTATACTTTAACATATTTAACATGTATTGGTCAACCTGGCATCTGGGGGAGGGGATGGGGGTAAGGAGGGGAAAAATTGGAACAAAAGGATTTGCAACAGTCAATGCTGAAAAATTACCTATGCATATATCTTGTCAATAAAAAGCTATTTAAAAAAAGAAAATAACTACAAAACTCATAAAATACTAGCAATCAAGACATATTTAAGACATAAAGGCAATTATAAAATATTCTTTAAACCAGAAGTTCTCCAGCAATATTGAAAAGATAATCAAAAACTAGTTAAGTGATTAACAGAATGACCCACCACAATTTCAAAGGGTTCAGGATGAAATAAACTCTCCACTTCTAGAAAGAGAACTAATATGTAAAAAATTAATTTTTTTCTTTGCCTTTTCTTGTGAAGGGAATGTAATGTGGGCATGTGTTTTGCATGTTTATACATATTTGTGATGGTTTTTATTTTTCCTGCCTTGTCAATGGATGGGAGAGGGAAGAGATTTAAAACTGAAAATACAATTTAATTTAATTTAATTTTTAAAAACCAGCAGTTTTCTGGAATATTACTGTGCTTTAAGAAATAATGAGCAGATTGATTTAGAAAAACATGAAAAGACTTGCATGAAATAATGAATAGTGAAATAAGCAGAACTAAAAGAACCTTGTATACAGCAACAATATTGTTCAGAGAGTGTCAACGACTAAGTTATTCTGAGTATCCTAATATTCAAATCAAATAGAACCTATAAAGAAAAATGCTATCCATCTCTAGAGAAAGAATTAATAAAAAGCATGCATAATAAATATACACACATTTATATGCATGCATATAGATGAATGCCTACATATATATCAAATGGTGGCTTTTTCTCGTGCAGGGTAGGGAGGGAAAGAAAGTGGGAAACACTTCAGAATTTAAAATATAACCAAAAAAATTAAAATAAAAATTTTTTTAAATAGTAATTTTCAACCTTTTTGGTATCAAGACTTCTTTGCACTCTTAAATTAAAATTATTGAGCTGCTCTGTTCAAAGAGCTTTTCCTTATGTGGATTATAGATATCAATCTCTACTGTATTAGATATACAATTAAATTAGACAATAAAACATCTTAGAATTATGATCACTGTTTTGATCTTGGGGAAGTCCCTAGACCATACTTTGAGAATCACTATTTTAAACAAATTTAAAAAGAATAAAATAATTGGAGGGATATTTATTGCTCATGATTTGTGAAGCTATCTAAATTAATTTATAGATTTAGTGATACAGTAGATTATTAAGGGTGTACTTTACAGAGCAAGCTAAAACAACAAAATTCTTGTAGAGGAATAAAAGATCTCAAGAGAAATCATTTTAAAAGCAGGAATGAAAGGGAAATAGGACTTCAAGACTTCAAATTTGATTACACAGCCATAAATTATTTGGTAGTGATTAAAAAGCAGAAAAATAGATAATAGAAACAGCCCTTTAGAAATAAGAAACAACTGAGTGTTGGAATGTGAATTATCCAGGACTTCCTGAAGCAGCTTACACCCCAAACCCCAAAAGAAAAAAGAAAAGTTTAGTTTAGCATCTATACCATACATTACTATCAGTTTTATATGAGGGAAAATGTTGAGATATTTTCTCAAACACGGTTTGGAGGGGAGTAGATAGAACCAAACAAACTATGGGAGATCACAAGACATAAAGGAAAGAATTTAGATTACATGAATTTGAAAGACTCTTTTTAATGAATAAAATTAATGTAGTATTAAAATAAAAAAGGAGTTGTCCATTGGTTAAAAAAAAATACCTTGAAGCATCAAATATTTCTGGCAAAGGTTTCCTATCCATGATATAGTTAACATTTAACTAGTGCTTTGAGGTTCGCAAAGCACTTTACATATATCTCATCTAAGCCTCAAAACAACCTTTTAGGGGAGGTACTGTTATTATCTCATTTTATAGATGAGAAAATTGAGTAAGAGTGGATGAATGACTTGTCACAACTATTAATTATCTGGGTTAGAATTTGAATTCAGGTCCAATTTCAAGCTCAGAGCTCTATCTGTTTGTACCACCCTGAAAACCATTCCCCAAAGGATAAATAGTAATAGAATACAACAAATAGCTCTCAGAAGAATGTCCAACTACTTTGAAAACATGAAAGAATATTACAAATAAGCAAATACAAAGCAAAACAACTTTCACCCCAAACCAGCTAATTTGCAAAAATGATAAAAGATCATATTGGTCTGTGGAAAGATATGTACATTAATATACTGTTGTTACACTTTTAACAAGTGATTGAAATATCTATAACTCTTTGACTCAGAGATCTGTGACCCAGGAAGGACAAAGGTAGAAATACTCTAAAATATTTATTGTACTTTTTGTGATAACAAAGAACTTTAAACACAGTAGGTATCCCACAAGCCGGGAAAAGCTTAACCAACTGTGAATATAACTGCACTGAAGGGAATTTATGGATATGAAAATTTCAAAGAAATGGGAGAAGATTTATGTGAACTGATGCAAAGTCCGACAAATCGGACCATTAAAACAGTATATACAATGACCATGAAAACAGAAACTAAAATAAAACCAAATGCTGTATAATTATAATAACCAAGTTGAGCTATGGAAAAAAAAAAAAAAAAAGCACCTTCCTCTCTAAAGATCTGCCTCTATGATCAGATGTGATAAAGACATTGGTTTGGTAACATTCCTTTCTTTCCTTCTTCCTTTCTTTCTCTTTGTTTTAACCTAACATTTAGGATAGGAATAAGATATATATTATCGATGAATATGATGTAAAAGGAAAAGACAAAGATAAAAACAAAAAGGGAAAAAACAATTAAGGTTTCTGAGAGGCAATTTTAATCTTGATAAAGTGTGTGTGTGTATCTTGCCTATCAATTACAGCTATCCCAAAGTAGAAAAAAGTTGCCTTGAAGAATAACCTTTTTTTCCTCCCAATGGTATAAAGAGATGAAAGAAAGAGAAATCAGAATTTTGTTCACTGAAAAAATAAAGAAAATTTAATTTTAATAAATCACTTTATTTGCTTATATTAAATATTAATTATAATTATATTGGATTATATTATTACATACTAGAGGTTTTATGTACAATTTTATTCCTTATTTTGGGTGTATAACAAATTGATTTAGATAGTTATTAACTTTATAATTTAAAAGTTCAAAAAATAATTAAGGGGGCATCTAGGTGACAGAGTGACTAGAGCACTGGCCCTGAAGTCAGGAGGACCTGAGTTCAAATCTGACCTCAGACACTTAACATTTCCTAGCTGTGTGACCCTGGGCAAATTACTTAATCCCAATTGCCTCAGCAAAAAATAATAATAATTGGGGCAGGTGATCTAGGGAATTTCTAAGGTCCCTCTTTAATTCTAAATTCTTTGTATGAATTCATATGTAAAAATAAAATAAATGGAAACTGTTTTAATTGAACTACAAAAAAAATCTTTATTAAAGCAGGTAAACTCCTATTAGAATGAAAGTTAAAATATTCAGGAACTGATTATTCAGTTCCTGGATTATTCAAATTCTGCTCTTTTTGAATGCCTTCCCCAACTTTATCAGCAAGGTAGTTCTACTTTGGAAAGAGATAGTTCATTAAAGATGATTGATTGCCAGATTGCAATGTAAAGCAGTCTGGTAAATTTTAAAATCTCAGTTAAAACCAGAATGTGGGAAAAAAGATGAAGAACAATCGATAAAGAGAGCTTTTCAATATCTAAAGGCAGACTTCTGGTTATTAAGGCAAAATAGGAATTCCAGCTAGATTAGGCAGTCACTAATTTAAAATTTGGGAGTCTGGTACAAAGGGGCAGCTGTGGCTGTACCTTGAGAAAAAACTACCATACACAGCTCCAAAGATTTCAGGTAAAACACCTACAAGGAATTACAGAATGTTAATGATGGGAAGAACCTTATATCTTCAAATCAATTCTCATTTTGACAGATGATCCCCAAAGAAGTTAATGACAAAAAGAAAGACTGTACACAAACCAAGTTACTTTGAACAGGATTTTTTGTATTGGCAAAAAACAAACAAAACCCCGCCCCCCCCAACCAAAGGTGCCTATCAACTGAGAAATAGATTCAAAAACTGTATGATGCATGAATGTAATATTATTGTGCTGCAACAAAAGGATTAATAAAATAAATAGGAAGGTTTATAAATACCCCGGCCCCCCCCAGAAACAAAGGTGCCTATCAACTGAGTAATAGATTCAAAAACTCTACATGATGCATGAATGTAATATTATTGTGCTGCAACAAAAGGATTAATATATGAACTGATGCAAAGTGAAAAAAAAATCAAAAAACAATGTTTACAAAATAAATGAAAACTACAAGTCAAAACTTAATGATGTTAAATAATAATGAGCAACTTTGGCCCCAAAGAAGGAATATGAGAAGACACTTCCCTTCTATTTCTTTACAAAAAGCAGGGACTATCTTATGAAACATTGAATATAATGTCAGACATTTCCAAAATGTTATTTTTGCTGAACTTTTTTTTAACCTTCTTTATTATAAGAAGGATTTTTATTATAAGGGATAGCTCTCTGAAAGAAGAGATGGAGCAAATAGTGAAATGCAGGTGATATTTTTTTAAAAGATAAACAAAAATATATTAACATTCTTTAAAAAACAAAAGGCAAACCAGAACTAAATGCCAAATCTCTTTGCCTCTCCAACAGCAGAAGCCACTGAACTATAATTCCAACTTGTAGTTCATTTTAAAATATGAAGTAGAAATTGACAAAATATCACTACAAAAATCTTTTTACCTCTCATTTTATGTTAGGTGTCAAGAATGAGTCCCACAGTAAGCATAATTTTAATGGACTAGGAAAGTCCATGTTTTCTGACTAGCCCAGAACTGAACCAAAGAATGTTCAAACTTGAAGGGCCATTAGCTATCTTCTGATCCAGCTTACACACTTTCAGCAATCCCAAATGGTCACCTATGCTCAATTCTTGAAGACCTCTAATGAGAACAATCCAACTCCTAAGCCTGATTTAAACAGGTCTTTTCCTAGGACAGCCTCTGGCCTTGGAATCTCTCCATAGCCTAGAACACCTGACAGTAGCATAACAAAGTAATAGATATATGCAGCACATTCCTTTTTAGGAAGTGAGTAAATTCCTTTACCTCTACTTGCTAGAATGCACATTTCTAATTGAAAGAAATAATCCCGATTTTATTAAAAGGTAGGAAATAGCTCCAAACTACCTTCTATAAATGTCAACTTTTATTGTATTGGACTTCCCTAAAAACCTAAATAAATAATTAGTAACAAGTTAACTGACATTTTTATGTCACTTTTAAGTCTTACACAGAGCTTCACAAATATGATTTCATTTGATCCTCACATCTTGAAGGAGATAATTGCAGATATTATTAATCCTCATTTTACATACAAGGGAATGGAATTGAAAAGATTAAGAAAGAAATCTTTCAAAGTCATTCAAATTCATAACTTATTTAGGATCTGTACCTAGTTCTTCTAACTCACAATTATTTTTTCTACTGCACCAATAGGCTGAATCCACAAAACAGCAGATCTAGTGCATTAAGGGGAAGGATACGGATGAGAATTAAGAATGGTACCTTAAGACATTAACAATTTTATTAGGAAATAGAACCAGCAAAGGGACTGGTCAGAATAAGAGGAAGAAAATCCTGAAAATTCAGCGTTTGTAAAAGTGAAAAGCAGAATCAACAGGGCTAATGCCATAGAGAAATCAAAGAAAATAAGAGCTGAGAAAATGTCGTTGGATTTTGTTGGTGCAAGCTGGTCAGGCCCAACCCCCTCACCCACTGTGGGGTACTAAAGGCATCTTCAGTATAAAAAGCAAAATGTGAATGGTGATTCATATAGTGGAGCCACATAGCATCAAATATTCTGTACTAACCCAAATGTGCCTTTCTCCTGATGTATGTCATTGTTATTTTTGTGCCAAGTTTAAGACTTTCCCTAATGTCTCCTCTTGTAAACAGGCCAACTTTTTGTCTACTTCTGGGTAGGACTGGTTCCCCTAAATACCCCAGGAAACAAAGCTTAGTATTTTGGCCAGAGCAGAGCTCTACTGGGTATATGCTATTAGCTCTGCCAAGACTAGTACCAAAGTGGCCAAAGACAAATAGGACATGATCCCCTTGGAAGAAGAGTTGGACCAAGGCCCAAAAGTAACTGGAATGTGTTAGCAAACTTCATTTGCAGAGGAGGTTAAAATTAAAAACATAAATGTTGAAACAGGTGGATAATGAGGTATTTATGCTATATGGACCCAGTCTTCTCAGTAAAAAGTAAAGGTCATTTTCCAACAGGAAGTATGGGATGGAGATGTGGACTGAAGAGGAAAGATTTCAAACAGTCCTAAAAGAACTCTCTATTCCACAGAGGGAGATGGGAAGCACTCAGATCCATTTAACCAAAGTGGATGTTGGTTTTCCTAGGTCTTTGATCAATCCATAATGGCCTATTTTCAGTTTCTCATTTATAACATGTGGAAATATGAACTGGCCTCCACACCTAGAATACTTTTTTCTTCAATTCCATGACTCTCAGAATCACTGGCTTTCTTTAAAACTCAGTTCAAATGCCAACTTCTGCAGTAGGCCATTATGGGACCCCTAACTTCCAGAACTTTCCCCTCTCAGGATAGTTTCAATCTACTCTATATGTATCATCATACTTATCTAGCTACTTATGTGCTATTTATGTTATATCCCCTACTAGAATGTAAGCCCCTCGGTAGAAAGGAATTTTTTTTGCCTTTCTTTCTAAACCCAGTTGCTATGCTCAGTACTTGGTACACATTAAGTGTTTACTAAATATTTGTTGATTGATATATTGATGTACTTGCAAAAAAAAAAAAAAAAAAAAAGCAAGAATTCAATTCGGTCCACCCTGATTTCAAATTGGCACAAATAGGTGCACAGGGTAGGTTAAAATTTTTTTTTAAAGATTTCTTAAAATCTAGAACAAGGGGGAAATCATAGTTGTGACATGGAGGCATAAGACTACCATTAACAAAGACTATCATTATGCATTCCCTGCTCCCTTCTTAGAAACCCTAGATTCATTATAGGACTGTTACTTGGAATCAAGAAGAGCATCTTCATGAGTTCAAATCCTGTCTCAGCCCTTTACTGTCTGACCCTGGGTATGTCATTTAACCTGTTTGCCGGAGTTTTCTCCTCTGTAAAATAACCTGGTGACAGAAATGGCAAAGCATTCCAGTATCTTTGCCAAGAAAACCCTAAATGGGGTCACAAAGAGTCAGACACAACTGAATGACTCAACAACAACAAATTAGTTCCAGGAAGCCATCACTGATTCCTAAATTGTCAGTGCTCTCTTCTTTCTGAAAAATTACCACATATATACTTATCTGTTTATATATTTTATCTTGCCCAATGTAAGCTCCTTAAGGCCAGGAGGTGTTACTCATTTATATCTGATAATGTGCCTTGCACACCACAAATGCCTGCTTAATGCTTGTTGGCTTGAATTGAATTGGATTTAAAGAGGAGGTTATTATCCCTGTGGGACTCAAAAACTTTTCTTACATGTTTACCATGCCTAAAGCCACTTCTTCATTTCTGAAACCATGACAAAGAGCTCAAACCTGGTAGCAAACCACCTACTGTCTCCAGTGCTCAGCTGTCACCTCTGATAAATGAAACTAAACTTGTGATGTCCTTTGGCAAGTGGGGGAAGTGCTTCTTTTTGGTGTTACTGGTTCAGAAAGGGTCTGAATGGTATCTCTCCCTCCTTTTACTGGCACATTGTTTTGCTTTGTTCTTATTCACTTATACATTCTAATTTAAAGCCACAAGGAGTGCAATCCATAGAGTGCTAGGCCTGGAGTCAGGAAAACTAATCTTCCTAAGTTCAAATCTGGCTTCAGTCACTTACTAGCTGGGTGATCTTAGATAAGTTGCTCCACCCTGTTTGCCCCAGGTTCAGGGATGGATGTCCAGCTAGTCCTAGTAATTAACAAAGATCCACATGGATTACTACTGCCACACATCTTACAGAATAAGGAGGTTCTTGTGAGACTGGAAAATGTCAAGTCAATGAGCATTTATTAAGTGCCCATTGTATGTCAAACACTGTGCCTTGGAATACAAAAAAAGGGCAAAAATCAGTTCCATCTCTGAAGGAGCTCACAGTTTAATGGTAGAAACAACATGCAAACAACTGTCCGCAAACATGATATAGATAAGATAAATTTAAAGTAAAAATGGAGGAAAGGTACTAAAATTCGGAACTTAGAAAGACTTCTTATAGAAAGTGGGGCTTCAGTTGAGACTCAATGGAAGCCAGGGAAGCCAGGACCCAAAAATAAAGACAGATTATAATAGGGAATTAAAATCGGGAGGAGGCAGATTTGATTGTAGGGAGTAAGGTATAAGAAGACTGAAAAAATGAAAAGAGTTTTTAAGGTCAAATAGGACTTCATATTTCATCTTTGAGTCAAATAAGAACTCCTGAAATGTTCTAAATGGGAGCTGGGGGCAGGGGGAACATATATTTTAGGAAGATCAATTTGAAATCTAAGTAGAGAATAGATAGGAGTGATGAGAGGGAGGGACAACAACTAGCAGTTTTAATTGTCTAGTATAGACATGAGGTAAAAGCCTGAACTTTGGTGGTAGCAATATCAAAAGAAAAAAGGAGAAATATAGGAAAGATAAGAAAGACTTGGCAACTGAGGAGATATGGGGAAAGGAGGAGACTGAGAAGACAAGGATAACACTTAGGATGAAAGCCTGGGTGACTAGGAGGATGGTGGTAGCTTCAATAGTAATTAGGAAGACTGGAAGATTTGGGGAAAAAGCTAATGAGTACAGTTTTGGACATTGTTGGCTGCCTTAATTGGCTAGGAAAGGAAAATGGAAACCTTCCTGGTGTGGCACTGGTTCAGGAAGGAAAAGACATCATTATGGAAGCACTGCTAAGAAATAATTATTGTTAAGCAACTCCAGGAACAGTGGCAAGTACTGGGACAGATAAAAATTAAAAATTGCAATACGAAAGAATTTCTACTTTTAGTTTAAATTGTGTATTTAGATGGTTGTTTTTTCTTCTCCAAAACATTTTGCTTTTTAAACGCTATAGTTATTAAAAAGCTATAGATGACTGCTCAAAGATCTAGAATATTAATTATAACTTCTAATTATATGGCATTAGAATACATATAATCATGAAACCTTTTTATAAAAGTTTTATAAATAGAACATAACTAACAATGGATCAGAATCACAGAGTCCTACAATGTCAGAACTAAGAGAAACCTTCGAAATACTCTAGTTCAACCCTTTCATTTTCTAGAGAAAGATTCTTAGGCCCAGAGAGATGACTTTCCCAATGTCACACAATAAGTTATTAGCAAAACTAAGGTTAAAACCCCCATCTCTTCACTCCCAGTTCTTCCTTTCTTTTTCTGTAACAATGAACTGTTCCTTATTATTCTGAATAAAGTCATAAGCTTGAGGAAACTGGTGGTAGTGATCCTTCATTTTTTAAGAGGAGAGAATGATGTCTTGGTTGTGAATTGGAAATATGTGAGGAAGAGTTACATAAAGTCATCAGCCTCACTAAGACCAGAGGCAAGACAAAGTCATGATTATAGGTGTTGGCTGGGATGCAGAAGATGACCATGGTATCCTCAGCTATCTTCATTACTATTGGAACAAATTATTCTTATCTGCCCAGTGAATTGGGGAAATCTTCACATGTCTGAGATAGATGTCCCCCTACTCTTTGATAGGGAAAAGTGATAAATTCAAAGACTTGTTGAAGTAATTCTATTCCACACCTTAAAAGTAAAAAGATATAACCATTTAGGTAACCTGTTTCATTATACAATTAATGGAAAGATAAGAACAAGATATGACATAGAAGAAAGCCTACTAATCTAGGAACCAAGAAATCTACAGTCTGCTCTAGTCTCTATTATTGTTGTTTGTCCTTTCTTCTTAAAGAGATAATGGAGATAATGCCATGACACACAAGTGAATTGGATTTAAGTGAGGAAGGGCTGTGCAAGGTCACCTGCCTCACTTTCCCCTCCAAAACCATCTGGTTCAGTGGACAGATATGGATCAGGAAGACTGGAGATGGCCCTGGATGCAGAGGGAGACATCTTTAAGCTAAGGTACAGCTTCACACTCATTCCATAACTAAGCCTAAGAAGCATCAAGGAAAAGAAAGGTTTCTTTCATCTGATCAAAAAAACTTCAAAAATCTAAGTAAGTCAATAAGTACTACAGTAAATACTCTACTCTGCCATGGCAACATTGCATATTAGAAGTAACACTAGGACTGGGAGAAGGAAGGCCTGGATTTAAATCTTGACTGCTAGTATAGGTTCTCAAGATTTAGAATTAGAAGAGAATTAGAAACCTGGTCTAACCAGTTCATTTCTTATTATCTATGAAACTGGGCCCCAAAGAAATGAACAGACTTGCTCAAGATCACACAGTTAATGAGAAACAGAACTCTGATTCTTTGACTCCAATCTTTACTACCCTTTCTCTTATATCCTGCTGTCTCTACTATAATCTGTCTGACCTTGTACAGTCATTAAACTTTCTTAGTCACACTTTCTTCCTTTATAAGTGGAAGGAGGTTGAATTAGATGGGCTCTCAAAATTCCTCCCAGTTGGTTAGCTGTCAGGGATCACATAGCTCCCAGAGAGACCAAGTCCTTTAAATACCAACTGTCCTTTAGAAAGTGTTAGCTGGGAAGATTTGTATAAATGGATGCAGAATGAAATGAGCAGAACTAGGAAGGACAAATAATTTTGAAAGACTTAACAACTCAAATAAAAATTAACTGTTTTACTTTATATCACAAGAGGTTCTCTAGAAAAGTGGGTGTAATCTACAAATGTTTTAAATATTAAAATAAAATGTCAAAACGTGAAAGAAGAAAAAATATTAAAGTTATACAACAGAAAACTTTAGCTTTGCTGTCTGAGATTGTGGGTTCAAATCCTGCCTGTGTACTCCCTGTATGGCACCTGAATTCTTTTGGATTGAGTTTCCTCATATATAAAATGAAAGGATTGGAGTAAATGACCCTGCCTCTTCCAACTCTAAATCCTATGAACCAGAGACTTGAGGAAAAACCCCTCATAAGAAAATAATATAGACTCATGGATCTAAAATTGAAAGGAACCTCAGAGACTATTACAATCTTTTCATTCTTCAGATGACGAAGCAGAGGCTCATGGAAGCTAACTGACTGGCCAAAGGTCACATAGTAGTCACCAAAGTAGGAGTTGAATACTCCTTCAATTATTTTCAGAACACATCAGGTAAGGATTAAGGAGGATACAGGATACAAAGTCCTTGATGCTCACTGTCACTTTTTTTAGACATTCTGCTACCATGAGGTAGCAAGCTCTCATCATTTTAGATTCACTCCACCCGGCATAATCACTGTATGGAGATTCTCGTCCATGTCTTTAAAATCTCCAACCCCTTTTCTCAAAGAGTTCAGCACTCTGACATGCAGTATTCCTGGCCATTCCAATCCTTACACCATATTTGTTCTCCCCTCAAAACACTTCTCATATCATCACCTCGTGCCTAAGTCCTATAGTCTCCACCTTGATCTCACCATTCACTCTACTCTAGGTTACAGAACTCCGAAATTCCTTTTTCAGATCACTTCTTATTCTGCCATTTCTTCCTCTGCCTCTCTCCTATTCTCTTTCAATGCAAGTTTTGTCTTGAGTGAAATGAGGAACGATTCATAATGACACTGAGAAAAGTTAGAAGAGTCTTTTATTATCAAAGTTGGAGAAATTGAATAAAACCAATACTCCCCAGCTATCTACCTGTTTTCTCCAAGTTCATTCCCTCTTACTTTCCTCCTTTTGACCCAAGGGTTAATAACTTCAAAAATACACTATTCTTCCCCTTTTATTTCATTATCCTATTACTATTCACACCTAGATTCCTCTTCATCAGACTTCTCTACTCCTATTTACAATACCACCAAATACTGACCACTAATCTCAGATGTCATTATTTCATCTTAAGTATTAATTAAGTATAGTAGTACAATCATTAAGTACAAGTGTCAAGACAACACTGTGGTAGAGGATCCCTCTGTTTTTAGTGGGAAAAGCACAGATTAAAAAGTTGATGCCTGAGATTAGATTTTGTAACCTTTCTTTTGCAAAGAGGAAAAAGCAGATTCTTTCAAAGATTTGTTATCAATACATAGTGAATAAAGTGGGATAATAGTTTAGAATTGAAGGAAAATCATCTTCCATTATAAGGTTGGAGGTCCTTCTGGATTATGACCATTCTCTAGGCTAAAATAATGTAAATAATTTTCTAAGATTTTGTTTTGCTATTAATTTCATTGGTAATGAATTGTCTATTCAGTAACTTTAATATTTTAATTAATCCTAAGAGATTATAAATTTAGTAGAAAGATATGAATACTACTGAGAAATTAGGTTTCTCCAATTTATTTAATGTTATATTTGATGAACTCAGTTGAGCTTTAATGACTTAAGAAATGTTGGAATATTAATGAAGAAATGTACAAACATATCTGAATTACCCTAAAGATTAGAACAAGATTAAATATGAGAATGAGTCAAGTAGCAGGCTGAGGGGTAACCCATAAGTGAGGTTGATGAGTCATGTAAGTCTATTACACTTTAAAAGAACATTATGAGGAAAGTTGTGTAAATATTATGTTCACCTTACAAATGAAGAAACTGAGACTCAGAGGTTACTTGATCAAATAGCTGGTAAAAAGCAATAATAGGAATAAAATCTAGGTTTTCCAACTTCAAATCCAACATTTATACTCTACAGGCTGCCTCACAAAGGCAATCTTGTCCTCTTTCAAGCAGAAGTCATTTCTTATCCATAAATGAAAACAATCCACTAGTACAGAGGGAAAGCAACTAGATGGCACAGCTGATTTAGTGCCAAGCCTGAAGTCAGAAAGACTCATCTTCATGATTTCAAATCCAGTTTCAGATACTTACTGTGTGACCCTGGGCAAGTCACCTAATTCTGTTTACCTCAGTTTCCTCTTCTGTAAAAATGATCTAGAGAAGGAGATGCAAACTATTCTAACATCTTTGCCAAGAAAACTCCAAATGGGGTCAGGATGAGTCAGACACAACAGAAAAACAATTCAAAGGAAGTGTGAAGGGAAAGTCTATCTTTAAATTGCCTTTGGAAAATAATAGTTTTTATTCTGAAAAATGAGAAATCAAACACCTTTGTAAAAAAGGGTTTCTACCCTAATGGGAAGAAGACTCAAATGCTTACTCCAGCTCTGATATCTATCCAGGTAAATTCTTTCTTTCCTTGTTTTTTCTTTTTTTCCTTTTTTTTTTTTGGGGGGGGGGGAGAGGAGGAAGGCAATTAGGGTAAAAGGACTTGTTAAGTATCTGAGGCCAAATCTGAACTCAGGTCCTCTTGACTTCAGGTCAGTGTTCCATCCACTGCACCATCCAGCTGCTCCACCAACTAAATATTTTCTTTCATCTTTCCCTCCTCCCATTTCCAATGTCAAAAGTGTAAGGCACTGTGTTGGCATATTTGGACATGCTATCCTCCAGTTTTTCAAAGGTGTTGTCAGATGTCTCTCTCCAGGTGCTACCCACATAAATATTTACCATTCCAGCAGCAATTCTTTCCAAGCATTCTGGTCTCAGCTCAGTCAACCTGAGTTGCCTGGGGCAAAACTGAATAGACCTTCTTTTGATCAAGAAAGCCATGTATATGAGGCTAGTATTTATTTGTACAGTAGCTTTCTAAAACTGATCTTTCCATTTTCAGGCATGGTGATATTGATAAAATATTTTTTCTAATTGATTTAAAACAATAATTGAGATTATTTTATCAAAATTATTTGATGTCAATGAACAAGAGGTCCATTCACTTTCATTCTACTGAGGAGAATCTTAGGTAAGCCCTGGAATGCATCTGACTGACAATGCTTTCCAGTTTCATTTTTATAAATCTCAACTAAAAAAAGCCTCTCATAATACCTACTTTTGAATGAGAATGTAGTAAGTCACTGTACAAGTGAGTTATGATAAGAAGGATTAAATCTGGAATTTGATTGGTGTGGAGACCTCCTATATAAAGAAATTCTCTTTACTAATGAAGGTTATACTTTCCCTGCAGTAGTAGAGCAGTATGTATCAATCAATAGTCAATCATTAAATATTGCATATCTAATAAATTGGAGAAATCTCATTTCTCTTTCTACATTAAATCTTGTAATCTCTTAGGATTAAGTATTCTAGTTTCTGAATAGACAATTAACAATTAAATTAATAGCAAATACCTGTGATATATCAGGGAGGGCACTAAGCATTGGGGATTCAAAAAGAAGCAAAAGACAGTTCCTTTCTTCAAGAATATTGGCAGTTTAAGTGATTTGCCCAGGATAACATGGCCATTATATATCAAATACAGGACTTCAACTCAGGGCTTCCAATTTCTCTTTACTCTATTAATAGGATGTTATGAAAATCTGATGAAATATAGGGAAAAAGTTTACAAAAAATCTTTCCTATCAAGATATCCCAATTCTGGTTTTTGTCCCTTATTTGACAACTTCTAGAAAGCTATTTGGGGCACTGGTCAATGAATGCATCATTCATATATAGGGATCTCCTGGACTGATAGGCATTTCAAGCATTCTATGACTCTCAAAATGACAGAAAGGACTATACCACATTACTGAAAGGATGATTTAACATGGGCATGTTTCTTAATTGACTTTTTTTACATCCCCTTTTCTCCACTTAGATTTTACCATTTAGCAAAGTGCAGGGCACCCAACAGGGGCTGAATTCCACTAAGCAAGAAGAAGGTTTCTTTTATCCCTTATGATTGCCCATTAAAAGAAAAAAAATTGAACTTAAGTTAATAAAGAATTGTGATGGGTTTAATTAAAGAAAGCTTCCTGGAAGAGATGATCTCGAACAGGGCTGTAAAGGAAGGGAGGGGTGGAACATGGTAGTCAAGGAAGCAAGTAGGATTGGTTTCTCCACTTTACAGAAGTAAGAATTGTCTTATGACAGTAAGTAGAAACATATAGTGAACATTTTTCTTTGTGCCCAGTTGAGACGAAGGGAAGATCAGTAGGCTGATCTCTTGGAATTCTACAAAGAATAATCTTGGTTTCCTGAGGCTATCTTCTTACTACTTAACTATCTTTGGATCCCAGCTGGCCCTGACTTTCATTCAGACCAAGGGAATAGATGCACTCCTCCTGTAATAACAGGTCAAAGTCTCTCTAAAGGCAAAGGAAAAAAAAAAGACAATTTGCATGATTATTCTATTTGCATAGTCAAAGACAGGTGCTCAAATGAGGTGTAGTAGAAAAGAGCACTGCAATAGTAATCAATCTATTTGAAGTCCTGGGAAACCATTGTTTAAATGTTTTTTATAAAAGGTACATTCAAGTATAAACTGGATTAATTTTTAACGTCTTTCATATAGAAAGATGGTTCATAAGAAAGTATCCTAATGCAAGCCTTCTTAAACTTTTACATATGTAAAGCCTTTTTTTTCCACTGGAGAAATTTTTATTTGATCCCTGATATATAGGTATATAAAATAGTTATACAAATCAAACACTTACTGATAACAAATAATAATTTTGCAATTCTCACATTCAGTCACAAGATCCCATATGGGGTTGTGAGCCAGTTTTAGAAGTTGGGTTCTAATAGAGGGTAAGTTACACACTAATTCTTGATCAGTCATGTGATTTTCATCAAGGTTCTGAGCTTCAGTTTCCTCATCTTTTATTTATTACTTATATGTGGTCTTTGAAATTATAAAGCTGGAGAAAGTGATTTCTAAAGTACCTTCCAGTTCTATTTTCCTATGTTGTCTAATTGAGGACAATTTTACAAAGCAAGCCACTACCTGCTGGTCTGTCTAGCCTTCCTCTTTCTGCCAAAATAAACTTCCTGAGTTGTAGATGCTGCTATCACCGTCCCCCATTTTAGTCCACACTCATCCTTTTTCTTCAAAACATCGATTGCTTTCCTTTCTCCATAAGCTCAATGGATTTTACTTTTGGGACTATTGTGTTTCACAGTATTTCAGAATCATAGATTAAGAGTTCCAAGATACCTGAAAAGTCACCTGGCCCAAAGACCTCACTTGTTACTGTTCAATCCTTTTCAGTTGGTCTGATTCTTCATGAGTCCATTTGGGGTTTTCTTGGCAAAGATACTGGAGTGCTTTGCCATTTCCTTCTCCAGCTCACTTACAGATGAGGAAACTGAAGCAAGCAGGATTAAGTGACTTGCCCAAGCTCACATAGCTAGTACCTATCTGAGGCCAGATTTGAATTCAGGAAATTGAGTCTTCCTGACTTCAGACCTGGCACTCTTTCCACTTTGCCACCTAGCTGCCCCAAAGACCTCATTTTACAGATGAGAAAACTAAAGCCAAGAGGGGTTAAATACTTTGCCCAAAGTCACACTGTGAGTAAAGAGAAAGCATTGCCAGCATTTAATCCCAAATCCACTAAATTTAGGGGTTTTTCCCTAAAGCATCACCCTCTTTTTCTTTCCATTGTCACTCTAAATCTCAGCCTTAGATGTTCTGTTCCCCTCCCTCTCTCTTTCTTCCCTACATTCTTCACTCCTTGATGTTCACTAGTTACCCCTACAGAGAATATCCTAATCTTTGATCTTTACTCTATTCTTCTCAGATCTTCCACTCTGGACTCCTCCTATCTTTGAGGGCTCCATAAATGCAAAGAGTCCTCCCCAAAGAAGCTAAACCATATAGCCCCAATCTCTCTCTAGAAATCTCACTCTATGTCCTCTCATCCAAGGGATACCTCCATTTGACAGGACAATGATCTGACATGAAATGTACAACATGACAGAAAATGCTCTTATTTATTCTGTTCTTCTACCCCAGCCCCACAATGGTTCCTTCCCAATCTCTCTTCCTGCCCCCAGACTCATTTCATTTTCCTAGTAACTCAGCTACAAAAACTTGGAAGTTCTCTCTTTTCTTCCTCCATCAAACGAAATAATAATAGTTGTTAATTTAAAGTTTATATACATTTGTTATTATCATTATTTGCCATCCAGCACTAAGTCTTACCCATTCTTTCTAGAGTGGCTTTAAAATGTAGTGCTTTGGTTTCTATTTCCAAGGATGCCAGTCTAATTTCTCTTTACACTAATGTTACTGGCTAGCTAAGCCATCAATTACACATTAGGCCATCCAGTCAAGGTTTTAATTAGCTGTTAATTCCTGGGTTGGCCTGATACCTAGTCATAGCTTAGCCAGACAATACCAGGAATACTGGAAGGCAATGGTCTCTCTCAGTGTCTTAAGGTTTCTCTTCTCAAAAGTGACCACACAAAGAAGAAGAAAGCCCCCAAGAAGGGGGAAGAGGGAAGCCCAAGTATTCCCAAATGGAAAAGTGCTCCCCTTTCCCAAATGACCCAGTGTAATTATTGCTCTAGAAGTGACCCTTGCCACATTGAAACTTCTCAAGTTCCCACAGCACATGACTAGCTTGGCTCCCTTACTCTTAAATTTAGGGGCCAGCATTCAGAAACACCTTAAAAAACTATCAGTAGTTTGGCCTCTCTTTGAAGACTTCTGGTCTGATTTAACAACATTCATACCCATATACATCCCTATACTACCACACCCCTTTATCTGCTTGGGTACCAAATGCAAGAGTGACCCAAAGGATATCACTAACAATAATAAAAACAACTGTGTGTGTATGAGTGTCTGTATACACACATATATATGGACAAAAGTACTCATACATATACTATATATAAATATATATACACATACATACACATATACATGTTTATACACACACTGTCCTTTCTTCATCAGTTGCTGTTAAATAATATATCTATATTGCATATGGGAAAAGTGATTCAGAAAGATTATGTACTGTCACATGGCTAGTAGCTATTTGGAGACTCAAACCCAGATCTTCTGACATTAAATCTCAATACTCTTTCCAGTATACTATACTCTCCTAATCATCCACCAGAGGCAGCTGACTATTCTAGCAGTCCTCCAAACCCAAATTTCAGAGGATTTTGCTGGCAAGGTAACATTGGAAAGTGGAGCAAAAAACATATAATGAAAATAAAATTATTTAAAATCCTCCCAGATCTAAAAACTATTATGCTCTAATGTTACATATGCATATTTAGATAACACATTGCTATACATAAATATTATTAAATATAATAAAAATATATTTTATGTGTATGTGAAAGAGGCCACACATATACAGACAGGCTTCAATAAGAATGTACCTTACTTTATACAATAGATATTCATAAAAGCTATTTATAAATCAAATATTACACAATGAAAGATTAATATCTTAAATCTGAAGATGGAATTTTTAACATTCAAAGAAATTCAATCCTGTAAAACATCTTTAAAAAAATTGGTCAGATGAGCATTTTAGTTATCTCAGTGTCAATTGGGAGGGACCTTAGGACTCTCTTGACCTAACCAGTACCTGAACAAAATCCTTTTGTAAGATAATAACAATAATTATCATTGACATAGCACCTTAAGGTTTGTGAAGCCTTAATGTAGTTTCTTTCATTGGATCTTCATAATAACCCTACTGAGGTAAGTCCCATCATCCCCATTATATAGATAAGGAAATAAGACTTTACTGAGCTTAAGTATCACGATCACACAGCTAGTGCCTGAGTGAACTTTGCTCTGAACTCAGCTTCTCCCAATTCCAAATTCAGGATTCCATCCACTCTGCCCAACTTGGCTGTTGCAGCTAGGTGGGAAAGGGCATAGAGTAGGAAGCATAGAGTTAGGAATTTAAATCTCTTTTAGACATTTACTAGTTTTGTGACACTGAGTGAATTACTTCACTTGACTGCCTCAGGTTTACTCAACTGTAAAAAAAAAAAAAAAAAAAAAAACTGTTGAAAAAAAATAAGGATCAAGAGAGAAAATATTTATAAAGTTTAACACAATGTCTATAAATGCTTGTTTCCTTCCCTCGTTTATTTTTGTTTAGTCATTTTTCAGTCATGTCTGATTCTTTGTGACCCTATTTGAAGTTTTCTTGGCAAAGATACAAGAATGGTTTGCCATTGGAAACTGAGGTAGAGTTAAGCAACTTGTCCTGTGTCACTCAGCTAGTAAGTGTCTCAGGTTGGATTTGAATTCGGGTCCTGATTCCAGGCCCAAGTCATCTAACCACTAAGCCATCTGGCTCCCTTTCCAAACCTTCCACAGATCCCCAGAGGATAGTTCTAACATGTGATCATACAGCCAACACTTAATGATCTCCAGTGAGAGAGAATGTACTATATCTCCTCAGGCAGCCTCTTTTACTTTTGGAGAGCTCTAATCATTAAGAAGCTTTTCCTTACAGCAATCTGAAATCTAGCTCTTTTATAATGCCCACCCTTTGCTCCTAATATGCTCCCTGGGGCCAAGTAGTCCAGGTCTAATCCTACTTTCACATGACAGCCTTCTAAATAGTTGAAGACAGTCTTCTCCATTCCAGACAAAACATTCTTATTTCTTTTAAAAGCTTTCATTCAGTTTAACATATAACCACCACCTCCATAAGTGCTACATAAATATTCACTATTATTATTATGAAGAATATTGTGCTGAGGATACAAAGACAAAAAGAAACAACTTACATTCTAACAGAACTAATCATTTAAGGTGAAACTAAGATCTCCTCCTTCATTCTGGATATCTTCTCTGAAAACGTTCCAGTTTGTCAATATGCTTCCTAAAATGTGGGGCCAGAACTGAGTAAACACAATACTACAGATGTAGTCTGACAACATTTAAAGCTATTTCATCACATGACCGCAATAAGGCATAAAGCCTCAATACCCTCAATTTGCCTCCCCCTCCCCTTTTTTTTATTAAGTCTTACTATCTCTGTATGTTGGATAAAAGTGTTCCTGGCTTTTCGTTCCCAGAGCTGAAGAGTTCAGAATTACACAATAAAGCCAAACAGTTCTACTGTCTAAATTGAAGCAACATATTCCATCTGTAGCCTATGCACCTTTCCAAAAGAAAGGCACCATTCACTCCCCCAAATAAAGAAGCTCAGTTCCCTTTTCTCAGTTAAAAAGAAGTACATACTTATTCTATGGGAGTAGTAACACTTCAATGCTATCTTAAAATATTTAAAGGCTTCAATTTTGGCTTTTATTTTCAGGGGACAATAACTACAAAACAGGGACACTTTTAGGGTAAAAATGATTTCCCATGGAGCAAACAGGTTCCTAAGAAATAAACCTGATATGGATTAAAACTGCCTCAAGAAGCATAAAATCCCAAAATCAATCTTTTTTTTTCTTTCTTTTTAATGAAAATTTCGCTTCTGAGGTTCTATCAAGTAAAACAAGCTGCCTCTGAAGGTTTTTAAAGTAAACCTTCCACTTCTCCCCTAATTAAACTCGGGTAAAATTTGGCAACAGTCTTTCTAAATTAGCGCTTTGTCCTCGAGTTATCCCCAAAGGCTACAAAAGGCGACATTTGGCCCAGAGCCTGGAGCAAAGCCAAGCAGAGACTCCCAGGACGTCCAGCAGGGGGGGTGAAGGGGGGGCGGAAAACAGGGGGAGGTGGTATAGACCCGGCCCCTCCCGCCAGAAGGACCACTCCTCAATCACCATCAGCCCCGCCTCCAGCCAAACCCCCAACCCGACTGGGCTGCAATGCCGTCCGGATCTCTGCGGGGCGGGGGAGGGGCGGGAGAGGGGCGGGGGGAGGAGGGGATGGAGGGGGAGAGAGAGAGAGCGCGAGAGCAAACACCTGTGAGTGCGGCTGCGGCAGTGGTGGCGGCGGCGGCTGCTGCTGCGGAGGCAGCTTAAGCCACCGGCACCCGCCTAGCCAAAGGCGGCCAGGCCGGGCGGGCCCCGTGCACCTTGCACCGAGAAGAAAGTCCAGAGAGATAGCACCTCCAGAAATCACGCACGCCTATTCCTCTACACTCAGAAAGGGCCAGCACTAGACTCCCCCACCCCAACATACATGCCTAGAGGGGCGACGTTTGCAGCCAGCAAATAAAAGTTCATCAATCCTGAAGTTTTGTGTTATTTTCCCTAACGCCCCCCCCCATTCTCATTCCTTACCCGCCCGTCTCCAACCAATACACAACACAACACAACACAACACACACAACACACACACACACACACACACACACACACACACACACACACAGAGCCAAAGCTACTGCTGGGGGTTAAGCTGGCCAGTGGAATGGAAGGCGATCTAGAGACCCTGGGGGACCCACAGAAGGAAATATCTCCCCACAAGAGCCACAAACATTATGTGTTTGTGTATATGTGTGTGTGTTTATGCAAGAAAAATTGAAACCAGGTTTTTCAGGTCCTGAGTGCGGAGAGAAGGGGGTGTCCCTAAGTTGGCTAGGTCCGAGGAGAATCTGGGGGAGGGGCTGTCTGGGAAACACCTGAGATCCCGCCCCACCTCCAGAGGCAGGCCAGGGCCTCCGAGCCACTAAAGTTGACCATCCCCCTCCCTTTCTCAGGAGAACAGGAACGGGGGTCGGGGGTAGGTGGTGGAGGATGGGGGGATACATGCTGAGAAGTCCGGAAAGGGGTCGGCGCTTGCACTCACCGGCAGGTCCACGCTCACTTCAGTCCCATCGAGCAGGAAGACCCGGCAATAGAGAGCCGCCTTGCCCGCTCCGGCCGCGGGGATGTGAACCGCGGCTCCGCCGGTGAGCACGGGGCCGCCGCCGGGGGGGAACACACTGCCCCCGGGGGCGGCGGGCAGGGGAGCCGAAGAGGCCCCCCGGGGACCCCCGTCCCGCTCGTCTCCCAGCCCGCCGGCCGCGCGCCCAGCTGCTCCTCGCCCGTAGCGCTGCATCGACCGCCGGCCAAAGGTCCTGCGCAGGAAGCTCAGCATCCTGGGGCGCCCCCGCACGGCTGCCCGCCACCTGGGCCCCCTCCCGCGCTCGCTGCCCGCACTCCCGGGGCAGCCGCCGCTGCCGGGATGCCGCCGCAGCTGTCAGCGCTCCAGCCCAGGCCCGGGGGCTGCTGCACGGCCCGGGCTGGCTCCGAGAGTGGGAGCGAGTGTGCGCGCGGGGGTGCAGGCTGAGCTGGAGGGAAGGGGGTTTTCCCCGCCGTCTCTCGGTGCAACCGGTAGTCCCAGCTGCTCCGCCTCCCGGAGGAAAAGTCCCGCCAATGCTGCTGCCGCCGCCAATGCTGCCACCGCCGCAGCAGCAACAGCAGCAGCCGTCGTTCTTGGGACTGCAATGCTGCGAGGCTGGATTCCTGGCTCCCTCCCGTCTCCCGTGCCTTCCCCGAGTAGAGGGGCGGGGGAGAGGGGGAGGGGAAGGGGAGAAATGAGTGGTCGGAGCCGGGTGGCCGCCCTGGGTTTCCTCGGGTTCCCTTCCCCGGGTGGGGAGGAAGGGAGGGAAAGCGGACGACTCTGCTGCTCCTCTTTCTCACACCACCACCACGGGAGTGCACAACTGGAGAAAGGCGCCTGCGTGCTCCCGGCGAGCGCCAGCACACACTCGCACACACCATCCACGAACCTCCCCTCCCCTCCCCTCCCCTGCAGTCACGCCCCCGAAGTAGGGAACCGAGTGCGTCCTCGGAATAAGCCAACCAACCATCGCAGAAACGTGACCTCCTCCTCACCCCCCGCCGAGGGTTTTGCTCCTTCGCGAGGTGATGGGTGGGGGAGTGGGCCCAAACCCTCAACTCCCCCCACCTTGGTCGCGGTTCTGCTTTAGTGAAGCAGCGGCTCTTAGGATTGCAGTATTTGCTCCTCCTTTGGGTTTGGACTAGACGTTTGTACCCCAAATCCATGCCACCCCCTGCAGGCGAGAGCCTTCAACTGCTGGGCTTGTGCTCAGGCGTCTACGCGCAGACCTGGGTGTACCTAGACCGGCACCCCGAGAACCTTCCGAAGGAGTCATTCTAGGTGGGCGTGTGAGGGAATGAACCAATATCTGCGTCCTGCGGCTTTTTCCTTTTCTCTTCCACCCCTCGATCTTTCCTGGCCTTGGTCCCAAAACTGTTGCTTAATCTGACTGCTCATTGTATTTGAGGAGAACAGTGTGACGAGTCAAATCAACAAGCGTTCATTTAGAGCCTGCTATGTGCCAGGAACTGTGCTAAACATCCCTGCTTCTAAAGACCTCACAATCTAGTGGGAGAGATAACATTTAAACAACTATGTGCAAACAAGCCTTTCCCAATTCTCCTTAATTCTAGTGCCTTCTCTCTATTGCATTATCTCCTATTTATCCTGCATGTAAGCTTGTTTATGCAAGTTGTTTGCATCTTGTCTCCCGCTTTTGGCTGTGAGGTCTTTGAGATTAGGGATTGTCTCTTGCTTCAAATCCCCAACCCTTAGCCCAGTACTAGACACTTAGTAAGAGTTTCTTGACTGACAGACAGGAAAATTTAGAAGTAATCTCAGAGAAACCAGTATTAAAAGGATTGGGAAAAACTTCTTGTACGTGAAATGTTACCTCAGATTTGAAGGAAGCAAAGATCTACTAGAGCCTCATTTTGTTTAATAGGAGTCAGATAACTATCAATCAACAAGTATTTATCAAATGCCTACTCTCTGTACCTACAAGTCAACTTATGGTATACACATTCTGGGTCCATCTGAAAGCTTCAAAAATATAGAAAAAAAAAAGCGCAGGTTATCTCTTCATGGAGTTAATGAAACATTCAACTTAATAGATACTTATGCAATGATGGTTTTTCTTCAACAGTATCCATGCTAGATTTAGTAGTAAAGCGTTCTCTCCCCCTCTTGAGGTCCACTGTGGGTCACATGAAACCAAACCTTCTAAGCTGATCCATATTGTCTATACAAGGTTACTGCAGTATATAGAACTCTCGGTCTTTAAATAATGTGAACCCTAAATAGTCTGGTGTTATGCAAGTCACCCCACATCAGCGTGTTTCTTCAGGTGGGATGAAGAGGAAGAACAAGACTGACACCATCTTGGAAAAACTTTAACAATTAGGACCTGATATGACAAAAACTTAGGAAATCAAAGGGACCCATTTGAGGCAAATTGTTTAGAAGGTAAAACAGATATTGCAGATTTAGAATAAAAATATAAAAACCACCAATATTACATAATGTCTGATATTTCTCCACTATTCATTTAACATTGCCATCCCTCTTCCCTTCCTCACAGCCATAAACATGTAAAGCTGTGCCATGTAAACAGTGTTCAAAGAAATCTGACTCTTCTCCCTTGGTGGTACAAGTACAATCTCTTGACATATGTGACTTTTGTTCAGTCTGATTTTTTTTTTTTGACAGTGGAATTGGGAGTTTTGTGCAATAGAAATGGTGATAATGCACAATTGTATTTCCAATTAAAGTACATCTGCAAAAAAAAAAAAAAAAAAAAAAAGGAAATGGGACTTATATTGCAGAAAAAAGAAAAAAGAAAATGGGACTCATACTACTTACCTTGCCAGGTTTTTAATGAGAAAAGCACTTTATAATTTGAAAAGCATCAAATAAATGTTAGATATAACTATCATTATTAACTAGAAAGGACATATGAGATCTAAAGGAAGTTAGCTTTTAGTTCAATATAAAGGAAAATATTCCAACAATTAGAGCTATCTAGAACTGGTAGAAAGGGCCAGAGCAAGGAAGTTTCTATTATTGAAGATCTTCAAGTAGAAACTGCATAGCTGCTTCTTGGGAATATATATATGATCATAGATTTCAGTTTCTTCCAATTCCTTTATTTGACAAATGAGAAAGTGAAACTCTGTGGAGTTAAACAATTCACATAAAATCATAGAGCTAGGCAAGATTTGAACCGAGATCTTTGGAGTCCCCTGCCAAGTCTCTTACCATAGTGGTATTCTACCTCCCCTGAATGTAAAGAGCTCTGATTTACATACAGGTAGAGTAGAAGTTGTGTTTAATAAGGTCTCTTCCAATTCTGAGGTTCTGTGATATTTAATAAGTCACTTGCTGCTGGCAAGTTTTTGTTTTTGTTTCAAACATTGTTAGAGAGCTGAAACTGAATTTATAATTTACGTGGTAAAAGAATAGAGAAGAGCAATTTCGAACCTTTTGATATTAATGATGATGAGGCCTTCCCAGATTTCCCAAGTGCTCTCTCAGACTGTCCACCTTTACTCTTGGCCTCTTTTTCTGCACTTTCCAATCCTAACCTTAGAGTTGACCTGATCAACACTATACTATCCTCAACTTTAGAGTATCTCAATCCCTGTGTTTTTTTGCTAAAGCAAATCACAACCCTGGGATTATTTCCATCAATCATATCCCCCATCCTGCCCATACCTTATTGAAAAGAATTGGGGGCAAAAAAAAATCCCTTAATGGATCAGAGAGGATCTATTGCAACTGTATGTTATCTCTACAGGGTCCTCATCATAGCAATATCATTTAAAAATGTCTCTCAGTGGATGACATCACCTTGTACCTATTTTTTCTAAAAAGAAACCATTCTTCTTGAGCACTCTCATTCCCTTTTCTACCTCCCTAAAGAACTTCATCTTCTACTAAATTCTCCTGTCTTCGGGAAGAAGTAACCCTTCTTGCCAAGACCAATGCTTCCACATGTAACTTTGATCCCATCTCCTTCACTTTGGTCTTGCAGATTTACCCCCAGGTTCATTCATTCTCTTCCTCTAATTTTCAATCTTTCCCCTTCTACTGGCTAATTCTCTGCACCCCACAATAATGATCAAAGCAAGCCCACATGCTGAACTTTCTTCATTATAATAAGTTTGAGGATACCCACTCAGTAATAAATACAGCAATGGAAAGGAGAGGGACCAAAAATCGAGGAGGGTAGCTAAAGATAAGCACTTGGGAATATAAGAAAAAGGCTGAAAAAAATGCTCTAAAATCACTATTGATTAAAGAAATGCAAATTAAAACAGCTCTGAGGAACCCACTTCACACTTCTCAGATTGGCTAAGATGACAGGAAAAGATAATGACAAATGTTGGAGGGAATGTGGGAAAACTGGGACATTAGTGCATTGTTGGTGGAGTTGTGAAGTGTTCCATCAATTCTGGGGAGCAATATGAAACTATGTCCAGAGGGCTACAAAACTGTGCATACTCCAGCAGTACAATTATTAGATGTGTTTCCCAAGGAAATCATAAAGGAGAGAAAAGGACCCACATATGTAAAAATGTTTGTAGCAGCTCTTTTTGTGTTGACAAAGAATTGGAAAATGAGTAGATGCCCTTCAGTTGGGGAGTGGCTCAATAGTTATGGTATTTGAATGGTATGGAATATTATTTATTATTCTATAAAAAATGATGAATAAGCCGATTTTAGAAAGGCATGAAAAAAATTTGCCTGAACTGATGCTTAGCAAAACAAGCAGAATCAGGAATGCATTGCACACAATTGACAGCAAGATTGTGCCATTATCAACTATGTAACACTTGGTTCTTTTTAGTGGTTCAGTGATCCAAGGAATAGAATTGGAAATTGAATATAAATCAACAATGCTATGTTCACTTTTTCCTTCTGTCATAGTTTTCCCCTTTTGTTCTGATTTTTCTCTCCCAACATGATTCATAAAGAAATTGTATTTAAGAAGTTAATATGCATGTAAAAAAGTGGAGGGGGGGGAAGAAAAAAGGCGATAAGCAATTGAGGAACTAGTAAGAATAAAAGGAAAAAATAAGGGAAATTTTTAAAAATAATATTTTAAAGCCCAAGAAAATTCACTAAAGATCATAATACATTATATACATTCTACTGTGAAAGGAAAACTAAGTAAAATTCCCAGGAAAAAAGAAAATTTTATGAACTCCTAAAGATCATGAAACAACAAGAAACTGTAGAATGGTTCAAATGAGAAAGTAAACTCTTAAAAGGAGATAATAGGATAAAAATTAGGTTTTAAAAATGGAAGTTTAAAAATTAGAATTAAAAACAACAAGGTAGAAAATGTAAAATACATGTTGGAGAATATTTCCAAAGAAGCAGAGTCTCTGAAAGGGACAGTTAAGAGATCTGGAATTCAGAAATACAAAAATGGAAAAAAAAAACAATTGGTAAAAGAGGAAGCAAAGACAACTTTAAATTCTATACCCCCAAGTAATTTAATCTTGAAAGCAGAATGGGCAAAGAGAATGTAAGAATCATAGGTCTCCCAGGAGCATATGATAACTTTAAAAAAGAAAAAGAAAAATACCTAAATACGATTCCACAGGAAATGATTCAATAAAAATGTCTAGATATTTTGAATACAAACAACAAAAGATTTGCTTGACACTCCAAGATAGGTAGTAGTTAAATTTCATATTTTCAATATCAAAACAAATCTATCAAGTACCCAGGAGAAAACTCTTCAGCAATTAGGAACTTCAATTACTTAGAATTATTTTAGTCTACAGTAAGAATTTTTAATTGTGTGTGTGTGTGTGTGTGTGTGTGTGTGTGTGTGTGTAGAGGACTCATTTGGCAATCTGGTGAAGTTTTGGGACCCTGATAGAAATTTTTAAAATTTCATATATGTATTGTATGTATTGAATTATAAAGAAAACCAATTACACTGAAAGATCATTAGTGAAATATTATTTTTAAAAAGTTCTTAGATTCCAGATTAAGAATGATTGTTTTACAGCTAAGCAAAAACAATTTTAAAGACAACAAAAAGATTGAGTAGGATGTCCTCCAAGGGAAAAGAAATAAAATTATCTACAGAAATATTATATTCTTCAAAGATAAGCCCAATTATCAGTGAAAAAAGAATCCTCCACAAAAGAGAAACATTGCTTAAAAAAAAAATCAAAGGCAAACAGAAATTTGATTTTTACTATATACCAAGTAAGAGAAATCCAAGACATAGTAATAAGTACAATGATCAAGAAATGACTAAGCAATGAAATAATTTTTCTCACATTTGCAGGTTATTGTTTGGGGAGAAACCAAGGGAGATCATTAAATTTCAGAAACTAAAGATTTAATCCGATCTTAAGGCATTAGAAGGAAAAAAAAGAAAGGCTTAATTAATCTTCCATGAATAAAATCCTGTATTCCTTCCAAAGGAATTTTTTGTTTTTGTGGAGGAGATAACACAGTGGGGGGAATCATTGGAATAGGGACAGAGCATTAAATAGAATAAAACTGGCTATGTACTCCTGCCAGTTTTGAGGTGAGCAAGGTGGGGATTGTAACTTCTGTAGTCTCAGCAAAAGTGTGTAGTTGAGACACAATAGGATGAAACCAATGGAGAGAAGGGACTTGACCTGGGGAAAGAAAACATTTTAATAAGTGTGGATTGTTGTTTGTCCTTCCTTCTCGAAGAGGACCATGACATCAGGGAAGTGATGCTATGAGATGCAAGTGAAGTGAATTTAAATGAGAGGGCTGTGCAAGGTGATTTGCCTCTTCTCTAGAACCATCGGGGTCCAGTGGCAAGAGATAGATCAAGATGATTGGAGAGAGCCCTGGATGAAATGGGAGCTCATATTGGAGAAAAAAGTTTCCATTAAAAAGTAGTACCAACACTGGGGTAGGTGTAGGGAGCATTATAAAAGAAGAAAGTTATTTCTAAGATAAGAGATTAGGACTTTATAATGGATTTTGGCTAGGTGGATGCTGACCATTAGGAGACCACCTTCTCCAAGAAAGGGTTATGCCTGCCAACATTTTATTATTCCCATTCCCCTCCAAAAAAAGAGATTAGATATATGGGTTTCTGAAAATAATCAGTACTAAGGTTAGAAATCTGAGTACAGAGCAAGAAATAGGATAATCTAGTTTAGAAATGATGACTATAATAAGGGCAGGGACCAGGATGAGATTTTATAACTTGAGGTACAGAATTACTCCTACCACATAAAACTGATTCTTTCATGAACTGATATTTCTTTTTTTTAATAACTTTTTATTGATAGAACTCATGCCAGGGTAATTTTTTACAACATTATCCCTTGCATTCACTTCTGTTCCGATTTTTCCCCTCCCTCCCTCCACCCCCTCCCCCAGATGGCAAGCAATCCTTTACATGTTGAATAGGTTACAGTATATCCTGGATACAATGTACGTGTGCAGAACCAAACAGTTTTCTTGTTGCACAGGGAGAATTGAATTCAGAAGGTATAAATAATCCGGGAAGAAAAACAAAAATGCAAGCAGTTTATATTCATCTCCCAGTGTTCTTTCTTTGGGTGTAGCTGCTTCTGCCCATCTTTGATCAATTGAAACTGAATTAGCTCTCTTTATTGAAGAGATCCACTTCCATCAGAATACATCCTCAAACAGTATCGTTGTTGAGGTATATAATGATCTCTTGATTCTGCTCATTTCACTTAGCATCAGTTCATGTAAGTCTCGCCAGTCCTCTCTGTATTCATCCTGCTGGTCATTCCTTACAGAACAATAATATTCCATAATGTTCATATACCACAATTTACTCAACCATTCTCCAATTGATGGGCATCCATTCATTTTCCAGCTTCTAGCCACTACAAACAGGGCTGCCACAAACATTTTGGCACATACAGGTCCCTTTCCCTTCTTTAGTATCTCTTTGGGGTATAAGCTCAGTAGAAACACTGCTGGATCAAAGGGTATGCACAGTTTGATAACTTTTTGAGCATCATGAACTGATATTTCTAAAAATAAAATATAATAACAATAAAAAGACTCCATCAAAAAATTAAATGAATTAGTGAATAAATACCCTATGATAAAGAAGGCTGGAGTGAGATCTACGGATTCAACAATACAGAAATGAGATTGAAGAGAGAGCTCAGATTTAATAGGACAAAAATTCTACATTCACGAGAGCCATATAAAGCGAGGGAAAAGTAACTAGCAATAGTGTAGTCCAACAATTGGAAACTATAATTTAGAATACATTAGAATGGGACAGAAATAAGTAACAATAGGTAAATTCAAAAATTTTTTTGCAAAGTACAGCCCCAAAAATGTTATTTAATATAAGAGGTTGAGGGAGAAGAAAGATTCTGAACCACACACATCATTTCTGCAGATAAAGAAAAAGAAAGAAGGAGGAGGGAATATAGAGCAATAAATGGATGAATGAACAAATATTCCCACAAATAAAAAGGAAAAAAAAAAGGGAAATAACTTATTAAAGATAATTGGGATAGGTCAGATAAGCCTGTGAGTAGGGAAAAAACCCATGAGAATGGTATAGCATCAAAGTAACCTAAGCAAAACCAATCACAGAGGGAAAAATTTGTTGACTTAAAAGAGAAAGAAAATGAAATCAATTAAAAGAAATTAATGAAAATAAAAGCCCCAAATCACAACTTAATGTAAATGAGTTAGATAATGCAATAAAACAAAAGGTCATAATAAAAAGTGCAATAAAACAAAATCCAACAATTTATTGTATAAAAGAAACACATATAAAACATAAAAACAATCCAGAATAAAAATGAGTTAGGAACAAAATGTGCTATTCATAAAGTGATTCCCCCAAAGCAGAAATTATAATAATGCAATCATACAAAGCAAAAATAAAGTTACAACAAGGGAGATAATAGCAAACTGCATTATGCTTAAAAGTACTATAGATAATAAAAATATTAATATTAAGTATATGCTCACAAAAGGTATAGCATCTAAATTCATAAAGGAAATGTTTAATTGTAAAAATACATAAATTTTAATATAATACTTGTTAGAAATTCATGTTTCATTCTCAGAGATGAATAAGTCTGTCAGGCAGACCAAAAAATCCCCATAACTGAACAGACTTTTAGAGAAGTTAGATTTGAAAGACTATGTTGGATTCAGATAGCAACAGCCCTTCTTACCCTACAGTGGTCAAATAAGGCTCCCAATGTTCATATCAAAGAAATGCCCAGTTGGCATTGCTCTTAGTACTACTTATTCCTATGTAGGAGTCTTCCAACATGGGAAAGTGGAGATCATTGCTAATGTCCATGGAAAAAGGATCACCACAAGCTACATTGCCTTCACCAACACAGAACATTTATTCATTGATGCTGCAAAAGAATCTTTACAATAAACCTCCTAACATAGTCTTTGGTGCCAAATATCTAACTGTTCACGGATTTGATAATGCAGTTGTACAGTCAGATATAGAAGCATTAGCTTTTCACAGTGGTCAATGACCTAGGCAGACCTAAGGTCCAAGTAGAGTAAAAAAACAGGAAACAAAAAGTTTCTATCCAAAAGAAATTGCTGAAACTTACTTTGGGAAGACTTGTCATAAATGTTGTCATCACAGTTTCCAGCCTACTTCAACAATTGCCAATGTCAGGCCACCAAAGATGTTGGAACCATTGCAGGTCTTAATGTCCCCTGAATTATTAATGTGCCAACTGCTGTTGTCTATAGCTAGGACAAAAAGGTTGAAAGAAAAATCTTGATCTCTGACTTTGAAGTGACATTTTTTGATACTTCCATTCTTACCATTGGAGTTGGTATCTTTGAAGTCAAATTCACAGATGGAGATACCCATTTGAGTTGGGAGGACTTTGACAACTACATGATCCATTATTTCTTTTTTTTTTTAATTTATTATTATTTTTAAAATTTTAATAGCTGTTTATTTACAGGTTATATGTATGGGTAACTTTACAGCATTGACAATTGCCAAACCTCTTGGTCCAATTTTTCCCCTCCTTCCCCCTCCCCCCTCCCCCAATGATCAATTATTTCATTACTGAGTTCAAGCAAAAGCACAAGAAGGACTGCATTGAGGACAAGAAGGTTGTCTGTCATCTGAATGTACAAAGCTCACTTTCCCTTCCAGTTCCCAAGCCAGTACTGAGATTGACTTCTTTGATGAAGATGTTGACTTCTAAATCATCATTGTGTCTTATTGGATTGTCTAACCCATTTACATTAAGTTATGATTTTCAGGCTTCTGCTTTCATTAAGTTCCTTTAATTAATTTCATTCCCTTTCTCTTTTGTCAGCTAAATATGAGAAGCAGAAAGTCAATGAACCTTTTATGATACACTGGATCCTATGAGAAATATCCTAAAAAATGCCAAGTTAGAGAAATCAAAAATTTTTGTGTTGTTCTACTCTGATCCCCCAAATCTAGAAACTTCTGCAGGATTTGTTTAATGGCAAAAAGCTCAACAAGAGTATTACTCTAAAGTGAAATTGGTGATATCTATATAAATAGAAAATTGTTGACAAATATGACAAAATAATCAACTGGCTGGATAAGGACTAGGCTGCTGAGAAAGAATTTGAGCATCAACAGATAAAAATGGCGTGCAGCTTCATCGTTACTAAGCAGAGTGCAGAGGCATGCCAGGAGGCATCCCTGATGGGTTCTCAGGACATAGAGTGGTCCCATCCAAAGGTGCTTTTTCTGAATCCACTATTGAAGAGTTTGACTGAGTACACTCAAAGAAAGAGCATTCAGCCCAACTTTCCAAAAACTGAAAGACTCAAGTTTATTGCCAAAGTAGTGAAAATTTAAAAGCAATATTTAAACTCCTGTGTAAATCTAAGCCTTCTAAATACTTGAATATGTGCAGAAGGAGAAGTGAACAATATTACATTTTATCAGTACTATCAATAAATGGAAATACAATTCTTGTCCTAGAAAATAAAATCTATTTAAAATTGGCACCATAAAACAAAAGAAAAGAAATAACTATATTGTCTTTTAATTAGGAAGGTTAAAGAATACAAATAATTCAATATCACCTACGGTTTTTATAAAAACGAAATTGGATGTTAACTATAGCAATAAAGAAGAAAAAAAATTAAATAATTAAAATAGGCAATGAGGAAACATAACTATTACTCTTTGCATGTGATATGATGTTATCTTATTGAACGAAAAAAACTATTTAAAATTATTAACAATTTTAGCAGGTACAGAATTTGAATATAAACCCACTTAAATCATCAGTATTTCTACATATTACCAACAAAGTCCAGCAGCAAGAGATAGAAAGAGAAATCCCATTTAAAATAACTGTAGACAATACAAAATGCTTGGGAGTCTACCTGCTAAGACAAATCTAAGAACTATATATGAATACAATTATAAAATAATTTTGACAAAAATAAAATTAAATCAAACAATTAAAAAAATTTTGATTGCTCATAGCTAGGCTGAATCAAAACAATAAAAATGACCATTTTACCTAAATCAATCTATTTATTTAGTGCCATACCAATCAAATTATCAAAAATTGGTTTCATAGAATTAGAAAAAATAATAACAAGATCAATATGGAACAACAAAAGCTCAAAGATATGAAGGTAAACAGTTTTAAAAATGTGAAAGAAAGTAATCTAGTAAAATCAGATCTCAAACTGTATTATAAAATGATAAATATCAAAACAATCTGGTACTGGCTAAGAAATAAAGTGGTGGATCAGTTGAATAGATTAGGTATGTTACATTATAGTAAATGATCATAGTAATCTAGTATATGATAAACAAAGATTCAAGCTTTTGGGGGGAAAGTACATTATTTGAGGAAAAACTGTTGAGAAAACTGGAAAACAGTATGACAGAAACTAAGTACAGAATAGCATTTCATACCATATACCAACATAAGGTCAAAATGAGTACATGAGTTACATATAAAGGGTGATACCATAAGCAAATTAAGAGAGCAATAGTTCATTTGTCAGATTTGTGGATAAGGGAAGAATTTAGGACCAAAGAAGATACATAAAGAATGACAAAACATAAAATAGATAATTTTGATCATATAAAATTAAAAAATTTTTGCATGAACAAAATCATTGCAACTAAAAATTTAACGAAAGCAGAAAATGGGAGGATGAGTTTGCAACAAGTAACTGATAAAGGCCCCATTTCTCAAATATATAAAGAACTGAGTCAAATTTATAAAAAAAAAAAAGTCATTGCCTAAATGATGAGTAGTCAAAGGATATAGTCAGTTTTTAATGAAGATATCAAAGCCATCTATAGTCATGTTAAAAAAATCAATAACAAATTATTGATCAGAGAAATGCATATTAAAACAACTCTGAGCTACCACCTCACACCTATCAGATTGACTAATATGACAGAAAAAAAAAAGGATAAACATTGGAAATGATGTGGGAAAACTGGGACACTCACTGGGACTCTGTTGGTAAAGTTGTGAGCTGATTTAGCTGTTATGGAAAACAATTTGGAACTATGCCCAAAGGGCTATAAAACTGTGCTATGTCTATATTCCAAAGATATCCAAAAAAGGGAAAAGGAACTATGTGTACAAAAATATTTGTAGCTCCTCTTATTATTATTATTGTTATTATATCTTTTTATTTACAAATTATATGCATGGGTAATTTTTCAGCATTGACAATTGCAAAACCCCTTGTTCCAATTTTTCCCCTCCTTCTCCCTACCCCCTCCCCCAGATGGCAGGTAGAACAATACATGTTAAATACAATATATGTATACATATCCATACAGTTATTTTGTTGCACAAGAAGAATTGGACTTTGAAATAATGTACAATTAATCTGTGAAGGAAATTAGAAATGCCAAGAGGACAAAAACAGAGGGATTGGAAATGCTATGTAGTGATTCACACTCATTTCCCAGAGTTCTTTCGCTGGGTGTAGCTGGTTCTCTTCATTATTGAACAAATGGAACTGATTTGGTTCATCTCATTGTTGAAGAGAGCCATGTCCTTCAGAATTGATCATCATATAGTATTGTTGTTGAAGTATATAATGATCTCCTGGTCCTGCTCATTTCACTCATCATCAGTTCATGTAAGTCTCTCCAAGCCTTTCTGAAATCCTTCTGCTGGTCATTTCTTACAGAACAATAATATTCCATAACATTCATACACCACAATTTATTCAGCCATTTTCCAATTGATGGGCAACCACTCAGTTTCCAGTTTCTGGCCACTACAAAAAGGGCTGCCACAACATTCTTGTTTATACAGGTCCTTTTCCCTTCTTTAAGATCTCTTTGGGATATAAGCCCAGTAGTAATACTTATGGATCAAAGGTTATGCACAATTTGATAATTTTTTGTATAGCTCCTCTTTTTTGTGGTGATTAAGAATTAGAAATCAAAGGGATGACCATCAATTTGGGAATGGCTGAATTAGTTGTGGTATATGATTGTAATAGAATATTATTGTGCTATAAAAATGACAAGCAGGATTATTTCAGAAAAACCTGGAAAGACTTACATGAACTGATACATAGTGAAATGATCAGAACTTGGAGAGTATTGTACACAGTAAACAGCAATGCTGTTCAGTGAAAAACTGTGAATGACAGATATTTTCAGCAATACAATGATCTAAGACAATCCCAAAATGACTAATGATGGAGTATACTATCTTCCTCCAGAGAAAGAACTTATATTGATTGAATAGACTGAAGCATGCTATTGTTCACTTTTTTTTCGTTTTCCCTCTCATTTGAATCTTAGACAAAACAACAAATATGGAAATGTTTTATAAAATTGTACTGCTGTAACCTTTATCTGATCATTTACCATCTCAAGGAGGGATGAAGAGAGGAAGGGAAGGATGAATAGAATTTGGAACTCAAAATTTTAAATAAAAATATTTTTTGGTGATTTTTTAAAAGAGTTGGTGACCATCTGGTCAGCCCAGTGAGACTATAGGCTAGGAACTCAAGACCATCATTATTCAGTAAAGAATGAACTTCCCTAAGTGTCATTATGTTTAATTAAAAGTCAGTGCTCCCTTCTTTGCAATGAAAGTAAAAGATGGGGTGGAGGATGATGAAAGTGAAGCAGTATTTGTCTTAAAAGAGTAATAGAATCTCTAAGTTAGAAAGATCCTCAGAGTTCATCTAGTGCAACTGCTACCTAACCAGGAATCCTTTCTACAGCATTCTTGACAAACATCCACAGATTCTGGCATGTAGTAGCTACTTAAAATTATTTATTGATGTTTTTACATGATGGTACATGTTGCTTACCATCTTAGGGAAAGGGAAGGGAGGAAGAGAAAAAATTGAAATTCAAATTTTTAAAATGAATGATAAAAGTTGTTTTAGAAAAACACAAATACTATTTATTTAGAATAAATAGAAATACTAGAAAATAGAAAAAATAAAATACTATTTAAAAAGAAAAAAAAAACAAACTGACAGTACAGAGAGAAATTATAAGTAAACGTAAAAAAAATCTAACAACTCAGAAATATTAAGCACACCTTGTATAGACTATAGAATAGTAATTAATACAGAGAATAGAATCATAAAATATAAACCTAAATGGAAACATTTATTTTAGTAATATTATAAATAATGATAGAGTTAAAGAATAAATTTAAAAACAATTAGCAACAATGTGAAACAGAATGATAATAATGGGGATACAGCTAAAGGGTAGAGCTCAGAGGAAAATTATATCTCAAAAAACATAGATGGACAAAATAGAAAACAAAAAGTTAATTAATAAGAATATGCAATATGGAAAACTAGAAATTTAATACATTTACATATACAAAAGAAAAATTAGAGAAAGAATAGCCCAAATGGAAAACAAAAAGCCTATAAAACAAAACAAAACTGAAACAAAGCTGAAAACTACTTCTTTGAAATAACTAAATCAATAAACCTAAAAGAAAGGAAAATAAAATTATCAAAATAAAAAAAAAATAAGATGAAATCACAACAGAGAAGAAATTTTTGAAATTGTCTAAACTAGCCATGTGAAGACATAAATGAGCAATTAAAATGGGATGTATACTCTGTTCCAAAGGCCACATGAAAATAAAACTGTAGTGTTTTGAAACAAAACTGTAGTGTACTGAAAGAAACTGTGGATGCTTTATCTTTGTTCCAATGGCTCAGCATACTTTGCCTGAGGGTCTGTCAGTGGTCATTAGTAAGAGCAAATGGCTGGTGAACTAAGAGAAGTGATACAAGCCAATAAGCAAAGAAGCAATATTAAAGGACTCAAATTCCCATAGATTGAGAACATCTTACTATTGAGTCAATAACAAAAGTTACAGCTATTCAGGAAACATTGAATTGGACTGTGACCATCCCATTCATTGTAACAAGAAATAACGCTGGGGCAGCTAGGTGGTGCAGTGGATAGAGCACCAGCCCTGAAGTCAGGAGAATCTGAATTCAAATCTGGTCTCAGACACTTAACACTTCCTAGCTGTGTGACCCTGAACAAGTCACTTAACCCCAATTGCCAAAAAAAGAAAGAAGGAAAGAAAAATGTGATGCTACCCAGAGCATATCCTCATATGTTCAAAAAGTGCTACATGATGACTTTGTATATAAGGATCAAAAGGATATGCCAGATTAACTAGAAGACTTTACTAGCCCAAGATGGTAGTTTACAAATCTAAGTAGTGTGAAATTTGTGCCTGTTATATGCAAAAAAATAATTGCCAGCTCATAATGTTTATATAAAAAATATAAGCTCTAATAAACCTTTGAAATTTGAATCAATTTTTAATCTCTAAAAGGATTAGTGAGAACATAAGTAATATATTTTAGTGATTATTAATCATTTCACCAATTTACAAACATATCCAAACTAGGAAAAGTTTGGTGGGAGATGTGTTTTTTAGTATATTGATTCCCTGTAAAATCCATTCTGATCAATGGAGAAACTTTAAAAGGCAATTTGTTGAGTACCTACTATATGTCAGACACTGTGCTAAGTGTTGGAAGAGAGAAAACCATTCAAGGAAAGATAATCTTTGATAGTCCATAAAGAAATCTAGAACTACACCTTATATTCAAGGTCTATGAAGTCAGGAAGATTTGGATGCAGAAGTGACCTTTGACACTGAGAAATTCAATCCTGAGCAAGTAACAACTTCTAAATGCCCTCTTTACTCCCCCAACTCTATAAGATTAGAAGTTCAGAATAATTGCATTGGTGGAGGGAGTTTCCACAATGGAAGTTCCCTAAACATAATCACAGATTATTATTTTTTAAAATGCACAATTTATTAATATTTTCTTAATGGTGAGTATTTAGACTGCTAGGTAACCATAGGGAATTGAGTGCCAGGCCTGAGGTCAGGAAAACCTGAGTTCAAATACAGCCTCAAATATTTACTAGTTATATGACCCTGAGAAAGTCATTTCAGTTTTCTGCCTCAGTTTCTTTTTTTTTTTTTGATGTAATTTTTTTAAAATAACTTTTTATTGATAGAACTCATGCCTGGGTAATTTTTTACAACATTATCCCTTGCATTCACTTCTGTTCCGATTTTTCCCCTCCCTCCCTCCACCCCTTCCCCCAGATGGCAAGCAGTCCTTTACATGTTGAAGAGGTTACAGTATATCCTGGATACAATATACGTGTGCAGAACCAAACAGTTTTCTTGTTGCACAGGGAGAATTGGATTCAGAAGGTATAAATAACCCGGGAAGAAAAACAAAAATGCAAGCAGTTTATATTCATCTCCCAGTGTTCTTTCTTTGGGTGTAGCTGCTTCTGCCCATCTTTGATCAATTGAAACTGAATTAGCTCTCTTTATCGAAGAGATCCACTTCCATCAGAATACATCCTCAAACAGTATCATTGTTGAGGTATATAATGATCTCCTGGTTCTGCTCATTTCACTCAGCATCAGTTCATGTAAGTCTCGCCAGTCCTCTCTGTATTCATCCTGCTGGTCATTCCTTACAGAACAATAATATTACATAACGTTCATATACCACAATTTACTCAAACATTCTCCTCTGCCTCAGTTTCTTTATTTGCAAAATGGGGATAATAATAGCATCTATCTCCTATGGTTGTTTTGAGGATTAAATGAGACAATAATTGTCAAGCACTTGACACAGTGCCTAACACATAGTAAACATTATATAAATGTTAGCTATTATTATTCAGTTTCAGTTTCACATAATGTTGCTCTTTTTTGGTTGTCTTTGTTAATATTTTCAGAGCACATCCCTTATGATGCAATTATTGGTCCAAGTTTAAAGGGTTTTGGTAACTTTTTTATTGGTAATTTCTTACCATGTTCACCCTACCCATCAAAATTCTACAAATTTTCAGTTTTGCCAATAATAAATGGCTGTACCTGTTTTCCACAACCCAATTATAACTGAGTTTCTTTATATTTAATTATTTTTTCCACTTTAATAGGTATGAGGTAGTACTCATAGCTTTTTATTGTACATTTCTTTGATTACCAATGAATCTGAGTATTTGTTCAAGTGATTATTAATAATTTGGTTTTTTAATTGCCATCTCATATCCTTTGACAATCCATTATAGAAATTTGATTACTTCTGTTTTTTAGCATTTTCTTAGATCTCAAATTTTTTGTCTGTCATAGTTACCATAAACATTTTTCCAATTTTTTTTTAAAATTACATTGTCATATAGACATTTTTATTTTCATGTAGAAATGTTTCAAGCAAATCTATCTCGTTCTAAACAATTCCTTTTATTTCTTGAATAAAAAAAAAACACCTCTCCTCCACAATTGAGATACTTTATTCTGTTTTCTTCTATCAGGACCTTTTTTATATGTCATCATCATATTTGCTTCTTTTCAACATTTGACATAGAGATTGCAGGCTGCTCTTTTTATTCACCTCTTCCTCTGTTGAAGTCTTGCATCCTTCAAAGTGCTTGAGTAGCTAAGCATCATGTAGTTTCAGTAATGTTTCTACATTAATTTTATCACTTTTTCTCAAAACATCCTGAACCCTAACTAGTTTTTTTTTTATCTTGTGCTTCCAACTTATCTAATTCAGACAAAATGTTGAGGGAGGATATTCTTAAATATCTTCTTCAACAAAGAACAAAGCAAACTCCCAATAGATAACTTGTCAAAGAATATGAAAATAACTGACCATATAAAAATATGCTCAGAACAGGAAGAAAAGAATACAAATTAAAACTCCAAAGTTTCATTTTACTCCATGTAAATTGGCAAAGATGAAAAAAATAGAAAATCAATTCTGGAGGGATTATGAGGAGATAGTCATATTCCACTGCTGTTAGAACTATGAAATAGCCTAAGTTTTCTGAATTCCAACTTGGAATTATGTTTTTAAAAAGTGATTAATGTCTATATCTTTTGGATCAGCAGTCCCATTGCTGGCACAAATTCCAAGAAAGACAAACAAAGGTAAAATACATATCAAAATAATCATAGCAGGATATTTTGTCTTGATATAGGTTATTACCATTTCATATATGAGCATTTTGGTTGCTTGGAAAAGGGAGAAAATGAACTTTTATATAAAGAAAAAGGATGAAATCAACTTCCCTTTCAACTATGAACAATTTGATTACTGAAAGGGACAGAAAAAATATTTGGTACATGAAATACTGATAAAATACATATGTAAATGAATAGTTTTCTCATTAAAATATGAAGAAAAATGTATGCTGTTAGGTATACTATTACGAGTATACATAGAAACTGCCTCTCAGATTGATGAAATAAGAGGACCTGTAGGGATTGTTTTGATGTTGAAAGTTATGCTTAAGCTATACCCAAAGAAAGAACACTGGGAAATGAATATAAACTGCTTGCATTTATGTTTTTCCTCCCGGGTTATTTATACCTTCTGAATCCAATTCTCCCTGTGCAACAAGAGAACTGTTCACATATATTGTTCTGCACACATATATTGTATCTAGGATATACTGTAACCTATTCAACATGTAAAGGACTGCTTGCCATCTAGGGGAGGGGGTGGAGGGAGGAAGGGGAAAAATCGGAACAGAAGGGAATGCAAGGGATAATGCTGTAAAAAATTACCCTGGCATGGGTTCTGTCAATAAAAAGTTATTAAAAAATTTTTTTAAAACAGAAAGTTATGCTTAGTGAGTTTTGTCTAATAAAGACAAAAATCTATCCAGAGGTTCTACTATCAGAGAAGTGGTAAAGAATCTAGCAAGTAGGGAATGATGAAACCAACAAAAGAAGAGTCAAAGAGGTCTGCAATAGTTAGTTGATTAGAGGGCTCCAATTGATTTACTGGAAGCCTGCTGATTAAAGGAGAAGTATCACTTTGCCTATTGATTGAAGAATTGTGTTGAATTTTAAAAATCACATCTCCTACACAATTGAGATACCTTATTCTATTTTCTTCCATCAGGAACCTTTCTTATATATCATCATCACATTTATATCAGGTTGAAGACAATTCTGGAAACTTGCTGATTGGAAGAGGGTTGAACTTTGTCACAGTTAAGCTATTACATTTTGAGAGAAGTAGAAGCTCCAAGATTCTGGTTTGATCTCTGTTGCCTGCTCTGATTTGAGAGAGGGAAACAGGTTTTACAATAGCTTTACTCAGCATAATTAGATGATACAGAATTCTGTTGATTGAAGTGTGATAGAGCTTTTTTGTGTGTTTCCCAGAGAGCCAACCTAAGAAGTTTTAATGAGAACTCTGTTTTGCTCTAACAATTTCTATCGAGTCTAAGCTGATTTGGGTTGGCTGCCTTGACTATTAGTTTTTTTTTTCTTTTTGCTGTTATTTTTTTATTTATGAACTAAAATTAGCATTCCTATGCCATAGTACAATAAAAAAGATGTTTTCACATGGAACTGTGAACACAACTTGCTATTCCTTTCAAATATGCAACAATATTATCATACAAATCTATTTTTTCTTCTCTTCTTCACCCCTATGGAGATGACTACCATTAATACAAATAGGTATGTGTATATTTTATATATAAAATTATTGTATACATATTTCTATTTATCAATTCTTTCTCTGGATACAGATAGTATTTTTTTTCTTATATCTTGTGTAGTTAACTTGAGTATTTATAATGGTCAAAATAACTTATTTGCTCAAAGATATTCTTAAAACAATATTATTTTCATATTTAACATGTATTGGTCAACCTGCCATCTGGGGGAAGGAGTAGGGGGAAGGAGGGGAAAAGTTGGAAAAAAAGGTTTTGCAATTGTCAATGCTGAAAAAATACCCATGCATATAACTTGTAAATAAAAAGCTATAAAAAGCTATAATATATAAAAAAATATTGTTCTCTTGGTTCTGCACATTCATTATTTTCTGCAAGTCTGTCAACGTTTTTGTAAAATCATTGAGTTTATCATTTCTTATAGTATAATATCTATTCTATCACAATCATATACCACAACTTGTTCAGCAATTCCCCAATTGATGGAAATCCCTGCAGTGTCCAATTCTTTGATATAGAGAGCAAGTTAGGTGTGAAATGAATTTTAATTAAATTGACCATTGGTTATTATCTTTTCTACTTGAAGAGGACCAGAATGACATCACCACATATCTGTCTTGACTAACAAGTCAAACTGAGGAGCTCTAGCTTAATAGCTTAAGGGGACAAATTTTTTTCCTCACTATGATAATGTGATACTTCTTCATCACTCTTTTAATAATGATTATGAGCTGTTTTGATTGGGCCTGACATAGGCACCATATTCAAGTTCAATGTTGAGTTGAAATTAGACACTCACAGGTTACTGAATAGTTAACAAAAGTCTTACTCATCACAAACATAGGCAAGAATATTCTTTAATGACACAGTTGTAGTTAGCTTCTGTAGATGTCCTCCTACCTTCCCTATCTTCATATGGAAGTATATCTGGCTACCAAGTCAGGGTAATGGTGACTTGTGGCCTCAAGACACCTACCACTTGAGAAAGGCATAGATTTATGTAAATGGGATTTTTTTTTAATACCCATAGATCAGGAAGCCATTTCAATACAGCCAGAAGCAACAAGAAACTATATCAACAGAGATACACCTTGAGTTTTGTCCCATGCCAAACCAATCAAGTTCAGTTCAATTGATTTTTTAGGGAAAAATCTAGCTTCTTGTTCATCCTGGTTGATATTGGATTTATCATATAAGTTAAAATAATTGTCATTTTATTAGTTCAAGAACAGAAAAGGGATTGATTTTTTTTCCAGCAGGAAAACCATGAGAAGAGTATTAGCATCATGCAGGACAGGCATATTTCTAAAGGAACCAAGAACATCAATACCACAAGTCCACAGTTATTAATTGTATTTTCACTCATATGCCTCCTATCAGAGACCTTTAACTTTACTATCATTCTGCTCCAGAGACACAATTTGTATTGGTAAAAGAGTGAAACCCAGGTTTTTTTTTCCTCTAAAAACACCAAACCCGCCAGCATGAGGGCAGGTTGGGTGAATGAATTTGTTCATTGAGGAAAGAAATGATCAGGTTCCATATATTTGCAAATATTAGGTTATACTAACAAAGAACTGGGGAAAATGTCCATTATTTTGGTTATAGCTAAAAAAGCTCAGATATGTGAATATAATGGAATATATAGATAAGACATTATAAATATGGGGAATTCAGAAAAACACAGAAATATTTGGATGAATTGAATTGACACACAACAAAATAGATAGAACCCAAAGACCAATATACACAAAAACTATGAAAATGTAAACAAAAATATCCCTGAAAGGAAGTGAATACTGAGTAATGGGGGAAAAGCAAACAGATACCATAATGCAGGTGCTGGAATAGAGGCCAAAGCCCCTTTGAAATTTACCTCCCTCCTATACTGAAGAAAAATGGGAAGGAGAGAAACTGTTTCTTTACACTTGTATCTTATCAGTGTTTCAAGTACAAAATATTTTTTCTGCTCTTTTCAGTAGTTGATTTTTTGTTAGAGAAAGAAAGAGAGAGAGAGAGAGAGAGAGAGAGAGAGAGAGAGAGAGAGAGAGAGAGAGAGAGAGAGAGAGAGAGAGAGAGAGAGAGATTGAGAGAGAGAGAGAGAATGAATTCTATTTGGTCTTTTGGGAGGGTCATCTAATGCCAAGTCTGGAGTCAGAAAGGCATAAATTCCTCCTAAATTCAATCCTCCTCCTAAACTCAAATCCAGCCTTAGACACTTAATAGCTGTGTGACTCTGGCAAGTCACTTTCTTTGCCTCAGTTTCCTAATCTGTAAAATAAACTGGAGAAGGAAATGGCAAACAACTCCAGTATCTTTCCCAAGAAAATCCGAAATGGGATTTAGACATAACTGAACAATATAAGATATGATGCTTGATCTTTTATATCCCAATGAATTTCTAATTTATTCCTATGATAGTTGGTATAGTAGGAAGAAGGCAAGACTTGAGTCAGAAGACCTGGAGTCAAATGATCTGTCTACTCCCTAGCTGTTTGACCCTGAGCAAGTTTCTTTTTCTGTAAAAGGAATGGTCTTTGTAGTCCCTTCCAGGTATATGTCTTTGATTCCTTCCAGCTCTAAATCTTCGACTCTGATACCTATAGTCACAGATAATGGTGGGTCCTTAGAGTTTTCAATTCATTCATTAAACAAATACTAAGTGCCACTGTGTAATTTACTGTGCTAAGTACTGAAACTTTACAAAAAGAAGGAAAAGAAAAGCAAGCTAAGAGTGAGAGCACAAAGGAAACAGAAAGGCAAGAAAGTTTTGGTATAAAGTTAGTATTTTACATGGATAAGAAAATCATGGATAAGTACCTGCCCTTCAGAAGCTTTTAATTTAAAGTTAAATAGGGGTACCCTGTTTCCACCCTCCTTTATTACACACACAGACCAGAAGTGCACAAGAAAACCTTAAACACACACACACACACACACACACACACACACACACACACATCCCTATCTCCAAATAATTTAACATTCTTTTTCACTAAAAGCTTTGTGCCCCTGGTACAGGACATATGTAACCCATGGTAAAGGGTAGGAAGAGAGACCTCACCAAGTTACAGCTAATTAGAATTTCCTTAGTGGGCCAAATCCTGAAAATGATCACACATGTCCATGATATTCCAAGTTTCACTCCTCAGAGAAAGCTGCAATAGGATATGCTCACAATACATGGGACATTTGTATAGTGAGACTTGTATGAATAGTTATCTGTCTTCTGAGAGATACACTACGTAGGTGAAACGGCACTCAGGTACAATGATTTTGAAGCTGGAGCACTCTTTCCACAAAATACTAAATTTGTTGGTGCAGCTGTTTTCAGTATGATTGTCAACCAGTGCTACTGTTGTCAACATCTAGTCTGCCATTGCTTTCATACTTACCTGTTACTTTCATTTGGTTGACATATAGTTGCATCTTTTCCTCCTTCCTTCCTTCCCTCTTTATCTTCCTCCCTCCCTTCCTCCTTCCCTCTCTCCCTCCCTCCCTCCTCTCCTTCTTCTCTCCTTTCCTTCCTTCTTCCCTCCTTTCCTCCCTTCTTCCCTTTTTTCCTCCCTTCTTCCCTCTTTTCCTCTCTTCTTCCCTCCTTTTTTCTCTCCCTCCCTCCCTCCTTTTTCTCCCTTCTTCCTTTCCTCCCTTCTTCCTTTCCTCCCTCCCTCCCTCCCTTCCTTCCTCCTTTCCTTCCTTCTTTTTCTTCCTCCTTCTCTCCCATTCTTTTCCCCTCCCTCTATTCCTTTGTTTTCCTCTTCTTTCTTTCCTCCCTTCCTTCCTCTTTTCCTCTGTCTTTCCCTCCTTCCTTCCTTCTATTTCCTCTAAAAATACCAACTTTGATTCTGTCGCTTAATCTATATAAATGCTTTCCCCCTACAGTGTCTGACACTTTTATCCTTGGCATACATACATTTTTCGTGGTTTTCAAATATTTCGAAATCCTTTCTAGGCTTTTTATGGCTTCTTTTTAACTTCTTAAATTAAACCTTTCCATTTTCCCTCCTAACTAATGTTTGTTGTCATCATTCCTCTTCTAAGACTGATTGATTCCATTATAAAATAGTGCTTAAACATGTAAAGTGTCAGAATAATGGGGAGAATGGGAGGCTGCCAGGAGCAGATGTGGCAAAGAGCAGACAGCACCTTGCTCAAGATGCATAGAGGAGAGGCCTCTGGGGCCATGGGGAATAGCCAAACTAAGTGAAAATCCAGACACCAGCACTCCCAGTAAAGTCTTTAGAGGACCCAAGTAGTAGGGGGTGGGGTGGGATATAGAACTGGTATATCAAGGCCTAAACCAGCCTATACATGCTGATGAAAAAAAAAGAGCTTGGTGAAAATAACCTGCAGTAAAACAGGCAAAGATACCTTCTGAGGATGAAAGGAAAACACCAGCAGTGTCCATTCTTGGATCTTTCTCCTTTTGTGTCATCATTGTGGTTTGTGGGGACATTCCTATATGTCTAGATTTTTCAGGTAAGAAAACCTCAGATCAAAAGTATATTCCCACCCTGAATCTTCTATTTCCTGCTAGAGGTCATATTAGACTTCTTCCATCTTGCCCAAAGCAACCTTTCATCCACAGCAGCACAAATCATCTTCTACTTCTTGCTGCCAACTCAATCTTTCACCTGGGATGTGGAGAACCTCTAGGACAAAGAACAATCCTCCCTTTCCTCCTCAGGTCTCCTATTTTTTGTTGTACTTGTCCTTTTAGGGTCAGAAGAGTAGAGCCCCCCATTCAAAGATGAACATTCTCACACCTTATCATACGCTTTACATTCAGTGTTTATCAACCAAATCTCCTTTTACATCCCCAATCACCTATTCCTCATTCCCATCCCACTTAAACCTCTTACTCAAACCTTCTTATTCTAACCCATCATCCATTCAGCCAGTAAAAGGATTTTTCTAAAACATAAATTTGATCATGTCACTCCCCTCTCCAGACACACACACACACACACACACACACACACACACACACACAGACATACACACCATACTTCCTAACTCTGCCTATTCCTTATAGAAGATAAAGTGACCTTCTGCCTTAACAAAGGCTAAAAATAATTATTTATTCAAGTGATCCCATTCCAGCCTGTCTTCTCCAATAGATTGTGCTTTCTGTCACACTCTTTCACTTCAATCTCTCCTCTCTACTGACTCATTTCCTACAATCTATTAACATGCCCATTTCTCCCCATTTGAAAAAAAAAAAACCCAAACAATAACCTCCCTTGAACCTCCCATATCTCTTCTTTCCTTTGTAGCTAAACTCCTCAAAAAGGCCATCTTCAATAGGTTCCTCTTCTTTCTATTCTCTTACTCTTTTTAACCCCTTACAACCTGACTTCTGATTTTATCATAGCACCTTTTAAATTAATTACTGTATTTAATTTCATTATACCCAAACCCAAATTTATTCTCATTATTTCTAATTTAGGAACATTTTTTCTCTTTGCACTTAATACTATTTTTCCTAATTACACGTAAAGATAGTTTTTAATGTTAATTTTTGTGAAATTTTGAGTTCCAAACTTTTTCTCCCTTCCTTGCTTCCCTCCTCTATATCCCAGATAGCAAAACCAATCTGATATAGCTACAAATGTTCAAACATGTTAATTATATTTCCATATTAGTTATATTGTGAAAGAAGAATCAGAACAAAAGAAGAATCAAAACCAAAAAAAAGAAAAAAACAAAAGACAAATTTTTAAAAAACAAAAATAATATGCTTAGATCTCTCTCTGGATGTTGATGGCATTTTCCATTCCATTCTCTTGAAATTTTTTTGGATCACTGTATTATTGAGAAGAGTTAAATCTTATCATAACTGATCATTATATAATGTTGTTGTTGCTGTGTACAATATTCTCTTGTTTCTGCTCACTTCATTCTGCATCAGTTCATTTTGAAATCAGCCTGCTCATCATTTCTTATAGAACAATAGTATTCCATAACATTCATAATAATACAACTTGTTCAGCCATTCCCCAGTTGATTGAAATCTCCTCAATTTCCAATTCTTTGTCACCACAAAAATAACTGGCACATATGTGGGTCTTTCCCCCTTTTGGGGAATACAGATCTAGTAGTTATATTTGCTGGATCAAAGGTTTGAACAGTTTTATATCCCTTTCGGCACAGTTCCAAATTGCTCTCTAGAATAGTTTGATCAGTTCACAACTCCACCAACAATGCATGAATGTCCCAGTTTTCCTTTCTCCTCTCCAACATATATCATTTTCTTTTTTCTTTTTTTATATTAGCCAAACTGGTAGGAATGAGGTGGTACCTCAGAGTTGTTTTAATTTTTATTTCTCTAATCAATAGTGATTTAGAGTATTTTTGTCATATGATTATAGTTTTAATTTCTTCATCTGAAAACTTTCTGTTCACATCTTTTAATCATTTATCAATTGGAGAATGACATATTCTTATAAATTTGACTAAATTCTCTATATATTTGAGAAATAAGGCCTTTATCAGAAACACTGGCTATAAAAATTGCTTTCCAGCTTTTTGATTTCCTTTCAGTCTTGGTTGCATTGGTTTTGTTTGTGCAAAACCTTTTTAATTTAATATAATCAAAAATTATCCTTTTTGCATTTCATAATGAGAGCAGTCTATTTCCATGGAAATACGGAAAGATAATTCACTCATCCTGTCCAAACTCACAGCTTGGATTGCATTCATTTGAGGTTAGCATGTTGCCACATTAAAATGATCTGGCTTCAAATCTATCCTTTGCATGAAGCAAATTTCACTTGTCAAATCACCACCTGTATCTTTGGTGTTGTTTTCCTAACCTCATTCCAAAAAGAATCTGGCTTTTGATCCACTTACTGTTTAAGAACTCACACTCCAGTTTCCTGTCTAGTCCCTGAAGTTGATGCCTGGATCAGAATTTCTGAAATTCCAGGTTTTGAATTTCACTTACTTCAGGTACTTCTTTGACTTTGACTTTGTTTTCAGGTCAAACTAGTCCTAATGCTGCCAGGTTTGTTGTGTTTCTTATTCCCTGAATTTATTTCCACTAATCTCCACATGCTTACCTGTTTCCTATTCCCACCCCACCTATTCTCAAAGGTCAGGGAGACCTGACTAATGTTGGGATCCAAGTTAAAACGTGGCTTCACTTGCACCATGATGTAACTTATTGAGTTCATGTACCTGAGACAGTGCATACTATGAATAAATAAATATACATAGTCTTCTTAAACAGTCTTCTGAACAGTATCAGCAGTCAAAATCCACATTTAGCTCAAGGTTCCCTCCTATACAATCTCCTCATTTGTTGGTGCCCTCCTTTCATATCCCTACAATTGCTTTATATTATCATATGTATATATACTTTTCTGTGAATATGCTGCTTTTCTCAACTTTATCCCCTTAGAATGTAAGCTCATTGAGGTAGGGAATATTTCATGATTGCTTTTAATAGGCTCAGTGCCTAACCCATAATAAGTACTTAATAAATACTTATTGAATAAATGACATAGAAAATTCACAAAATTAAATTCAATTTGGTCACTCTTGTTTCTCTGTTAACTAATTCAGACCAATCTGATTTAATTATCTAATGTGTTACTCACTTTCACATTCTAGACTTTCTCCAAAGTGCCAAAGTATACATCAGTGCAAACACTATCATATATATCCTGTGCCCTAGTTCATCTTTCACCCACCCAATGGTGTGCTGGAGCTAGCTCCAATTGGCTGGTAAGAGTTGTTAAATTTTCAAAGCCAGCATTTACGCCTGGTGAATTGGTAAGCTACAAGACAGGACTTGATTTATTGTTTTGTTGATTGTCTAAATTTAAGAATGTGATGGAGAAAATATTAAGATGTCTGATTAAACTTAAAAGTGAGTTGTGTGCGCACACACACGCACGCACACACATACACACACACATATGTGGGGTTTTAAAAAATTTTTTCCTGAGAACCAATTGTTGAACTTTTATCATCACATCCCTGATTTCCCACACTATCATAGTCTCCTATGTGAAATTTCTTCTTTAAGATAATTAGATCTTGATATAATGGTATACTTAAAGAATTCCAGAGAATCTATTAAAAAGCTATTAGAAATAATCCACAACTTTAGCAAAGGATACAAAATAAATCCACATAAATCATCAGGATTTTTATACATCATTAATAAAATCCAATAGCAAGAGATACAAAGAGAAATTCTATTTAAAATAACTGCCAATAGTATAAAATATTTGGGAATCTATCTGCCAAGGGAAAATCAGGAACTATATAAGCAAAACTACAAAACACTCTCCACACAAATAAAGTAAGATCTAAATAATTGGAAAAAATATTAAGTGCTCTTGGATAGGTCTAGTGAATATAATGAAGATGACAATACTATCTAAACTAATCTATTTATTTAGTGCTATACCAATCAAACTCCCAAGAAACTATTTTACTTACCTAGTAAAAAAAATAAGAAAGTTCATTTGGAAGAACGAAAAGGTCAAGAATTTCAAGGGAACTAATGAAAAAAAAATCAAATGAAGGTGGCCTAGTTGTACCAGATCTAAAAACTATATCATAAAACAGCAGTCATCAAAACCATTTGGTACTGGCTAAGAAATAGACTAGTTGATCAGTAGAATAAGTTTGGTTCACAGGCAAAATAACTATAGCAATCTAGTGTTTGAAAAACCCAAATTCCCCAGCTTTTGGGATAAGAACTCACTACCTGACAAAAACTGCTGGGAAAATTGGAAACTAGTATGGCAGAAACTAGGCATTGACCATACCTAACACTGTATATAAAGTCAAAATGGGTTCATGATCTAGACATAAAGAATGAGATTATAAATAAATTAGAAGAACTTAGGATAGTTTACCTCTCAGACCTGTGGAGGAGGAAGGAATTTGTGACCAAAGAAGAACTAGAGACCATTATTGATCACAAAATAGAAAATTTTGATTATATTAAGTTAAAAAGTTTTATTTTTTGTTTTTTTTTAACAAACAAAACTAATGCAGACAAGATTAGAAGGGAAGCAATAAACTGGGAAAACATTTTTACATTCAAAGGTTCTGATAAAGGCCTCATTTCCAAAATATATAGAGAATTTACACAAATTTATAAGAAATCAAGCTATTCTCCAGTTGATAAATGGTCAAAGGATATAAACAGACAATTTTCAGATGAAGAAATTGAAACTATTTCTAGGCATATGAAAAGGTGTTCCAAATCATTATTGATTAGAGAAATGCAAATTAAAACAACTCTGAGATACCACTACACACCTCTCAGATTGGCTAAGATGACAGGAAAAGATAATGATGAATGTTGGAGGGGATGTGGGAAAACTGGGACACTGATATATTGTTGGTGGAATTGTGAACGAATCCAACCATTTTGGAGAGCAATATGGAACAATGCTCAAAAAGTTATCAAACTGTGCATACCCTTTGATCCAGCAGTGTTTCTACTGGGCTTATATCCCAAAGAGATTTTAAAGGAGGGAAAGGGACTCACATGTGCAAAAATGCTTGTGGCAGCCCTTTTTATAGTGGCAAGAAACTGGAAACTGAATGGATGCCCATCAATTGGAGAGTGACTGAATAAATTATGGTATATGAATGTTATAGAATATTATTGTTCTGTAAGAAACGACCAACAGAATGATTTCAGAGAAACTTGGAGATTCTTACATGAACTGATGCTAAGTAAAATGAGCAGAACCAGGAGATCATTATACACAACATAGCATTTCCACTCTTTTCTGTTATTGTTTGCTTGCATTTTTGTTTTCTTTCTCAGGTTTTTTCTTCTTTCTAGATCCGATTTTTCTTGTGCAGCAAGATAACTATAAATATGTGCACATATATTGGATTTAACATATACTTTAATATGTTTAACATGTATTGGACTACCTGCCATCTAGGGGAGGAGGTGGGGGGAAGGAGGGGAAAAGTTGGAACACAAGGTTTTGCAAGGGTCAATGTTGAAAAATTACCCATGCATATGTTTTGTAAATAAAAAGCTATAATAAAAAAAGATAATTAGATCTCAGATAATGCATAATTTAGAGATATTAAATGAGATTAAAACTGATTTATGTTCATGGTTTTTCTGCTGATATTCACATTGAATGTGTTAGCATAGAGGAGTGAGGTAGGTAGCTGCACTAGAACACAGATCACTGTTAACCGCATGAAGTCTCCTCGGATCAGGGCTCAATGTACCACCTGGGCTCAACAGCTCCATATATATATCAATTTACTGACTTTATATCTTGCCTTCAGTGAATTATTCCCTTTTTTCAGGCTCCCTTTATCAAATCAGAAAACCCTCTCAGCATAAATGCTAGCTCTTTGTCCATTATTTTCCTTTTACCACTTCCAGCTATAACTGAACCAAAAATAATCTCCATTCCTGAGCCTATCTTAAGGTTCTTAAATAGGCCCAAGGTAGAACAAAGACCTATTTCCTTTTTTCAGACACAATGATTACTTTTGCTTATGTTCTAGGTCTTGCTAATCACACACATATAAAAGGGTACATTCATATGATTGATGAACATTTTTCTTTGGGAAAAGAATCATAGCTGCATTTTCTAGATCACACAAAAAATTATCTACATTTTAGCAAAGAAAAAATGATTCTACTGATAGGGGAGTCCTTCTTGAAGGGGAGAGAGGGAAGAAAAGGGAATAAGCATTTATACAGAACCTATGATATGCTAGACCTACACTGTGTAGAGGGAAGCCAGGAAGACACTTCTTTCTGAGATCAACTCTGGCCTCAGCTTTAATCGCTGTGTGACTCTGGTCAAGTCTCTTAACTCTGTTTGCCTGTTTCTTCATCCATAAAATGAGCTGGAAAAGGAAATTCAAACCACTGTAGTATCTTTGCCAAGAAAAACCCAAATGGGGTTATGAAAAATCAGATATGACTCAAATGACTGAACAACAAAAGAAAATATATAACAATGAGAAAAAGATATGGCCAAAATATCCATTTTGATACAGTGAGTGATTGATTAAAAGTAGGAAACAAATGGAAGAAAAGATACAGTTTACAATAATTTCATACAGAAATTTAATAACTATAAATCAATTGCCATAACATGGATCCAAGAACTGAAAAACACATCAGTCAGCAAACAACTCATTTGCCAAGCAGAGAGATATGGAAATCAAGGGAAATGCCATTTTAAAAGGATAACTTCAAAACACACACACACACATATACACACACACATACAGAGAAAGAGAGAGAGAGAGAGAGAGAGAGAGCGCACAGTTAGTAAAACCAGCTTGTCTAGAGACCAAAAAACCTAAAGGCATTTTGTTGGCATTCAAAGATAAATAGGGAGGGAAGAAAACAAACAGAAGAAAAATGGAAAAAAATATATGTGAATAATTTATTACAAGTCAGTGTATTTGAACTCCAATATCACAGTCCTCTGCAAGAGAAAGAACTGACAATAAAGAGAACAAAGAAAGGAAAAGCATTAGATTAAACTAAGTACGCATAGAGAAAATTCCTTCTGGATGTGACATAATTGTGAGAGAATTGATGAATCAATTCATAGGATATCTGAAGAAAGGAAAAATACCAAAGTCATAGAAAAACAAACTTCAGACTTTATTAATGCCGAAAATTTTCCCCAGGAAAACCAACAATTACCTATTATATGCTAATTTCTTCATTTATTTAAAATTCTTATAGGAATAATATACATACCCATCAAGGTAATCCTTGATAAGGATAAAAGGTGGAAGCAGCTCAGATTTTGTAATAATATTCTACAGAAAGCCATGTAGTAATCATTATACAATTGACTGTGTAATCCTGGGCACGTCACTTAATCTTGTTTGCCTCAATTCACTCATCTGTAAAATGGACATGGCTATAACATCTATCTCACATTATTGTTGTAAGAAACAAATGAGACAATTTACGTATAGTACCTTGCAAATCTTAAAGTGCTACATAAATATAACCTATTACTACTGCTACTCAGTAGTTGTTTGATATTTGGTGTTGTTCATTTGAGTCCAACAAAACCATTAAAGTGGTTTGCCATTTCCTCCTCCAGTTCATTTTATAAATGAAGAAAATAAGGAAAACAGGGATAAGTGATGTCCAAGATCACACAGATAATAAGTGTTTAACGCCAGATGAGTCTTCCTAACTCCAGGCATGGTGTCCTAACTACTGAACCACCTGTCTGCCTCTATTTCTTGATATACTTTCTTATTAAAGATCCATTAGTTGGGGCAGCTAGGTGAAGCAGTGGATAGAGCACCAGCCCTGAAGTCAGGAGAACCTGAAGTCAAATTTGGACTCAGACGCTTAACACTTCCTAACTGTGTGACCCTGGGGAAGTCACTTAACCCCAATTGCCTCAGCAAAAAAAGAAAAAAGAAGAACCACTAGTTAATGATAATTTATATTAATTAAATATATATTAGAGAAAAATAAACTGGCTAATAAATATTGGGGGCACGTAGGTGACTAGAATATCATACCTGAAACCAAAGTCTCATATTTATGAAATCAAATCTAATCTCAGATACTTATTAGCTGTGTGACCCGAGTAAATCACTTAACCCTGTTTGCCTCAGTTTCCTCATTTGTAAAATGAGCTGAAGAAGGAAATGGCAAACCACTCCAGTGTCTCTGCCAAAAAAAATCCAAAATAGAGTCATAAAAACTCAGACATAAGTGAAAAAAAAATCACTGAACTAGAACAATAAATATTGAGAGTGGAGAACACGCTACCTAGGGCTTATGAGTAAGTAAGAGCTGTGATCCAGGGACTCAATCTGCTAGTTCATGTATTTGTTAAAAAGGTGTGTCCATTTAACTTATACTTTAACATATTTAACATATATTGGTCTACCTGCCATCTGAGGGAGGGGGTGGGGGAAAGGAAGGGAAAAATTGGAACAAAATGTTTTGCAATTATCAATGCTGAAAAATTACCCATGCATATATCTTGTAAATAAAAAGCTATAATTTAAAAAAAATTTAAAAAGGTGTGTCTAGAATCTCCACTACATATATAACAGAGATAACCTTATTCAATGACTCTCTGATCATTAATATTAAACAATATATAAAATGCAGAAATTTCTGCTCGCCAAAGGTTTTCACTATATGAAGAAGATCCAGCAGAGAATCAAAGTTGAAGAGGGATTCCCTGTGCATGGTGGGATGGATGATCCAGATGCTTTTCTTTGTTGATAATGTGCTGATTTTGTAAAACCTCATTTATCCCAGCCTTCCACAAAAAATCTGTATCTACTCAGAAGATTTTTGCTTAACTATGGAAAGAATACTGACTCTGGAGTGAGAGCAAAGGTTCAAATCCCATTTCTACCTATCAAGTAATTGAATCTTTTTCAGCCTCTCTATCTCTGTTCATCTTTTGTTCTCTTTTTCTCTATTTGTCAGTCTGTCTGTCTTGATTGGATCATTTCTACTTTTAATATTGTGTGTGTGTGTGTGTGTGTGTGTGTGTGTGTGTGTGAAGGAGATTCAGAAACAGATAAGAGGAGAGAAAAAGAGAGAGAAAGAGAGAGAGAGACAGACAGACAGACAGACAGACATAGAGACAGAGACAGAGAGAGACGGAGAGACAGAGACGCACACACACATAGCGACAGAGAGAGAGAGAGAGAGAGAGAGAGAGAGAGAGAGAGAGAGAGAGAGAGAGAGAGACAAAGAGACAAAACAGAGATTGAGACAGAGAGCACCAGAGACAGAGATAGAGAGAGCCTAAAACAGGGATGGGGGGGGGAGGGGGGAATAAAGAAATTAAGAGCCACTAGTCCATTACATTTTTTGTAATGTTTAGTATTACTTCAATACTCTGTTATCTGGTTCCTTTTTTTTTTTTTTTGTAATTGGGTTTGTGAAAAATCAAATCTCTTAATATTTTGCATATTTAGTTTCTAGAGCAGCACCTGGGTATTGTGTGTGGGGGGAAGGTCGACAGCTTGGTGACACAGTGCTAGCTTCCCCCTCCAGATCCATTCCTTGACTTACTGGATTTCAAATCTCCTTATTCTCCTTTTCAAGGCATAATCTCCCCACTTGAGAAGCGAGTTGGTCCTCCTATTCAGCATGATCAATGACCTGTCCTGGCATTAGCTCAACACTCACTCCCCAGGAAACCAAAGTAGGAGAAAATATTGCTTTTTTCTTAAGTGCTATTATCCTTTGCTTAATATCCTCTATTCCCATTGGGACCTCCTGCTAATTACCGCCCCTCCCATCTCTCATATACCAACCCCATCCCCCAGTCTGTTTTTCACAGCTCTAGTTAACTTCAGTCCCAAAAAGGGTCTTTTGGCTAAGACACTGGAAAATGATATGTGGGGAAGATGAATAAATTGGTTCTGAAGTACTTGAACAGTTTCCTGAAATCTCAAGACTGACTTCTCTCTACTATGGGGAGTATAATTGCCTAATTTACAAGAAAAACTACTGAGGCAGAGCTTTGAGCTAATGGCATTTTAAGAAAGAGTCCATGGTCCTCTCTAATGCGCTAGACCTCAGATCTTCCTCATAATTTGAGACACCCTCTTCCTCCAGGGCCTTATTTATATAAGGTTTGGTACCAGATTTAATACTTGAACACTCTAGAAGGGCTACACAAAGTACAGAACTCCTTTGGTTGATAGACCTTGGGTTTGAGAGCAAAAAAAAAAAAAATGATGTAACTGCTAGACATGGTATGCCAGAAATGGAGTCTCAGGTTGGAGCATCTCCACTGACTGAGTAATCATAAAATAGTAATGTTGGACAAGAGAAAGTTGTCCAGAAATAAGTTGGTACAAAAATAAATTGGAGAATTTTTCATGTAATTGAGTCACCTTGGCTATGCTGGACTTGGTCACCATAACAAGGAAAAACAAAGGTGGAGGGCCTCTAGTTAGCTTCCTATGATTAAGTAAGTAAATTTACAACCTGCAGTTCACAGCTCTGAGGCCTAAGATACAGAACCTATAATCACTACTCCTATGGAATCACATCGAACTGATTAATTGGTACAGAGTGGGGGCCCAAGTGAATCATTTGTCACACTACCATCAAAAACAGTTATAGGTTACTTATCAGTAGATGTCTCTCCAAGGAGCAAAAATAACTTAAAATATTATCCTGAGTCAAACTTAATGAAAAACCAAGAGTATGAGGCTCCAAAGTTAAACAAGAAAACATTTAAAATTATTTTCTATTGTCTATTCTCTGTAGACAAAACAATGTCTATTCTTTTATTCTGTCAAAATTAGACAATAACAGTTTTACAATAGAGACCAGAAGTGATTTTACAATATTTGTAAATAACTTCACCTGAATTTTTGAAAGTACATTATCATTTCATCTGACAATTTGTCTTTAACAATGTAGTGAACAATGCCTGTAAGATCAGAACAGCAAGCAGTTCTTGCCCTTGAGGAGTTTGCATATATTGGGGGAAACAATGTATATATAGAAAATTTAGTACAAAACATATATACAAAGTAATTTCCTAAAGGGAGAGCACTCCTAACAATAGAGAAGATCAGGATAATATTCCTGTAGAAGATGAACTTTGAAGGAAGCTTGAGATTCCAAGAAGTAGAGATTAAAAGAGGGTTCATCTGGACACAGGAATATGCAAAGGCATGGAGTCAGGAGAAAGAATATACTATATGAGGAATAATAAGTGGTAAAGTCTGTCTGTAATCAAGAGTTGAAGGAGAGTAATGAGCTTGGAAAGGTGGACTGGAGCCAGATTGGAAAGGGCTTCAAAAGCCAAACAAAGGAGTTTGTATTTTATGCATATAGGCAGGAGGAGTCACTGGAATGTATTGAGTGGGGGAGTAGCATGATCAGACCTGCCCTTTAGGACTATCAGTTTGGCAATGTTATGGAGAATAGATGCAAGAAGGGAGAAAAGATGCAAATAACATTTAAAATGTTATTTAATTGTTCAGTCATGTTTGTCTCTTCATGACCTTACTTATGGTTTTCTTGGCAGAGATAGTGGATGGTTTGCCATTTCCCTCTCCAGTGCATTTTATAGATGAGGAAACTGAGGTAAACAGGAGTAAGTCATTTGCTCACAGTCACACAGCTAAGTGTCTGGGGGCAGATTTGAACTAAGGAATATGAGTTTTCCTTACCTGAGGCCCAGTGATTCTATCCACTGTGTCACCTAGCTGCCACAATTGAGTAGGAGAATAATATGATCAGACCTGCACTTCACACGTATCAATTTGGCAACTATGTGGAAAACAGATGCAAGAAGGGAGAAAATGGATGCAAGGAAACCAATGTAGGAATTCACTTTAACAGTCTAAGTGAGAAGTAATGTTGTTATTCATTCCCAAAGAGGACCAATAACATCATGAGGTTGATGACTTGGATTGAATTGAGAGAGCTGCCCAAAGATGGCTGCTTCACTCCTCCAGAGTTATTTGAGTCCAAAAGCAAGACAAAAGTCAAGATGACTAGTCATGGCCCAGGATGCAGAGCTAATAAGTGTCTGAAGTAGAGTGGGGACCCATGTTAGCAAAGAGGGGATACGTGTCATGAAAGCAGAATCAATGAGACTTTGCTACTGATTAGATGTCAAGGGCAAGAGAGAGGGAAGAGATAATGACTCCAAGGTTATAAACCTGGGAGACTAGAAAGATAGTGCCTTCATCAGAAATAGGAAAATTGGGAAAAAAAATAATTTTTAGGGGGAGAATAATAAAGCTTGTTTTGAATGTTGAATTTGAGATGCCCTTCAGATATGTTAGAAATCTTTAATAGTCAACTGATGATATGGAACTAGAATTAAAGAAATATTATGACTGAATATAAAGATTTGGGAGTCATGTGGAGAACTCACAAGACAAACACTCACATGGAGGTCAGAAAAAGAGATACAAGGATACTTTCAAGGTCTCTCTAAAGAACTTTGGAATTTGATTGCATACACGGGAGATATTGGCACAGGATTGTCCAGTATTGTGTGCTAGCATCAAAGAAGGTACTGTGCTCTATGAATGAAGAAGAATTGCAGTAGCTCAAAAGAAATTGGAGATGCATAAATTTAGAGACATCTCTACTCCAAATATTGTTATAGACTATTTGAGCCCAAACTGTGGTAGAGCTTGTTAGATACTCTATACCTTGACTCCAACATAGTGTTGTCCTTTTGGTTCTCTTTGAGAATGAAGAACAATAACCCAACCATATGCACAGAGACGATCACTGAACTCATGGGAGGTAAGGCTATCAGTAAGAGAGGGTATATAGAGACCTAAAACCAGGAAAGAATGCCAAGACACATTCAAGCATAGGAAGTGGGACAAAAATGATCTTGCAACAAGAACTGAGAAGATGCAGCCAAATAGGCAGGAAGAAAGCCAAGAGAAAGCAATTTAATGAAAATCTACTCAGGAAAAAGATGGTATTTGGAAGGAAGAGATGGTATTCAATGTCAAATGCTTCAGAGAGGTCAAGAAAAAGGCCTGAGAAAAGGCCATTTGATTTGAAAATGCAAAGATAATTGGTAACCTTGGGAAGAACAATTTCAGTTGACTAATGAAGTTGGAAGCCAAATTGTAAGGAATTGAAAAGTGAAAGAGTGGTAAGGAAGCAGAGATAATTTGCATAGAATCTTTTTTTTTTTTCTGGAAGTTTATTGAGAAGGGGAAGAAAAAACATATGGGATGAAAGTTTGAGGCATGCTAGAATCAAGTAAAAAGTTTTTTTTCTTTTTTTAATTAAAGCTTTTTATTTTCAAAACATATGCATAATTTTTCAACATTGACCCTTGCAAAACCTCGTGTTCTCATTTTCCCCCCACTTTTCCCCACCTCCTCCCTTAGATGGCAAGTAATCCAGTATATGTTAAACATGGTAAAATATATATTAAGTCTACTATATATATGTGTGTGTGTTTATATATATATATAAAATATTTCCCTCCTTTAAGATCTCTTTAGGATATAAGTCCAGTACAAACACTACTGGATCAAAGGGTAGTACATTTTGATAGTTCTTTGAGCATTTCAAATTGCTCTCTGGGATGATTGGATCAGTTCACAACTCCATCATCAATGTATTAGTGTTCCAGTTTTCCCACATCCTTTCCAATATTCATAATTTTCTTTTCCTGACATCTTAGCCAATATTACTAAGAGTTGTCCTAATTTTCATTTCTCTGATCAATAGTGATTTGGAACACCTTTTCACATGACTAGAAATGGTTTCAATTTCTTCACCTGAAAATTGTCTGTTCATATCCTTTGACCATTTATCAATTGGAGAATGGCTTGAATTCTTATAAATTTGAGTCATTTCTCTATATATTTTAGAAATAAGGCCTTTATCAGAATCCTTGAATGTAAATTTTTTTTACCAGTTTATTGCTTCCCTTCTAATCGTCTCTGCATTGATTTTTGTATGTATAAAACCTTTTAAATTTAATATAATCAAAATTATTTATTTTGTATTAAATAATGAACTCCAGTTCTTATTTGGCCACAAATTCCTTCCTTCTCTACAGATCTGAAAGGTAAACTATCCTTTATTCTTCTAATTTGCTTATAATAACACTTTTTATGTCTAAATCATGAACCCATTTCAACCTTATCTTGGTATAAGGTGAAGGGTTTTTAAGGATAGGAGAGATGTGGACATGTTTTGAAGTGCTAGGGAAAATCTAATGAATAAGGAGAAATTAAATACTAAAAAGAAAGAGGAAATGATTTGAGGAGTCAGATTTTCAAAGGATATGACAGGGTACGATTGTTGTTGGGTTTGGTTGTTTGTTTTTTGGTAAGGAGAGGGATCACCTCTTATATATTGGAACAAAGGATGGAAATGTAAGAGGTGATGTTGAGGTAATTTGGAATATAGAATTGGAGAGAGGAGGAACTAAGGATAGAAAGTTTCCTTTTTTTTCTGGTCTTACTCTCTAACTACAATACCATACTGACAAGTGAGATTATTTGAAACAAATTTGTAGTTGATTCAATCCCCATCTGAGTTCCACAACATATTTTGAAATGCAGATGTCAATAGGTAAGTGACTTGGCCTCTGGGAATCTCATTTTCTTCATCTTTAAAATGAAAGGGCTAGATTAGACTGCTTCTAAATTCCCTTCCAGCTCTGCCATTTATGGAGTATGTTATACTTATAACCTCATTTGATCCATCTTATGCTCCTGAAAGATGGATAGAGCAGGCATTATTAGTTCCATTTTAAAGCTGAGGAAACTGAGGTCACACAGCTAGAGTCAGGCCTCAAAAATCAGGTATTATGACTTCAATAGGGTTCTTTGCTTTATTGAACACTGCCTCTCAGCTTGCATAAGTATTCTCAAAATGGTCAGAGTGTGTATTCTTAACCTCTGTCTGAGACTCTAAAACTGATAAAGGAAAATGTCGAACAATATAAGGCAGGATTTGTTTTGAACATTACTTAAGAAGGCCAAGTGCCACACATCCTCCAAATGTGGTTTCTGGTTTATAGAAAAGGAATGCCTGCAGTGAAAGACTGGTATCTAGTCTTTCTGAAACCTGAAAACTGCTGATTTGCGGTAGGCCCACCTAAACAGGGAATACAGCATACAGAGTAAACCTCCTGAGAATGGGTCTGGGCGAGCACTGGGAGCTGGCTTGCTGAATGAAAATCTGAGTGTTACTGCCAGGGGCACTGTGGGAGGAACCAGTTGCCAGGATTCCTGAGGTAGCTGGGTTTGGGTGGCCCTCCAGATTCCAGGCAGTGCCTCTCAGGGATTAATGATTGTTTGTCCAACCATACACCTGAGCACTTGTTTGCTTAAAAAAAAAAGTCAGTTATGTGTCTACATTCTCAGTTAATGCTGTGAATAGACTGCTGCCTTCCACTAATCTGGGGCCAGCCTCTCATTAACAGTGATAATAACAACTCAGGTTGCTATAGCTTTTCAAAGTTTACAAGGTGTTTTCCCCTTATAACAACCTGATGAAGGAGAAGTATAAGCATAATAATCATGCTGTAATGGAAAGCAAATCAAATTTGGAGTCAGAACAATTGGGTTCAAATTGAGGCTTTGCTATTTACTGTGATCCTGGATAAGTCACTTAATTCAAAGGCTTTCTTTCCTTGTTTGTCAAAATTAAAGGGTTCAACTAGATCAAAGCTTCTTTTTTCCCTCTCAACAGCATTTTATTTTCCAATTACATGTAAAGATAGTTTTCAACATTCATTTTTGTAAGATTTTGTGCTTCAAATTTTTTCTTCCTCCCTTCCTTCCCTCCTCCATCCCAAAGACAGCAAACAATATGATATACTTTATACATGTACAATAATTTTTAATAATAGCTTTTTATTTTTCAAAATAGATGCAAAGATAGTTTTCAACATTCATCCTTACAGAACCTTGTGTTCCATATTTTTCTCCTTTCCTCTTCCTTCCTCCCTTAGAAAGCAAGTAACCCAATATAGGTTAAACATGTGCAATTCTTCTAAACATATTTCCAGGTGGGGATTGCAAAATCATGATTTATTGTCAATACATGTTTGATGTATTACCTATTTATATACCTATTCTATATAGCTATATATTCAAGGCAGAGTAAAAATTTCTCAGATGAAAAGGGCTGGAAGTGGAAAATGTTTAAAAAGTCCTGGACTAGATCACCTGTCTAAGGTTCCTATTCTAAATCCTATTAGACCCATATTTTTCTCTTCTCAGAATCCAATGAGGAAGTCAAATACTAGATAAGGTGTCTTTTAGTTCTCATTCATCTGGAGAGGGAAATATAGTCTACTCCCTCCCACCAATACCTTAATTTTCCTTACATTCTCCTCTCCTCGGGGAAAAATCCAAAAGTTTTTTGATCTTGAAGGGAGAATAATTTTGACATGATACTATCTAAGGGGTGATAACAGAATCCTAATGAAAATCTTTATATTGAACTTTTCCAGATTGGGCTCAAAGGGTTGGTCAAGTAGCTGTTCCTCCCCTAATAGGATAAGAGGAACTTTAAGGTGTAAATGCATTTGTTATGCACAAAATGGATAGTCCTAAGACCTTTAGTACTCATTGGATAAGGCATCAATGAGTGTATGTGGGTGGGACATGCCAGGTTATCCCTCTTCTCCAATCCAATGGGAATGGAGACCAACTCCCCAAAATTCCCTTGTAAGTGAATATGTACTGAGTGAGCAGCATTTAGAAATATTTCCTCTTTAAATGGTATTTTGATTTCCTTATTATATATTCAAAACTATATTAAGATGATGAAGTCATCAAATCCATGACAGTTCTGTTTACCTAAATGTATGAAGGGATATTGTAATAGGATAAGGAATTTGTCCTTAAAGAGATAGAGAAAGAGATTTAAATTATTGAAATTTTGTAAATTTTGAAGTTTTGAATTTTTCTGTGCAAAATAGGTAGGAATTCAGAGGCACACAATGAGAGACAGAGAGAGAGGAAAAAGAATAGAGAGAGACACACACAGAGAGAGACAGACAGGGAGACAGACAGACAGACACACATACAGAGAGAGAGAAAGAGAGAGAGAGAGAGAGAGAGAGAGAGAGAGAGAGAGAGAGAGAGAGAGAGAGAGAGAGAGAGAGAGAATATAGTGGAACCAGACAGACAAACAGGCAGACAGAGAAGGGAGAGAAAAAGAAAATAATCCCTGGGATGATACTAGTAGTAGATGCATGCCAGTACTGAGACAAGAAGCAGATGGATGAACTAAGGTATGTGGTCATTTTCCCCTCTTTATCCCTTGGAAAGCAATGCATGTTGAATTTAAAAGGAAGACAACACTCCATAAAAAGGGGTTGTTGCTGGGGAAGTTCCTCACTTAAGAAAGGAAGAGGGAGATATTCCTTTGAGACCTAAGAAGCAGGTTCCCAGAAGACAGGGCTGATTGACAAATCAACTTGCCATTCTTGTCATGTCTCCTACTTAGTGAATCATGTCTCCTACTATGTGAGGGCTCATCTGAAAATAACATTTTTCTTTCTATTATTTACTCTTTGAAGTAGATTTTTGCAACATTGCTGTAGCAATACTCTCATGCTGATTTTTAAAAAAAATCTTTCCCTTTCCTGAAGAGACTTACATGAATTGATGCTAAGTGAAGTGAGTAGAACCAAAAGAACATTTTACACAGTAACAAGATTTTATGATGATCAATTCTGAAGAATGTGGCTTTTTTCAACAGTGAGTGATTCAGGCCAGTTCCAATGGTCTTGTGATGGAAAAAGTTATCTGCATCCAGAGAGAAGATTGTGGCACTGAGTGTGGATCAAACATAGTATTTTCTCCTTTTTTGTTGTTGTTTGCATTTTGTTTTCTTTCTCATTTTTTCCTTTATGATCTCATTTTCTTTCTTTTCTTTTATTATTATTATTGTTATTATTCTAGCTTTTTTATTTACAAAACATATGCATGGGTAATTTTTCAACATTGATCCTTACAAAACCTTCTGTTCCAACTCTTCCTCTCCTTCCCCCCACCCCCTCCCCTAAATGGCAGATAATCCAATACATATTAAATATGTTAAAGTATATGCTAAATCCAATATATGTATACATATTTACACTGTTATCTTGCTATACAAGGAAAATTGGATCTAGAAAGAAAAAAAATCTGAGAAGGAAAACAAGAATGTAAGCAAACAATAACAGAAAGAGAGGAAATGCTATGTTGTGGTTCACACTCATTTTCCATAGTTCTCCCTCTGGGTGTAGCTAATTCTCTTCATTACTGAACAATTGGAACTGGTTTGAATCATCTCATTGTTGATGAGAGTCATGTATGATCTGATTTTTCTTATGCAGCATGATAATTGTGGAAATAAGCATAGAAGAATTGCACATGTTTAACATATATTGGATTACTTGCCATCTAAGGTCTGGGGTGGGGGAGAAAGGAGGGAGAAATTTGGAGCACAAAATTTTGTAAAGGTAAACATGAGGCTCTTGAGTTTTAAAATGAATTTAGCTTTCTTTACCATTTCTGAAGTTTTTTTCCTTTTCCTCATAATTTTTAACGAACATTTAATTGAAAGAATGTTGATTATCTCCAGTTTATCCTATACATCCCCCTTCCCCCCCACAGACACATCTATCTTATTCAATTTACATGTCATGATGCCATTAGATGTGATCTCCTTGTGGACAGGTACTGTCATTTGCTTTTCTTTATATCCCTAGAACTTAGCAAAGTGCCTGACATGTAGTTGTCATTTAATAAATGTTTATTGACAATATGTTATTTTTTTCCTGCACATGTTTTGCAGCCCAGTTTTTTTTTAATTCTGTTTTTAGATTTGCCTTTGTTTTGCTATGTTTGGATTTTGTTTTAGTTTCACAAATATTCTAATTTTCCATGGTTATTTCTTTCTATAAAAATCAACTTGCTGTATTCATATGGCAAATCCAGTGCTTCCAATAGAAGTACTTGTTTTCTAAGATTGTATATATGTATGCATATATACATTATATATATGTATATATACATACATACATCAGTATGCCAATACACATGATATTGATTGGGATGCAATAAATTAATTATACACTTGTATTATGTATTACTTGTATATGAATATGTGGCTTGTGCTGTTAATTGCTTACTATTTTTGATTGTATATTTTGTGATTACTAAATTATTTTTATTAAATTTTATTAAATTATTTATTTAGATGCATTGCTTTATTATATTAGTGCATATGATGCTACATATTGAATGCTTAAAGAAATACTGTTATTTCAGCTGCTGAATTTATTCAGAATCAAATAAATCTTTTACAAATATGGAGGCAATGTGTGATATCTATTGTCATGAATGAATATAAAAGCACATAGAGGCCTACTGGCATTAGGAGCAGAACCTGGGTATAAAACTAAGGGAATCATGACAGTTTTGAAAGGATCCTTAAAAAATAGGGGGATTTTTCAATGGTGTATAGCAGAAAATATGATGACTGCTTCATCTACAATTAAGGAGTAAGGGAATGTATCTTGCTACTGATCTCTAAATACCTTTTGAAAAACAGTTAAAAGAACTGCAAGATTACACATTCAAAGAAGGCTTGCCAGTGGAGAAATTTGGAGGTATGTTTATAATAGAGAAAGGTATGTTACACATAGGCAGGAATTATGGGCACAATTAGACATTCAGAATCTTTTTGGGAAGAATCCCTATCCTCCTGGGGAATAATTAGCAGAAGTTTGGACTGAGCATGCTGTAAAATAACTAAAAGGTCAGAAGATGTCTGTCAGAGACAAAATGTGTCATCTATGGCAGAGGTTGGCAAACTATGGCCTGCAGGTCAAATCTGGCTCATCACTTGTTTTTGTGATGTCCTGGAACTAAAAATGCCTTTTACATTTTCTATTTAAACATGTTACATTTTAAAATGTTAAAAAAAATTCTTACCTTGTTGAACATACAAAAAAAGGGCAAATTTGGCCTGTGGGCTGTAGTTTGTCAACCTCTGATCTGGTATGAAGTATCAGAGCATCCACTTTTGAATTTGCAAAATTTCTGAGAACTGAAAAATGTATAATTACATATCAAGAATGCCTGCAAAAACTGGAATGACTTTTGGGCCTGGCCTGAGTGCTAAGATTACATTTGTTGCATTCAGTCAAACAATTTAACACAAAGTATCTTTATCCAAATTTATGATGTAAAAGATTCCCTACTATTAAAACTGGTAGAAAAGAGAATGATACAACCTGAGAGAAAAATAACCAAATCAACAGAAGACTAACTACAAAGATAGTCTGGCATAAAACATGTCTAAGAAGTGTTGAACATGAAAACATGAGTGATGAATATATTCAGAAAAGAATTATAAAACTGGAACATAAGAGATCAAATTTCAAAGAATCAGCAAAGAATCAGAAAAACAAAGACAAGATCAGAGATGAAGATTCTCTAAATTCTCTAAAACCAGAAAAGAAGACCTCTTCATCCTTGAATCATGAGTTTCTTCCATCTAGAATCATTGGATTATATACTGAAGTGATGGTCAAAATTAAGAATGTAGGATGTACTACTATAAATAGTGTATCATAACTGACTATCATATTCCAATCGTTTTACAAGAGACATTTGAGACAAATACTTTTATGTCTATGAAATACTAAAATTTTGTAGACTGAATACAAAGACTTATCATATTTGGGATACATTACAGTAAATTTGAAGCTTCCTGAGGAAGCCATCGACATCAGGAAGAAGATAAATACAAATCCATCAACTATTGCTGGGTACATCAACACTGATCAAGGCTTAAAAAAAGGTCCAGGCAGTAGTGGTAGAATGCAGTATGATGTTGGCATTCTTTATGGATTGGATGAAACTTGGTTCTGAACCAGGAAGGTCCTCCTGAACTTTGCCCAAGCCTTGCAAAGAGGAAGTTTGCATTAGATTGCTTAAACCCCAGGGAAAGAAGGAGAGTGAGGAGTTTCTGGGCTAGAGACCTGGGTTCTGAGACACCAGGAGAAACTGCTCAAACTCATACATTTGTAAGACATTTCAAACATGTGCATGGTAGGGTTAGGGAGTGTGGAGTTAGCTTTTGAAGAAGAGAGCACATCAGTGTGGACTAGCATCACATACTATCAAGTCAAATAGCCGTCTGAGACTAAGACTTTCCCTTCCAAGGAAGGCAGTCAGCCAAATTCTTCTTGATTCTCAGAAACATGGTTTCAGTGAGATTTCTTCTGAACAGGAAGCTCTTCACAAGGCTTTTTATCAGCAACCACTGTAGACACTTCCTCTGTTACAGGTGACCACTACCTCAGAGGGAACTCTGTAGTCAGCAGTCCCATTTATTTACTTCTGAGTTAGGATTCACCTCTTCTTCACCTTCAGCGCCCTGAGGAGTCCCATCCAGCTCACCAGGAGTCCCTTCTCTTTCCTTACTTGTGACTCTATCTACCTGATTTAAGGCAGGAAAGCAATTGCCCATGTGATTAGATTTTCATATATCAAATATACTTTGGGAATCTGCAAAATTTCTGGCCTGAGGGGAGGGATGTAACAGTGTAGAACCTAATAAAGTTGATGGTCTGAGAGGTAGGCATGGTATAGCATCTTTTGTTTGGAGAGTCTTCTATTTTCAATAGTTTTGAAGAGGGTGATGGAATTCCTCCAATTATAATCAGTCAAAATTTTGAATTTGAAGCTGGTAAAGAATAGTGGTGAAGCTGGACTAGTTAGGGAACCATACATGACAGGCTCCTAGCTGAGCTTCTTGGGCTGAATATTTTGAGAGCAATTCAAGCTATATCCTGAGAAGCCACTATTCTCCTGAACAGTAAGAAGAGCCAAATTCTGAAGACACTGTTTTGGAGAAAGGGGAAGGTCCAGAGGCTGCTATTGTCCAATGGACATGTAACAACAGAGTTAATCAGGTTTTCTTTTCTGATAATAGCTGAGTTCCTTTCCCTTCCAGCATTCTCCTGGAAGAAGAGGCTCACTCCTATCTACCTCCTTTCAGCTTTTACCCATCCCAAAAAAGTAAGAAATGGGGTGGGAGAAAGTCCCTCCAGGCTGAAGACAGAGTAGTTAGTATTTATAACTGCTTTCTTTTTAAATGGTAGTTTGAGTTTCTTGTTATGTGTTTGAAATGGAATTAAAACCAGACAACTCTCAAATCTGTGCCAATTTTTCTTATTTTAATGCTTCTAGGGATATTTGATAGAAGGGACAAATTCAAAAGGACATCTAAATGACTGATATTATGCAATTTAAATTTGGATTTTTTTCATACATACTTAATAAATATGGGAGCTTATTTGCTTAAATAAATGATAGACAAGAGAGAGAGAGAGAGAGAGAGAGAGAGAGAGAGAGAGAGAGAGAGAGAGAGAGAAAGAGAGAAACAGAGACAGAGACACAGAGACAGACAGAGAGAAAGACACAGAGACAGAGACAGACAGAGATGGACACGGAGAGAGGCAGAGACAGAGAAAACGAGAGACAGAAAGAAGAGACAGAGACATACAGAGAGCTAGAGAGAAGGAGAGACATAGAAAGAGATAGAGATAGACAGAGAAGGCAAATGTTGGAAATAAACTCTTAGTAAATGAAATTTAGGACTGCCATAGAAAGTGAGTGAGCAAATCATAGCACACAGATTTTTTCTCTGGAAGATACATGAAGGATATGAAAAGAAAACCATATCCAACAGAGGGAATGCTAAGAAAGCTCAGTTCATGTGCATGGAAGTAGAGAAATAAATTCCTCAGACATGTGCAGACTGGGTCCCAGCTGTAGGGGGATAATTGACAATTCAGCCTTTCATGGTGACCACTGCCACTTGGTAATTATATCCATTTTACAGATGAAGATTCAGCCTCAGAATTGTGAACTGATTTGCTTATAGTCACATAGCTAATAACTTTCAAGGCCAAAATTTTAAGTAAAGTCATCTGATACTAAAGCCATTGTTTTTAAAAATTCACCAACCTGCTTCTTTATTTCTTTTTTCTTTTTAATAATAGCTTTTAATTTTTAAAATACATGGAAAGATAGTTTTCAGCATTCACACTCAGAAAACCTTGTGTTCCAAATTTTTCTCCTTCCCTTCTGTCCACTCTCCTCCCCCAGAAAGCAAGTAATCAATATAGGTTAAACATATGCAATTCTTCTAAATATATTGCCATATTTATCATACTCAGATTAAAAAGAAAAAGATGAGAAAGAAAAAAAAGTAAGCAAACAACAACAAAAAAGGTGAAAATACTATGTTGTAATACTTTATTTCTTACTAGGAAATAGGAGTATACTCTGCTTTTCTGTAACCTTAAACCAAAACAAAAAAACCTCCAACTTAAGTTTATTGTGTAATAACAATTTTTCCTTTAAAAAAGCTATGGGAAGTCAGAGTCAGAGCTGTGAAGGAATTCCTGGAGGGAATACTACCCAGCAAAAGAATTCTTGACCTAAATATTCTAGAAGGAACTTAGGAAGGTCCTAACTACACTGAGTACTTGAACCAAGCCTCTGAACAAGGGACTAGTTGGAACAGAGGGGAAGCAAAACAAAAGAGACACAGACTTAAGGATCAGACCACAAACTCACTCTAAACAGTACAATATTTAGACATAGCCATGTTTTGATGCTCCCAGTAGAAATCATGGCCACTTGAGTGCAAAAGGAATCATTTGTGGGATGTCTGCAAGTTTAAACTCTAGGTATTGAAGTTAAAATTATTTCTATTATAACAACACAATTTAGTAGAAACTATTATTTCCCATTCATTATGTCAATGGTAAACTAGTTGCTAGTGCTCTCTCCTCTTGTATTTATTTATCTATTTAATGTTGCAATCCCTTACTAGAATAGAAGCTACTTGAGACCAAGGAACTATTTTGGGAGGTTTCCATTCCCAACACCTATCATGATGCTTTATACATAACTGGAGCTTAATAAATTTTTACTTAAATGAATTAAATAAGGTTGTTTAACTCTATAGAACTCTGTATATACTGCATTCCAAATAATGATTATAACTCAGCGATATCACACTTTCTGGTTCTATTTAGCCAACTCCCATTTGCATTGGTGGTTCAGGTCTCTAGAAGGTAGTTGTTACTTCTACTCAAGTGCCTGGGTATAAAACTGAGGGACTAGGGCTTCTAGTATTATCATTAATAATGATGAATACCCTCTCCCCTTTTGGTATACTTCCAGTTATCAATCAGATTTAGTTTTTAGATAGACTATTATTATTATTATTATTATTTTTGCTGAGACAATTGGGGTTAAGTGACTTGCCCAGGGTTACACAGTTCAGAAATATTAATTGTCTGTCGTCAAATTTGAACTCAGGGCCTTTTGAGTACAGGGCTGGTATTTGATCCACTGTACTACCTAGCTGCCCCTTTTAGATAGAAATTAAACAAGAAGGCAAAGCAAGTAGAGTTGTTATAAAACACAATCACAAGACATTTCCTGCTGTATCACTTACTTTCATCCAAAAACCCAAGCACTCCACTCCTCCCAAAATAATTAAGATCTTGTTTGCACTTAGTTTATGCCTTTGATTGATGGATTTAATTCAACTGTTTAGACTGTGATTACGTTAATTGCCATAGAAGTAGATACTCTGACTGATAGACAACATTTATATAACACTCTAAAATTTATCAAATTGTGTGTGTGTGTGTGCCCATTTGCACAGAAAAAGAATGCTAATGGAAAAAGGCTTCTCCCAGTCTCATAGAATAGTCCAATGAAGAATGTACATGCATGCTCTAATCCTTCAGTTGGGGCAGCTAGGTGGTACAGTGGATAGAATGCCAACTTGGAGTAAGGAAGATTTATCTTTATAAGTTCAAATATGGTCTCAGACATTATTAATTATGTGACCCTAAGGGTTTTCCCAGTTTCCTCATTTGTAAAATGAGCTAGAAAAGGACATGGCAAACTACTTCAGTATATCTGCCAAGAAAATCTCAAATAGGGTCATGGAGAATTGGACATGACTGAAAAACAACGGCAAATTCATAACATTCCTATCCTGGTCAGGAAATTAGACTAGATGACTTCTAAAGTTTCTTGCAACTCATGAAATGTCATGATGGACTAACCTCCAGTCTCCCCAAAGCAGTTTCCTTGTTTCTTCATATTAATGAGACCATCTTAGGTAGTGTAAGTATGCACCAAACCCCCATTGCACCTGTATTTTACAGATGAAGAAATTAAAATAAAGAGAATATGTGATTCACTCGGAGTCATACAGATAGTAAATATAGGAGACTAGATTTAAATTCAAAACTATGTTGACTCCAAAGTCAGAACTCTATCTATTATGACAAACAACCTTCCTATTTATGAAAGTTTGATATATATGCAATTTTCAGGAGCTGAGATAGCAGCTAAAGCAAGGCACATTAGTACCACCAACATATCGAGCAGGAATTTGTTTTTAACTCAATGTCTACAGAATGATTCATAGAAAAATATCAAAGGTCACAAATTAATTACCAGAAAGTTAAGAGAAGTTTAAAAAGAAATATAAAAATAAAGTTTTGTCATATGCGACAAATCAAATGGACTTGACTCTTGATTTATTAACTCAGAGGTGGTCTTGGATTGTCAAAAGCAGTGCCAACGGAGAGTTTATACTCCATTGGTAGGATCTACCAAATTGGGAAGACTTTGAGAATGAGCAAACTAACAAATTACATGTATATTTACCAATGACCAACCTTACTAAATCTGAAGATATTCATTAGAAGTTTGGTTATTAGGAGAAGAGTTGTTTTGTTTTTGTTTTTAATCAAGGTAATTCATGAAATGACAAAACAGGGCCATGGAGGGGTTACGATTTCCATCAATGAAAGGAAAGCATTCCCACATCTGTAATCTTAGAACAAAGAGTCATAATACCATAAGTAATAAAAAGTCTATTTCAGTTACAAGGACTAGTTAGTTAACAGAGTATGGGCAGAAGTAATATGTAATGAACAGAAAGGGAACGTCAGAGTCAAGAAAACCTGGATTCAAGTCAAGAGCATGCTTATAAATGTTTTACAACTAGTTCTTAGAGGAAATATAATATGATTTAAAGTTGAATCTGCATTATTAACATTTTCTCTATTACTTTTTTAAGTCCCGATTTGTAGCTTTTGCTGATTTCCAAGATGTAAATGCTTATTTTGAAAATTTAACAAGTGTGGCTTAGAGCTGGCTTTAGCACACCTCTCCTTCAATTTCTAACTTTATGATTCTGGGTTAGTCACTTAAAGGTCTCAATGTCTCAAGAAACTCTCAAAATCAGTCAGCAATCTATAAATATTTATTAAACAAATCAGCATTCAGTCAGTCAGCAAGGTATAAATATTATGCACTTATTAAATACTTAGTATGTGCTAGACACACTGTTGAATTCTGGGAATACAAGGAAAGGTTAAAAAAAAAAGCCTGTCCTCAAGTTGTTTATATTCTAATGCAGGATTCAATAAGTAATTTTAATTTAGTCCTACAAGAGATATATGAAGTAGATGGAATCTAATTTTAAAAGGGTACCTACACGATATATACAAAGTAGATAGAGTCTAATTTTTAAAAGGAGAGATACAGAGCAGGTGTGGCTTTTCACTGGTAAAGGGAGTTTTTCCTCCAAAGCTCCCTATCCCAGTAAAATAAAAATGAACCAGAGGGAAATGTAATGACCTGATGCATTAGTTCAACGTTGAAGACAAGACTTTACTTCCACCTGTAGGCTCAGTTTTATTCCAAATTCCTATTTTTAGGCATAGAAAGTTAGAAGTCCCTAATTTACTGATTCTGCTGGTTCTTGCCTCTGATCTTGCTGAACCCTTGGAAGATCAGTTCCCAATTACTTGGTTCTTATTACAATCAATGCTTGAAATATCAGGGTAAAGACAACTAAGTGATAAAGAAGATAGAGAAATGAACTTGAGTCAGGAAATCTTAGATTCAAATGCTACCCTTAATACTAGTCATGTGACCCTGAGTAAGTCATTAGTTATTTTATCTGTACAATGAGGATAATAATACTACTCTAAAATGTTGTTTGAGGATCAAGTGAGGTAATATATATATATATATATATATATATATATATATATATATATATATATATATATATATATATATATATATGAAGTGTTCTGCTTGAAGTGAAATCTAAATGCTATTCAGGCAAGGAACACTGTATGTGGAGTCTCTTCCTTCAGTGATAACTTGCATGGATCCATGGAATCTCTGAAGTTGGAGTTACGTTCCACAAGGTTTCCCACTGCATCCAGAGCCATCTCCAGTCATCCTGATCTATATCCTGCCACTGGATCCAGATAGTTCCTGAAGAGAAAGTGAAGCTGGTGATCTTGCACAGCGTCTGTCCCTCAAATCCAAATTTGACATGATGATGTCATGGTCATCTTTGAGAACAAAAGACAAATAACAACAGCAGCAACATTCAGTCATATCCCAGAATCTAAGAACTGGCTCTAACAAAAAGGAATTCAGTGATTCAAGGACAATGGTTCATTGACTGACTCTACATCCATTCAGCTTTTTTATTCATTCTTCTTTGACCCAGTAACATGATTGCAGTAACTGGCCTCCATCTTGTTTCTTATGAATAAACATTTGCTTTGTATGCTAGTTCCAATGACTTATATCTGTCTTATTGCTTTAGTCCTTTCTTTTCTGTCTTAGTTCCTTTTATTGGCCTATGTTTCAAACAATCAAAAACCACTTATTAAGAATCAATTATTTGTCGAACACTGTGGTAAGTGTTGGGGATAAAAAGAGATGAAAGACAGTCTAACTCCTTATGACATAGAGGATATAGCCCTAGACCTAGAGTGGGAAAGAACTTGATCTAAATTTTTTATTTTTTTCTAATTATGACCAAGTCACCTCTCTGGAGCTTCCTGCAAATCTCTTTCAGTCACTTCAGTTGTTCATATGTCTGTTGTTTGAGATCCTAAATGTGACCCCTCTTCAGTTGAGTCATATCTACTCTTTGTGATCCCATATGGGGTTTTCTTGGCAAAGATACTGAAATATTTTGCCCTTTCCTGCTCCAGTTCATTTTAGGGATAAGGAAACCAAAGTAAACAAGGTTAAATGACTTGCCCAGAGTCACATAGCTAATAAGTATCCGAAGTTAGATCTGAATTCAGGTCTTCCAGATTTCTGGCCCAGAATTCTATCCATTTTAGTTGCCTTGGTACATTTCTGAGATTATCTATTTAGTTATAGAAAAACTATGATTTCAATACAGGAAGAAAATTCACATGGAGATTAACTCACAGATTTTCAGAGTTATGATTTTATGTAATGCTCATATTTTGTTTTTGTTTTTTTTCTTTGACTCTGAGTATTAATGGTTACTAAATAGAGAACAAAAAAAAGTGCAAATATTCCAAGATTGGTTCCCTGCCCAGTTTAAAAGATTTGCTCTGTATGAGCAGCCATGGTTCCATGTTTGCAGTTAGAAGGTCTGCAGACAAATCATGTTTCTCTTTGAAGGAGAATCTAAAATATTGTACTTTTTCACAAATGAGGGAAAGAAAAAAATTATTCTATCCCTTATCCCTGCAGCTTTCTTCCACCCCAGATCTCTCTTGCCATAAAGATTCTGACTTCACTGAAACATCCCTACCATCCTTTCTTAGCTGTCTGGAGCCATCTCTTTTTTGTCTGGAGAACATCAGATGGACCCATTGATTTTATGGTTGCTTCCTTCATTTGATGTATTTAAAAACACATCATTAGCTCTGGAAACCTTCAATGATTTTTTTGACCCACTTAGGTATTAGTTTGCATCTGATATACCCTATTTTTTTCTGTTCAGTTGTTCAGTTTTTTTTTTCTGACTGAATCCTTTTAGAGTCAGTGTGTTATAGTTTTGACTTTAGATCTTACTAATTGGAGTCAGAGGTCCTTGCTTTGAAAACTAATTCTGCTACTTGCTACCAGTATGATCTCAGGAGAACCCATTCTAGGCTTCATTTTCCTTATCTTTAAAATAAGGGAATTACCTACAGAGACAAAACTATTTATAGCAACATTTTTTTTTTTTGCAATGAAAAAAAGCTGGAAATAAGGTATATGTCCCTCAGCTGGTGGATGGCTAACCAAAATAGAATGGAAAATCACTGAACTGTTAGTGCAGTGGATAAAGAATCAGATCTGGAGTTGGGAAGATTCTTCTTTGAGTGTTTAAAACCAGAAATCTTCCTGAGTTTGAATCCAGCCTTAGATTCTTACTATGTGATCCTGGACAAATTATTTAACGCTATTTACCTCACTTTTTTTGTTTGTAAAATGAGCTGGAGAAGGAAATGACAAACCACTCCAGTACCTTTGCCAAGAAAATTTCAAACAGGATCCAAAGAATTGGATATGGCTGAAAAACAACTCAACAATGACAATGAGAAGTGAATGAAAATTGTATGGCTCATGTGCAGAGATTCCCTGACTGCTTCTGGTTGACCACATTGTAAGACTTAGTATTGCCTTGGACCTTAGATATGTGCTACTGACCAAAAAAGGTGTTGAATATTTTAAAATACATGACTCTAATCAATAGTGATGAAGCATACCATTCATCTCAGAGAAATAACTAATATTGTTTGAATTCAGACTGAAGCATGATATTTTCCCCTTTCTTTTCTCTTTTGAGTCTTACACAAAATGACTAATATGGAAATGTTTTACAGAATTGCAGATGTACAACCTAAATCTGATTTCTTACCATCTCAGAGAGGGGGAGTGGAGAGAGAAATAGAATTTGGAACTCAAAACTTTAAAATTTAAATTTTAAATTTTAAAATTTAAAAGAAAGTAAAAAGAAATTACTCTAGTCAGTAATCAATAAGCATTAATTAAGTGCCTACTATGTTTTAAGAATCATGTTAAGCATTTGGGGGTGCAAAGAAAGGCAAAAGACAGCTTCTTTTCTCAAGAAGCTCAGTTTAATGGGCAGACAACACGTAAACACCTATATACAAACTAGTATATGCAGAATAAATTGGAGATAATCAATATAGGGAAGGCACAAGAATAAAGAGGGATTAGGAATCTTCTTGGAAAAGATATGGGTTTAGCTGGTACTTGAAGAAGGCCAATGAAACTAGATGGCAGAGATGAAGAGAGAATTCCAGGCATGGGGAACAGTATAAATAAACTTGGAAGTGGGGAGATAGAAGCAAATTCAAGGAAATTATTCCTTGTCTTATTTAAGGAAAAACAAATAGTTCAATGTCACAATTAGAAAGGTGGTAGTGGGCAGCTTGTGAAGAATTCTAAAGCCTTAGAAAGTTTTATATTTTATCTTGGAAATAATTGGAGACTATTCGATTTAATTGAATGGTGGGGAAACATGGACAGACTTTTGCTATAAAAGTGACATTTTGAGCTATTTCCTATGAAGAAAGAATGCCTTGCCCTATTCCCTATCCTAGCTACCATGCAGTTACAAGAAAATGGAAAGAAGATAAAACATATGTCTTGATCAAGCAATTTTGAGCCTATGTTATAATTACATTTTGTATTTGTTCTTTGTCAATCTTATGAGAATGAGTATCTATCTCTAGATGGATGTGGCCAGATTTGGACACAATCCTGTGAGTTTGATGGGTCTGAAGATCCTGGGTTCTTTTGATTGGAACTGAATGGTGGCAGTCAGAGAACTCACTCCAGTGAGTTCAAAAAATACTGGACCACCAACAAGAGGATTAGCCCAAGTCTGGGCTTCTTAACCAGAATATATGTACTGTATTGGGAGTTATTATTTGGAAATGTGGACCTAAAATGAAATGTGGATTGCCTACTCAGTTACTCTAAATATTGCTTTATATTTTGAGGAAGTTCAAATATCAGCCTCCTGAAAAATTATAATTCTAATTATAATTACAAGTCATTATTAAATTATGTTTTAAAGTCATTTGATCCCTGTGAACTATTCTCCTGCATGCCTTTTAGCATTTCTTCCAGAAAATAAATAACCTGTCCCATATCTGATTCACATTTTACATTGAGTAACCTTTTTATTTCCTTCTCTGGGGAGTCTTAGATATGAGCCCAAATCTAAACTTTAATTAAATTTTCCCCAGAGTAATGTGGGTGGAAATTTAATGAACCAGAGAGTAAGGAAATGAGACTCAGTCCTCTTCTCATCAGAGACTAAGTCTTACCAAGATTGAGTCTGGTCTGGATTGTCTGTGTAGCTTCAAAGCAGAAGGGGTTCTTAGTGTAAAAGGAGTATGCCTAGTGTTCTACTCCACTGGTTCCAGCAATTCTTAAATGTTAGAGAAAAAATGATGATTATAAAGTGCATCACATAGTGCTATACTTTTTTGTATCAAAAATTTGTGATAAAGGTTTGAAAATCAAGACACAAAGGAAATTGTCACAAATATTAAATATTTGGAGAATATTAAAGGCTATTCTCCAATAGGTAACTGGTTAAATGACATGAATAAACAGCAGAAGAAAAATAAACACAACCAAGTGAAGAAATGCTCCAATCAACAATGATAAGAAAAATACAAAGTAAAGCAATTCTGGAGTTCCAGTTGTTATTCATCAGAGATATAATAGTCAATATTTAAGGGTCTATGGGAAGACAAGCCCCATAATACACAACCTGAAGTTCAGGTATCTAACATTTCACCATTCCCCCAAGATCCTCTGGTACCTTTAAAGGAGATTTGGGGGCTGTTTAGCTAATAGTGTTCCCTCATTTACAGAGGTGATCCCTATACAACCCCACCCTCAATCTTGGCTCCAAAGTTGCCATCTTTAGAAATCCTGGGTCCTGTGAGGGGTCAACTCCAGCCCTTGAAACTGAGGAGGACAAACAAAACAGGAAATAAACAAACACCACCATCCAGGATAATTTTTCAGAGCTAGGATAAAAGAAGGAACTGGGGAAGGAAATCCTCTTCTTGCAGACACAAGTTCAGGTATACATATTGTGAGTAAATGATGCAGCAGAGAAGTGAGTGAATGTCTTCGTCTTATCAAATTTAAAGATACAGATGGCAAACAAATGGGACTACCTCACCTATGTGGTAGGGAAGCAGAGGATGCCCATTTAGCCGGGTTATCAAAAAGTACAGAGAGATATTGAAAGCCATAAATGAACAGATGCAAAATATAGGAAGCATAATCAGAAAAACTATATGCATAATGACCACAAAGAAGTAAGTGGAAACAATAACAATATCACAACAATCAAAGCTGAATGATATGAAATAATGACAACCAAGCATGGTACCAAAGAAGAGAAATGGCAACATTCTTTTTTTCCCTTTTGGGCAGAGATAAGAAACTATCAGTATAAAATAACACATATATTGTACTTGTTTAATTTTGCTGAACTATTTTTGTTTTCCCTTTTAAAAATATTCTGTTTTATAAAAGACAGTTATCTAGAAAGGGAGGAGGAAGAAGGCTATATTGGGAAATATAATCCTCGCAAAAACAAAAGATATTAATATAATTAAAAAAATAAAATTAGGTTAAATCATCTCTAAGATCACTCTTATCTTTGAATTCTAGAATTCTTGCCTGTTTTATTTAGTTAGATATATTAAAGATTTTCTTTTTTCTTTTTCTTTAATACCTTATATTTTAGTATGAGTTATTTATCCTGGACTTCCAATAAGGCATTTTAAAATAATTTCTATGTGTAGTGGTCTAGCATTTGATAAATCCAAGATCACAATCTACTAGGAAAAAAGCTCTATTTAGAAAGAATTGTTAGAGAAAGTGGAAAGCAATTTAGAAAAAAATTAGGTTTAGATGAGCATCTATATATTATTGCTAACATTAAGCTCCAAATGAACATTTCATTCAAGTATATATAAGAAATATGTTAGTCACATAATTATTTAAAGGATAATAAAAAAGAGGTATATCTTACAATTATGACTAGTGGGATGATTCATAACAACAACAAAAAAAGGATTGAAGCAATCATAAACAAAATAGTTAAATTTTGATTACCTAGGCCTAACTTGCCAGATTTAAAACTATATTATAAAACAGCAATCATTAAAACCATTTGGTACTGGCTAAGAAATAGCATAGTTGATCAGTGGAATAGAGTAGGTTCACAGGACAAAATAGTTAATAACTATAGCAATTTAGTGTTTGACAAACCCAAAGACCCCAGCTTTTGGAGTAAGAACTCACTATTTGACAAAAACTGCTGGGAAAATTGGAAACTAGTATGGCAGAAACTGGGCATTGACCACATCTAACACTGTATACCAAGTTGAGGTCAAAATGGGTTCATGATATAGGCATAAAGAATGATATAAATAAATTAGAGGAACACAGGATAGTTTACCTCTCAAACCTGTGGAGAAGGAAGGAATTTGTGACCAAAGAAGAATTAGAGATCATTTTGATCACAAAATAGAAAATTTTGATTATATTAAGTTAAAGAGTTTTTGTACAAACAAAATTAATGCAGACAATATTAGAAGAGAAGCAATAAATGGGAAAACATTTTTACATTTAAAGATTCTGATGAAGGCCTCATTTCTAAAATATATAGAGAACTGACTCAAATTTGTAAGAATTCAAGCCATTATCCAATTGATAAATGGTCAAAGGATATGAAAAGACTTTCAGATGAAGAAGTTGAAATTATTTCCAGTCATATGAAAAGGTGCTCTAAATCACTATTGATCAGAGAAATGCAAATTAAGACAACTCTGAGATACCACTATATACCTCTCAGATTGGCTAAGATGACAGGAAAAAAATAATGATGAATGTTGGAGGGGATGTGGGAAAACTGGGACACTGATACACTGTTGGTGGAATTGTGAACGAATCTAACCATTCTGGAGAGCAATCTTGAATTATGCCCAAAAAGTTATCAAACTGTGCATATCCTTTGATCCAGCAGTGTTTCTACTGGGCTTATATCCCAAAGAGATCTTAAAGGAGGGAAAGGGACCCACACGTGCAAAAATGCTTGTGGCACCCCTTTTTATAGTGGCAAGAAACTGGAAACTGAATGGATGCCCATCAATTGGAGAATGACTGAATAAACTGTGGTATATGAATGTTAAGGAATATTGTTGTTCTGTAAGAAATGACCAACAGAATGATTTCAGAGAAGCTTGGAGATTCTTACATGAATTGATGCTAAGTAAAATGAGCAGAACCAAGAGATTATTATACACAGCAACAACAAAATTATATGATGATCAATTCTGATGGACGTGGCTCTCTTCAACAATGAGATGATTCAAACCAGTTCCAATTGTTCAGTGATGAAGAGAACCACTTGCACCCCGAGAGAGGACTGTGGGAACTGAGTGTGGGTTCACAACATAGCATTTTCACTCTTTTTGTTGTTATTTGCTTCCATTTTATTTTGCTTCATTTTTTCCTCTTGTGTAGCACAATAATTGTATAAATTTACATACATATATTGGATTTAACATATATTTCTATCATGTTAACATATATTGGACTACTTCCCATCTAGGGGGGTGGGGGAAGGGGAGGAAATTGGAACACATGGTTTTGCAAGGGTTAATGTTGGAGAATTGTCCATGCATATGTTTTGAAAAATAAAAAGCTTTAATAAAAAAATTTAAAACATTTGATGACCTAATACTTAAAAAAATTTTTTTGTATGAAAAAAATCAATGCAGCTAGAATAAGAAAAATTGTCATGTGGGGATTTTTTTAAACCAAATAGCTGTGATAAAGGTCTGAAAACAAAGACACATAGGAAATTGTTACAAAAAATGTACAAATATGAAAATTTAATATTAAATAATATGAAAATATTGTCCAATAGATAACTGATTAAAGGATACGAATAAATAGCAAAAGAAAAACTAATACAACCAAGTGAAGAAATGCTCCAATCAACAGTGATTAAAAAAAATACAAAGTAAAACACTCTGAAGTTCCACTTGTTACTCATCAAAGATGTAATAGTCAATATTCAAGGGACTATGGGAAAACAACCCCAATAATACACTACTGGTAGAACTATGAATTTGTCTAACCATTTAGGAAAACAATTTGTACTTATGTGAAAAAGTTACAGACCATTAGTAATGATCTCACTCTTGGACATAGGAGTCATAGAGAAAAATTATAGAATTTCTTTTGGTAATAGGGGAAAAAAAAAGAATCAAAGTTGTTATCTACTAAAAAAAAACTGAACAAATTTTGGTATGTATATATAGTGAAATATCATTATTCCCTCAAAATAACAAATAAAAGAAAGAGAATAAGAGAGGATGAGGAAGAGCTAAAGAAAACTTCAGTAAACAGAACTAGGACAACAATATATGCCATGCCTGAAACAATGTAAATTAAAATAATTGTGACTCTCAAACTTAATAATTACAATGACTCATGGCTATCTCAGAGAACATACAATGAAATATACTTCTTCCCTTGAAATATAGAGATGGATATGGAATGTTTCAAATTCAGTTAGATAATGGTCAAAAATGTTGAGCATTTTTGCTTAACTATATTTATTACAAAAGAAGGCATAATGAGAAATATCTGTAGCATAAACAATAATGACAATTCTAGGTCATTTTGTAACATCCACTCTCACCCAGTTGAAGTGGATATTTTCTCCTGTGTTGTATATGCTGGGAGATGTGACTCCTGATTGGCTAAGAGAATGGTGAGAATAATAACTACATACTTGGGTAAGAGAGGTTCTTTTGAACATACACTTCAAGGGAAGTAGGGGAAGGAAATATAGACTTATTGACTATTATGTGCCAGTCACTGTGCTAAATATTGTACAAATGTTATCTCATTTGATCTTCAAGAAACACTTTGAGACAGATGAGTCAAGGGAGACCAGGAGCAAATTTTAAATGGCTGATGGATCTCCAGAGTTGCAGACATGCCGGGGAGCTTGCACTCCCTCTCCTCCCCTCTCCCCCCACCCTCCTAATCACCCCCTATCAAGTCTCTGAACTTGCAGAGCCAATAGACCTAGAGATGCTGAGAGCAGACTCCTCAGTAAGATATTCTTTCTCCCCTGATTTCAGCTGAAAATGTTTATAGCTCCCTTCTGAACATTTTTCACTCCTTGATTATTCTGAATATATTACTCTGTAGAACTTTTCTGATTTCTGCTTGCTGCTTTCTTGGAAAAAGAGGTTTACAAAGGGTCCATGATGTAATTTTGTGTAACTGATGTTGGTAGTTAACCTAGTTAGCATAAGCAAAGGATTATCTTCTCATTTTAGAGAGGCTTTCCTTCTAAGCACAGACTTCTTTCCCTAGAGGAAGAGATATTTGAAGTGGGGGTGGGGCAAATTGACATAATTCTAACTAGAGAGTCCTTTTAGAAACTGGAGAAGAAATCACTCAGCTTTGAAGGTCCTAGAAAACCTGCATGCCCCTCATCATTATCCCCCACCTCAGTTAGGCATGGTTCTTCCCATACTCAATTCAAAGGTAGGTCAAATCCCAGATCCACTCTATCCATGTCACTCTCAAGCTGCACTTTCAGATGTTTAGACAGCAAAGACACATGTATCTGTCTTACATTTCTAAATTAAAGAAGTAAATATTAAACAGACAAAAATAATCTCTAGGCTTCTGGTGGATGATTGTCTGTTTTAATTCTGCCTTTCAGTTTTTTTTTTTTTTTCCCTAACCCATTCCTGGTCTATTTCCTCTTAGAGATGACTGTTGCCATGGAGAGCAATGAGGCCAGCAACAACAATGGGGGATGCAGAAAAGGCTGCAAAGTAGGGTTGGTAACACATATATTCACAATACAGCAACTTAAGAGAATTTTTTTTACCAATATTGATCCTCTAATGGGTATATTAATATTGAATTCCTGAATCTTGACCTAAATCTTCTATCTCAAGACCCCATTTGAATTTTAAAAAATAAATTTCCATTTCTTTATTTTTAATATTCATTTTAAAATAGTTTTGAGTTTCAGATTCTCTTCTTCCCTCCCTCCAGTTTCTCCTCCATCCATTGAGAAGGCAAATAATATATCATTTATTTATATATATACAGTTATATATATATTGCATATGAAAATATGCAAAATATATTTCCACATTAGCCATTTTGGAAACAAGCAAGAAAAATAAAGTAAAAAAATTACACTTCAATATATACTCATAGTTCGTGAGTTTTTCCTCTGAAGGTGCATAGTATTTTTCATTATGAATCCTTTGAAATTGTCTTGGATTGTTATATTGATCAGAATTTCACAGTTGCTCGTTGTTACAATTCTGTTGTCACTGTGAACAATGCTCTCCTTATCTGATTACTTCATTTCATATCAATACATATAAGTCTTCTCAGGTTTTCTGAAACCATCTTGCTTGTTATTTCTTATATAGCCCACTCAAGCCTTATAGCCCATCACAATTATATGCCACAACTTGTTCAAGCATTTCCCAATTGAAGGACCTTCCTTCAATTTCCAATTATTTGCTACTACAAAAAGAGCTGCCATTTTTTTTTTTTTGGTATATATGAGGTTTTTTTTTTCCTTTTCCTTTGATTTCTTTGGGATTCACACCTAATAATGTTATTTCTGGGTATGCAAGTTTTATAGAACTTTGAGAATAGTTTCAAATAGGACATCCAGGTCAGCCATGTCTTCATTTCTCTCCAGGATGCACCTGACTATCCGGATTTTCTCTACCATTCTCGAGGGCACCATTATCTCTTTGCTCTTCCCCTTTCAGCTCTCTTTTATGTGTTGTCTTCTACTTATTAGAATATAATTCCTTGTGATCAGGGACTATCTTTCTTTCTGATTGTATTTGTATTTCCAGTGGTTAGCACAGTGCATGGCACATAGTAAGTGATGCTTGTTGACTTGATTTGATTTCATAAGTGTATGAGAAAGAAACAAAAGTACTATGAAAGAGGGAGGGTAGAGTCATTATTACAGAAGAGGTCAATTGTGCTTTAAAGGAAGGAAAATAATTCAGGGTAAGACAAAGAGAAGGCATTTTAGACCTAGACAATACATGGAGGCAGGGAGTTAATTTAGTGGGCAAAATATAATCAATATTTCTCAAAATTTTTGTCTCTGAATTTCTTTATATTCTTAAAAAAATTATTAAGGATTTTCCAAAGAACTTTTGTTTTGGGGATAGCTATCAATATTAACTGTACTATGAATTAAAACTAATGCATTAAAATATTTAATGATTCACATTAAAATAAAAATAATAAATGTATTATATGTTAACATAAAATTTTTTTTATGAAAAAACTTTATATTTTCCAATACAAAAGGACAAGTGAAGAGAGAGAGATTGTTTTACTTTTTTTTTTTTTTGTAAATTTCTTTGCTATCTGGCTAAATAGAAGACTTCTGAATTTTCATATACTTCTGTATTCAATCTATTATTTTGGTTGAATATATGAAGAAAATCCAGCCTCACACAATATGTAAATAATGTATTAAGGTCTTTGTGAAAGTTGCTTTGAACTTGGAGACACTTTGAAAAGATGTTAGGGATTCTAGAGGGAGGAGGGTCTGTAAACCTCTCTTTGAGAACCACTATAATAGAATGCATGGAAAAGAACAATGTGAGATAAGACACAAAGATGAGAGAAGTAGAGTGGAATCATATTGTGAAGGGCACTGAGTGCCAGGAATAGAAATTGTCTTTGGTAGGCAGTAAGGAGTCATTGAATAATTTTGTGCTTAGCAGTGCCCTGGCGAGATCTGTACAAGAAGAGGACTATTTTATCAGCAAAATGAAGGATGAATCAGCCCCCATATGGGAATGAATATCAATTCATAACTGGTTTTATGACTAAAAAAAGCACCAAGCTTATTTTTTATTCAATGGCTACAGCAACAAACATTTATTAAGAGCTTTTCATGTATAAGGTTTTTGCTGTTTGGGTTTTTAGGGGTTTTTTTTTGGTAGGTTCTGAAATTTTTAGGACATGGACCACCAGGATATTTGATCTTTAAGGTTTTGAGAAGGAACATGAGAGTCACCATGTACTAACTAGTCACAAGAGCTGGGCCCTCCCAAGACTAGTCAGAATTAATTCATCTCATTTCCCCTTGCTCTGCTCCTGTCTACATTCCTCCCTTTCACATTGACTTTGTAGGGCTAGCTCTTTATTTGTCAGAAAATACTTTTTAAAAAAAAACTTGCCCTGTCCACTTGTGCTTACCTTACTGCTTTGCCCACTTATCTAAAATTGATTTAGACCAGTGTATTAATGAAGGTTGCAGCCTTATCTGATATTTCCCTCCTCCAGCCATGTGTGCTTCCAAGATGGACTTCTTTTTGTTCATCAAATTTGCTTTTCAAAACTTTATTCACACTATTCCTTAGGCTGGGAAAGCCTTCCAGCCACCTCTGCTTGTTAAATTACTTCCCATTCAAAAAAAAAATCCTTCCATCCTTTAAAGCCCAACTGAAATGTTCATCCCTGCTGAAGACAATGTATCTACCTACCCCTTTGTTTCCAAACTGGTTGGCTAATGAGAGGGTATTGGTTAATCAAGCTTTTAACTAGAGATATAGAATCAGTAATATTTGAACTTGTAACTGAGAATTATTGGAAAGAGACAGAGGAGATTTTTTTTTTGAGATCCTAATACATGGAGAAATAGATAAGAGATGTATGTCCTGTTCTTGCCTTTTCTACAGTGGCCTACTATAGGGCCCCCAACTGTGTTGGCAGGCTGGTGATGCAGACATTGAAAAATGGGAGCTAAGATAATATTAGACCAAAGATTATCAGGTGATGATTAATTGAACTAATGAGACAAAGCATAGTTATCCCTTCCACATCACGACTTCCCCCACTGCAGTTTTGATATCTTTTTGGTATAAAAAATAAAACGACAATTTTTGTGAATTTTACAGAAGCTACATTCAACTTGCGAGGGCTAGCAGATGATACAAAGAAAGTTTAGAAACTTATTATATATGCTATATTATATGTATATATGTAAATATATGTAAACTGTTACATATGTACTATGCTCAAGTATTATATTATATACTATATTATGCACATACTATATTATATATTTTATACTAAACATACTAAAGATAAACTAAGCTATGTCATCATATACTATATAGTATACTGTATACTACATTATATGCTATTATATACTATTTATACATAGTATATGATTTATACTAAATTTTATAGTAATGTACTGTAACCTACTTCCTAAAATACAAAAAACTCAGATTCTTTGTTGCTAAGGGAGGCCATGTGATTTTCCAGATCATAGGTGCACCAGTACCCTAATTCTGGGAATGTGGAAGAGATAACTATACATTGAATTGCTAACACTTTTCTTTTTTTTTTTTTCTGTCTTCACTCTAGTTGCAGTACTTATGCAACTAGAATCCAAAACAATTCTTCCACTGTTTCATCCACTCCCCTTTTGCTTATTGTCTTTTTTTCATTGTAATCAGGTTATGTTCTTTGATATAAATGAAAATGCAATCGCAATAAAATCCTAACTGACATGATTGAATGATAGTGGCTTTGAAGGTGAACTTGGGAGGAAATTTTGCTTTAAACAGATGGAGGACATTATTGCTTTTCAGGATTAGCTGAGAAGAGGGGAGAAAAATTCCTTAAAGAGACAGGCTATCACCTAAATAATCAGTTCCCAAACTAAATATAGTGAACATGAGGCACAGAGAGAAAAGCCTCACTGGAACTAGGAATTTAGGCTCTGAAGCTATTGAGTCTGGGTATCTCAGATGTCAGGGCTTTCAGCTATTAGCCTGAAGAATTGTTTGTTCAGTGCTAAAGACACTGAGATTAGTCATTGACCAAGAGTTCAGGTGTTCAGAACTATTATTTCATTCATGCAGACTAATTTTTTAAAATATTAGCTTTTTATTTTCAAAATACATGCAAAGATAGTTTTCAACATTCACCCTTGCAAAATCTTGTGTTCCAAACTTTTCTCCCTCCCTTCTTCCAACCCTCTCCCCTAACAGCAAGTAATAGGTTAAACATCATATAGACTATTTAAACCTAAGGTGTGACTAGAGTGCCAGGTATGGAGAAAGACCCGAATTCAAATTTAGCCTCAAATACTTAGTAGCTGTGTGACCTCGGGCAGGTCATTTTGTTTGCACCAATTCCTCATAGGTAAAATGAGCTGGAGAAGGAAATGGCAAACTCCAGTATTTCTGCCAAAAAACCTAAATGGAGTCACGAAGAGTTGGACACGACTGAAAAACAACTGAACAAGAGCCCTCCATATGCTATATACAAGCTTTCACATCATGTTTATATTCTACCCCAGGAAGCATCTAGGCAGGTATTATTGTTGTCTCTTCATCAAAATCTAGACCCACTCTAAGAAGAAGAAATTTAATAGAAACAGTGGAAAGTCTTATATTTAGGCATAGAAAAATTATCTTTACAAATATAAAATAGGGAAAGAATGTATAACCAGCAGGTCTTCTGAAGTGGATCTGGGGATTTTAATGGACCACAAGCTCAAGAGGCGTCAATAATGTGATATGGCAACCGAACACAATCTCAATAAAAAAACAAAAAATCCTAAGGTGATCTTGACTGAACTATATTAAGAGGGGAAAAGCTTGGAGCACTTAAGTGGCACAGTGGGTAGAGCATCCGCCCTGGAGTCAGGAGAAACTGAGTTCAAATCCAACCTGAGATACTTGACACATATTAGCAATGTGACCCTGGGCAAGCCACTTAAGCCCATTGCCTCACAAAACAAACCAAAAAAAGGCAGGGAAGTGAAGCTTCCATATTTGGGGAGTTGATTATTCGAGAGTACTGCCCTTGTCAGATCTCATTTAGAGTATAGTATTTAGCTCTGGACATCAGAGTTTAAGAAGAACATTGATTAACTGGAGAATGTCCTAGGGAAGGTGAAAGATGAGGATCATTTGAAGGAACCGGGCATGTTTATCTTTGGGACAAGAAGAATGGTGGGAGCAGAGAGGAAGAGAACATTTTTTCCCCAATTTTTTGATGAGTTTTCATGTATAAGAAAGGAAAAAAAAACACAATGAGAAAAATTAATAATGATAATACTAGCTAACATTTATATAGTTCTTATTGTGTGTCAGTCACTGTGCTAAGCCAATTATCATTCCATTTGATTCTCACAGCCCTGGGAAGTGGGTGCTATCATTACAATTTACAGATGGAGAAACTGATGCTGAGAGTGACTTGAGGTCACACAATTAAGTGTCTAAGGCTGGATTTGAACTCAGATTTTCCTGACTCTAGACCCAGCACTTTATCTGGTGGCATTTTGAAGTGTCTATCATGTGCCAGATACTAGGATAAATGCTTTATGTCATTTTGTTTGCTCTCAGAAAGAAGAACCTAGGAGGAATGGATGGATATAAGAAAAAAATGCAAATTTCAGTTTGATGTCAAAAAAAAAACATTTTAACAATCTCAGCTGCCCAAAGGTAGATATTTGGGTCTCCCTTTTCTTCAAAGTCTTCCAGCAGAGGCAGAAGACCATTTTGGGGCATATTATATTGGGTAGGATGTATGGGCTCCTGAAGTAATTTTCAACTTTCAAATCCTGAGATTTGGGGCACCAAGATGGTGCAGTGTATAGAGCACTGGTGCTGAAGTCAGGAAGAGCTGAGTTCAAATCTGGCTTCAGACACTTAATACTTCCTAGCTGTGTGACTCTGGGCAAGTCACTTAACCTCAATTGCCTTTGAAAAAACAAAAACACAAAAAAACCAGACTCCGTGAAAATTAGGGATAAATCAATTTGAGATAAATGGCCTCAGGAACCATTTGGACCATAACTTTGATGCTCATGGCTGGATCCTACAAATAGGAATATGAATAATGGTGGCCTCCCTCCTTCCCTCCAAGCTGCTTACTACATACCAGACGCTAAAGTTACATAAAAAGACAAAAACATCCTTGATCTCATATAGCTCACATTCTTTTTTTTCTGTTTAATAGTTTTTTAAAATAATTATAACTTTTTATTGCCAGAACTTATGCCTGGGTAATTTTTTACAACATTATCCCTTGCACTCACTTCTGTTTCGACTTTTCCCCTCCCTCCCTCCACCCCCTCCCCCAGATGGCAAGCTGTCCTATATATGTTAAATATGTCACAGTATATCCTAGATACAATATATGTGTGCAGAACCGAACAGTTCTCTTATTGCACAGGGAGAATTGGATTCAGAAGGTAATAACCCGGGAAGAAAAACAAAAATGCAAACAGTTTACATTCATTTCCCAATGTTCTTTCTTTGGATGTAGCTGCTTCTGTCCATCATTGATCAATTGAAACTGAGTTAGATCTCTTTGTCAATGAAATCCATTTCCATCAGAATATATCCTCATACAGTATTGTTGTTGAAGTATATAATGATCTCCTGGTTCTGCTCATTTCACTTAGCATCAGATCATGTAAGTCTTTCCAAGCCTCTCTGTATTCATCCTGTAGCTCACATTCTAATAGGGGATTCAGAATTAAAATAACCAGTCAAAATAAATTCTCTAGGTCTTATTTTTCTTCTCCAAAGTACCACAGGAATCATTTACTTTTATCTCATTCTCAAACAATCTCACAAACGTCCATATCAGGAAAAAACAATTGGCAAAATCACTTCAGTTGAATAAATATTTATCTGAAAATGTTCAAATGATAGTTGCTTAATGTGTAATTTTAAAACCAAGGAAAAGCAAATCATCATTATAATCATACCAATAATTTCTGTTAGAAGAATCCCAACATTTGAAAGATATTTAAAAAAAAATTATACTACTTTTCTTTCTGAATCCATCTTTTCCTTCTCCCCCATCCAACAAACCATCCTTAAATAATAAAGTTTAAAAAAAAAAGCAAAGAGGGGGAAAACTTCAGAAAAAAACTAATCTAAATCTCACATCATATGCAGTGTTCAACATCTATAATTTCCCATCTCTACATAAAAGGGGAAAAAGGTGAATTTGTTCATTTCTTCATTGGGGATACTTAAATCTCAGGTTTATGGCATGTAATAGGCACTTAATTTTTTTTCATGATTGACTGATTTACAGATAGATACAATCATCCTAATTACATAGCATTTACATTTATAAGACTTTTTTTTGGGGGGGGGTATGTTTAATTGGATCTTTGGTTCTTTTTATCTTTACTCCTGACTTGTTTGAAGTATGTTTGTCTTTTTTTGTCAATCTGATGTTGATTTTCTTCTTTTTGTCTTTGGTGGCATTTTATGCTTCAGAACTCCCATTACTATCACTTCCTATTAGACTAAAATTTAGGAAAGATTTTCCATAGGTGATGGAACATGAACTCAGCCTTGAAGGAAGCCATGGATTTTAGAATGAAAAGGGATAAAGGGGGGAGGAGGGATCCCAAGCAACTTCCTGGGTCCTTTAGGGCTGAAGTAATTGTAAGCAATTATAATTTAGGTTTCAACAAAGCAGGGGCAAACAGGAGTCCATACATCTGTGTTTTCCCAGAGAGTCTAATCATAGAGGAAAAGTAGTGCCCTACCTGACCTCATGGCTTGGGTTAAAGCAACTGGGTTCAGAGATTTGCAGGAAAATGGCACTTGGGAAGCTAGTACAAGTTGAGCTTTACTAGTTTTATTAATATTCAGCACAGCAAGCAGGCAAAAACAATTTTAAAAAACATGCACACACTACATGGCAATACTCGGGTTGCTCATTTGAAGGAAGGAGTTGTGTCCTGTGACAAAGATCTCAATGGGAATAAATGTTAGAGAGAGGTCTCAGTAGGGAAGTTTTGTACCTTAAAGATGAGCTCATCTGAGAACAGATAAATGATAACAGTTATAGGAAGGAATAATCAAAGCCAGATGAGGTAGGGAAAACCTCCAGGTCACTTCTCAATATCAGACTCAGATGGGGGAGTTTTCTAATCAGGACCAGAAATTGGGTGAAGATTTGAGTTGGTAATTGGGGACTCCCAAATATGTACTGGTGCACAGTTGCTGCAATCAGAGGAACTGGCTACATCCAATCAGGAACCATAATCATTTATATATTTGATATAGGGTCAGAATACATAGGGTCAGGACAATGCAAAATCTGTCTACCATTGCCTATATATTTGTGATCATTAGGCCCACTTAGCCTATGAACTTCATATTGGAGTCCTATTGATTTACCTCCAAATCAACCAATATATTTCAAAAATCAGGGTTATCACAAGTAGGGTCGCCAGCTGACAAAGAGCCAGATATGAGAAAAATAAGCAAGAATATGAATAGACAGTCAAGAGGTCTTGCAACAAAAGACAATTATAATGAGTCAGAAAAGTAGGGTCAGATTAGCAATATTAAGTGGAAAAAATTACTTTGGGGGGGAAGTCCCAAGATAATATGCTAAGTTCTATTATCAAGGCTAACTGTTTATTTTAAAATAAAAGTTTGTATCATTTAATTCATTAATAGAGGATATCTTATGAAGAATAAAAAGGAATTCCCTATAGATAGTGACATTTTTCAGAGACTCCTGTTTGTAGATGCCATCCTGGTTACCACATCAAAGTCTAGAATTCTTTATAAGTTCCTAATATTATCCATAATCATATGAAAAAGTTTGGCCTAATAGTTTCTATAGGAAAAACCATGGTGATGAAGAATTTCTGTTGTCCAGATTATTATATGAAGTTGACAGAACAACCCACTGAAATGGCACACACACACACGCACACATACACACACACACACGTATATATCTTGAACAGCCATTATAGATGGACAATGGACTGAGTAGAAGAAATATCATCAAATCAATGTATGATCAGAAAGCTGGTCTTTACAGGAAAATGAGGAAATTCTTAAATGTAATCCAAATGCAACATTGATAAGAATATTAGAAGAGCTTAAAGAAGGACTCCAATCCATTAGATGGAATCTTCTAAGGAGGATGTATGAGAAGACATGAGCAAAAAAAAATACAGAAAGAAGTAAATGAATTGCACACATATACAAAATAATTGATATACAGAAGAGGTAGGAACAAGGTGAGACGTTTACAAATGGTTTAGGTAAATCACAAAAGGTTTTCTAAAGAAGGTAGTATTTAAGTTACGATTTAAAGGATGGGTCAAAATGTTGCTTTTTTTGAAAGAACAGGGAGAGAAATCCAGGAATATGGAACCATATGAGGAAAGAGATATGGAGAGAATGCATAATCTAGTTTGTCTAGAGTATATAGACTACATGAAGACGATTAGTATGGCAAACTAGATTGTCTGAGGGTCTTTAAAGATCTTACAGGATTTGGATGGTTATTAGGAGTCAATTTAAAAAGTGGAGATCAGATTGGGACAGGAACTGATCTTTATATAAAGAAAATAATTCTGGATCAAAGGTGGCTTGGAATTAGAGAGAGAATAAAAGGAGAAGGAATGATTGGAAGGTGATCCCGGCAATGGTAAGGATGTCCAGGTCTTGGGGTACCAATGGGGCAAGGAGGGAAGGAAGGTGTAGGAGATCTTACAAAGGTGTCTTGGTATCAAACTGAATATAAGGGAGTCATCAGGGATGATGCCAAGGTTTTGAACATGCCAGTCATTGAGATTTAATGCAATAGACAAAAACTTGTCAAGCAAGTTATCCAAGTTCAGAGTGCCAGCTTGGGAACAATTGTAATTTATTTCCCTGGGGGTGGGGATGGTGCCTCCTTCATGTCTTTTGGCTTTCTCTTTATCTATGAAATATCTCAGTACTTTTTACTAGTTGATTTTCATTATGATCTAATATAAATGAAACTGAAGTATAATCTCAGTTCTGCTCCAGGCTTAATTTAGAGCCAGGCATGGGAAAAGTATATATATATATGATTTTTTGATAATCAGAAATACATTAATTTAATGTCATCAATGAGCTATCATCAAATTCTTCTACTATTATTACCAGAAGCCTTGGCATATTGTTTTTATTCTTTAACACAATACAAAAAACACAGTCATGACTTTTAAAAAGCAGCATAGATCTCCCTTGTGTGAATCCATTGTTTTGGATGTTGATTTAGCATCAAGTTTGCATAATAATTGTAGACATCCATATAGTACTTTAAAGTTTGTATGATGCATATACATATTTATACACACACACACACACACACACACACACACATAATTGAAGACAAATCAAAAGATACCATTTTCATTTTAAGTCCTCCAGAATTTAGGACTTTTAGGATCAGCCTTATTTGTTGAGATAATCTGGGTTAAATGACTTGCCTGAGGTAATATAGTATCTGAGGCTAGTTTTGAATTCAAGTCTGTGTCTTTCCATTGAGCAACCTGGCTGATCCTAAAATTTAGGAATTTGAATTCCTAAAAATAGCTAAATCATTCATAGTTGATCGTCATGCATTATTGCTATTATTGTGGACAGTGTTCTCCTGATTCTGCTTACTTTACTTTTTATCAGCTCATATAAGTCTTTCCAGGTTTTTCTGCAAGCACTTTGCTCATCATTTCTTATAGCACAATTGTATTCCATCACAATTGTATATCAAACTTGTTCAGCTATTCCCCTTCCCCAATTGGTGGGCATCCCCTCAATTTCAAATACTTTGCCACTATAAAAAGAGCTGCTATAAATAATTGTACATATAAGTCTTTTCCCTTTAAAAAATATATTTGGCTTACAGACCAAATAGTGACATTGCTAGGTCAAGGTATATACACAGTTTTATAGTCTTTTGGGCATGTATACATATTTATACAGTTATTTTGCTGCACAAGAAAAATCAGATCAAGAAGGAAGAAAAAGAAAAACTGAGAAAGAAAACAAAATGCAAGCAAATAACAGAGAGAGTGAGAATGCTATGTTGTGTTCTACACTCTATTCCCACGGTTCTTTCTCTGGGTGTAGATGATTCTCATCATCACTGAACAAGTGGAACTGGTTTGAATCATCTCATTGTTGAAGAGAGCCACGTCCATCAGAATTGATCATCGTATAGTCTTCTTGTTGCTATGTATTATGATCTCCTGGTTCTGCTCATTTCATTTAGCACCAGTTCATGTAGGTCTCTCCAAGCCTCTCTGAAATCATCCTGCTGATCGTTTCTTACAGAACAATAATATTCTATAGCATTCATATACAATAATTTATATTCAGCCATTCTCCAATTGATAGGCATTCACTCAGTTTCCAGTTCCTTGCCATTACAAAAAAGGACTGCCACAAACATGAGATTCCTTTCCTTCCTTTAAGATCTCTGTTTGGGATACAATCCCACTTTTCTCTTCTCTTGACAGGAAGTTATCCAAATTCTACTTGAACATTTGCATAGACAAGAAGTCCTCTACCTTAAATTTTACCTTGTGCTGCAGAAGAAATCTGGAAAAATTAGTGACATAGAGGAAAACTAATTAGGAAGTTGGAATCTCAGAATCTCTGAATCCCAGAGTTGGCAGAAATCTTTTTCTTAATTGATTCAGGCTGAAATATATATATATATATATATATATATATATATATATATATATATATATATATATATATATATATATCAAATAACTTTTATAACCATACCCAAATAGCCACTTCAATCTTCATTTAAAGACTTGTAATGAGAGAACCCATGTGTATCGAGATAACCTATTACTCTTCTGGATCCCTCTAATTCAATGGGTCTTAAACTTTTGTCATGACTAGATTTCTAGCTTTGGCTAGTTTTTTTTTAATAGTAACTCTAGGCTTCTGAATTGATTTTCAGTTGGACATTTAACTAGCAAACTAGAAATGTAGTTAAAAGATACAAATTGAATTAAAAAGTTACACATATAGCTAAAAATCTGGAAAGGTAACTAGAACATGAAAGATTCAGCTACAAACTAGAGATCTAGTTTAAATATGGAAATACGGCCAAAATCTAGGAATCTAAGAACCTCAAAATATAATGAAGAGGAGGAAGTATAATTACAGATCTGGAAATTCATCTAAAAGACAGAAGTCTAGCTATAAACCTAGAAATTATCTTAGAAAGCTAAGGTTGGATAGATAGAGCATTTATGTAAGGCCTTCTATATTTTAGGCACCTTACTATTTATATTTCTAACATAAAATACAAGCTAACAAAATACTTCTTACCCTTAACGTATATTCTTTTGGGGAAAACCAGAAATAAAGAGGAGCTGGGAAGAGGAGTGATGATGGTAAGGAAGAGAATATAGGGAAGCCATGGATCAGCTGACTCAGGCTGGGGATGACATTTATGCATTGTTGGTGGAGTTGTGAACTTATCCAACAATTCTGGAGAATAATTTGGAACTATGCCCAAAGGACTATAAAACTGTGTATATACCTTGACCTAACAATGTCACTATTTGGTCTGTAAGCCAAATATATTTTTTTAAAAGGAAAAGACTTATATGTACAAAATATTTATAGCAGCTCTTTTTATAGTTGCAAAGTATTTGAAATTGAGGGGATGCCCATCAATTGGGGAAGGGGAATAGTTGAACAAGTTTGATATACAGTTGTGATGGAATACAATTGTGCTATAAGAAATAATGAGCAAAGTGCTTGCAGAAAAACCTGGAAAGACTTATATGAGCTGATAAAAAGTAAAGTAAGCAGAATCAGGAGAACACTGTCCACAATAATAGCAATAATGCATGACGATCAACTATGAATGATTTAGCTATTTTTAGGAATTCAAATTCCTAAATTTTAGAATCAGCCAGGTTGCTCAATGGAAAGACACAGGCTTGAATTCAAAACTAGCCTCAGATACTATATTACCTCAGGCAAGTCATTTAACCCAGATTATCTCAACAAATAAGGCTGATCCTAAAAGTCCTAAATTCTGGAGGGCTTAAGATGAAAAATCCTATGATCTCCAGAGAAAGAGTCTGAAGGCAAATCAAAGGATACTATTTTTTTTTCATGTTTTTTGTCTATGTTTTCTTTTACAATGTGACTAATATGTACATGTTTTCATGACTGAACATGTATGACCTTTATAAAATTGTTTGCTTTTTCAATGTGGGGGGAGAAAAAGGAAAGAGAGCAAGGTTTTGGAACTCAAAATTTTTTTAATAAAAGGTAAAAATAGTTTTTACCTAAAATTGAAAAACACATTTGTTTTAATTTTTTAAAAGATAAGAAAAAAAGATCCTGCTTTATCAGAGCTGTAGGACTCAGAGATGGAGTGCAGATTACTGGTGAGGAAGAGAGGGGAGATGATGATTATCTTGAAGTGGAGCAAATGGAAGAACTTTGTCTTAATGTGAAGACTGCTTCTTGAAATATTTGTTGAGATAATCTGGGTTAAATGACTTGCCTGGGGTAATATAGTATCTGAGGCTAGTTTTGAATTCAAGCCTGTGTTCTATCCATTGAGCAACCTGGCTGATCCTAGATCTTTGAAATACTGAAGCCCCATGATGGGAACAGGTAACAATAAATAAATTAGCTATTAGATTGGAAACACAGGTGTCACCCTAAATATGTTATATCCCAGTGATCAGTAGAACTAACCAATGATGGATAGACCTAAGTCAGTTCATAGGACATTGCATATGAAATTTGTGAATAGAGATAAACAGTTTTCAGTCTCTAAATGGCCTTAGAGATCATTTAGTGCCAGTTGTTCGTTTTATAGGGGAGGAAACTGGGACTCAGAGAGGGGAGGGTATCCTGCTTGATGGTAAAGTAGAAGAGCTGGGTCCTCTAATTCCAAATTCACAGCTCTTTCCCACTCTAAACTATCTTTGTAGATCCCTAAAAGCTCCAGCAATTAACTATGGAAGCCTTTTTTTTCCCTGGTGAAGCTATGTCAGGAATTTTAATGAGGTTAAATTTGCATTAAATCACACACTGAATCACTATAATATATTTAATAATGTTTCTCCAGTGAATGAATGACAAGTGAAGACAGTTTTAATAGTGCACAGCTTAAATGTGGCTTCTGAGCTGAACTCTATAAAATATGTTTTTTAAAAAATTCATGGTTTTTAATGCACACACATACGTACACCTATTACATATGCCTGTTTATGTAACTGGTTAAAATAACTGGTTACACAATAATCTCATAAAAGATTGTTCATTTTGCAAAAGGATTCATTCTAGAATGTTATAGAATGTCCAAGTAAATAATATGTTTCATTTCAGTAATTCAACACAGCCAATAGGCTATTGGTCAGCCATAAGAACTTCCTTCACCAATGACGTTTTCTGAGAATCTCACTTTAAGCAAGTATGGAAGGCAAGTCTCAAAGATTGAGGGAAAGTCTTGGGCCATAAGGGAAGAAGACTATAAGTTTGGGGTTAAAATAATTGAAGAAAGCATTGAAGAAAGGAAGGTCAGAGAAACACTGGGATTGGGGAGAGGTAAGGATATTCAGCACAAGGATGAAATTGTGAGGAGAACTGTTTGCTAAGGTTGATAATGATTATCAAACTCAGGAATTAGGGGAGCAGGAAGTGTGAGTTTGCTGGCCACAGGGAAGGGGGACTATAAGAAAGGATAGGATGGTTGGAATCCTGTCAGAGAGAGGCTGCATAACCTTCTGATGGCCTCCTCTAAGAGTCTTGTTCAGTCCGTTGAATGATTTTCTCCGAAGCTTTTATGGCTATGATTTGTTACAAAGGAAAGTCCATGGCTGGGGAGTCTTTGGTGGGAGGCCAATATTTTATAAACAGCATTAATAAAACATATGTAATGTGAAACAAGCAAAAACACCAAACATAATGATTGCACCTGAAGGTGTATGTAACCTTCTGGTTTAACAGTCCCTCCACCTCTTTGCCAAGAGGAGGACGTATGTTTCATTATCTATTAAAACCCCTTCTCTAGAAAGTCTTCCCCATTTCTTCTAAATTCCAGTGCCTTCTCTTTGTCAATTTCTTCTAATTTATCCTGTTTATAGGGTGCTTTGTAGCTATTTGTTTGTATGTTGTCTCCTCCATTAGACTGAATGCTTCTTGAAAACATAGATTGTCTCTTGCCTATTTTTTGTACTCTCAGTGCTTAGTATAGTGACTGGCACATAGTAGGCACCTAATGTTTAATAATTGTTTGTTATCTGTGATTCATTACTTTTTTCAGTGGTCAGAATTCAGTTTCCTTTTAGAGATTTTTCCATTCCTTCTCCATTTCCATTTTTCATCATTATGTATGCCGATCTTTTGGCTCTGCTTATGTCAGTTTTTGTCAATTCATAGAAATCTTTCCATGTTTCACTGAGTTCTTCAAAGCAATTTAAGAATAGGATTGTGTTGATGGGGTGGTCTGTGGATCTATGACCTAAGAAAGTGTAAGAATGCTAAGGATCAATTCATCTAGAAAACAAAGAGATGGAACAGTCCAGGGCTGCCTTCCAAAGACGTATCCACAATTTATCTCAGATCATCTCTTAGCTATCCCGAAGGACCATTACAGTTGATTTTCTTTTTTCTCTCCCCACAGGTGAAGGTTTTGGGCTGCTCTTACTTGCCTAAACTAATAAAACAATGATTATTCTGCTAATTCAACAAGGTAAACTTCTAGAGCGTGCCATCAGACTTATTACATAGGATACCTATTTTAGGCAGGCTCTCTAAACTTGCAGGTATTACCCATTGGCTAGAGATCCAACAGTCAAAAATAAAACTACTAGGCACCTACTGTGTGCCAGGCACTGTGTTCGGTTACTTATCTTCCCAAAGGTCAAAATCTCAAATGGCTCTGATCCATATAGGGAAAGCATAAAGGAGAATGAGCTAAAATCAGATCAAGGCTGCTGCCATCTTTCTTTCCATGGATTTTGATGACATTAAGAATAGTGATATAATGCATCATGTTTTAGAAATAGAGTTTCGAAACACTTTCCCATACATAACTTCTTTGAACATCACTTGTGCACTGAAGATATAATTAGTTTGAAAGGACATTAGGGACAGAATTTAGAGGTGTGGCACTTTGTCTACCACTTCAGATAAATAACAACATAGAATTTCAGGCAATTGGCTGATCATCCAATTAGCCAATTAATAAGCATCAAACTTTTTATGTGCTTGGCATCGAACTGAATGCTAGGGATAAAAATACAAAAACACTAACAGTCTCTCCCTCAGGAGACTTACATCCTATTGGGAATAACACGTAGCCATGTTGATTGATTGTTGTCCTTTATCCTCAAAGAGAATCAAAATGACATCACCATATTGGTCAATGTGTTTGATCAGACCAATTTGAGCTTGGAAGGCTCTGTAAAAGCCAAATCACCACAAATGGCTAAGCGGATGGTGGAATTTGAGCCAGTGTGACTTGAGTTTGAATATTGTCTCAGATACTCCCTAGCTATGTGACACTTGGTAAGTTGTACTTTGTGCTCCAGTTTTCTCTATAAAAGGAGGGGCTTGGACAGGTTCTAAATCTATAACCCCTATAATGTGTACCTTTACACACTAGACTGTATGAGCTCCCTAAAGATGAGGATCACTTTGATTGATCCTTCTTGGCTAGTATGGCTCTGTCTTGTAAATGTTTATTGTCACCTAGCATGAAGGGACCTCCTCTAGCTTCCTCTTTTTAAGAATCATGAGGTTTGACTTCTTCATTATATTTTTGTTCTGTAAGAAATAATGAGCAGGCTGATTTCAGAAAAGTCTGAAAAGACTTATATGAACTGATGCTGAGTGAAGTGAGCAGAACCAAGAAAACACTATACACAGTAACAGCAAAATTTTATGATCAACTGTGATGTTGTGATTGCTCTTCTCGGCAATGTGGTGATTCAAGGCAATTCCAACAGACTTGGGATGGAAAATGCCATCTGCATCCACAGAGAGAACTATAAAGACTGAGTATGGATCAAAGCATAGTATTTTCATTTTATTTTATTTGTTTGCTTTTTTTCTCATGATTTTTCCATTTTTTATTTGATTTTTTTTTGCATAACATGACAAATATTGAAATATGTTTAAAAGGGTTGCTCATATATAACCTAAATCAGATTGCTTGCTGTCTTGAGGAAGGTAGAGATTAGTTGGGAAAGGAGAAAATTTTGGAACACAAAGTCTTACAAAAACGGATGTTGAAAACTATATGTATATTTGGGAAAATAAAATACTAGTGAAAAAATGAGATTAAAAAAAGACACATTGTAAGTTTTATGGATTCCTACCATTAGGATATTTGAAGGACATTTATTAAGTCCCTGGGATCCTTTTTGTATCAGAGAAGTTCAGGCACTCAGATAATGCTCTTTAGAAGTTATAGGACAGCCCATTCTATTGGGAGCCATGGAGAAACTTAACTGGGGCAAGGTTTCAATCATAGATTTAATTTCTAGACCATGGGAATAATCTGATAAATATAGGGTAAGGTGGAAAGTGAGTGATATTTGGATCCAGAGGAACATCCTACCTATGTAATATGCACAGAAACCCATACCATGCTCATCCAACACATACTTCATGTTACAAGAAAAATTCTTTCAAAAAACCACTTAAAATCAATAGATGAAAGTTTTTAATGGGTAAAAATAGCTCTGCAATACTTCAAATTCTCTTCAATTGTCGACTCAGATCATTGTTCCATTAGACTTTTTAAAGGAAGATGGGCAACAAAACAACCATATTTACATTGAAAATATGTACCTTATAAATCAGTGATCTTTCAAAAATACAAAACAATAGAAATTCTTTGGCTTCTCCAAAGAAAGTATGAGCAGAAACATCTGAGAGGCATTGTAGTTTAGAGGAAAATCTGAATTCTAATCCTGCCTCTGATGTGACCAAAGGTAAATAAATCCCTTAAGTTCTCAGGGTTTGTTTTCTTACCTCTGAAATCAAGTTTATCTCTCTAATAACTAACATTTACATATATTATCTCATTTGATCCTTATAATAATTCTATAAGACAGATGTAATTATCTTATTCCCATTTACAGATGAGGAAACTGAGGCTAAGAAATGTTAAATAAGTTGCTCAGGATCAATCACACAACTGCTAAGTGAGGCAGGATTTGAATCCCACATTTTCTTGACTCTTGAATTCAACATTCTATTTACCTAGTACTTCAAAGAATTGCTTAAATAAGATAATGTATGCATAAAGTGCTATTTTAAAGTGCTATAAAACTATCAATTATAATTGGACATTAAAGGCTCCATGCACCTTTCAACTGAACTTCTGTTACACTTGGTATCACATGCAGCCTGACCTGTTGCTAAATTGCTGCATTGCAGTTCCTTCATTTCTGAGGGCATGCTCAGACTTTTGATAGCAAAAAGAGCTGAATGTGGGGTTGTATCCACACATAAGAAAATCTCCTACATATTCATTATGAGTTTCTTTAGTTTTTCATATCACTATGGTTTAATTTGAATTCTCAGAATTAGTAGAATTTTTCCCATGTTGTTGTCTAAAAGTTTAGTGTTAATCCTCAAGGGATACATTATACTCACTCAAAAGAAATGTCAATGTTATATAGCAATAAATTTTTAAATTAGTTGAGACTAATTTATGGAACTGATTCCATATAGCAGAAATTAAATAAAACCTTGTGTAAATATTTTGTTGATGCTTTTTAAAAAAACAAAACTCTTACTTCCCAAGGACTTGATTGCCCCCCTTCTCCTTTTTGTTTGAAAGTTAAGAGCATCAAGCTGCATTTTCTAGTATGATACCAATAAACATATTAAATCTTCACAAAGTCCATAGATTATTAACATGCTCAATTGTTACTTGCTTAGAATGCTATCTTTGACACATGAATCTCATGTCCATGGATCACTTCCAATTCCTCATTCCCACCCAATTTCCAAGTAATGCATATGTTCTGACTCCAAAGTTTTTGATCAAACCTTCTCATAGTTGTAATAAGTGAAGATGTAAATGAAATTTTGAGTTACAAAATTAAACATTTGATTTTTCTATTTGTTTTATATACTGCTCTCCATCCTCATACCCCCCTCAGATTTTACCTAACAAATTCTATTTATCTATATTATCTAGAGAGATTTTTTTGGGTGCTATTAATAATCTTTGTATATATTAAAAAACTCCAAATCTGTCTCATAAGAAAACAGGAGATAAGCATTTTTATCGCAGTAGCATTTAAGGTCACTTTTCTATTGGCATTACTGATGAACTTTGTTATTAATAGCTGAAATTTATAAGATTTATCAAAGATATATTTACATTTATGGTCTCATTTGATTAATGGCAATGAGTGAATGAATCAAATATTGAAAGAAAAAGCATTTAAGTGCTAATTATAGGCCAAGTACTGTGCCATATGTATTGCAGTTTTAAATGTAAAAAAAAACAGCAACAACAACAACAACAACAAAAACTGGGATAGTCCTTGCCTTCAAGGAGCTTATACTCTAATTGGATAGAGAAGATAGAAAAAAAAATTGAGCTTTGGGTATATGGAAAGGTTCAGAAGTTCTAAGGATGCAGCAGTGTGAAGGATACCAAGGTCTGGGAATACGTAAACCATTAAAATATTAAAAGTGTGTGTATATGTTCACATGTATGTACCTGCCCATTCCCACATTTTTCTTCTTTGATAGTTTTTCCTTTTTGAGGGTACATGAAGATAAGGCAACTTTGTAATTCTTGCTGTTCCTGGTAAGAAATTGTTATCAGTAAGGAAAATCAAGATCAAAGATATGAAACATTTGTAGCATCTTAGTTAGTTCCTAGGTGGTAAAATAAAATACTTTGCATTATCAGAATCCTTTTAAAGTTTCATTAGTGACTGTAGTGAAGAAAAGTAATGTAGTACTTCACAGTCAGGAAGACTTAGGTCAAGTCCTACTGATAAAATATACTGGCCGAGTAACCCTGGCAGTCACTTGATGCTTTAGGCAACTTTCTAAGATTATAAGTTAAAAAGAAGATGCTGACCTGAATTGGTTGAAGGGGTTCTTGCATGTGAGGATTCTCTATATCAGTGAAATCAAAGGCCCAATATCTATTCATAACTATAGTATTAATTATACCTTGTACTCTATTTGGGTCAAGATAAAGTACAGTGGGAAGATCAATGAAGTTGAAATAGTAAGTATTGGGCCCAAACCCTAGCTCAGATACGTGTTAGTTGCATGATTTAGGTGAATCTGTTAGCCATAGTTTGTAAAATGAGGATAAAAAAAATTGTATCATCTAACTCACAGAGCTGTTAAGTGGAAAACATTTTGTAAAACTGAAAACACTACAGAAATGAGGTGTGATTATAGCGACATCTCTGATTCAATCCTCAAGCTGTTCTGAAGCTAGAACATTTGGTTATCAGCTGTATTTTACAGGGTAGAAATCAGACACAGAAAGCTTAAATGAGTAGTTAATAGTAGGGTAATAAGATCTTCTGACTTATCTGAAAACACTTTTTACTAGACCCATCCTGCTAGCTTGAGGCGCAAACATTCATGCAGTTTATTAGGGCCAAGTTATAAAACACTGCCAGAATTGACAGGGTTCACAGAGCAGGAGCAATATTACCAAGTAATCTAGTATTCCTTCCTCTACCATATTTTAAAATATTTGTGGAAGAAATAGGGAAAGAATTTGAGTAAATGTGGTTGATCTATAGATACAGGCTCTAATCCCTTTAGAAAAATTAGCTCATGCTATGTACTTTAACCATTTCCCAGCTAAAGGAAACCTTTTAATCAGTTTAAAGATGGTAGAATATCAAAATGGCATCCTCATCACATGGCATAATCATATGAAAGCAACTTTATTCATACTTCTCATTAAGAAACTGTCTAGCTTCTTTTTTTTTTTAATACATATAAATGTCTACATTGTATACCACATTAAGATCTTCAGATTATTTTCCTTAAATAATATTTTTTGTTATAATTCTATCATATATATTTTTTAAAAATTTAACTATATTATTAACAGAGGCAGAATTCTCTAGTACAATTACAAGTAGGATGTGCTCAAATAAATTAACGTTAACATTGTGTTCATACCATTCAGATAATCTGATCCTCCCCTTTGAAATGAAATTGAGACCATTGTATAAAGAGTGAAAGAATACAGTCTTTCATATATACAGAAACCTGGATTTTTTTATGTCATCCATAGCTTGTATTAAATTTACCCTGAAACACACACACACACACACACACACACACACACACACACACACACACACACACATACACACATCCCTTGGGATATTTGTTTCCATGGTCAATTGGATAAAAAATGATTTTCGGAAAGACCAAAGACTGAATATTTCCACCATATCATCCCCAGCATGAATAGCATAGGTTTTCCATGTTTATCAGTTTGAAGTAGCAGCAAAATGTTGAGTAGCTTCAGTAGTAGACACTTTCCAGTACTGGATTTTGAATGCACAGTAAACAAGTCAGAGAGACAAGGTGACATAGTATCAATTCACAAACTGTATTAACATTAATAAATAAATTTGAGAAACTGAGATTACTTAATCTCAGAATCCAAGTTTAGAGTTAATAAGAAAAATTAAAAAGAAAAAAATGTTATCTGGTTTGCATATTTTACAAACCAGAAAGATGAGATGAAAAAGAAAAACCAGAAGGGAGGTTTGGGACACATTCTCAAAAATATTAACATCTGAATGATTTAACACCTGAAGGCATTAAAAACAAATAAACAACATTAGACTTAGCATGCCTTGTTCTTTAGCTGAAATATTACCACTTTGCATGTCTATTATATTTAGTGAATAAATTTACTATTTACCAGTATCACTGGCATTGTTTCAAAGGTTTCTATGCCTAAATTAAAAATCCATCCTTGTAATACAAATACTCTTCCCTGTGGTGTTCTATGATGACAAATCTTAGAACACCATAGCAGAAGAATCAAAATGGTGGGCAATTCACTGCATAATGGAAAAACAAAGGGTAGGTGTGAGAAGATTGCAGCATATTACAATGATGATTCGTGTATAAAAAGTGGTTGTGAAATAGAACACTGAGGGTATGTATGACAGGAAAAGGGTGTGAGCCCATCTATCATGCAAGTGAGGTTGAGAGGATAACAGATGAGTTTCTGTACTAAGTAGTACAATGGTATTCACAAAATGTTAAAAACAAAAACAACCACCAAAAACCTAGAGGGAGGCTTTTAGTGCATTGGGTACGATCCTCTAAAGAAGACATAAACATAGATTAAAAAAAAGTGAACAAAGTAAGGAAACATGGAGGGAGTACCTAGACCAATGAGATCACAGATCCATTGACAAATAGGCAGTTTTTAACTATGGGCAAAAGAACTGATTCTCTAATTGTTCTGACTCTTTCTAGAAGCCTTAAAATGCTCCCTAAAACACTTAGCCTTTAGTATTTTTTTTCTCAAACAAAATACTTGATAAGCCTAAAATAACCAATGCTACTTAGTTTCTGAATGCTCAGCAAAATAATGGCTACTAGGTTATCATGGTTGCCTATAGCAAAGTCTTTTAAAGGCAAGTTAAGCCGGAGGCCATGAGTTCCACTTGAGTTTTTCCTTTTGATTATTTCTCCACTGGATTACAGCAGCAAGCAGCATACCACTGAAGTTTCTGTCCACACATATGCGTATGAATGGTATTACACACAACCGCATGCACGTGTAACTACGTGTTCCTATATACAAGATGCTTTTTTTTTTTCTTTTTGAGGAAATTTAAAGTGCCAGAGTTCAAGGTTCTCGTTCTCTTCTTATAGCCTCTGTGGATCATCCTGCTTATTCCAGTCAGATGTGTCTTGCTCTATAGCTGGTGTTTTTTTCTTGGGAAATGGTGAACAGTCATATTAGCTAGAATCTAGTGGTTGAACCAGACCGTCTTTGTAGACTCGAAGGATAGCTTCACACACAAACTTGTATTGGCTCTGTGGAAGAGAGAAAGGAGTGAGGAAGCAAGTCTAACATTTGCACAAACTTGGCATGATGATGGTACACATACTGGAAAGGCTATTACAGAAATTTCCATGCAGGAAAGGGGGGAGGGCTAGCTCTGAAGTTAAGAGATCTACTTCCTGGGGATCATCAAGTTGATATGAAGCTCATTCTGCCATCCATTCTAAGCCCTAGTGCTCTTATCTGCAAAGGCAGGGATAACTTGTCTTCCAAAGTAACTTACTTTCGTAGATCTTCCCTTGTAAAAAGGCAAAGAAAAACACTCACACCCATGTATGAATCATTTAATTAAAATGATTATTAATAAAATTTTATTAGTTAAAATGATTATTATTAAAATTAGGAAATTATGCCTGAAAATGGTCCTTCTCTCAAAGCCACAAATGTTAAACCTCTGTTTCCTTAAGAATTGTGGAAGAATATAGATTATTTCAGATGGAAGCAATACTGCAGTAGGGTTGGCTCTAAAACTAAATGGGTCAAACAACCGCCATCTATAAAAATGATGGTGGGAAGACCAGTTTCATGGAACAGTAGAGTAGCAATCCAGAGATGGTATCCAAAGATAGAGGTCAAAATAATCAAAGTGTCAAGACCATCAAATTTTAACTAGAAAATATTTTACAGTCAAATTTGGAGTTCTCTATACCCAAAGAGCTATAAGATTGTGCATACCCTTTGATTCAGCAGTCTTACTACTGGGTTTGCATCCCAAAGAGATCATAAAAGAAAGAAAGGGGCTCATATGTGCAAAAATGTTTACAGCAGCCCATCAGTTGGGGAATGACTGAATGGTATGTGAATGTAATGAAATATTACTGTTCTATAAGAATTGACGAGCAGGCTGATTTCAGAGAAGCCTGAAAAGACTTACATGAACTGATGCTGAGTGAAGTGAGTAGAACCAGGAGAATATTGTACATACAGTAACAAGAAGATTATGTAATAATCAATTATCACAGACTAAGCAATTTTCAGCAATATATTGATCCAAGCCAATTCCAATAAACTGGGGTGGAAAATGCCATCTACATTTAGAAAGAGAATGTGAATTGAAGCATCCTATTTTCACTTTTTTACTTTCTTGTGATTTTTCCCTTTTGGTTTGATTTTTCTTTCATAATATGATTAAATATGTTTAAAATGATTGTACATATTTAATGTATATCAGATTGCTTGCTGTCTTGAGAAGGGGGAGATAAGGGGAAAAAAAACTTGGAACTCAAAATCTTACAAAAATGAATGTTGAAAACTATATTTACATGTAATTGGAAAAATAAAGTACAATTAAATTTAAAAAAAGATTTGGAGTTCCTATATATATATTCAGCAAGAATCATACCAGTCACACTCATAATATTTCTTTTTCAATGTTCTGTCTCTGAGAGGTATGAAAGGATGGTGAGAGATTGTGCTTCTTTTCCCTACCAACAAACATTAGGGATTTGCCCTAAATGCCCCTTTTTCTTCAAAAATGATTTATAGCTCTATCCTCTAATAATTTTTCTAAATCATTCTTTATTCTATTTTCAGCTCATACCACTGCAGGAGGGTGTGTTCTAAAAGTTGTTTTATAATTATGTAAAGGATTTCTTTTTTTTTTAAATTAAATTAAAAGAGGATTTTTTTTTTATGTAAAAATGTCTCATTTCAACATGAAAAGGCATCTGCCCCTTGGAATCAGCACACCTTGGAGCTAATTCTGGCTCTGTCACTAATTCTGGTCAAGTCAAAATTATTCTTGTGATTTTATTTTCTCACCTGTAAAGTGGGCAAAAAACCCCACCCTTCTCCCTGTTGATTTGGGGACCCAATTAGATAATGCTTATATAGGCCATCTCTTCTAAATATCCCCCAAATTAAATCTATATGCAGGTATGTGCGTGTGCACACATGTGTATATGTGGTGTAAACTGCTAACAAGTGTCTCTCATGTACACTACTGTGTCTGTTGATAGAAGTAGGGATTAATGTCTAAGTGATTCCATTAGAGAAACGAGCCACAGGCAAACAGAAAATGTGCTATAGTATATTGTATACAGGGAGTTTCAAGCAACAACTGCAAAGAACTCTAATAGAACTTGGGAAACAGGCAGAATAGAGAAAGAGAGAGAAATAGTCTAATGATCCTCAGGCATGAACTATGTTTATCTTCCAAAATGAGCTGGTCCTCATTATATGTCTATTATGAATATAAGTTCTCTGATGGGGAAGAATGTGGAAGAGCTGGAGGAACATCTCTCAGATATGGAATGGCTTGGGGATATATCGTGGATTGAACTCTGGGCCTTTGTCAAATTTGACCAGATACCTAATTATGTGACCCATAACAATAAGCTAATTTCTATTTACCTCAGTTTCCTCTCTATAAAATGGGAATAATAATGGTAACTACTTTCCAGGGTTGCTGTGAGGATCAAATATGATAATAATTATAAAATGCTTAGCATAATAATGTTTTGGCAAGTAGCTATATAAGTGTAAGTAATAAAGCTATTATCACTATTCTGTATTATTAGAGGAAAAAAAGACAGAAAAATAATCAAAATAAAACAGGGAGATTTTTTTTGAAGACTGGGTCTTGCTATCTCTTCTAAGTTGGTAGTTGTATCCACTCACAGGCTGACTTCTAATATGGATCAGTATGGAAGCTCCTGTTTGACCTGAGCTGGTTTACCCCTCTTTAGTCAGTATGACTCTCCTCCTCTACTTCCTGCCCTCAGAAGGGCCTGAGTACTCAATATATTGATGTTAGACTTAATACAGATACTGGATCAACTTTAGGCCTACTGCAGCTTAGAACTTGTGTTCAAGTGATCTACCAACCTCAACTTTCTCAGTGCCATTACAGCTGGCAAAAAAAAAAAAAAAAAAAGATTCTGAAGAGATAGAAGAGAATGAAATATGTCAAGAGATTTGCAAGAACTTGACAAAAGAAGGAAAGTTTCACAACAGGTATGAAGTACTGATTTTTTCAAATGATATATAAAAAAACCTGAAAAGTAGAGCAACATAATGATCAGGAACTGGTCTTAGGGTCATGGCCTGCCTATGACACAAAATAGTTGAGGGACCCTGGCTGGGCATGTCATGTAATCTCTTAGTGCTCTAGGCAATTTTTTAAGGCTATAATTTTTGGAACAATTGCTGAATTGCATTAGTAAAGGCACACTGCTCATTGGGTACTAAAATTGCTTGTCCAGTTAAAAAAAATTATATATATGATGAGGAAGGGGAGAAAGAGGAAAGGACAGGGGGAGAAAGGAAGGAGAGATGGAAAGGAAGGACAGGGAGGGAAAAGAAGAGGACAGAAAGAAGAAAAGGAGAAGAGGAATAGAGGGAAGGGGAAAAACAGAGAGGAAGAAGAAAAGGGAAGGAAGGAGAAGAGAAAAAAGAGAGAGGGAAAGAAGGAGAGAGAAGGGGTGAAAAGGGGAAGGGGACAAAGAGAAACAGAGAGAGAGAGAGAGAGAGAGAGAGAGAGGAAAAAAATAATTTTATGCTAAATCAAATTATCTAAATTTTGTACTCTGGCATATTTCTGTTTGAGCAGAATAGGCATAGGACACAGAAGACTTGACACAGACATTTAACAGCTGTGTGACCCCAAGGAAGTCTCTTTATACCTCTAGGTCTTGGTTTTCTCCTGTGTAAAAATAAGGGGTTGGCCTAGATAATATATAGGCTACCTTGAATCTCTAATAATTTTGCAGTTACCTAAACTTCTTGGGGTTATTGTGAGGAAAGTGAACAGCAAATATTACAGCACTATGAGTCTAAGTCCTCTGTGCTATACTTCCTTACTTGGAAGGCTTTTAAGGTCTCTTCCAACCTCAATACTATGATCAAACACATTATTCATTCAATAAATACCACATACACATTGTTCTGGTTTCTGTTCTCATGGAGCTTATGTACAAATTAATATAATCACTAGATTGTATTAGATTTGAAAGGCAAAGTCCAAATAAGATGTATAGTTATCTCTTCCAGTGTGGGGGTTAAAAGAGTGGCACTTCCATGATCTGGAAAATCAGTGTAAAATTTTTTTGACTTCCCCTTGTACCAGAGAAAAAATATAACTTTTTTTTCTTTTTCTCTTATGGGGTATTTACAATATCTTACTGTAAAATATGGGTTGATATTATACAATACCATGGACATATTTTATGCATTTCTGACTTTCTAAACTTTTTCTGTGTTGTCTGCTGGCCTTCAAGTGTTGACTTTGGCTTTCACAAAACTTCCCCCAAATTTCCATTTAATTTCTTCTGCTGGCCCATGATGTACAGAAACTGATGGGGAAAATTGTGGTGTGGAAGAACTGTAGTTAACAGGAATTAATACAGTAGGTTTTATATGAAAGTTTCAGTCTAGCTAACTCTGAGTCTTTATATTGGTATCCTATCCTCTTCTGCGGCTAGAATAGGCTGTTTCTAGGATTTCAGCTCTGAGAGTTCAAGACAGTCCAGAAGTTTATGCTCAATTTTTTGCCACTCATAGCTTTTCTTGGTGCTTTAGGCAGAAGGGAAGTAGTGCTGTTCTTGGATAGTTGAAGATAATTGAAGATAATTAAAATGATGGCCTTAGTCCTCTTCTACAGCCTTAGTCAGCTAAGAACAAGAGTAAAACAAAGGGTTTGGAGAAATTGCCTACTAAGTTTCCTTCTAGCTCAAAATCTACCATTCTGAGTTCAATATCTTGTTCCTCTGGCTCCCAAGGAAACTGAACCTATAAACATCTATGCTTAATAACTTTTCCAGAACTCAGGCACAACACTGCAGATAGCAGATGTTTGCTAGTTGAATGAACACTGGTTACACATGGGCTGAGCTGGCTAGATTTATATTCTAGGGGCACAGAGCTTACTCCCCAGAGAAGTAGGTAGCTACTGAAATAACAGGGAATATTATCCATTCCTGAGGTGGAAAATACACTGACAAGAATCTCTTGCAGAAGAATGATGGCAGCAGTTACAGATGAAGATGAAGTCTTTATTTTGCAAGCAATCACATCTTAGCCAGAATAGATGAAATTACTGCAGTTAAGAGGAGTATTTCCCTCTTTCAGGGTCAGTGAAATGCAGCCAAGAGGGGAATTTCTCTCTTCTCTTTCAGGTTAATAATATTCCTCTCTGGTAATACATGTCTTCATATTTTTGAATTCTTAAATAAGAATATCTTTTCTCAAAGACATAATATTAAGTTTACAAGCCAGTCCACAAAAGTCTACTGGATCCATGAGATTGCTATATAAATTTTGGATTTTTAATGACAAGCTTTAGAAAATATCTTAGAACTTGGATTAAAGTAACAATGAACCACAATTCCATAGGATGAAGGCTGTAAACTAACCCTTGACAAAAGAGATGATGAACTCTGGGTATAGTAGTACTAGATGCATTATTGGACAGGATCAAAGGGAGAATTTGTTGTGCTTTTTACTTATTTGCTTGTTACAAATTTGTTGTGTTTGTTAGCATATTTGTTACAAGGTTTTTCCCCCATCTCCCCCCACCTCCACTTAGGGGAAGGAAAAAACCTCTGAACATTCAGAATAGTCCATTTAGAAGGAAAAAAAAACCCTGCTTGTGTAGTGAATGTGAGAAAATTCAGTGAGCACTCACATTTCTATAGACATTGGAAAAACAACTTGAGAAATGAAAAAAATAGCTAATAACATTTATCTAGCACCATGTGTTAGGCACAGTGTTAAGTGTTTTACAATTTTTATCTCACTTTATCATCAACATCCCTGAAGAGAGATGCTGTTATCATTCCCATTTACTGATGAGAAAGAAGGGAAAAGAAGCTGAATGTCTTGTCTAGGAACATACAACTAGTAAGTGAAATCAGATATTCCTGATTCTAGGTGTAGTACTTCATTCCCTGCATTAGCCAGCATTAGCTATGAAATCTGAAGGAAAAAAAATCTCAGGATACAACCTGTTTTCAAATTAGTTACTACTTGCTTTCCCTGATGTTGTCCTGGAGAAGAAAGGCTGGAAGAGCCTCAAAAATATAAGCTCCGACTACTTAATCTAATCTGAACCAGTTGTCTATAGTTAATAATCCTGGCAATCTGACTAGGTCAGACCAATTCCTTAGTTCCCCCATGTTAACCACAGAGATTAGGTCCCTTTACCTTGCTTTCCTGGGAGCACAAGAGCTGGTCAAAAGCTGCCTGAACTCAACTTCAAATAGGCAGTTCCTAATAGGCAGGGAATTCCCTGGTGAACATGATTCCATTTTACTGTGAAAGCATGAGAAGTTTCAGCATTGTAATGATTCACTTTGGCTATGAGGTGGCAGGTGGCCAGAATAAGACACCCTAGATCAGAGATTCCTGATGCTGATTCTGATTGGTCAGAGGTTAACCCCCTAAGGAAGAGGTTAACTATCTAAGGGAGAGGAATGAGCACATCTAGCTTTCTCTTGCTTTCTCCCTCCTGTGTTCTAGGTCCTTCATGTTAAGTAACATTGTTTACTGTCAATAAGCCAGAGGGCATTCTATTGAGTGCATGTGGACCTATTTACTTCTTGTTGGATGCTCATAATTAGAACAGGAGGGTTACACCTCCTGTTCATCCAACAGGAAGAATGCAGTGTTGAAGAGCTTGAATTCCTAATATTACTCACTAGTAATCTGCAACTTTAAGTTGCCTTCAACTTGCTTCATCAAGAGATTTTGTGTTATAAGGTCATGGGGAATGTCATAGCTAAGCAGGGACCTTAGAGATCTCCTATTTCAAACTTCTCATTCTCCAGATGAGTCCACCAAGGATAAGACAGACATTCCTTCAGAGATGCAAAACTCACACTGTAGAAATGATTTCTGAAGAAACTTATTTTCCAGAACAAAATATGTGACAATAACATTTGAAGAGATTTTAAAATAGAGAAATTTAAAGTGATTTCAAGTATTCTCTCTTCACTCTCATTTTATCAGGACAGTCACGTCACTATGTTCTATTCATAGAAGCTTCCATTTGTCTGTTTAAAAAATATAGTACCATATATGAGCTCCAAGAACAACATTATAGGAACAACATCCCCTTCTTTTCTCTGTTCTCTTTTCATTTCAGTTACTTCATAAATATATTCATCTATTAACAACAAAACACTGATAAATATGATTCAAATACTTGGTAGAGAAGCCAATATTCTAAGCTGTCTTTATCACAGAAGTACAATTATAAATGGAACCGGAAGGCAATTATGTTTAATTGCAGGCTCAAGTGAATAACCATTAGACTAAAGAAATAGTTAAGTTTATTCCTTCCTGTACTGTCCTACCCAAAAAAAAAGGTAGATAGTTAAGTGGGTCTGTATGTATGTATGTGTGCTAAGTCTTTTAAAGATCATAGTTTCTGAGTCTTTTCACTGGAGCAGGCAAAATAGTTTTGAATGAGCTAAAATGGTCTTGGTATTTTATAGGAACAAGAGGTAGCCAAATTTACTCCCAGAGGTATAGCATTTTCTACTTAGGCAAGGTCTGACCTTGAAATAAGTTAGGAAAACACTATGAAGAGGGATACTGTGGCTGCCCTGGGGATGAGGGAATGTATTAAAAGAGAGTAATAGAGTTTTCATTCCAACTACGGATCATATCTCTGGTGGAGGGCAGAATATATAAGAAAGTGGAAATACACACAGTCAACAATTAATAAATGCTCATCCAATAAATGCAGTGAATTCACATCTCACTTGAATGCTTAAAGAAGATAATGCATTTAGCTACAGAAATTAAACTGGTAGGTACAATCTAAGTAAACTGAATAAGACACCAAGACTGTTAATTATCTTTGAAGATAGCAAATAAAATGAATATTTTACAAAGATTTTAACTTAACAAACATTTGGTGTGAAAATATTTTATCAAGGATTCTACATGATCTGGAATTAGATTAGTATTCCAACTCACTGATGTCTGCACCATCATAGCACGCTGGTCTCTCATTTTTCGGATAATATCCAATGGATAAACAGGCTGGCTTCTTTCAATTAAACACATGGCTGTTTCCATAGTGACCAACACACCAGTTCGACCTATTCCAGCACTGAAAAATGGAACAAGGAATGCAATAGCACATTAGAAAGACGGGTTTGGACTTGAAATCACTTGGAATGTCATAGTTTAGATGGTATATCATTCTAGAAGGGAAAAAAAAAAAACAATCCTTGGGAATCAGGAGGGCATGGTGTATAATGGATTCCTTTTCATATTCAATTTAGACTAAATGGTTCTTTGGGTTCCTTTCCATTGTGAAAGTCCATGAGAAACTCTAGTATTTATTCATAGCATATACCCAATGTGGGTGTTTCCAGTTATTTGGAAACTCTAATTTTATATATTATGTAGGCAACATCTAATTGATGCAAATTCTAATAAAATTTAAACCATAAAAACTGATCTTAAAATTTATGTTTTTTTAAAAGTAAATATTCCAATTTATTAAATTGGAGTAAAGAGCTTCCATTGGAATATTTTGACTTAAAAAATGATCATTAAAGATGAACATTTTAATGGTTTTAATTTGTCTTTTGTAAAATAGGTAAATATGCTCTCAGTTCCTCACAATGTAACTGTGCATTAGATTTACGACTTGACAACCCAGATCTTTTTTCATGATGGGAAATCATGCTAGGGGATATTTTTATTTTCCATCTAATGATCCTTATGCTTTCACATGAATCACAAGATTCTGTGTTTTACAGTCTTCTAAATCTTAAGTTTTTTTTTTTTCATATTTTAATTCATCATTTATTTTTAGCATCCTTTTCTTTTTAAATTTTGAGTTCCAAATTCTTTCCCTTCCTTCCACACTCTCCCATGCCCATCGAGAAAGCAAGCAATATGATATCAAATATACATGTCAAATCATACAAAACATTTCTAAGGTAGCCATACATTTTTTTAAAAAGCAAGAAAAATAAAGTGAGAAAACATCCTTCAATTTGCACTTAGAGTTCATCGGTTCTCTTTTTGGAAAACTCTGGCATTTTTTTATCATGAATCTTTGGGGATTATCTTGAATCATTGTATTGATCAGAGTAACCAAGCCTGTCACAGTTGATCACCATTACAACACTGCTGCTGTGCACAATGATTTCCTGTTCTTCTCACTTCACTTTACATCAGTTCATATTGTATTTTGCCATCTTTTTCTAAAACCACTTCATTTCTTATAGCACAACAGTAACTCATTACAATCATATGCCATAACTTACTTAGCCATTTCCCAAATGATGAGCAGTTTTCTGATTTCCAATTTTTTGCCACCACAAAAAATGGTGGTTACTAGAATTATTCTTGTTCATATAGGTCCTTTTCCTTTTTTATTTCTTTTGTTTGTTTGTTTGTTTTTTTCCTTTTTAAAAATTTCTTTGAGATACCATCTTAAAGTTGCATTAGCTGAGTCAAAAAGTATGCACCGCTTTATAGCCTTTTGGGCATAGTTTCAAATTGTTCTCTAGAATGGGACCAGTTCACTATTCTTGTTAAGTATTGAAGAGTTACTAGGTATAGAAGGTTAAAAAAATACGTGACTGTAGAATTCAAGAGTTACAATATAAATTGAATATTAGCCTATAGACTTTTCCTTTCCCTACCCACCCACTTTCATGTTAATACAAATTTATCTTTTCTTTTCATTTAATTTGGTGATCCCCTTTCTCAAGAAAGCAAGCAATTTGATATGTTACACATGTACAATCAACAACTTTACCTTGAACTACATACCTGCAGTGAACTAAGATGGGTTCATTTTCCACTCTCATTGCCCTCATATAGGTTACAAATTCCAAAAAGTCTGATGAATCCTCAGGAACCCCATGATCAGGCCAAGCAACATACTGAAGATGAGTAACCATGTGTTCTTCCCCTGTCTGTGGTAGAAAAAGAAGTACTTTACTTCAGACTCTAGACAGATTAAGTGGCTTATCTATAATGACATAGGTAGTCTATGTCAGAAGCAAGACCTGAATCCAGACCTTTTCAATTCTAAGGTTAGTCCTCCATCCACTACACCATGAAATGTTTCTCAGCATTTTTCACAGGTCTTCCAAATGGAGTCACCATGATATAGTAGACAGACAGCTAACCTTGAACCCAAGAAAACCTAGTTTCATGTATTGGCTCTGATACTTTCTAGCTATGTATGATTATGGGTAAATCACTTAATCTCTCAGGGTTCTAGGCAACCTTCTAAGATTATAAACTTCAAAGAAGATACCAACTTGCTTTGGTGGTCCTAATTCCTCACCTGGGAGTTATGTGGACTGGACTTGAGAGTTCATTAATAAGAAAGGTTTGGATTCAGAACTTGAGAACTGGCTTCAAATATTTGAAGATTTGCATATGGAAGAGGGATTCTACTTGCTCTGTTTGGCCCCAGAAGACAGAATTAAGAGAAATGAGTAGAAGTTTCCAAGATGCCCATTTAAGCTTGTTAGAAAGTGTCCCTATCTATAACATTTAATTTCAATAGTTGTGATTAGCCATTAAACTTTACCTAGGTGAAGTCCCTAGTCTCTATGGGTGATGTAGAGAAAGAAGTCATAGTCACCTGCTTCCAATATGATTTGGGGCCCCAATTGAGCATGCATGAAATGGTAGAGTGAAGTCCTAGGTTATTAGCATTAGACTAATGAGAAGGGCAGCAATAGATTCATGGAAGAGATAAGATAACCTCCTGCAGGGGTACTATTTGGAGAAGGAAAAGGAGACCATTTTAGGCACTTCTGCCTTTGTAGGAATGAGCACAGAAATGACATTTTGGGTTAAATCAACTAAATGAAGGAAGACCTAAGATTTGCAACACTGAGTGGTCAGCTGAGATACTTCTGCATTTAGTGTTCATCAAGCACTTTCCTCACAAAAAGAAAAACAAAGAAGGAAACAAGCAACTAAATGCCTACTATGTTCCACACACTGTGCTAACTGCTTTACACACATCTCATTTTATCCCCACCAAACTGACAAGTAGGTACTATTATTATTCCTATTTGACAGATGAAGAAAGTGAGGTAGACTGAGATTAAGTACAATCACCTAGCCACTTAAGTGTTTTGAGGTCAGATTGAAACTCTTTCTGACTCCAAGCCTAGTGTGCTATGTTACTTATCCGCCCTAATGAGGGAGATAATTTTATAGTGTACCTAAATTATGAATATTATTTTTATGTTATATGCACATAATATATAGTATTATATAAATAATATACAACAAATATATATAACATAAATTATAATTTACATATAAGAGCTGATAGAAGATTCTGCCCTTCTTTGCTTTCCCTTCATCTCTCACCCAACAACCAACTGGGCTGCAGTGTCATCAGGGTCAGCCTGGAGGGAAGAGTGACATGGCTGTTCTTATCATCTGAATGAGTTGGGAATTACCAATTATAAAACTTCCAGTAATATGAAGGCTATCAGGCTTTACTACCCACCTTGGCAGTGAGTCCTAAAGTTCTCCAAATCTAAAAGGGTTAAGTGGCAGGATGAGCTCTCCTTTATGTCATCTAACCTGCTGGTGACTCTAAGGATTCTTGGATCTTTCTACTTGTCTCTAATCTGAATATCTTTTGTCTCCTTCAGTTAGAATACTAAATCTTTAAGAGAAGGAACTATCTATCCTTGTTTATAGTCTGCTTGGGGGAGGTAGGTGGGATGAAAGGGGAGAAAAAGAATAAAATAAAAAAGGGCACAGCAGAGAACAAAAAGAACAATCTACAAGGAAATAAAGAAAAGATGGATACTCATGAATATAATTTCTTCTTCTGTTATATATCCTTTCTTGACCTGATAATTTATTGTTATACATTTTGAATCTTCCCTGATGTTCTGCTGGGCACATAATGTTTTGTTTTGTTTTATTTTGTTTTCCTTTTTTAATTGTTTTTTTTTTTAAATAAAATATTTTTTAATAAAAGAAAGAACTATCTCATTTTTAAATTCTATTTTTATTTCCAGCACTTGGATGTTTGGCACAGAATAAGTGTTTAATAAGTCCTTTGCATTTCATTCATTCGATCATTCATTCATTTATTCACTTATAAATTCAGACTCAGAGTATTTAAGTCATACCATTCATAGCAAGGAAGTGTCACAGCTATAATTTGAATCCAGGTCCTCCAAGTCCCATGCTCCTTTTACCATACCACATTGCCTCCCTACATTATTGCCATACCCTTTGAATACTTAGAGACTATCATGTCTAAGTCTTTTCTTAGAAGACGTTTTCCAGAGTTCCTTTACCTGATGATCCTTGCACGGCATGGTTTCATCATCTTGCTGATTTATCACTCTTACTTGTAAAGTCCTTTTTAAAACATGAACTGAAGACCTGAAAATACTACCCCAATTACGGTTTAACCAGGGTAGGCTAGAGTATGACTTTTCTCTCTCATTATGAACACTATGATTTCACTAATAGAGTCTAAGATTCTTTTTGGTCATCATACCACTGAAAAGGGCAGCTAGCATATGCACTGCAGAGAGAACTGGATCTGAAATTAGAAAGAACTGAATTCAAGTCCAGTCCCAGATACTGACTAGTTATGTGACCCTGGGCAAGTCATTTCACCCTGCTTGCCTCAGTTTCCTCATCTGTAAAATAAGCTGGAGAAGGAAATGGCAAATCATTCCAGTATCTTTGCCAAGAAAATCCCAAATGGGCTCATGAAGAGTCGGACATGACTGGAAATGACTGAACATTTATCTCCCCCACTACCACATTGTTGATGTGTACTGAGCTTGTAATGCACCATATGATCAAATGATTTAATATTTATAAAAAGCACTTTGCATAATGTCTGGCACAACTTATATAAACGCGTATTACATAAATGTTTAAACCCTCAGATCTTTTTCACATTAGTTACTTTTGACTCATGTGTCCCCTCTTTCCAGTCTTACAAGACAAAAGCAAATAGCACATCAGTGATTACTTATGTGGCTCCAAAAGATAAGACAAATGGTACTTATACAATGGCCCTTCAAGGTAGACACATAATTCAAATCATACCTGCTGGGTATCCTTTCAGGCAATCAATCTGCCAACAAGCATTTCCTGAGGCTTTATTATGTGCCAGACATTGTATAAAGCACTTTGATACAAAGAAAGGAAAAACATGGTCTCTGCCTCAAAGAGTTCACATTGTAGATGGGGTATCAAAGATGGAAAACTCAAATAAAAGGAAGAAAAACCTCTTTCCACTTAGATTATTCTGCTGTTTCAGAAAACAATTTGCTTACCACTGCTGCAACTCATATTTAAATAGTCTAACCAGACCCGTGGGGTGAACTTGCCAAATGCTATTTCTTGAAGCGCTCATTTCCCAGTTTATTGCTTCCTCTCCCTACATGCGGTGGATAAGTACAGGACGTATTGTTATCCTTTATTAAATTTAATTTTGTGAATTTCGTCTCAGTAGGATCTTTCCAAATCCTAATTGTGCCATCCAACATACCAGCTATCCCTTTCTGCTCTGTGTCACCTGCACATCTGATAAACAATGCTTATTAAATTTGCAGATGACAGACCAGTGAGGAATAATGCTAGAGATCTTTTTCCAAGTTGACAGCAATCCATTAATCAACAGTCTTTAAGTAATGTCATTCAAACAGCTACAAGGCTTTAAAACCTGATTAACAACAAGAGGATGTGTGGCACAGTACACAGAATCCTGGATCTGGAGACAAAAGGACCTGAGTTTGACTCTCAACCTGGAGCTAGTAGAACAGAGTGCTAGGTTGAGGATCAGGAAGCCTCAGACATGTTCTAGCTGCATAACCTTGGACATGTAACCCTGTTTGCCTCAGTTTATTTGTCTGTAAATGAGCTGGAAGCACTAGCCCTAAAGTCAGGAGGATCTGAGTTCAAATCTGGTATCAGACACTTAACACTTCCTAGCTGTGTGACCTTGGGGATGTCACTTAATCCCATTTACCTCAGGGGAGAAAAAAAAAAGAGCTAGAGAAGGAAATGGTGAACTACTCTAGTATCTTTGTCAAGAAAACCCTCAAAAAGGGTCCCAGAGTTGAACATGACTGCAAATGACTAAACCATAACAATACTCATTAGTTGTATAATTATGGGCAAATTATCTAACCTATCTCTCAGTTTTCTCATCTGTAAACTGGGGATAATAATGATATGTATCTACCTGATAGGGTTCTTATGAGAATCAAATGAATTAGATGTATGTTTTGTAAACTATAAATGTCAATGATTATTATTATTCAGGCATGATTCACCGTCTAATTGCTAGACAGATTAAGATGCCAACCTAATTTGTAAACAAAACACCTATCTGTTGACACTAGCACATACTAATAATTTAATCAAATAGAACTTCTACCTGCATCTTCTTGATGAAATCTCACTTAAACTTCTTTTAGCAGGATCATTTCCTAAGTCCTGGATGAGATGTCAAATTTTTATCTTCTATTTTCTACAGATCATTATAAATACAGCTAGATTTCAAATCTTGTGAAGTGACTGCCATGTAATTCATGACATTTCAAATTATCATCATGTATGCTATGGTAACCCTATCTGCATTCAAGTAAGGCTACCACTTCATGGGAGCAATTTATTAGTATTATTTAGGATCTAATTGTACTTCCTTCAAATGCTTGGAAATTTTAGCCTCCTCAATGAAACTGGGTTGTCTCATATAAGGAGTCAATATAAAAAGCAGTGAAAATCTATATCTCTATAAGAAACTAACTTGTCATCTCTTGAACAAGTTACTAATCTGGTGCTTTATTTTTAAGAGAAAAAAATCTAAAAAGAACCCTGAAATCTAGAATCAATGATAATGATAGAAAAAAATTAACCTCTACTCCATGTCAATAAATTTACTCCACTTAAACAGCTCTATCACTTCTCTGTGGAATAATGCAAAGTGGTATACACTTTGTTTTATGGAAAAGCTTAAATAAAAATTTTCTTTCAGGAGCCAACAAACCTTACATTAGTCTACTATTTGTTTTGTTTTTGTCCTGCAGGCATTTGTTGCATCTTGCTGCCTAGTAATGCTGGACAGAGAAATTATTCCCTGTATCTCTGTGAACTGATTTATCAAGCATGGCACTAGCCACAAGACTCCTTTAGGGGACTTTTCAGGGGTGACCACTATTCTGTGCCATATCTTGACATGTCTCAGATTCCCTGGCTGCCTTGTTGATTCAGGTTTTATTGGACTATTTGGGAACAGGGGCATTCTTAACTTTTTTTTTTGGCCTTGGTTCCCTTTTGGCAGGCTAAGCATGCCTGTAGAACTCCTTCTCAGAATTTTTTTTAAACAAAACAAAACAAAACATAAAATATGTAGGATTACAAAGAAAACCAAAGATTAATGTAAATAAAAGTATGATTTTTTTTTTCTATTCAAGTTGATAGAACCTCTGAAATCTATCTATGGACCTCTTTGCTTTCCCAGACACTAGATTAAGACCACTAATCTAGATCAGTTCTCAGAAGGCTACATATTGATTTGGAAAACCACAAACATTATCTATATTAATGCTGTTTTTCTTTATTTTATTTTTATTTTATTATTATATTATTATATATAAATATATTTTATTAAACATTTCCCAATTGCATTTCTTTCTGGTTCAGGTAGCACTTGAGTGGGCCATGGGCCACAAATCTGATACCTTTGATGTGGAACAGGATAGTGTGTTAAGTATCTCCAGTTCAGGAGTTAGGAATTTTTAACTCAATGGTGGGGTGTGTATTATAGCTAACTGATGGGCAACAAAGAGCTCCTGGGAGTGATTTAACAATAACAAAAACTCACAAAAAAACAAAAACAATAACAAAAACAAACAAAAAAATAGGTCATTTATGCAAAGTGTTTTCCTTACAGAAAACCTCTGAGTTAGGAAGTATAAATATTATTATCCCCATTCTGCAGATGAAAAAACTGAGGTTAGGAGAAGTTAAGTGACTTAGACAGAGTAGGTGTTAGAGGGAGGATTCAAATCCTGATTTCTAGATTTTAAGTCATATACTCAAAAATTACTTATAAGAATAAAATCTTTTGAGATTTTATAAGTCTGTATCTGTGTGTATACACACACACACACACACACACACACACACACACACACACACACACATATAAGTTTATCAATACTTAAAGCACTGCATAAAGTAGGCTACTGATTCAGAAATACCTGAAATGTATATAGTGTTATATGATGTATACTGGAGCCTCTGTCTATCAAATACATATATATAGGAAACTGATACAGGCTCAGAATTCTATTTTAAGATTCAAGTAAAGACCAGTTTGTTAATTTTTTTTCTTTAGTTGTTTCACTCATGTCTAACACCTGGTGACCCCTTCTGGAGTTTTTTGGCAAAGATACTGGAATAGTTTGCCATTTCCTTCTCTAATTCATTTTGCAGCTGAGGAAAATGAAATAAACAGGGTGAAGTGACTTGCCAAGGATCACATAGCTAGTAAGTGTTAAAAGAGATAGATTTGAACTCAAGAATATGAGTCTTTAGGGCCAGCACTATATCTTCTTTGCCCCTCCAGATGCCCAATATTTTATTGTAGAGAAGATAAAACCATTCATTCATTCATTCCTTGTCACAAATAAACTAGGAGGAAATGAGTAGACACTGAATTATTGTCTTTTACACTAAAAGACATATTGTATGGCCTATCGGTTTTACCTCAATTTTTGTGACCAGCATTTCTCTAAAAACATAGGCAATTGTGCAAACTTCTGACAGACATTTGATACGAAAGTTCCCATATTCCATGACATCTGGAGGGTCGGGCCAGTATTGATGACATTTGGTCTACAAAAACAACAAAAGAATGAGTTAGTTTAATCCATTTTTCAAATGAATCAAATCCTTTTGACAAATTATAAAGCACATCGAACCAAAAAAATTTCATCCTTATCAAAATATGAGGGGATTGGACTATATAATTATTATTGTCTCCTGAAGCTTTAAAATCTATGTCTATCTTCTGTGTGCATAGCACTGGCTCAAGTGCAGATAAGAGAGAGAAAATAATTGCAAGATTTCACCATCTTGAGATTGCATGACCTTCAAAATCCCCAAACCCCAAATTCCCCTAAGACTACAACCTTCTATATTTCTACCTTTCCCTACTCATACTAAATCTATTCATTTGACCTGATGTCTCCTGACTCAGTCCTATTTTCCCATTCATCTCCCCTCATTTGTTTCAATATCTAGCTTTGACTCTATGATCAACCACAGGAGTATTCCATTAGTGTACACTGCACTAGCAAAATTCCCCAATGTACCGACCTTTCATCAATCTAAACTATAAATATCATCCCTAGGTAACTCTTAACTATCTATGTTCCTGCTGATGGATGACTGAATGTTTGCTCTTTATCTACTTTTCCTTTAAAACCCATCTCAAATGCCATTTTCTTCCACAAGTTTTTCCTGATTTCATTCCCTATCCCTGTCTTCCCTGCTCCAGCTGCTAATGACTTCCTCTCTTTGATGTCACATAGCACTTTTCCCACAACTCCAATGTAACTGCCATGCAACATTTTATAGTATGGAAATCCATGTTGTTTGTCTTAACCATTTACTAAATTTTCTATCATTCCAGATGCCAAGCACAGTGTTTTGTGCAGAGTAGCTATTTAGTCAGTTTTGTTGAATTAAACTTGTAAGACTGGAGAAAAAGATGGTGATCAGGGACAAGTACTTGGTTTTTATGGGGCAAGCAGCTAGTAAATGAAAGGAGGTACTTGATCTCTCTGCTGACTATAAATCCTACATCTCATTCAGAAAGGTGTTTGTCACTCATTGCTCGAAGGCCACAAGAATCTACTTAAAACTAGTTGAGACTATACATGGGAACTGCATCAGTTCCAAATTTAAAATTACAACTACTTCTGCCAAAAAAACAGCTTTTTGGTCTGTTTTGGTCCTTAGATTGGTTCAAATTCTCAGCATATAATGATACTCTAAGAGGTATTTAACTGCAGAAGAATGGTTGTTACATATTAGACATTTTTATTACAATGGATTTTAGAGTTCTTGTCTATGAAGGAAAATACTACATAATTCCCCACCACCACCACTATTATTGGACACTTAGATAGACAGAGTGCTGGGTCTGAAGTCAGAAAAATTCATCTTGAACTCAAAACTGATCTCCAACACTTATTGGCTATATGACCTGAGCAAGTCACTTAAACATTTTATCTCATTTTTCTCATCTGTAAAGTGAGATGGAGAAGGAAATGACAAATCATTTCATTACTTTTGCAAAAAAAAAAAACAAAAAACAACAACAACACACTTGAAAAACCAAACAACAAACCCAAACCTCAAGTGGAGTCACAAAGACTCAGACATGATTGAAAATGACTAAACAACAACTCTTAAGATGAATATTTTAGAGCTTAAATAAAAAGGAAGCAAACTGTAAATATCCTACCTATGGATATGATTATTTTAACTTCTTATTAGATTGGGGGGACATCTGATAAATAAAAATCCTTATTTACTGGGTTGGAGAAAAGAAGGAAAGGAAAGAAGTTAATTTCTTAATCACACAGACAAACCCAAATCTACAACAGAAGAGCTAAAGGTTTTCCCTATAGGAGAAAATAATGAATCATATCTGTAAAGTTTCCATCGTCATGATGTCAAGGACTTTATAAAGTAGAAAAAGCTAACAACAGAATGTAATAGTAACCTAAATATGCAGCTAATAATTGAAATTAGAGGTATTTCATGGAATTTAAAGCCATAAGTGACCAGAATCCATCTAGTTCAATCCCTTCATTTCTGATATGGAAAAAAGGTCCATGAGTTCACATGACTTGTCCCAGTAGCAGACTGAGATTTGAATTCAGGTTCTGACCCCAATACTTTTTTTTTTTTATGTTTCACGTTATTCAACAAAGCTCAGATAAAACCTCAAAGTAACGTCTATATGATGGTGCCCAAACTCCCTGAAAGTAAAAAATGGTGGAATGAGTGAACCTGGTATTCATTAAGATATATAAATAAAGATATTTACCCGTCCTCGTTCTGTGAGTGTGGTCAGCATGATGATAAGTGTTAACTTATGATCCCAGACTGCTTGCCAAAAGTGCATACAGGTATGCGGAAGGGGGCCTTGTGTAGCAATATATTGGTTCACAATCTTTGTAGAAGGAATTTCCATCTAGTGAGAGATACAGTTCATTAAAATTTCTTCTATCCACAAAATGGACATGAAATTGGATTTCAAACACTTTCATTTAGCTGACATCATTGACAATCTAATTTTTTTGTAAGATGATAATGGCAAAAATCAACAGCAGTTTTCAGAAAGATGAATCATTAAAAAAAAAAAACCCGAAATAATGAAAATGATATTTCATCAATTGTAATCTTAATTATTTTAGCAAGACAATCTTCAAAAGGAGGCTAGAACCCCAGCTTTTGGGATAAGAATTCACTATTTGACAAAAATTGCTGGGAAAATTGGAAACTAGTATGACAGAAATTAGGCACTGACCCACACTTAACACCCTGTATACCAAGATAAGGTCAAAATGGGTTCATGATCCAGGTATAAAGAATGATAATATAAATAAATTAGGATAATTTATCTCTCAGACCTGTGGAAGAGGAAGAAATTTGTGACCAAAGAAGAATTAGAGATCATTATAGATCACAAAATAGATAATTTTGATTATATCAAATTAAAAAAAAGTTTTGTAAAAACAAAACTAATGCAGACAAGATTAGAAGGGAAGCAATAAACTAGGAAAACATTTTTACATTAAGGGTTCTGATAAAAGCCTCATTTCCAAAATATGTAGAGAATTGACTCAAATTTATAAGAAACCAAGCCATTCTCCAACTGACAAATGGTCAAAGGATATGAACAGACAATTCTTAGATGAAGAAATTGAAACTGGTTCTAGTCATATGAAAGAGTGTTCCAAATCACTACTGATTAGGGAAATGCAAATTAAAACAATTCTGAGATACCACTACACACCTCTCAGATTGGCTAAGATGATAGGAAAAGAAAATGATGAATGTTGGAGGCGATGTGGGAAAACTGGTATATTAATACATTGTTGATGGAACTGTGAGCAAATCCAACCATTCTGAAGAGCAATTTGGAACTCCCTCAAAAAGTTATCAAACTGTGCATACCCTTTGACCCAGCAGTGCTTCTACTGGGCTTATACCCCAAAGAGATACTAAAGAAGGGAAAGGGACCTGTATGTGCCAAAATGTTTGTGGCAGCCCTGTTTGTAGTGACCAGGAACTGGAAACTGATTGGATGCCCATCAATTGGAGAATGACTGAATAAACTGTGGTATATAAATGTTAAGGAATATTATTGTTCTATAAGAAATGACCAACAGGATGATTTCAGAAAGGCCTGGAGAGACTTACATGAACTGATGCTAAGTGAAATGAACAGAACCAGGAGATCATTATACACGGCAATAAGACTATATGATGATCAATTCTGATGGATGTGGTTCTCTTCAATAATCAGTTAATTCAAACCAGTTCCAATTGTTCAGTAATGAAGAGAGCCATCTATACCCAGAGAGAGGACTATGGGAACTGAGTGTGGACCACAACATAGCATTTTCACTCTTTCTGTTATTGTTTGCAGGCATTTTTATTTTCCTCCTTAGGTTTTTTTTCTTTCTAGATCCGATTTTTCTTGTACAACAAGAGAACTGTATAAATATGTATACATTTTTTAGATTTAACATATATTTTAACATATTTAACATGTATTGGACTACCTGCCATCTAGGAGAGGGGGTAAGGAAAAGGAGGGGAAAATTTGGAACAGAAGGTTTTGCAAGGGTCAATGTTGAAAAAAATTATCCATGCATATCTTTTGTAAATAAAATGTTATAAAAAAAAGGAAAAAAGGAAGTTGAATAATACTCAAAAGACAATACATAAACAAAGTAAGAGGAAATATTTTAATGAGCTACTTGGCTATAATTGGAGCATGGTACAGTAGGAAGAGATCTGAATTTAAAAAAATAAACCACCAAGGTTCAAGTTACCTATTTAATGTCATTTTGGTCAAGTCACTTATCTTTCTAGAGTTGTTTCATCAGCTTCAAAAATGAAAATAAGGATACTTGACACTACTGACCTCATTGTCAAATGAGATAATGTATGCAAATTACTTTGTAAGTTAAAGGGCTAATAGAAATATAATTTATTATTATTGTAATCAGCTCTTAATCATGTGTAAAGTTTTTGGGCAAAATGCCTTCCCTTCTCCCATACCTCTTGTATGAATTTTCCCTTTTTTTACTTTACAAAGCATTTTGAATTTTATTTTTACTGAAAAATTTATTTCACTGTAATAATAGAGAAATGTGCTTTTTGCTTAGCTATAACTATTATGTAGATAATCTTGACATTAATTTGGTATTCATTTTGGTTGCCAGAGATTATTCATCATATTGGCCCTTCAAATGCCATATTCTCAATCTTATTCTAACCATCTCCTTCCTTTCTTGAATTGTGCATATTTTCTTCATGAGAACATTTAGAATATAATCAGAATACACTGTAGCTTGAAATTGGCACTATGATGTTTTTATTTTTGAATGATCATGGCGAGTCTCAATAGGAGAAGGGAAGAGAAAGGAATAAGTATTTATTTAATATTTTCTCTGCGATAGGCACTAGACTAAGTGTTTTATAAACATAATCTTATTTGATTATGGCAACAATATTTTGAGGAAGGTGCTATTATTTCCACTGTAGAGCTGAGGAAAATGAGGCAAACAGAAATTATGTGGCTTGTCCAGGGTCTAAACAGGTGTCTAAGGCCATATTAGAATTCAGATTTTCCTAATTCCAACATATATTACTTGGCTGGCACTTGGGCAGGTATATGAAAAGTAATTTATATTTAAGGAGCTATGAAATTCACAAATTTTCTTTCCTTAATTTATTTTCAGGTCAGTTGTCTTAAGTATGAAAAGCTTTTACATTTTCTTCTATGTTTTAATCTTTTGGTTTATCCTGTGGAATCTTTAATTTGTATTTGGTCTATATCGATTTTCAGGAGGTTTTTACTTGGATATAAGATTTTGTACCTCTTGTACTAAAGCTATTAATTTGAGGGAGGAAGATGTTCTCTCCCAGAATTGTTCTACAAAACTCTAAGGAAAAAAGTACCAGACATAGTTCTGAATGGGAAATCCAAGGGGGAAAAATCATGTGATTTATTTTTGCTAACCCAGGTCAGCAGAAGAAAAGAGAGAGGTTTGTGGCATTGGGTATGGGGTCTGGCCAGGAACTGCCACATGAAATATTTCAGAGCAGAGATTATACAAGGGCCTGCCCACAGCAATTCAAGAGAGCAAGAGGTCTCAGATTTGGCACAGAAGAGTTTCACCCTGGAAACAGGTAGCATATACTAATGCATTACTCAGTACAAAGAGGCAAAAATGATTTTATAAATTATATGAATGCTAGAGAAAAAAATGGAAAAGAAATGAGAGCTTTAGAAGAAAGAATTAGAAAATTAATTAACAGCTTGGCATATAAAAACAAAATCTAATAGAAGCAATAGATAATAATATTCCAAATCACTCAGAGAGAAATGCAAATTAAAGTAACTCTGAGATTCTACCTCACATCTATAAGATTGGTACAGGTAAAAAAAAAAAAAGAAAATGACAAATGTGGGCTTGTGATAAAATAGGAACATTAATACTGTTTTGGTAGAGTTATGAATAGATTATCATTTTATAAAACAATTTGGAACTATATGCCCAAAGTTACTAAACTATGGATGTCCTTTGACATAACAATACTAGACTTCTACCTCCAAAGAGATCAAAAAAGGATAAAAGAAAAAGGACAAACACACACAAAAATGCTAAATTCTCTTTATAGTGGCAAAGAACTGAAACCTAAAGGAGAGCCCATGAATTGGGGAATAGCTGAACAAATTACTATATAAATATAATGGAACATTAAGGAATGATTGGGGAAAACCTGGGAAGACATGTCTGAAGTGACATCGAGTGAAATCCACAGAACCAGGTGAGCAATTTCTACAATAACACCATTATAAAGAATAATAACTTTAAAAGACTTAACAACTTGATCAAAGTTTTGCTGAGTTAAGCATAATTGCTTTGTGGAGTTCACTTTTCATTTTTTATTGTACAGTAAAGAACAGAGAAAAGGAAAGATAATAAATGTTTGTAAAAATAAGGAAAAAATAAATCTTAAAAAAAAAAAAAACTTGATCAAAGAAATGACCAAGTATGATTCTAAAAGTCCAGTGAGGATGAATACTAGCCAACTCTTGACAAAGAAGTGATAGATTTAAGCTGCAGAATGAGGAATACAGGTCTACAAGGCCAAAATGAGGATATATTTTTCTTGACAATACATATTTCTTACAAGGGTTTTATTATTCTTTTTTTAAATGCTTGTTAATTAAACAAAATAAAAGTTTTAAATCTAATGTTGAACTTTTCCCATTTGAATTCTCATTTTATTTCTAATCTTTCCTCTAGAAATCTTATTTCATTTATAATATTATTTTTAAACTTCTGTTTCATTTTTTTCAGAATTTTAGTTGATCTTATGGTCAAACTATGATTTGTTTAAAGCTTGGTTTGTAGGTGTTGTAGCGATTCTCTTTTTTTGGGTTTGTATCTTGAAAATCTCTCTTCTCTGTGTATATATATATGTATGTATGTATGTATACACACACACACACACACACAGGTATATACACAAATACACATATTATTTTTTAGCTCTTTTCCTCAATTTGAACTTTGCTTTATAGTTAAGCTGTTTGCTCTGTGTTGCTTTTTTCTGTTTTTTCAAGAATGTCAAAGGTAGCTCAGGACTAGCAAGTTGCATATGTTCGGTATCATAAGGGATCTGATCAAGATCTCAGTCTGATTATTGCCCTCCCAGTCTTAGCTTTGCAGATTCCAAACCCAAGCACATGATCTGGGTAACTAAGATGCAGTAGATTTATCCTTCTAACAGAGCTTCAAAAGATAGCTCTTAGCCCTAAAACCCCCAGTTTCACTCAGTTTTAGCTGGCAGTTTCCACATTTCCACAGGGACTGAATTGTAGATGCACTGTTGGTCTGCAGTCTCTTCCCTGATATAAAAACTTAGCCTCCAGCCCCATCTGTACTAGAAGGTACTAAGACTTTGGTTCAGCATCAGAGAGATTGTGGACATGTTCTCACAATGATTTAGCCACTAGCTCACTCCCTAGTCTGTGTTGGAAGGCTCTTGACAAGTCTTCTTGGCTATACTCCCTCTCTGGAATATGCATACTGCCTCCATCTATATGGAAGCTGTAATTCTTCCTTGTGTTTCCCAATTATCATCTCATTTGATACTCTCTTGAGAGTGATCTGGGGTCTATCTTACCTCTCATCTTTGTTCCTAATCCTCTTAATGGATCTTCAAAATGGGTACATGATTTAGGACAAATTAGAGGAGCATGGAATAGTTTACTTGTCAGATCTGTGTTTAAAAGGGAAGTATTTATGACCAAACATGACATAGAGGGCATTATAAAATATAAAATGGATAATTATGATCATATTAAATTTAAAAGTTTTTGCATAAACAAAAACAATGCAGCCAAGAGAAAGTTGGGGAAAAAATTTTATAGCAAGTGTACCTGAGAAAGGCCTCATTTCTCAAATATATAGAAAATTCTTGAATTGATAAATGGTGAAAGAATATAACAGGCAGTTTTCAGATGAAGAAATCAAAGCTATTTATTGTCACATGAAAAAATGCTTTAAATCATTACAGATTATAGAGAAAAGCAAATTAAAACAAACTTTATACCTATCAGATTGGCTAATATGCCAGAAAAGGAAATTTTGTAATATTGTGCTAATGCACTGTTTGTATAGTTGTGAAATGCTCCAACTATTGTGGAGATTTATTTGAATTAAGTCCAAAGGCCTATAAAACTATGCATACTTAGATCTATATCTCAAAGAGATTTTCAAAAAAGGGAAAGGACCTAATTGTACAAAAATATTTGTAGAAGTTTTTGGTGGTAGCAAAGATTTGGAAATTGAGAGGATATCTGTCAATTTGGAAATGGGTCAAACAAATTGTGATATATGATTGTGATGGAATACTATTGTGCCATAAGAAATGATGATTTCAGAAAAATCTGGAAATTTACATGAACTGATGCACAGTGAAGTGAGAAGAACCAGGAGAGCATTATATACAGAAAAAGCAATATTGTATGGTGATCAATTGCTAAAGAATTAGCTTTCCTCAACAACGTAATGATCTAAAACAATTCTAATTGGCTTGAGGTGAAAAATGCTAACCACATCCAGAGAAAGAACTATGGAGTCTAAATGTAACTTGAAGCATGTTACATTTTACTTTCTTTATTTTCTGGGTAGTGGAGGAGAAGAAGGAAAGAGGAGAAGGAGGTTGGGTCTCTGTTTTCTTCCACAACATTACTACCATGGGAATACATTCTGTAAAATTAAATTGCTTACCTTCTCAGGAAGGGAGGTAAGAAGAGAAAGAATCTGGAACTCAAAAAATATTTTTATGTATATCTTATTTTATTTTTTTAATTACATGTAAGGATAGTTTTCAACACTCATTTTTGTAAAACTTTGAATTCCAAATTTTTTCTCCTTCCCTCTCAGACTTCCCATCCTTCCCAAGATAACAAATAATCTAAGTTGAACACATACAATCATTTTAAACATATTTCCATATTAGTGATGTTGTAAAAGAAAAATTAGAACAAAAGGTAAAAAAAACCACAAAAGAGAAAAAAGCAAGCAAACAAACAAAAACAGTGAATATTATATACTTTGATTTGCATTCAGTCTCCATAATTCTTCCTCTGGAGATGGATGATATTTTCCATCCCAAGTCTATTGGAATTGTCTTGACTCACTGAATTGCTGAGAAGAACTAAGCATATCATAGTTGATTCTCACATAATCTTGCTGTTACCATGTACAATGTTCTCTTGATTCTGCTCATTTCACTGAGCATCAATTCATGTATTTCCAAGCTTTTCTGAAATCAACCTGCTCATCATTTCTTATAGAACAATAATATTTCGTTACATTCATATACCATAACTTATTCAACCATTCCTCAACTGATAGGCATCCACTCAATTTCTAATTCCTTGATACCATTAAAAAAATGCAAATATTTTTGACATGTGGGTCCTTTTCCTTCTTTTATGACCTCTTTGGGATATAGATCCAGGAATAACACTGCTGGATCAAAGTCCTTTTGACATTTGAACTCAAAAATTAAAAAATGAATGTTAAAAATCGCCTTTACATACAATTGGAGAAAAAATAAAATATTAAAAATAAAAACCTTAATGGACTTTAGAGCTCATCTAATTCAATTCTTATTTTTTAGATGAAGAAACAAAAAAATTTGAGATGTCACATATCTTGCCCCAAATCACATATATAAATAGTGAGAACTGAGTACGAGTATGGGTTTTATGCTAGTTTTATGCAGCTAGGTTTATGTATATCAAATAAAGCGTGGTGGTTTTTTTCATCATTTTTAGATGAAACATATAATTACAATTGACACCACAAGAAAACACTTAAGAGAAATGTTGTTCTATTCTTTTTTAAAAATACAGATTTTGGACTTACGTTCACATAACTTGCATTAATATATTCTTCATTTCCCTGCAATAGTACCCGAGTGTTATCATCTATTAAAAAAAAGAGAAAATTTTTATTTTATTACAAAAAGTTTCAATTTGTAAATACATCTTTTTTTGCTCCAAAAGATTGTTAGTAGAATAAAGGCTATTCTTACAGTATAAAGATAGAAACAAACAGTACAAAGACAGTGGTATTTGCAGATACTCCCACAACAGTGGAGAAAAAACCAAAAATTCTATTTAAAAAAAGGAGATTATTATCTAAGGCCTTGAGAATGCCTAAGGCATAGAGCAAATTATTCACAGAGCAGAACTAGAACCCAAGTTTTCCCATTTCCAGCTTTTTTCATGCTGAGAACCCTTTTGTACTTGGCACTTGGGTGTTTGACTCTTTCAGACAACTTATAGAAAGAAAGAAATACCTAATATTGGGTTGGATATGAACAAATGATCTATTTATTGAGGATCAGATCTTTCATTTTATGGAAAAGGTAATGGAGTCCTTAAGAGATGAAGAGGCTGAATTGCTAAAGGCCACTATTATTCAGTTTTTCAGTCATGTTTGCTATTTATGATCTCATATGGGATTTTTTTTGGCAAAAATACTAGAGTAGTGTGCCATTTCCTTCTCCAATAGATTTTTTTTTTCCTTTTCCAGTAGATTACAGCACACAAAGGCTAGTGTCTGAGGTCAGATTTGAACCTGACTCCAAGGCTATTAGATGGCACAGTAATAAATCCTGAGCAAGTCATTTTACTGTTTGCCTCAGTTTCCTTATCTGCAAAATGATCTGGAGAAGGAAATGGCAAACTATTCTGTTATTTTTACTAAGAAAACACAAATGGAATCACAGAGTTGGACATGGCAGAAACAAGTGAAAAACTTTCTGCCTTCAAGCCTAATGCTTTATTCCTTGAGTCATCCTTTTGCCTTAATGTCTCAAGCTAAAAAAAAAAAAAAAAAAAAAAGCAGGACTGGGGCAGCTAGATGATGCAGCATATAGAGAGCACTCGTTTTAGAGTCAGGAGAACTTGAGTTCAAATCAACATCTGACATTTACTAGCTGTGTAATCCTGGGCAAGTCACTTAATTCTGATTGCCTCATACACACACACACACACAAATTTAAATTAAATTAAAATAAAATAAGTTAATTAAATAAAGCAGCAGGGCTGGGGCATGGATAAAAATCTTCTAACTTCAAATTTGGTGGTTCTTTTATACTATCATGCTACTTCTCCCTTTTTGTGATTTTTCAATTCTCTTCTCTTGGTTTTTATTCCTTTCACTACCAATTCAGTTGTACTTCTCACATATTATTACAAGAGCCTATTATTAACTAACTGATTTCTTTCCTTTCAACTTTACTTCTTTTACTCTATCCTAAATGGGAATCACTGATTTTTAAAAGATTCAAAAAAAGTTTCTTAAAGAACTATCATCATGTTATTCCCTTATTCAAAAACTTTTAATGACTTCCCATAGCCTATGGAATAAAGCTCAAACTCTGAAGACTCATATTCATCCAATCCACTTTTCCAATTTCATCTTTTATAAGTTTCCTTTCATTCTAATCAAAGTGATCCCCCCATGGTTCCTCAAATAACAATAATGGTAATTATTAAAATTTATATAGTGTTTGTTTTGTGCCAGGCATTGTGCTAAGAGCTTTAGAAATATTAATTCATTTGATCCTCACATCAATCCTATGAGAGAATAATAATAATAACTAACTTTATATATAACTTGTTATGTACCAGGCATAGTGTTAAGAGCTTTATAAATATTAACTCATTTTATCCTCAAAACAACCTTGAGAAATAGCCACTATTATTACCCCCATCTTACAGATGAGGAAACTGAAGGAAAGATGTTAAGTGACTTGACAAGGGTCCTATGGCTAGTAAGCATCTGAGAACAAATTTGAACTCTGGACTTCTTGACTCCAGATCCAGTTCTCTATCCATTTTACCACTGGGCTAGTGTCTTGTTCCTTTGTTGGAGACTGTTTATAAGACAGTCCTTCTTGAGAACCAACTGCCTTTCCACTGCTTTCATTACTAGTTATCTCTTCACATACACATAACATTCCTTCTCTAAGCTCTCATGTTAAGAGTTGAGGCCTTATCTTCCATGTCTCAGAGATCCCTAAGAAAAGGGAAGGAACAGCAAGGACCTTTTGACCTGCAAGTAAGAAGAATAGAAAGAAAAGGAAAACAAGCTGCACTTTATTTTACACTTTCACTCTAGTTTTTATCTATAGGAAATACTATTATATTGTGTTCATTCTTTTGATTGATTTTTAAACCCTAAGTTTCATCAATTTTTGCTTCATAATTTATTTTGAGAGAAAAAGACTTGAAATTCTGCAAAAGCTCTGAGTTTCATGATCATCTATATGCCCGGATAGGGGCCAAAATACTTTTGGAACAAATAACCAAATTATTCTTTTATATCAGGGCTTCTCAACCTTTTTCTTTTGAGTATTATATCCCTTTATCAGTGTAGTGATTGTTAAACACAATTTTTTAAATACATAAACTCTATATCAACATATAAATATATAAAACCATTATTAATATAATTAAGACTAAGATAAGTGAATTTTTATACATCCATGAAATATTTTCCAATCACATTTTAATCTGGTTCAGGTGATATGGGATTGGTCTATAGGCTTTACACCTTTATGTGTACGGTCACACACATCATATATGTACATGTAGACTTTCAAAGGAAACTATATATATAAATACATGAGATAATTATCAAAAGATTTAAAAACCAAGTCCACAGATTTCCAGTTCTAACTCCATTGTCTTGTTACCTTTTTGAGTATGATTAAAGTAATTTTAGTGTTTATTTTTAAAGAGCTCAAATATAGATGAAAGAATCAAAAGATGAAGAGAAGTCATAAAGTCACAGATTTAGACCAAGAAAGGACATTATAGGCCATTGAGTTTAACCTCATTTTATAGATGAGAAAAGTGAGACTTCTTTGTGAAGAGGCCAAAGTCATATGGAGCAAATAGTTGGTGCAGTGGATACTGCACCACGGTGTACTAGGTCACTGGGTCTAGAGTCAGGAAGACTCATCTTCCTGAATTCAAATCTGATTTCGGACACTGACTAGCTATGTGATCTTGATCAGGTCACTTAACCCTGTTTGCCTCAGTTCCTCATCTGTAAAATGAGCTGGAGAAGGAAATGGCAAACCATTCCAGTATTTTTTCCAAGAAAAACCCAGATGGGGTCATGATGAGTTGGACACAACTGAAACACAACAACTGCAAGATCATATAGTTAGACAGCTGAAGCAGGATTTGAATCCACATCTTCCTGACTCTAAGTGCAGGGCCTTGTCCACTTTACCAAAAGAATCAAACACAGAAACTAGGGGCTGTTCTCAAGTATCAATCAAGCCAGATTAAAAGGTAACTGGGAAATATTTAATAAAATGAATAAAAATATAACAGATTATAATGTTGATATGTGTTTTATAAGTCAATATATAAGGGGCCCCATTTTTATTTGTGTTTAACACCACAGCACACTCACAAAACTCATATTTTAGACATGCACTTATCCAGAAAAATTAGTTTCTCTACATCCCATTTAATAATAATGACTCAAATTTATTTAGTGCTTTAAAGACATAAATTTCTTCCCATACATGCTTGATCCTCCCATATTGATATTCACGGTGGCTAACTCATATGATCATCTATCCATTTTGACATAGTTTAGATAGTTGGATATAGAAGATGTAAGCTAAGAAAGGTTGTGAGCTGCCAACAACAGTGGGAGATAATATGGGAGAAGAGAGTAAAAGGATGAAGTATAAAGTATAAACATTTATATTTGATACTCACAAGGCAGCACATCTTTGTAGCGATTTTTGTCCAAATTTTGAGACAGTTTTGCAAATGTGATAGGCAAACCTGGCTTCTTTCTATAGAGTTGCTACAAAAATATGAAGTCACAAGATTATTCAACAAATAATTGCCAAAAGTTATGCAAAATTCAGGTACTTTGTGGTAAGATTTCTTCCCCAAGAGATCAACGTTTAAGGTTCAAAAGCAATTACATGTTCAATTTTAAAAGCTTATCATCAAAAAAAGTACAATAAAACACTCCACTATTCTAGCTGACATTACCATTCAACAATTTCTTAATATGAAAAATTTTTATAGAGAATTCAAAAGAATGGGTTTGAGTCATTGACAGAAAATAATCATTCCAAAATATAGCAAATCCTAGCTGCCTGACAGTTATTTGAGAAATGCTAGAGAAAAGAAGAAAAACAGAAAATAGGAAAAAAATGATAATTATTCAGCCTAGAAATGTTAAAGCATAGATAGATCCAGAAACAAAGGGAAAAGGAATTCATTTCATCAAATAAGTAAAAAAAATAGATATATTTGCCAATAGTATAAATACTTTTAATTCTTTCAAAGTCTCAGCACTGTAAGTCCACGGACAAAATTTCTGTCCCAATGTACAATAAAAAATTCATAATTAAAAATCCTAACATTAATATTTTCACTGCTAATTTTTAGTCAAATAATCTCTGCAATTCATTAAAGAGAGAACACATACACATATTAAAAGTATGACCCAGTATTAGATACATTCTTTAATCTTATTTGTAAATTGTTGGAGAATATATGAAACTATTCCAATGGGGTCCGTTACTGATTTGTAACCAATATTTCTGTTTGCATGGCAATCCTATTATTCTTTCCTGATTAAGTCTATACACCTCATATAGAGATTGTTCCAGTTCCAAATAAGGCAGCATAGAGAATATGTCATTAGATTTGGAATCAGGAAGAAATGGGATCAATGTCTGCCTCAGACACTTATTAACTGTGTGAGGGCAATTTACTTGACTTCTCTGTGACTCAATGGCCTCATTTGCAAAATGAAGAGGGGATTTAAAAGTATTTCTCAACTATAAATCTATGATTTTATGATTTTCAAGCTTTCTACAATAATTTTTCCCAATTCTGTTTCCTTTTTCAAAAGATTATTTTGCCTCCTACGTTACTCAAAAAAAGTAAGACTATCTGCCATAAGTTTCTTTTTTTGCTTATTCTATCCCTCAAAGTCTGTCACCTTCATTCTTTCCTCCTTCACCTCAGTCTCAAAGAGAAATGTGGCCCTTTTCCTTGCCAAAGCCAACCCCTCAACTTGTGCCTGTTTACTTTTCAATCTCAATCTCTGTTTCTCTCTCTCTCTCTGTGTCTATGTCATTTAATAGAACTTGCTCAGATTTCCCCTTTAAAACCAAATAAAATAGAACCTCTTACCTGGCCATTTTACTGAACTACTGTCAAATATCTCTTTTCCCTTTCATAGCCAAATTCCCCAAAAAGCTGCTATTGCTTCTGCTTCATTTCTCAAACTCTTGTCATCTGACTTCCAAACCCATCATTTAAATGAAACTTTTTTCTCTGAGGCTAAATTTGTGGTCATATTTGTGGCTTTCTCAATCAATCTTGATCCTCCTTGACCTTTCTATAGATAATGGTGACCATTCCCTTTTCCTTTTATCCTTTGGGTTTTACAACACTGTTCTTACTTGTTTCTCCTAATACCTTTGTTTGAATGATCTTTGTCAGTGTTCTTTATTGGATCACCTCTCTATCTCTTTCTTCCTCTATTCTACTTTTCCCTCCCTCCATATCTCTATCTCCAATTTTATCAGCTTTCATGGAATTATCACAGCTGTACACTGAGCCCTCATCTCTCTTTGTCTCTTGATCTGCAGGTCCATACAACTCTTGCCAAACAACTCTATCCAAACATGATGAGGACTACTCTGGTTTCTCAAATTCAACATGTCCAAAATGGAACGCATTACAGAATCATAAAATAACAGCATTAGAATTGGAAGACTTTGCAAATGAGAAAAATAACGATAGAATGCTGGATCGGGAGTTAGGAAGATCTGAGTTAAAATATAGCCTTAGACACTTACTAACTGAGTAAACCTGGGCAAGTCACTTAATCTGTTTATTTCAGTTTTCTCATTAAATTGTTAAATTGAGGATAATAATTGCACCTCCCTCCTAGTGTTATTGTGAGGATCAAATGAGATAAAAATTGTGAAATACTTGATATGCCTATTGCCTGGCACATAATAAGTGTTATATAAATGTTAACTTACCATTGTATTATTATTGTTAGAGATTAGATGACTTGTCCAAGATCAAACAGCAATAAATAATTATCTAAGCTGGGAATCAAATCTATGTCCTCTTAAATCCAAATTTTTCACTCTTTCCACTATGCTACATTGCTTCTTATCTTCCCCTTTAAACTCATTCTTCCTTGAAATGTCTTCATTTCTTCTGAGGTTATTTCCACTCTTCCCAATATCTAGATTTGCAACTTGAAGTCATTCTTAACTTCTTTTTCATTTTTATCCTCATACATATAAACAGTTGTCAACTCTTGTCAATTTTACCTAAATAATATCTCTTCTACCAATGCTCTTCTCTTTACCCACAGAGACCATTATTCTAGTTCAAGCTTTCACTCTCTTGTTTGTACTGCTATTCCCTTCTTCCTGTCTTTTTTCTCTCCAATTCTTCCTTCACACAGCTGCCAAATCAAAATTTGAAAACATAAGCTTTGACCATGTCCTTTCACTACTGAAAAACCTCCTTATTACTTCTAAAATAAAGATCAAAATCTTTAACCATTTGAAGTCTTGCACAATCTCATGGTCACTGACATTTTCAGGCATATTTCATATTATTTTCCTCCACACATTCCTTATATCAGTCATACTGATCTATTACTTGTTCCCAGAACTAGATATTCCTTTTTTTTTTTTTAACTTCTGTCTCCACATGAAAATAAATGTTTTCACTTCTAGTTAAGTCCAATTCAGATGTGATTTTCTACATGAACCACTTCCTGTTCCCTCTGGTTATAAGTACCCTATTGTTGGAATCCTTACTAACTACTAACTAATTAGAGTTGATCTAATCTTACAAGAAGATGTTTTGGCCAGAACCTGAAACAAGGTACTAAGTAGAACTAATCAAGACAAGGCTTGTGTTCCCACCTTTACTCATTGGAGTCCACAAGTATGCTAGCTTCACAAAGTAGACTTTCTACTTTCAGGGAGTTCACACCTCCCTTAAAACTCATTGGGCCAGAGAGCACTATGGGAGAAAACCCATAATCCCATTCTCTCAGAAGAGGCAGATAAAAGGCCAGCGATGAGGGATCTATGGCAGAATACATTTTTTCCTCTTGGCTGGCTGATCGCGCTGGACTCGAGAGGAACGACTCTGGTGCAGAGAACACTTTGACGGATTTCAGTGGAGCTATGCCAGAAGCCCTCTCTCCGCGGCAAGTTGGTGGCTGGGCTCCCCAGAAGGAGATAAGAGAGACCTTCCATCTCTGTCTTGGTTGGAGGCAGAAGAAAGCAGAGGCAGAGGCTGAAGGACAGAACCTTTGGATTTGGAGACATCCGAAGGGCTCCAAGCCTCTAAACCGGCTGTGCTTTGAGAAGAACAAACTCCAACATTTGAACTCTAACACCCTATCAATTTCATCAAATTATCTTATATTTATTCATTTGCTGCATTCTCTGAATAGAATGTAAACTCCTTTAAAGATAGGAATTCTATAGTGTCTTTCACACAGGGAAGCATTTGATATTTGCTGAATTAAGTTGTGTGTGTGGGAAACAGAACTGGAATTTACAGTGTGAAAACAGTATGGGGATATTGATAATTAGGTAGTTAGCCAAACATCTGTCTTAATTGTTTTATCATATAGCAGAGAAAAGATCCCATAGAATCAATGAACTTGCTTTTTAAAAAAATATTCTGATAATTGTATTTCAATATACTTCAAAAGCAGGTAGGTGACTCAGAACACTTCCTAGAGTCAGAAAGATTCATCTTTATGAGTTAAAATTTGGCCTCAAGCTTTTATCAGCTGTATGACCCTGGTAAAGTCACCTACTCGTTTGCTTCAGTTTCCTCATCCATAAAACGAGAATGGAGAAGGAAATGGTAAACTACTCCTGTATGTTTGTCAGGAAAACCCCAAATGGATCAGGATGAGTCAGACATGACTGAAATGACTGAACACAATAACAACCTTTCCATTCTTCTTACAACTTTACTCCCTAACTTTTACTCTGATCCAATAGCTTTGATTCCTGACTGTTCTACAAAGAGGATAATACATATATTAGTCCTAGGCATTTTTCTGATTGTCCCCAAGGAGAAGAACACTCTCTCTCCTTTCTGACTACCTTCCTTACTTGGTAAGTCCCAATTAAAATCCCACCTTTCATAGAAAGTCTTTTCTAACATTTCTTAATTCTTAAATTAATTAGTAAGTTATTAATTAAATTAAAAATTAGTTCTTAAATCTCTTAATCAGTTCTATCTATCCTGTACATAGCTTGTTTTGAATATATGTGTTTGTGTGTAGTCTCCCCCCTTCGATTGTAAGCTCTTGGAAGGCAGGGACTGGTTTGCCTCTTTTTGGGTCCCCAGCACTTAGCACGGTGCCGATTCAATTGTAGGCACATAACAAATGTTAACTGAATTTAATTGAATTACAAAAATCCTTTACTGCTTCCTCTGGTTGCAAGACCCTTCTCAATTTCCTCAAATTATTGGAGTATCTGATGAATTCTCCCAATAGAATGTAAACTCCTTGAGAATGGGGACTCTATAATGCCTTTTACAGAAAAAGTACCTAATATTTGCTGAACTGAATTGTGATAAAGTAACAAGTAAAAGGAACAAAAGAGAAAAAGGCATGAAGATCCTACACTACGGAAATGGCTTCTATAGATTGAATACAAATTGATTGTTTTGAGGTAAGAGTAAGTATTTGTGATTCATATGACCTTTGGTATATCTTAATAACTTATGATTCAGTCTCACAAATAGCAAGACTACCCACTCCTACTTGGTTTTTTTTTTTTTTTTTTTAATCTTCTGTCAACCATCTTCTGCACTCCAAAGCTAACCTGACAGAGATGGAAACCAGCATGAAAAATGGAAGCTGTGTTTCAATATGCTTTGCCATTTAGATCATTTTTAGAGATGGTAGTAAAGTGAAACAAATGAAATGGAAGCTCCCACTTCAGGTTTTAGATCTACTATCTACTGTAATCTTAGGCAAATCATTTGATCTTACTGAACCTGTTTCCTCATCTAGAAAATGGGAGATTTTTGAGCTGACTGTCTCATTAGGGATCAAAATATTCTATACATTGCAAAATGCTACAGAAGCATGAATTGATAATAGAGTATAACTTTGTTTAATTTCAAAATATACAACACAACTGTTTCAAAATTCACCAATCAGAATTCTATCTTTAAGGAATTAATTAATTTAGTTCCAAATTAGCGCTTTAAAAAAACCCCCCAAAATTTCCTTGGTCTTTCCTCCTCCTGCTGAAACTTGAATTTGAGGGGAAGCTAGGTAGTATGTGGATAGAGGGCTGGGCTTGCAATGTGGAAGAGATCTCTAAGTTCAAATCTCATCTAAGACACTTATTAACTCTGTGATTCTCAGCAAGTCACTTTACCCTGTTTGCTTCAGATTTCTCATCTGTAAAATGAGCTGGAGAAAGAAATGGCAAACCACTCCAGTATCTTTGCCAAGAAAACCCCAATTAGGTTGTGAAGATTCAGAAGTAACTGAAAATGACTGGAATTTGAAAGCTCCATCTTTCAACTTTCCTTTTTCCTGCTCTTGTTGTCAGCCAGGGGTGACCAGCTGCTTCAATTCTGTACTGGTGTTAAATTCCAGGAATCATTTAGAATTCCACAATGGCCTTTTTGTTTGTTTGTTTGTTTTGTTTTGCAAATTCAACAAAGACTGTTTTGATGTAAGGGATAGAGATAGGGTTGGATCTATAATTGGTGAATATTGGCAACTCCCAGATGAGGAAACTCCCCTCTACCCATACAAGTTGGTCCCTTCTCTGCAATTCATAATTTTAGTGACTTAGGATACAGAACAATCAAGCAATCTGCCCAAGTATGTGTACATAACTGGACTTGAATGCAGCTTCAAAGCCCAATCTCTACCCACCATACCATTTTGTCTCTTATGCCAATGCAACAGTTATTAAAATGAGTAGCAGCATTAATTTAGGAAAAGAGAAGTAAATCTAGGCATAAACTATCAATTTTTCCTCTGGAAAACAGGGGTATCAAAAGCCCTACAACATTCCTCTTTCCCATACACCAGATTAAATTACAGTTAGGAAATATTTAATAAAATACAATAAAATAAATACAATACAATAAAACACAGATAATGTTAATATGTAGTTTTCTAAGTCAACAGACAGCCTTCAGGGATCCTTCTGGATTAATGGTTCCCAATTCTATTTGAGTTTAATGCCAGTTTATAAAGACTATCCCATAGCAATGTCACTATCGAGCACATGAAGGAAAAAGTCTTGCAGGAATGCAGTTGGTTTCTCAGCTTTGTGTGTTAGAATTTTATAATTAACTGCTCTGTAGCTCTTGGGGAAAGACATCGAGAGGAAGATAAGTTCAAGAAATGGATTTCAATTAGAATGGGAAGTATTTTTTTTTTTAAGACAATAGAATTAACCCTTTGTGACTTCCCTAGGGTCACACAGCTAGTAACTGTATGAGGTTAGATTTAAACTTAGGTCCTCCTGACTTTGGAACCAGTGCTTTATCCACTGCACTACATAGCTGCCCTGGAAAGCATTCCTAAAGGTCATCTTATCTAACCTCATCCTTGCCAGACACGGAAGAATAAATCCAGAGAGGTAAACTTACTTCCCCAGAGTCACCATGATAATACTGGCTTTGTCCTCTAACATTTTCTAACACTCTAAAGTTAGCACTGTTGGCATTACACTGTAATGGAGAAAAGCTTGTTGAACATAATGGAAACATTCAGGGGAAAAATAGGAATAAGATCTTTGATCACAAAGAAAAAAATGTTGGTCTTGTAGTATTATTTTATTGTCATATTTTAATTTTTTAACTTCTTTTTGAGTACAGAATGGTATATTGTATTTTGTTTGTTTATTATTATTGCTCATATTTTATCATAAGGCTTCCACTCTTTAAATATTTTATGTTCTGGATACTCATGTATTTGCACAGAAAGCATCCATAAATGCTCAATGAATTATTAAGAAAACAGAATTCACATAAAGAAGTCTGCTTCAAATCCAGCTTCACTGGACTGTATTTTTGTTTAAAAAAGAGAGAGAGAATCCAAGCTTTATTTTTGTAAACAACATATTTGCTTCATTTGTAATAAATCCAAAATCTATCACATGTGTAAAACAAATCATTATTACCTTAAAAATAAATACAGGCAATGATTATATAAAATCTGCCTACTTCAAAGGTTTCCTCCAATTGTTTGAAAAAGTCAATATGATTGATGTAGGTATTGTTTCTACCAAGACAGATCACTATGATCTCCCAAAAGGGAGGCAGTTTAAGGAAGAGATCATTGGCTCTGGAATCAAAAGACCTGGAGGCGGGTGGGGGTTTCAAATGCTGTGTCAGATACTTATTAAGTATGTGACATTGGTCAATTCCTTTAAATTTCCCAGACTTGGATTTCCTCCATTCTGTAAAATGAAGGGGCTGAATTAAATAATCTTGGAGGCACCTGGAAGTTCTAGATATGTATAATCCCTTTCCTATCATTTTAATGCACATTTTCGTATAATTCCTTAAGAAACCCACCTAGCACTCCAGAAACATTTCTCTTGTTCTCTGAATATCTTGAGTACCAATGAACCAAATGTACTCCCTACTGTCGATTACCAGGCCACTTTCTCTTCTAGTCATATATGTCTCTTATTTCCTTTATTATTTTATAATATATCACATGTACATATATATTCCTATATTATTTCCTTAATCTTGTGTGTAAGCAGCTGGGAACAATCTGTTCCTCTTATACGCACAATATTTGTCACCCCAGTGCCCTTTGAGTTATTTCAACTTTTAGTTTTGAGATTTTGGTTATTAACTTGGTTTGTAAAAATATATCATCCTTGAGAGAATACTAGCACTAACAAAATGGTCTCTTCCAACAGTAGGCAGTTTGGGAACATGTGAAGCATGCAACCATTTCTCCAATGCTCTCTTGGGATCAATTCTGGGCCCAGATTACTACCCATCTGCAGCTTCATGGTAAAACACGAACAGTAATATAGCCAATATACAAACATGGATGGTTATTATCCAAAACACACACACTGATCAACTAATTCAACAAGTTGCCAATATGTCTGCATGCCATCATCTAGATTTTATTAAACAGTTTATTTAAAAATTAAAAAAAAAAAAACATTCTTCTCTCACAGGCTGTATAAAAATTGGCAGGAGAGTACATCTGGCCTGTGGGCTATAGTCCAATGATCCTGAGTAGACCATGAACACATTTTATCACATATTATTATATTTGAATGAATGGTTAGAGGTAGCTGGCCATTGTGGATGAGTGATTGAGCTTAGTGTCAGAAAGATCTGGTCTTAAATACTGCCTCTGAAACTTACTGGCAGTGTGAATATGGATGATTCCCTTATTTTCTCTAAGCCTCAGTTTCCTCATCTGTAAAATATGCAAAATGGGAAGCAATGAGGAGAATGAATAAGGGTTGCCCTTCGACTAAAGAAGAGTTCAAGTCTTCCCCCGATACATGCTGACTATATAACCAGAAAGACTACAAATTACAAATAAAGCACCAATGGAGGAAGTTTCCCTGGAAATTATTAAAAAGAAATGGAAAAGGATCATGGAGAATAGGAAGGTTAGCACAGAGATTTTTTTTTTTAAAGAAAAGGGAGATCTATAAACTTGAGGCTAATGAAAATACTTTTGATTTCCTGATAAATTCTAGAACAGATCATTAAAAAGATGATTAGCAAATATCTTCAAAAGGAACCAGTGATTAAAAAGTTCTTCAAGAATAGGCCAAGTTGGATTTACCTCATGTCCTTTTTTGAAAAGGTTATTCAACTAGTATAATGTTGAAGATAACATCTACCTTGAGTTAGCATTGGATAAAGCACCTCATAATATTCTCGAGGAAAAGATATAGAGAGATGTCAACTAGTTAATAATACAATAAAATGAATTTTGAACAAACTGAATGACAGGACTCAAGTATAATTGTGAGAAGAACCTTCATCTTGTCTATCAAGGGTTAAGATTGTACTTACTTTCTATCCATCCATCCATCAATAGAGTGCTGGGCACACTGTTCAATTTTATTTTTAAATTTCTAACATGAGTTTTCTTTTCTCTATTTGCAAGGTTATCACCCTTTAAGTTCTCATTTTATAGTCACTCCCATCACATCACACTCCCCATGCTGTTTCAGTATATTACAGGTTGTTGTGAGAAGTTGAATGGGAATTGGTGGGGGGTGGGAAAGGAGGGGATTATAGAAGATACAGATGACACATGAAAACCAGCAGATGACATAGAAAAAGTTTAGAAATTGAGAAGTGCATAAAATATATGTATGGAATTTTTACTTAAAATTGACTTACCTCTAGCCTTTGACACAAATTTTTAACCCAAATTTTACAATAAGGTACTGTCAACACCTCATAAAAGAAAAAGGAAAAATTCAGACTTTTTTGGTATGAAGGAAGGATCAAAAACTTTTACAAACATTTTCCAGATCAAGGGGACACTGTACAGTATCCCTTATCTTGGAGATGTGAAAAGGATATCTGTAGCTTGCATTTTAACTATTTCTCTGACTCAACTCTCTAATTTATCCGCAATACACCTGGTACAATGATTTTCTTATCCTCAATATACCTGGTACAAAGATTTCTGATCTTATTCGTCACCTTTTCAATAACTTCCAGTGGTTTCCTCTTACTCTTAGGATCACATGCAAAAATGTAAAGCCTTTTGAAACATAGTATCAATTTATCATTTCAAATTTATACAATACCTGCTCTTTAAAAACTCTATGGTCCAGCAAAAACATCTTTCATTATGTTGTTCCTCATTCATGTGATTCTACTCCCTCTTCCATATATCTTTGAACAGTGGTTCTCCATGATTTAAATGCAATCATTCTTCTCTGCCTCTTAGAACTCTGATTTTCTTAAAAGATCAGTCCAAAAGCTACCTTCTATATAAAATGTCTGTCCTGATTCCCCCAAAGTTGAATATATCCTCCCATTCAAGTTACATTATATTTATTTTCTAATTTATTCATGCATATAAATAACACATTGTTTCCTCCAAGAGGTACCAAGCTATGAATTCTCCTTCTTTATGAGATCTGGGTTGACTGGTATCAAGTCCATAGTGAATTATCTTTTCAATTCCTTCAAAATCTTTAGGTACCAAACAATGACTTATGAGGGATGTAGCCAACATAAAAAAGCACAGGATAAAACAACTGTTCCAGTTCCTTTTAGGATTTTAAGGCATCCTTACTCTACAGCTATAGGTGACTGTTCTGCTACAACACCTTTCATAGGTGCACCTATCACTGTCCTTTCCATGACCCCTAGGAAACCTAGTTCTTCATACTCCAATCAAGTCCCCCCAATTTCTAGAAAATCAGGGGAACCTCCTGTGCCCGTGTTGCCTTTTTTTAGCCTTCAGAAGAAATTCAGACAAAATGACCCTGGAAAATTTGAATGAGGAAAAGAACAGAGAAGGTTTCACAGAGGAAGAGGCATCTGAGCTGAGACTTCAAAGAAAAGGGAGAAACAAAGAAAATATATTCCAGGATGGGTGATGGCAAGAACAAATAAATGCCCTGAGGCAAGTAAAACATGGTGAACAGCTAATAAGTTCAGTTTAGCTAAATAAGGGCTGAGGGAAAATAATGGTAAATAAAGCCAGAAGGGTCAGCAGGTACCAGATTAATGGAGGCTATCCTTAAACTGGCAAAAATGTGTATACTTTTAGCCCCAGATGCTTTTGAACAAAAGAATGACAGGTTCAAAACCCACACATTAGGAAGATTATTTGGGGCAGCTTTGCCATCTTCCTCTGTAAGTCAGTGTTGCTCTTGGCTGCCATGTCTTTCCACTTGGCAATGAGATTTTGGCTGGATAAGACAATTTCTAGACTCTTTAGGGTTTCTCATTCTGCATTAAACATTTCTAGGAAATAGTAATAGAGCCAATATCCTTATGTTCATTTATTTCCCACTGACAATCAACAGCTTGTTTAAACAGGTTGGCCAAGCTGCCATAACGTCACAAAGTGCTGCCAATGGAGTATTCTGATCTCAGCTTTGTCATTCCTAACTGTGTGACCTTGGGCAGGTCACTTATCTAAAAGCCACAGTTTTTTCAGCCTCTCCAAGCAGTCTTCAATTAATGACAATGTTCTCCTTTCTGTTCCTTGCGCATGACACTCCATTTCGGGAATTCTGAGCATTTTCTATGGCCAGTCCCTTCAGCTGGAATCCTCTCCCTTTTTGGCTCTTTCCGAATTCCTTCAAGTCTCAGCTAAAATCCTACCCCCTACAAGAAGCCTTTCCCAGTCTCTTTTAATATGAAATGCCTTTTCTTTATAATTATTTCCAATTTATCATGTATGTATCTTGTTTGTACTTGGTTGTTTATGTGTCATTTCCTCCATTAGATCGTGAGCTCTTTGGGGAACAGGAATTATTTGTGCCTTTCTTCTATCCCCAGGGCTTAGCACAGTGCCTGGCACATTGCAAGTAATAAATAAATGCTTAGCAGAGAAAATGAGGTCTCTTCTTTCTCTAGTTTAACTGTTTCATAATATTGTACACATCAAATAGGCAATATTAAGTCCCCAAAACTGAATTAAATGTAAAATGGTTATAATGTCTGCAGTCCCTTACCTCACAAGGGAATTGTGAAGCTCAAATGAATGAAATAGGCTAAAAGAATCGAAACTTTTAAATGCTGTCTAAATGCCAGTTACTATTATGATTTTTCCTTTTGTACTTTCTTCTATTGCTCTTCATTTTATGAGCCTGAAAGACCCTTAAGCATGTTTCAATACCTGAATTTTTTAAAAGTCCTTCTTCCCTAATTCCTGACACATTTTTTTCCCTGACTACCTAACTATAAGAAAACAATAAAAAAAAGCACTTAATTTCTTGAAGCCTGGAACCTAATCTATTTTAGGCTAATGGTCTAACGTGATATACTAAGAATAAACAGCCTTGGGCACAGAAATCATGAAATATTAGAACTATAAGGATTCTTCCACTATATGCCCTTGTATCCCTCAAAAAATATATAATTTTTGGTGTTCTATACATGGAAGAAAAATCTTATCCTACTTATGACATTATTGTTTAGTAGTGAATGTATAATTCTGATAACTAAGGCAGAAATGACTCTGGCTTGAGGTTAATGATTAATTTTGTCCAATACAACACTGGGGGTCTCTTACCTCAAATTGAATAAGCACAGTCCCACTTTCTAGGCCTTCCTTTAGTTGTTCTATAGATTCTTCTAAAGTGTTGTCATATTTTGAATTCATAGGGAGAATGGACTCTGGGAAAAGTTGACAATTTATTTCGTCTTCCGACTTGGCTTCAGCAAATGAATGGACAACTATAAGATACAAAAATTAGAACATTTTGTTTCTGTAGTAAAAAAAATGACTCATAATATTTTCCAAAACATGGTTACATACAAATATAGAAGAGTGATGGCTGTTTACAATTTTTCCTATATGTAACTTATTAAATGGTAACAGAACACAATTAAAGAACAAAATTTAAAAAAAAAAATTGTGGTATAAGAATAAGTGACTGTAGACATACTACATCATGGGGATGTCTTGACTTTTTAGTGAACTGAATTTAAGTGAGCCACTGCTGTGCAAAGTTATCAGCATCATTCCCATTTCTTGAGTCATCCATGCAAGTGGCAGGACAGAAGTCAAGGTGACAGATGCCCTAACTGCACACAAATGACAAACTGGCCTTGCTGCTTTGTTCTATTATTGTTGACTCTTGTAGGTCTCATCCAAGGTTCGGTCTTTGGGTGCTCTGTTTTTTTTTTTTCTTTCTACACTATTCCAGCTGTTGTGTCCTTCAGTGTCCTGCCACTAAACTTACTAATTAGGTGACCATGAGTAAATCATTTAACTTCTTAAAACCTCAGTTCATTTTCAGTAAAATGGGGATGATAATATATGCTATTATCTACATATTTCAGAATTGTTTTAAGGATTGTGTAAGTTAGTGGATAGATATAATTTCCATATCAGTACTTCTAAATTTGGCGTTTCCCCTAAACTGCATATTGCATTTCCAATTATCTGTATTACAAATGCATTTTTCATTTTCTCACACAAAAGAGATCTAAAAAACAATCCCAAACTCAAAAGATTCTTAACATTTTCCCCTTAAATTAGTTAGTTCCCTATCCTTATTTCTATATACCTATTGAAAAATTATCACTCTCCTGTTCACCAAGCTTCTCTTAGTGAACCATCTCAATTGCCAAGTCCAATCATTTCCTTGTAGAACAGATGTTTAGATTTAGAGGTATAAGAGGCTTTGTAGGTCAACTGCTTTCATTTTATAGATAAGGAAAACAGTCCCAAACTGTGAAACCATAAGCTGACAAGGAACAAGTCTGGGATTTGAAAACCAGGTCATCTAGCTTTAGAGTGTGTGATTTCTACTTTTCTGGTCATCTTATACTTGACTGTCCACACACCTCTTTGTTGTTGTCCTTCAGTCATTTCTGACTCTTAATAACATCATTTCTTAGCAAAGATACTAGAGGATTTGCCATTTTCTTCCCTAGATCATTCTACAAATGGGGAACTTAGGCCAACAGGGTTAAATAACTTGTCAAGCATCATATAACTGCTAAAGTCAGAAGTTAGATTTGAGCTCAGGAAGAAAAATCTTCCTAATTCTTATCCCAGTGCTCTATCTATTCACCATCTAGCTGCCACCATTTTACAACTACCATGAAGGCCGCAATTCAACTATCCTGTCCTGGGCTACTTGAAGTTCCTCAAATATGAAGCTCTATCTTTCTCCTCCACGTCTTTGGATTGTCTGTCCCTCATGCCTAAAATGTTTTCCCTCCTCTCCTCTGCCTCTTAATTGTTCTGGTTTTCTTTAATTTTCACTTAGGACCATTTTGGTCCACTCCAGCTGCTAGGGCCTCCCTTCCTAAAATTACCTTCTATCTTCTCTGCATATATTTTCTTTTTCTTTCTTTTTTTTAATATATATTTTATTTTATTTTATAATAACTTTATTGACATAAACCATGCCAGGGTAATTTTTTTTTACAACATTATCCCTTGCACTCACTTCTGTTCTGATTTTTCCCCTCCCCTAGATGGCAAGCAGTCCTATATATGTTAGATATGTTACAGTATATCCCAGATACAATATATGTCCTCTGCATATATTTTCTATGTGCTTAACATTATTCATATGTTTTCTCCATTGGAATGTGAGCTCTTTGATGGAAAGGAGCAGGGTTTTGCCTTTATCTTTGGATCTTAGCAAAATAGCTGGTACATAATAAGGGCCTAATAAATGCTCAATGATTGGCCAACTGCTCTTTTCCTAGCAACACATTGCTTAAATCATAGCTTTATTCCTATTACTTCCAACATGATTAACAAGCAATGACTTTCTAATATATATGAGAGAGGGAGAGAGAGAGAGAAAGACAGATAGGCAGAGAAAGAGACACAGACAGACAGATAAGAATTCAAATCCCTTAGTTTCTCATTCAAATTCCTTAACCAAATAAGAATGACCTACTAGCTTTGCAATCTTTTCTCTCCCTATTCTCCAACATGGACTTTCCATTCCTAGCTAAAGTGAGTTCTTCAGGGTTTCCCTAATAGGACTTGCATTTTTTGGCTGCTTTTCTTTTCTCAGCTAGATGGCTTAGTGTTACAATGCTAAGCCTGAAATCAGGAAGACTAGAATTCAAATCCTACCTGATATATACTAGCTGGATGGCTCTGGGCAAGTCACTTAACCTGTTTGCCTTAAATTCCTTTTCTGTAAAGGGTTGTTGTGAAGACCAAATGAGATAATTTTAAAGCACTTAGCACAGTGCCTATGCACACAGTAAGCACTACATAAATACTGGTTATTGTTGTCATTTTTACAAGTTATGTAACCCTAGTCAAGTAATTTAAATCTCTGTCTCCCTCAGTTTCCTTTTCTATAAAATGGGAATGTTAGCAACTTCCTTCCAAGTTACATGTGAGGATCAAATTAATATAGGCTATGTGCTTCACAAACCTAAAAATGTTGTATAAATACTAAATCTATATAATATGCCATACACACACATATATAATAGTATGAACACCATATAAATACTATCATCATTTTGTTACGATCATTGTCATTTCCCACCTCCATCTCTCTCTCTTTGTATTATCTGAACCAAAGCTATCCCCCAAGGTCCAGCTAAAATATGACTTCCCGTAGCTTTCTCTGATTGTATCTTTATATATATATACATGTGCTATCCCTTCCAGGAAGCTGAGTCTACTTTAATCTTTTCAGTGTCTCTCAAGGTTCTAGTAAGTGCCTAATGAATAACTGGCACATTTAAGTAATTTGTGTCATTCCTGTTGTTTTAGAGTGAATAACAATCACTTATGAGTCAAGGTTGAAAACTGTCATTCATATGAATATAGGCAGTCTCAGCTTCCCTCCCCACAATGCGCTCTTAGAAATCATGTCAGACAAAAGAACAACTTAAAACATGTTTTCCCATGAGAACAACATTGTAAGTGGAGTTTGGAATCTGGATCAAGGACTTTGCATCAAGCCATATTTATGACAAACAGTATATTTAAAAAACAGATATACCTGCTATATACCTTATTAATCATTCAAAACAATAAAATCAGGCTTTAAATCCTCCTAAATGTGCGCAGATGAATTGTATATATCAATTACACAAGAAGTCCTTGTACTATTCAGGACAAAATGTGCATGGGGCACATAATAATTATCATAAATTTTACTTAAAATATTTAATTAAGAATGATTTGGGGTATTTTCTTAGAATCAAGACAGGTTTTATGTGGATGATTTGGGTGGCCCAAGTTCTTAAAACTGTTGTCCAAGAAAGTGTTAACTAATAAAATGTTTTCCTCTTGATATATTTTTTCTTGTCACAAATGGGTACAACTTAAAAGCATTCTACTGATCTTTGATCCTCATTCAAAGTAACAAATAATCAATGAACACTGGTAGTTATGGCCAATCTTTTGAGTTTTTCAACAAGTATTTATTAAGTGCCTACTATATGCTAGCCGGCACTGTGCTAAGTGCTAGGGATACAAAGAAAGTTCAAACACAAGGTCCAAACATCTTGGAGATAGTCAATAAAAATTGTTGAAGCACAGAGATGGAGTACTGTATGAAAAGAACAAGGAGGCCATTATCAATGGATATCAGGATTTATATTTAAGATATAAGAAGCTTGGAAACATAGGAAAAGGCCCAGATCAAGGTCAGACAAAGTAATTAACCTTCGTATCTCAAAAACTTCTTGATGCCATTGCCAAAACTGGGTGGGGCCACTAGCCTACCCTTCTAGATTACCATTCTGTTAGGGTAAGTTTTCATCTTCCATCTATGCTCACCCATCTCTTAGCTATATCAACTCCCTGTTTAGGCTTTCTCAACACAAATCAATTAGAATATAAGGGAATACAAAGAACCTTCCACCCTTATACGTACATATACATATACATATATAATATACATATACATATACACACATATAGATATACACACATACATATATACATATACATATATACTATTAAGGAAGTTTCATAAATACAGAAAAATGCAATAGAGATTAATAATAAATAATAAATGGTTAATATTGAAATAAAACAATACAATTTGTTTTCTTCCTCACTTTCCCTTTCCCTCCCCAAAAAACTATCAGGAAATGACTTCTATTTTTTGGAATGGGTGTCAATGTTAAATTTACTCATAGTCAGTAAATGAGAACCATGCTTTTTGAATAGTTGGTTCCTGTTTATAAGATGTTAAAATACCATTGAATTAAAAATATACTAAATTTATACATATAACATAGCTACTCTTTAGAGACAACACATTCTCATTTGCTGAATTCACTCCTGTTCTTATGCTTAGTTACCTTTCCTTCTGATCAATAGTGCCAGTTCTCTTGTATGCGACTCCCGGCTGGCTTTGATAAACATCACTACTTGATCGTGGGTGTGCTCTGAGATGTCTCTGCCATTTATAAGTACTATTTGATCCCCTTCATTCAGCTTAGGAATGCATTTATCAGCCTGTTTCAAGATCAAAACAAAATTTATTAGGTTACTATAGCTACCTGCCTGGGTAGTGAAGAAATACCATTCTCTTCTATGCTACAGTTTTGGGATGATGATCAAGAATTCACTATTCTCTTCATCAAGTATTCTTTGCAGACAGTATTATGGCTCAGTGGAAAGGACAGAGGATCAGAGTTTAACTCTCCTTTGATACTTCTAACATCTCAGAGCTGTGACTTTGGGCAAGCCACTTCACCTCCTTGTGACTCAGTTTCCTCCTTTCTAAAATGAGTTGAGAAAAGTTGGCTTCAAAGGCTCAGTTTAAGATTTATGATTCTCTGTATTAATAACTGTTGAGAAGACTAAAATTCGAGGCTGTTCTCAAGTAGCTTCAAACAGAATTCAGCTAAAAAAAAGTTTTTAAAGTAAAACTACCAACTACACAGAAGCTCTATTTTCTCAAGGCAGCCAACATCCATTTATTACTATAATTACTAGCAAGCATTATTATCGTTCTGTTTCTATTCTTTTCAGAAAATCTTTTGTCCATATCCTCCCTTCATATCAGTTAACAGCAGCAGTAGCAATAGCAAACATTTCAGTTACCTCATTCCATCTGCTAATAACATCAAGTAAGATGAGCTATAGATGAGACTAAAATTTAAAAGAACTGATAAGTTCGAGACAGAGAATATGATGTCATATAATTTGATAACTATTCAGCAAGAAAAAAGCAAAATGACTAATTTTTAGACAAAGATCTCATAAATTTTACATCTGATAACATGAGTGTTGTCCTTCAAAGGAATAATATGGGGAGGATATACACCTCCAACTTACTGCATTAAACCCCTTTGACTGTTCTAAAATCCCATTCGTGGCTAGTTTCCAAGCTGAAGAAGAAAATCAATATACTTCTTTAACTTTTTTTTTTTAAACAAAAAATAGCAGTGTCCAGGATAAGCAACCATCCGACTTGCTAGACTCTAAATATTTTTATGGCTGCTCCCCAAAAATAAAATCCACTCTCAGAAGATGACCTTTCAGGAACAATGAATATATTTCAAAAAAAATATGATGACAATGTTGATGGTGTTTTGAAAAAATGGTTTATGTTTCAGGTGGTGGCGATAGCACTGGGCTGTCTTCTCCAAAAATGAATAATTTAAGGAAACCAACATCTATTTTGTTAAGTTGTGGTAGGCTTAAAAAAAAAAAACACAAACTAATGCACAGTCTGTTGAGTTGTTTTGTTTTTTTTTTTTTACTACCATCACACCTTATTTGTTGGAATTTTAGGACCTTAGAACTGGTATTGGAAATAATGCAGCTGAACTAGTCACATAAGGGCTAATAAGGCAATTCAAACTTAGATGGCATAAATATCCTAGGGATCTGGCAAACTATGGTCTCAGTACAAGACACACATTAAGACTTGGTGTAAAGTCTGTTTTTGGATAACCAGTAGAGGTAATCATTTTAAAAAATATTTTTAAATACAAAAAACCCCTTTGTTTAAAAATGTAAAAATCATTCTTAGCTTGGGTAGTACAAGTGTAGGTGGCTGGCTAGATTTGGCTCTAAGGTCATAGTTTGCCAAGCCTTGGTCTAGTCCAAGTTAGTTAATGGAGTTAGGACTAGAGTTCATGCTTTTCCCAAACTTGTATCTCATGTAGGTTTTAAGCCATTTAAGGCCAGGAATTGTATTCTAGGCCTTTTTTTTTTTTTTAACTCCCATTATATCTAGAATAATATTGGGCAAAAAATATGTGTTCAATAAATAATTATTTCAATAAATCATAATGGTTAATAATAATGATTAATAGAAACAAATATAGAATACTTCATATTAGGAAGAAAAAATTCTTTAATTATGGTAGAAAAAGATCCTAAGGTATTAGTGAAACACAGGCAAAAGAACTCAAAATCAGTGTTTTAGAGTCGTAAAACTATAGCTAAAGAGATCTAAGAAACGACACAGATCAACTCAAGTACTTCGGCCAAATTAACACAATCAAAGACAGGATTAAAGTCTAATTATCTGCCTATTACAGTATACTGCCAAGGAAATTTAATACTAGTATATCGGAAAAGGGCATTAGAAGAAAAAGAATCTTCCTTATGACCCACTTAGTAATTTTTGAGTCTTATTCTAGTTTCTCAGAAACCATGAAGATAAAGAGAGTTTAATGGGAATGCTGAGAGTTTTAATCCAAATGATTTTAAAAAAAAAGGGTTAAGTAGTTATTTTAAAAAAAGGAAAGGATTCTGTGTAAATGGTAGCAATGTTCTTTGGATTTCCATTAAGGACAAAATATGTGAGAAAGAACCATAAGAAAAAATAGGATTACATTGCTTAAAGAGTGAAGTAGTTATTAAAAAATGAAAGAGTTTTGTATAAATAATGACAATTTTTTGTCATTTCTATTAAGGATAAAACATGCAAGATTTTGGATTTCCTCTAAGGAATATGACTGAATGGATCTGTGATTTCAGTAGCATTAGGAATTTCTAAGTGAGGAAACTTCCTTCACCAATATGCATCTTCTCTGCAACTTATAGTCAAAAGAATTAGCTAGAATAATGATATCAAATTCAAATTGAGACAGGAGTCACATAAGGATCCTTGTGGGTCTCATATTGACTTGGAAAAATCACATGTTGAGTTCATGTGTTTTAATGTATTTAATTTATTTTGTTAACTATTTCCCAATGACATTTTATTCTGGTTTGGGCCACAAAAGGGAATATTATGGATCCATGTAGCATCTCTATTTGAGGCACTGAGATTTTGCTCAGGGTCACATAATCCAGGTCTTGTTGGCTTTGAGGACCCACCACTATATTGCTTCTCATGTGCTAGTCAAAAAAAGCAGCAAAGTCTTAAATTTTCCATAAATTCGACCTTGACCAAATGGCAATGAGTCCCAAAATTTTGTCTGAATTGTAAAAATCTCAGTTTAGTTTATACCTAGGCTTGTTTGTCTTTGAATATATACCTGTAGATCATATCAAAATTCTCCTGATGCAGCCCCAAAACCCTATATCAATAAATATTTTTTAAACTTCCCTGCTCCTTTCCTAGTGCTACTTCCTTTCTCTATTCTTGTTAATCCAGCTAACTACCTTTTTTGTTATTTAATCTCTTATAAATCTTCTCCCCCAAAGTTCAAGCTGCTTGGAACAAATAACATTTTCCCTCACCCACCTTGTTCTGCCACCCACCACTAATCATTCTTTTACCTTGGGGATGTACATGGTAAGAATGGGAAGGATTAGAGAAACTCTGCAACACAAAGCTGAATAATACAGGGTGCCCCCAAAAATCTCAGCATAACTGTACTAAGACTTTTGTGTTGTTTGCGGGGGTTTGACATCTATGTTGAATGCTGCTGCTTGCATGTACAGCAGAAGGACTTTAGGGCTCAGAATAACAAGATGGGGCAATTTTATTTTCAAGAATATAGTAAATAACTTCCTATTCAGACCATAAAGTTTATTAGCAATGATCTCTCTTGATAATCTTAGTGGTATACTGAAAAGGATACCCAACTACAAAAAATAAACAAGACTCTTTATCTTAATTTCATTCCTTATAAAGATAACATTCCTAAGCAATGTGATATCTTAGGAATAATATTCTAAAGCATAGAAATCATACATTTGTGATAGGCTTTAAAAACATGAATCTGGGAAATAACATTTAAAATGTTGACTCACCGGTGACTCTGGGCTGATCCTTGACACCACAAGAGGCATTTTCTGATCAACACCACCCTAGATGATTTCATTAAATGAGAAAAAGTATTTCACATTAATGAAAACAAGTATAATGAAAGATTCCTAAATGCCATGGCTTAACTTTACTTCAGCATAGTACAGAAATCAAAATTCTTCCTGAAAAAAGTTGCCAAGATTTTGATTTCTATTCTTTACATACATATGGAGAAGGTACAATGAGGAGCCCTCTACTTCCCCAATATTTTCCCCATTGTGCTATATTCCACTATTATATTAGAATTTCCCTCTTTATAGGAGTTGTAAACTAATCTAAACATTTTCAAATACAATTTGGAACCAAGTCTATAAAACTATATGCATACCCTTTAATCCAATAATAACGCTACTAAGTCTATATCTCATAAAGATCAAAGGAAAAGACCTATATGTACAAAAATATTTTAGCAGCTCTTTTTGGGAAGTGGGGAAATACCTATCAATTGGGGAATTGCTGAACAAGTTGTGGTACATGACTGTAATGGACTATTATTGTGTTATAAGAAATGATAAGCAGAATGGTTTCAAAAAAAATCTAGGAAAATGTATGTTTACTGATGAAAAGTGAAGTAAACAGAACCAGGAGATCATTGTATCTGTACAATTCAGCAATATTGTAGCAATGATCAACTATGAAATCCTTGATTACTCTGATCAATACAGTGATCCAAGACAACTTCAAGAAATACAGCATAATGAGAATTTCTTCTAGTATCAGATGAACTACACGGCAGCTGGGATAGCTTACAGAGGGATATCAAACTCACAGACTGAAATATTCCACTTTTAACAAAATGTTGAACAAAATATAATCCAAGTCAGTTCCAAAGGGTTCAAGATGGAAAATGTTATCTACTTCTACAGAGGGAATTGATGAACTTTGAGGGTAAAATGAAGGGAAATTTTTTCACTTTCTGGAGTGTCATATATGGATAGAAACAAGTAGACTTCTTAGTGGTAGTGCAACCAGTCTTATAAAGCAGGGTGGAAATCAGAGTATGAAGAGTTTAAATGCCAATCTATCTTACATTTTACATGAGTTACTTTAAAATTTCTGACTGATGGAAAGAAAGTAGAATAATAATGACACATGGGGGATTTACTTCAGGTGTCTTCCCCTCTGTTATTTATTACCAATTTATCCTACATATATAGAGTATCTGCATGCTGTCTTTCCATTAGATTGAAAGATCTTCAAAAACAGGAACTGTCTTTTCCCTTCTTTGTAGTGCTTGGTACAGAGCAAGGGCTTAGCAAATACTTATTGATTGATTTTTTAGAAGGCTTTGGACAGGTGAAGGACAACATGAGGGCATTGATGAATAGAGGGAAAAGATTCCAAGGGAAAAAGAGAAAGGTAAAGAAAGGGAGGTAAGAGTGTGATAAAGGCAAATTTATTAAGCATTATAAGTTTCTCTAGGGACCAATTGATTGACAAAGTAGGCTGGCTAATCTGTCAGAATGGTTGTTCTCAAATATAATCCTATTCATTTTAAAAGGATTTTATATGAGCATTCTTCTAACTGATTTCATGCAGAATTATGCAATAGGTTTCCTACTGCTCTGGGAAAACAATGATTTTGCCCCTTGTGGCAAAAGGAAGAAATAGATTGTTTTCATATCACTCCTATCCTCTTGAAAGTAAGCCAACAAAAGAATCAATGACTTTTTTTATTCATTTTTATTTATTCATTTATTGTTTATTTATTGTTTTATTCATTTTTGTTCATTTAATATAATCTCTTTAGTTAATACTAAATTTAGTGACAATCATCAAAAAACATGCCAGGTAATTTAACAGGACCACAGACCTAGTAAATGTCTAAGGCTGGATCTGAATTCAAGTCTCTGTATCTCCAAGCTCAGCACTCTACCCACTGCAATATCTAGCTGCCTCTATGCATATGTAATACAGAGCACTCCCTTTCAGGGGTTGAATTAATCAAACAATCAATCAACAAATATTTATCTATTTAGCACCTACTTTGTGTCAAGCACCGATCTAGGCCCTGGGAATAGTGATGCATGTAAAAAAAAAAAAAATGAAACAAATTCTGCCTTCAATAAACTTATATTCTGATGGAATTGATTCCTTACCTTTAGCTAGAAGACATATTTTTAATAGAAAGTAATAATTCTAATTCCATTAAAAGTTTTGAAATGTTATGAAATTACCTATTATATTTACAGGAGTTTATGAATACTACTCTACCTTAAGATTAAATCCAAATTTTCCATCTTCATCTGGAGTAATACACACCAATAGTAGATAACCATCACCATCTTCATTCTGAAATAAATGTGAAGATTACAACAGTAGCTCATATATATACATATACATATATATATGTTTTAAAGTTTATAAAGTTTTCCATATATAAGAATCCTAAATGCAATGCAAATATTATTTTCTCTGTTTTATGGGAGAGGCAACCAAAGTTGAGAGAAATTCAGGAACTAGCTCAAAATCACCTTGTTAATAGTTGTCAGAACTGTAGTTCAGTAATAATAGCCAGGTTAGAATCATATAGCACTCTAAGGTTTGGAAACTACTTTACAAAGACTCTCTCATTAATAACCCTGGGAGGAATGTGCTATTATTGATCCCATTTTATAGATGAAGAAATGGAAATTAAATGACCTGCTCAAGGTCATACAGCTAAATGTCTGAGAGCATAGTCTTCCTGATTGTAGGGTACTATTCATTGTGCCACACAGCTGCTGCAAACTCTATTTACATTATATAATGGTACCTATCAATATGATCAGTTATAGATAGGGTTGTCTCCCCAGTCTAATCATTACAATGATTAAATACTTTACAATGATAAAATAGTGATAATATACATTTTTCTGATAAAATGTTTGAATCCTAAGCTATCCAATTGATTTATGCCTCCCTTCCCCTCCCCATCAGAGTACATTTGAGCTCCCTAAACTCACCTTATCACAGTAGTACTGATTAGAATCTTCTGTGAAGCAGCCTTTACTAACACTGGTATAGGTGTCTAAAAGTTGATGATCTACCCCATCAAGGGAACAGCAGCCTGAAGCATTTACAAGCTGAGATAAGGTACTGGACGATGTCTGAGTCTGAGAGTTTGAGCTGTCTTCTGATACATTCCTTAATTAAGAAATATTTTAATAAGTCAATTATTAGTATTCACAAGAACCCACAACACATATATTCTGAACTGCATTTACTTGTCACTGATTTGGGGGTCATAATTCCTAGACAGGAAGTTACCTATTGCATAGAAAACTCTCAGATTATCCTTAAAAGCTGACACTGGGACTCCATGTACATTTGAGGAATTCAAATACCATTACTGCTTTGTTCCTTGACCTCTGCCTAAGAGTAGAGCTAAGCCCCTTACTTTCCTAAGTGTTTCTGGGGAATCATTTTATCCTGATAAGATTCAGGAACTGTAGATAACTGTGGATAATGTGATATTCTTTCCTCTCCACTCCTCACTCCCCACTTTCAGAAGGGCTCTGCTGTAACTTCTCGAAAAAACAGTATGCTCAGCTGGCAGTTGTTTTTAAATTACTTTAACCAAACTAGTCTGGGCACGTATAATCACACAGGGGCTCATAAAAATGCCTCTATCCCTTCTGAGAATGACTTGTTTCTCTTCCCTTAAGTCTTCCTTTCTGGAAGACAGAATGATTGCTACTCTTAAATTGTTTGAGGCAATATGGAAAAGCTTGTTGTGTTCTGTATAGTTTGTACAAATTATTACTAAACAGTTGGCTAAGAAGATTGTTTTGGAGAAAGATCTTGTCTTCTTAATAGGAATAATGGACTCTTGGTAAGGGAAAGAATGCAACTAATAAGAGTGCAAAGAATATATTTGGATGGCAGATAATAGAGAAACAAGAAGGCTTTAAACTGACAGTGGAAGAAATAAAAATGGTCAGATGATATTTATATATTATATTTAGGAAGGACACTGATAGCTAATAACTTTCCAAAGAAAAACAATCAGAATATTGAGAAAATGAGAAAACATGTCATGAAGATAGGGGAAAGAAATTAAGGATATTTACTCTAGAAGAGAAAAGACTGGGTGAGATGGGTGGGTTAGAATTTGTGTAGGAAAGCAACCTTCAAATATGTGAAGGGTTAACATATGAGAGAGACCTTAAACCTTATTTTGCTTAGTTTCAGAGGCAAAACAAGGACAAAGTGTAAAAAGCTGCAGGGAGACAATATGGGGAATAATTTCCTATTGATAAGATCTGTCTGAAAATGGAAGGATCTTCCCTGTGAAGTAATGAGTTCAGAGTCATTCAAAGTCTAAAAACAGGAGGCTATGAAACCATTTGATGTACATGTTTTAGCAGATCTAAATATTGCATAAGGAGTTGGAACTTACAGACTTTTCAAGTCCCTTTCACTGTGGAGATTGACTAATTGATTTCAGCAGAAGAAAGCTGTTGTCTTCTTTTGCTCACTTTTAATTTCAAGCCTTTAGTGACATGTGATTTTCACCAGACCATTACTTATCTTTGTCTTCAAGAAGTCACTTGAAGTACAAAATTAATATTACATAGCATTTTGAAAGCTTTACATATTCACTTTTATCTAGCAACTTTTAAAATCTCAAAACACTAAAATTTAATAAAGAAATATTGCATCACTATTAGAAGATACAAGAGAGGAATACAGTATTTGGCATTTCTAAAGTTCCTGTTCAAGAGACTTATCAAAAATATGTTTATAAGTCATTTAATCCAACTTACTACATATCTTCATCTAGTTGTTATTTTTCAATTTCATCTAACTCTTTGTAACACCATTTGGGGTTTTCTTGGCAAAAATAGCAGAGTAATTTGCTATTTTCTTTTCCAGCTCATTTTATAGATGAGTAAACTGTAGTAAAAAGGGTTAGGCTCCTTGCTCAGTGTCCAGGTTCACAAAATTACTAAGTATTGAGGTCAGACTTGAAGATTCTGATTTAAAGTTCCAGATTTAAAAACTGGCATTCTATCCACTGCACCATCTAACTGCCCATCTTCATTTAATAAGAATAACAGAATCAAGGACATGCCATTTCATTTCAAGAATGAAAGTACTTGAAACAATGGTCTAGGAAAGTAATAATTCTCCTGGACTCATAGCATGATCAATTAAAAGCTAAAAGGGACCTTAGACATCCAACTAATATACAATTCTTTCAGATGAGTACAATAGAGTTAAGGTCACCTAACAAAGCATGAAGGGCAGAATTTTAATCCAAATCCTCTGAATCTTGACTCAATGGGCTTTCTCCTTTGCCCTGCAGCTCTTTGACTCCCAGACTGGTCTTTCACATCTGGAGTACTGAGTTCCATTCTTAACATTATATTTTAAGAAGATATCAATAAGCTAGAGGACTTAGTCCAATGGAAGACAACTATAAAAAGAACAGATCTAGAAACTTTGAAATATAAAGACATAACTGAAGGAACTGGGATGATCATCCTAGAGAGTGGAGCATTGTGTACAATAATAAAAAGAGAAACAGCTCATATTGATGTAGAACTTTTCACAAAACTTTCAAAACAATTAAATTTGTTCTGTGCAATTCTGAAGCACAGAACCAGGGCTACGGGATGAAAGTGGCAGAGAAGCATATTTGATTCAAGAAATTTGTACAAGGAAGCATTTTTTAATATAGCATCCCAAAGACCCTTGAAGGATCTCTGTGGCCCTTTCAGGAGGCCCACCAGGTCAAAGCAATTTTTACAATAATACTAAGATGATTTAATTTCTAACATAGCAAAATTGATATGTGTAACTCATTAATACAAAAGTTCTTAAGGGAGGTTTCCTCACTAATTTAAAGATTGTAAAGGGTTCCCTAAAAACAAAAAGTTTGAAAACACTGTAATAACAAATATAGTTGTTCAACAACAAAATGTTTGACTTCAATAACATAGTGAGAAGTGCTCAGATAATTCTGGATAGTCTGGCTGAGGACATTTTATTTTATTTCATTTTTAATTCTTAAAATATCCTTTTTTATATTTTACTTTTCTTAATTACACATAAAGACAATTTTTAATAATAAAGAAAATTTTAGTTTGAAATTTCCTCCCTCTTTCCCTCTACCCCCAAATAGTAATTAATTTGATATAAGTTATACATGTACAATCATGTAAAACATTTTCCACAAATTACCCCATTAAATATATAGTGAAAGATGTTATGTTTCAATTCTTTCTCTCCAGGGGGATAGCATTTGGAATTGTCTCAGATCATTGCAATGCTGAGAATAGCTAAATCATTCACAGTTGATCATCATACAATATTGCTATTACTGTGTATGATATTCTCCTGGTTCTGCTCACTTCACTCTGAATCAATTTGTGTGAATTTTTCTAGGTTTTCCTGAAATTATCCTGCTCATTATTTCTTTTCTTTTTCTTTTCTTTTTTTTTTTTTTTTTGCTGAGGCAATTGGGGTTAAGGGACTCGCCCAGGGTCACACAGCTAGGAAGTATTAAGTGTCTGAGCCAGATTTGAACTCAGGGCCTTCTGACTTCAGGACTGGTACTCTGTCCACTCTGCCACCTAGCTGCCCCTGCTCATTATTTCTTATAGAATAATACTATTCCACCATAATCATATCCTACAATTTGTTAAATCATTCCCCAACTGATGGAGCATTCTTTCAATTTCCAATTGTTCTCTACCACAGAAAGAGTTGATAAAAATATTCTTTTTTTTTTTTTTAAACAAAGAGGTTCTTTTCCTATTTTAAAAAATCTACTTGAAATACAGATGTAGTAATGATATTGCTGGGTCAAAGAGTATGCTTAGATTAAAGCCCATTGTGCATAATTCCCAATTGTTCTCCAGAATAGTTGGATTAGTCAACAACTCTCCCAACAATGCATTAGATATTTTAGAAGAGACTGTCATATTAGGTAGAAGGTTTAACTGTCATCTCTAAGATTGCATTATTTCAAGTATATATAGTATTACATAATACTATATATTATATATATATAGTATATATAATATTTTAAGCTACCTATATGAAATATTGTTTTTCTAATCCTAGGTTTCACTTGAACTCTCTATAATTTGGATTTTTTTGCCACTCTGATTGTAAGCCTTTAATTTCAACTAAAGAAGTAGAAGAATCCTTGGATGACTGACAAGTCAGGATTTTCCTGGGGTGAGAGTGTGTGTGTGGGTGGAGGGAAGTGGACATTAAAAAACAAACAAAAAAACTTCCTAGTCTCAGAATTCTAGAAGTAAGCCTTTAAGGGATTGGCTAATATTGTAATTCATAAGCCCCTAAATAGAGTATTTCCCATGAACAAATCAGTTGCTAAGATTTAGTTAACATTAATAAAAACACTTACTGAAAATGTAAAACAAACACATTTTATACACACACACAATACATATATAATGTAAAATAAAACACATTATATATTGAGATTTATGGGTGTAATTGATACACACACATTTATAAACCTCAACTACATATTCCTGCCCATACACTCAGTGAAAATAAGCACTCATTTAAAGTTCCAGAGGAACATTACGAGATGGAGGAAATATCTGTGGCCAGCTCATAACTCTGGAACTATAAACTGATGGGCTTGGCTTCTGTGTTGATAAGATGCTTCCACTATTAAGCTGAGCTGAGCCACACTGCTGGACTAACACCTCACTGGGCATAAGCTCAACTGGATGAGCTAATCTGCTGTACTGTTTCTCTGATACTCCATTTCTCTGCTCTTCCTATGCTCTGTTGGATTTGTTCCACAATAACAATTTTATTATCCTTCAGGTTCAGCTTTAGGCTTAGCTAATGCTTTCATTACTCTTATACTAAGTTTGATTCCTTTGGCAGCATTCTTTTCTTCACCTCTCAGTAACTTCTCTCCCGTGTTCTCTCTTCCACAGAATATGCGAAGAGAGCAAAATATATTCTCTCTACTCCTCATTCGGCAGCAGGTGGTAGAAAGAGAACTCCATTCACTCTATGGCCAAATAAATCTGTCTGCCAACAGTTGACAATGTAGAATTGAGATCTCTCTGATACAGCTCTGAAGTGTGTTCTTTAACCTTTACATCTTCTCCACTCATCAGCAATTAGTTTTTTTCTTAAGTTACTCATTTATCTCACTTTATCTTATGGTTAATGACCAAATTCTCATCTTCCATTTCTAATTCATAATCAGGTAAAATATATTTGTCCTATAATCATAAAACAATCCCAACATCCACATTTTCCCAGTTATTAGCTTTAAAGTTCTTTTGTATTTGATTTGTAAAATGAACCTTTAAAGCACAAAACATCAAAGTAAATTTTATACTGAATTTATTTCACAGCTATATAGCCAGACATAAATAAATGAGAAAATGCTGTCTTGGAACACAGGTTGACTTTTCTAATAAGTATTTGCTCAGAAGGAAAAAGAAGAATATTGTCCTAGATCAGTGAACTGTTATTTGCAATTAGACAGTTCTTTGAAACTTAATCTAAATAAAATGCTTTCTTGAAATCAACACACAATATGGGATATTATATCCACTATAACTTCTTTATGGGGTTGCTGTGAAAATTAGCTGTGATACCTTTTCTCACTACCTCATGTGTTGATTAAGGACACCCTTCACGTGGACCATTAGCATAAACATTTTGTTTTGGTAAGAAAGCAGCACATTGGTTAGACAATGATGGTGTCTTCATTCTCTTTCTATATATTTTTTGGGGGATAAAACTAGCATCTTTCTATTCTTTTGAAATATTGTTCTCTAAGTTATTTTGAGAATCAGTCCTTTAGTGTCTTTATAATTATGCTGTTATGTCCAACATAGATTTCTTCTGTATGTAATTAGTCAGAACTAGGACCTCTTCCCAGCTTCAACTTAATGACCACCATCATACATGACGAATGTAGCAATCTGTTACTGAGGTGATAGAATCCAAATGTGATGTCTACTCATCAACATCCACACTATCATTACTGACGTGAATATAATACTGCAAAGATACCAGGAAATTTGTTTATTATACTAGGAATTACAAAAATACTGCTGACTGATGAGTCAATCTCAATGTGGCAGAGTGGATAGTCAGCTATAGATTTAGAAATATTGGGTTTAAGTCCCATCTCTGATAGACACCAGCTGTATGACCCTGGTAAAAATCACTTAACCTTTCACCAGCCCAAAACCATTCTCTAAAATTCTTAACTTAAAGAGCAGGCCTTGTGATTTCATTTATAAAGGGAGTTCTCTTTTGGGAAGGAGTTCTTGCCAGAACCAGGGAGACAGATAAAATCACAGGGCTAGGGCTAGCTTAAAAGAAAAAGTCTGTAGAAAGAACATTACATAATCAATTCTTAATCATTTTAGTGTTCTCCTTTTCACATGATCTTGGATATATTTATATTTATTCTCTTTATATTTACTTAATATTTATTTACATATGTATTTGCTAGGTTTCCTCTTAGAAGATAAGCTCCTTAAATCATCTGCTATATTTCTATCTCCAGGTCCTAGCATAATGTTTGGCACATAGTAGGCACTTAAATATGGTCGAATGGTTGTTATTAATAGAAGTAAGCAGTGATATAAGTAATCCAAATCGATAATTTAAAAAATCATTAAATTTGGCTTAATTGGGTGAATATCATTTTAAATGTATAATTGAATGTAAAATATGTCCAGCACTTTGAAAAACCCAGTCATTCAAACAAAATAATTAAATAAAAACAATAGGTTTGGGTTTGAAGATTCCTAAGATACCATCCAGTTCTAACATTTATTGGTTCTGAGAATTTAAATCTCATCACGAATATTTGAATTAGGGAGAAACTGCCTAGCTTCTCAAATTCATATAACCTCTCATTTCATAGCTCTGCCTCCATGTCTTGTGGGGAATAATGGAAATCAGTGGAATCAGTAAAACATATTGGAAAAAATTATTGAACTTGAAGTATGGAAGATATAGATTCAAATTATACTTCTGACATTTACTTCCCAGACAAGTAATTTATTTCTTTAAGTCTTAGCTCCTTTATCAGTTAAAATGGAACAATTTCTATAGGACTGTTCTCCCAGGATTATTATGAAGCTCAGAAGAGACAATTTAACTAATGAAGAAAAAAAAAGACAATATAATATCTGTTTGCTTTGCAAATTTTAAACAGCTATATGAATGTTCCATTATTTTTGTCACTACTTTAGCCGTATCTTTTTTCTACAAAAAGATCTTTGCTTGATGTTTGTTTCATAATTATGTTCCCTACTACAGAGAGTTGATGGATTTAGGTTACAGAATAAGAATACATGTAGACATACATATGTTTTGAGAGAATTCATTTTGCATATTTGTTTTAGGAAATTTGTTTTTTTTTTCTTTTTCAATAGGATAAGAGATGGGAAGGAGAAAAAATAGATTTTGTTATTTTTTTTTCTAAATAGAGAGGTGGAGGGTGGTGCTCCAAATGTGAAATGTTGCAAGTATTTTTGGATGTGATTACAGTATTATTAGCTTTACTTAACTTTTTTTTTTCCCAAGAGACTTCTTACAAAGAAGTAATCTATAAATATTCGTAATGTAAAACAAAATATACCAATAAGCCTTCTAAAACAAAACAAAAAAGGAGGTAAACTAAACTTTTAATTCTTTCTAGACACCAAAAGACTATTGGGTGTAGTTAAGAAAAATAGATGATGATAATGTTAGCAAAAAGGTTAAAGTAATGTCACCAGAAACCACAAAAGGCATTATTTAAGCATAACAGATATCACATGGAAAGGGAAATCTAGAATTTTGTGTGTGTGACTGATATACACAGAAGGCAAGATAATATATAACTCATAAGATAGTTAGATTCTTAGCTCATAAGAAATAAGATGACTAAATGTATAGGAATGATCCTAAAGATATACTGCAACCCATTCAACATGTAAAGGACTCTTGCCATCTGGGGGAAAGGGTGGAGGGAGGGAGGGGAAAAATCGGAACAGAAGTGAATGCAAGGGATAATGCTGTAAAAAATTACCCTGGCATGCGTTCTATCAATAAAAAGTTATTAAAAAAAAAAAAAAGGAATGATCCTAAAGAACCAGTAATATAAATTTAACAAGCATTCATTTAAGGATCTATCATTTTCTAGGAACTCAAAGCAGGCACTAGAGACATAAAAACAAAATAGGCATTCCTCAAGGAAATTACATTTTACTAGTATTTTATGCTTAATATCTAGAACAGCTGAAGCTTTAAAAAAATTTTTTGCAGGCTAAATGAATTTGCTTAATTGTTTATTTTTGTTTTAGAAGGCAGGAACTAGGTCACTATACTCTGCATTATCCTGTTGTACCTGTTAAATACATCAGGAATGGTAGGCAATTGATCTGTGGAGTAGGAAGGAAACAGCAGCTATTACCATTAACATTGATAAAGGAACCCATCTCTCTGAAGCTTCCCATCACTGCCGTATAAAAGCTGAGCTAGCTTTTAAACTAGCTATTTCTAAACTGAGCTATTTCTAAACTAGCGCCATACTGCAGAGCTGGCTGCTCTGTCAAAGAAAGAAGAGGAGATTCAGAGGAAGACCTTTGCAGTGCAAACCAAGGTTACCAAGAGAGTTTTGGTTCCAGGTTTAGCTTTTCTTGTGTGTCTGCGTGTCCCTGGGTTGGACGTGAGCTGTAAGAGGTCTTTATACACTAATTATATCAATAAAAGATAACACTAATGATGTTGTATCATATGGTCAGGGACAGATACACCACTAAAAACCTTTTCTGATAAATGGTAAAATAAGAAAAAGCAGTTTTCAAAGGAAGAAATCTAAGCCATCAACAATTAAATATAAAAATGACCTAAATCACCAAATAAATGCAAATTAAAACAATTCTGAGATCCCACCTCAAAATTGTCAGAATGGGAAAGTTGACAAAAAATGAAAATGACAAATGTTAAAAGAGTTGTGGGAAAACAAGACATACTAATGCACAGATGATGGAAGTTTGAATTAGTCCATTTATCTGGAAAGCAACTTGGAATTATGTCCAAAAAGTCACTAAAATGTGTATACCCTCTGACCCAATGACAGCAATGTTATATTTATGCCCCAAAGGAACCAAAGAAAGAGGATAAGGAATCTTAAGTAAACACGCACACACACACACACACACACACACTCTAATTTAAAGCTGTTTTTTTTTTTTTTTTTTGTAGTAGCAAAAAACTAGAAACTAAGAAACTAGATATCTATTGAGGAATGGGTAAATAAATTGTTACATGAATGTAACTGAATAATTTTATCTAAAGACAGGACAGTTTCAAAGAAAACTGAGGAGACATATAAACTAATGTGGAGTGAAGCAAGTATAACCGAATGATTTATACAATAACAGCATGATAAAGAAAAATAACTTTGAAAGACTTAAGAACTCTGGTTAATGCAATAACAAACAATTCCAGAGAACTAATGAAGCACTCTGCCCACCTCCTGTCAAAAAGATCAGGCAGTCAGGGGAGAAAATAAGACACATATTTTCTGACAGGGCCAATTCAACACCCTACTTTGTTTTACTGTTAAGTCTTTTGGGAAGATGTCGCCCTCTCTCTCTCCCTCTCCCTATCCTTTCCTTTTGTTTCTTCCTTCCTCCATTCTTTCTTTTCTTCCTTCCTACTTGCCTCTCTTATTCCCCTCCTCCCCCAACTTTCTTTTTTTTTGTCTGTGTGTTCAATTAGAGTGTGGAGAAGTAGGAGGGAGAAAAATGGCTTAATAGAAACAAAACAAAAAGTCTTTTCTGAGACCCTCCTTATTCTTTTAGTTGTATTCACAGGAACCTACAACTCAGAGATGTAGTACCTTGTATTAGAGGTAAATGAATGTCTTACTGTCTCTGTGGACTTCGGTTCTGCGAAAATTCTGAATCACTGTCTTTTGAGGATGGAGAGACCTTGTAGGTATAAAATACATCTTCTGTTTCTGTAAGGTATGTTGTTTCACTTGCAAGGTTATCTACAGATGAATGCCGTGGTTTTCTAATTTCATGACGTAACCTAGGACTTCGCCTAAAGGAAAAGAAGTGAGTTAGTTAAATCAAATTCAACTTGAAGTTTTATTAAATATAAGTGATGTTATTTTATAAGCTAACTTATTAGGATTAGAGACTCACCATGCCATTAGATAGAAACATCATTTCGTTAGGCAAAACAATGATATATGGGAGCAGCTGGTTCCACAAGAATAATGTTGAGGAGAGAAGAAAAGCAAGAAGAAAAAGTGAAGACATAATGGGAGAAGCAAAGGCAGAAGAAAAGAAGAAAGGAGAGGAGAAAAGAGAGAAGTCAGAGTGACAAAGCTGGAAGGAAGCTTAGATATCTCCATGTTATGTATATAAGGACACCAAGTGTCACAGTATTAAATAAAAGAATTAAAATTTGAATCCAGGTATTCTGACTCTACATCACATTTAGTGTTCTTTCCACTATATCACACTGTAGAGAGAAAGAAATAGAGGAGAAGGAAGGGGAAGAGAAGAACTGAGAAGAAGATAAAATAGAAGGTAATAGAAAAGAAGAGGAAGAAGGGAAGAGGTGGAGAAGGATGGAGAGGAAAGATGTCATGAAAACTGTATCCTTATGATCTTTTGAAGGATGTTTCTGTATCTTTGAGATTATGTATTTATTGCCTTTTAGCGTAACATGACAGTTAGCAGTTAAGTGGAAAGACTACGCTGGAATGTCAAAATTCTGACATCAATCAGAAAGTTTCCTGAATAGCTTGAAATGAGCCTGAAATGGCAACCTTGACTAATAAACTTCATTTAGAGTATCCAACTAGGCCAATCCAAAATTAGGATGGATGGCCTAGGGGGAAAAGAAGTCCATTCCCTTAGATGACATTATTTTTCCTTAGGGCTTGAGAAAATGCTAACGAGGCATGATACTTTTGAGAAGCTTGCCAGCTCTCCAGTTGGTGTTGAAAATAACATTTTTAGATATACTATTGATTACCTGAAATGTACTACTATTAGTTCTGTAAGAACAGCATTGAATCATGCTTCAAAAGAAAGGACATCACATTACTATGAATGGACTAAGTTCCAGGCAACCCATGGAACAAAAATCAAGGAAGCATATTATAATTATAATGTCTGTTTTTATCACAAATATGCAACTAGTTCTGGAATCTCATCATTGCAGATTCTCTTCAGTGAAGCATATCAAAGACCACCTATGCTTGCCCATGGTTCACAAGTTTTATCTATGACTTGCTATGAGTTCTCCATAGAGGATTCATCCAAAGGCTGGAGGCTTCTATTTCTTCTGACAACATGTGGATATGAATGGATCATAGAGGCTATCCACTGATTATCCATTATTCTTGCCACATAACCAGACCATCTGCTTTATTAATCATATATTTTTAAATGACATTCTTTATTCTAATTCTTCTCTGTAACTCCTTTTTATAATATATGTTGCACTCTGTTCACAACCACCATGTGTGTTTCTCTATTGCCTTCTTGGTGAAATTAATTTTTAATATCTTTGATGCATGAATAGAATGTTTTCAGAAAAACTTTATATAAACAATAAAGCAGGCACATAAATCGCTAATAGTGTGGTTTTGATTGCTTTTTTTTTTTTTGTATTAATAAGTTTCAAAAAAATAAATAAACAACAATGAAGAGCTTACAACCTGCCACTATAGTGAAAAAGACAATTGCTAGGGTTAAGAGGAAAAACATTCTTGAGAACTTTCAAGAAAACTAAGTAGAGCTTTAGTTCCTAGAGACTGGTGAGTACTATTTAGTCACAATTTTTCCCCTGATGGTTACTTTGTGAAGTACTACCTCTTGCTAAAAGTACTCCAAGCCTGAATAGGGGTCCACTTGGCCCCATCCTATTCAGCATTAAAAGAAACAGTATACTCTAATTTTCTACATCTTTACCACAGAGGAAAAAAAAAAACTCCAATATGAAAAAATAAATTACAAGGTTTTTTTCTATGCCTTTAAGATTTCCCCCTTCTTCAGCTATCTTATAAATCAATCTTTTCAGACCCAGTCAAAACTGGATAACTTTCAACATGGATCTCCTCTATGTGTACTATATAATCTAGCTGTTTTTTTTTTTTCCATCTTTTATCTCTGAAATGCCATCCATATCTACTCTGTTCACCCATTTGGGATTAATATGTTAAGAAGCCAAATATGGTGGCTTTATTGCTTTTAAGGTTGTTTTTAAAAAGTGCATCATTAAAACCTTTGCAAATTTTTCCAAGATTTCTTCACACTGATATCCTTGAGATGATTTTGTTTAGTTGGATCTGTTGCCAAACTCTATAAAACTGGTTCTGCTTTTCACTGTTTCCTTCTGGTTTATGAGGCAATACCATTCATTCTTCCATCATCCTTCTCCAGAAAATCTTATAAACAAATTGATCACCTAAACCAGCCTTAGACTTCATTACCATCTTTCTCTGATATATAAACTCAAATATTTACTGATTAAGGCATTTTGAGCTATTTTTTGGTCTCTTCATTATGGCAAGTGATTTATTTCAGTAAAAATATTTTATGATATTGTAGACTGTATGTTCTTTTTTCCACCCACATTCTATTTTTCACCATCAGTAACTTGTTTAAAATAGGTCAGGATGGAATAATGTTAATAAAATGTTATATCTTTTTTCTCATTTTTATTCTTTCTTTAATTTTGATCTTTGTTCTAATAAGGCAATGGCTTGACTATAAACAGACAGCTGATTCAGTAATGACTATCACATAAGCAAGTCATTTCCTGTCTGTTAAAATATAATCAATTTCATTTTTGTGATGTTTTTCAGTGCTTGTTATATCCCATGCCCACCTAGTCTTTCCTCATAGAAAGTATTCATGATATGCAAGTGTGAGACTTAGTCTTTTTAGTTTCTCATTCCTTCTCCTGATCCAGATTTTCTAAGATTTCTTGCCATTTTTACTTATTTTCTTTGTTCTTTAAAATCACTGAGTTGATATAACTTAGAGAATCTTATTAATTTCTTCATTCACCTTCTCTACTTCTCCATCCTCTGTAGTAGAAGATGGCTTATGAATCTACTATTATTTTCATGGTGATTCTTTTGGAAACATTTCAGAGTGCTGCAAAATGAGCTAATCAAACATCCCACGAAATAACAATTCCCATTTCCTTTAGGTGAATGATTAAAATGCTATTCTGACAATTTTGCTTGATCCCCAGGAGAACCTGTGGACTATCTTTCCGTATAGCTGCAACTTCCTTCTTTCTTTTGGTTTTGTTTATAACAAGACAGCAAAGATTGATACTTATTAATTTCTTCTACTAAAATGTCCACTCATGGGCCCCTGGACAAAGATCTACTATCTAGAGGACAAACAGCTAAATTTAGAGATGGTCTAAAAATGATGATTTTCAGCATCCTGTGCTCCTTTCTCTGCTGCCTTGCTGCCATGAACATAGAAGTGGGAGGTAAATATACAGAGCTAAGACCAATTTGTATTTTTCCTTCTTTTGTGAAATGCCATGGCCAAAGAATTTATTACCACATAATCAGCCTACTGGCCTCTGCATTTAATTAAGCTGATCTTTAGAAAAGCAGAATCAATTTGTTTACAGGGTCATATTTAAAAGCCTTTCTGGCATGGTAAATCAGCTAGAGCTTGTGGTCTGCTAGCAGAGCCTTTCATACCCCCATATATTACCTCCAAACCAAAATAAGCCATCAGAATCACACTTTTTGAAAAAAAAATCTGCACATTTAATTAAAAAAAAAACTTGAATACAGAGATAGTGTAAAATGGTGACCAGAACCTAAAAGACATGGCCCGAGCCTTCTCTCACACATATCCAACAAGTTATTTAGTTTCTTAGTGCCACAAGGCAACTCTCAAAATCTAGAAGTCACATTATAAAGTAATGGTTGAGAGAGTGTACATACTAGGAGTACCCTCCACTGATGAAACCATCTTTTAAAAACAGTTTTGTCGAGGTTACTTGATGGCATTCCCAAGAGAAGAGTGCATCAGCTATACTGTATGGCCTTTGTGAAATCTATTTTGGTTGCTAAGAGCCCTTTTAAAATTTTTGGCTCTGTTCTGAATAGCTGATTTGCCCTGTACATGACCTCTAGATGAGAATTATTACTGTACTTACTAATTTTACCTCTTCTAAGCTTCAAGGTGTAAACTTCTAACTAGTTATTAGATATCTGGCATTGGTGAATAAGTCTGCTTTATTCCATCACTTCACAGCTTCCTAGACTGTCAATCAACTCCTTTAAGGGAGGATTATTAAGATTATTTCTTGGCTGAAATAATTCTTTTTAGTTTAGCTTTATGACAAACTTTATGCTTCTCTCTCCCTGAATTTCCACCCATCCCTTCAACCCTCCCACCCCCATGCAACCACTACTATGTATTTTCTGAATTATTTTGATTACATTTTTCTAGGTTATGTTTGATTTTCATTGTTGTTTTTGTTCTTTTAATTTTTTATTTTAGTTCCTCCAAAACTTTGAATTATGGAATGCAATCATCTCAGAAGAGCTTAAATTATAAACAATCTGAAGGGTGATGGAAAGGTTTTGGTGGGTAAGAAGCAGGTTTGTAGCATGTTACCCATAATGACTTGCGTGCAAGAAGTAAAGGAAAAGATATGAATGATGAGAAAAGGAGGTGGGCTAGTCATATAGCAAGAAGGATGGATGACCTGAATGACACATTGGTACCCTTAGGGTATTATTACTCACAGTTAAATAGCGCTTTAAGGTTTTCTCACAACAACCCTGTGTGGTAGGGAAAATAAAAACAGAAGAAAAGGCAGGCTTCTAGTAATTGGATAGCTCTTCTACTGATGATTTATGGGAAAATGTGGATGAAAAGTATACACGATGAAAAGGGACAAAAGTATTGTAATCTATATATTTCAGGTACAGATGAATCATGGGTGACAATTTTTTTTACAACAGGATAATATTTTTCATTTAATCTCCCTCTCTCTTTTTTCTTGACAGTGCCCCACCTTTCTGTTATTCAGCAACATTTAGGCTTCAGATCTATAGATAATTACCTACAAAAGCTCTCAGATACTTTTCCTGGGCTCTAAAGAGTAGCTCCAAGCTCATCATTCTAGGAATATTATCTCCCAATCTCCCTAAATCTATTGCCACCACTGAAAGCCATATTTTATACTAGTATTATGTAGTTTGTTATTTTAAATATTTAAGATACAACCACTCTATGTGTTAACTTAAAAGAAAAAAAATTATTGCTAGGAATGTTAAAGTTCAGTACTTTTCTTTAGATTAGCTTGAATTTTGAAAAGAAATGCATGTTCACTTATGGATAGCAAGGTGAAAGAAATGACTTACCAGTTGGGAGTAATTGGAGGAGATCGAGAAGGAAGACTTTTGGTTTCTAAATGGTCTACTGATAAAGATCTCCTCTTGGTTGGATTCCATACCATCCCACCTATCACCTTCTTGCAGTATTGGTTATTTAAAGACCTAAAAAACAGGTGCATTTATAATTTTTATGAAGACACAGCATGTAAATTAGTGGTATCTATGAAAGAACATGTGCTGTCAATGGAAGGTTACCTTTTCACCATTTAAGAAGGGCAGAATTTGTCTCAAAAACTACAGCTCTGACTTTTCCATACTCTATTTCTTCAGCAATTCCACACATGTGATTCAGATTTTTTAAAATCAGCCTTTATTATTATATAAAAGAATTTGAGATTACGATCAAATGGTTACAAATCATAAGTTCAATCTTACATAGCCTGGTTCAAATGCAGCTTTAGCCTCAAGGGAAAGGTAGGTATTCAATAGTATTTTCAAGAATTCCTTATTTTAATTTGCTCTTTATGTAGATCCTAATAAAATTATAGCAGGACAGCTAGGTGGCACAGTGGATACAGCACCAGCCTTGAAGTCAGGAGGATCTGAGTTCAAATCTGACCTCAGACACTTAACACTTCTTAGCTATGTGACCCTGGGCCAGTCACTTAACCCCAATTGCCTTAGCAAAGAATAAATAAATAAAGATAAATAAAATTATAGTTCTTCATACCAGTCAAGTCTAAGTTTATACTTTATATCAAGTCAAATTGCTATTGATAATTCCATTAAGTTATTGGGGAAAATAAAACAATTAAAAAAAAAAAACCTAAACTCTATAACAAACCTTAAAAAAATCCAACACTGTTTTTTTCTCTGTAAAATCCTAGTTTATCTTTTTGGCGTTTCTGATTCTATTGTTTTTTCTTTCTTCCCAATTCCCCATCTAGCTATCTTCTCAACAATTGATCGCAACTCCACTAGATTTCATATTTTAGTCCTTGCTCAAGATACTGTTCAAATAATTCCTTGTACTATATTAGCATCTCCTGTTCCTTCTCCATGGGTCTCCTAGGCCCCTATTAGCAATTCTCAGAGATTTAACAGGCTCTGGCTCTACCACTTTAAATCAGTGTGTACTCAATTCTCTCTATTTTGTTCTTTCTCTTCATATCTAAAAGAGATTTCTAAAAACTTCCTGCCCCTTCTTCACTTTCCCAAGGGTTTCATTAGTTCACTTTATACTGTTTCTCCCTCCCAAACCAGATCTCTGCTTGGTCTAATCATGGGCTGCAAAGGACCAGGCACTAGAATCACAATGTACCCTATAAAGAGCATTCAAACTGAGGTGAGAGGGTGTGGGTGTGGGTCTATAAGTGTGCCCATGAATGACTGTGATGGAAAGCAGAGATATCTAACTCCCTAAGGTCAGAACCAGATTAAAATATAACTGGGAAATATTTAACAAATAAATAAAAATACAATAAATTATAGAAAAATATTTATAGCAAACACAGATAACATGTTAAAAGTAAGTCAATGTATGTTCTATAGGGATCCTTATGTATTGTATAATGTCCCCTGTTGCTGTTTGACATTACTGTAAAGACAAAATATAACCATGTTTTTCTAGGATCACTGAGCCCATCATTTCTCATAGCATAGTAACATTCTTTCACAATCATATATCACAACTTGTTCAGTCATTTCCCAATTAAAGTGCATCCCTGAGTTTTCTAGTTCTTTGCCACCATAAAGAGAGCTACTATAAATATTTTAAAATATATATATTCTTCTCCTTTTTCCTTAATGATCTGTGGAAATAGACCTAATAGTGGTATTTCTAAGTAAAAGGATACAGCTAGTTCAATAACTCTTTGGGCATAATTACAGATAACTTTCCAAAACAGGTGGATCAGTTTACAATTCCAGGGTGATAATGAATGGGAGAAAAAAAAGGGGGGAATTTATATGATAATTTTGTTGTGTATTTGAAAGGAATAGCAAGTTGTACATAGTAGAACTGCACTTTTACGTACAATAATCTTTTTTTTCCCCTAAGGCAATTGGGGTTAAGTGACTGGCCCAGGATCACACAGCTAGGAAGTGTTAAGTATCTGAGACCAGATTTGAACTGGTGTCCTCCTGACTTCAGGGCTGGTGCGCTATCCACTGTGCCACCTAGCTGCACCCATCTTTCTTTTTTATTGTATTGTTAACAGAAATGCTTGTTTTATCCCATAAATTAAAAAAGAAATTAGAAAAGAAATCAATATATCATGCTTTTTTTTTCTTTTCAAAAATAGTGTCTTTTAAAGGAGGGAAGGTATGTGAGTATTAATCTGAGGAAGTAGATCTATATATATTAAATGACCAAAAGGTAAATATAAAAGGCATTGAAGCAGCACTAAAATTTTTTTTAAAAGGTTAATGCCTTACAAACTTGTAAAGGCACTTAATCTTTGCTTTACAATCTTTGCTGAAGTGAATTGAATTAGAATGACTCATTCACTAAGGTTCACCACAGTTTGGACATTAAAGCCAGGTAAACACAAGGGCTGAGGGACACTAAAGAGAGGCAAGGTCTAGAGTTGGCTCCAGGGCCTATCAATAAACAACATGATGTCAAGATTGATAAAGGGCACTCCCATATATTGCCTTCACTTGTTCTGTGGATGCATGTATATATATAACTTTGCATCTGGACTTCCGCCCCACTCTTATATCTGCTGTTCTATCTAGTTTCAGTTCCCTAGAAAAAGATGGCCCTCCCAGGTTAAGCTAATCATCTCTAATCTCAATAGCAATCAAGCCTGATTGACACCTCCTCTCTTCATCTCTTCTCCAATTGGAGGATGAATGATGAAGTCCCAAACCAGCGGTTCTCAAACTTTTGTTCTCAGTATCTTTATGTTGTTAAAAAAACTATCGAGGATCTGTTCAAAGAGTTTTTGTTCACATGGGTTATATTTATGGCTATTTACTATATTAGAAATAAAAATAATTTTGAATTTATAGAAAGGGTTTCAGAGACCCCAACAATTTTTTGGACTACACTTTGAGGACCACTGTTCCAAACTCTTCTTAATGCCTTTCTTTATAGAGGATTGAAACTGGACTTTGGGGTTTACTCCACTCTACAATTGCTTTCCTACTTAGTTTCAACTGCACAGACCAAGATGACCCTGTGACAGAAACTCCTGGTTTCTGGTCTTCTTTCATCATCCTGCCCCTTTCTTGCCTCCTTTTATATACTGTCTTTCCCCAAATAGATTATAAGCTCCTTAAGGGTAGGTCTGTCTTTCTTTTTATTAATTGTATCCCCAGTTGCTTAGCACTGTGCCTGGAGCATAACAGGCACTTAAATGTTTACTAGATTGGTTTAGATTACAACAACCTTCAAACTACAAAAGTTTTTGTTATCTCTGCTCTCATTACTCTCAATAATAACCCAAACTACAATATGGTGGCAGATATTCTGGGTTTAATTCACCCTAGCTCCGTTCTAAGATCCTCATTACAGCATTCCGGTAAATATTTGCGACAGTAATGACAATAAATATACTTTCACATTTATGTGACAGTTTACAATTTACAAGCATTTTTTCTCACTGATTCTGTGAAGCAGATGGTCTGTTAACACCCCCATTTTACAAATGAAGAAACTGAACCTCAGGATTGCTTTAAGCCCTTAGTATAAATCTGGGCAGGTAGGTGGTGCCATAGTGTACAGAGTGATGGATCTAATGTCAGGCTGATTCATCTTTCCAAGTTCAAATCTGGCCTCAGACCCTGGACAAGTCCCTTAATCTTGTTTGCCTCAGTTTCCTGTAAAATGAGCTAAAGAAGGAAATGGCAAATTACTCCATATTTTTGCCAAGAAAATCCCAAATGGGCTCATGAAGAGTTGGACCTGACTGAATGACTCAACTATGAGCTATTCTTGTCAATTCCCTTGAAGTCACTGTCGATTAGCAAAAGTGCCTGTCATATAGGAGGCTCTTAAATGTTTGATGAATGGGGAGGAGGATGGCTCTTTTTTATGTACATCCCTGGTTTGTCCTTTTGGGGGTTTCTGATTAAAATAATGGTTTTGTGGGGAAATTGACAGTCTCTAGCATTTTTTCTTATACATTTTAAGTATTTATATATTTAAAAAAAAATCTTAGCCTCTTCACCTCTTCATTCACAAATTTTAGGGAATATAAAATCATCTTGATATCTTTTTGTCTGGGGTGGTTATCATTCAAGATGTATTTATATCTACTTAACTTGTGCAGTTAATAAAGAACAGCCTGGTGCAATGCACAGAGGACTGTATGTCCTGGAGCTGGACTATATACCCTTTGGGCATAGTTCCAAATTGTTCTCCAGAATTGATGGATCAATTCACAACTCTACCAACAATGCATTAGTGTCCCAATTTCCCCACATTTCCAACATTTATCATTTTCTTTTCTTGTTATCTTAGCAAATCTGAACTGGTACCACAGAATTGTTTTAATGTGCATTTCTTAATAATGACTTAGAGCATTTTTTCATGAGTGTAGATGGCTTTAATTTCTTCATATGAAAACTGTCTGTTCATATCCTTTAATGATTTATCAATTTTGGAATGATTTGTATTCTTACAAATTTGATTGAATTCTCTATATTATTTTAGAAATATTTAGAAATAATTTTATCAGAAACACTGGCTATAAAAACTTTCCCCCAGCTTTCTATTTCCCTTCTAATCTTAGCCACATTAGTTTTGTTTGTGCAAAATCTTTTTTATTTTAATGTAATCAAAATTATTCATTTTGCATTTCATAATGTTCTCTAGTTCTCTTTGGTCATAAATTCTTCCCTTCTGCAAAGATCTGATAGGCAAATTATTTTTGCTTTCCTAATTTGCTTATAGTATCACCCTTTATGACTAAATCATACATCCATTTTGACCTTATTTTGATATAGGGTGTGAGATGTAGGTCTTTGCTAAATTTCTCACATACTATTTTCCAGTTTTCCCAGAAATTTTTGTGAAATACTGAGTTCTTATCCCAGCTGGAGTCTGGGGAATCATCAAACATTAGATTGTGGTAGTCATTGATTATTATGTCTTGTATACCTAACCTATTCCACTGATTCACCAATCTATTTCTAAGCCAGTACCAAATGGTTTTGAAGACTGATGCTTCATATTAGAATTTTAGTTCTGGTCCTACTAAGCTACTATCCTTTGCAATTTTTTTTCATTAATTCCTTTGATATTCTTGACTTTTTCTTTTTGCCGATGCATTTTGTTATTATTTTTTTAACTCTATAAAATAATGTTTTAGCAGTCTGATTGGTATGGCACTGAATAAGTAGGCTAATTTAAGAAGAATTGTCATTTTTTTATTAATGCTTGGATGATTTATGAGCACTTGATATTTTTTCAATTATTTAGATTTGACTTTATTTGTGTGAAAAATATTTTGTAATTATTCTATATAGTTCCTGGGTTTGTCTTGGCAGGTTGACACCTAAATATTTTATTTTGTCTACAGTTATTTTAAAATGGAATTTTCTCTATCTCTTACTGTTGTGCTTTTTGGCAATATACATAAATGCTGATGATTTATGTGGGTTTATTTTATAACTCACAACTTTGCTAAAAGTGTTAATTGTTTCAGGTAGTTGTTTTTTTTTTTTTTTTTTTTTTGGTTGATCCTCTAGGATTCTCTAATGATATCATCATATCATCTAAAAGAATGAAAATTTTATCGCCTCATTGACAACTCTTTTTTAGTACATTTCCAGTACAATATTGAATAACAGTAGTCATTTTATTGGGAATACATCTAGCATCTTCCCATTATGTATAATTCTTGTGGATGGTTTTAGAAAGATGCTGCTTAGGATTCTGTTTTTTAATCCATCTGCTAGTCACTTCCATTTTATGGAAGAGTTCATCCCATTCATATATAGTTATGATTACCAGTTGTGTATTTCCCTCCATTCTATTTTCTCCTTTTAGATATACTTTTTTTCTCTTTCCACCTCTTCACTAGTTCCTCTTCACTAGTGTTTTGCTTCTGACCAGCCATTCCCTCCATCTGTCCTCCTTTCAATCACTCTTCATCCTTTCTCTTATCTCTTTCTCCTAGTGTTTCTGCCCTCCCTTCTATGTAGTCCTTTTCTTTTCTTTCTCTTTTTTCCTCCAACTCCTCTATAGGGGAAGATAAATTTCTATACCCAACTAAGAGAGTCTGTTATTCCCTCTATAAGCCAAAACCAATGAGATTAAGCTTCAGACAATGTTCACCCCTCTCTCTTTTTTCCCTCTCCTATAATAGATCTTTTGTTCTTCTTCATGTGATTGAATTTATCCCATTCCTCCCCTCAATCTTTATCCCATCCCTTAATGTTTGTTTCTTTAATATCATCACATCTGAATCAATTTATGCCCACATCCTCTATTTATGTATGCCCCCTTTAATTGCCTTAATAAAAGATACAGTTCTCAAGAGTTACAAGTATCACTGGGCTTATATCCCAAAGAGATACTAAAGAAGGGAAAGGGACCTGTATGTGCCAAAATGTTTGTGGCAGCCCTGTTTGTAGTGGCTAGAAACTGGAAAATGAATGGATGCCCATCAATTGGAGAATGGCTGGTTAAATTGTGGTATATGAATGTTATGGAATATTATTGTTCTGTAAGAAATGACCAGCAGGATGAATACAGAGAGGACTGGTGAGACTTACATGAACTGATGCTAAGTGAAATGAGCAGAACCAGGAGATCATTATATATCTCAACAACGATACTGTATGAGGACGTGTTCTGATGGAAACGGATTTCTTTGACAAAGAGACCTAATTCAGTTCCAATTGATCAATGGTGGACAGAAGCAGCTACACCCAAAGAAAGAACATTGGGAAATGAATGTTTGCATTTTTGTTTTTCTTCCCGGGTTATTTCTACCTTCCGAATCCAATTCTCCATATGCAACAAGAGAACTGTTCAGTTCTGCACATATATATTGTATCTAGAATATACTGTGACTTATTTAACATATATAGGACTGCTTGCCATTTTGGGGGAGAGGGTAGAGAGAGGGAGGGGAAAAATCGGAACAGAAGTGAATGTGAGGGATAATGTTGTAAAAAATTACCCTAGTATGGATTCTGTCAATAAAAAGTTATTTAAAAAAAAAAAAAAGGAGTTACAAGTATCATCTTCCCATATAGGGATGTACACAGGTTGTTTTCCCCTTTCCTGTTTACCTTTCTATGTTTCTTTTGAGTCCTTTATTTATAGATCAAGTTTCCTGTTTAATGCTGGTCTTTTCAATATAAATGATTGAAAGTTCTTTACTTCATTGTAGATCCATCTCCTCCCCTAAAAGATGATGCTCAATCTTGCTGGGTAGTTGATTCTTGGTTGTAACCCCAGGTCCTTTGTTTATAGTATTCCAAGTCCTCTGATCTTTTATTGTAGAAGCTGCCAAATCCTGGGTAATCCTGACTGTGGCTCCTTGATACTTGAATTATTTTTTCTGGCAGCCTGCAGTATTTTTTTTTCTTGACATTATAATTCTGGAGTTTTGTAACAATGTTTCTTGAGGTTTTCCTTGTAGAATCTCTTTCTGGAGGTGACGGATGGATTGTTTCAATGACTATTTTGCCCTATAGTTCTAATATATCAGGGCAGTTTTCCTTGATGATCTGTTGAAGAACGCTATCTAGACTTTTTTTTTTTTTTTTTTGGTCCTTCAGGTAGAACAATAATTTTTAAGTTGTCTCTTTTGTATCTGTTTTTTCAACAAAGTATTTTACATTTTCTTCCATTTTTCCATTCTTTTTAGTTTATATGACTTATTCTTGATGTTTCTTAGAATCATTTAGCTTCCATTTGCCTGGTTTTAGTTTTTAATGTATGATTTTTTTCAGTTAGTGTTCATATCTTCTTTTCCATTTAATTAATTCTATTTTAAAATATATCGTTTTCTTCAGTCAATTTTTTTTTTTTTGCATTTGTCCAATTGTATTTTTTTAAGGAATTGATTTCGTTAGTAAATTTTTTTGTGTTTGACCAACTGCATTTTTCAAAGAATTGTTTTCCTTTTCCAAGCTGATGACTCTCTCTTGCATACTTCTCATTTCTTTTCCTAATTTGTGTTCTACCTCCTCTCTTATTTGGTTTTTAAAATCCTTTGTAAACTCTTCCAAGAAGCCTCTCTCAACTTGAGTACAATTCATATCTCCTTTTGAAGTTTTGCATATGGGCATTTTGTCCTCATCTGAGTTGATGTTTTAGTCTTCCCTGTCACAGTAGTAGCTTTCTATAGTTAAGGTTCTTTTCTATTTCTTGCTCATTTCCTTTCTTTCTTTTTCCTATTTCATGACTTTTAAATTCAAGTTCTGCTTCTGGGAAACAGAGAGAGCTGTCCTAAGCTTCTTATGCAGCTTTCAGTCTTGACCTTGAACATAGGAGTCCAGGTATTTGGTATCTTGTTCACAACATGGGGTAATCTGAATTCGTCCCTCCTGCTGTTGCCCAGGTTTCCCAGACTAGCAATTTGCATTCTGCACTGGGACTGAATGCTGCTCCACTTATCTATTCTGCTACTGTTTTACTGAGCCAGGACCAAAGATCTTGGTTGCTAATCTATGATTAAAACCCTCCCCACTGGCTTTTCCAGACACAATTTGAGTTGAACTGCTCACCCTTTTCACCCCAGTGACACTGACCTTTCTTGAAGTCCTTCTAACCTATCTTGAGGTGGAAATTTATTTTTGTATCTTCATTGGCTCTGTTGTTCCAGATTCTGCTCAGAAGCTTGATTTCATGTGGCTTTGAAGGGAAACTGAGAGACTTCAAAGAGCTTCCTGGCTTCATTCTGCCAACTTGGCAATGACCTCATAATTTTCCACACTTGGAATTTTCATGGCAAAGATACTAGAATGGTTTATTATTCCCTTTTCCATATATATATATATATATATATATATATATATATATATATATATTTTTTTTTAAAACAGATAAGGAACTAAGGAAAACAGAGTTAAGTGACCTGCCCAGGTCTACTGTCTGAAGCCAGATTTGAAGTCATGAAAGGTTTATTAAAAAGGTGTGTTAACTAATATTTATATCTCAAATAATACAATAGAAAATATCAGTTTTATGGGTGGCCTCAAGCAACAAGAACAATGCATGACAATATTGATGAAAGTGATCCTTTTTTTCTGATGATTGTCAAAGTCATCTTCTAGCAGAGTGCCTTGTTTCAAACATTAAGAATTAGTATGGTACAGGATACAAAATAAATCCACAAAAGTCATCAGCATTCTTATATATTACTAACAAAGAATTAGTATAGTAGTATGTAGGAGTTTCAGCAAAGGCATCTCCAGCCAAATGATGTAGCTCAACTGATCAGTCAATAAATATTTGTCAGTCGCTTACCATATGCCAGAGACTATGGGTTCAAGTCACGGAAACAATTTGAGCCTCTGTTCCTTCATCTGTAAGATGACATTAATAACAAACCACCTACTTGACAAAGTATAAAGATACTGCTTTGTAAATTTAAAAATGTTATTTAATGATAATAGCTAATATTTGTATAAGCACTTTTACAAATTTTTATCCTCACAACATTCTTGGGAGATTGGCTATTATTATTATTATAACCCCAGTTTATAGATGAGAATACTGAAGACAGAGGTTAAATGACTTGCTCAAAATTGCTGAGCTAGTAAATATCTGAGGCCACATTTGAATTCAGGATTTCTTCATTCCAAGCCCAGCATTCTATTCACAGTACTACCTAGCTAACTCTGAATAGCTATGAAATGCACATAGGTTATCTCATTCAATTCTTATAATTACCCTGTGAGGTAAGAGCTTTTATAAATGTGAGTTACTACAGAGAAAGTGAACAAAAGCAGAGGAACTATTCTTATATATTGCTAATGCTACAGCTCCCATAAAATAAAATCTTTGGGCATTAGAAAATTTAATTATCTTGGTACTTTTCAACATGCCACTCATTTCCCCATGTAAGTAAAAGAGTGGTTAAGACAATTTTGATTTTACCATCATTTAAAAATTTTCCATTAATGATTATTTCCAAATGAGAGATGAATGTTAGGATAGAGAAGTTATTACATTACTAGGAAATTATAGTACTCTCTCAGAGGAATAAAGTTAGCATCTGCTGATGATATTTATCACCATTTCTAGGTGTACCCACCTCACTGACTTTATTGATAATTATGATGTTTTATTCAGAATACATAATGAAAGAAATTTAATTAGAAAAATAATCATCTCCATCTTATCTCTACTGGGTCTGTATCCCAAAGAGGTCATAAAAAAGAGGAAAAAAAACCCACATGTACAAAAATGCTTGTAGTAGCCCTTTTTGTAATGGCAAGGAATTAGAAATTGAGTGGCTGCCCATCAGCTGGAGAATGGCTGAATAAGTTACGGTATATGAATGTTATGGAATATTATTGTTCTATAAGAAATGATGAACAGGCTGATTTCAGAACAGCTTGGAAAGACTTACAGGAACTGATGTTAAGTGAAGTGAGTATAACCAAGAGAACTTTGTATACAATAATAACAGGATTATGTGATGTTTCACTGGGATGGACTTGGCTCTTTTCAAAGCGATGATTCAAGGCAATTCCAATAGACTTATGATGGTTCACATTCATTCACATCCAGAGAGAGAGAGGACTATGGTGATTGAATGTGGATCACAACATAGTATTTTCACCTTTTTGTTGTTGTTGTCCATTTTTTTTGTTTTTTTTTCCTTTCTCACTTTTCCCCCTTTTGATCTGATTTTTCTTGCATAGCATGATAAATGTGAAAATATGTTTATAAGAACTGCACACATTTAACCTATATTAGATTATTTGCTGTCTAGTGGAGGAGATGAGAGGAAGAAAAATTTGGAATGCAAGGTTTTGCAAGGATGAATGTTGAAAACTATCTTTGAATATATTTTGAAAAATAAAAAGCTATTATTACATTAAAAAAATAAAAGTGATCATTAACACAATCATTAAACAGGAATTTCAATCTCATGTCAACATCACAGATAATTTTAAAAATATTCTTTGGTTATAGAATATTGTTAAGAAAAGCTATAAGAAATTAGGACTTGATGTTGTATATGCAGAAGTTTCTTCTGAAAATGATTTTGTAAGCATTAAAGTGAGGCACACCTCCCTGCTTCCTGCAAATATCCTAGCATAAACTCTTGGATGGTACAAGTGACTCTATATCTTTACAATTTTAGCTAAAGATAAATAAATAAATAGACGTGAACATATTGAGGCTGACACAAAAGGTAGTAATCACTCTGGAAGGAGAGCTAGGACTGACAATCAGGATGTCTAAGTTATATTAGTGTTACTTCTGCCACTGACTGATTAGGTGACCTTGGACAAATGCTTAGCTGAAATTGCTCTATGATTAAAGAGGTCGATATGAAACATTGAGTTAGTGATGCAGAAATAATGCTGAGAAGTCAAATGGCACAAAACAAATATACACAAGATTTTCTAGAGGAAAAGGAAATCACTTGAGAAAAGAATACATTGGTCCTTTGATTCACTAAGCAATTTCACTGAGACAACATAGTATTGGGTCTAAAGGTCGCTCAACTGCATATCTTTTATATCAATTTTTTTTCAAAACATGGCAAATGATGGAAAAAGCATGTTGCCATCAGGGACCTCCCTCCACTTCCCCCTGAAAAAAAACCCAACAACAACCCAATACAATTTCCAGATTATCTCCCAGACTCTAGCATGCACTTAGCCCAGTTTCCTACAATATTTACTATCTGTAACTATGGTTACAGACACAGCTAACCAGTAACTGATGCTTAAAAAGGCGACCCTCAATTACTTCCAGAGAAAAGGGAACTCAGAAATCAGAGGGGAAGTAATTGAAGCCACAAGTTACTCAGCAAAATCTATGCCCACTATGCAATCACAGGCAATGAAGTCAATATGGAAACAAATAGTAGGTATGAATAGGGACACAGCAGTGAACACTCAGACAATATCTTCCAGGCCATTCCTCTACTTTTTGAGCTTTCTAAATCAATCCACAAATGGCATATCAGGGCCAGAAGAGCTCTGCTAATCCATCTACCTGCTTGTCTTGTGAACTGAATCATTCTACAGTATGATTGCTTTGTTAAGGTTGCAGAGTGTCATAGTGTCATAGAATCTAGGATATTTTACCCTTCATAATGACCTTGAGATTCTGTTTGTGTCTGCGTCTGTGTCCCCAGGGACTATATTTCACAAGGTCAGAGACTTGACTCTTCTTGTGATTTCCTGGGAGAGGAGATATTGCTGTATGAGAGGCTCTGCTGATCTATGTTCATTTATGGTTTATAAAAGGAAAAAGGGAACCAGTCTGGAGAGGACGCCTGGATAGATCTCAGCTGCCCAAGTGATTACCACTGCCCTACTTGAAATCTATTTCCAAACTGACAACTCTCCAAATTGCCTGGAACTGAATGGTAGAGTTTGTTTTTGGTAAGTAAAGTGAGATCCGTCTATCTGAACATGAGCCAGGTCTTGCAAATGACAAGGAAAGTAAGTTAGTAGCAGAAAAAAACAATGGTGACACTGAGTTAGGAAACCTATATTTTGTGGCACAGTGAAATGAGCCTGGCTTTGGCATTTAAGGACCTGAATTCAAATCTTGCCTTTATCACTTATTCCCTGTGCAACACCAGGCAAATTTCTTACCCTATTTTTATTTTTTAAATTTTTATTAATTAATTATATATTTATTCATAAAATTTACAATGTTATATTTATTTATTTATAGTTGTATATGTAATTTATACATATTTTTATTTATGTATGTAATTTATTTATATATGTAATATATAAATAAAATATATTTATTTATATAATAAATAAATAATTTATTATTTTTTGAAGCCCAGTTTCCTCAACAGTAAAATGGAATGGGAATGGACCAAATGGTCTCAAAGGACAAAATCCATGATCCCATGACTATATTTACCTCCATTATATTTCATCTTATTAAATTTATTTTATTAGTCTAATCCACTATAATTTTTTCAATACAATAGCGATTCCTTTTACTATCATCAGATCCCAACTATCCAAGTTTCCTCAACATCAATCCTACATTATGCACTCACAACATTCAAATAGAGAGCATGCCAAAATTCAAATAAGCATTTTCAGACTGCAAAGCACCTTTATATACATAGCATTCCACTGAGCCCCAATGGCCACCTTGTGAGAGTATAACTGTTCCCATTCTCTATATCTATGTCACATAAAATGACCAAATTCCTCACACATCAAGAGAAGAATTCTTTTATAAGAAGGAAACATTTTCTATTTCACTAAATCCTTCACACCACTTGTCGGAGGACCAAAAAAGGAGGACTACTATTGGTAAAGTCCTTGGATGGAGAGAGATGGCTCATCTTTCCTGGCCAGATGAAAATCTTGGCAAATTGTAAAGTGGGCACACTAGGGAAGTGGATATGTTAGCAACAAAAGGCTGGGAGATTTCTAAAATCAGATTTTTGGAGATCTCATGGCTAGAGAGCCCAAGCTACAGATTGCTTTGCAACAAAGATTTTCATTTATCTAGTGAGAGAAATTACGTATTTCAAACACAGACCACTTTTTAGAAATTTTTAAAAAACCAATAAAGTGTACTCACTTTTTGGGATTTTTAGAACCTAATGTCCAGTACTGGGCTAGAATACTTCTTTCTCGAGGTATTGTTTTCTTTGCTTGAAAAAATGTATGGTGATCTACACAGGATTTCCATAAGTTTTTGCAAGACCTATAATTTAACATATTGAAGGCAATGATGTGTTCTCGGGCTTCATCCTGAGGGGGAAAACAATCTTGATTTAGTCTGTGCAGAAAAAAAAAATAATGATATCAGTAAAACATTTTAATTACTATTGTAATTACTTCCAGATAGGTAAGTAGTGATAACATTATACACTATACCAACAAGTAAAACAGACATTTCTAATTAGGAAAAGCCAAAATAAGAATAGTACCATTTTCACACTTTTAAGTTGTTTTGTTTAAATTACATGAAGAATGAATCTTCCATGACAACTGAAGATGAAATAGCAAAGCCACATTTACCTACATTCCTCTCTAGGCCATACTCCTAAATCCTTTCCTTATGACTTTATTATGCCAAAGAAACTTCTTCAACCTGGAAACTTACTCTATCCTGGACTATTTACAAGGGAAGTACCTTTAGTCCTTAAAGACTTTCTTTCTGATTGGCTGGTTAATCTCAGAATGTCCATTGTAAATAAGTGGTCCAGACCAACTAGGGCTTCACTGCTCTCCAGGTTCCACAGGACTTTCTCTACCCTGCCCCTAGCTCAGCTATCTTCATCCCCTCACCCCCATGCAGCTCCCTTTTATATTCTCTCCAACAATGTAAACTCCATTATATTACATTACATTAAGTTGAGTGGAAACTAAACTATCTTCTACACAGGCAATCCAACTACAGATTCCCTAATGATTAGATAATTGTGGTGAGGGTGAGGGGAAGTTTCGCTTAAGACTGATAGTCCCTGAAGCCAATGGATTCTCTCAGAGAGAGAGAGAAAGAATAATAAATAATCTATGTATTGTGAGAGTTCCAAATATACTATGTTTGTATGTTTGTGTATGATGAAGGAAACAAATGGTGTGGAATAAATGAAACATATATTTATACATGGAGAAATCTCTTTATGTGTTTTCTATGCATATGAATGTTAAACTTATTTTTAAGCAAAAAAGAATAATATTATTTTTCTTTCATTTTGCTCTTGTCAGAACTTGTTCTGTGGCTTACTTATTGAAGAAGGGAGATCTGAGAAGTGTTACTAGAATAAAAAATAATGATGTAATGGAGAAGAGAGATGCTAATCAGGAGAAAAAGAATGGTAATCACATGACAATAGGAAGGATGGAGAAAGTTGGGTAAGAGGATGGGACTGATAGTATTAATGTACACCAGTGTTTATTAAGCATCTACTGTGTACCAAGCACTTTGCCAAACACTGAGGATATGAAAAACAAGTCTGCTCTCAAGGGCATAGTGTTTTCTAATAGAGGAGACAATATGAGAACAACCATGTGCAAATGAGATTTGCTATTGTTAATTGTTATCGATTGTGTCCAATTCTTTGTGACCCCTTTTGAGGTTTTCTTGGCAAAGATATTGGAATCATTTACTATTTCCTTCTCCAGCTCATTTTATAAATGAGGAAACTGAGACAGAATTTACCCAATACAGAAATCATTCATTCTCTCTCTCTCTTTCTCTCTCTCTCTCTCTCTCTCTCTCTCTCTCTCAAGTCTTAAGCAAAGCTTCCCTCCCCATTCACAATAATTTAGAGAATATTAACTTGGGTTCATATGAATAATAAGCATCTGAAGTCACATTTAAACTCAGGTCTTCCTAACTCTAGGTCCAGCACTCTATTCACTGTACCACAAAGCTGCCCCACAGCTAAACTGAGGATAATTTCAGACAGAAGACACCATTAAATAGGTTTGGGGAAGGTTTTATGCAGAAGGTGATATTTAAATTGAAACATGAAGGAAGCCCAGGAAGCTAAGAAGCAGAGATGAGGAAGAAGAGAGTGAGAAAGGAAGAGAGCTCCATTAACTCATGAATACTCATAGGATGACAGAAGGGTAAAGTTATAAGGAAGCTCAGAGATCCTTCAGATCAGCCCTTTCGTCTTAAAGTCCAAAGAGGTACACAAAGAAGCAATTTCTTTAGAGATCTTTGGTTTGAGGAATAACAACCTCGTCTAGGTGGCCTTTAATGTAACTCACACAGAAAGAACAATTAAAGACACACAATAAACAAAATAAATGCACATTTACTTACATGCTTTTGATGTTGCTGTATAAAAAACTTTTTTCTCTTGAAGGAGATTTTTAGGATGTTCATCCTATAAAGAAGAGACAGTATCACTTGTCAATGAAATAAAACCACAAATCTCATACATGAGCACCATGCAAAATAAATGAAACACTCTCCATTTCCCAGAGAGATTTCAATTGAGCAATGGCAGAGGGAGTGACATCTTAGCAAACAAACAGTACCAAAAAACTGAATAAAGGCAAGCAATAGAGCTGGTCTATTAAGTTTTAAAGAAAAAAATAAACTTCAAATTATCAATTGTGAGCATTAATTGAAATGCTCTTTTCCATGAAATCCCTATCTTCTGATAACTCATATTTGTTGAGGACTAGAAGGTTTAGAAAACACTTTAGTCAGCAACCTTTGGGTAAAAGTATTAGTATCCCCACTTCTCAAATGAGGAAACTGAGGATCACAGAAAGGATAATTGATTTACCCAAGAAACAAAAAATAAGAATTAGAGGTAGGATGCAAATTCAGATCATTTACTTCTATGACTAAAGCTCTATGGTTCAGCAGTTAGTGGATAGAGAAGTGGTCCTGGAGTCACAAAATCTGAATTTAAATCCAACCTTAAACACTTACTAGCTGTGTGACCCTGGGCAGGTCGGTCTGTCCCAGTTTCCTCAACTAAGAAGTGGGAATAATAATAGTACCTACTGCCTAAGTTATTAGAGATAATATTGGTACAAGAGTTTTATAAACCTAAAAGTACCTTATAAATGCAAGCTATTATAAGAATCAAAATTCTTCAATTCAACAAATATTTATTAATCACCTACTATGTGAACTAAACAATGGGAAACCAAAAAAAGAAACTAAAAAGATTGTGACCGCTAGGACCATTCTGCTGAAGGGTTACAAATGTGGATTCAGATAAGTAAAGAGAATAAAGTCTGGGAGATTTGGAAGACTTCATAGAGGATGCAGTGTCTGAGTCGGGTCTTATATGCAGATGAAGGTTCTGAGAGACATAAATGAGAAGGCTAAGCATGCTAGGCACATGAGACACTAATCATGAAGGCGGGGATTAGGAATGCAGCTAAGTAGTCTATTCTGTCTGTAGCAGAAAGTGCATGAAGATGAGTAATGTGAAATAAAATTTAGAAAGGGAGATTGGTATTAGGTAGTGAAAGGCTTTAAGTACCAAGCAGAGGCACTTCTATTTTGTCATGAGGCAATGAGGAGCTATGTAAGATTTATGAACAGGGGAAGGATGTAGTCCAAACTGTGCCTTAGGAAAATTACTTTTGGCAGTTACGTAGAAGATGGATTAGAGGAGACCAATTAAAAGACTATTATAAAAGGTACACTAATGAACTGTTGGACTAGTGAGCTGGTCTAGACAGTCTGAAGAACAATTTGTAACCATGGCCAAAGAGCTATAAAACTGTGTATATTCTTTGATCCAGCAATAACACTACAAGGTTTATATCCCAAAGAAATCAGAAAAAAAGGGAAAAGACTTTTTTTGTACAAAAATATGTGTGGCTGCCCTTTTGTTGATAGCAAAGAACTGGAAATTGAGAGGATACTCAACAATGGAGAAATGGATTAAAAATCCATATACAAATGGTATATGATTGTAACGAAATACTACTGGGTTATAAGAAATGATAAGCAGCTTCTCAATAGTGCAGTGATTCAAGGCAACTCCCATGGACTTGGGATGGAAATGCCAATAATACCTAGAAAGAGAAATATGGAGACCAAATGTGGATCAAAGCATATTTTCACATTTTTGTTTGTTTTTTCTTCTCTTGGTTTTTTTCCCCCTTTTGGTCTGATTTTTCTTGCACAGTATGATAAATATGAAAACATGTTTAAAAGGATTGCACATATTTACCCTGTATTATATTGCTTACTCTCTTGGGAGGGGGGATTTAAGGGAGAGAGGGAAAAATTTGGAACACGAAGTCTTACAAAAATGAATATGATACTGTAACCTATTCAACATGTAAAGGATTGCTTGCCATCTGGGGGAGGGGGTGGAGGGAGGGAGGGGAAAAAATCAGAACAGAAGTGAATGAAAGGGATAATGTTGTAAAAAATTACCCTGGCATGAGTTCTATCAATAAAAAGTTATTTTAAAAAATGAATATGAAAACTATCTTTACATGTACTTGGAAAAATAAAATACTATTGAGAAAGAATGAGCAGGATAGTTTCAGAAAAATCAGGCAAAGTGAAGTGTGAAGAATGGAGAGGTCATTGTGTTCAAAAACAGCAATATTACAATAATGATCAACTGTAAAAGCATTGGCTATTAGATCAATACAATGATCTAAGCCAATTCCAAAGCACTCATGATGAAAAAATGCAATCCTCCTTCAGCCAAGGATGAACTCTGAATTGCAAAATGAAGTACATTTTTTCACTTCATTTGATTTTTTTTGCTATTTTTTGAGATATGCCATCTCATATATATGCATGATTTCTTATATATAATTGATATACTGGGGATGGGGGTGGAAGGGAAGGAAAAAATTTGGAGGTCAAAATTTAAAATGTCAAAAATGATATATAATATGTATTTTAAAAAGTTTAAAAGAAAAGGCTATCCTAATAATCTAAGTGAGAAGTAATGAGAATTTGAACCTGAACAGTGGTAATATAAGTAGTTATAAGGAGACAGGTGTGAGGGGTGTTATAGAGACAGAAATAACAAAATTTAGCAACTGATCTGCAGCAAAGTGAAGTGGCCAGAATGATTCTAAAGCTGAAAATCTAGGTGATAGAAAAGTTGCTAATGTCTAAACAGAAATAGGAGGATTTCTATAGGGGATCTAGGATCCAGGTTAGAAAAGAAGTAACTGATTTTCATTTTGAAGTGCTAAGTGCAGAATGCTAATAGGTCAGCCAGGTGATATCCAGAAGGCAAGACAGTGCAGGATAGGCATTCACCAGTTTCCTTTTGGACAGCACTTTCTGGATGTCTCTTAGGCACCTCTAACTCAAGATCTCAAAAATAGTTTTCTTTCTCATTCAACCCACTCCTGATATAGTACTATCTCGCTGGCACTGAAGCTTGTTTGGTGTCATCTTTTAAACTTCAATCAATCTCATCTCTCCTATCTAATTTGTTGAAACATCTCATCAATTTCACACACACATTTGTCCCTTTTTCTCCATTTTCTGGCCCTCATTTTCTTTCTCTTGGATTCTACCCACTCCTCATTAGACTCCCAGTTTTTACTTTCTCCTCTTTACTCTACATACCAAAATAATCAAAGTCTGATAGTATTATTCCCTTGTTAAAGGACTTTCAGTAGCTCTCTATGGTCTCTGGAATAAAATACAAATCTCTCAGTTTAATATTTAAAACCATTCACAATCTGTCTATAGCCTACCTCTCCAGGCTTATTTATCATCACTCCCCTTCATGCCCTCTACATTTTACACAGACTATTCTATATGTTGTTCCTTAAGCTATAATCTTCATGTCTTTGCTCTAATGATAGAATGCACTCTCTTTTTACTTCTGCTATTTAGAATTCCTAGTTTCTTTCAACACTTAGTACCCTACAATGGAAAGCCTTCCTTGATCCCCTTCAGTTATCTTTGTGTTTTCTTCCTTTTCAAATGATCACCTATTTTCTTATTTGTGTATATGTTGTTTCTCTCCAATAAAAAGAAAACTATTTGAAAACAGTAACTATTTTTTGTTTGGTTTTCCAGGAGCCTAGCATATGAAAATTAAATGTTTAATAGAGACTTGCTGGATTGGACAGAAAAATCCTTAAGACTGTGTTTTGGCTTACCATGCCAAATATGAGCAATCAATAAAAACTTCTGGTTATTTGATTTAGCAAAAGTTTGGCTTGGTGAAGTATAGCTGAAAGTTATAGTAAGATACTTCTCTACTTTCTTAGGAAGTACAATTTTAATTAAGAGATAGTAATGCTTTAGCACACACTTCCAATCATAATTCAGAAAATAATTAGAAATTAATTCATCTTACCAAGGATAGAAACTTGTGCAAATATGTTTACGGTAGACAGCAATGCCGGCTGCAGCAACTCCAATCATCAGATCTAAATTGTGCAGATCCTGCAAAAACAAACAAGCAAACATATTAGTAAAAAAGCAATCCTCATCAAGGTTAGGAATGCCTTTGATTTGAAACATTCCATATATTTGCAAATAGTGACCTGTCCAAAGTCCTTACTGAAAAACAGTAGGGCTCAAAGAAAAAAGTCAAACTAGTCCTACATGGTCTCCTTTAAATTCTATTCCATTCCAGAGCTGAAATGATCATAAACTCTGTTCTTTCTGAACATCTTCAGATAGAAATCCAATAGGTTTCAGATGATTTAAAGCCAGAGACCTAATAATTTAAACATCTTGAAGGTAGGGACTCTTTATATTATATTTGACTATACTGCCTTGCTTAAAAAATATTTGTTGAATCTATCAATCCAACTTTATTACCTGACATATGGGGAAACTGAATCCCAAAGAGGTAAACTCTTCTCCATGGGGTCACATGCTTAGTAAATAGAAGAGACCTGATTCTTATCCAGGTCTTCTGGTCTCAAATTCAGGGACCTTTTCACCTTATGAAACTAAAATGATGATTCCTATGAAGTTATTTTTATAAATATTAATATTTTAAAGTTCTAATATTTAATCTTTAAAACTAAAACAAAATGATTAAATATTCAATAACAAATTAGATTCTATTAAAAGTTATTAAACACCCATGTACAAAACATCTTATCAGGTAATAAAGATTAAAAAAAATTCTATATTAAAATATGCTTTCTGTGGGAGAAAGGAGGAAATACAACATGCAATAGATAAGTAAATGCAAAGAACTGAAAGGAGTATGAAATAATGAAATAATGGAAGCGCAATCAAATTAATTAAGAAGGAAGAGCCTAATGTATTAGATGACAGCTGAGTTGTGTTTTAAAGGAAGTTATAGATTACAAGTCAAGTCAAGAAAGTCAAGAAAGAAATGCAATGATGTAGAAAGCCACCTGTGCAAAGAGATGGAGGCAGGAGATAGAATGTAATGGAAGAACAAATGGATTAATCTAACCAGAACAGAGAGTGCTAAAAGAAGAGTAACATCAAATAAAATGGAAAAGGTGGGAAGAAACTATACAATGGAGGGCTTTAAATAGCAGGTTGAAGACTGAGAAATAGTGAACTATTGAAGATTACTGAGTAGGAAAGTGACAAAGATTTTTGTATTAGAAATATGAATTTGGCAGCTATCTAGAAGATGGATTGGAGAAAAAAAAATCTGAACTTTTGCCCATTATTAGAGATGTTTCTGAGAGCCTGGGAAGACATATGAAGTGGTGCACTACTTTCAGTGCAGTGCTACTGAAAGTAGCAGAACCAGGGAAACAAAGTATACAATGATTATAACAGTATACATGAAAAGACTAAAAAGTCAGAATGTTGAATAATTACAATGATAAAGTTTGGCCCACAAAAGAACTGGAAAAGCGCAGTTCCATCTCTTATTTTGAAGGGGTGGACAGCTACGAGTATACAATATTGCATATTTTGACAACCCAGTTGATGAGATGGTTGATTCTGCTGATGCTTTCTATCTTTTTTTTTTTTAAACTTTGTTACAAAAGATGATTTGATGGATGGGGGAAGAAGAAAGCATTTAATCTAAGATAACATTGATGTAAAAACAAAATATCAATAAAACTAAGGATAAAAAAGAAAACATCTAAATCTAATACCACCATACTTAGAAGGAAAGAAAAGGATGCCCTGACAATAATCTTCTTTCTCTCAATTCCCTACCAAATCCCAGAATTGAAAAAATATTTTATCAGAGAATTTTACAACCAAGAAGAAACTACACAAGTAATTCAGTCCAGTCCTTTCATCTTAGAGGCAACTAGGAGGTAAATGAATTAGAGGAATATTTGACAGAGTGAATTCCAGAATCCAGAAAATTTGAAAAAAGTATGGGACTGTTAATGTTTTAGATATATTTAGTTCTATGAATACTGAAAACCAATAACCTTAAAGTGGAAGATTTTGTTCTGTCAAGGTTAACTAACTCATTGTAAAAAAAAAGGAGGAACTCTATTACTTATAAGCAATATGCAAATTAACCTGGCTTAGTTTGTTTTGTTTTGATAGAGAGAAAAAATTAGGAGAGCTGGAAGTCAGAAAGCAAACCACAGAAAACAGGCAAAAACAGGAAAGGAAGACAAGTAGGTTGAGCTGCCATGTATACTTTCATGGCGCCACATCACCACCTTGTGGTCTTTAAGGATATTGCTGTTAAAGACATTTAAATGAGAGACCCCTGGTTTTGAAGCTTAAGGGATTCTTATTGCCCAAAAAAACTGTTTTGAAGAGAACTGTGCATTTTTGTGGATTTTTGCAGATTATAATAGTAAATTTGCAAAACAGAAAAAAGTGCAATAATCCTTACTCTCAAAGAGTTTAAACTCTAGAGAGTGGGACAATTACATATAAATTTGTATAGAATGAATACATAAAGAATAAATACAAGGCATTGCAGTGGATAGAGTGCCAGACCTAAAGTCAGGAAGACTCTTCTTTTTGAGTTCAAATCTGCCCTCAGACACTAACCATGTGACCCTAGTCAAGTCATTTAACTCTGTTTGCCTCAGTTTCCTCATCTGTAAAGTGAGCTGGAGAAGTAAATGGCAAAACACTCTAGTATCTCTGCCCAAACGAAATTCATGAAGGGCTAAGCATGACTGAAATGATTAAACAATAATATGTTAAATATAAGATGTTTAAGTTAGGAAGCACTAGAATTTGAAGGCTTCAAGTAGAAAGTGGTATTCAAGCTACATTTTTTAGGGAAGAAAAGGAATTTTATGATGCATAAGTGAGGAAATAGTATATTTTGGACATGGGGTGAAGGAACACAGATGGAAGATGACATGCCATGTGTGAGGAACAGATAGAAGTACAGGAGAGGGAATGATGTCCAGTAAATGGAAAGATAGGCTGAGAACATGTTGGGAAGGATTTTAAAACCAAACAGGACCTTTATTTTATCCTAGAAGCAACAAAAAGCTGCAAAAGTTTACTGAGTAGAGGAAAAACATAATAAGAGCTTTACTTAAGAAATTTAATATTTTGAAGAGGATAGATCAGAATATAAAAACCAACACTTTGAAATGGGGAAGTCCTATAAAAAGTCATTTCAATAATCCAATGAGATATTAAGGACCTGAACAAAGGTGGTGGTGACTATTTAAAGGGGAGAGCATGAAAAAGAGAGATATTGTGGAGGCAGAAACAGCAATATTTGGGAACTGATTGGATGTGTGGACTGATTCAAGAATAAGGAAATGACAAGATTATGAACTTGAGAGACTGGAAAAATATTAGTGCTTTCAACAAAAATTGGAAAGTCTTAAAGTAGGAGGGAGGGGTATCTCAGGACAAAGATAATGGCTATTTGGATGTGATAAATTTGATACTTCTAGAACAGATGATGATGAGAGACTATAGATCAGAAAATTAGATATATCAATCTGGGAGTTATCTGCATAACTGAAACCAATGGAAATCAATGAAATGACCAAATAAGAGAATATTAAAAGATAAGAGTCATGGATAGTCTTGGGATACGCTCAATTAGTAGGTGTGAGACATGGATCAAGATCCAGCTAAAGAGACAGAAGAGTGGTCACAGAGGTTGGAAAAAACCCAGAAGAAGAGTATCCAGGAGGGTAGGCTGTTCATCAATCTAAAATGAGACAAAAGAGGTCAAGAAGAATAAGGACTTAGAAAAGACCATCAGATCTACAATCAAGAGAACAACTTTGGAGAAATCAATTTTAGTGGAATAATGAAATTGCCAGAGTGGGAAGATGGGGGTGGGGGGTCGAGAAAGAGAGAGAATAATCATTTATAAAATACCTACTATGTACTAGCTACTGTGCTAAGTGCTTTTTACAAATAGCTCAATTGATCCTTCCAACAATCCTTGGAGGTAGAAGCTTTTATGATTTCCATTTTATATCAGGAAAACTGAAGCAAATTGAGGTTACCTAAAGTCACTTGATTATTAAGTGTATATGACTAGATTTTTATTCAGATGTTCCTGACCCTAGGTCCAATACTGTATGCCTTGAACCACCAGCCACCTTTGGCAAAGTTGTGGACAGGTTGAGAGGACATTAGGCACTCCAGTTTGACTACTGCATAGGGTACATACAGGCCAGTATCAGCATATAATAGTTAGAGACCTTAAAGATCATCTAATCAAACTTTCATTTTACAGATGAAGAAACAGGGGCCTAGAAGAGCTAACTGATTCCCCACAGTTAGGTACCTCATACTAGACTTAGGTAAAATAAAAAAAAACCACTGATTAGGAAAAATTTCTGAAAAGGGAGCGATATCCAAAGATATCCAAGAGGCTAATAAACATATTTGTAATCTAATAGGTGACAGTCAAAGTATATGAACAAATGGATCCCCAAATTTCAAACCATTAAAACTACCATGTGAAAGATAGATCCAAATATCTAATAATAAAAGAATGGCAAATTTAAAACAACTGAAGTTTTACCTCACCAGAAGAAACAACAGATAGGAAGAATTTGGAGGAACATGGGAAAAACTATATCAATGGAGGCCAGTTAAACTAATTAGAACAAGACAATAATGTACACAATAACTGGGAAGAGTTATAAATTGGAACTGAACACTACATAATTAAAATATAAAGCTTGGCCCAAGAGAATAATTGAGAAAATATGGTTCTTCCCTTTGGTACAAAGGTTGGGGATTATGGATATAGAATACTGCATATAAACTGGCAATATATAAAGCACCTAGCTAGGTGAGTAGTGCATGGAGTGGTGGAGTCAGGAAGATCTGAGTTCAATTCTTTTGTCACATACTTAGCTGAATCACTTAATCTCTCTCAGTCTGATTCCACATGTATAAAATGGGAAAATAATTGCATCTACCTTTTAGGATCATATAAGGATCAAATGAGATAAAGGTAAAGTGCTATAAATGCTAGCCATAATAACATATGTAATTTTAAATTATAATTTATAATATCATATCTCATATAATATGTATTGACATATATATAATATGTTATATAATAATGTATTGACAATATTATGTAATAATAATTATTATTATTATTGTTATCAGACAGTCAACAAGTTGGCTGGTTTTGCTGAACTGTTTTTTGTTTTGTTTTGTTTTGTTTTTTTCTTTTCCTTTTTAAATCTAGAAGGTAGCTTTGGTAGGAATGAAACAGATAGGGATGTAACTTAAATGAATGTCATATAAAAACCAAAGGCATCAATTCAAAAAATTTATAAAAGAATTGTTGAAAGGATCTCAGTATAAGATGCCTTTCTAACACTTATTTGGACAGTCTTCAATAACTCTTTCCAAATTCATTTGGAAACCTAAATGTGTACTTTGTAAGGAATTCTTCCTGGAGAACTCATTGGAAAGCAGTTTTACTTCCAACTGGGTAGTCCACGGGGGCTCTAAAATACATTTCTGTGATGGAAAGTCATCAGCTGATAATGCATACCCTTAAATGTTTCAGAGACAGATTGGTAGAATATTAGTCAGAGCACTGGCCCTGAAGTTGGGAAAATCAGAGTTCAAATTCTGTCTCAGAAATTTATTAAACTAAATGAACTTGGGCAAGTCACTTAACTTCTTATATCTCCCTCCTTCCTTCCTTCTCTCTCTTTCTTCCTCCGATCCCTTCCCTTTTTTCTTCCTTTCCCCCCTTTTCCTTTTTTTTCTTTCTGTCCTCCCACTTTCATTCCCTCCCTTCTCTCTTCCCTTCTTTTCTCTTTTCCTTCTTTCTTACCTTCCTTCCCTCCCTTTCCTCCTTCCTTCTTTTCTTTTTTCTTCCTTTTCTTTTCTCCTCCTTTCCTCATCTGTAGAATATTATTATGCTATAAGAAATGAGTGAGATGCCTTCAAAAAAAAAAAAAAAACCTGGGAAGACTTACATGAACTGATTAAAAAATAGGTCTGCTTTTTCTTTTTCAATATGATTAATATGAAAATGTTTTGCATGACTTAACATGTATAATCTATATCAAACTGATTGCCTTTTCAAGAAGGGGAATGGAAGGAAAGGAGAAAGATTCCATTGACAGTTTGGTGAAACCTGTGGATTCCTTCTTGAGGTTTTTAACTAACTGAAGGAAAGGCTCAGTTTCAGTTAGAGTTAAGTGAAAATGAAGATGCAATTTTTTTTTTCCTATCCAAGTTCATGGATGTTTTGAAATCTATCCATAGAACACTGGAGGGCCCATGGTCCCAAATTAAAAATTGCTACCCAAGTATAAAATACAAATTCTTCAATTTATCATCAAAAGCCCTTTACAATCTGATCTAACCTATCTTTATGGATTGACTTCAAACTGGCCTATCTGCTGTTCTCCACATTCAATATTCCATCTTCCCATATTCAATACTTCCATGGACCTCTGTACAAGTTAAGCCACAAGTTTGGAATGCTTTTCATCCTATTATTTGCCTCTTGGAATTCTAAACTCTCCTTTAAGACTCAGCCCAAGTATCATTTCCTATATATAAATCCTTTCTTTGCTACCATCGCCATCATCACCCCATTCAACAGTTGCTCATGTTCTCTGTCCCACTTCCAAAATTAAATTTCATTTCCTCAGTATATATCTTACATTTACTTATCTCTCTATTTATCTTTTCCTAGAAGAATATAAGCATTTTGAGTACCAAAGCTATTTCCCTTTTGTTTGTATATTTAGAGCATCTACCCAGCATGGTCCAAGGGACATCGCTGCTGTTCAGTTATTTTTCAGATGTGTCTAATTCTCTGTGGCCCTATTTGGAGTTTTCTTGGCAAAAATACTGGAATGGCTTGCCATTTCCTTCTGCAGTTCATTTTATAGATGAAGAAACTAAGGCAAATAAGGTTAAGTGACTTTTTCAGTAGCTTTTTATTGTCTGAGGAGATATTTGAACTTAAGAGGTTGAGTCTTCCTGACTCTAGGCCTAGCATAGCTTACTGTGCCACATAGCTTAATCAATTCTTGTTGAATTTAATGGAACTGTTATCTGATGTTTAATAGAAGATGTTTAATCAGTGCTTGTTGAATTTAATGGAATTATTATCTGATATTTAATAGAAGATGTTTAATCAGTGCTTGTTGAATTTAACTGAACTGCTGTCTGAGAGAAAGTTTTACAGGCTATTCATTTCCCAAGACTCATATATATCCTTATCAGACAAGGTATGTGGACAAGATCTTAACCCCCTTCCTAACTCCTTCTTCTGTCATGTACATAGGTAGATACACACAAATAATGAATTGAGCTTTTGTAGAGGATACAAAAATGTCCATTTGAATAACATGTCTGTGTTTCCATGTCTTTTGTCAAAGAGTAGCTAAAGGTACTGTCTGATAGAGCCCCCAAATCTCTGATACAGGAATCCAACCAATAAATCATAACTTAAGTCTGGTTCCAATAAAAAAGTGTGCTTTTTTTTTTTTTTTTTGTCTAATGTGTGCTTTCTTTTGTCAGATAATGGAACCAACTTTTTCTGGTTCATTCTTTGTCAGCCCCAAAACTTAGGACCAGATTTGGTGTTTGGTTAATTACTACTGTCCAAGTTTCTGGTAGCTTTTGCTTCTCATGTGCCTCTTAGATAGGTCTTTGTTCTGTTTGTAGCCTTCATTATTCTCTGCTACACTATTTTTAATTATGTAAGTTGTCTCAAAACCTTATGGAAGCAGACTGGCTATAAATAAATTAAATTACTATAATCAATTCCAGGGTTCTAGCTATAAAGAAATTACATAAAGGACACTAATGTTTGGTGTTGTTTTTCCCTCTAAGGAAACAGCAGCTTTTATTTCTCCCCCAGACAGCTGCCTTTGTGTGGCTGTACTGTTCACACAGTAACATTTTTATATCTTCAGTACCAGTAGACTCTTAAGATGAGTAGAATGTAAAGAAAATTATAATTTTCAAATGCTGCCTCTTTTGAAAAAAAAATTGTTGTCAGCTATTTAGTTTTTAGGTGTTTCTGGTTTGGTTCTGATTAGGTACATTCTGTTTATTTGCCAATCAAATTTCTGGCAACCACATTGCTTTAAAGCACAACCTTTATAATTAGAGTAAGAAAAAAAAAGGGGTTATGGCTAGTGAAGGAAAGCATCATGTGGATTCTGGCCATTTTTAATTCCAGGTCCTTATCCAAAGGATATTATATTGGTAGAATGTAAGTTACTTGAGGGCAAAGAATGTCTTTCATTTTATCTTTGTATTCCCTAGCAATTAGCACAAGTGCTTTTTATATAACTTAATATTTTCTTGCAGGATTAAAATGGATATAAAAGAAGCTCTCTGATAGGCTACAACTGGGGGAGGGGGAAGAATCTCTTTTTCTGTTAAGGGTCATTTGGATATATATAATTTTATTCATAGGCCATACAAAATTATCAATTTATAGAACTCAAGCAATAGGAAGTTGCTCTACCTAGCTTTCAGCTCATCATTGCCTGCATTTGCCACAGCAAATAAGGCCTGCAGACTGGATGTTTCCCATCTCTGGACTACAGTTATAGTCAATATTTATATAGTGCTTATTTTGCACTAGGTACTAAGAAAAATACTTTATCATTATTATTTTATTTAATCTTCAATACAATCCTGGGAGAAAGTTGCTATTATTTCCATTTTATAAATGAGATTAAGTTCCTTGCTCAGGGTCACACAGCTAATAAATGCCTGGATTTGAACTCAAGTCTTCCCACTCCAGGCCCAGTGCTCTTACCACCATGCCATCTTGATGTCCTAAAGTAGACTGATACAAAGAGGAAAGTTGTCAGGATCCCCTGTTCTATCCCAAAAGAGAAGGCTGGTTAGTTTAAATATTCAGATTTCTCTCTAGGTTTGTTTAGGTGCATGTGACAAAGTGACTCTCATTAGAAATTGAGAAGAGGCTGAATAGATGAGTGTGAAATGGGTCAATAAAAACAGAAGACGCTCTGAAGCCATCAGAATGACAGCTTCTATGAACCTCTCTGTGACGTTTCTATCTCAGAGTTACAAAATATTGTATCTGAAATAATCTAGTTCAACCTCCCCATTTTACAGATGAGGAAAATCAGACCCAGAAAAGATAAGTGATTTTTCTTCAAGTCATAGAATTCATAGAGTCAGACCCTGAATCCAAAGTTTTCTCATTTCAATTCCAAAGCTCTTTCCAAGTGCGTATTCGGACTACAAAGACCTTTAGCTTCAGTCTTAGTCTTCTAAATTTCTCAGATTCAATCCACTACTCAAATGAGGTAATCTTTTTCTTAGTACTCTACTCCTTGGTCTCTCAGTAAAAATCCAACCAAGCTATTCTCTTTCTGCCTAAATCATCCTGACTCAGACCACCGACCTCTCACTTTTAGAGCCCTCCCCAGTTATCATTAAGCTGGTTAAGCCTGAACACAACAGCTCACTCCAATCCAATTGGGTGAAGGGGTCAAGCTCAATTCAGTTCAACCAGCAAATAATGAGGAATATCACCCTGTAGGAACAATTCATGGACAATCTGGAAGAAAGAACTGTCTTACAAAGGCTATGCTGGGAAAAATGCCAGGCAGCAAACAGAGTTTTGAACTAATAATAGCTCACCTTTATATAGCGCTTTAAGACATACAAAATGTTCCCTAAATATTATCCCATTTGATTCTTATACTACCCTGTAAGGGGACGGCTATTACTATCTTTATCCTTTTCAGATGAGGACAATGAAGTTCAGAGATCAAGCGATTTGTCTCTGATGACACAGCTGGTAAAAATATCTGAGATGGTATTCAAATTTAGTTCTTCTTGATTCAAAAGCATTATCTTTATTCACTAAAAGCCCACCAGAGGGCCCAGTCCTCCACTTCACTATAAGAAGTATTTTGATAGTGTTCAGTAGACCCCAAAAAGAATTATTACAAAGATTTCTGCCTGTATGTAGATAAAAGATATATTTTCTTTTAGAAAGCCACGTGTTGTTTTAATCAATTTGCAAAAAAAGTTAAACCATCTAGATGGACAATACTATACTTACAGGAAGCCATAGTGGCTGTTTGTCCTTCCAAGAAGAGGACCAATGACATCATGAGACTGAGGTCAATGTGTAGTGTGTTTTAATGTGGCTGATCAGACCAATGTGAGCTCGGAAGGCTCTACACCACAGGTCATGCATAAATGGTTGATTTGAACATTTGAGATGGAGAGGTTTCTAGATTTGCACATTTCATCTTTCCTTTGTGCTACTGTGATTCTGCATTTGCTCACAGGCCAAAAAGAACTTCTTTGATGAGGGCATGGCATACTGGGCAGTCCTGTGCCAGGACCTCCCTTGTTTCACAAGTGATAGTAAAGTTCTTGAGAATACCCTTGTACCACTTTTGACTTCTGTGTGAGCACCTGCCTCCTGCCAGTACTCTGTAAAACAGTCTTTTAGGTAAATGTATGCTTGGCATTTGGGGTGCCCATTTTATGGATGAGGAAAAGACTTTTTGTTTTCTTTTTGCTGAGGCAATTGGGGTTAAGTGACTTGCCCAGGGACATTTGATTCTAGATTCTAGGAAGCATTAAGTTGACTTCAGGGCTGGTGCTTTATTCACTGTGCCACCTAGCCGCTCTAGAAAAAGACTTTTTTAAAGATTATAAGGAATTCCTCTGGAACTCAAGCACAAAGGACTCTAACCCCTAAAGGAACAGGTTTTTAGCTGGAAGCTCCAGAAGCTCCAACAGGATTAAGGTTTACTGCTGAAATATGCCATTGGGGTCAGGGTCTTGGCTCCAATCTTAGACTGGAACCAAATGGTCCTGGTAAAAGAATTCTAGGAGGAGCTTAAGATTCAACATCTAGGAGTAGCTGTGTGACCCTAAGCAAGTCACTTAACCCTGACTGCCCCAGGAAAAAAAAGATTCAACTTCTAGGTAAACTGTCATCTGATGAAGTGTAATTATTTCTGTGGAAGCCAATTAATTGTTACTTGAAGAGCAAGAGATACCATAACCATAAAGTCCAGCAGAACACCATGCCAATAATAAGTTGATAATTAATGTCAATCATATTTATGATCATATTGATAAGATAATAGTTGATAAGTCAATCAATTAATGAATCTTATGCCAAATTACATGTGTGCTATGAACAGACACTATTAGGATGCCAACATGAGCCTTGTCTTAAAGTTCTCTTGATTCTTATCAGTAATTACTGCTCCTAATCCATCACTTGCAAAAGGAAAATGCTATTGAGGTTGGACACAGGAGCTTCTGGAAATGACATTGATGTATATGACTCATAATGGACTGATCTTGAGCTCCCAAGATGCCAATAAGCTGAAATGTATTTGTGCTCAGAATCCAGGGCCAAGCCTCTTCATCACTATTATTAAATCAGTTTTGAGGCTGGGCAGAGAAGAACTTATAACTTAGGATCTGCAGCAGGTATAGCTAGACATTTAGTACTAGTCCACAACCAGGAGCTGTCTAGAGTACTGAATCTGTTAAGACAGTGGAACTGCTTTGCAGAAGTTAAGATTAAATGTGACAAAGTTTGTAAAAAAAAAAAAAAAGTGCTTAACAGTAGGTATTATTTAAATGCTATGCCTTTCCCCAAGAACTTTTTTTGTTTGCAAATATGTGTAAAACTTGCCCTTCTGCTTTACCTGTAACCACATCAGCAGAGCTTCAGTCCCACCCATCTGAAAGCATCCTTACACCTATGCTCAAAAACACCAAAAATCTGAGATGCTGTAGTTAGCTATCTTTTTTTGTTGTTGTTTTGTTCCTTACTTCACAAATTTTTCTTTTCTCTTCAATTTATATTTATTTTTTTTCTCTCTTGCCAGGGGTGGGGGGAGAGTAAAAGAAAAAAAAAAAGAAAAACAAAACCTGTGGAACAAATATACTTCATGAGATAAACAAATTTCAAATAGTGACCATGTACAGAAATATGCATCCCATTTTGCCTATTTCTTCTATCTCCTTTCAGTTAGGAGGGTTATTTGTACAAAATTCACCTAGATTCTTTTTTCAACTAAAATATATATATTCTCAGATATATATTAAGAACAAAACAATCATTAAAACTACTTCTACAAAGAAGGATTAAAACAGACTTTTAACCCTCCTAGCATCTGCATTTCCTTAATTATTTAATTCAAATAAATTTCTATCTTGGTATAATTTCATATGAATTATTTAATTAAGATCAGAAAAAAGAAAATCAGGCACTGGTATCTAATCCCTGGAAGCTGTATTGGAGGAAATATTAAGGTTTTTGCTTTCTAGCAGAAAAAAATTAGTATGCTGCCTTTCCCTTTAGTGCTTTTAAATGCACTATCTACACTATTTAAATTTTATTCAGTGTTTTGATATCTTAAACCCTGGAATTATACAATTTAAGAATTGGAAGGTATTTTGAAGATCATTTACTTTAATTCCCTTTAGTCTATATTTAATTAATGTATGTTTTATTTATATATCTATATATAATTTGGGTGCAGCTAGATGGCACAGTGAATAGAATGCCACGATCTAGAGCCAGGAAAACTCATCTTCCTAAGTTCAAATCTAGCCTCAGACACTTACTAGCTGTATGACCATAGGCAAATCACTTACCCCTATTTGCCTCAGTTTCCTGAGCTGCTGTAAGGAAATGTAAAATGAGCGGCTGAAGGAAAACGTAGTCCACTCCAATATCTTTGCCAAGACTATCTCAAATGGGAGGGAGTCATGGAGAAAGAGTTGGACATAAATGAAAACAACTGAACATATAACATAGAAATCACGTGCATAGGTGTATGTACACACACACACACACACACACACACCTCTCTGATATGGCTTCTAATGATTAGAAACTACTGTTTTCTAAGATATCACAGTATGTTATATCCAAGCCTAATTTCAGACTCAATTTCAGACCACTTAATATCTATTATATTCAAGACCATAAAATACCAAGGAGGTTCTGCCAAATCAGGAGGTATATAATATTTCATTAATGAAGGAGTTAGCAAGTTATCTGATTTTCACTGTAGCCTTTTGTTTACTGGTCTCTGACCAGAATTCCTCCTCCTCCTCACCTTACAGGAGGGTTCCATTTAACCCCTAAAAGGGATTTAAAATCTCTACCGCTTCTAAATAATGAGTAATATATGGAATGAATGTTGGGAATTGGCCAAGACAAAAACCTCATGCTTTTATTTAATGTACATACCTATATTCTATTCAACAACAACAACAACAAACTAAGCAACTACTGTGGTACACATTAGAAATGATATATCCTCTAGCTGGTTTTTAAAGCCCTTCATGTCCTGGCCCCTTCCCACTTTTCTAGTATTCTTAGACTACACCCCTATTCTATTCTATTGATCCAGAGACAATAGCCTCCTGGCTGTTCCTTACACAAGACACTCCATTTGTGCCTTTTCACTGGCAGTTTCCACATAATTAGAATGCTCTTCCCCTCCTTGTCTGTGCCTCCTGGCTTCCTTCAAGACTCAATTAAAATCCCATCTTCTGCAGGAAGTCTTTTCCTTATGTCCTTTCATGCCATCCTTTCTCTCCCTGAGATTTTCCCTTAACTGACCCTGTATACATCTTGTTAGTACCTAGTTGTTTGCATGTGTCTCCCCATCAGACTGTGAGCATTTTAAGGATAAAACTGTAATTAGTCTTTAAATATATATCCTCAATGTTGTGTTTGGTCACAGAGTTTGGACTTTTAATTTTTTTTATTATGTAATTAATTTTACAGATGAGGAACTCATGACCCAAAAGAAAAGAAATAATTTGCTCACAGTTAACACAGTCATTAAGAGGCAAACCCAGGTAAGCCTGTTTCCTGATATTAAGTATAATTCACTTCCCACTGTACTATGCTGCTAACCAACAAAAATAAAACACAGTGTCTGTCTTTATGGCATTAATAGCCTTTGAGTTGTGAAGGAAAGACACATAAAATACATAATATTAATAATACATGATAAGTAAAAAAGAAAATAACAGAGACCAATAATGATGATAATAATAGCTAACATTTACATAGCTTATATATGTTTATTATGTGCCACGCACTGAGCTAAGTGATTTATAACTTATCTCATTTGATCCTCACAACAATTCTGGGAGGTAGGGGTTATAATAATACCTATTTAACAATAAGGAAACTGAGTGAAGTGACTTGCTCAGGGTCTGAGCAAGTATCTGAGGGCTGGATTTGAACTTAGCTCTTCACCTGGTTTTAGCCTGGTCACCCAGCTATCCTGGAGAGAGGATACAAGGCTGGAGTGAGAAGGTCTTTACTGACCAGAAATTAGGAAAAGCTTCATGGAAATGGTGGAATTTGAACTGAACTTTAAAAACCAGAATGGAATTAAAGAAAGGAAAAGTAAGAAAATGTACACCATATGAAAGAATTTGGAAAAGACAGGGAACAAGCAATGACTGAGACAGTATAATAGAAGACAGAAAAAAAAAGGCTAGTGTGAGGTTAAGGAGAACTTTGAGCTGCAGATCAAGCAAGGAGACTAAAACTGTCTTGGTAAGCAATGGGGAAGCCACTTAATTCGACAAATAAGCATTTATCTTAGAAATGCTTATTATGTATCAAGCACTGCCCTAGGTATAGTTGTTACAAAGACTAAAGTGATAGAGTCCCTATGATTTTGGTTGTTCATAAGCTCACCAAGAGACAGTGTGTACATAAAGAGGTACAAAGGAAACATATTCAAAATAGACACAAGAAAATTTGAAGATGGAATGATTAGCAAAGGAGATGAGAAAGGGCTTCATCTAAAACATAATATTTCAGCCAAAACCTACAGGAAAACTAAGGATTCAAAGAGGTGGAGGGGAAGGTAAAAAGGGACTATATTGCAGGTTTGAGAAGTAGCTAGAGCAGTCACATTAAAGATGTAGTGTTAAATGTGAGAAAAGTTAAGGTAGCCAGTTTGTGGACCACACTGTGTGTAATGGGGATGGGGAAGGTAAGGCTGGGGCCCAAACAGAAAAACATTTAATTATTAATGTTTATGATAATATAATAATATATATAAATAATATAAATATGTCCTAGAGACATTTGGGAGCCATTAGAGTTTATTAAATAGAGTTAAATAGACTTGAATTTCAGAAAAACTGCTTTAATGTCTAAGTGGAAGAGAAAAAAAGAATAGAAATAGGAAGACCAATTAAGAGGCTAAAGCAAAAGTCCAGCTACTAAGTGGTGAGAGCCTGAACTAAAGTAGAAAGTACATGAATGGAAAGATGGGAATATGAGGAAATTACAAAATTTAGTGATTAAATAGATACTTGGGGTAAATGAAAGTGAGAAAATGATTATTTCTAAGCAGCACTAAATATATAAATATGACAAGATAAGTCTGGCAGTAGTTCAAACCATGGGTCAGAGGAGGAAAGTAGTGGAGGAGGGAAACATATATTTATACTATGTCTATAGTGGTTGTAGGGAATAGAGAACACATGCAAGGTGGCTAGAGGGGGCAGACATAAAATAATCACTAGTACTTAAAGTGGATTTTTAAACTGCTCAAGACAGAGCCCAAACCATAAATCTTAAATATTTTTAATTTGGCATATATGAAGACCAAATGTACCACTGGTTAAATCTTCAGAAAATAATTTATCACCAAGAACAGATAATTTATTAAACATAAGGATATATGCCTAAGCCAAAAGTTCCTGTTTCATAAGACTCTGAATCATATTCAGGTTCCTAAAAAAAATACTGTGAAATAATATTTTTACATGATATTAACAGTCTTATCTGTCTGAAAGGAATATTTCAGAGAAACATGGGAAGACTTGTATGAACCAAAGTAGAGTTAAGTGAGCAAAACCAGGAGAACAATTTATATGATAACAGCAATACAATAAAGAATCTGAAAAACAGGAATGCTAATTATAATTCCAGAGGACTCAAGACAGAACGTGTTATCCATCTCCTGATAGAAAGGCGATGGACTCAAGAATACAGATAGAAACCAAGTTCTTTTTTAGACATGATTAATGCCAGAATTTGTTTTTCTTGACTTTAAATCTTTCAAAGAGGGGTTTGTTTTTCTTTCTCAACTGGCATAAGTGGGAGATGAGAAATAGAGAGGGAGAGAATATAGAACTAAATTTTTTTTTAAAATTAAAAATAGAGAGTGGAGGATGTATTTGAAAAATAAATCACATAAGTAGAAATCAAAAGAGAAAAGTCATATCTGCTGATATTATGGCAAAGACTCTAAGAAGGTATTAGGCTGCTCTTTGTAAATTAAGAAAAATGGATCAGTTCAGAGGTAGAAGATGTCAATCTTATCTTTGTATTAAATATTTGAAGCTGTTCTCATTTCATAAAAAGGAGTTATTTACTTAATGGGCTTCAGTCCAAAAGCTGTTAGTTATAGTATAACCTCTAAATTACTTTCTAGGGAGAGCAATGGAAAAAGTTATTAAAAAGATACATTTGATACATCTAAGATCACTTAATAGAAGGACCTTTTCCAGAAAGAATAGAAATAGAAATAGTAGTTTCCATAATGCATTGTTCCAACATCATGAACAATGGCTCATTGTTCATTGTGATACTTTTAGATATATCAGGGTACAATTTTCTTTTACTATCTGCTTCATAATTAGAATACATTATCTTGGAGTGCAATGGGCATTTCAAAAGCAGAACCCCAAAGAATCAAAACAAAAAAAGTTGTCAACTTCAAGGACAAGTTAGAACCCCATACTGTAAATGTAAAAGATGCTCTGGAAGAAACCAAAAACAATTCCAAAAAAATAAAAAATTACCTTACAGGTATGAGAACTTATGAATGAATCAGAAAACATGAATGTACCTTTTAAGATTCTAAAAGTGTTTCTAATATATCTCCCCCCAAAAAAAAAAATCAAACCATATTTAAGGAATAAAATACAACATCTCCTCTTCAACTAGGCCAGGTTCACAATAGGAGATGGTTCAAGGAATGAAAACAAAGAAATATACTCAATTAATAACAAATATTTATTAACTAATCAACACAAGAAAATTTACTCTGATTTGCTGGCAAGGAAAGAAATTTTAAGGGCTTATTGAATCATGAAGTTGCCTGACAGAAAATCACAGATATGACTTTATAAAAAAGTATTTATATTATTTCTAATTTTAAAAAGTCCTTCAAAAAGAAAGAACATGAATTAAAGAATAATCAATAGAAAATAATTTCTATATTAGCCTTCCAAAATAAAAGACTTGCTCTGTATTAGAGCTCATAATGGCCACCCATCTACTTTGGAAAGAAAATATTTTTTACTAACCAACGACATCTTCATATTAAAAAAAAAAGTTAAAACATTAGTAAAATTTTCCAATCAAAAGGTAATAAAAATGAACATACTCTACCACTGTGCAATTCCACTCCATAGAATTCTAGTGTTCGGGCAATGTTAATAAAGCAGGATTCTGCTTCAGATTGCTTGAGGCCACTAGAGAAAATAAAAATAAGAAAGAGACTTAATAGGAATGGAAAAGAATAATTCAATAAGCAGACAAAGAGAAACTAGGGAATTATTTTTATAACAAAATCAACTAAATTTGATAATCATTTTTGCACAGTTGCCTCAATTTTAACTCCAAAAGAAATTTTAACTCCAAAAATTCTGTTAAAATGAAGTAATCAATTTAATTTATTTACTATGATCTCAAGTTTCTCTACCATAACCATGATTAAATGACCCATCTCATTTACTGGTCTATCAATATTCAATTATAATTACCTCTATCTTCTTACATATTTGAAGCTACCCAATTTAAATCCAAACTGATTTTCTTTTTTTATTCCTTGAAGAATTCCATTATTGGAATTCCCAAAGGCAATATTACACATAGAATCCAGCCTTAAAAATTCTGAGAAAGGTATATATTTGTTTCTTTTTAAAAGCTCTTTTTAATGATCTAATTCTTGCTTTTAGCTTTCAGTTTGAAGTATACTTTTGCCTGTCAACAAAGTCAACATTTACTCTTTTATTACAGTTTAATTTGGCTTGAATATAAACATCTGCAAATGAGGAGAAATGCCTAGTTACTCTTCCTTTTAAAATACTGACAAGAAAGGATTCTTCCTATTGAAAAGAGTCAATCAACAACAAAACAAATGTATGCATAATACACATAGCAGGAGTACTATAGTACTTTTGAGACTAACATCAATAAAATGAACATGAATGCATTTGATTGCTATAGGCAAATATAAGAAGAAAATAATTCATCAATTTATACTTCATCTAATATATTATTTTAAATTATTTTTATAACAAAATCAACTAAATTTGATAATCATTTTTGCTCAATTTTAACTCCAAAAGAAATTTTAACTCCAAAAATTCTGTTAAAATGAAGTGATCAATTTATTTACTATGACCTCAAGTTTCTCTACCATAACCATGATTAAATGACCCATCTCATAGTCATCTGAAACATTTCTAAGAAGTGTCAGAGGTTATGAATTGTTAAAAAAAAAAAAAAAAAGAGGGGAGAGAGAAATACACACACATTCTCATTCTCTCTTTCTCTCTCTGTCTCTGTCTTTCCATCACTTTGTCTGTCTGTCTTTCTGTCTCTCTCTCATTGAAGTATAGTTTCCAAACCTGTGATTTCCATCAATGAGATTACTTTCAGTTGAGCTAACTCCTTCAATGGAGTTGGACAACTCTGAAGCTTATATATCATAGACAGAATTTAATTTGTCCACCATGATAGACTGTGTCATATAGATGTGTACTTATCTATTTTAACTTGCCTATGATTTCATTTAGTTGAGAACTTTCACTGAATAAAATCTCTTTTAACCAATGCTGATAGTCACTGGTAACTTACAGACTGAGAGAGTGGAGTAAAAGTGTCTTGACCAGGATCACAAGGCCATTATGTGTCTATTAGAGGTAGAACTTTAAAACCCAATTCTTCCTGATTGTAAGTTGCACCAGGTCAAGGACTTTCTTTGCTTTTATTTGTAATTGATGGCCACAGTGTCCAATACATAATAAATGCTTAATAAATGTTTACTGATTGACTGACTAAAACACACTTCTTTTTCATATATGTGTAAATATCTAATGTCTATTATAGGAACATAATAGTTTGGAGTGAAACTTATTACAAAGTACAGTTATATTTTGGATGTGCTTTATATAAGCTTGATAATACCTTACACATTTGGGTTTTCGAATATTTGAAAGAATATTTTATAATTTTAAACAAATTTGAAGAAGTACAATTTTTGTATTCTGGTCTTTATGATTCATCTATAATTTCTTTCCTTTTTCAAGAGCATACATTCCAATTATATCAGTACAGCTTGCAGAAAATATAACTTGCTTTTCAATGATATCTTTTATGACAATAAAATCAAAATATCAGTTTTAGACTGTCATAATTATTATTCCTAGGATCAATACAATGAGGGACAATCCCAATAAGGGAGAAACTCAGAGTCTAAAAGTCACTATAAGCAGGAATGATTTTTAAAATGTATGTAAAACTATTCTTAAATCTAGGGTATTGAGAACAGCAAATGACATAGTAGTATACTAACTCTCCAAACTCTGACAGGAAACAAAGCGCTAATAGGGGAAAGGTTTATGGACGTGGTATTCAGGGATGTTATAGATTTTATGAGATGGGATGTACAAGACATGTTTTGGTTGCTCATGAGGGAAAACAGTACAAAAACTTATTATTGTTTTTTTGTTCAGATTCCATAAAGAAGATCTAATTATACCCAGTTCTGGCTTTAGGACTTAAAAAAAAAGTATCAAATGTGATACGTTTAACTTTGGTAAGGACAAACAACTTTATTTTATTGTATTATTTATTATTTATTTGTTTGTTTGTTTTTTTTGCTGAGGCAGTTGGAGTTGTGACTTACTCAGGGTCACACAGTTAGGAAGTGTTAAGTGTCTGAGGCCACAGTTGAATTCAGGTCCTCCTGACTTCAGGGCTGGTGCTCTACACTGTACCACCTAGCTTCCCCAACTTTATTTTATTTTATAAACAACTTTTTATTTTATTTATAAACAAATTTATGGAGAAAGCTGAGGTCATGTGGATGGCCCAAGAGATGATCCAAGCCTAAAGCTAAAACTCAGGAAAATACAAGCTCTAGAAGTATCCAGGAGCTTTGAAAATAAACAAAATTAAAAACATGAGTGCTTTTTAAAATGGGAGGAAACTCAAACACCAGAGTAATTTACCAAAAGTTGTACTTAATAGGAGGTACTTAACGGATATATAACATATTCCCATTTCCAAAGGTTTGCCTCATATTTAGAATTTTGGATTTCAAATATTAGATTTGAAAAAAGATAATAATTTCACTTAGCCGAGCTTCTCAGCTAATGAAAAAGATCCCAGACTCTGCTTGAACCATTTAGTGAAGAAATAACTACTTAATGAGAAAGCTTTCCCACTAAAATAAGAAACAAAAGAAACCACCTTCACAGATTTTTTCTTAATAAGTTCAGTATAAATACTATCCATTAAGGGAACTGTTTATGCAAACAGATGCAAATGGCTTAATTCCTATACTATCTTAAAAGTATTTTATAGAAATTATTCTTTTAATGATTTTATGTAATTGTGTTAATAGTTTGTTTGTTTGTTTTTGTAGAAAAGGCAATAATGCCTGGATTTTTAGCTTAACATTTTGAGATTTGCCATTGTAATGCTGGAGAAACTGAGCAAGACAGAGACTAGAGACCAATTCAATAGTTCATTAAATGGAGAGATATACTGAAACCAAATGGATCTTGGTTCCAGGCCTGGACTAGACTATAGTCTCAAAGAGTCTAGCCATTAAGTATCAGAGGGCAAACTTTTTATAGGATAACAAGAACAATGACATAATATGGAAGATACCTGGATGGGGATAACTTAATGGGGGGGGAAGGCCCCTAGGATGACACAATGGAAGGAAGTTACTGATATTCTAATGACATCTAAAATGGATGTCAAACATTAAGAAGGAATGTCTATAACCCAAAGATATAAAACCTTTATCTCATCAAACATTAAGAGGGAAAGATTATAATCTGAGGCAGAATAACTAAATAGGACCATGGGAACTAGGTCAAGACATCAAAAGGGAACTTTGGCACAACATTATCTCATGGCTAGGAGGTCAAGTTATTGGGCTAATGATATCTTAAATTGGTATCATATTCCATGTAGTGGCTAGAGTATTGATGAGAAATTAACAATCATTTATGTATGCCTCCCAAACTGAAGTTTTAGTCCATGAAAACAAATATTTAACTTGTACCTGATGATTTTCACTAATTGGTAAAAAAGTACACAGGAAAACTGAAAGCCTTTCTCAAAATGTTCTCATATGTAGTAAGGAGAAAATCAAAATTTTCAAATTAATTTTTATTAGAAATGTGCATGACTAAAGGATCTTTTAAAAGATAATTACTTGTTTAAAAGAATCAATTTTTTTTAAAAAAGGAAATGATAGATAGGAGAGACAGCATGGCCAAATGGATAGGTAGAAAATTGGCTTCCAAGCCTGTGGCACACTTATATCTATCCTTAGCAATAAACATGCAACTGTGAAGTTATTTTTTAAAAATTATCTTGGCTAGTAGAATTATTTTTTCTCCAGTTGAAATGCACTGTACCATTAAGGATAGAGACATTAGAGTAGCATGTTTCAGAAATTCTTGGAAAATGAGAGAAATTGTTTAGACTCTCTATGTATTTTTATTAGGTTTTGTTTTTGTTTTTTCAATTGAGAAAGTAGGTACAATGGGTATTGTATTTCTTGCCTTCTCAATAGGTGGAAAGAGGAGAATTCAAAATAGTAAATAAATTTTTTTAATACAATTAGAGACTGAGGAAAAAATTGTTGTTCAGTTGTGTTTTACTCTTCATAGGCGCATTTGGGGTTTTCTTGGCAAAGATACTGGAGTGGTTTTGTCATTTTCTTCTTTAGCTCATTTTACAAATGAGAAAACTAAGGTAAACTGATTTAAGTGACTTGCCTGGGGTCACATAGCTTGTACTATATAAGACCAGATTTGAATTCAGGAAGATGAGACTTTTTGACTCCAAGCTGACATTCTATCCACTGAGACACCTAGCTGCCCTGGGAGAAAAAAAAAATGCTTGTTTTTTTTTTTTTTAAATGGCACTGACTTGGAGTCAGAGATCTGAGTTCAAATCCAACCTCAGATACTTACTGTGACTCTAGGCAAGTTACTTAACCCCTCTTTACCTCAGTTTTTCATTTGGAAGATGGGAATACTGGAGAAAGAAATGGCAAACTATCCCAGGGTCTTTGCCATGAAAATGACAGTCCATGGGGTCACAAAGAGGCACACATGACTGAAAAACAACAATAAATTGAAAAAAAAATTTTTAAGAAAATGAGAGATAAATAGATTAATAACAATAATAATGAAGATTATGAGAACTAACATTTATATGGTACCTAATTATGTGCCAGGCACTGTGCTGCACTTTATAGATACTATCCTATTTGATCTTCACTACAATCTTTGAAGTAGATTCTATTATTATCTTCCTTTTAGATGAGAAAGTTGAAGCAAACAGTTTTATGGCCAAGTGACTTGCCCAAAACTGCATTAATTAGTAAGTTTCCAAGGCCATTTCTGAACTCGGGTCTTCCCAACTCCAGTTCTGGTGTTCCATCCACTGTGCCACCTAATTACCAGCAATACTGGTTTAATCTAATACACATCTGCTAAACAGTTTTTATACATTCAAATTCATGGAATGTTAACAATTTTAAAATTGAAATGAATCTTAGTTCAAATCTTACAGATTAAATTTATGCCCTGGACACAGAGCTGATCAATAAGCAGGTGATCTCAGGGGCCTTTGGATCTTATGTAACCTGAAATGTGAAGTCACAGGATCAAAGAATGTCAGTAATAAAATGAACCTGATGGATAAAACATAGCCCTTAAGTTAGAGATAACTTTGGCTAGCCATGCTGAAACAAAATGACAGCCAAGACAACTTTTGAAATGCATATATCTATGGGAAATTAAGGCTATAAAGACAAATGTCTTAATAGGAAAACAGACTCAGTCTGCCATTTTAAAACACAATTTATCATATGACATAATTTACACTGGGTAAAAGAAAAAAACAGTCATTTACCAGAATTGATTAATGTTGAATGAACAGGTGTTAGTTACTTTGCCCCAAGAGAAGCTCTCAGTCATATTTCTTGTTGCTATTCAATTATGTCTGAGTCTTTGTGCTAAATCCTAGAGATATGAAAAACAAGCCTCTGTTCTCAAGGGGATAATCTTGTATAATAAGGGAGACAATATAAAAACAACTATATACAAACAAGGTATGATGCTTACTTGTTTTCAGTTGTGTCCAAATCTTTGTGACCCCTTTTGGGATTTTTCTAGGCAAAGATGCTGATGTACTTTTCTATTTCCTTCTCCAACTCATTTTACAGGTAAAGAAACCAAGGCAAATAGGATTAAGTGACTTGCCCAGGTCACTCACAGCTAGTAAGTATCTAAGACCGGATTTGAACTCACATCTTTCTGATTCCAAACCTCTCTTTTATCCACTGTGCCATCTAATTTATACAAAGAGGGCTACCAACTTGCTGAGCCCATCCACCATCCTTTTAAAAGAATTACTGAGCCAGAGATAAGATAAGATCATACAAATCACATTATACAATGTCTATACACATCCAGAAGTAAGTTATTAAAATAATCAGTGATACACGTGAAATGATTCTGCTTTAGTCATTTATTACCTGTGCTGTTCATGCAGTGACTCTACTCTGGTTACAAAGTCTTTATTCTGATCTGGTATAAACTGGCTATCGGAAAGATATCCTGAAAGATGCAGTGAAGAGTTATGGTCTCCAAACTGAGCTATTAAGAAAAAAAAAAAAAAGGAAAGAGGGAATTAATAATTATTTTAATCTTTTATTTAAGACAGAGAAGACTAAGCATCATAGTCAAAAGAATCAGTGATTCCATAAGTAAGACTAATAAAGATAACACTTCTTGCTATGCACACAATGAAGAATATCCATCACAGTTGAGAGACAGGATGAGTCTGAAGAAAGCTTTCCTTTGCACTAGGTCCTTTACCATGCTCACTGCTGATAGATGAATCAGAAATATCCAATATATTTTACCACACACAATATAGCACTTTAGGTTTAGATGCTGAGTTTAGAAACCTCCTTCAGAAATAAAAGGCTAGTATTACACACAAAAATCCAAATTTGTGTGACTAGCTGTGTTACACCGGGCAAGTCACTTAACCCTATAAACCTCAGTTTCCTTATCTGTAAAATGAGTTGGAGAAGGAAATAGAAAACCATTCCAATATCTTTGCCAAGAAAACCCTTAATGGAGTGATGAAGAGTCAGACATGACTGAAAATGACTAAAGAAAAATAAATTATACACACACATCTTGCTACACATGACACATATTATACAAACCCATGCATATACACACACTATTCTATAAATTACTTTAGTCCTAAGTTTGAAATCCCTATTAGGGGGACATTATTTTTTATCATCTCCTTGGCCTATAGTGCAATAATATAACATCTGTTTCTCTCTCCTTTGATCCTGACATAAGTGCTTTCCAATAGTTTTCTGTCCTCATGCTAATCAATCTCCATAGAGGAAAGATTGTTGGCATACAGAACTCTGGCCCCTTAATCTTCCAAATCTGTTTCTTCTAGATAAGCAATTGCTCTCATCAAGTGCTAGGACTAAATTCTAATTTCTCTTTAAGAACCTATAGGAACTGCTATACCAAGAGAGCCTTTTTCATTATGTTACTCATCTGAGTCTTGCTTTCTCAGCACTCATCTTTGTTGATGACAAACCCTTCCCTGGGATGCCAGGCTATTCTTTTTTGCCAGCTTTCTCTCTATTCCCACTCAATTTGCTGATTTGATACCCTGACAATCCACATGAATGTTTTGTGTCCTGCCTCTGGTTTCTTGCTGATCCATTCCTTTGTTCCCTTCTTTTGTTAAACTCCCATGATAACGGACCTCTGTATCTGCAGACTGTCCATTCTCCCATCCTTGGGGATAGATCAATCATGGCTGAGAGCAATGAAAAAATTGGGCATCAAAGCCAGTCTGCTCTCTGCTAGAAAGAGTGGAACTTGTGGTCCCAAAACAACTCAATGCTGCCTGGATTAACCTTATCACAGAACTTCAGAGTCCAAAAGAACTCAAAAACAACTGAGGTCAACCCATATTTTTGGAAAATAAACTCTTTATAATAATATAATCAACAAGTATATCCATTCATCTTGTGCTTGAAGACCTCCAATTATGCAGAACTAAATGGCATGAGAGGCAATGTACCACAGTGAAGAGAATACTGAATTTTAGAGTTGGAAAGATCACGTCAAATATTTATTGTATGATCCTGAGAAAGTCTTTTAATCTTTCTATCATGCCTCAGTTTCCTCATCTGTAAAATGAGAGCACTGGACTCAATGGCCTCTAAGTTCTTTCTAACATGGACGCTGAGTGAAATGAGCAGAACAAGGAGTACATTGTACATAGTAACACTGTATGGTGATCAGCTGAGACTGACTTAGTTTTTCTCAGTAATAAAATGATCCAGTGCTCAGAAAAATCTGTCAAGTCTACCATGAGCTCATGCAAAATGAAACTTTGTACTGTGTACAAAGTAATAGCAATGCTGTGGGATGATCCTGTCCATCACAACATTTATTAGCTATGTGACCACAAGAAAATTGCTTAACCTCTCTAAGCTTCCATATTTTCATCTGTAAAATGGAGGAAAAACTGGCAATCTTCTTACATCCCAGGACAATTTTAAGTCTCACCAACACCTATAAACTATTCCACCTACCCTCCCCCCCCAAAAAAAAAAACCCACTGCATTATAAACTCATACATCCATATCTTTATTGATAAGCCTGAAAGACCTGTCCTCTAGGTCACTTTTCATTGGAAACTCTTTTCCATCCTTTAAAGCCCAATTCTGCCCCCTCTTCTACCTTATTCTCAGCCCCACAGCTTCTTAAATTATGGGATGAGATCCACTATGGGGTCATGTAAACTAAATGTGGAGATCCTAATTATATTATTAATATAATTATGATTATCACTAAATGTTTGATTTGCATATCTATTGTGTATATAGCCAGGGTCATATAAATTTTTCTTGGGCAAAAAGAGGTCATGAGTGGAAAAAGTTTAGCAAGCCTTGCTCTACCCAATGCTTATAACAATCTTGTCCCACAGACCTCTAATGACACTGTTTTATAATTCTCATAATATGTCAAATAGATACATTATAATTATCTTTATAGGTATTTTTTCCCCAACTAGCCCATTAACTGAGGTTTGGAGCTGGGGAATAACTCTCTTATAGTACTTAATGAAGGTATTTCAATGGGTCAAAGAGTAGAATTACTTTTGTTACTTTTCACATATAACTAGATTGCAGTAAAAAAAGATCATGGCAACATACAATTCTACTGGAAACCGATTGGGGGTGCAGTATAATATGATGTAGTAGAAATTGCAATGATTTGCATTTGGAGTAGGAGGCCTAAACTTGAATCATAGTTCTGCTACCTACTACATGATTCCAGCCAAGGCACCCAAACTCTTTGGACCCCAAAATCCCCTATATAGGAAAACTCAGAGTTGAAAGGAGTCTCAACAGTCAGTTAGCCCAGGTTATTGCTATAGAGGAAGGACCAACATCCTTATCAAAGAGTCACCATTCAGCAAAGGAAAACTGCCCTTTCTTGAAAGCTCTCATTATTAGAAAGTTATTCCTTATATTGAACTAAAATCTGCCTTTTTAATTTTACTCATTATTCCTACATGTCAGTCCTCTAAGTCAGAGCAAAAGAAACCTAATGCCATTGCTACTAAAAGTTCTTCAAGCACTTGAAAATGTCAACAACAGCCTTCCTTCCTCTCTGAAGTGTTTTTTATTTTCTTTAGTCCTTTTAGGCAAGAAATCTAGAACAAAATAAAGATGATAAATTCTTTCTTATCTGGAAATACTGGATTGGAAAGTTTGCTGGTTCTCAGCAGTCCTCTGAGTTTCCAGGACTTGCCCATAGTCACACCCCTAATGGCTTCACTATACTTTGTCAATGTCTGTTTAAACATGGCAGTCAGTCTAACCATGATACAGAACAGCTCCTGATTTGAGACATATACTTCATATCATAGTATCTTTTAATTGTTGTAGTCCTGTAACAAGTTCCATATCATCACTTAATAAAGATACTGATAAAATTGTAATTTTTTTCAAATAATTACTTATGTCTAACTCTTGATGACCCCATTTGCAGTTTTCTTGGCAAAGATATTGGAAGTGATTTATCATTTCCTTCTCTACCTCATGAGATGAAGAAATAGGTAAACAAGGTTAAGTGATTTATTCAGAATCACACAACTAGTACATATCTGAAATTAGATTTGCACTTTGGTTCAAACTTTAGGGCTGGCACTCTGTCCAATGAGCCTTCTAGTTGCCTTCATGAAATTGTATTTACCTTCCATTTTCATTTCTAGTTCACCACCATACTGTAGGAATTATTTACATTGATCTTACAAAAATTCTGTCTCCTGATCTACCTCACTTTTCATGATTCTGTGGGGGTATTTCCAAAGTATTATATAGTTCAAATCTAAGTTCCTTGAGGCCAGACAATATTTTGATTTTGTCTTCATATTCCTAGTATTCTAGTAAAGTGACTTGAATTGGAAAATGCTTCAGAAATGTCTATAGAATTGCAAGTATTATTCTACTGTAGTTTCAAACTAAACTCATTACTTTCTCTGACCTCTAATATTAGTGGGACTATAACATAGAAACAAGGCCAGAGAACTTATTTTGCTTGATTGTGCAAATTTATTATGAAGAATTTATTTTTTCCCCTCAATAGAATGAGGGGTGAGGGAGAGAAAATTATATTAAAAATGAATTTAAAAATAAATTTAGTTGTAAAAAATAATTTAAAAAAGGATAAGACACATTTTCCTAAATTAGTACCAAACTGAAAAGAAGCACTACAATAGACTGGGAGAAAAGGACACAAAACTACTTGATTAGCACTTAGTGGGTGTACACATAGTTCAGAACAAGAATCTCAGCTGTGACAGCACAGGTAATTTCTCTATAGTAATATGTCTCAAAAAGCTGAAAAAAATTGATCACCTGCATTATAGAGTCCTTAATGCTGGTACTTATAAGTTCAGAATAATGGCCTCCAAGGAGGATGGTTATTGATAAATACACAATTTTTGTTCCTTATTTATTTGTTCTTTTTCCACTACTATGCTTGTATCTTTGCCTTTGTTCTCTACTAATTTTGTGTTATACTTCTATTTTACTAACAAACTGTCTTATTAAATGATAATAATATAATTAATATCATTAATAATTAATGATAATTCTTTTGGTACTTCTCCATGACTGGATTTCAACAGATCAAAAAATATTATTTTTGTTGTGATGTCACACATTAATAAGTTGTGAAAAAAAAAGATATATAATGTCAATTTGCAATTCGATCAGAATATTTTTTCTCCAAATTCTGCTAGCACATAATTGTGTTACTTTTAGTTACTTGTCAACTTAATAGGTAGGAAGTACTTCAAAGTTGTTTTTGGTCATGAGTTTGATCATGAGTCAGAATGAATATTTTAAAAGCAATTATTTATGAGGTACTCTCTGTTGTAAAATGTCTGATCATAGTCTTTGACCATTAAGCAAAGCAGGTGACTTCAATATTCGAGTTTCTCATATTTTAAATATTATGATTTTACATCATATTTTATGCAAATATTTTTCTACTTTTTATTTTGATATTTTTTTATAGAAATTCTTTTTTTTGTAATAAAATCATTCTATACAACAATTTTTATATTTTCAGCCAGCTAGAATTGATTTTGGTAAATGGTGTGAGTCAAGGGTATAAATTTATTTACCGCATGTTCTAGCCAGTGTTCTTAAATTTGTCAAATAATGAATCCTCTCTCCAGCTGCTATCATGTTTCCCAGAGTTACAAAGTGATAATCTTTTATACCTATTTGGTCTTACCTCTAGGATTTTCTTCTATTCTACTTATTTTTTCTTCCCTTAAAAAAAAGTTTCAGGGACCCAAATGTACAAAATGTTTGTGGTCAGCCCTTTTTGTAATGGCAAGAAACAGGAAACTGAGTGGATTGCCCATCAGTTGGAGAATGGCTGAATAAGTTATGGCATATGAAATTTATGGAATATCATTGTTCTATAAGAAATGACCAGCAGGATGATTTCAGAAAGGCCTGGGGGGACTTATATGAACTGATGCTGAGTGAAATGAGCTGAATCAGAAGATCATTATACACAGCAACAAGATTACATGATGATCAATTCTGATGGATGTGGCTCTTTTCAACAATAAGATGATTCAGGCTAGTTCAAATGATGTTGTGATAAAGAGAGCCATCTACACCCAGAGAGAGGATGGTCGGAACTGAGTGTGGATCACAACATAGCATTTTTACTCTTTTTGTTATTTGCTTGCATTTTGTTTTCTTTCCCATTTTTATTCCTTTTTGATCTGATTTTTTCTAGTGTAGCAAGATACTTTTATAAATATGTATACATATATTGGATTTAATATATATTTTAACATGTTTAATATATATTGGATTACTTGCCTTCTAGGGGAGGAGGTGGGAAGGAGGGGAAAATTTAGAACACGAGGTTTTGCAAGAGTCAATGTTGAAAAATTATCCATGCATATATTTTGAAAGCTTTAATAAAATTTTTTTTTAAAAAAAAGTTTTTGCCCATTATCAATCAGCTATCATATGAACCATTTAATTTTGTGTTTTAAAGCCTGGGAGGGCAAAAAACAACTTTTTTCTTTGTCTTTTTTCTCTGAAATTTATCCTTTAAAATGCTACCTATTTGTTTTTCCACATAAATTTTATTATAACAAATCTAATAATAATTGCTAACATTTATGTAGTGCTTACTAAATTCCAGGCACTGTGCTAAATTAACAATTATGATTCACTTGATTCTTAGAACAACCCTGAAAGTATCCCTCTTTTACAAATGAGGAAATTGAGACAAAAGTAAAGAGACTTGCCCAGTGTCACACAACTCCACTGACTGCAGGCTGGAATTGAATTCAGATTTTTCTTACTTCAATCCCCCAGGATTTTAACCTTTGAATCATCTAGCTGCTTGTAGCTGCTTCTTATGTTAATCTGTGTGATTTATTCCCCACCCACCTTACTTTATTTCAAATTACTGTTAGGTATAGTGGCACACTCCTATGATCCCTTATAATTGAGAGGCTGGGCTTGATGATGGATTTATTGAGTTCTGAAAAGCTCTATTTAGTGTCTGAATTAAACTACAGCACCAATACAGAACACCTTTAAAGCATGAGGAAAAGCAGGCTCTCCTAAAAAAAAAAAGGGGGGGGGGGAGGGCAATTGGCCCTGCTCAGAAATGGATCAGAGCAAAGTTTCTATGTCAATCAACAACAAAGTTGGACCTATTATTGGACACTACTTCTAGTCTGGGTAATATGGGAACATGGTTCACAAACAAAAACAAAAACAACCAAATCAATTTTTTAGCACATCTGACACAATGATATAATATTTTGCAGGTAACTTTGTTTTAGATTTAGTCTTGTGAAAATGCTAAATATTTTCTCATATGGAATGTCTTTAGGTTTTAATTAGAAATTTTCCATGATGCAAAAATTTCTATAACTATTATTCTTAATGCTTTTGTTATAAGATAGATGCTATAGTCATTTATTTTTCTTATGAGTACCACATATTTTTATGCTAATGTTAAACCATCCCTGCAGACATAATGTAAATATTACTTGGTTACAATGAATGATTTTGATTAAATTGTTGCATTTTCCATCTGCTAATTTTTTTTTAAGCATTTTTTAAAATGTCTTGGTATTGGAAACAAGATGAAGTTTGTCTCAAGAAGAATGGCAGCAATTTCTTCTTTCTTGATATGCAGAAATAATCTATGTAATGTAAGATTTTTTTTTTAATCTGGAAAAACTGACCTATGGAGTCATCTAGGCCAGGTGTTTTCTCTGTTGACTCAAAGTTCTTCTTGTGAAATTGGCTTACACAAATTATTTATTTCTTGTTCTAGCAGTCTCAATAATGTAAATAGTCATCTTTTTCACCAAACTTTTTAAACTTATTAATACATAGTTATGTGCAACATTCTCTAATGATATTCCAAATTTCTTTTGTGCTTGTAAGGATCCTTTTTATTTTTTAATTTCTGTTTTCACATTCCTTCTTTTAGTTCAACTTGTTAATGGTCTCATCTTTTAAGATAATTTTTGTTCATTTTATGAATTTAAGATTCTATTTCTGTTTTTATCTTTATTATTTTATTTTCTATTTTCTTTATGTTATTATGTTGTTCTTAGGAAGACTTACTTTAGTCTTTTTCTCTTATTAACCTAGGCAGCTAATATTACAAATTTACTTCAAAGAATGGTTTTGGTTCTATCTTAAAAATTTTGATAAATGATATTTTCATTGCAGTTTTAAATAGTCTTTCAACTTTAAAAATATTTCCATCAAACAGCTAAAAAATATAGTCTCCATGGAGTCATATTTTTAAAAATTCTTATTTCTAGTTTTTTATAATGAAGTCTTTATGTGTCCTATAAAAGACACATAAATAATATAAATAACAATCTTGTTCTTATTTATTACTTCTTATGAAGCTGTTATGTCTCATTGTTTTAATTTTTGAAATGTTTGATATATTTTTAAATATTCATATTATTACATTGATGTATATATAATTTATTAAAGTTCTTTTCAGGGGATAGCAATATAGTACAATGGATAGAACACCAACCCTAGAGTCAGGAGTAGCAGAGTTCAAATCTAGCCTCAGACACTTAATACTTCCTAGTTGTTAGACAAGTCAGTTAATCCCAATTCCTTGAAAAAAGTTCCTTTCAATACTATTTAATACCATTTTGTGTAGATAGTTTATAATTGGAATCCTACATTATCAGATATTACCATCTTTTTAAAAAATTACACATATATTTTAGAACAATTAATGTTATTCTGTGTATATCTTTTTGCACTGAATGTTTTTCCTCTAGACAACATTTTGATGTAATTTTTAAAAAACTATCCCATAAGTCTTTTCTTTTTAATAGGACAAATCAGACCATTCATAGTTATTAAACCTGATTTGCCTCTTCGAATTTTTGTTCTTAATATGATTTAAGAAGTAAAACCATTTCTCCTCTCCCCCACACTATTTCTATTGCTAGAAGCAGCATAGAATAATGATAGAAAACCAAGTTAGAATGGTTTGTGTCTGAACAACCATCTGGCAACCAATTATTTAATGTTTATTAAGCACTTACCTGCCAAACACTGAACTAAACCGAGTTCATAAATAAAAAGTGAAAACAGTCCGTGGTTTCAATGAGTCTACTGTCTTAATGGTGCAGTATGCACAAATAAATGTATACACCTTATTTTGCATATACATACAGAGTAGACCTACACTATCTTAAAAGTTTCTAGGTATCGGGATATAATGGAGGAAACAGCACATATTCTACACAAAGTAGATAAAAGCCAACTTAGAAGGTATTAGGTTCTGGGGAATCAGGTAAGGCAAAAGGCAGCATTGAGCTCAGGCCTGAAAGAATCCAGCAATATTACGAATTTGAGATGAAGAGAGAGAACCTAATCATGGTGGCAACTTGAAGGAAATATTTTGTATAAGAACACAATTAAATTGGCTGGTATAGTGGAAAGGAGTAATGTGTAAGATTAGAAAGACAAAGAAGGCTCAGATTGGGTATGACAAACTGAGGCATTCATATTCCATCCTAGAAGTGAGAAGAAAACCCATTAGAGCTTTATGAAGAGGGCAGCAATATGTATGACTTGCCCTTTGGGAAAATCATGTTGGAAGTTGTATGTTAGATAAATAGGAGAGGGAAAAGACTTGAGATAAGGAAATCCAATTAGGAGACTACTACAATAGGCTCAGTGAGAAGCAATCAAAGCTTGAAATAGGATGGTGGTGGTATTAATGGAGAAAGGGGATAAGACAAGAGAAGAAATAAAAATTAGCCTTGTACAGTGAGTGGCAGTGAGAGGTTAAGATAACACTAAGTAACCTAAATAACCAAAAAGATGCTAGTGCTCATAAAAATAATAGAGAAGTATATAAGAGGGATGAGTCTGGAGAGGAAAGTTCATTAGAGTTCAGGTTTGGTCAGTTTTTTTTTTTTTTTTTTTTTTGATGCTTATGAGATTTAAAGTTCTATTAAAGTTCTTATGAGAATTAAAGTTCTATTAGGGAGTTGGTGAAATGAGACTGGAGCTCAAGAAAGAAACTAGGACTAGATTTACACATCTGGGAGTCATCTTCACAGATAATAATTGAAGAAAGCCATCAGAATGGATCAGACCATTACATGAGAGATTAAAGAAAGAAAAAAGAAGAGAGCCTAGGACAGACCCTGGTGGTTACTCACAGTCTGGGGTATGAATAATGATGCATCAAGAGAAACTGAAGAACAATCAAATAAATAAGAAAGTATTTAGTAGAAGAAGAAAGCAGCCAAGAGTGTCAAATGTGGAAGAACTGTCAAGAGAATGACAGTTGAGAAAAGGTCATAAAGCTTTGGCAGTTCAGAAACCACTGGTAACTTTCAAGGAATAGTTTCAGTTCAATACTGAGATTGGAAGCCATAATACAGAAGGTTTAAGAAAAAAAAGATGTAGAAGAACTGAGGTTAAATAGCTTTTTCAAAGAATTTCGCTGAGAAAGGGATGTAATATATGGGATGATAGTGGGGATAAGATGTAATCAGGCTTTTTAAGAATGAGAAACATTTGGGGGTGTTGTCAGCAATAGGAAAGGAACTGACAGAAAAGAAAGACAAGATTATAGAGGGGGGATGACTGAGGGGGTAATTTACTAAAGAAACTAGAAAAGCATAGGATCTAAGGCACAACTAGAAGGGTTCTCCTTAGAAAGGAGATCCACCTCTTCATCAGAAACTAGAATGAAAAGGTAGGGTAGAGTTAAAACAGGAATGTAAGATGAGAAGAGATGGGGAGAAGAGGGAGCTGATGGCAAATGATCTCATTCTTTTTTTGGTAAATTATAAGGGAATGCCCTCACTTGAAAGACTCAATTGCAGTGCAGGAGAAGGATGAGCAGTTTCAGTTTGTGATTAAATAACAAACTTTTAGGAGACTCAGCCAGCATAGGTTTATGACTTCTTCCAATTCTGTTCCATGGCAAAGGAAGCATGGAGGCAGATAGTGGGAGTAATCTAGAGCTAGAGTTTAGTAAGACTGGTGACAAAACTAAGGAGCAGAGGATTCCAAAGTAAAAGATATTACCCATTTGAACTGGTTAGCAAAAAGATCAAGATTGAGAAGAAAGGAGAATACTGAGGGATGTTTAGATTGGAAGTTATAATAAGAATAAAGAATGGGTTTAATTTGTTTATGTCTCCAATAAAATCTTACTTATCATATTCTATAGTCTCAACTAGAGAAAATGACAGAACTGGGGTATCCTACTATTTAATTAGTAACAAACATCTTATCTCACTGATCTGAAGCTGCTTGCTCCCCAACTGTGCTGATCTCTTCAACTGTGAACTTTTTCCAATAAATTCCCTTAATTTGATATAAAATTTTTAGATTCAATTTTCTCCTCTCCCCTCCTCCCCCCCCCCCCTTAAGCTAGTGGGATTAAGTGACTTGTCCAGGGTCACACAGCTAGGAAGTGTCTGAGACCAGATTTGAACTTAGGTCCTTGCTGGGGTTCTATCTACTGCTCCACCAATTTTAAAGTCTGTGTATATTTTTGAGCAATTCTACCTTATTTTTCATTTAATTAGTGAAAAATCTGAGGAGTTTCTAATCAGTACTTTATTGTATGTGCCACCCAAGGCCCAGGGGCAAATAGGTAATTTATTTTTCTTTCTTGACTATTTAAAAACTATCTTTATCATTCTGAAATTTGATAATTATATGTTTGGGAGACAAGTTTTTAATCCCTGCATGTTGAAGACCTATTAATTTTCTTCGCTTGTAAACTGATTACTGTTTTATATTCTAGGAAATTTTCTCCAATTATTTCTTCTAAGGACATGGGGATAGAATGCTGGCATTGAGACTAGAAAACCTAAATTCAAGCCCTCTTTCTAATACATATTGGTTCTGTGACTCATGGGCAAATCACAGAAGCTCTCCTGCTCTAGGAAACATTCTAAGACATAAATTGCAATTAAAATATTGGCATGCAATAGGAGAAGCTGTGTGTATCGGGAGGAGTCCCATGCTCATGAAATCACAGATCTAATTCCTATAAACTATCCTCAGTCAAGAACTTTCTTCTTCGTTTCTTACTCATGATCCTAGTACATTAACAGTCTCTTTAAACAAATGTTTTAAGATTGAGTAATCTATGGACTGAATTCATTTTATTTTTAAAAATCTATTATTTATCTTACATCATATTTTTAAAGTTCTGTGACATTCTGAACTCAACTTTATTTTTACTATCTACGGATCTTTTCTCAACTACATTTATTTATTTATTTATTTATTTTTATTTCTTCCAAAAATGCTAAATGGTGCTAGGTATATGCTTAGGCAAGACCCGTAACCTCTGTTTGCCTCAGTCTCTTCAACCATAAAATAGGGCTAATACCAGTTGTTGTTAGGATCAAATGAGATAATATTTGTAGTTTAGTCCAGTGTCTGACACATAGTAAATGCTTATGCTTCCTTGTAGAGGGGAAACTCTGGGTGAGGTATAAGACCCTTCAGCCCAGAGGGAACCTGCTAACAATATTTGGTTCAGCTCCCCATCTCCCCTAAGGGCTCTCAGCTTTCCTGAGAGGTCAGGAGGTGGTGACAACCTGTGCTGTAATTGAAGCAGAGTGATACCAGGTAGCAAACTACATATAATAGCAAGTTGTTCATGTGATCCCACGTGTGCAGTATATACTTAGTGCATGCCCAGTGTTTTTGTTACTGAAGAGTATGAGGGTATAAAAGGGGAAAAGACCTTGTAATAAATGGATTCCATTTTCCCACCATCCTCAGGAGTCCCACCTTTATTACTTCTCCTCTAGGAAGGTATACTTTAATCACCCCAGCATGGGAGCTCTAGAAAGCATTTTGTCACCTCAACTTGGGGGCTTTAGAAAGCAGGACTCAATATTTTAATCATCCCAATTGGGGGTTCTAGAAAGCAGGACACAATATTTCTTCCCCTTATTCTTAGTCTTTCTCTGTCTCTGCCCATCTGTCTGTGTCTCTCTCTATTTCTGTTTTGTCACCACCACTATCATAACTCATAACTGTTGGAGGAAATTGATTCTTTTACTTGTGACTATTTCACTATTTCCAGGAAATACTCAAAACATTATGAAATATTTGCTTTAAAAAAACTTTTTTTAGACTAGAGGTAACTGAGATCACCCTAGAAGTATTTTTCTGGAACAGTTTACATTATGAAATTTAAATTAAAGAGCTTTAATAAATTCATGGAATCATAATCATAAAGTGGAAGAAATTTACAACTGGAGGGGACCTCTGTTAATAATGGATGCCTATCAGTTGGAGATTGGCTGAATAAGTTATGGTATAAGAATGCTATGAAATATTATTGCTCTATAAGAAATGATAAGCACAATGACTTCAGAGAGGTCTGGAGAGACTTGTATGAACTGATGCTAAGTAAAATGAGCAGAACCAGGAGATCATTGTACATGACAACAGCAATATTATATGACGATCAATTCTGATGTAAGTGGCTCCCTTCAACAATGAGATGATTCAGACTAGTTCCAATGGTCTTATCAAAAGAGCCATCTATACCCAGAAAGAGGACTGTGGAAACTTAGTGTGGTTCACAACATAGTATTTTCACTCTTTCTGTTGTTGTTTGCTTGCATTTTATTTTTTTCATCATTTTCTTTTCTGGTTTGATTTGGTTTTTCTTATACAGCAAGATAATTGTATAAATATGTATGCATATATTGGATCTAACATATATTTTTACCATGTCTTTAACATATATTGGATAACTTGCCCTCTAAGGGAGGGAGGTGAAAAAGGGGGGTAAAAACTGGAACACAAGGTTTTACAAGGGCTAATGTTGCAGAATTATCTATGCATATGTTTTGAAAAATAAAAAGCTTTAATAAAAAATAAAAATTTAAAAACTAAAAAAGCATAGATTTAGAGCTAAAACAGACTCTAAATAAATAAAAATACTTACTCAATCTCATAATTTTATACATAGGAAACTAGGATCCAAAAAGATTAAATAACTTGTAGAAGATCATACATCTCCTATATGGCAGTGTCAGGTTTTGAATGCAAGACTTCTGATTGCTTTTTCACTAAATCATGCCGGACTATATTTAAAATTCAAGTAACGTGGAATAGGCAGGTAGCAGATTAAGAAGCAAGGTCAGAAAGACAGAAGTTGTCTCTTTTAAAAAAGAAGTTAAGAAACTTTTAAATTGAAGAAAAGTGGCTCATGAGGGCTCTGACACATGCAACATGGTAATATTGTAAACTCTCAGACTAGGTGACCTCAAAGGCCCTTTCTAACTCTAATATTTTATCATTCTTTGACTAGGATTCTAAGATTAAAGCAATCAATAATCATTTCTTAAATGATTACTATATTCTCAGGACACAGATGGACAATAGTATATTGCAGAGACTTTTCCTTTGCTGTCTCCTCCTCAGTTTGGTTGCAGAGCAAGATGCTGCAGCAATCTTAGCTATGGTTCATTACTTCTCCATCTCTGACATATACTATACCTAACTGATCTTGGACATGCTATTTAACATTTCAAAGCCCCAGGCAACTATGCTCTAAAATTAAAAATTTCAGAGATGCTAATATGCATTGGTAGAGGAAGTTTCCTTAGTAGGAGTAGCCTATACCAATGAAAACATAATTTCAATTCAAGTTTCTAGAACTCTATCAAGTGTCTAGAGGAAGACAAAAGAAATACAAGAGGTCCCAAAAGTCTTGGTTCAGATTTAGGCTCTAAGAATTTTAATTAATAGTTTAATCAGAGAAAATAAGTCTATTTGAACCAATTAAGAAAACAATATAAAAAAGTATGTTGTGTTATATTGATAAGACTTCAAAAAAAGACAATTTATTATTTGTGAACAAGGATTTCAAATTTTTTTGAAGTTGTGGGGCTTTTATATTTTAAAGATAAATGATGGAACTATAACCAAAAGGTGAGATTTTTATGTTGATTAAAAGACATAAGGTAATGAAACAAAATTTATTCTAGTGTGTAATCAACAAGCTATTGGAAAGTTGGAAATGAAGCATGGAAATGCTATTATAATAAGTAAATATTAGAGTATTAAAACTGGAAGTGATTGTCAGGATTATTCATTATCTCTCTAATAACCTTTTCTTTTGGATCTATATTATTAGTATTTTGTTTTGTATTCTATAATCACTTATCATGTAACCGTTTTCAATGGAAGGGCAGAAAGAAGGGAGGAAAGGAAAAGAGAAGAAGGGAGGGAGGGACAGAAGAAATAAAGATCACAAGATGAAGGAAGGAAGGAAGGAGAAAGGAAAGAAAGAAGAAAAGCAAGAAGAAAGGGACAGAGAAATTAAGGCAAGGAGGAAAAGAAGGGAATAGGGAGGAAACAGAGGGAACAAGGGAACAAAGGAAGGAAAGTAAGAAGTAAAGGTTTATTAAACATTTACTTATATGTCGGACCAGGGAATAGAATAAGGAAAGGAGGAAATTAGTAAATATAGTGAAATTAGTGGAATAGTAAAAGATGGAGATAAGGCTGACTTAACAGAGCTTCAGGGAAAAGTTGGAACTTCTGCTGCTATTGCTGCTGCTGCACAGCTGCTACAGCTGCTGCTGCTACTTCTACTATCACTACCACTATCCCCACCACTATTACTACCACCTTAATGACTACTATCACTACCACCTCAACTATTAATAGTTAATTAATTTAATGTTTGCAAAGGGCTTTAAAATATTATTTCATTTTATCTTTATAAATAACTCGGAGAGAGAGAGTCACTACTTACTTCTATTTAACAGATAAGGAAATTGAGACAGAAGGGCAGCTGCCCAGTGACTTGTCCAGAATTATAAAACTAGAAAGTATCTGAGGCTGGAGTTGAATTAACATTTTCTGGAGTCCATGTCCAGCACTTTATCCACAATGTCATCAAATGGTAGGATAGACAGGAGACGATGATGTGAAGGTCATAGAAACCAAGCAAAGGAATTTAGACTTAATATATTATACAACAAATGGATCTCTGAACTCATTTATGCATTCACAATGCATGCAATCGCATTGTATGTACCCTTAGGATTCTTATGGAGGTCTTATCTATAAAGTCTTTGGGGAAGACCTCTTCCTCTGGTTCTTTGAATATTTCAGATATATTAAGGCAACACCGGGGCAGTCTTTCAATCTTAGCAGATGACTACACTATCTTCTTTTCCAGTCATACATATCCTTGACAATATCTATTATGGCGGTTTTCAAATGCAAGTCATTATTGGTTATAAGCTACAGCCTCCTACTTACAACAACCATGAATCTTTCCATTTTCTTTTGAGTCAAGTGCAATTTTGATTCTTCTGGGATTGAGGTGTTCCATGATTCACAGGCATATATAGCATCACCTGGAGAATATTGGTGTTAAAAATATGGGCTTTTGCAGCAGTGAGCAGTTTGGTGCCATGCTAAGGAACATATAATTTCTCACATACAACCTGCTCTAATCGTATTCATTGCTGGGCCCTACTCAATGATATTCAAGACACAGAGACTATATCAAAACTGGCTGTCTGACTGACAATGTAATACATTTTTAAAAAAAATTAGTTTCTGCAATATATTTTAAAACAAACAAAAACTCCACCTTGTTTTCTTAATGTGGATAGATTGATCAATCCCTTTAGAATAAATATAGATCATATTGAGACTTTGTCCATGTCTTGGGACTGGATGAAATTAGATGCCACCTATAAATGAGACCTTTTAGAGAACCTCATCACCAACAACAAAAGCTTCTATATGGACATTTAGGACACTGACAGAGTAGAATGACATGGCAGGTGTTATTTTAGAAAGATTAGTCTAGAAATAATAATCTAACACAATAGACAGGGATAAAGTTTCTGAACCAGAAAGACCAGAAATTGTTATAATAGTCCAGGTGTGAGATGAGGATCACCTGGAAAAGAATGCTAACAACAGGGATAGAGTAGAAGGGACAAATTCAAGAGACATTCTGAAACCATAGAACTTTGTAAAATACTGGTTATAGGAGAAAAAAAGAGAAGAACTCAAACTGAAGCAGCATGATTAAGAGGAAAGAATATTGGATTTAGTCAGAAGACTTCAATATGATGGCTTTGCTATCTGCCCTCATGTAACTTTGGGCAAATCCCTTACCCTATCTAGAATGTAGTTTTGTCATTTGTAAAGTAAAATAAAACTAACAGATGATTTCTAAGTACAGTTTCCAGTTCTAAAATTACAATCCCCCAAGGTTGAGGATCCAGAGGCAATTCAAAGGCTTAGTTTTAGAAAGGGCTGTTTTTCTCTGACACCATAAGAAAATATAAAAGTGGGGACATGTTATGGGAAGGATGAAAGTTCATGAAATGACTTTTCTTTGAAGTGAGAGGGGAACTTAAAAATCAAAAGGACAAGGAGTAGGGAAAGAGTTGTAAGATTTAAAGAAAAAGGAAACTAGGAACAACTTCAATCTTTGGGCAGAGATCATTCAAGAAACAGTAAGAAATAAGACAAAGAACTGATGGGAAACAAATGGAGGTAGGCTGAAGCAGAGGAACCTGAATTTGAAACAGGCCAAGTATATCACAAGGATTCCAACTAAGCATGAATGAATTTTAAATTTCAAATCAACTTTAAAATGTTTCAAGATTCCACCAAACTGATAAAAAAAATTTAGTTATGAATAATGTTGTTTTATTTAAATTTTCCCCTGATATATTTGTTGATAAGTTAAAAGGATAGAATTTTCTCTACTTTTTTTCCCATTCAACAATCATTTTTATATGAAATATTCTAAGAAACTTTTCAAAAAGTATTCTTATACCAAAATCCATGTTCTAAAAGCACAATTGTGCTTTCAGATTGTGATATACTTGCCCCAACCTCTTACAACCCCATTTCAAATGGGTTAAAGATCTAATCTTTTTAATTCTATTCAATGCCCCTTAAGTGCCAACATTTTATTCTTTCTAACACTGATCACTAAGTGTTTTAACAACTCTGAGTAGAGATTTTATGTAACTTTGCAAGATTGCTGGATAATTAATATTATTCAACAAGACTTCATTTCAGAAATTTCCATACCTAACTCTTCAAAAAGGCTTTAGTTTAAAAAGAAGAAATACATCTTTTGCTATATAGTGTCATTCTATTAGAATTCCTTTTTTTTTAAAATTCATTTTGATACACAAATATACATACATACACACACACGTGTGTGTGTGTGTGTGTGTGTGTGTGTGTGTGTGTGTATATTAATAAGAAAAGTTTGTTCTTAAAGGCTCCTCTCCAACTAGAAGTTTGTATGTCAGGTCACCAGACTCACTTTCTCCTCCAGAGCCATCTGGGTTAAATGTCAAGATATAGGTCAGGATGGCCATCTCAAGTCCTCCTGATATACATATCTTGCCACCCACCAAGATGTCTCTGGAGAAGAAAGTGAGGCTGGTGACTTTGCACTGCCCTCCCTCACTTAATTTCAACTTATTTACATGTCATGAAACTCTTTGAGAACAAAGAACAAACAACAGTATATGTATGTATGAATGGGAAACCTATCTCAAATATTATCACTATCTTTCATGCAAACATTTCATGAGTTCTCTCAGGGCTTCATCCTTCATGATGTTTCATCCTTAAAATTCATGCACCATATTCTGAACAGTTATATAATTTATCTACAATTTTCTCTGTGATTTATTTTGTTGTGGTTCAGACCCAAGATTTCATCATTACCAGGAAATCTCATAAATTCTCAGCCTCTCAGCACCTCAAACAATCACGAGAACAACAGAAATGGGTGATTCTTTAAAGGGTTTCTTACTGAAAAGATAATTTAGACTATCCCTAATATATACCTAACTGGGATAACATGCAGATCTGTGATTTATTTAAAGCAGAGAACTCATGAGTAAGAGAATTTCCACTACCAATGCAAATCAGCTCCTTCTCTACAACTCAAGAGGTTAAATGATTTCACTAGAGTACACAATCAGTAAATATCAGAGGTGGAGTTTAGGTTCTGAGGCAAATACTATCTCTGCTGTTTCTGCTAATACCACCTAAAAATATTTTTGTAAGTCAAAAAGCAAGCTTAGCATTTATAAGGAAAAGCTCCAGATTTTAGTAGATCCTAGATTATTTGACTTCTCCAATCAAGTAAACTCATCACTGTCCTCCAAATAATTTGTCTTTGTTAACTATATCACATATCTTCTTGCATTTACCTTCTCTTTTTTCCAATTTATTTCCATTATTAGCTTATCAGGCTAATTTATATATTTAAAAACAAAGTATTTCTTTTCTAAAAAGCATCATCTTGTAATTTATGTAGCCTAATTTTTAAAAATATCACTTATAAGATAAACATTAATACATTTCTTATACGTGGAATTATAGGCTTAGTCACTGGCTAGTTTCCCACTTGTCTACCAAAACAGGAACCTGTGTCAGAGAAGAACTCAACAGAGAGTGGAGGTAAGAGCAGCAAAAGAAACTACTAGACATTTCCATTTAGATATCTTGCAGGCATGCCTAATAAATGTTATAGAATTGGATTTGCCAATAAATAAGCAGATAAAAGCAAAATGTTGTTAATAGGAGAAGTTCAGTTGCTCAATACTCTTCTATCATACCGAAATATGTATTTGCTACTTACATTGTACTGCATATGATGCAAGAACAACTGCAGGATTAAGAGGACATGTTAACCTAGAAGAAAAATCAAGAAATAAAAAATTCAACAATATACTGAATAAAAGTGAATAATATATCAAAAATAATTGTGGGTGACTTTTTTTATTGAATTGTTTTTAAAAAGAATGTCATGATGACTGTTGAAGAGCATTTTGCTACACTTAAGAGAATGGCACTCATCTCAAATAGATATGCCAATTACAAGGCTTATAAAGTTTCTAATATTAGATACTAGAATTTTTTTTTAAGTTAAAAAACATCCAAAATGCATGTCTATTATTCAGAAAAAAAACAAGACACTGGCTTTTCCATTAGTGAGAGGAGTCAGGTTAAGCTGCATTCACATTACAAAGGTTAACACTAACTCTTACTAAGTGTCAAAAGAGCAGTTGGAACAATGGACAGCGTGCAGGGCCTGGTGTTAGGAACTCATCTTCCTGAGTTCAAATGTGATTTCAGACACTTACTAAATAACTTTGTGACTCAGGCCAAGTCACTTAATGCTATTTTGCCTTAGTTACCTCATCTAAAGAAATAATAACTATCTTTGCCAAAAAAAAAAAAAAAAAAAAAAAAAACCCTAAAAAGGGGTCCCAAAGAATCTGAAATGCATTGAACAACAACAAAAAGTGTCCAATGTCAAGTTCAGAAAACAATAGTGATAAGTGAACATAATAGTTTAAGATATTGTTTAGGAATAATAATAAAGTTTTTTGACTCTAAATCTATTATTATGGCCCTAGTGGTAGCTTAGGAACTAAGAGGTAAAATCATGATCTGGCCAGGGCCTCAAAATCAGAAGCAGTCCTTGAAACCTGGCCGGTCTAAATTCAAGGGTCAAATCTCAATCCAGACACAAGGTCTCTTATAGGGTACCTCGTGTTGTTACAGAATGTAAAGACCCAGAAAATTCTTAAGAAAAATAAACTTAAAAAACCCCCAACCCTCCTAAATACTATTGATTTGTACCAATTTCCCTTGGAAGAAAGAAAGGAAAGAAATTATTGGGAAAGAACATGACTGTAATAAGGAATTTTTGAAGACACAATGCCTCTTGACTCCAAGATCAGTATCCCAGATCAATCCTACTTTCCTAATTTTCTTTTTTTTTTTTTAGTTTTAAATTTTATTACTTATTTTAAACATTTTTTTATTGTAATGCTGAAGAAAGTGAGCAAGATAGAGATTAGAGACGAATTCAATAGTTTATTAAATGGAGAGAAAATATGGGACCAATGGATCCATGTTTGATTCCAGGGCTGGACAGACTCTTGGCTGGACAGACTATTATCTCAAAGAGTCTGTCCAGCCCTGAAGTACTCAGAGGGCCAGCCTTTTATGGAATAACAAAAATAACGACACAACGGGGGAGGTACCTGAGTTGAGATAACCTAATGGGGGGAGGCCCTAGGATGACACAATGGAGGGAGATTACTGATATTCTAATGACATCTAAAATGGGTAAACCTTTATCCTGTCAAACATTAAGAAGGAATGTCTATAACCTAAAGATATAAAATCTTTATCTCATCAACCATTTAAGAGGGAATGTTTATAGGCTGGGGTTTTGGGGCAGAGTAACAGAGGTAGACCTTGATCACATCAAACATTAAGAGGGAAAGGTTATAACCCAAGGCAGAATAACTAAATAGGACACTTGGAGAAACTGGGTCACAACATTAAAAGGGAACTTTGGTACAACATTATTTTTAAATTTTGAGTTCCAAATTCTCCCCCTCCCCAAGCCACTGAAAATGTAAGCAATATGACATCAATTATACATGTGAAATCATGCAAAACAAATTTCCATATTACAAAAAAAGGCAAGAAAAACAGAAGCCCCTGGAACTGTCTTGGATCACTATTTATCAGAATAGCCAAGTCTTTTATGGTAGGCCATCATTACAACATTGCTGTTACTGTGTACAATGATCTCCTGGTTTTATTCACGTCACTTTGCATCATTTCATATAGGTCTTGCCATGTTCTTCTGAATTACCTCCCCCATACAGACACACATGCTTTCTTATAGCTCAATAGCCTATCACAATATGACACAACTTATTTAGTCATTTCCCAACTAATTTGCAGTCCCTTCATTTCTAATTATTTGCCACTACAAAAAGAACTATTAGAAATAATTTCTTTACATATATGTTCTTTTTCTTTTCCTATGATTTTTCTGGATTACAAACCTAGTAGTAATGTTGCTGCGTCAAAGAGTATGCACAAGTTTATAATCATTTGGGTATAATTCCAAATAAGCTCGACTACTTACAACTCACCAATAGAAAATTAGAATACTTATTTTTTCCTCATTCCCTCTGTTTGGGACAAAAAGACCTACCCGAATTGACTACTACAGAGATCACTCATAGAAAGCAGAATTATTTATTAGAATCTCAAGAAGCGGACCCCATCCTGGTCTGTGAGCAAAATTTCACAGCAGGAATAGGGCCAGAACCTTGAAAATGCTTACAGCTTTTATACATTTCAGACAAAGAACCTCCAAAATCCCACCCTCTATATGTTGTGATTGGTCACACAAATCTACTGTTCCTCTAGTTGGTCAGTGGAATGTAGTAGACAAGATGATATACAGCTTCTTCAGCCACGTAGTCCAGGCCTTATCTAAAATCATGTGACTTCGGAAACGCCAAAACTGAGGCCTATAAGGCTTGATCTACTTTAGAATTTGTAAGTTCTTCACCTTTTCCCACATACCTCTAACACTTGTCGTTTCTGATAGGTGTGGGCTGTTTTAATTTGTATTTCTCTAATCAATAGTGAATTAGAGCATTTTTCTCTTATGACTACAAATAGTTTTTGATTTCTTCTTTGGAAAACTGCCTGGTCCTTTAACCATTTACCAATTGGAAAATGGCTTTAATTTTTATAAACTTGACTCAGTTCTAGACTTACTATATTTTTGAGAAATGAGATTTTTATCAGAGAAGCTTGTTGCAAAGTTTTTTTTTATATTATTTTATTGTCTATGATAACTTTTAGCAAAACATAGTTTACTTGATAATTCCTTTTAATTAGGTCCATATTTGTTTTTGCTTTGTCTGAGTTCAAGTTTGCTATCCCTACCTTCTATTTATTTTAACTCCTTATCTTACTGTTTCAAGTGTGTCTCTTGTAAATGACATGTATTTGAATTCTGGTTTCTAATCCATTCTGCTATCTCCTCACATTTTATGGGCAAACTAACCCCATTTACATTGTTATCATTTCTGCACATTTCCCTCCATCCCATTATCTTTTATTTTTTCCTCTTTTAATTCTGTCCCTCCTCAAAAGTTTATTTTACTTCTAATCACTGCCTCCCATTATCAGACCTCCCTTTTATTATCCTCCCACCCCTTATCTCCTTGCCTAATTTTCTATTGGAAACTTTACAGTAGATAGTCCATCAGCAACTCACAATTGACAAACTTCCTATTAAACCATTATTCTCTCCTCTAAAGCCCCTTCAAGTTCTAAATCTATGATTCTTTTTATTCTCTTCATGAATGTTTCTTTTTACCACTGCTCCTTCTGATTTTCTGATGTCATTTAAACCACCATTCTCTTAATTATACAGGAACCACAAACCACAGTTTTGTCTTTTCTGATAAGGAGAATGCAGATGGAAGTCTTTACTAATTTCACTAGTTGTTAGTATTCTCCTAGCCTTTCAAAATTACTGTATTTTGCCAATCTTATTAGTTGATCAACAAGTATTAATTAAGTACTGACTATATTTCAAGCACTATGTTAAGCACTGGTAGATACAAAGAAAGGCAAAGATAGCTGGTGCTGTAATTGTAATGAGGGAGACAGTACTTGAGCTGAATATTGAAAAAAGCCAGAGGAGTCCAAGCAAGTACACAAGGCATAAAAATGGGAGATAAAGTATCTTGCTAAGGAACTACAAATAGACCAATGGAATTTATATAAGGTTCAGAGAGAGGAGTGGAGTAAAGCCATTATGAAAAGTTTTAAATGCTAGAAGGGTTTATCTTTGATCTTGGAGGTCAGTGGAGAGAATGGAGATCCTTGAGCAGGCAAGGTAATATGGTCAGAACTAAACTTTAGAAAAAAATCACTTTCGCAGCTGAATGAGCATATATTGTAGTATGAAGAGATTTGAGACTAGAATATTGGCTAGAAGGCTGCCACAACACTACATGTGAAAAGTTTTAAGAGGCTTTAGTATGATTTCAGTTATGTGATTGGAGATAAAGAATATATATGAGAGATTATTATCATTAAAAGCAAGCATCTGATGTGAGAGAGAGTTGTAAGCAGCACTGGAGGCTTGATGTGAAAGTCAAAACAACTGTGGGGAATGTGACAAGAATTAAAGAGGGAAGAATAAAAGGATTGCCACACAATAAGTAAGGATCCAATGGCAATGCAATTATGTTAATTTAAAGTAGGTCCAAAGGTCATATTTTTGTGACTTATTCCAGTAGCATTTATCAGCTTGGAAGTAACAATAACAACAAAAGAAAAAAGGGGTGGGAGGGAAAGAAAGGGAAGGAAATTAGGTGTTGCAGTCAATAAAGACTCATTTTCCCAAATTCAAATCTGGCCTCAAACACAGAATACCCTTGTGACCCTGGACAATTCACTTAACCCTGTCTACCTCAGTTTCCTCATCTGTAAAATGAGAGGAACCATTTGTACTAAGACAGGGTTGTACACAGATTTGAATAGTGAACAACTGTAGAGAGTGTGAATTAAAAATTAAAAAGGGAAAAAGAACTGCTTGAGGATTCAATTGGAATGCGATTATGTTCATTTAAAGTAGGTCCAACTGTCATATTTTTGTGACTTATTCTAGCAGCATTCACCAATGAGCAGGATATAGCAAACCACCATAGTATCTTTGCCAAGAAAACCCCAAATGGGATTATGAAGAGTTAGACACAAGTGAAAAAATGACTCAACAACAAAAACAGGGATGGTAGAGGTGGTTAATAGAATACAAATAAAGGAGAAGGAAGAAAAGAATTCAAGAATGAAGGATAAAGCATAGTTAAAAGAAACGAAAAAATCAAGACTAAAGATTGAGCCAGAGAAGGAGTCACAGACTGCAAGAACACAGAATGGAGAGACTGATGGTTAAGGTGAGGATAGGTATAGAAGGAATGAACCATTTGGAGGATAGACGGACTAAAGTAAAATCATAGACACAGCCCATTTTAGATGAGGATGGGGTTTAAGTTAAGCTGAGGGACAAGGGAGCTAGAAGTCACAAGAATTGAAAAAGATATTTAAAGGGATACCAATGTGAATGTAAAAGTAACCCAAAACATGGATTAGCATCTTTCCTTTTGCCACTGGCTCCTTACTTCTCACTGTCGTCTTGACCCCTTATTTTCCACCATCATTCTATGGAAATGGTTCTTTCAATCTCAAAGGATTATTGTGAAACTACAATGATAAATCATTTGCCATGTGCTTTGTGAACTCTGAACTTTATGTAAATGTCATCTACTATTATAATTAGTTGGCAGTAAAGACTTTGGATGGGGAAAATGATAGCAACATTATATAAACTGACTTTTAAAAAAAGGAAAGAGGAAGAAATGGTTCTTCCAAAGGTTGTACATAGCATACTAACCAGTTAAGTTAATATTTATTAAATGTCTACGATGTGTCAGGAACTATACTAAATTCTGGCTTTTTTGAGACCTCCTCCTTGATTTTCTCTTCACATAATCTAATACCATTAGCCACTTCCTCCCGCTCAATAATAATCCTGGTTCATGCTCCTCCCAACCACTTAAGGAAGATGTTCTTCAAGGGACCATCCTTTCTTCTCTTTCCATATTCTCTTTGTTGGCAATCTCACTGCTTCCAATGCTTCAGTTACCACCTCTAAAGCACATAATTCTCAAATCCATTTCAAAAATGTTGATTTCTCTATGGATTTCTACAACTCTACCCCCTTACTATTAGACATTTTCACCCACATGTCCCACAACCAAAACTTAAAATCTACAAGTCCAAAATTGAGCTTATTGTCTTCACAAAATTATCAGATTTGGCCATGTTAATTCTTCTGTTTAAAAGTATTCGGGGTTCCCAAATGCCTTCTAAGTAAAGTTCAAGTAACTTTGACACTCAAAATCCTTCCCAAATTGATGCCTCTTGATTTTTCCATTCTTAGCTCACATTACTCTCCTCCATACACTCTATAATTTATCTAAACTGGACTACTCTGAGTTAATGCTAAACAACAAAATTTCTCAACTTGACTTGTGATTAACTGGATCCATGCCCTATCTTTGATATTTGAGCTATAAAACGATATCACTCAACTTGATGTGTGATCAACTGGTTTCATGTCCTTGTGTTGTTCACTACACCCAAAAAGGTTTCCCATTCCTTACTCTTCAAAATTGGAATAATAGAGGCAAAGATGGATCCCAAAGTAAAGAGCTTCTGAGACAAGATTTATTTTCCCAGATATTAAATTAACATCCAATCTTTAAAGCCCAATTCAAATGTTCCTTCTCTCTATGAAGTTTTCCCAGATCCATTTCCCACAAAACTGCATCATGATTTCCCTCCAAAATCTCACATGACATTTTGTTATGCTGCTCTTTAATGCACTTCTCATACAATTTGTATACCTTTATTATCTGTATCTGTATCTTATTATTCTCCCAACCAGACTAACTGGGCAAAGAGACAATATCATATCTAAATTCAAACTTACCCATTATCTAGCATCCAATGTTTTACACACAGAAAGGGCTTAATAAATGGGTGTTGAATGAATAGTAATATTATGTTTTAAGTCACTCAGACTTTCACCTCAGAATCATCTTTGAATCTTTCCCTACCCTTCATATCAAAATAGTTTCCGTGTCCTGTTAATTCTATCGCTATGTGTGCTGTTTTCTACTTCTACTGCCATACCCTTAGCTCACATGCTTATCACCTCTTACATATACCATGATAATATCTTTATAAATTAATCTACCATGGCTGAAATAAAATTGCTAATGAAGCTATATAACCAAAGTTCTTCCCTGCTCTTAAGACATGGCTTTTCTTAATCTACAAGATAAAATACAAACTTCTTAACCTTAAATTCAAATTTTTTCATAAACTGGTTCCAACATCTCTTTCTTCCTCCCTTCTCCAGAATACCCTTAAGTCAATGATAGTATGGAGTGTTTCATTTTATGTGTATGTTTGCTTCCCAGTATCTATCACACACCCCCATACATAGTAAGCCCTTAGTGTTTATTACATAATAAGTATTTCCATCAATGAGCTTTGTACATAGTAAGTTTTTAACAGATATTTACTGAATTGAATGACAATATGTTCCATTCTGTCTACTCTTCCTGGAAAACCTTCCCCCTTCCCTCCCCCCCAAACACAAAACATCCTAAGTGAGGTGAACTTAATAGGCAAATGAAATTCAATTATTAGGCACCAACAGTCAGGAATTAGACAAGATAATACTACATAACCCCCCAAATAACTCTAGTCCCTCAGCTATTTCCCTAAAAAAGAAAAAAAGTTAAACACAGACCTAGGGGATAGAAGAAGAAACTAAAAGGGAACAATTAAGATGTCTACTTTTCTCAACTCCTCTCACTTAGCCACACCTTCTTTTTCAGTGCTTTTTCATAAGATCTTTACTTATTCTCTTCTCTAAAAGTATTCTCCAGAGGTATTCTGATCCCTTACTCCTTCCAAGAGTTTCACCAGTTTTTAGTTCTTAAGTTCAGAATATAACTTGCTTTATCACCCCAATTATTCTAAATTGTTTAGGGGCTTCCCTTAACCAAACCCTGCTTTTAGCAGGATCTATGCTAGCATGCAGTAAGCCAAACACTTCTGAGGAAGTAATTTTGACAAAGACTTAGAAATCTAGACAGAATATGACTGTTTAGAGTGACAATAGCTGCTATAATTGAAACTTTTAAGAAGAGACATGACTTATGTTGAGTAGCACTCTAAACACAAAAATGAAATCTAATAGAAAACAAAAAGTATAGTACAGCTTCAGGAAGATTTCTTTTTTTAAAAGTCTAGTAATTTAGAGAGAAGAAAAAAATGAAAGAACTTTAATTACCTTCCTTCGCAAATATCCATCTTCAGTTGCAAGAAGTATAAGTGCCTATGAAGCAAATTTAAAAGTAATATTTAAATTAAAATAAACAATAGAGACTTGATAAGGCAACAACAAAATCTGTATATCTGAAAACCAGAATAACTATAGAAATATTTTTCTAACAATATGAAACTATTCTTGCTTATGTCTGTGAATTTTATACAACTATCCTTAAGACTAGTAATACTCCTATCTTAAAACCTCCTATGTTTTTAAAATGTTCTTTCTAGTTTACCATTTTCCTCTTCACTCTTCTCATTTCTTATTATACCCTTTATTCTTCCAAGTCTTCTAAAAAATGGAAGGGTTGTTGCATTTTTAGCAATTGGATACTGACCTTTTTAATAATGTTCACCCTATCTTTCTCATGTGAAATTCCCTTTTTTTCCATTTTTATTTGTTCATTCTTTATCTTTTCTATAATGGAAACATTATTTATGTTATGACAATTAAAAATGATGAGGAACAAAATTCAGTGGTCATTTAGTTCAATCCATTCAGTTGGGGGGAAAAAAACTTATTAAAATATATTTAAATAATTGTGACCCAACCTTTGAACGAAGATTTCCAATGAGGAGAAACCCATCATATCCTGGAATCCCATATTTCTGGATGACTTTAATGTTTAGGAAGTTTTTTTCCCCCTTATTTTATACCTATATTTCCCTCTTTGAAGCCTTTACCCACTAGTTGTCATTCTGCCATATGGGGCCAAAGCAGAATAAGCTTTCCCCTCCCATATAGAAAGTTCCACCCCACCCTACCCCCCTTTCAAAAAGACAGCGATCACAAACCTGGCCACTAAAATTTCTTGAAGCAAAACATTCTCAATTTTTTAAACTGATTTTTATCCATCCATCATGAACCCAAGTCCCTTTACTATCCTCGCTGTTCTCCTCTAAATGTTCTCCAGCTTATCAATCTGTTCTAAAATATCAGGTCCAAAATGGAACACAATACTTTAGATGTGGTCTGACTAGGGAGGAGTGTGGGAGAATTATCACCTCCTTATTCCTGTATACCATGCTTTTTATTCATTGCCAACTGAAATGCCATTAGGTTTTTTTTTTTTGGCTGCCATCTATATCTGTTGATTTGTACTGAATTTCAAATTCTGAACTACTAACTAGCCACATCCCACCAATTTTGTTCTTATGAAGCTGATTTTTTGATTACGAGTTCAAGGGCTACATTATTCCTCATCTGTATTCATCTTATTCAACTTGGCTCAATGTTTTAGAGTGTCCAAATCTATTTGAATATTTATTCTGGTATTTAGTGTATTAGCTTACCCTCCCAGCTGTGTATCACTTGATAAGCATGCCATTTATTAACTCAACCACCTAATTATTCACTTTTAGACTCTTTTAACCAAATTTCTAATAAAATCCACTGAGAGCATATTTATTTTCTTCATCATTATAATTAAAATCAATACATATTTTGATGTGCCCAGCAGGTACTTTTAAAAAAGTTAACCATTTTACCAAAAACCATGCTAAACTATACTTAACTATACTTATACCTTGTTAGAGCCAAGAGCAGGGGGCTTACACAAAAGGTATTTGCTAGAGAGGCAGGTGAATTTTACTCCCCTTGTAGACAGCTGAAAAGAAGTCATTTTCAATACAGAAAGGAGAATTTGTGCTCAGAATCATACTCGAATACACAGTGTGTCAATAATCTAAATAACCTGAAAATAAGCCTTCCTGATAAACAGCATGGCATCATGGATAAAGGGGCAAATTTGAAGACTGAAAGACCAGGGTTCAAATCTTATCTCAGATATCAGCTATATGATCCAACAAAATAGTGAAGTTCTTGATATTCTCAAGTGTTTCTGTAAGAGAACATCTCAGGTGTTTCTATAAATTACAGATGAGTTGGTCATCTGAGATATATACTGATAAAAGGACATTCTTCTCTAGGGAGTTCTTTATACTGGTGAAATCACTAGTCTTAACCACTACAAATATTTATTTCTGGACACATCCCCTGTTTGAATGAGCTGAATAAGTAAAGTGACTAATCTGCGAAGACAAACTCATTTTAGCTCAGGCATTTTTCCATATCCAGTTAGAGTTTTGGGTTTGTTTGGTCTATTTACTGACAGCACACAGAAGACTCATGGGTGGGTACTCAATTAGGCAGGGCAAAATATGAATATCTCTGCAGTCTGTCTAAAGGATGACATTTAATAACATTGATATAAATTAGTTAATTGCTTTCACAATAGATTTTTATCTCTATGGACTAGAAAACATATTCTCCCTTCCAATAATGACATTCTAAATAATGGATCAGGATGAATTGCACTTGACATCTATATTAGTCAACAAATTGTCTTACAGAATAGGCACAAAATTAAAAAAAAAATAAAACATCAGTGAACACTAGAACAGGTGCATGGTCATACAATAAAATATTGAAAGCTCTAAGGAACAGGAAAGGCCATCTAGACCAAGCCCCTCATTTGAGAGATGAGGAAATGGAAACACATGGTCATATACAACTTCTAGTTGTCTAGTTCGGAGGTGGGATGTAAATCAAGTTCTTCCTAACATCAAATCAGCTACCTTCATTCCTTATTCTTCAGATAGAACTTTTTAATTATCTGTAAGCAGGTCAACTGTCAAATCGAATTCTAACAAAGTCTTGGAAAGGGACAAAGAAAGCTGTTCCTATAGTTCAACAGTCCCATGAAGATACTGGAAGGATTTTACTTGTATCTGTCCACATGATAGTTGGTTTTATCTCTCTTTTTTATGAAATATAAAAGGAATATAGTTAGCTTCCACATTTGGCCAATATAGCAAAAGCCATACTTACAAAAACTGAATATAGATGAGAAATGGTGGCAGAAGAGGAAAAGAATAATTTTGACAATTTTTTAAAACAAACTTCTATTTGATATATAAATGTATACAAATATCAGGTTGTCCAAGTTCAACTGTGGCCATTTTCACACTTAATAAGATAATTTCATCATTTATATTTCATGGAAAAAGCACTAAAATGTAAAAGTTCATCAATAATTTCATAGCTTTCAGTTATGTTACTTTTCAGTCATCATATATTCAGAACATATCAAAAAGCTAACACTTTTTAAAAAATCATGTGGGGAACATATTAAGTTATGCCTATCTAGGTTTCTGATGTGCATTTTTTTTTCAACACATATGGTCCTTATTATCTAGATTGCTAAGTGATGACCTTCATTTATGGTTTTCTGTGGGGTTTCTGTGTTTACTCAAAGTAATAATCAAATATAATTGGATATATTTGATTTTCTTCAAGGTTAGGAGTGGCAAGGAAAGGTCACAGATAGACAAATGGGAATTTTAGAATGGCAAAATTGACTTCTGTTGGTAAATCAGGTTTATTAACATAATCTGATGAATTACCACACAAAAATGTAATTCAGAAAACTGGGGGGGAAAAACTCCAAATTTACCATGTGTCAAATCACTGACCAAGAAATGATAATCAAATATGACCAAACTCTGCAAATGACAGTAGTCCAATGAGAGAAGAATTCAAATGATGAAAAAATATAAATAAATAGGATGTCATTTAGGAATAATAATACTTTTAGAATTTAGGAATAAAAAGACTAAACTTGTATTTATATTATAGTTAGAGGCTGCATAGTATGATGGAAAAAGCACTGAACTTAGGGACTGGATTTTAAATCTGTGACTTGCCACATTACCTATGTGAACACAGAAAATCAATTATGTTTATGGACCTCAGTTTTCTCACCTGTAGAAAGAGAAAATTAACATCTGAAGCCCTTTCCAGCTCTAAAACTATAATCCTATGTAGAATGCTTTAAAGTTTGTATAACATTTATATTAACTCATTTGAATCTCACAACTATCCTGTGATGTAGGTGCTCTTCTGACAGTGGATGCAGTGATGAAGTGGGCAGAGCATTTAACCCTTTTTGCCCCAGTTCCTCATTGTAAAAGAACTGGAAAAGGAGATGGTGAATTACTCCAGTACCTTTGCCAAGAAAAATCCAAATAGGGTCATAAAAAGTCACACACAATTGAAAAACAACTGAACAACAGTAAACTAAAGGTGCTTTTAAAACCTCTATTTTAAAGATAAGTAAGCTGAGGCTTAGAAAAATTATATGGCTTAATGCCATATGGCAAATAAATATATACTATGTCTTTTTGATTCCAGCTTCAGCATTAAACTATGCTGCTTTCAGAAATAATTTGTCAAAAACCTCTCAGGGAACCATCATATATAACGTGGAGTTAAACATTATAAAAACCTTAACCAGTCCCAGAACCAAATGGAAGGTCATTGATGATGATGATGATGATGATGACAGCAAAAATAATACTAATAAAGGCTGGAATTTACACAGCACTAAAATGTGCAAGGCATTTGATCCTCACAACAACTCCATAAGGTTGTTGTAATTATTAAGCTCACTTTACAAATGAGGAAACCAAGGCAGACAAAGGTTAAATGACTTGCCCAAGGTCATACCCTTTGTAAGGGTTAAAAAAGTCTTCCTGACTCCAAGCCTAGCATTCTCATTCTATCCACTCCAACACTTTGCTGCTTCTAACTTTGAAATTTAGGGCTCAGTAGAGTAACTTGGAGGAAGCCTTTAAAACACCTTATTTTTAAATGATGAATGGAACACTAGCTCTTTTTAAAGGTGCTTTATCCAAACTGTATATTGGAAAAATGTAATTCATATTTCTCTGTCTGACTCTGCTTTTGAAAAAAAAGAAAAAAAGAAAGAAAATAATCAGTCTGTCCCCAACCTTCTTTGACCATGAATTCAAATAGAACCAATTGCTCAAAAATCAGTAGTTCATCTGACAAGCCCAGAATATTAGGCTGAAATCAACAAGATAACATGGAACTGGTAATACACTCAAGATGTGCACTTAAAGTTCAAATGCAAGAAGTATTAAATATGGAATGGTTGGCTTAGCAGTAGCTGATGTGAAAAGATCTGGAGAATTTGATTGGCCAGAAGTTTCATGTACCAACTGTATAATATGGTTACTTCAAATGCTAATACAATCTTAGCCCATATGAATAATGTGCAAATGACAGGAATAACCCCACTGTGCCCTGGACTGGTCAGACCATACTGCAAGCACTATGCATAGTTCTGAGAAATATATTTTAGAAAGGACGATGAAAAACTGAAATGTGTTCTAAAGGGGCCAATTATGATGGTAAGAAGTCTGGAAACTACTGCCTAATAGGGAATGATTGAGGTAAATAGATATGTTTGGCTTGGAGAATGCTGAGAGGAGAAATGACAGATGATATCTGAAGGGCTGTAATGAAGAGAAGGTTGAATCAAAGCCAATGAACTGAAATTACAAAGAAGTCTAACGTAATGAATTTTCTAATGAACAGAACTTCCCCAAAGTAGAATGGATTATTTCAGGTGGTAGTTATTTAAGACTCAGTTTTCTCATCTGTAAATTGAGAAAGTTAGACGGGTGATCCTTAATATCCCTTAAGCTCTAAGTACTACAATCCCTTGAGAAATTTTAGTGAGGATGAAATTCTACATAACACGGATTATGTAGGAAAGATTCTTCATTCTTTGGGAGGTGAAAGTAAATAATCTCTGAGGTTCCTTCGCACTCTAAAATTCTACCAGCTCATGACCCTAATCCATCATGTACAACATGATGGTTTATATAGCCCACAAAATCATTTGCTAAGGCAACTACAGGTTATGATGAGCTGAAAGCTAGGTACAATAACTTCCCACTGCTTGAGTCAATAATTTTGTATGACTTGTGAATGATGTTATAAATATCCAAATGGCCTTTGACAGAAAAAAATTCCCCACCCTGATGTACAACTGCAGAACTATCAGCCCATGAGACCCATATCTGTGTTCTGAGTAGTGATTACACTTGGCATTCGTTACCTCATTCATAGAAACTAACAAATCCTAAGACTCACTTCTGGCATAAGGAGTTAAGATTAAAATCAGTGAAATAATAGAGTCTGCTACATTGTTAATCTAGTTACCAGGACAGACATTTCTGCATGTACAAATTGAGGAAAATGGTTCCAAACTTGCCTATTCCATACTGCCCTACAATGAGTTCAGCATAATATCTGGCTATCTTGAATTTAAAGAAGGATTACAAAGTCAATGTTAAGATGTCTGTTCTTTAGATGTCCTTACATATGGCCTATAGTTTCAATGGTATGTATGATAACTCTGTATGACCAAGAAATGTGCCAGTTTACCATAATGCAGTTATCACTTTCTGTAAGGACAATCAACCTGTTGGCAACAAAATCAGGGAACAGTGAGGGAGAAGGAGTTGTAAGTGAATTTTTAATATACTATTATCAATTAATTATTGTCTTTCAAGTATATTTTCTTCACTATTTCAAACAACTCCGTCTAAATTCTCAAATAAGTTGCCAATATAAAACGAGAAGACAAGGAGATACAATTGCTTGAAGAAAAGTGATGGGAGTTTTTTGTATGCTGACTAGAGTGGCTGATCGTCATTAACTCAATTTCATCTAATTTGGTGCAAAGTATTCATCATATTATGGCATATAATGTCACATATTACTGATATGTTGGTTAGTTTTACTGAAATGCTTTTTTGTTTCCTCTTTTTATGTTTTGTTGGAAAAAATGGCTGTTGAGTAGGGAAAAATGGAAGAGCATATTCATACATGAAGTTTATATTAAAAACAAAAGATATTAATAAAGTTTTTAGTAAGAAAAAAAAGTATTCATCATAACAAAAATTCTACTACAACAAAACAATCTGTATATCCTGTGTGGTTCATTATAATGAAATATATATGTAATATGCATGTAATTTTGTGATATAAATATACATGTACTGGAGAAATAGAAATGTGTCTTCTTATATCTAGATTTTGGTAACTCTTAAGATTAATTTGCTTTCTATGGGCACATATTTGAGGGAGCTGAGTGAGAAAGTTTAGGATTGAAAACTAACCTCTTTTAAGTAACAAAATAGACAATCCACATAGAGGTCAGAGAGTCAACAATTTTATGTGGTTTAAAATGTTTACTTGATTTGTTCATTTAGATAGTAACTGCTGGTACCACAGCATTTATATTTTGTTTTGTAGTACTAAAAAGAGCACTAGCTTTACTAATTTTTATATATTGTACAGAAAACATAAAAATACATTACCTTGTTTGTTCTTGTTGCAATGTGTTGGGGTCAGGTATAAAAAATCTTACTCGAAAATTCAGGGCACAGGGAAAAGGTCCTACAATATTTTTCAAAAAGAAATTATATTTTTCCCTTTTTAAAAAAATGCAAATAAAATTATGATACTTTCATAAGCAATACAAACACTTGCAATACTACACTGCAATACAATACTACATTAGTTGTATTCCACATCACAAATGAGTTTGTTTCAAATGCTAAATGCATACACTGAATGCAATTTTTAAAAGCTTGAGGCAACAATACATATGCTAGTAAAGTATTTCTACAAGAGTATTCATTGATGGCCTCTTAAATAAATAATAAGGATCTGTGTCCTCACAGTTTTCTCTATTCTCTGCATCATTTAAAGACAATCCTAAATATATTCTTAGCATGCAAAATTCTCATTAAGAAATATAACATTTATTCTTACATAGCAGTTCAGCTTTTTCAAATCATTTTTGCATACATAAATGCATTGTCTTATTTGATGTTCACAATAACTCCCAAAACACACAAGTCATATATTGTTATTTCCATTTTATATACAAAGAAACAGGTTTAAAGAGAGTGATGTGATATGACCAAAGCTACATAAGATCAGCAGCAGCAGCAAGACCATTACAAAATCCCAAGTCTTCTGATCTCAAGGCCATCACTTTTTCTACTATGCTATGTAAAAAGTTTCACATTCATAAATATATATATATATATGTATATATGTATGTATGTATACATTTCAACATTATTTTATGTTCAATGGAATACATGTCTTCCTTAAATCTGATATTATGCATCACTACACCAAAAATTCTCTGCATGGGCAAAATGAATAAGTCAATATATTTTCTTTTGCTAGATACAGTAGCAGAAGAAAATTAGTTTGTTCTACTAATACTCTGTAGCACTTTCCATTGCTTCTTGAACCATCAACAAGAAGTGATTATGTATCCTCTATATATCTGGTATTCTAATTGGCTTATTTAGTTTGGAGTCACCAACCAATTCCAAACTTCACTTTCTCTCACCTGCCTACCTAGTCCTCCATTCCCCTACCCACTTATCACCAAACTACTAATTCTTCACCTCTCTCACCTATTAGTCTAATCTTTTTCATATTGATATTTCTGAATGTACTTCTTAATACCAAGGTTGGCTATCTCTAATCTCCTGCCTCTATTTCTATAGACACATACAACATTTCTGGATGTCTAGACATCTGTGAATAAGCTCATAAGTACATATACATACAATTCTATAGAAGGAAGACTCTGAGAATAGGGCCTATTTCATTTTTCATCTCTGTAACCCCAAAATCTAGCACAGAGTGGGTCTTTGATAAATACTTGTTGACTGGCTTATATTCTTGGATGTATACATAGAGAAAGTATGTGTGTAGAATGAATGAGTAAATTTCTCTGAATGTGTTTACTGAATAAATTTCTGTATGTATGTATATCTGCCTATATTAAGGCACTAGTTCTACTAGTCCTTTTATGTACCTATAGAGGGTCTTTTTGAGTTTATCTATGGAGATAAAGGATATATGCCACCTCTATGTATAATACACATGTACACAAATACATTTGTGCACACATGTATACAGATATGTAGTACATATGTGAGCATATATCTATATACATACGTATATATATTCACATATATAATATACCTTCATATGGGCATCCTGTTGGGAGAGGAAAAACAGTCACAGTGATGATAATAATTTGCATTTATAGTGGACCTTAAGGTTTGCAAAGTACTTTATATATATTAGCAAATGATCCCCACAACAACTCTGTAAAGTATATGCTGCTATTATCCCCATTCTACAGATGAACAAACTTAGACTGAGACCCCACAGTCATATAACTACTAACTGTAGCATTCAAATTCAGAACTTCCTGACTTCAACTCCAGCACTCTATCCATTGCCCAAAACTACCAAAAATATTCTAGGTATTCATGTATCATGTGTGGATATCAATATTTGTGTAGCTGGGTGGATGAGTGCTCACTAAAATACACCTATGTTGACAAGAGGGTGTGAAAGAATTTGAGTGTGTTGGGGGATGAGGAGAAAAGAAGAAGAAGGTATTATTACCTATTTCTCATGATGGACTAGGAAGGGTTTGTTTGGAGCTTGATTTTGTTGATTTCATCTGGTTTTCTTCTCCCATCTATCTGCTAACCTCACTTTTCCCCATGAAAATTTGGAATCATTTCCCTTCAGTACATCAGTTCAGTGACAGCCCCCAGTAAAGAAGAATGCAAATACCATGTCAGGGATAGGCCAATTAATATATCAAAAAATCCTACAACACAGCAATACTAATAATGCAAAGTTAATAAAAGCTATACAAACCTTTGAGTTGCTTTCTGATTGGTTTACTGGATTCAAGCCATCTCTGTTGAATAAGGAAATAAAGTTTTATTTTTAACTCTCAATAAAAACATCAAAGTTGTAAAAGATATATTCTACTTACAGGAGAATACATTGAATCTTCACCATGTTGCAAACCAAAATATTCTTTTTCTGTTATACCCAAGTGGTTAAAAGCCATATCCAACAGAACTTGACCAGTATCTTGTTTCTAGAGGAAAGAATAGATTTTGTAAGTGAATTTTCTAAGTGCCAAGACTTATCTTTTGTAACCATAATCAGATTTTATTACAATTTGGAAAAACAAAACAGTTTTTTAAAATTCATTTAATTTTTTTTTTTTGCTACTGTTCCCCACCCCACTACTTTTGTTTTGGTCTTTGTTATGGAGAATGGTTCTCTGAGGTGAGAGAGATGCTGTAAGAAATGTGAGTGACATAAAATCAGAAAATATCAAAATGCATTTTTAAAAATTAATTTGGGATCTAATGAAAAAAAGAATTCTGGACTAAGAGTGAGAAGATATGTGTTTAAATACAATTTCCACCATGCATCTGTGGAGCTTTCTTCTTCTGGAGCTTAAATTTCTTCCCTGTGGAATGGGGATTACAGTACTTCTATTACCTATCTCACAGGACTGTGAGGAAGGTAAAATAAATAACACCTGTGAGGTGCTTTGTAACTATGAAATGCAAAAGACACAAAATCATTACTATTTAGATGATTAATCTACTGAATCTACATCAACTCTACACAGAGCCCAATACTTGGGGAATTTCTTAAATTTGTAGAAGTCATGAAAGTTTCTGAATTTTGAGAGCTAGAAGAGAAGTCAGAGATGATCTGTTCAACCCCCTCACTTTCCAGATAAGTAGAAAGTAGCTTTCTACAGAATAAGTTACAGTTCATATAGGTAGGAAAGAAACCCTGAGATATTCAATCCTGTTAACTATATAATGATCCCTTTCACATTGTGGGGAGTTATTGACATGGAAAATCTGCATAAAACTTTTTGGCTCTTACTTCATACTAAACAAGTCTGAATTATGGTACCATCAGATAAAATATGTTGCTATTATGCAATACTATATATATGTCTATGAGACATCAAGAATCAAACAATTTCAAAAGAATGAAAAAATAGAAGAAAATGTAAAACATCTAATAGAAAAAGCAAAAAATCTAGAAGAGACAATGTCAGAATCATTGAATTACCTAAAAGTCATAATCAAAAGAAGGACTTGGACAGCATCTGTTAAGAAATTTTCAAGGAATACTGCTCTGATATACTGGAACCAGAAAGCAAAACAGACACTGAAAAAATTCACCAATTACTTCAGGAAAAAGATTCTAAAATTAAAAAACTCTGAGGAATGTTACAGACAAAATTCAGAACTATCAGGTCAAGAAAAAAGTATTGCAAGTGGCCAGAAAGAACAATTCAAATATTGGGAAGACAAATCAACATTACACAAGATTTAGCAGCTGAAAGCTTAAAAAATTTGAGGTCATGGAAGATGATATTCTGGAAGGCAAAGAAGCTAAGACTATTCACTCAACCAGGGAAATTAAGTATAATACATGAAGGGAAAAAAAATGGTCATTCAATGAAATAGAAGGATTTCAAACTTTCATAAGGAGGAGAGCAGAATTAAAATAAAAATTTGATCTCAATATCAAGACTCAAGAAAAACATCAACAGGTAAAAAGAGAAGAGAAAACATAAAAGGATTCAACAGAGCAACAATGAGAAGCTGATGCTTGTAATTCTTTAAAATTGTATTACTAATAGTACAGTTCAAAGGAATATACATAGACACAGATATAAGGTAAATTTAAGGAAATGACATAAAAATAATTAAGAAAGAGAAGTAAAGTGGAGACAGAAGGAAAGAAGAGGAAGAATGAGGTAAATTATTTCACATAAAGAAGCATAAAAGATTCATGACAGTAGAGGAAAAAATGGGAGGCCAGACAAAGGGCAACTCTTGAACCTTACTCTCACTAGTAGAGGCTCAAAGAAGGAATAATATATACAATCAGTTGAATATAGAACTCATTGTTATTCAACAAGGAAGTGGCATGGGAAGAAATTAAGTAAAGGGGGGAGGAAAAATGACAGTATGAAGGGCAAATCAAGGAAGTGATAAACAGAAGCAAAACACTGATGAAGAGAGAAAGAATGGAGAGTGGGGACAAAAAGGAAAAAAATTAGAATGAAAGAAAAAAACATAGTAATCATAACTGTGAATGTGAATGGCATAAACTCTCCCATAAAATGGAAGCAGACACAAAAAAGGATCAAAAATCAAGATCCTATAATATACTGTTTACAAGAAACACATATTAAAAAATTAAAAAAAAACACATTTGAAGCAGAGAAACACAAAGAGTAAAGATAAGGGACAGAATTTATTATGCTTTGGCTGAAGTTAAAAAAAAATCAAAGACTTCCATCCTGACTTCAGACAAAATAAAAAGTAAAAACAGACCTAATTAAAAGATAAGGAAGAACACTACATCTTGCTAAAAGGTATCGTGGACACTGAAGCAATATCAATATTAAACATACGTTCACCAAGTGGTACAACATCCAAATACTCACAGGAAAAGTTAACTAAGTTAAAGCAAGAAATAGACAATATATTATATTTTAACTATTCCATCTCAGAAATCAATAAATCTATCTCAAAAATAAATTAGAAAGAAACTAAGGAGGAAAACAGAATATCTGAAAAGTTATATATGACAAACTTTTAGAAAAAACAGAATGGGAATAGAAAGGAACACATCTTTTTTTCCAATAGTACATGGCACTTAACCAAAACTGACAATGTATTAGGGCATAAAAACCTCTAAATCAAATGTAGAAAGACAGAAATATTAAATATATTCTTTTTAGCTCATAATGCAATAAAATTACATTAAACAATGGACAGGGGAGTGGTAGATTAAAAAGTAATTGAAAACTAAATAATAATCTGATCCTAAATATAGTGGATCAAAAAAACAAACCAAGATTAAGTTCAAAATAGGTGTGTAAGTTAGACATAAAGGATGACACCATAAGCAAATTAGAAGAGCAAGGAATACTCCACTTGTCAGATCTATGACCAAACAAGAGATGGAAAATGCTATGAAATGTATAAAAGGTAATTTTAGTTATATGAAAATAAAGGACTTTTATACAAACAAAACTAATGCAACCAAGATTAGAAGAAAAGCAGAAAGCTAGGAAATAATCTTTTACAATAAAATTTTTTTTTTTAATAAAGGACTCATTTCTCAAATATGTCAAACTTAGTCAAATTTATAAGAATGCAACTCATTCTCCAATTGATAAATGTCAATAGGCAGTTTTCAAATGAAGAAATCCAAGTTATTTATAAGCATATGAAGTGTTCCAAATCACTTTTGATTACAGAAATACAGATTGAAACAAGTATGAGACCCCTATATCATACCTATGGCTAATTTAATTAAAAAAAAGGAAAATGATAAATGTTGGGGAGGATGTGGGAAAATTGGGACACTAATGCATTGTTGGGAGAGTTGTATTCAATCTTTCGGAAAATCAATTTTGAACTATGCCCAAAGGGCAACCAAGCTGTACATACCCTTTGATAAAACAACTAGGTCTATAAACCCAAAGAGATCATAAAAAAGGGGAAAGGAACTTATATGTACCAAAATATTTATACCAACTTTTTTCATGGTGGCAAAATGTTGGGAATTAAGGGAATTGTCTATCAATTGGAGAATGGCTGAACATATTGTGATATATAAATGTAATGGGATACTATTGTACAATAAATGATGAATAAACAGATTTCAGAAAAACCTGGAAAGACTTGAATGAACTAATGCAAAATGAAATGATAAGAACCAGGAAAACATTGTACATGATATCAGCAACACTGTGTGACATAGCTCTTCTCAACAACTTATTGATCCAAGAAAAGTACAAAGGACTCACAATGAAAAATGCTATTCACATTCAGATGAAGAACTGATAGAATGAATGCAGATCGAAGCATATTTTTCCCCATTTATTTATTCTTTTTTTTTCTTTTGATGGTTTCTTCTTTCACAAGTGTGACTAATAAGAAAATGTTTTACATGATAGCACATGTTAACCTATATCAAATTGCTTACCATTTTAGCAAAAGCAGAGAGGAAGAAGAGAGAAAAATTTGGAACTGAAAAATGAACATTAAAAATTGTTTTGACGTGCAATTGTGGAAAAAATTAAAATATTACTTAAAAAATTAGGGGTTGGGAGGCAACATAATGTAGCAGAAAGAATATCAGCTCTGGTGCTAGATTTTGTCTCAGGAGAAGGAATTATATTAGATGAGGGCTTCTTGAACTTTTTCCACTCACAATCTCTTTTTGCCTGAGAAATCTTTATGTAATCCTAAGTAGATAGGTGCATATAATTCAAATCAAACATTTACTGATAATAAAGCATAATTTTGCAACCTCATATTCATTTCTGTCTAGGCACAGACACCCAGAATTTAAGAATCTTTGGATTAGATAATGAAATTCCAGTCAGTCAACTAACATTTATTAAGCACTTACTATGTGCCAGGCATTGTGCTCAAGGCTGGGGATATTGAGAAAGTCACTTCCAGTCTTTTAGAACCTCAATTTCTAAGGAGGAAAGTAATAAAAAAAAAAAAAAAAAAAACCTCCTCTATTTTCAGTTTTCTACTACCATAAAAAAGTACAATGACAATTTTGGCACACATAGGGACTTTCTTAGTGTTTTTTACTTTCATGGGGTATATTCCCATGGGTGGAATTGCTTTTCTCATTTATTTCCAAACTGAAATGCAGAACAGATGGAGCGCTTCACAGCAACAGCAACAACACACTCATGTACCCATCTTATCACAGCCCCTCCAAGATTGACTATTCTCATCTCTGCCAATTTGCATGGTCCTAATATGAATCCTCATAGTGGATTTAATTTGCATTTATCTTACCACCAGTAATTTGGAGAATGTATTCTCACTGCCCTTAGGGCTTCTCTATCACCTCCTCAAATTCACTATGTCCAAAACCAAGCCTGAGCCCTATGACTTACAACTGGGATGGTGGTGCCAGATAGTCTTCCAAGATTCATCATACCCAATAATCACTGTCCACTTCTACAGAGTAGAATGATACAGATGAAGAAACTTGGAATGCATTTCTAGAGACTCTGAAATTTAGATGAGAAAAATGAAGTTTTTTGGGCATTTTTATGTCTTTTCATTTAAGACTGTGAGTTGGATCAAAAAGAAAGTAAACAAATGGCATCAAAGAGCTGCATTTGATTTCTTGATTTAGAAAAGAGAAAATGCCCAAAACTATAATAAGCCTGAGTAGGATTCATAGAACATTCTAAACTGATAAATAAATAAATGTTTTGGTTTTATTTGTTTTATTTTTTTTAAATTGAGGGAGAGGGAAAGAAAAGTTTGGTGGTTTTTAAAAGAAAAAAAAAAAAGGAATCATTAGGCATGGTGTACTGCACTGACATCAGAAGAAATAGATTTAAATCTCATCTCAGACAGTAGCTTTGTGCTTAGAGGCAAGTCCCTTATGTTTCCAGATCCTTGGCTTCCTCAACTATAAAATGAGCAAAGTAATACTTTTACCCCCTAACTCACAGCTTTGTTACAAGGAAAGCACTTTGCAAATCTAAAAGCATTAAGTACATTTCATATTTATTATCATGATCACACTAAGCAAAAAAAGCATAATATAAGTAATATTACTTTTGTTGTGGCTTATTAGTTTTTAGTTATTGCAATTGGTTATACCTCTTCAAGACCCCATTTGGAGTTTTCTTGGCAAAGATAATAGAGTGCTTTGCCATCTCCTCCAGCTCATTTTACAGATGAAAAAACTGATGCAAATAGGGTTAAATGATTTGCCCAGGTTCATACAGCTATTGTCTGAGGTCAGATTTGCCCTCTATCCACTGCATCACCTAGCTGCCTCTAAATAATATTTCATATTGTGCACATAGTATTTAGCATAAAATAAAATTATAACCACAATAGCTGCCTCTAAATATTACATATTATGCATATATTTAGTATAATATAAAATTATTATAACCACAATAAAAAAGTGATGTCAACATAATACTTTCCCCATATCTAACAAGATATACTTCCTTAATGGATCAGGAGAATGCCATATACACACTCTATACTGATTTAATTTATTTAATAATCAAATAGTCTGCATGACAGCAAGGTTAGGTAAATCTGAACCTGGCTGAATACAAGAGTACTAATGTAACTGACTACTGAAAAACTGGAGGAAGTTTCTAGACAGTGGCCTTGACCTTGTCCTGTACAATGTTTTAATCAAAGACTTATACTTGGAACCAGGCCATATAAGCATGAGGGCATAGTATGAGCTCATGATGCTGAAACATGTTCTACCCTGTATTTTTAAAAGGATTAAGACCTGGACCTGAAATACTATGCAAGGTCAATCTCTCCTTTGGAGGCCAGAAGCTGGCAGAATGTAGGTATGGATATGGTATCCCTTTTATCCCCCCAGAGTAAATCATCAGTGCAGTTGGTCAAATAGTTTATGAATGCCAATGTAAATAAATGGAAGGAATAGTCAACAAGACTAAGAAAAATTGCAGTTAGTTTGTATATGTGCAATAAAGCAGAGTAGGCTGAAATTCACTAATCCAAAATTGTGCATCAATTTGTATTTCAATCCAAAATTTTACAATATGAATGCCAGGAGGGACTAGAGTCCCTTCATTCCAAGCTTCTCGTGTAACAGATGGGAAAAGTAACCAAAGAACCAGAGACAGAATCAGTCAATGGCTGGGCCAGGACTGGAAGACAGGCTTCCAATGACCAATTCAGAGTTCTTCAAAAAAAAAGTAATGAACTTGGAGTCAGAGGATTCAAGTGCAAATTCTGGTCCTGCTACTGTCAGTATTTTGTTGTTCAGTCATCTTAGTGATCTTGCATTCTTTGTGACCCCACTTGGGCTTTTCTTAATAAAGATACTGAAATGGTTTGCCATTTCCTTCTCCAGCCCATTTTACTGATGAGGAAACTAAGGCAAACAGGGCTAAGTGATTTGTACAGGGTCACACAGCTATTAAGTATCTGAGGTCATATTTGAACTCAGAAAGATGAGTCTTCTTGACTCCAGACCCACTGATCTGTGCATCATGGCACCACCTTGCTACAATGGCTGCATCCCTTTCATCTCTCTGAGCCCTAGTTTCGTCACCTATAAAATGAAAAGGTTGGACTTGTTGACCAAGTTCCAGTTCTAAATCAATAGTCCTGATTCCTTCTATTTTTTTTCAAGAATACTACTGAAGTCAGAAGAGCTTTGAAACTGAAAAAAAGATAGGAGAGGTGCTTCTGAATTCAAAGAGATAGCTAGGAAATAAGAAGAAAATTGCTTTAAAAGGACACTTAAATATAGCTCTTTCATGAAAAAATTAAGTGTGCCAAATTTTATGAATACTCTGATTTAAAAAGAAATCAGAAGTAAATGGAAAGAGATACTTTTCTCAATGATAACTAGACAGAGAATCTGTATACCTCCCCCCCAAAAAAAGGAATAAAGGAGACCTCCTTGGATAATACAAAGTTGGAGTATATAAATTAAAAAAAAAAAAAAACTTCTATATAATCAATTAGAATAAGAAACAATACAAATCTGAGGAAGTAAAACTTTGTATAAAATATCACTGATAAAAATCTGATATTCATGTATCACAGATTGGCATAAGAAATTAAATGGGAATTTTTTGGGACTTTTGTGGATGCCACAAATAACAAAGAAAAGTGTAAAATATAAAAATAGTGTCATATCATCAAGAAAAAAAGAAAAGAAAATCTGTGAAGTCAGGAGACTTCTATGAAGGAAAGGGTAAAAATTTTACACAGATTTCCCAGATCATAAGACCACCACAACTCTAATCCTTGTGATGCAGAAGGGATAACTTTATGAGATACCAAATATGTTACACTAAAATTCATTCCCTAAGAAATCAATAGCTATAAACAGTTTCCAAAAAAAAACATGGAAACTATAAATGATCATTTGAAAATATAATGTGAATCACCAAAAGCAAAAGAAATGCAAATTAAGCAATTTTGATGTTTCACTTCACATCATGCAAGTGGCAAAGAGGACAAAAATAGGAATTATAGGTGTGCTATGAATCATGAGGAAACAGAACATGATCCAACTACTCTGGACATGAGTTTGGAATTATTCATCAAAAAAATGACTGAAAATTCACTTCCTTTGATCTAATAACTTCATCCTTGGCCATGTACCTCAAGATGCTAACAAATAATAATAAAATCTCTTTGTAAACATAAAAAAAAAAAAACACATAATAGCATTTTATTGTAACAAAGAACTGGAAACAAAATGGTGACTATGGACAAGGGAATAGTTGAAAATATTATAGTTTGTATTGGGCAGTAAGAAATAACAATTATGAAGAATTCAGAGAAACAAAAGAAAACATATATGAACTGATACAGGGAAGTAAGAAAAATTAGTTGAAACAATGTACAGAATTACTACAGTAATGTAAAAGTTAGTGGGTAGGGAAGTCAAATACTTGAGTAATTATAATGACTGAGGTCTTGGAAGAAAGATATTGAAACATACTTCCCTAGCCACAGACTATGTTATCATTATCAGTTATTTTTGCTTACCTTGTTTCAAGGAAAAGTTCATTATTGTATGATAGGTCAGAAAGTGACTAATGAAAAAAGAAAAAGAATCAATAATACTCAAGGTTCTCTTGGCCTTGACTCCCTGAGTGATACATAAATAAGGGAATAAATAGAAGGCCATAAATAAATGAAGAAAATATTGCAGAGTATGCTGTGTTTTGGGGTCACATTTGTCATATCCCTTATATCCTACACCAGGAAGTGTTAAGTATGTAGTAATAAATATTATTGGTTTTTGGGAAAAGGTTCTTAACCATAGTAAGTAAACAGTATTTGAAGATCATTCAACTTCTGGCTTCAATTGTAAAATGAAAAAAAATTAGCATTTGTACAATTTATTTCGCAGGGTTGTTTTGAGAAGTAAAAAGGAATATATATTTTTTTAAAAATCTTTATAGAGACCTAGTTTTCAGGGGTATAAGAAATCATCATTTTAGTAATACAGGTAAGGTCCCCCTTTGAAAATTAAAACTTTAGAGAACTGGCTAAACCAATGATAACAAATTCAAATTGAAGCAGAAAACCTCTGAACCTTACATAACGATCCCAGCTGGCTAAATGTTGGCTCAGAAAACCACATTTCAATGTTATCTGTATTCTATTAGATTTTAATTTATTTTGGTAAATATTTGTTAATCATATTTTAACCTTCTCTAGTAGCTTTTCAGGCAGTCTCTGTCAGAAAGCACTGAGAAATTAAATGACTCATCCAAGATCACACAGTAAGCATGTCTCAGAGGCCAGACTTGATTTCAGATCTTTCTGACCTTGAATTCAACTCTCTCTTGCTTCCACAAACTCTTTGGAAATCACATAATATATAATTACTGCTGTCATAACTCTGACACTGTCCAGGTTAGGTAGGGTGGGGATAGGTATTAGGGCCAGGATCCCTGTCCAAAGAAGGAGGGAAAATCACTTGGATACCCGAATTAAAATCTAGCCAGGAACCAAAGTACTCATCAGTCTCCCAATTCTATTCCTTTTCAATGGTTCTCTCCCAATGCCTGGAAATCTCCCTGCTCTCATCTCTGCTTACTGGTTTTCTTCAAATCCCAGCTAAAATCTTACATTATATAAGATGCTTTTCCTAAACTCCCTTAATGCTAGTGCCTTTGAACTGTAGAGTATTCCCAATTTATCTTGCATATATCTTGCCTGTACATAGTTGTGTACATGTTGTCTTCCCTATCAGACTTGAGCTCCTTGAGAATAATTTGTTTTCCCAGTTCTTAGCCTGGTGTCTAGAACAGATGGCTTCTTAATAAATCAATCAGTCCATCAATCAATGAAATTTATCAAGCAGCTGATATGACATCTGCAAATGTTACCTGGAAGCAACATCAGTGAGATAGCCTCACATGAAGTAATTTCTAGACAGAGAGCAACTCCTAAGTCCCAGACTACACCTTAATAAGGAAACAAACCTGCTCTAGCCCATGGAGAATTATCCAGAGTGCCCTCCCTCACTTAAATCCAATTCACTTGCATGTCATGGCATCACCTCCTTGATGACATGGTTCTCTTCAAGAACAAAGGACAAAAACAAGTATAGGTTAACTCTATACTTGGGGCAGTTCTCATTCTATTCTAGTGAGAGCTTGGAGATTGCCACCCATTTGGTTATAAATATTTGGATGAAATGTAGAAAAGATATTTATCACATTTATATTGGACAAAATTCACAGCGGGTAACTCATGATAAATTTAAAGGTTACAATATAAAATTTGATCAAGACAAATATAAAATTCTAAATTAAGAGCTTTTTAAAAAATCTCTTTTCCAGTTAGAATTGAGTTGGTTTTTATTATTCACGGAACAACCATTTATTGAGTGATTAGAGTCAGGCAGACTGACAAATCTGGTCTCAGACACTTACTAGCTATGTGATCCTGAACAAGTCACTAAATTGTTTGCCTCAGTTTCTTCATCTGTAAAATGAGACAGAGAAGGAAATGGCAAATCATTCCAGCATTTTTCCTAAGAAAACTCCAAATGAGCTCATGAAGAGTAGGAGATGACTGAAACAACTGAACAACAGCAACGACAAAAGCATGTGAATTGTTTTCACAGAGTTCAAGAGGGTTGGGGAAAGTAAGAATTATGGGTTTTAATTCCCCATGAGCAAAGCTATGTGATACAGTAGCTACAAAACCTAATGAGTTCTCCACTCTCTGCTGCACCAAACATTTAGAATACTTATGATGTATAGTTCTAGACTCCATATTTTAATAAAGATACTGATAAGTATGTGTCTCATATCTTAGTAGTCAAAGGTTTGGGGAGATATTTGTCTTGGAAAAAGATGAAGGGGAAATCTGATAACTGTTTTCAAATACTTGAAGGGATGCCATGTGGAAAAGGGCACAGATTTGTTTTGTGTTGATCCCATGAGAAAAACTGAAACTAATGGGTGGAAATTATAGGGACATAGCCTGAACTCAATATAAGGAAGAACTCCTTACGAACTGAAGCTTATTTTAACAAAGGAGAACAGATCTTGAAAAACAGAATTATATATAATCACAGTGTTTTAAAGGTTTTAAAGAGCTTACAGTTTAATTACACATCCAAATGAAGAATTTACTCTATAAAATATCTGACAGTCATTTTGTGTGCATTTCCAGTAATAAGGAACTTATTACTATGCCAAATACATAGGCCACTACATGCTTCCTTCTAAGCTGAATTCTTTAATACTTCAAGGTATGATCTACTTCTAGGATATGGTTGTTCAGCCAATTACAAATGTTCTATATTGCAACATAATTTATCCTTTTATCATGAGTGGGTTTCTAAACCCACATTTGAAATCAAAATAACTCTATTTTAATGACAATCCCCTTGATCCACAAGTCAAATAACCAGAGGTGTGTTGAAACCAGCTCCTGCCCACTTGTGAGAGGTGATTATTAAATTTAATGTGAGCATTTGCACCTCTGAAATTGGCAAACACTAGAAATCAGGGCTTGGTTTATTGTTCTGATGATTGTCTAGACTTAAGAAAGTAATGGAAAAAACATTAATAATGCAGGTTGGATTTAAAAAGGTGTCATGCATATTTTTTCAGAGCCAGTTATTAAACATTTATCAGTGCATCACTGAGAATAACCCTAATAAAAATGGAAGATGGTTCTGTCATGACATGATTCATGAACACGCTGCTGGCTCAATTTTTATAACAAGCAATTCTTAGCATTTATAGACTATCTGTTTAATAAGCTACCTAAAAAGTATATTATAGATCAAATTAAAGCTTAACCAGCCCAAAGTTTTCAAAACCTATTTACTTTCTCTTTTAATTTTCTGGCACTTCTATTTTTCCAAGATTTCTAAATGATCTCCTTCTCAACATCCCAGATTTCTCCAGTCATAATCAAACAAGGATAAATAACCTCCCAATAATGAACCAGGTAACAAGAAGGTAGAGAGGTAAATAGGTATCATGTACAACAGAAAAGAAAACCTCTTTCTGCCAGTGAGGACATTGAATGAACAGTCAACAAAAATGTCCTTCAACCACTTATTCATGGAGCATTAGGGTTGCCAGGAAGTAAGAAAACTGATGGAATGTAAGTGTGTTAGTAGAGACAGAGACCATCCATTATTTAGTGGTATGTAATATGGGTAAGTAGGAAGTATGTTAATTGATGTGAACAGACTATATGGTGAGTGTTAAAGAAGTGAATATGTAGGGAGGATAGAAAGAGAAAACTTAGAAGAGACTGGGTAATATTAAGCAACAGTGCACTTACTAGCTGTATGACATTGGGCAAGTAGCCTAACTTTTATTTGCTTTGGAAACAGCCAAATGGTTCTGTGAATAGAGCTTTGGGCTAAAGTCAGGAAGATCCAAGTTCAAATACAGCCTCAGACAGTTATTAGCTGTGTGACCTTGGGCAAGGCACTTTCCACTGAGCTACCTAGCTACTTCTAAGGCAAAAAGAGGTATAGAGCACTGGGTCTGAAGTCAGGAAGACCTGATAGCAAATCCTGGGTGATTGAGCAAATCACTTAATCTATGTTTGCCTTTAATCCATTGGAGAAGGAAAAGGCAACCATTCCATTACCTTTGCCAAGAAAACTCTCTGGACACCAAAGAGTCACAAAGACAGGACTTTATGGCTAAACAACAATGACAACCTGGGCTCTACCAGCTATGCTTGTTCCTTGTTTTTTCCTCTGGAGCTGAGAGCTATTGACAGACCTCATTAGCTTTTGTAGCTTGACCAGAAAGGAAAGTTTTCTTCTAGATTCATTAATTCATTTATTTAGATTTTTTTGGATTAGGTGAAAGAAGAGATTCATTGCCTCAATCAATTGCTACCTAGCCTTAATCATCGATTATTCTCTCGATAGCCCAAGTCTGAGCTTGAGCTCCTCAGTAATCTCTAATTCTTCTCTTTATTTCCCCTCAATATAAGTCATCAAGTCCTCCTAATGAATTTCTAATAATCTCTATATCATCTATCCACCCCCATTGCTTTCAACATTGTGTAACCGGAATACAACAATGGTTTCTCTTAAATGGTCTCTTCACTCATTCCAAACCAGCCTGCACATGGCCACAGGTTACATTTAACCAAAACATTTTCATCATATCCCTTTCCTTCTCAGAAATTTTCCACAGTTATATGCATCTGTCCCTACAATAACTGGGAACTGCCTAAAAAATTCTGGGCAAATAACTTTAATCAGCAGTGTTGCTGGAATAGTGCCCTTACCACTACATAAACCAGAGGGAGGGCAGATAAGGCGGGGAATGTGACACTGTGTAGTATTACACTGGCTTGTTTCCCAGGGAAATCATAGGAACCTCTAACTAAGAACTACACCAAGAACTGTGGGGCATCTGGTGACTTACAACAAAGTAGGATATAACTGAGGACCCTAAGGGGCAAAATCTGAAGATCTTACTGACATGGCTCCCTCAGGCAGAGAGGTAAGTAAGACGGCAGGATATGAAATCAAGAGACCTTGATCCCACCTTAGACCCTTACTAGTTTTGTGGACCTAGGCAAGTCACTTAACCCTGTGTGCCTCAGTTTCCTCAACTATAAAAATGAGCTGAAGAAGGAAATGTCAAATCACTCTAACACCTATGCCAAGAAAACCCTAAATTTAGTCATACAACTGAAAACAACTAAATAATAAAGTTATCATATCACAATCTACTTTGCTAAATAATCTATATCCATATAACACACAATAACTATAAATACTTCCCAAAAATCTGTTCTAAGTCCATTTTTTTCCTCTATATTCTCTCACTAGATATCGTTTACTACTATGAATTTAATTATGTTTTCTGGGCAGTTAAGTGTTAGATCTATACCCAGTCTGAACCTTCTTCCTGAGCCACATTACCAACTACTTATTGAGAATTTCCAATTAGATATCTCACAGACCTCTCAAGCTCAACACATCCAAAACAGAAGTCATTTTTTTTTTCTTCCTAACCCATTCCTCTTCCAAGTTTTCCTCTTTTTATCAAGAATGTCACCATCTTTCTAGGCACCGAGATTCAAAAGTTTGATGCCATCCTTGATACCCCACATATCCAATTAGCATCCAAAACTTGTCATCTGAACATTTTTCAATGTGTCTCCATAACATTTCTCACATGCGTTCCCTTCTTGCATCCCATGTAGCCACCATATCAGTACAAGTACTCATCACTTCTGAATTAAAACACTATAATAACCTTTTAAAATTTATTTCTCTGATTCAATTTTCTCCCCTCATCCAAAATTTCCTGCACACTGCTTCCAAAGTGACTTTCCTAAAGTGCAGGTCTGATTAAATAGAAGCATATTTATTTCACATTTGAAGGCTTTCATCTTGAGGTCCCAATCCACCTTTTAAGTGACATTCCTTTCACAAACTTTATGGTCCATTCCAACTTGTCTTCAGACATGAAAATATGCTGCTTTCTGCCTGGAGACTGGTCTCACCTTAGAAATTCCTAACACTGCAAAGATGCTGATTCAGCTTAGCCATGAAAGGAAATGAGTAGAGAGATATGAAAATAAGTATGATAGTGGGACAACACACATGACTGCACTAAGCCTTAAGGAAAAGTCCCAATAAGGACCAGGGATATTCATGTTAGGGATCCAGTCTATTAAACATCATATCTCTCAATACAAGAGAAGACTAAGTTAATCTTGTAGCTAAACCTTGGGAAAGGAGACAAGCAAAAAAAGGTGACAATAGTAACAGAAAAAAGAAATATAAAAAAGTCTGAAAAAATCACGTTTTCAAGAAAAAAACCCTTAATAAATGTCTAGAATTCAATCAGATAAATCAACACAAAGAATCCTAAAAATCAGAATCAAAGATGAACAGTAAATCCTCAAAAAAAAAAATACAACTTTCTTTTTTAATAGATGTAACATGATAATAAAAAATACTTAATGAAATATAAAATCTTGTGGTTTCCTAAAAGAGCATTGAACAACAATGAAAAACTCCAGAATTTCAGAAAGGAGAAAGGAAATTCATAAAAGAAAAAAATTAGGAATCAAGAGGTCAGAACTTAAAAGTTTTCAATACTTTAACACTGTTAAAAAAAAAAAAAAACGAATCCACAACAGAAAGTCTCTCTAAAGAAGCAGAAAAGAGAATAACAAGACTTTAAACACAAAAATATTGAAGTGGAGGAAAATCCTGTAGAAGAGAAATAAAAAGCAACAATGTATAAGAACTATTGTTGTTCTTTTTATAAAAGGCTAAAGACTTGGTCCTATATTATAAGAACACATCAATTTTATACATAAAAAAGCTATTCATCTTGAAGAGAGATGATACAGGAATAACTTAAGTATCAAAGGTTTCCAGATGAACATGGGGAAAAAGAAGTTAAACTTGAATACCACAGTTCAGCAAATAATATAAAAAACTTCCCCAAATTGGTGAACACAGAAAAATATGTACCAATGGAGAAAATCCACACCCTATCTTCAGAAAAAAACCCTACACTTGAAATTTAAAGATTTATATTGGTCAAATTTAATTATTTTGATAACAAATAACAAATTTTTCAAGTGATCCATATAAAATCTTTCTTTCAAATGTAAAGGAAATTTGAAAAACACAAAGCTAGGCTGCATCCAAGAGAAATCATGGAAGAAAAATAAATGATATATACCAAAAAGCAAACCCCATTCTGCCTAATGCCAAAAGCCAGCAATTTAAAAAAAAAAAAAAGGTAAGAAAGAAAATTTCAGGTAAAGAAGAAAACCAGACAGGAAGTCAATATCAGCATTAAATATGCATGTAACAAATGGCTTAAGACCTGAATTCATGAAGGAAAAAATTTAACTGGATTACAAAAAAGATATATAATAATACAGTAACTTTAACATTCTTTTCTCAGAGGATCTCAAATCTAACTAAACTATTTTTTAGAAAGGGAAAATATAGAAGTAGGAAAAATGTTGAAATATTTAGACCTGAAAGATTCCTGGCATCTTCTGAAAGATAACATCAAAAGAATTTATATATTTCTAAGCACAATATAGCATCTTTACCTAACCAATGATACACAGAAATTATAAATAAATTTTATTTAACACAGAAAAATAAAAAAGAAATAAAAAAAGAAAAAGAAATTATAAATAAAAAAATTATAAATAAAATTAAAAAGGAAGACACAGACTTGAATAGGCACTTATGTATCCTGAATAATGATCAAAGAGCACATCATAGAAAAATCAATAACTATATAAAAATGATGATGATGTTGAGATAACATAGCACAAATTTTCTGGGATATAGTTAAAGCAAATCTCCAAAGAAAATTACATTCCTAAAAACATGTATTAACAAAATACAAAAAATCCAAAAATCACAACCCTGAATAGGGAATTTTAAAAAGTTAGAAAAATCAACCAATAAGCAAACCCAAAATAAATACAAAAAGAGGAAAATTTAAGAAGGCTAGAAAAGGATAAACTGAAAAAAAAATCAAAAACTAAGAGTTGGGTCTTAGAAAAGACCCACAAAAAATAGAGAAAGCTTTAGCTAACTTAATTAAAAAGAGGAAAGAAAAATCTAATAAAATAGTAAATTAACAAGAGAGAATAAAAAGAATTATTGGAACTTACATAGTTATATACCAAAAAACTGAGAATTCAAAAGAAATAAAAGGTGTGACAAAAATGTAAAATACTCATAGTTATAGAATATTCCCAAATAATCCAGTTTCAGAAAAGTAAATTCATGGGGCAGCTAGATGGCACAGTGGATAAAGCTCTGAAGTCAGGCGGACCTGAGTTCAAATTTGACCTCAGGTACTTAACACTTCCTAGCTGTGTGACTCTGGGCAAATCATTAAACCCCAATCGCCTCAGCCAAAAATAAATAAATAAATTCAACTATCTCTAAAGGAACTACTGGGAAGGGGGAAAGGAGCACCTGGGTCTACATAAATTTACAGTAAAGAATTATATTAAAGAACAATTAATACCTATAACAAATAAATTTTCAAATTTCAATTTGAAACACTAAATAAATTCCTAGTAAGAAGACCATATCTATTTATTCCCCAAAAATCATTCATTATGGGTCAAACAGATTAATACTAGGATTGTAAGGACATTCCAACATTAGGAAAACAGCAAGCAAATAATCATATTAAAAACAAAAACATACAAAACCATGTATGTCAATAAGTTTATCAAAAAACCTTTGATAAAGTACAAATTTTATCATGAAGTTACACATTTATTTTATTATATTGATAACAACATAAATATAGAGCTTTAAACTCTATAAAGCATTTTATATTCATTACCTCCTTTGATATAAGAACCTTATAGATAGGTACTATTATCATTTCCATTTTTGCTGTCATTTTCAGTTATACCCAACTCTTTGTGACTGAATTTATGGCTTTTATGGCAAAGATATTAGTTTGCCATTTCTCTCTCCAACTCATTTTGCAAATAAGGAACTGAGGCAACAGTTAAGTGACTTGCCTAGGGTCAAAAAGCTAATGTGTGTCTGAGATTAAATTTGAACTCAGGAAGATGAGTCTTCTTGACTCCAGGACCCAAACTCAGTCTACTGTGCAACTTAGCTGCACACATCTCTATTTTATAAAGAAAGAAACTAAAATTTATGGATGTTAATTGACCTGCTCAGGTATATAGCAAGTAGATATCTAAGGCAGGATTTGAAAATTAGGTTTTCCTAATCCCAAGTCCACTGGTCTTTCCATTAAACCACTTATAGTTATAGGAAGATTTTTAAAGATATGATAAAAAAATATATATTTAAAGTTAGTACTTATAAAAAGTTAGTAACATAAGTAATGAAGAAACAAAAGAAGCCTTTAGAATAAAGGAGGAAAATAAAAATGTCTTCTTTTTCCACTGTTATTTAACATAGTTTCTCAAAATGATAGAAATATTTTGCTATTTTTTTTTAAAGCGGAAGAAAAGGAAATTAAAAGTAAAAGACAGGCAAAGAGGAAACAAAGCTATCCTTGTTTCCTGAGGAAAGAATGATTTACTTTGAATATACTAATAAATTTTCTGGCTACAAAATAAGCCATAAAAATCAACAACATCTCTATACAGCAAATACAAAATCCAAAAGGAAATAATCAAAAGGGAAGGGCTATTTAAAATAACCACAAAATACATAAAGACCCTGAGAGTTACCAAAAACATTCAATGCTTGCATAAATCCAATTGCAAACCAAGAAACAACTTAAATAAACTGGAAGAATATTCAGTGCTCATGGCTAGGCCATGTCAATACAACAAAAATGACAATATTACCTCTAAATTAATTTACTTATTTGTGATCAAATCCCTAAGCAGACTTTAAAAACCTAGACAAAATTAATAACATATTTGGAGGGCAAAAAAAAAAAAAAATCTAGAAAATTAAAGGAAACAATGACCTAGAAAAATAGAAATGAAAGGGGAAGGTCTCCATACCTAAATAATATTATAGAGCAATAATCACCAAAAACATTTGGAACAAGATTAAAAATGGAAAAGTAGATTAATGGAATAGTCACTGAAGAATCTGAAATAGTTGAACTCAATAACCCAAAGTTCAATAATCCCTCAAACATAAACTACCTAGGAAATCTAATCAATAAATCATTAAATACAATGAATAATTCATTGACATAAATTAATGAACATAAATTACCTATTTGACAAAAATTGCTAGGAAAAGCCATCTAGAAGAAATAAAACTCAAAAGGGATATGCAATCTAGATATTACAGGCCAAAGTACAAAAAGTTTAGAAGAGTAATAGAGATCAGCTATATAGTTTATGACAATAGCTAAATGGCAAATTCTTGACCAAAAAAGAAATAGAGGCAAGTACAAAAGATAAAATGGATCATTTTATTTTCTCAAAATAGAAAAACTTGTGCAGGGTAAAAATCAACACAATTAAGGAAGAGAAATAATCAACTGAAAAAAAATTGTTAAAAAATATCTTTAATTATGGGTCTTACATCCAAGGCTTAAAGCCAACTAATTAATATATATAAAACCAAAGTTACTCCCCAATGGATAAATGGTCAAAGGACACACACAATCCTCAAAAAAAGAATTACAAAAAATTCATAACTAAATGCTCCAAAATATTATTATTAAGAAAAGCAAATTAAAACAATTGAGATTTCACACCTAGCAAAATGACAAAGGATGAAAAAAGTCAGTACTGGAGGAGTAGTGGAAAGATATGCATACTAATACACAGTAGAACTGTGAATTGGAGACAGGTGACAAAATAGAGAGAGTGCTAGACCTGGAGTTAGCAAGACTCATCTTCCTGAGTTCAAATTTAGGCTCAGAAACTTACTGATTGTGATCCTGACCAAGTCACTTCACCCTGTTTGCCTCAGTTTTCTCATCTGTAAAATGAGCTAGAAAAGGAAATGGCAAACAGTAGTAGCTTTGCTAAAAGAAACACAAACAAACCCAAATGGAGTTACAAAGATTGGATACAAGTGAAAATTAACTGAACAAAATTGTTAATTGATCCAACCATTCTAAAAAGCAACTTAGAATAATAAAAGACAATAATTCAACTGTCCATTTGACCCAGAGATTCCACTGTTAAAGAGGTCAACAATGCTAGTCAGAAAGGCTCCATAAACATTAAATATTTATAATGGTACTTTTTTTATAGTCACTAAGAACTACAAGCAAAGTGAAATCCATTGATTGGAGAATGGATAAAATAATTTGTATTATGTGAATGTAAGGGAATTTTATTAAGCTTTAAGAAACAATGACCAAGAAGAATACAGAATAGGAAGATATGTGCGTAGATGCAAAACAAAGTAAGCAGAACCAGAAAAATTATATATACTCATGACTAACAATATATGTGACAATGATAAAAGAACAACTGTGAAATTATAATGATAAAGATTAGTTCCCCCTCTCCCCAATCATCAAAAAAAAAAGAGAGATCTGAGAATGTACTTTCTCCCCTTCTCTGAAGAAGCAGAGAATGGTGGGGTATGGAATCTATAGACTTTTTGTATTTTGGCTGAGTTTTGCTGAATCTTTGGGTTTTTTTCTCTTTTTTATTCTTTGTTTTAAAGTAATACTCTAGGATGGGGTAAAGTTTATATTGGAAAGTATAGATGACATAAAAATAAAAGGTAACAAAAGTTTATTTTGAACTTAAAAAAAAAATTGCTTGGAACACTAAAGATATACTGCTGGAAGAGTACCAGGACACAAGGAGCTATGTGAAGAGGCCATCCAGCAGTCATAAATACTAAAAATGACTCAGGATATTTGGAGCTTACATCCCACAGTCTTACCAGTGGTCACCATTCAGTAATGATTGGAGTAATGGATAGACAAAGATGCCTGGAGTAACCCCAAAATAAGATGTTGGGCTAAGAAAAGCTGGACATCATTCATGCCAATTGTAAAAGTCATTCTAAAATAGAGGATTAGCTCTTGATTAAGTATATCCACATTAAGGGTAGTGGTATGTGATAATTCCACAAGAGAACAATCATCACCTACCACCTGGGGTGGTTTCTCCAGGCATTTGAGCCAAAGGATAGAAAATCAAAACTGTGGCCTGCCCCTCGGATTTCTGGGGTGGGGGGATGTCCCAAGAATGATAGTCATACTAGTTCAAAAATGAGTGGTTTAAGATTTAGATTAGGTCTATGAAAAGGTAAAAAAATGAAGGAGAAAAGACTGGCAGGATTGACTAACAGAACTAAAGTAGCAAGAGTCTGACTGACAAGAAGATGTAAAACACCACAATTCTCATTTTACATTTTCATTTTTATTGCATAACCTCCCTATTCTTCTGTTTTTCCCATTAATTACTGTCTTGCTGACTTGCCTAATTTGGCTAAAGCAAAGAATGGCATTCTTCTAGAAACCAAAGCATTGCAGGGGTGAAAGTTTGAACCAGCTAAAGCTGGAGGAGTGAAGGGTGCACTAAGTGACATTGGCCCAGATGGCATGAGCTGGGTTTGTAGCTCAAGGATAAATATTGGTATTTTGCCATAACTAATGAATAATAATGCTGTCTTCCAAAATTAACAATGGTACTAATGACCCAACATCAGCATGCTGTAAGTTGTTCTCCCAGAAATGGGGATAAATTTCCTGAATTAACCACATTCTTCTGCCCACAAAGGCTTTATGACTAATAGCATAGATTTGTGAGAAACTGAATTAAGTTTACAATTCACATGAAACTAAAGTAAAACTAATAGGCCTATACAGATAAATCAGATATCAGCAGGAAACCACCAAATCTGGAATCTGGCCACTGATTCAGTGAGTAGAGTGTTTTTGTATTTGGAAGTCACAAAAACCTGAATTCAAATCACTCTTCAGACACTTACTAGCTGTGTAACCCTAGGCAAGTTACATTAGCTCTTTCAGCCTCAGTTTCCCCATTTATAAAGTGGAGAAATAAGAGCACCAGACTCACAGGGTTATTATGAAAGTTGAATAAGATAATGTATGTAGAGAACTTTTTAAATCTAAAAAAATTATGTATTAACTACCTATTATTACCACTATTATTATTATTATCATTTGCTCTTGCCATAACCTCAATGACAACCAGCAACATTGTAATTACCAACATCTTGCTCTTTGGTGATCAAATTCAAAAAGTCATTAGCATGTAACAAAAACGTTGTTTATAAGGAGCAAATTATGGTCACTCATGAAAAAAAGTTATTTTCACCAGTTAAATGTTTAAATAATTATTTTTCTTTTTAAACTTCATATATTATGTAAATTGTATCCTGTTCAAGCACATAATTCCATCCATACTTAAATGGGGCACTGAAGGATTATTAACAACAAAAAACATATTTTTAGAACTTACATTAACTTTGAAGGTTTGTACCAAGCCATCTAAGAAGTGAAGATTACAGATGATTTCTGACCGTGTCTTCTCTTTTGGCAGTTCTGAGACTCGTATATTATTTATTCTCCCACCCAAAGCACGTAGCCGGGAGTTCATAACTATTGTTGAATAGCCTAAAACACAAGAAACATTTCTTAAATGTTTGTTAATACAAATATATTATCTACAATTTACTTGAATAAGATTTTTTAATCATAAAAAGGGCCAAGTCCTTTAAATTTTGCAACTTTCATGAGAGTTCATATTTTATTGCACTGTGATTTTTTTAAAACTTGGTATTAAAAGAACTGAAAAGAGGATGAAACGGCGAAGAAATTTCATTCCTACAAAGCTTTAGTGGAGAATAAAACTAAAATGAAAGTCTAATATGTAGTTTAGGAGTGGTGATGAAACAGGTGCCTGCCCCAGAGCAGCTCTTGAAACAGAAGGCTCTACTAGCCACATGTCAGTTAATTCTGTTGGGTAATTTTCCAATGCAGCCACCCAGGGAAGATTAATTTGGGGGCAAGTTCTCCTCCAAAGACCTTGCCCCTGAATTCCCTCTTCTCACTTTTACAACAGAACCTCATCCCTAGCAATATACACTGCAGTCTAATACAAGTCTGATAGTTCAAGTGTAAAAACTATTTTTGTTACAGAACACATGGAAATCTTGGGGTACAGCCTACACACAGATTAGCAAAGTTGCAGGCACATAATCTCCCTCTAGTCAATCAGTTTTGCACAGGATTAAAGCAGTAATCCATCCCTTGAAGGCTTCCCATAGTTTGTTCCCTTTCTGGTCAGCAGATCCTTTTTGGCTGTACCCTTAGAGTTGCTGCCCTGCTTACCAGTTCACTCTACCTCCAATCTCAGACTCTCACAATAGATACTGAGGTCCTAGAAGAAGAAGAAAGGCCTGTTTCTGTCTGCTCATAGGCAGCGGTAGAATAGGGGGCAGATAGAGTCAATGAAAATAGCTTGAATTCATATACTTTGTTCCATTACTAAGTGTGAGAAAAAGAAAAGGAACAGTTAGTGGTAGGAAAAGTAGGTTAATACAGTGTTACAGAAGCTAAGGAAGGGCTTTCAGGAAGGGGAATGGTCACCAGTGTCATGATACAGAGAAACCAAAGAAAATGAAAATTAAGAACAAGTCTCTATGTGACCCACCCTGCTTACCTTTCAAGGCCCAACACAAAAAAATGCCACTTTTCTTTCATGAAGACCTTCCTGATCCTCAAAGCTATATGCAATTTCTCCTGCCTGAATCCCTCCCCCAACAGTTTTTTGTTGGTTTCATAGGACCAAATTGTACCTTACACCAATTATCCATGTAGCTCTCCCCTACCACATTTAAAACTCATAAGGTAGAAACCATATCTAATTCATCTATGTCCAAAATAAGGATATTAATCTCTACCTTTATCTCATATATAATATGTTCAAAATTATTATTTGTTAAACTGGATTCAAGAACATAGTTTACAACAGTGCAGATAGGTAGATGATGAGGAGGAAATAATTCTCTGTGCCTGACAGAGACCCTTCTTTTAATAAATATTACAATGGGAAGAAAGAAAGCAAAAAGTCAGTAATTAAACGTTGAATCAATATATATGGGTACCATGCATTCATAATTCTCCCAATTATAAAACTAACAATTGTGTAATTGTTTGTCAAAATATTGATTTTATTTTATTATCAATATATAATTGGCAAAGGATGAGGAGAAGTGTTTATGAAGGTGTAGTTTAAATTTATGTTCAAAATATTCTATTCTGCATAAGAGAGACTTCATTTAATGGAGCAGGGTGTAATTCAAGTCTTTATCGCAGGTCACTATGAAGATGTAAGTGCTGAAGAGGATCAGCTAGCCAGAGATAAATGTGTCATTTTATTGTATATTAGTAAGAATAGATTCAAGCATCACTTAAATAAGATGAAAAGTACATAAAAAGAAGCTTTCAAAATAATGGCAATATTAATGAGGATAAAGTTCTTTGTGTTAAAAATGAAAATTAAAGTCTCCTCTTTGGCCACCTACGTAGCATAGCAGACAGAATACTGAATTTATGCGTCATTAATGACCTGCGTTTGAATCTTGCTTCAGACACTTATTAGCTATGTGACGTTGTACTTGTTTCTTCATCTATAACAATGTAGTGGAGATAAACTTGGAGGCTTCTAATATTCTTTTCAGATCTCAATCTATACTATGAGCTCAAACAACCAAAAGAGGACAAAAATACTTTCTGGCAGAAAATAGCTAATAGCATCTTAGTTACCTTATTGACCAATAGTAAGTATCAACAAAGTGTCTTCATTTTAGCAAGTACTTGCCTTGCATGTTCTTTCCTGCATCATGTACATGCTCTATTTTCTCTGCTCTTTCCTATTCCCCCAATTCCCCACAAACATGCTATAACATGTAAGTTTAAATAATGATATCACATTTTTTTTCATCTCCCTCCATTAAATAGCACTATCACATAATTCCCTTTCCTTCAGTTACAAAATCAAATATTATGCTTGTATGTTGTATGAAAAACAAATTTAAATCTACTACTTTCATCAAAAACAATCATCTTTGTAATAAATTATTTCATCCATAAATTCCTCAAGTCACATTTCCTATCGTGAAACTGCCATATAATGAAAAGAGTTTTGAATTTAATAATCAGAAGGCTGGGTTTCAAGTTCTGGTTCTGGCACAAAAACTACCCACATGATTTTGGTCAAATAACTTGACTTCTTGGGAAGACTAGATCAAAACTTATCTGAGGTCCTTTCCTGCTCTAATGAAAACTCAAGAGAATTTTTCCACATAAGGAGTTTCAATGAGTATTCCCATTCACTTACACAATTAAAAATGATCTTTTTAAAAAAATGTATTATAAACATGGCTCAGCACCATTCACTTATCTCTACAAGGTAACATCTGAAAGAACATATATTAGCTATGGAAGATAAAACATTTTCCAATAGAACTATTTTTATTTAACTGACTTAAAATATTTGAAGTATGTCAGGAAGTGCTATTTTAAACCAATGTGAATAGGACAACTTAATTTAAAGAAAAATGAGTTAAAAATAATATTTTCTGAAGGACACTGGGGAAGATAGAAACATAAAATAAGATCAATTAGAAAACACAAACACGGGAGTAAGCTCCTGCCTATGGTAATCATTAACTATGACATATGTGGTGAGACAAAAGCATAAGATATGCAGTTATCCCTTCTACACCGAGACTTTTCCCAACACAATTTCAATATATCACCAGTTGGCATAAGAAATTAAATAGGAATTATTTAGAAGTTTTGCAAAAGTCGCAGATGACATGCAAAGACTAACAGACAACACAAAGGCTATGTAATCCAAATTTTACACTTTAACACTTACAGGATGTAAACAACCCAAAAAAGAAAAAATTCAGACTTCTTCCCTGGTACAAAGGGAGGAGCAAAAAATTTGATGTAGATTTTTTCAGATTGAAGAGGCATTGCATCCCTAACCCCTGTGATGTGGAAGAGATAACTGTACATTTTAGAAACCTCATTATGTGCATTTGTTATCTCACCCACAAATGCAATTTTTTATTCTTATAGGGTTCAGGGTAGAGAGGTAGATTAATTGCACTTTTATTATGTATTTTTGGATTCTGGTAAAGTCACAATATGCCATATTACAAAAAAAGAAGGAAGGAAGGAAAGAAGGAAGGAAAGAAATGACAGGTGCAATAAAGATACTCAATTTTTTACCTTTACCAAAAAAAGCCTTTTTGCTCTTTCAAAGTGAAAGAAATCTATAAATATCACCTTCTTCCTAGATTAATAAAGTGTTAAGAAGACTGGATCTAGGCTGCCAGAATGTGGGTCTTGTTATTTGCCTATATGATCTTGAGAAAGTCACTTAACTGAACCTTAGTATTCTCATCTATAAAATGATGGGATTAGATCCCTAAGGTCTTTTCCAGTTTAAACCTAGGATGCTTGATGTGACACCAATCTACTTTTAGGGAGTACTCCCCACCTTTTCAATGACTTTAGCACACTGAACCCCATTTCTTTTTCACCTAAAGCAACATCTGTGCTCATCATCACAGACTATACTATTCATGTTGTGGCATTCTGAAAATGCAATTCCTCAACCTGTTCAACTTTTTCAATTAAAGTCTAAAGAATTTGCCATTTGCTGTACTACATACAACCCACCTCTGAAACCTTGACCTTCTAAATTCCACACTCTAACCACAATTTGCTATCTGTCTCCCTCTTCCACTTTTATTATAATGAAACTAGCTTTTCATCTCTTTAACCTCTTAGAGCTATAAAGAACTCTAAGACAAGTTGCCAAATCCTTCCTTACCCTCTTCCAATCACCCCATGAACTTTGAGCCTTTCATTTTTGCTAATCCTCATGCTTGGATAGCCAGCTCCTCAATCCAATTTCCCTTGTTGCTAGCCTGCTGAGTAATGCTAGAGAAAGCATTAGCACTGAGCTGATGTCACCCATTAAAAATTTATTATAAAACAGCTGTGCTCTCATTGCTCAACAATCTGACTTTACTCTTGACTGCTTATCTCTTTTTAAACCTTTTCCTCATTCTTTAAGTCCAACCCCACCCATATTTCTTATACTCACAGCAGACAACCTCCTACGTACTTTACTAAAAAGATTGAGCCCAGCAATTGTGAGTTCCCCAGCCTCCTTCTCTGGTCATTATATAACTACTCAGCTTCATCACTGTGCTCTCTTCTCCTTCCTTCTAGTCTGAGGATGTGACAATATCTTTCATTAAGGATAATCCATCTATCTGTATCTCCTACCACATGATCAAGGTCTTTGCTTCAGCAACCACTCTATATGCCCCTTTCCCACACATCTTCAATTTCTCCCTCTACTCATTCCTTCACAATCTATGTACAAAAAATGTTCCAGTCTCCCTAATCCTTAAAAAAAAACCCAAAACTTCTCCTTAATTTTTTTATTCCAACTATTATTATTTTATCTCTCTCTTCCCCATACTGCTTTTGGGAGGTGGGTGGTATTTAAAACTGTCTCAACTTCCTCATTACCTTGAAATTTAGTTTCTACATTTACTGTTCTAATGAAACTTCTCTTAATGATCACTATTGGCTTCTCACTGGCCAAATTCAATAACTATTACCATCTCTAATATACAACATTATTGACTCTGTCCTTCAGAATACTCTCTCATTCAGTACTTCAGGCATACCACATTCTTCTTGATCCTCCTCCTATATCTGAAACTACTTTTCTCCCTTCTTCATAGGTTGTTTCTCCTCTTTCTGACTCCAAAAGATAGGTGTTCTCCAACATTCTCTCATTGGCCTTCTCTTCTATGCTTTTTCCTTTGGGAAAGTAACTCAGTACTCTTAAACTATCTGCATCAGTAGTCTCCAAACTTTTTGGATAGTGTTCAAGGACATATCAACTTATGTATATGTACTTATTTGTAAATTATATAAGATACTGATATGAATTATACACACATAAAGGTAGAAATATGTACACACATAAAGGTGGAAATAAAAAGGATGAGGTTAAGATGAAATAATTGTGAAGTTAATCCCAGAGTCACTAGAATTTATTGAGTAGGGAAATGACATGGTCAGACCTTCAATTTAGAAAAATTAATTTGACAGCTATGGATAATATGGAATGCAGGCAGGGAAACTAGTTAGCAAACTCCTAATAGGCCAAACCAAGATGACAAGGCCAGAAATAGGCTGTGTGAGGCATGTGGCGATAGAAACAAGCTCAAACCACTGACTGTATATGTGAAGAAACATAAAGAGCATATGACATTGAGGTTATGAACCTGGACAAGGAGGAACATGGTGGAATTCTTGAAAATAAAAGAGAAATTTATGAAATGGATGGGTATGAGAAAGAGAAGGAAAGAAAGATAATGTAATGAGATTTATGATGAAGATCACTACTCATCTAAGTCCCTCTGTCATGTGCAAAAGTCTCAAAATGAAAAGAACAATGGCAAGGATCTTATTCAAAAATCACTGCTTACAGAGCCTGTCACGGTTACAAGGTAACCTGGGAGGAAGGAGATGGATATCTTTTTGGGATAGGGAACTGATTTTCCCCAAGGCACATGTCCAGCTGCCTATGAAGGAGGTTAGGTTATAACTGTCCTGAAGAGGCAAAACTAGTCTTAGAAGGGATGAAGATGGGAGCATGTACAGGAGAACGTGGGGACTGAGTAGGGAAATGTTAAGAATAAAGGTATTAAGTGTGGCTGTGTTGAAGAGAGGTCTCATAACTGAATACTAAAGGGTAGATAAAATGTCACACATTTTTTTCACCCTCCAATTGGAGAATCACACACCTCTTGCGATCAAGTCATGGTCTTCATCACTGATCTGTACTCCCAACTGTCTATAGAATTCCTTCATCTGAATATCACTGTAGTCCTTCCAAATCAATATGTCCAAAGCCAAGTTCAACATTCTTACTAAATCTACTCTTTCATCTGACTTCATTATTTCCATCCACGGCACTAATGTTCATTAAGTCTCCAAGAACTTCTTACACTGAATTAGTTACCAAGTCCTGCTGATTCTTCCTCAGTAACATTGTTCATATCCTTCCTTTCTCCGCCCTATTCTAACTCCCACTACCCAATCCAGGCTCCCATCATCTAAAAGGATAACTAAAATTATCTTGTAATATGAATTATTTTCTCTATTCCCTTCTCCATTCAAACTATGACTCTTTATATTGCTACCCATTCTTTACTTAAATGATCAAAAATTTTCAGAGGCTCCTTACTATCCACCTTTAGACTCCTTCACTTTGCAATCAAAGTCATCTATAATCTGGGACCCTCTACCTTTCCAGCCTTATCTCATGCGATTTATCTATAAATGCCTAAAGGTGTAGCCACATTGTAGATTTCTCTGATCCTTTGAATGTGTATACACTGGACTTTTCCTTGAATTATTTGCTATACCAAGAACAGATACCCTTTTCAAGTAGTGGATGACACTTCCTTCATAAAGGCTGTGCTAATCTTCCCAGTCACTAACAACCTTTTTCCCCTTCAATTTTTTTTTTCAGTTCTTGATTAGTAAGTGCTTTTTAAGTAGCATTTTGCATAATAGCTGTATACATACTAGATTGTAACTACTCATCTGCATAGAATAGGTATTTAATGTTTGTTCAACTAAACTAAATGTGCAGATTGGAAAATTACAAATAATGTGAAAAATTAATGAATGGAATTACAGTAAAATAAGGTGTTAAATAGAAAAGACTGCTACATTTAGAATTACATCAACAATAACAAACTTGTTTCTAAGAAACTCTGTAACTCAATTCAGTTAAACAAATATTTATCAACTAAATGTGAGCTTAGCTCTGTGGCACAGGTATACAAAAGAAGTATATAGAAATCTCTACCTAAAAAATAATTCTCTCTGGGGAAAATAAAAGTAAACATATGAAAGAGGCATAAAATTGAGTGGCATTAGACCTATAATTTCATTGGTATGGGAACTTCTAGCGAGGAAACTTCTTCCTTAACTGATACAGATGCTCTATACCTTACTTAGAGTTTCTCAGAGCACCAAGAAGTAACTATACAGTGAAAAGAGAAAGATATTTGAAGTTAGATGAGTTCAAATCTTTCTTCTACTCTTGGCTACTTGTATAAACTTGGGTAAATCACTTCATGTCTTGGGCATGAACCTCTTCATCTGTAAAAGGAGAGGGTTGGAACAAAAGAACTATCTTTTAAAAAATCAGTGATCTTATACAAGGATTAAAAAAAATTACACACACACACACACACACACACACACACACATACACACGACACACATATTTAAAATTATATATTTATTTCCCCCTACAAAACCAATCAATGTGACCATGTCTCACAGTACATGTAATATTACAAAACTATAGTCTCCCATTTCTGAGAGAAGGGAAAGAGGGTATTCAAAGATATTTAAGATATCTCTGCCCTCATGGAGCTTACAATCTAATCGGAATAGGACATAAAAAAACATATAATATACAATAACTACTATTGTCCATCCTTTGGTTTCAGAGAAGACCAATGATATCATGAAGATGGTTGTCTTGACTTGTGTGAATTGGATTTAAGTAAGGCAAAATTACAGTCTTTAGCCTCACTTCCTGAGTCACTGAAGTCAAGTGGTAAAACAAAAGGAAAGATGATTTACAATGGCCTGGATGTAAGAGAGAATTTTGTCATCTTGGAAGTTTAACTAAGTTATAAGCACTCCCCATCACCTGCTTCAGACACTTTCATGGCCAATGAAACAAACTGTTGTCATCTGCCCATTCTACTGGAGAAAATTTCACATGTTTGGGGTAGGTATCTCCCTAATTCACCTAAAAGGTTTGAAGTCTGTCAGTTATCTTCAAACTGATTTGGCTCATGTGCCAAGATGTGACTGCTGCAGAGGCTACAGCTTCTTGGAGCTAAAAGTATGAATTGAGTAAAGTGGATGAATAGTCCAGAAATGCTGGTCTTCCCTAAACCCTTCATAGCACAGAACAGAATAAAAGAAAAGCAGGGGATAGAGAAGCTTCAATGTAAGTTCACAAGAAGAATGAAAACATTTCCTACCAGGAAGAAATGAGTGGGTGCCAGAAGGAAGTAGTATGTGAACTAGGTCTTAAAGAATGGATAGAATTTCAAATATATAGAGAACAGAAAATATAGGGAATATAGAAGGAGAAGAAGGAAATATTGGTGAAAACAGCCTGGACATCTATCACATAACCTTTAGATTGGTCAACAAAATCAGATAAGATTAAGATAGACAAAACAGAATTAAATTAGAGAAGGCCTTAAATAAGATAAAGCAACCCATCTCTCACCTATAAATTAAATTACCTTTAAGAGTTCACCAACTATAATGTGGCAGATCCACAAAGCACGCAGGAAAAATAGAAGGAGGTTTTCCAACTGAATTTAGTTAGACTGCACCAGATAAAATAAAGTTTGGGCCTGAGCTTCAGAGAAAGAACATAACTTGCCTATGATCACAAAGCTTATATATGGAAGAATGTTTTGATAAGGTTTTACTGGCTCCCCTCTCAAAAATGTGTCGTCAATACACTTTTAAGTTTAATCTACATTTTTAGCATTTTCTCCATCACTTTCTTACACCTAAACAATCAACAAAACACCAAATCAAATCCTGACTCAGTGATGGCTGATTTCTGAAGTGTAAGTGCTAACAGTGAAATTATAATAATGAGGTTAAGGAGGCAGTAGCTGACTCCAGTATATCTGGGCTCCAACCATCTTGGTTATTTATTATAAAACATAATAGTCCATCTCCTACCTCCATGCATTTGTAATGGCTACCTTTCATACCACCTTCCACAGAAGGCCTTTTCTGCTTCCTTCAATTGCTTTCACTTCATTTGGTGTATCTGGTACACATATATATTATGTATTTTGTATATGCCTATTTACATGCACTCTATCTTCCCCATTAGAATGTACACTTATTGAAGGTAAAGACTATGTTTTCATAGTATTTGTATTTCACATCTGTGGCACAGTATCTGGCACATAGTAAATGCTTCAAGAATGGTGCTATCGAAAGAACAAATGGACCTGGAATCAAAACAATCAAGTTCAAATTCATCCTCAAATGACTGGTAATTTGTATGACCTTGGTCAAATCACTTAACCTGTTTATCTCCATTTATCCAACTGTAAAAATGTGGATAACAGGATTGTTGTGAGGACAAAATGAAATACTTGTGCATGGCACAGAGTAAGTACTATGTAAATATCAGCTACTAATTATTATTGTTGTCATTGTTGACTATTAATATTAACACAAAAATCAACCTCACTGCAATTTCTATCAGGCAGTCCTACTTCTTGCCTCTAGAACACAACATTAGTCTACTCCCTTTTCATTTTGGCAAAAATTCACAGGAAATTAAATCTAAGGAATTAACAATAAAAGCTCTGGGATCAGATGCTTATAAACAAAAGCACAAAGCAGGGCAAACAATAAAGATAGTAACCAGAGATTTTTATGCAGAATAGCACTGAGAATTAGACAGGTTTATGACTGACCTATGGCTCTAGAAGAGCATACCTTAGTCAAAAGAAACAAGATATGTAAAAGTGGAGAGAGGAGGAGTGAAGGGAAAATGAGCAGTAGTATATGAGTCTAAAAAGTCACAGTTTAAGACTACATCAAGACAGACTAGAGATTTCAATATTCCAATCACCTTTTAGAGCACTCTCTACCAAAGTGGAATCAATAATAGTTTCATGGGTAGCCTTAATGAAAATTTCATTTTTCAAAACAATCAACAAGGGGAGTTGGCATTATGAATGTGACTGGTATTAGTTAAAGGAAATTGTTTTTGGAGCTGGAAGTGGAGAAATAAAATATGACAGGGATGACTATTTCTACTTATAATCTGTGATAAAGAAGAGAGATGGATCATACCTCAATTTAGTAATAATAGATTTCAATGAGTTCAGGGGGAAAAAAAGATGGCAATCCTCAAAACCAAAATTCTACAGGGCAAATTAATTCAGAAAGAATGGAAAGCTTTCATAGTGAAATCTTGAAGCCATAAAGAGAAATAATTCTAACAAGAAAGAAAAGGAGGTGTTAGTTGTCTAAGGGGACCACTTTGAATGTAGGATCAATCAAGTCAGATTTTAAAACATGTACAGAGAATGAAAACAAGTATGGCTAACAAAATGAATACAAAAGCAAACCATGGTCCTCTAAGAACAGTATCATATGCAAAGCAAAATGATTAGAAATCCAAAAACATTATACACAATAATAGCAATATTATACCAAGATCAATTTAGTTATTCTCAGCAAAACAAAGATCAAAGACCATTCTGAAGGACATGACAAAAAATGTAATCCACTTCTAGAGAGGGATAGTAATGGAATCTAAATCAAAGCACACAGTTTTTTTTTTTTTTTTAACTTTCTTTTTCTTGAGTTCTTTTTTTTGGGAGGGGGGGTCTGTTTTCTTTCACAACATGACTAATATGGAAGTATGTTTTACTTGATTGCACATGTATAACCTTTATCAAATTGTTTACCTTCTCAATGAGGGGAGAGGGAAGAGAGGGTGGAAAGAATCTGAAACTCAAGATTGTAAAAAAAAAAAGATTTAAAATTGCTTCTACAAGTGATTGGAAAGTACCTACACACACACACACACACACACACACACACACACACACGTATTCTATTTTTTAAAAATATCATGGATGCTACTACTTGTAATAATCTGAGAGTACTATTTGTAGAAAGCTAAAGACAAAAAGAAAGTTTTGTTTTGTTTTTTCTTTATAAGTTATATTAGGGGAAAAGGAGGATTAAAGGAAATATAAAATAGTTGGGCAGGAGTGAATAGGATTAGTGATAATGGATGAGAAAGAGAAAGCTGAGTTTCTCAACTTTTTTTTTTCTGGGCCTAGAAATATTTGTACTGGAAAGGGGGGAGAGGAGGAGGAATGGCTAAAAGGGAATGAGATCTGGAGGGCACTATTAAAATAGCATCTTGCTATCCTTGATGAAGTCAAGTCACCAGGATCATGATCATGTCATTCTGATATTGAAAGAGCCAGCATATTAGTCAGCTGATTCAATTGTCAGTGATAGTTCAATGACTTTAGAGATAACCATTATAACTGCATAATGGTTAAGTTAAAAATCAAATCTAACCTCAGGTTCCCTTCATCACCTTAAAACAAATATGGTACCAAATAAAGTAAAAGAATAACAAAAACAGGCCAAAGAAAACAAAGCTGCATAAATAAATCCCTGCCAAAAAACACAGCAAAGACCCAAGAAATATGTGGGTGAAAAACGATTTCCTATCAAAATGAAGAAATACTATAAGGTCAAAGAGTAGATGAGAATATTAATCTTAAAAATGATAAAAATCACAACTATATTAGTGAATGCAGAATATATCCTAATGATTAAAGGTATTTAAAATAAAAAAACAATGTAATTTATAACAAATATATAGGAAAAGCTTTCCCAATCAGAGGAGAAATAAAGTGTCTTCTATCTTCACTGTTACTGAAATGATATTAGAAATATTAGTTACTGCAATAAGACATTAAGAAATTAAGGAAGAATATCCAGGTAAAGGGACCTGCAAGATGGCAGACTAGACACTTTCCCTAATCCTACTAATTCTCAAGAACCCACACAAAAAAAGGAATAATATGTCTGATGTACTATAGAACAATTATATCTGAAACCACAAGATTAAAAAAAAAAGTGAGAGAATCTCAACAGAATGGAAAGAGACAACTCACTCAATGTTCAGAAGAACATGATAAATAAAAAACCAACCATAAGGCAGGAAATTCATTCATTCATTCATTCATTTAATAAATATTTATTAAGTGCCTACTCAATGCCAAAGACAGTACCAAGCACTGGGGATACAAAAAAAAAAAAAAAAAAAAAAAAAAAAAAGAGGCAAAAAAATGGTCCCTGCCCTCAAGAAGCTTACAATCTAATAGGACAGACAATATGCAAACAAATATATACAAAGGAAAGTATATAGAGGACAAATAGGAAATAATTTTAAAAGTGAAAGCACTGTAAATGAGGGGTTAAGGAGGCCTTCCTGGGATGTTAGCAGAGACTTAAAGGAAGCCAAAGAATAGTCAGAGCATAGGAAGGAAAGTGTTCCATGTAGAAGGGAAACAAATACTTTCCAGAAACCCTGAAAACAGACAAAATTCTAACTAAAAAAACCCATAGGAAAAAAAAAAAACCAAACAAACCTAAGTTTAAAACTCTAAGACACCTAATGGTTAAATTAAATAATCCCGGTGAGAAACAACAAATTCTGCAAGGAGCTAGGAGAAAGACCTTCAAATAAAAGGGAAAGGAAATTTGAATTATACAAGTCTATTCTTTACCTATGAAAAAGCATAGGATAGGAAAGAGTATATTCCAAACTCAAAGACATTCAAGATGCAATAATCATGAAAAGAGAAGGATTGAAGGCAAAAGAAAAGAAAAAAGATTTTTAAAAAAGCTTTCAAATACCTCAGAACAATGGAAACAATCTTTATTTAAAAAAAAAAAAAACCAACTCTTGGAGATAAATGTCTAAGCAAAATTTATAGAAATAAGAGAAATATAATTGAAAAAAAGCATAATTGAGGCACCATGACTTAAAACCTATATTACCTATAGGTAAATTAGTAGAACTTGTGGGACCAAACTGTAGTATGGAAGGGTACCTAAATGGGATTAAGAGAAGTGGACAAAGAAGGGATTAAGAGTTCATGCCTCCTTATCAGGTCTAAGATGAATAAAAAATAATAACTCCTATGATCTCCTAGCCAAAAAAAAAAAAAAAAAAAAAAGGAATGAAGAAGAATTGGAGTGATTTCAGAAGGGAGGAAGCAAAACAGAGAGAATTAAAATAGAAGAATTATGCTAAGCAATTTTTACAAATATTATTTTTGGGGTCCTTAACAACATTGGGGAGGTAGGTGCAGTTATTATTTGCATTTTGTAGTTGAGAAAACAAACATACCCAGAGTCACATGGGTAGTAAGTATCTATAGATGGATTTGAACTCACATTTTCCTAATTCCTGGTCCAGTATTTTTTCCACTGTGTCACCACATGTCTCTTTAGAAAAAAAAAAATGCAGTGTTGCTTGAATGAATTAGTATTTATGAATTAATATGAATTAGTATTAGTGTCTATATTTCTTAACTATCAAAAAAAGTTTTCTGCATAGATGATATTCTAGTCTATAAGAAAGAATAAGTGAGCTTTTAGGAGCAGATGGGAAAGGGGGATGGGGTGCAGGAACAGCAGGAAAAAAGAAAATTATGGGGAGAGCAGTGAATAGGATAAAACCTCAGATTTGAGACAAAAGGTAATTTCTACCCTGGGGGAACTGCTTCTATCCATATTTCTTCTCACATGACTTGAGGCTTCTATGAAAGGCACAACAGAAAAAGGGATGGTAGTGATAAGGACAAGATTTATAAAGACAATCACTTAAAAAAAAAAAAAAGCTGGTTAGAAGAACTTGTACTTCAGAAGTTTTAACTCCAAGAATAACAGAAAAATTAAATAAGGAATAATTAAGAATGGAGATTAAAAATCAAAGAATGAATTTCAGACTAGATGGGAAGTCGAGAAAATTAATGAAAATATGGCAAAGAAAAATCTCCTTAGAAAAATTGATGAGGAAAAAAAAATTTTTTTAAGAGTTGTAATTGAGGAGGAGAAGTTTTAAACTAATCACTTAACTAAACGAGAAAAAAATGGGAGAAAGGAGGAGTAGAAATAAACAAGAAAAAATCCAATAAAACTTAGAAATGGTCTGTCACATGATAGGGGAAGGGAATGGGTAAAAGGGGAAAGAATGTATTTGAGTACAGATCATATCAAAATAGGCTAAGCAAAACTAATCATAGAGACAAAGTATTACGTTAAAGGAGACTTTTTATTTCCCTATATTATTATATATATATTTTAAAATATGACACAAATCGAGGAAAATATTAACCCAAATCTCCGAAAAATATCAACCCAAATCTCTTAACTTTCAATGTAAATACAGCAAATAATCCATAAAACCAAGGAGAATAAGGTAAAAAAAACTCATAAAAATATTAATAAACAGAATTAAAATGAGAGGCTGTAAGACAATTTATTACGCTTTAAGGATATTTAAAAAAAAAAAAAAACAGGAAGTGAAATCATGCTATCAAGCTTGGATAGGGATAAGAAGAAAGGCTAGGGAGTGGCTAGTGGCTCAGTGGATAGAGCACCAGCTCCGAAGTCAGGATGACCTGAATTTAAATCTAATCTCAGACACAATTAAGAAGTGTTAAAAATAGGAGAAAGAGAGAGAGAGAGAGAGGAAATAGAAGACCTGAATATTTGTAGATAGTAAATATGTAGAACTGACCCATTCCAATATCCAGTTTTTTGTTTTTGTTTAGTTTTGTTTTTAAAAAGAGCACCAAAAATTATTCAATAGATTTAACTCAGGACCAGAGAATTATAGAATTTGATTACTGGAAAGGAACCTAGTGACTAACCCTAATGCATTTACGAAAGGAATTCCTACTATGTTACCAGACAATTGTCCATCAGTCTCTGCTTAAAGAAATCTAATAAAAGGAAATTGATTATTTCCTCAGGAAATCCATCCATCTAATTTTTATAGTGCCAACTACTAGAAAGATTCTCTTGACATCAAAGTCTAAATTTACCTATATACAATTTCTATCTATTGTTTTAATTCTGTCCTCAGGAGCCAAAAAAAAAAAAAATAATAATACTTCCTTCATATGACAAGTCTTAAAATACTTTAAGACAGTTATCACTTGCCCTGAGCTTCTCTTCTCTAGTCTAAATAACCCCTATTTTTTTTTTCATGAGATCTTTGTATAGCATCAACTTGAGGCTCTTCAACATCCTAGCTGCCTTCTATTGGATGCTCCTCAGTTTATCAATATTTTTCCTCAACCATGGTCCCTCAAAATGGAATAGTGTATATATATTTTAACATAAACTTCTGTCTAAAATGTCTCCCCCATTCTTTACTTGTGAAGTTGACTTTTTTGAATCCAAGGGTAAAACTTACAGTTTATTGCTGTTGTTGAATCATTCCAGTCATGCCCAATATTTTGTGCCCAAATTTTGGAGTTTCCTTCTCAGAAAACCTGGAATAGTTTGCCATTTCTTTCTCTAGTTCATTTTACAGATGAGAAAACTGAAATAACCAGGGTGAAGTGACTTGTCCCAGGGTCATACAATTAGTAAGTGTCTGAAGACATTTGAATTCATGAAGGTAAGTCTTTGTGATTCTAAATCCAGTGCTCCATCCATTGAAATGAACAGCAACAAATTTACATTCACTGCTTATTACAATTCATGATATTAGTTTGAACCCAATGATTTTTTAAATTTGATGAATGTTCTAATCTTTTATCCAAACTGCCAATAAAAATATTAAAATACTATAAGACTAATCACTAAAGATCACTGAATAAAATCACTAAAGAATTCCCTCTATGATGACCTTCATACCAAACATTCAATCAGTTTTGAATCCAATTAATTATATCATAATCTTGCCCACATCTCTGCAGCTTTTCCCCAAGAACAGTATGAAACAAAGATGGCAAAAATCCTCAGAGAGTGGTTTCACTGGCACCCTCAGTCCACTCTGATCACGATCTCATTTGTTCTGAACAAATAACTATCACAACTATCCAGAGGCATGTAGTTTAATGCCAAGAAATCTCAGTAATACCTATTAAATTAAATTGATGTTCTTATATTACAACTTTTGCTTTATCTTATTTATTTCCTAAACTTTGGGCATTTACATTTGCTAACTGAAATTACTTTTCTATGGAAATTAAAAGTCTTTCCAATCATTTAGGGTTTTTTTTTTTATCCTATAAATGTATTTTGTAGTTATACTTAAATGAGCTTATATCACTTTCTGTTTTTCCTTATCTTTCCAAGATTTCTGAATCTTGAATGGAATTCTCCAGCAATCCTATATGCTGGTTCAAAACATCTTTAGGCCATGAAGACCATGGAAAGTCTAACTGAAGTCTACATTATATAAAACTTGTTTTTACTCAGAATTTCTAAATCAGAGCCTTAGTATAGGTCCATCTGAAAATACTAACAGCTTGGTAACCATTTATTTTAACAGCTATTGGGGAAAAGGTTCATAAGTCAGTTTCATTTGTCAAGTCTGTATCATGCACTATCACAGGAGGCTCAACACATAGGCAAATTAACTCCCAATTATTATTTGTCATAATACTTTTAAAGTAAAAGCCTTGAGAACAAGACTTTTTGGTCCACATCCTGCAATTTATTCAACAACTGGAATTCCTATCAAAGTTGATTAGTGTTCTGGGAGTGGAGCAATTTTCAGGATTACTATGTTAAAATAGGGAAGTATAATTAGTACCCTTCTTTCCAAACAACTTCAAAATGTCAAATAGTTTTCTTATTATGGATATAGCTTCTATTTTTAGTTTCAACACCATGACGCTTGCAAAAATAACAAAATAAAAAAGCTATACTTGATACTAGAAGGATAACAAGAAGTCGTCTTAAGCTCTCATAAGGACAGCATAAAGAATGCCATCTGAGTCACACACAGATAGTTCGGTAAAGAGGTAATGGTTCTATAAAGAGAAGAAAACCTCCCATGCTCCACATGCTTATTTTAAAGTGTTGCTGTGAGAAGCTAACATTTTAGAAAATGCTTAACGCCTAGCCCATGAGAAATTTTCGGGAAAGTTGCCGAGATTATAAATGAAATCACTAAAACACTCAAACCATATTCTCCATAAAAGCAGCTGGAATTTTATAATCTATTATCACAGTGCAGCCGCATACACCCCAAATTCACAACACTGAATCATTTCTTCCTTACTACTGCTAAACCTAAAATCCTCTTGTTTCCACAGCATGTACAATAGAAAAACCAAGTAGTAAAGCCAATTTTATGATAACTTTTAGGGAAATTTTACTATTTTACAGATCCTGCATTGACTATAAGGACATATAGTGATTATCAACTTTTCCCATGGAGCAAATGTAAATTCATCAGTTTACAAAATAGTCAAGCAAAACTCTATGGCCATTTACAATAAATTCAAAGATGGAGTTCAGAATGCTACAGGTAATAAACAGCAATGCAGGCTAAAGTAACAGAGAGGGGAAAATAGATCAAGAAGTTCCAAAAAAAGTTATTTCCACCCCTGAAGGCATGAGAGAAAAAGAAGAAGAAAAAATGACTCCATATTAGAAGAAAATGTTCTCAAATAGGCAAATATTTATTATTTATAAAAATAAACAAAATAAAAATCACAGGATACCCACAGTTGGCAAAGTGGAAAGATGGCTGAATTTCAGAATTAAAAGAACCTAGGTTCAATTCTACCTTAAGACAAACATAGAAGAAATCCTTTGAGAATGATTACAAGAGTGCCTCACACATATATACACTCTGCCCACTGGGCATCTGCCCTCCCTTAGAAAGGGAAAACAAAAAGCTCACTTACCTGAGCTATGACAAGACAAAAATGTCAAAAATTATGAGTTTCCCTTAATATGTGCTTTCCATTAGTTTCCCATAAATGTTGATATACAACTGCAAATCCTATCCCATCTGCCAAATAGAAGAGGAGGCTTCTTGAACTTCAGTTTGAACAATCTGACTCCTTCAAGAGACTCATTTTCCTCCAGAAAATCCTTCACTTCCTTTATGCCTCTCTCAGGTCAGCCCACAGACTATCTTTTGCCTCTTTTCTGAATTCCCCAAGGTTCAGCACAGTGCCTGACGTGGAGAAAATGCTTAATGAATGTTCGTTGATTAATTAATTGCTTTTCCTTCCACTTATCTGCTCTTCAAACTTCCTCACTGATCTATACTCAATAAAGAGTTGTAATCACATAAAGCAAGAACTATGCCTTTCTTGCACTAGAACAAGACCTAAGTGGAAGACAAATTCAAATTTAACTTCTAAAACTTACTACCTACCGATATCATCTTGAATTAGTCACTCTGTGCCTCAATTCAATTTTCTCATCTTTAAAATGAGGAGGTTGGATCAGATTACCTCTAAGGTCTCTTCCAGCTTTAAACCCATAATGTTAAATACATTGTTCTTATACAGCAAACTTGATCTTGATAATAAAAGGTGATAAATACATTAAAAATACTATCACTTGTTGAATGAAATGAGCAGGACCAGGAGATCATTATATACTTCAATAACAATACTATATGATGATCAATTCTGATGGATGTGGCCTTCTTCAACAATGAGATGAAACAAATCAGTTCCAATAGAGCAGTAATGAATTGAACCAGCTACACCCAGCAAAAGAATTCAGAGAAATGAGTGTGAACCACTACACAGAATTCCCAATCTCTCTATTTTTTTCCACCTACATTTTTGATTTCCTTCACAGGTTAATTGTACACTATTTCAAAGCCCAATTCTTCTTGTGCAGCAAAATAACATGTCCAAACAGAGGACATGTATACTTATATTGTTTTTAATTTATACCTTAACATATTTAACATGTATTGGTCTACCTGCCATCTGGGGGAGGAGTGGGGGGAAGGAGGGGAAAAATTGGAACAAAAGATTTTGCAACTGTTAATGCTGAAAAATTACCCATGCACATATCTTGTAAATAAAAAGCTATAATAATAAAAAAATAAATTAAAAAATGCTATCACTGGATATAGATACTAATGAGGAAATTTTAGCAAATAAAATAGAAAAAAAAGATTATTGCAAGAAATCTAAACTCAAAGCAGGATTAAACCTGGATAGAAGTTATAATTCTTTATCAGAAAAATATAACACATTAAATGAAAACATAAAAATGTGAAAAATAGTATCACAGGAAAAAAGCAATCAACTTTCATCATATTGTAAACTTCTTGAGATAGGAACTGTCTTTTGCCTCTTTGTATTTCTACAGTCTGACACATAGTAGGCAATTAATAAATGTTTGCTGATTGAATGGTTAGTAATAAGAAATTCTTCTTAAATACAACATTAAAATATATTTGAAATCCAAATTTAACATTATATACAGTGTAAGGTTCAAGAAAGAATGGGGGGTAGGGTAAGCTTGCTATAGTGGAAAGTGCCCTAGAATTGGAATCACAATATTAAGAATCCCACATCTGACACCTACTATCATTACTACCACTACTGCTACTACTACTGGTTAATATTTATACTGCACTTACTATGTGCCAGATACTATGCCTTTAAGCACTTTATAATTATTTTCTCATTTGATCCCCACAACAATCCCAGAAGATAGGTACTGTGTGATCATGGGCAAGCTATTTGCTATCTCTAAATCTCATTTGAATCATGCATAAAGGAAATCATACTAGTAAGGAGCCTATTTCACTGGATTGTTTTGAGGGGGAAAAACTTTGTTAACTTTAAAGTATTGCATAAATGTGAATTATTATTGTACAAAATAGTGAAACATTAGAAGCATTTTCACCAAAAGCAGTACAAAAGCCATTTTGATTTAACATAGTATGAGAAACAGGGAGATATAGTCTATGAAGAATAGATATTAGGCCCAGGAAAAACATCAGTTCAAATCTTACAACCTCCCAATGTACCAGGCAATTCTCTAAAGACTATAAAGCTGCAGAACATTTGCAAATGTGCATTGGTGGAAGGAGTTTCCTTACTGGAGTTTCTTTATATCAACGAAATTAAAAGGTTCCCAATCAACCTCCCCTATTTTCCGAAGAAATAGTAGAAATGCTTTTTTTTTTTAACCCAGAAGGGAAAAAGAAAAGTAGTATTTTCATTAGAAATGTTTTTAAAATCATACTTGGCAAATAACATCCAAAATTCAATTTTTAAAAATATATTAAGCATTTTTTAAATGTCCAAGGCACTTTACTAGGAAATGGGAATGCAAAGACTGAAAGAGGAAGGGGGAAAAATGCTTTCAGCTTTGAAGTAGCTAATTTAATTAGGGATAAATATATATGATAAATATATACATATACACACACACACACACGCACACGCATATGGAAGAAAAACACTAACAACTAAGTCAATTAGGGAAGATTTCACAGAGGAACCAGATCTTGAGTTCAACTCTAAAAGGGTGAGGTGAAGAAAGGGAGTGCACTCTAGGCATGGAGAATTACTTATCTATAAATGCAGAGAAGCCAGAGACAAAATATTCTGTTCAAAATAAAGCTAAGGGTATATTTTGACTAAAATTTATGAAGAGGAATAGTATAGAAGGTTGAAAAGGTAAATAAAAGCCAGATTGTAAAATGTTTTAAATACAACCTAAGTTTCTATTTTATCTCATAGACCAATGGTCATTCAAAGGGAGACAGTGCCTTTGGAGTTTCACTGTTGAGTTGGAAGAATATTTCTAAGGCTTACAGAGAGTGGGTAGTGAGGAAGTAAAGGTAACAAGTGTATCTTGTTCTTTCTAGGAGTTTCAAAGTAAAAGGAGAAAGTGATACAAAATGATACAAAAGTCAAGTAAGGGTTAAGAATAGGTTAGCCTTGGGAAAACAAGCAATTGATTCCATTAACAAGGTCACACAATGGTTCACATTTTCATAAAATATGTTCACATATTTCAATCCTTTTTGTTTATTACTCTAAAAAGTTCTAATGTTTGTTAAATTCACAATAAGGAAAATTTTAATAATTTTAATTTTTTAAAAATAAAGAACCATTTGATTGGGGCAAAGAAGGAAATAATGAATGCAGCAAATTCTTAGACAAAAGTGACTAGTGCTAGCAAGGAAATTTCATATTTTTCTCTATCAATCAACAAGAATTTGTTATTGCTTTATCATATTAACATAATATATGGCATAATAACATTAATAGATAACAATAATATAATATCTAAATTATTACAGTTTACTACCTCTCAGACACTGAAACAGACTCTAAAAATAACAAGACAAATTTGCCCTACCTGGACAAGCACAATCTATACAAGTTGCCAATATGTATAATTCATGTTCTATGGGGGAGGGGAGGTTGTGACTAAATATGTGACTAAATAATTATATTAAATAAATATTTGTGTGAATATATATTGTACATACACATATATCACACACAAAATAATTAAGATCAAATTGAGGAAAGGGGTACTAGATGCTGAGGAAATCAAGAAAGACTTCTGGTAGATTATATCTGATCAGTTTCCAAGCCAACAATAGGTCCTAGAAGGCAGGCAGGAAGAGGAGATCCACTCTAGGTACAGGGGACAACCTAGGCAAAAGCACAGTGGTAGGAAATAGAATTTTATGGAAGAGGAACAAGAAGTCTAATTAAGCTTTTAGCTGTTTTATTACATACACACACACACGCACACGCACACACACACACACACTACTCTTTTAAATTTTTAGGCTTTTATTGATTACACTAAAAGGAGAAACACATAATAATGTTAGAAATATAGTATTTAACATGTATTGGACTACCTGCCATCTAGGGGAGAGGGTGGGGAGAAGGAGAGGAAAATTTGAAACAGGTTTTGCAAGGGTTAATGTTGAAAAATTACCCATGCATATGTTTTGTAAATAAAAAGCTTTAATAAAAAAATAAATAAAAGAACAGAATTTAAAAAAAGAAGAAGATTGTGATCAGATTGTAAAGGGCTTTTAAAAGTCAAATAGAGGAGCTTATATTTGATCCTAGAAGCAACAGAAAGCCATTGGAGTTTACTGAATAAGTGAAGATAAGATCAAATCTGAACAAAAGGAAAATCATTTAGGAAAATGTGTAAAGGAGATAATATTGCCTATTACAGAAATAGGGAAGTTCTGAAGAGGGATCAGTTTAGGGAAAAGTATAAGGAATTCTGTTTGGGACACCAATTTAAAATGCCCGAAGGGCATCTTATTTGAAATGTTCAGATGGTAATTCCGAATTAGAGATCATACATCTGAAAAGATAGTATTGAGAAAGAAAGGATGATAAACTGTCAAATTCTGCAGAGAGGTTTAAAAAATGAGGATTATGAAAAGGTCATTATATTTTGCAATTAAGAGATAAATAGTAATAAAAAAGAGACATGTAGAGAAGTATGTCTTGTCTATCAATACTGGTAGATGTGCTAGCTTGTTCTGATTATTTTGAAAAATGCTTGCAAATGTATTCCATTTTACATTCATCTGTCCTCCCAATTTTACCTACAAATGCTCCCAAGATAATATGATTATCAAACCAAGTTTTCCATCACATTTTTGCTAAGATAATGCTGTTCATCATTTTCTATTCCTGCTTCATAATGTTTTCTAAAAGAGTTTGTAATCTAATTCAATTTTGTCAACAGGAGACACATTTTCCTGCTTGCCAAAAACATCAAAAATGTATTTATTAGCTAGCATGGTTTCTAATCTTTTTTGGTCTCAATAGCAATAATAAATACCTTTATTCTCATTTATTTCTCATTTTACAGAGTCAAAAGCTTGTTTAAAGAGAGTCAAAAGCTTGTTTAAAGAGATAAGAGTAGACCTATATTTATATGCAATGTTTTCATCTTTATTCTGTTTTCTAATTTGTTGTGATTTTTATAAATCACTTAGCCAAATGCACAACAGTTTATTTTAGAATAGTCAGTATAACTAACTAGTCGTTTCCTGTTTGTTTCTTAAAAGAGTCAGTTTTGCTTTTTATTAAATTGTTTGGAATACTATACCCACTGTCTTCCAACACACTTGTTGAAGAATGTTTTGGTGAAATAGGATCAAGATTACATATCTAAAACTAAAAGATAACATTGTTTGCAATGGCAAAACATTAGATGTTTTGTAAAACAAGGAAACCTCCTCTTCATACAATTATCTGATACTTCTTCTACAAGTTATCATAATAAGATACAAAAACAAAACCACAAATATCAGTAAGAAGCAAAACAATCCTATTTATTGATGATATGAAGATACATTTAGAAAACCCGGGAGAATCAGTGAATAAAATAATAGATGATTCATAGCATCAGAGAGGTCCTAAAACATACAAAAACCATCAAATTTTCGATAATAACCAGAAGAAGGAGAAAAGGAGAAATTAAAGATAAATTGTCTTAAAATAACTCTGTATAATAGATATCAATCCACCAAGATCCACAATATTTATGTAAATAAAATTATAAAATACTTTTGACAGAAATAAAGATTCACCACTTATGGTTGAGCTGTATGAATATAATTAAAATAACAATATTTGCTAGATTAAAGAATTTAGATCTATGGGAGTCAAACTACCAAGAGAATAATTTAACGAAGTGGATAAAAATAACAAAATTCATTTGGAAGAACCTCAATGGTCTACAATCTCAAGGGAAATGATGAAGAAAAAATTTGAAGAAAGAGGGCATAGGATGAGCAGACTTCAAACTATAACACAAAGCAGTAGTAGCCAAACTTACTTGGTACTGATTATAGTCTATTAGATTACAAGCTCCTTGAGAGCAACAACTATGTTTTGCCTTTTATTTATGTCCTCTCTGCTTAATTAGCAGAAAGCCTGGAACACAGCAGCCACTTGATAAATGCTAGCTGACTAACCAAGAACAGGAAAACAAAAGTGGAACACATCTGTGAGAAAAAGGAACAAATGAATTAATCAAAAAGCATTTATTTTATTTATTATCTACCATGTGCCAGTCACTGTGTGAGGTGCCATAGATACAAAAACAAAAATGAAATAATCTCTACCTGCAAAGAGTTTACATTCCAACAAAAAATAACTGAAGAAAGGACTCAATCTTTTTTGAGAATTACTAGAGGAATATTTAATACTAGAAATAGAAGTACTAGAGGAAAAACTTAAGGAAGTTTGGCATATGCCAAAAGGTTAAAGTAAAATCATAAACCACATACTACAATGATTTCAAAATGAAAAGGTCATTTAAACATATATTTTATATTTAATAAAAACCATTAAAAAATAAAAAAGAGAAGGAAATCAGATTGTTTTGTTTTGTTTTACAACTATGGCTAAGGAAAAAAGTTGTAAACTAAAGAGGGAACAGAAAAAACTATAAAAATAAAAATAGACAATTTTCACTATATAAATGTAAAGCCTTTTGAAAAAATAAAATCAAAACTAGTAAAAGAAAATGGCAGAATGGGAAAATAGCATAATATACCACTATTAAAAATTCTGGGATAGAGCATTGGCCCTAAAGTCAGGAATACCCAAGTTCAAATCTGGTCTCAACTTAACACATAGTAATTATATGACTCTGAGCAATTCACTTAACTCAATTGCCCTCCCCCATTCCCCAAAAGTCCACAAAGATTAGATACAAACAATAAACACCAAGAGCCATTCCCCAATAGATAAGTAGTTTAGCTTCTAAAGAACTGTAAACTATAAATGATAAGAAACATACTCTAAATCACTGAGTGAGAGTTAAATTAAATGAGAACATCTCTGAGTTTTCACCTCATACCAATGAAGGTGGTAAAGATGACAAGAAATAGTAATAGTAAAGGCTGTGAGAAAGCAGGCATATTATATAATATTGGTGGAGCTGTGAAGTGATTCAATTATATTGGATATGAATTTGGAATTATGTAAGAAAATCAATTAAATTATTCATGCCCTTTGATTTAGTTAAAAAAAAAAAAAAACTTTATATCCCAAAGAGATTTTAAAGAAGAGAAAAAGACCTGTATGTGCAAGAATGTTTGTGGCAGTCCTCTTTGTAGTGGCCAGAAACTGGAAACTGAGTGGATGCCCATCAATTGGAGAATGGCTAAATAAATTGTGGTATATGAATATTATGGAATATTATTGTTCTGTAAGAAATGACCAACAGGATGATTTCAGAAAGGCCTGGAGAGACTTACATGAACTGATGCTGAGTGAAATGAGCAGGACCAGGAGATCATTATATACTTCAACAACAATACTATATGATGATCAATTCTGATGAACGTAGCCCTCTTCAACAAGGAGATGAACCAAATCAGTTCCAATGGAGCAGTAATGAATTGAACCAGCTACACCCAGGGAAAGAACTCTGGGAGATGACTATGAACCACTACATAGAATTTCCAATCCCTCTATTTTTATCCACCTGAATTTTTGATTTCCTTCACAGGCTAATTGTATACTGTTTCAAAGTTTGATTCTTTTTCTACAGCAAATTAACTGTTTGGACATGTATGCTTATATTGTTTTTAATTTAGACCTAAACATATTTACCATGTATTGGTCAATCTGCCATCTGGGGAGGGGGTGGAGGGAAGGAGGGGAAAAATTGAAACAAAAGGTTTGGCAATTGTCAATGCTGTAAAATTACCCACGCATATAACTTGTAAATAAAAAGATATATATATATATAAAACTACTCGAAGAACCCCCAAAACATCCAATATATACTAAAATATTTGTAGCAACTCTTTTTTTGTGGTAGTAAAGAACTGGAAACAAAGTAGGCAACTATTGACTGAAGAATGGTAGAAAAAACTATGGAGCATGAATATAATGTGCTATACTGTACAGAAATGATGAAGAAAGATTAAAATAGCATAATGGGCAGAGAACTATCCTCAGAACTATTATGTTTCCCTCTATCACAGGTCCCTTTATCCCTTCCATCAATCCCAAAAGAAAAAAAGGAAGAATTCAGAAAATTATGAAGATTTCTATAAATTGACATAATGATATAAGCTGAGCAAAGAGAACACTATGCATTACTATAACTAAATGGGGAAGTTCAATGATGAATAAATAAAAAAAAATCAATGAAGGTCTTGGGAGAGCAAATAATGAGAAATGTCTATCCTCTCACAATAGAAGAGCTATTAGGCCAGAACACTGTATACTTTCCCTGATGTAGTCATTGTATCAGGTATTTCTGTTAATTGTTATTCCTTGTCCTAAACAATCTGGAGAAGGTTTGAAATAATAGGGTCATAAAAACTGATAGCATCAATAAGAACATTTTCCATAAAAATTCAATAAAAAGGACATTAGAGGACATCTAGTCCAATTTCCTCATTTGACAGATGATGGGACTGAGGCACAGAAAAGTTAACATATACACAGCCATATACGTAGCAATTAAATTATAGAGGCAGCAGGTAAGCCCAGGTTCTAACTCCAAAGCCAGTGTTTTCACAGTCTAATGCTGCCACTCAGTTTACCACGCCATGAATTCAGGATGTCCTGAATCATCTGTTGAAGAATTTGTATACTGACTTAAAAAAAAAAAAAAAAACAACCTATTGCTGCATAGCACCCTTTTTCAATCTGGACCGTTTTATGCCTATAGGTAATTCAGTGAACCTAGCTTCTTCTTTAAACCAACAAAATTGTGCTCTCTGTGATAGAATTGGAGTGCTTGGCAATTTAGTTCAAGAAGCTACCCATCACATGAAGAATAGTTGAACAGATTGGTATGTAAACATAATGGAATATTATTGCATCATAAGAAATCACAAAATGATCAATTCATAGAAAGTCAGGATGATGTGAATGAACTGCTGCTAAATAAATGTAACCAATATGACGACTACACACACACACACACACACACACACACACACACACACATATATATACATATATAATAAATATACATGTGTATAGATATATATATATACATAAATAACAACAATAAAAGACATCTAAACTGTGATTAATGAAATGACTAATTGATTCAAAAGGACTGATGATGAAATATTCTTTAATTTAACCTTTTGAAAAAAGGTGGTGCTATTAGCAAAATGCTACCAGACCTAGTTAATGTATCCATTTCATCTATTTTGTTTAAATGTATTTTGTTGGGAGATTGGAGAAACAATGATTAGGAAACACCATCACCATCACTATGGGCCAGAAAACCATTAAGAAAAGTTTTCTTGACCAACTGGATGATTTCAAAGAGGTCTGGAGAGACTTACATGAACTGATGCTGAGTGAAATGAGCAGAACCAGGAGATCATTATATACTTCAACAACAATAATATATGGTGATCGATTCTGATGGATGTGGCTCTCTTCAACAATGAGATGATTCAAACCAATTCCAACTGTTCAGTTGTAATGGGCTTGAAACTCTTGAGTCGATGCACTGATGTCAGGACAGCCAAGCACTTAAGGCTAACTACTAATTGGATAATACTCTATGGGCATGTGCTTGTAAAATGGCCCTTCCCACTATCCTGTGCTGGATCAATGATTGGTATATAAAGAGAATTGTAGGAGGGACTAGAAAGTGGAGTAAGACTAGCCAGAGTCACTCTTTGGTGGTAGATGAGGGAGAAGGAAGGTTGCAGAGATTCTGCGTCTATCCAATTCAATCCTACCTCTTAAGACCAAGAATAAAGATTAAGGACTTTTGCTTATCCTGACTCTGGTTGATTCTAAGGTATCCAGGGTACTAACATGGTCATCACATTTGGTGCCCAATGTGTGGACCAAATATCCTAATTTCACTGAAGAAGTCTCTGGTGACCAGGAAATAGGGTGAGTATTTTAATAGACAAATAGGGAACATACTTTGTTAGGGGCTAAACTAGTAACTTTTTCTAGCTGAAATGGGGCAGATGTTGGGAAAAGATTCTCCCCCAGCAACAGCCCCACCCCCACTCCTGCCCCCAAGGGGGAGCTATAGAAAGCATACTTAAGTTGATCAAGGGACAAGGCTTAATTGTAACTTGGTTGTAGATTGCTAGACTCTTGGATACATTAGAATGCACGTCCCCTTGGTTTTTAAAGGAAGAAGAGATAGAGCTAGATAATTGGAAGCTGGTAGAGAGCAACTGTGTGAATACTACAATGATAAAGGTCCTTGTTCAATTTCCAAAGAAACATTCTATACATACAACATAATATAATTGGCCTTAAAGAATTGTGCAAGTTATAGAAAAAAAAATTTCTAAGAACAGCCAGATGAGGAAGTGTGAGGAAAAATAGGACAAAGAATGGATTAAAAACAATATCACTGGAGGGCATGAGGAGTTAAGTGAGAATGAAGGGCATGGTGAAGGGCATGGTGATTCAACCCTGCCTAAACCAGAACTGGTTCTTGATATGCCCCCATCAACTTCACCTCCCGGGATGGAGGGAGGAGGAGTAGTGGAAGGGGCAGTGATACCACCAACACATCCCTCCCAGCAATCACCCACTCCTATGACTAGATTGCAAAAGGCACTACTTAAAGCCATAGAAAAAGGGCAGAATTTAGGTGATCTGAAAATAGGTATGTATCCTGTGATTCAACAGTTTAACTTTTCAGATCAAGAAAGTAGAAGATATACTCCTTTTGATATAGAAATCCTCAAAGACCTGAAAAAGGCTTGCACTCTTGATGAAGCTACATCACTTTATGTTAAGATGTTATTACAGAATTTGGCTTATGAAGTCTTAACTCCTAGGGACTGGAAATCTATAGCAAGGACATGCTTAGAACCTGGACAAAACTTGTGGCTTTCCAAATATAGTGAGCTCTGTAGGATACAAGCCCAACAAAATAGTCATAATGAAGTTAATCCTCCAATCATCTATGACCAACTAACAGGTATAGGTTCTTATGCAGAAATTTCAGTACAGATTAATTACCCTTTAGCAGCATATGAGCAAATTGCTGCTGCTGCTGCTATCAAAGCATGGACTTCTCTCCCCAGTAAAGACGACAAGAGTGAAGCCTTCACAAAAATAGCACAAGGACCAAACGAACCCTTTGCTGGTTTTGTGGGATGTTTGCAGACAGTTGTCCTACGAACTAATGGTGAAAATGCAGTAACAAACATTATGATAAGGCAACTTGCTAAAGAAAATGCTAATGAGGTTTGTAGAATTATACTAAGATTACGCAAGGATGCTCCTTTAGAGGAGATCATAAGACGCTGTGCCACAATGGGCACAAATGCCTTTTATAGCCAGGATATGATGCAGACTTCCCAAGATCCCAACATGGGAAGACAGGGTTCCTTTTGGCAAGGGACTTCCAGAGATACTCGTCAATCTTTCAATGTGGTAAAGTAGGGCATCTGAAAGCTCAATGTTGGCATAGAAATAGAGTGAGAAAACAGGGTGGGAGAACAAGACCCAATACCCCATGGCCAAAATGCAACAGAGGCTTCCATTGGGCCTCATAATGTAGACTGATTCAGGGAAATGGGATGAGGGCCCCAGCCCCAGGGCCCCAGGCAAAAAATACTTGGGGCATGATGGCAGAGAGTGCCTAGAAGTTCAGTATCCAGACATGACCAATCAGCCAGGAAGCCATCTGATGGGAGAAAGAGATTACATAATTAATCAGCCAGAAAGCAACCTGATGGGAGAAAGGGATTACAATTGGGGAGAATAGAGGAGTGTGCAGCTGGGACGACTGAGATACCCCCTGGAGAGGTCAAATCTGTTCCTCTCCAGCCTATGGATCTCTTGCCTCCAGATACAGTTGGCTTGACTATTTCACCTCCTGAGAGCACTTACAAAACAGTGTCCATCCACACACTGATGTGGGAAACTGGGGAATGTATAGATAATATCCCAGTCACTAATACAGGTAGACAATAGATGACTTATCACCCAGGAGAAGTAGTAGCATAAGGTTTACTAATACAGACTCCTAATAAGCAATCTGGTGATAGTCGCCAAGATTCTGACTCCCAGCAACAAAACCCAGGAATATACTGGATAGCAGCTATAACAGCTGACCGACCTATGCTCACTATCTATATAAATGGCATACTATTAGAAGGATTGGTAGACATTGGTACAGATTGTACACTCATTAGAGGTGCCAATTGGACCAGTCACTGGCCAAGGATTAAAGCAGACACCTACATGTCTGGCATAGGAGGATCAATAGCAGCTGAAGTTAGTGCTACCTCTTTGAAATGGATATTTGAAGTGAAACAGGAGTTTTTACTCCTTTCATAGTTGAAAAATCTCCATCAATCTGTAGGGAAGAGACATTTTACAACAATTAGGATTAAAAATGAGTACTTCAGGTTTTTTAGGCAGGGCTGCTGTTGAAGGCCTGCCAACACTTTCATCTGTTCCTATCCAATGGAAAACTGATACACCAGTGTGAAAAGAACACTTAATGGCCCTTTTAGCGATAAAATTCAGGCCTTATTAGCTATAGTACAGGAACAACTTGACCAAGGACACTTATAACCTTCTCTAAGTCCTTGGAATTCCCCAGTATTTTCTGTAAGAAAGAAATCTGGAAAATAAAGGATGTTGATTGATTTAAGAAAGGTAAATGAACAGATGGAAACTATGGGAACTCTTCAGCCTGGGCTTCCATCTCCTACTCAATTGCCTAGAGAATGGCCTCTTTGGGTTATAGGCATTAAGGATTGTTTCTATTCTATCCCTCTAGATAAGGAGGATATGAAAAGATTTGCCTTTTCAGTGCCCAGCGTTAACTTAGCTGAGCCTTATAAAACATATGAATGTACAGTTTTGCCACAGGGAATGAAAAACAGCCCTACTATGTATCAAATGTATGTTGCTGCTGCTCTTGCTTCAGTAAGAAAAGCATTTTCAAAAGTTATGTTATTACATTAAATGGATGATATATTGGGATATGCACCTGAGGAACAAATGTTAGAAGCATATCTACAAAAGACCATGGTAACATTAAGGAACTACAAATTGCACATAGCTCCAGAAAAAATTCAAAGACATACTCCTTTTCAATATTTAAGATATGAAGTATATCCTAAGGTGCTTACAGTACAAATCCTTAAGAACAGAGAAGCTAAACAGAAATTGAGAGGAGATATCCAATGGAAGCACCGAGTATTAGGCTTGACTACCTATCAGTTACAACCATTATATGACATTTTAAGGGGAGACAGTGCTTTAAACTCACCACATCAGCTTACAAAAGAAGCTCAAGAGGCTTTGAGAGAAGTTGAACTGGCTTTATCCAATGTGGTTGAAAGAGTCACTCAAAAACCCTTGAAAATATCAGTTTTTGCTACACAAGAGGCACCCAACAGCAGTCCTTCATCAAGGAGACAGTGTGATAAGAGTGGGTGAACCTCTCAGCACAACCAGAACAAAGCCTTACTCCTTACCCAGTGCTTGTGACTAGAATTTTATTAAAGGCCATTAAGCGAGCAGTATAATTATCTGGGATAAGACCTGATAAGATATACACCTTTTATACTAATACACTAATTAATGTATGCTGTGAAACCATCCAAGAGTAGCAAATTTTATTAGCCATGGCTTCAAACTTTACACACGGGTCTCCATTAAAGATAACCAGACTATTACATAATTGGCAATGGATTCTTGAAGAAAAGGTTTCTAAAGTTCCTCTTAAAGGACCACCTATCTTTATAGATGCATCCAAACATAATATTTATGCTGTATACTCTCATGACTTAATTATAAAGAGAGTTACAACTCCTTTTCAGTCTACTTAGCAGAATGAATTGTATGCAATCATTCTAGTTCTTACTTATTATCCAGGAGATATAAATATAATATCTGATTCAGCCTATTCAGTAAGTGTAGTACAAAGAATTGCCACAGCCCAAATAAAATTTGTAACCTCCAATATATATAAGCTCTTTAAGGAACTTTAAGAGCAAGTGAGAAAGCATCCAGGTAAGATTTATATCTTGCATGTCCACTTTCATAGTGGACTTCAAGGTCCTATTTTTGATGGTAATTCAAAGGCAGATAGCCTTCTAACCATGTTAGCCAATACTCCTTTATTTCAGTAAGCCCAAGAATCTCATTTTAAATATCATCAGGCGTTTGAGCTTTATGTTTACAATTCGGAATAACAAGAAAGGAAGCTAGGAGCATAGTAAAAGCCTGTTCAGCTTGCATTCCTTTCTACGCTCCTACACTGCCTCCAGAGAAGAACTCTTGTAGTCTGAGACCCAATGAAATTTGGCAAATGGATGTGACCCATTATAAATAAAAATTGTCTTTTATCCATGTTGTATAAGACATTTTTTCAGGATTCACTTTTGCAATACCAGCAGCAAAAGAGACAGCCCGAGTGGTCACTGAATTCCTTATACTAGCATTGTGCCACAAGCAATAAAAACAGACAATGGTCCTGCATATAATTTTAAACATTCTGTACACTTTTGTGCACAGTATAAGATTTTACATACCATTGGCATACCTTTTAATCCTCAAGGATAGGCAACAGTAGAGAGGAGAAACAGAGACATTAAGACGTTCCTCCAAAAACAAAAGAAAGGGGGAGACACAGGTAACCCTAGAGAACTTCTAAATCTAGCTCTTTATACTATTAACTTCTTGATTTTTGAAAAAGATGCATTGGCTCCGGCAGACAGCTTTTATAACCCACTAGAAGGACAGTGTCCAGTGTGAGCAGCTCCACTATCTTTAGATAATCGCCAGGTGATGTGGAGAGACCCAGAAAGTGGTGAATGGAAGAGACCAGATAGGCTAACTGCTTGGAGAAGAGGGTTTGCTTGTATCTTTACAGGTGGAGAAGGAATCAGATGGGTGCCAATGATCCGTATTTGCCTTGTCCATTGAAGAGAGACAGAGCAGACCCTTGAAACGAAGAAGACCCAAGAAACATCAGATGGTTCCATTGCTGACTGTGCCCACCACTGAAAAAACCTGGCAGTTAATGGCGTTTGACTCATGGGCTTCAAAAATTGTTGGACTTGAAAACCCTTAGGAATCATTGGATTCTCTGAGACATGATAAGATTGTTGTAGGACTTCAAAACCCTCAGAAATCATTGGATTCTCTGAAACATGATAAGATTGTTGTAGGACTTCGAAACCCTCAGGAATCATTGGATTCTCTGAGACACGATAAGATTGTTGTAGGACTTCAAAACCCTCAGGAATCCTTGGATTCTCTGAAACATGATAAGATTGTTATAGGACTTCAAAACCTTCAGGAATCATTGGATTTTCTGAGAAATGATAAGACTCTTGAAGGACTTCAAAATCTGCTGGAATTATTGGATTCCCTGACACGTGAAGCAATGAACAATAGATGGGGTTTGGACTATCTCTTGGCTACTGAAGAAGGCGTATGTGTTACTGATGTTTGTATACCCTCCTTCTAGGACTTCTGGAAATCTTTTACAATACTATGTTGATTTATATTGTTCGTTATACCACCATTTGCATTTACAATTCACGTTTGTTACATGTTGAGTCTGCACTGGCTGTGGGGAGAGTCACCACTACTAGCCTGTGCAATATTGCTATGTGCTTATATTATACCTCCCATGCTGATGGGTTTGTGCATACCTGTTTCTAATAAGACGCTTCAGCCCAGAAACCCGTAGCAATCCCCACTTCCCTTTGGTGCTTTTCATCTCCCTTTCTGAGATGTCAAAAAGGGCGTGATCACCTCCTTTTTGGGGTTTTCACCTCCCTGAGAAGTCAGGGATGGCGCGACCACCTGTGTTCTAAAACAAAAGAAAGCGGGAGATGTAATGGGCTTGAAACTCTTGAGTTGATACTGAGGTCAGGATAGCCGAACACTTAAGGCTAACTACCAATTGGACAATACTCTATGGCAGAAGTCCTCAAACTACAGCCCACAAGCCAGATGCGGCAGCTAAAGACGCTTATTCCCCTAACCCAGGGCTATGAAGTTTCTTTATTTAAAGGCCCACAAAACAAAGTTTTTGTTTTTACTATAGTCCGGCCCTCCAACAATCTGAAGGACAGTGAACTGGCCCCCTATTTAAAAAGTTTAAGGACCCCTGCTCTATGGGCATATGCTTGTAAAATGGCCCTTCCCACTATCCTGTGCTGGCTCGATGATTGGTGTATACAGAGAATTGTAGGAGGGACTAGGGGGTGGAGTAAGACTAGCCAGAGTCACTTTGGCAGTAGACAAGGGAAAAGGAAGGTCACAGAAATTCTGCTTCCATCCATTCAATCCTACCTCTAAAGACCAAGAATAAAGACTAAGGACTTTTGCTTATCCTAACTCTGGCTGATTCTAAGGTATCCAGGATGCTAATGCAGTCATCACATTCAGTAATGAAGAGAATCAGCTACACTCAGAGAGAGAACTATGGGAAATGAGTGTGGACAACAACATAGCATTTCCACTCTTTCTGTTGTTGTTTGCTGGCATTTTTGTTTTTCCTCTCAGGTTTTTTTAACTGTCTTTCTAGATCCAATTTTTCTTGTGCAGCAAGATAACTGTATAAATATGTGTGGGTGTGTATATATATTTTAAATATATATTTTAATGTATTAAAAAAAGAAAATATTTTCTAAAAGAGAATGTATTTTTAAAATTTTGAGTAGTATTTTATTTTCCCAATTACATGGAAAGATAGTTTTCAACATTCACTTTTGTAAGATTTTGAGTTCCAAATTTTTCTCTCCCTCCCTTACTTCCCTTACCTCTCCCCTCTCCAAGACAACAGGCAATAATCATTTTAAACATTTAGTCATATTGTAAAAGAAAAATTAGAACAAAGGGGAAAAACCATAGAGGGAAAAAAAGCAAACAAGCAAAAAAAAAAAAAGTGAAAAGAGTATATTTCAATCCATATTCAATCTACATAGTTCTTTCTTTGAATGCAGATTCCATTTTCTATCCCAAGTCTATCGAACTGTCTTGGATCACTATATTGCTGAGAAAACATAAGTCTATCGTAATTGATCATCACATAATCTTGCTATTATTGTGTACAGTGTTCTCCTGCTCCTGCTCACTTCACTCAGCATCAATTCATGTAAATATTACCAGGATTTTCTGAAATCAGCCTGCTCATCTTTTCTTATAGAACAATATTTTATTACATTCATATACCACAATTAATTCAGTCATTCCCTAATTGATAGGCATACAATCTATTTCCAATTCCTCACCACCACAAAAAGAACTGCTACAATCATTTTTACACATGTGGGTCCTTTCCGGTTAAAAGAAAATATATTGACAATGTATAACCATCAGTTTTCAGAAAAGTCTACAATTCTTTGAAATCTTATGTAATTTCAACTTGTACTTCCCAATATATTTTCCTCAATCCTTTCCTACACTTAACTTTACAGAGAAGTCACTGAGTATCAACATGTTTTATACTGACTTGCTTGAGAACTTGTCAAATTAATCTTAGCTTTCTTTTCCCTCTGTAATATAAGCTCTAATTCTTTTCACCATGGTCTGTTTACTTATGCTACTAAGAAGCAATGTAAGTTGATATAACCAGGTGTTCTATAAAATGTTATTTTTTGTGCTCTTTGGATAACTCAATGAACCAAACTCCTTATTTCACCTCTCAAAGAACCTAACTCCTAGACTTCCATGAAGCCAAACCCCTTCATTTTATTCTCAATCCTAAAGTTAACCATTTCAACTTCACACTGTCCTTTTCTCTCAAATTCCTTGCTCTCTGAATCCTGTATTATCACCTTTTACCCTTTGCCAAGACCTCGAGAGAAGAGACTGTTTCATTTTGGGGGGAGGAGGGGGAAGGGGGTGTACTTTCAGCTCAGCACAGCACTTACCATATAGTAGGCATTCAAAGTCTTATTGATTGTTTCTTTTAGGTTTAATATATAGCAAAATTATCGATTGAAATATTAATCCAAGTCCTTCAACAATGTAACACATTGAGTGTTGAAAAGATTTAGAAAATCAAGAATTATAATATTCTAAAAGACTAAAAAATTCTGTGATTCATAGAACTTTTATTTTTTAAACTATTCTCACTATGGAAGTGAAAGGGGATCAAGGATCATTGTATATTTTTGTCTGTTTTATTAGTCACCCTGGACAAATAATTTAACACCTAGTAGCAAACTTCTCTGTAATTAGCTAGGCTGAACCTTGGATAGCAAATATAGTCTGTCACTAGTATCATATTCTGAAGTCTTTCCAGCTTAGGAGAATCTGCCAGATCTTACATTCTGCGGGTATTTCCTTCAAGAACTCACTTCCACAACATGATGAGGCACTAGGCTATGAAGAAAAACTATTTGATTCTAAGCAAAGTATAGGGGGAAAGTAATAAACCAAGGGGAAAGCATAGAAATCCCAGAAATAGATTCAAATAAATTTATTTATTGACAAGATAAAAGATGAATCTTCAGAGCAGAAAATATCATTTTGTACTTAATGTTTTATACCTCCTTTCTATGGTACAGTTCCCCCTTACTCTAATCCAGGTCATAAAGCTAAGACTGGTTAGGTTTGGGATTAAGTGAATCCATGAAACTGATTAAAATTTTAGTTTGGGAATTTAGGAAAGAGTTTTTAAGTATCCTATACAGGTGGCAATCAACAGTGTAGAACAAATAAGCCAAAATCCAGAATCAAGCAGAAAGAATGAGGAGGTAGAGGGGCAGAAGCAGAAAATGACATCAGAACTTGGAAACAGGGTTGAAACAAAATGATATCAGAAGTAGGATTATTGAAAGCAGCTTAGACTTCAGACATGATTCAAACTCAATAGAACAAGAGCATCAATTTGTCATATCCACATCAAAGGGCTCCCACCACTGCTACCACCCATATTAACTATCAGATGCTCTACTAGGCAGCAATCTCTGATCCTTACAACCTAATACTATGCTAAAGACATAAAGAACATGTCTCCTGGATGCTTAAAGAACTATAAAAAAGATAATTTGTCATCTAAATCATTCATTAATGAGAATAGATACCAGTATTGCTAAAAGGAAAAATTTAAGAGAAATACCAGTAAAACCTAATTAGCCTTAAGTAAAGGCTCTAAAGGATGTGTGGATAGTCTTAAGGGGTCTGTAAAAAAATTACTTTATTTCAACAGATTAATAATGTAGTGGTATATTCAATTAATTGAGAATAATGACCTTAATTATTAACAACAGAACAATAACTTAATAAATTGATCTTTTGCCATTCTAAGAAGTAACACATTATTCTGAAAAGTGATAGGCTTCACCAGATTGCCAAAGAAGTATATAAAACAAACAAACAAAAAAAAGTTAAAGATACTTGGCCTATAAAGGCAGGTTATATAGAGTATACAACTAAGGAGATGAAAATAAGCCTGAGGTTTCCTGCTTGAGGAACCATTAATAAAACAGTTTTGCTCACTTCCTGCCCCCAAAGAATAACTCTGGCATAGAACTAAATGGTTCCATCATTTATGTTCTGAATTGGCATGTAGACAACCAACTCAGGGAACTCATTTTTTAGAATGCAGGATTGGGCAATATTAGAGAAGGAAGTTCAAACAGAACCAGGTAGACTTGAATGCTATTTCTAGCGAGTTGACAACTGAACTTGTAGACCCTGAAAAAGGAATAACTTTAAAAGAAATCCCTGGTATTCTTATGAGTGGGATTTTATGTTTGAGAAGAGGTTTTTAAGTAGCAATAACTACAGAATCATGAAACAAATTAGATAATGACTGTTCCATGAACTCTAAATCCTCAGGAGATGGAAGATGCAAAAAGGTATATGTCACCCCAATACAGTTATTTCCAAGAGAGCTGTTCATAAAAAGAATGGCCTGAGGATTGAATGAGTTTTCTACTACTGGAGATCTTCAAATAGAGGCTGTATAATTATGTCACAGATTTTGTAGAGGAGCTTTTTCTTCAAATACAGATTGGATTAGATGACATTTGAAGATTTATATAGACAATATTAGGGCTTAATAATCCTGTACACAATAAAAACATAGGAAGGATTCATTATTTTTAAAATGTTAGTGAAATGGCAAATGTTATAATGGACAAAAAAAAAATAACAAATTTCAATCCTCTTTCTATATACCCTATACCAATAAATTCTGACTGGATCACACAGTGTAAAGTTTTAGAAAACTATTTTTAAAGTTTCATGATTTTTTTAAAAAAGCAATAATGTATTTTGTCTCAATTGTGGAAAGCAGATTAATCTGGCAGCAATGTCCAGGATAGACTGAAGGTCAACAAGTCAGTCAACATCATTAACAAGCCTGTACTATGTGCCAGGCACATTATTTGTGAGAAGCTAGCACATTATTGCAAGAATGCAAGTGAAGGTAGTAGAAGAGATGAAGTTAGACATTTTGAAAGCAGTATCAATGTTACTGTTGTTCAGTTAGGTTTGTTTTTGTTTTTTTGTAAAGATATTGAAGTGGTGTTTCATTTCCTTCTCTAATTTATTTTACAGATTAGGAAACTGAGGCATACAGGATTACTCAGGATCACACAGTTAAGTATCTATAACCAAATTTTTACTCAAAAGAGTAAAAATTTCTTTCTGTAACTCTATGCCATTTAGTGCCACCTTGGTGCCCCACTGTACTGATAAGAGGTGGTAACTGAGGCTACTAGTTGGTATAGGGGCTAGAGCATTGAACCCAAAATGAAGACCTGGATTAGAATCCTGCCTTAGACATTTATTAGCTGTGCAACTCCAGGTAATTCTGTTCAGTTCACTCATCTGTAAAATAGAGATCATATGAAATTGAAACTATTACCACTCACATGAAAGAGTGTTCCAAGTCACTATTGATCAGAGAAATGCAAATTAAGACAACTCTGAGATACCACTACACACCTGTCAGATTGGCTAAGACGACAGAAAAAAATAATGATGAATGTTGAAGGGGATGCGGGAAAAATGGGACACTGATGCATTGCTGGTGGAGTTGTGAACGAATCCAACCTTTCTGGAGAGCAATCTGGAATTATGCCCAAAATGTTATCAAACTGTGCATACCCTTTGATCCAGCAGTGTACTTCTGGGCTTATATCCCAAAGAAATACCAAAGAAGGGAAAGGGACCTGTATGTGCCAAAATGTTTGTGGCAGCCTTGTTTGTAGTGGCTAGAAGCTGGAAAATGAATGGATGCCCATCAATTGGAGAATGGCTGGGTAAATTGTAGTATATAAATGTTATGGAATATTATTGTTCTGTAAGAAATGATCAGCAGGATGAATCAAGAGGACTGGTGAGACTTACTCTCACTTGCTAAGTGAAATGAACAGAACCAGGAGATCATTATATACTTCAACAACGATACTGTATGAAGATGTATTCTGATGGAAGCGGATTTCTTTGACAAAGAGACCTAACTCCATTTCAATTGATAAATGATGGATGGAAGCAGCTACACCCAAAGAAAGAACACTGGGAAATGAATGTAAACTATTTGCATTTTTGTTTTTCTTCCCGGGTTATTTTTACCTTCTGAATCCAATTCTCCCTGTGTAACAAGAGAACTGTTCGGTTCTGCAAACATATATTGTATCTAGGATATACTGCAACATATGTAACATATATAGGACTGCTTGCCATCTAGGGGAGGGGGTGGAGGGAGGGAGGGGAAAAATTGGAATAGAAGCAAGTGCTATTTACAACAATATAACTTAAGTTAGATGGTGTTTAATTCATGGGGAAAAAATGATTTGAGATAATAGAGATAAGGATAGCCCATCTTAAACGAGAAGGAATCAAAGAAGATTTTGTGGAGGTTTGTTGTAATAATGTTGTAAAAAAAAATTACCCTGGCATGGGTTCTGTCAATAAAAAGTTATTATAAAAAAAAATAGAGATCATAACACCACCTACTCTCCAAGGTTAGCATGAGTATCTAATTGGATAATATTTGCTAAGTATTTTGCAAATGAAAAGGGCTATGTAAATACTAGTTACTACTACTATTACTCTTGTTATTGTTAATAACTTTTGTATTATTATTAAATGAAAGACTGTCTTGTGCTGCCTACTTAAGCTCTTTAGATTTAAAGAGTTTCTCTGGTCCTTCTTTCCCAAAGATACATCATTCTCTGGATAGATCAGAAAATCTAAACAAAAAGTCAAAGAACATAGGGAGTGAAATGATCCGTTCTTTCTCCTTATCACTGCAATCACACTCCAATGTTTAGGGTCTTGGCTGCAGGGACCCTAAAGATAACTGTAACCTGCCATGGTAAAATGAGTAAATACTGAATACAGCATAAATATACAAGATTTCATAATGTGTGTCCCAATTACCCAGTTTAACTTATCCAAAAGAAAAACATAGTTTAACAAAAAAGCATTAGTATAGTGTCTGATAGTAACTTTCTATTGATTGGACTATTCTTATTTAAATTCTAATGTTTCAAGAATTAAGGTACTCATATCTGAATAACTATCTCACAAAATAAAGTTAATCTTCAGTTTTACTCTCAGTTCTGTCATTAGCTATGAGATTTTAAAGAAGTCATAAACCCCTAAACCTAAATTTTATAAAATGAAGAGCTTGCGCCATATGATCAATTCTCAAAATGTGGGCTACTAAGCTCGGAGAGGGCAATCTAGAGATTAAAACTATTTTTATAGTAGTACTAAGGTATTATTTGACAATTTAAAATTTCCCTTTTCCAACTATATATCTATGAAAGGAGAGATTTTTTTATATACTTCAACTAAAGCAATATTCATCAAAAGATTAAATGCAGAAAGATGAGAATCTAGCTCTTTTCTCTTAAACCAGACAATAAAGAGGTTTGCAAAAATATGTAAAACAATGTTCCTTTTCTAATTTTTTGTATTAGAAAATATAGTTTTTCCATAAAATGAATTATTCATGTTAACATGTAACAGGTTTTTCAATTTTATCAGTTTCCATTTCTAATACTGATAGATAAAATTTACATAAATAGAAGTCTTTTGAGGTTCTCATGACTTTTTAGAAGTATAAAGGCATTCTCAATAGTGGTTAAGAGTATAAAAAGGGTAGCTAAGAAGTGGTGCAGTGGATACAGCACTGGTCCTGGAGTCAGTAAAACTGAATTCAAATCTAGTCTCTGACACTTGACACTTATTAGGTATGTGATCCTAGATAGGCCACTTTGCCCCAAGTGCCTTGGGAAAAAAAGACTAAAAAGATTAAGAATCAGTGGTCTATGTGATTTCTAAATCTGAAGATCCTTCCTCTGGTTCCTCTTCTTCCTAATGCTCCCCAAATGCAAATACTTCCAAACCTCTGTCCTCAGCCTTCTCTTCACACTTTGTCCTTTAGCCACCTTACCTATTACCATAGTTTTAATTATGACCTCTGTGCAGATAACTAATTCAATCTGCATCTCTATATTTCACTTCCAATATCCCCTTTTAAGCTGGATATTCTCTCATGATTTTAAATTCAAAAATATACAAAACATTTTGTATATGTTTCTTGCTCATCTTCTTCACTTTCCTGTTTTTGTTGATTTTCCAAATTATCCAAGTTAGATGCCTCAGTCTTCAATCTTTCCTTCTCTCATGCAATATCTTTCTCTTCATACTTGAGTTGGCAGGTACTGATGAACCTACCTCCAGGAAAACTTCTATCTTCATATGCTAACTGTTCTTTTCATTCCATTGCCAACACCTTGGTTCAGAACCCTATTACTTCCTGAGAACTACTGGAAAAGCCTTTTGTCTGTTTTCCTAGACTTTCTTCAATTTTCTATCCTATCCTTAATATATCTTTGCTGCCACTATCAAAGCAATGTTCCTAATACACAATTTTGATCATATTACCTCTTTCTCAAAAATAGCAATGACTTGCAATTGCTTTTTAAATAAAATATAGAATCCTTAGCTAACTATACAAGATCCTCAACACACTAGTTCCAATCTCCATTTCCATTCTTATTTCAAATTAGTTCACAAATTCCTCTGAATATGTGTACTTTTTTCTCATTTCTTTTAGCACAATAATACTTCATTACATTGTCACACCTTGATTTGTTGCTCCATTTGCCAATTAATTGGTTTCCACTTCTTTGCCACCACAAAAATTGTTGCAATGAATATTTTTTGTATATATGAGTTCATTTCCTGTCTTTGAAGTCTTATAGTAGTATAGTTGAGTCTGTACAATTTAGTGACTTTCTCGATATATTTACCAATTTTTTTTTCTAGAATGGCTGAATTACTTCACAAATTCCACCAGTAATGCATATAAACACTATGCCCCAACAAAACTGAAATAATGTTTCCCTGTCTTGTCATGGTCTTGGCTGTCTTCATGCAATCAAGCAACATCTGTAAAATGAACTCTTCACATCAGACCTCTGCCTTCTGAAATCCTTTCCTAAAAGACCTGGTTCATATCTCAAAACCTCCACAAAATCCTCTTTGATTCCTTCTCGTTTAAGATGAGCTATCCTTATCTCTATTATCTCAAATCATTTTTCCCCATGAATTAAACACCATCTAACTTAAGTTATATTGTTGTTAAGTTGTTAATATGACTCAGCTCAGATGCCACTTCCTGTGATACCTTCCCTGATACTCCTCCTCCCCACACAGTTTATCTTTTCTCCCTCCTCAAATTATATTGTGTTTATTTATTTGTCTAGAAGTTAAGTCTCTTTCCACTCTCGCAAGCAGGAGTCTAAATCTTACCATCAATTAATCAACAAGTATTTATTAAATGTCTACTATGTCCCAGAACTCAGTCTGGGGCAGATTTGGTTTTATCCTCATTTTGTATCCCCATATATCTAGTAGATGCTTAATAATTATTTGTCAAATTTAAAGGTCTCACAGCTATCTTTGGAAGCAAGCTCTTTGAGGATAGAGACTGGCTCAAAAAGAAAGACTAGGTGAGATAATGTGACAGTGGATAGAGAGCCAGTCTCTGACTCAGACATATCTACATTCAAAGGCTATGTCTGACACAAAGTGGTTGTGTGGCCCTGAGTGAGTCACTTAATACCTCAGTGCCCCAGGCAAATCTCAAAGTATAAACTGCTGAACAAGTGTCGACCTGCAGTGATAGAGGGAGTTTCCACATGTGAAGTTCCTAAGCCAATTAAATCACAGTTCAATTTTAAAACAAAATATTACTATGGTGCCTTGCACAGATCTTTCAAAAATGGATCTGTGATCTCAATGATCTGGAAGTTGCTTTCAAAGATGCAAATCCTAGAAAAGAGAAAAAAGAATAGAAACATATAATGGAAGGAATTTTAAGAGCAAAGTGGGAAAAGTCACCCATAAAAGGAAGGATATTAGAATGAACTAGAAAGCAGAATTCGATACTTTATGTTGTTTAGAAGATTCAAACTGAGTTAAGATGAGGGAATGAGGCAGAATTTATTATGCTTCTGGTAAATTCAAAAAAGTAGACGTAACTATCATGATTTCAGAATTTGTAACAGTAAAAATAAGCCTGGTTAAAACAGAAACAGGAAAATCGTCGTATGCTTAAACATAGCACAGAAAATGAATGAAATAATATCTCATATATTTACTAAATAATGTGGTATTCTTAAAGGAAAAATTAATCTAATTCCAGGAAAAGAGACAGAAAAACTAATAGTTGATATTTTCATTCCTAAGTCTTAGCAAAATCTGAAAATAAGATAAATAAGTTATTCTTTTCAGAATTTTAGAAAAGTTAGATATGAAAAAAAATCTCTGGAGATTATTGAAATGGAACAGAAAAGAATATACATATTCTTCAGCTAAGTGTTACCCCTTTAAAAAAATTTATTATGCAGCAGAAAAGCAGCGATATTAAATATACCCTTTCTTCACTGCCCAAAATGCAGTTTAAAATATAATCAAGAGTATTTGAATAATACATTCAAACTAAACTAGAGAATAAATTAATTAATCCTAACTGTAGTCAAAGAACAAAAAATTGAAATAATAGATAGTTTAAACATGAAAAATAATAAGACAACATACTAAAAGTTTTTGGATGCAGTCAAAGCAGTCCTAAGGAGAAGATGAAAAAGAACTCAAATGATGAAGGAAATTATTAAAAAATATTTTGCCCAGTTATGACAGCAAAAACTAAGAATTTAAATGAACAGATTAATATTTACAAAAAAACATAAAATAGAAATAAAAAACAGAAAATTTAAATAAACCAATCTCAGAAAATAAATTAAACAAGACATCAATGTACTCAATAAATGGGGAAAAAACTTCTAGGATCAGAAAAATTTACAAATGAATTCTACAAAATATTCAAAGACAAGTTAACTCCAATTTATATATATACAGACACACACACATATATATATTATTTTTTACAAAAATAAAGATGGCATCCTACCAAATTCCTACAATGGAACAAATGTGATCTGATACTTAAACTGAGGAGACAAGTCAGAGGGGAAAAAATGGAAACAGAGGACAACAGATCTGATAAATTCAATGCAAAAATATGAATAAAAGATTAGCAAAGAGGATACAACAGTATATATAAAAATTGTATGCTATGATCAGGTTGGATTTATACCAGGAATTTAGATTTGGTTCACCATTAGGAACTATAAACATAATAGACAACAGTGATAACAAAAACAATTTTAAAAACCACACGATTCTATAAGCAGAAAAAGAAAAAAAACATTTGATGCAATGCAACACACTCTCAACAGCATCTGAGTGGGAGTGGAAAAGGCAGATAGTGGGATTAATCCAAGAATGGGATTTGGCAAAGAACAAATGGTGAGAGGACAGAGGAGGAAAGGGCAAGGAATGTAAGTAGAAGAAAATAGATTGAAATGGTTAACTATAGTTTTTGCACAAACAAAATCAATGCAATTAAAATTAGAAGGTAAACAGTAAACTAGGGGAAAATATTTGAAGGAAATTGATCTGATAAGTGTCTGATACCCAAGGAATTGGGTAACTAGATGGTAAAGTGAATAGAAGTCCTGGAATCAGGAACATTTATCTTCCTGAATTCAAATCCAGCCTTAGGCACTTACTAACTGTATGATCATGTTTCCCTAAGTTTCTTTACCAGCAAAAGGGGCTGGAAAAGAAAATGGCAGTATCTTTGCCAAGAAAATCCCCAAAAGAGCCAGACCCAACTAAAAATGACTGAATGAACAACCACTTCCTAAGGGATACATAGAGGACTGGTACAAATACATACAAGAATAAGTGGTCAAAGAGAGAAAGGAAGAAAGGAAAGAAAAAGCTATTATGCTAAGAGCTTTTTACAACTATCATTGAGGGGGAAGTCATCACCAACCCTATGGAAAAAAAATGTTGCAAATCACTGATATATAAAAGAAATGCAATTAAAATATTTGTGAGTTCCTTTATACCTTTGCCCAACTGACAAAAATGGCCTAAAATGGAAAAATTGTTATTTTTGGAGAAGCTATGGGATAAAGAGATAATTACATACATTGCTAGTGGAGTTGTGAAGTGGTCCAGTTATTCTGGAAAAAATGTGTAAGTATACCCAGAAAGTTATTAAATCACCCAGATTCATCTATATCACTATTAGACTTACAAAGTAAGAGATCAAAGTTAGTGGAAATGGAGTCACAGGTACAAAAATATTCATAACAACAATTTTTGTTGTGGCAGAGAAGTAACAAGTGGATGACAATTGATTGGCAAATGGATCAACAAATCAAGGTGTGTAAATGTAACAAAATATTATTGTGCTAAAAGAAATGACAAAAAGTGTATATTTCAGGGAAATTTGGGAACATTAATATGAATTTAGGTAGAATTAAGTGGACAAGGATAATTATTTATACTCTGACCAGCCCAAATGAAAACAATTTTGAAAAACTTAAGAACTCTGATCAATAATCACAACTGCAGAAGTCCAATGATAAATCTTGTTTGCCATCACTTGGCAGAAAAGAGAGACTCTAAGAGCAAAAATGAATATATGTGATCAATATAACAAAAAAAAAGATATGCTATACTATCTTTATCGGTTACAAGGGAGGATTTTAATTGGAGAAGAAGAAAATATGTTAGGGTAGGGACAGTATAAGGCAATAATAGTGATTTTTTTTAAATGCCAGTAAATAGAGATTGGTAAAGAAAAAGTACAGAAGGGACTGTAGGGTGGTTTGTAGTATTATTTTAAATCTGATGTGTATTTTTTAGAAATTAGGTACTCTTGCGTTCATAATTTAAAAAATTATTAAAGGTTATAATGCTGGATCAAAAGAGAGAATGAGAATGAGAGATAATAAGTTTAAAAGACAGAGCCAGATTGTGAAGAGTTCTAAATTTCATTGTGGATATAATAGTAAACACTAAAATTTATTGTGCAAGGAGTGACAATCAACCTTAAGCTTTGGGAAAATCATTTTGGCAGTTGTAGATTATAAAAGATTGGTGGCAGAGAACATTTTGGAGGCTATTACAATATTCTAGGTAATAAAGACCTGAACTGAGGGGAAAAACTGAGGTGCGTAGATACTTGTCTATGCAAGTAAAAAAGAAATATATCGAGAGTTATGGTGGGGAGAGAAACAAAATTGAGCAACTAATTGAATATTTAGGGTAAGGGTTGGTTATGAGGAGCTGAGAATGACAATAAAGTTACAATCCTTGATACCTAGAGGGATGGTGATACCATTCAGCAGAAATAGAAGTTTAGCAAAAAGTAGGTTTTGGGGAAAAAATAATGACATATTTTGAACACAGGGAATTTGAGACATTTATTGGACATTCACTTCAAAATACTCAACAGGCAGTTACTGATGTTGAACTAAACTAGTTGAAAGAAACTAGGGCTGAATTAATAAGTCCAAGAATGATCTGCATAAGCAATAATTAAACCCACAGAATCTGAAAAGGTCATTGAGTATCAGAGTTCAGAGAGAAAAAAGAAGATTCGGTTTTAAGGACCTTGGAGTATACACATATTTAGTGGATATGATATGGGGGGCTGAGAAGTAACAGTCAAAAAAGGAAGGAGAAAAACCAAGAAAAAAGCCAAGGCAGAAAAACTTAAAGAGGAAAAAACAACCAAGAAAAAAAACTGGTCAGCAGTGTCACATGCTACAGAGGTCAAGAAGAATTAGGACTAAAGGGGGGAAAACTATATTTGGGGATAACATAGGTAATTTGAAGAAGGCACTTTCTTTTGAGTGATGAGGTCCGATGATGAGGTTGGAGAGCATTTAGAAGTGTACATTATTTGCTAGCTGTATGACCATTCAGAAGTGAACATGATTTACTAGCTGTATGATCCTGAGCAAGACTAAGTGCTTTCAAAAATAAATAAAAGAAAAAATTGAACAAGAAAAGAAGCATGATGGCAATAAGCATAAATAGTTTTTTTGAAGAAGGAAGATATGTAGGAGACATCTATTGGATGACATGGTGGAGCTAGGGAGGTATTTTGTTTGTTTTAGAGATGGAGAAAACTTTTGTTTTTGTAGTCAGTAGGGCAGGAACTATTAAACAGGAAGAGACTAAAAATGAAAAGGGAAGAGAATATGGTAGTAGAGGCAATCTGCTCAAGATGGCAGCAAAGGACAGGATCAAGGATACATAGAGATGTGTTGGTCTTGGAAAGAAGGATCATATCTTCTTCAGAGAGTGGAGTAAAGGAAGAAATAGAGCACAATGATATCATGAGGTTGTACGAGGCAAAAAAGGGAGAGAAGAGGGAATTCAAAAAACTTTGCATTTCTCAACAAAGTATGTCAAGGTCCTCAATTGAGAGGATGGAATGTGGGAGTGCTGGGTGAGCAAGGGAGGAGGAGGAAGATCTAGAGGGAAGGGAAAAAACTTGAGAAATTTGGAATGATCCCTTTATGGAGAGGAGCTGGATGTCAGATTTCAATGGTATGGGGAATGTTGAGAAAACTCTCTCTGCCAACATAAATTGCAATTCCCAAGAATTCCTCAGAATAAGAAGTATCAAACTCCCCAGGCTTTCAATACTCCCACAGTTGAAATGTTTAACAAAAAAAAAAAAAAAAATACAATAAAACAGAAAAAATTAATTTCGTTTCTTAGTTAACATTGCTGCCCCAAGGATCTGTTTCTTTTTAAATCTGGCCACTAGAGATTTAGAATATTTAAAAGTAAAGGGAATGGTACAGGGTCATATAGCCAATCTGTGGCAGAAGCAGAACTTGAACCCAGATCTAGGGGTAGGCTGGTGGTACAATGGATAAAGCACTGCGATTGGAGTTAGGAGGACCCTAGTTTAAATCTGGCCCCTGCTATGTGACTCCCAGGCAAGTCACTTAACCTTATTTGCCTCAGTTTACTCATCTATAAAATGAGCTAGAGAAGAAAATGCCAAACCAGTTCAATATCCTTGCCATGAAAACCCCAAATAGGATTACAAAGAGTCAGATATGACTAAAAAATAACTGAAATACAACAATTTCCTGTCTTCAAGGCCAGTTATCTATCTGCTATGTCATGCTGTCTCCCCCAGTAGGGAGTGGGACAGAAATTCAATTAGGAAAGAAGAAAGGGTTATCTTGTTACAGTGAAGGACTGGTTGAGATTGTGATCATCTATATCACTTTCATGACTTCCTCTAGCTTCTTTTAGCAGCTTTGGTGTGGGAGAAAAGGAAGTTGATGGTGGAAATAAATCAGAGTTGGGCTTTGGCAAGGGATTAAAAAAAAAAAAAAAACAGCTTAAGATGGGGGCAAACTAGCCAAATAAGAGAGAGTGCTTGGAGGCAGAGAATGCCCAGGGAAGAGGCACTGAAGCCTTCTTGTTCTTTGTTCCCTACTGATTCTTCTAGACTTTACTACTCCATCATCACTCACCTCGTTCTCCGAAATCCATGCCATCCAAAACTGGAAACAGAGTACAAGCAATAGATCATAACCATGCCATAAGAACTAACAAAAATGAAGAATTAAGAGAAAAGACTGGATGAACTGATATAGGGAAAAATAAGCAAAACAAGCAGCACACTTTACCCAATTCTCAAAATAATGCAAAGAAAAACAACACTGAAACAATTCAGAGTTGTTGATCAATTCAAAGGCAAATCATGACTTTAAAAGGCAGATGATGAATCATGTATCTCCTGCAGTCTGAAAAGAAATAATGCAAAACAAGGCCTACAATTTCAGGCAAAAGCAATATTGATTTATAGTTAGCCCTTCCATATCACAAGTATTGGCGTTCCCATGATCTGGAAAATCCATGCAGTTTTTTGGCTCTTCCTTTGTATCAGAGAAGCCGCCTGAATTTTTTTTCTTTTCTTTTCTTTTTAAAGGAATATTTCTTGTAAATTTTGAGCTAAGTATTTGGTCATAGGTTCTCTGTCAAATGCTGGTCTTTGTGTGCTATCTGTGGCTTCCACAAAACTCCCCCCCCCAAATTCCCATTTAATTTTTTATACCAACCACAAAATATTGAAATCACATTGGGGAAAGTTGTGATGTGGAAGGGCTAAATGTAATTTGTTTTGTTCAATTACACTTATCTTCGAGAAAGGAGGGCTCAGCACCAGCCCTAAAGTCAGGAGGACCTGAGTTCAAATCTGACCTCAGAGACTTAATACATCCTAGCTGTATGAGCCTAGGCAAGTCACTTAACCCCAATTGCCTCAGGGGAGAGAGAGAGAGAGAGAGAGAGAGAGAGAGAGAGAGAGAGAGAGAGAGAGAATAAGGAGGGCTCCATTGATTATGGTTTTTAGGTGCAATTATCTCTCAGTTTTGTTATTTTTATTTGGTATCACATAAGTCTTTCCAAGTTCTTTTTTTTAAAAGAGATTGAGCATCCTTATCTCACCTGGGCTTGTGATCTCTCATGGACCAGACCCCAATGCTGAACAGTATGGAAGCTTTAACCTGCTCCATTTTTCCAACCTAGATTAGTTCATTTTTTCTTAGGCAGCTTGGTAGTCCTCTAATATGGCAAGACTGCCTGCCAATATGCAAGCCCTTGAATGAGAGGGCTCTCCCACATTAGTGCTAGACTTTGTAAAGACACCTGATAGGCAACAGCTCTACCTCAACTTAGAACTTCTAAACACAAGTAATCCACCAGCCTCAGTTTCCCCTTGTAGCAGGAATTACAGGTGTATAAAACATTTCTTTTTTCTTAAAAAATTTTATAACCTCATATTTTCTTCTTTTATATAATATTTTGTTCTTGCTATTTTTAAAAAAACATCATGGTCATTTCTCCCACTCCCACTCCCAATAAGAAAAGCAACCTAAAGAAATAAAACTTTATATTATAATTCCCAATTTTGATTCCATAAAATTGATAATGAAATACATTTATCTTTTCTTGATAGAGAAGTGGAATGCTATTGATGCAGAATGCTGCATCAGACATATTCAGTGTGTTTAGTTTATTCAATCGATCAAAATGCTTAAAAAGGCCATGGTCTCCTGCTGCATTCATGGCCATCTCCAGTCATCCTGATCTATATTTTGCTACTGGACACAGATGGCTTTGGAAGAGAAAGTGAGGCAGGTGACTTTGTACAGCCCTCCGTCACTTAAATCCAACTCACCTGCATGTCAGAGCACCACCTCTCTGTGATGTCATGGTTCTCTTCAAGAACAAAGGACAAATAATAACAAGCATCTCTATATTAAGTATAGGAGATCCAAAGTAAAAAACAAGAATTGTTCCTGCATACAAAAAGTGTCTCACATTCAACTGTAAAACCAACATATTCACAGATAAGGAAATGCAAAACATACATAACACAGATATACATACATAAAATAAACACTACGCAATTCCAAGAGAAGCACTGACAGGTGGGGACAAAAGGAAAAGCCTCCTAAGGGAAATATCACTGAAATTGAGCCTTTCAAATATGTACTAATGCACAGAGACAGAACATCATATATAGAGAATAGCAAGTCTGACAGATCAGCTGGAACAGTAAGGATATATGAAAGTAATGGAAAATAACCTCAAAAAGGTAAGCTGTCACAAACTGTTAATTGCTGTGTATTTTTTTTGACTGGAATTTACTGTTCAGATAACAGGCTATCACTAGATCTTCTGGAACAGGAGAGTAACAGGCTCAAAACTGTGTCTTCACAATATGCACTAGACAACAATTTGGAGGACAACAGGAAGAGAGACTTGAGGCAGGAAGGCCTTTTGGGAAGCAAGTGTACAAATCCACATGAAGGTTAATGAGGGTTTAAATTATTGTTGCTGCTCATCCTTCATTCTTGAAGGCCAGTGACATCACTAGGGTGATGTCTTGACTTGCAAGTAAATTGGATTTAAGTGAGGCAGAACAGTAGAGTCATCAGCCTCACTCTCTCCTCCAGTCAGCAGAATATAGTGGAAAAATATATGTCCAGTAAATATGAAAACATATTTAGAAGAAATGCCCATGTTTAACCTATACTGGATTACTTGCTGTCTAGGGGAGAAGTGAGAGAGAGAGAGAAGAATTTGAAATAAAAGGTTTTGCAAAGGTTAATGCTGAAAACTATTTTTGCAAGATCTTAAAGGAGGGAAAGGGAAACATTTGCAAAAATGTTTGTGGCAGCCCTTTTTGTAGTGACCAGAAACTGGAAATGAGTGGGTGCCCATCAGCTGGAGAATGGCTGAATAAATTGCTGTATATGAATATTATGGAATATTATTGTTCTGTAAGAAATGATCCAGCAGGAGGATTTCAGAAAGGCCCGGAGAGACTTATATGGACTGATGATAAGTGAAGTAAAAAGAATCAGGAGGTCATCGTTCATGGCAACAACAAGATAATATAATGATCAATTCTGCTGCATGTAATTCTTTCCAACAATGAGATTGATTGAGGCAGTTTCAATGATCTTGTGATAAAGAGAGCCAACTACCCCCAAGAGAGGACTTGGGAACTGAGTGTGGACCACAACATAACATTCTCACTCTTTTTGTTGTTGTTCGTTTGCATTTTGTTTTCTTATTCATTTTCTTTCCTTTTTTATTTGATTTTTTTGTGCAGCAATATAATTGAATAAATGTTTACATATATTGGATTTAACATATATTTTACCATGTATAATATATATTGGGTTGCTTGCCATGTAGGGGGACGGGTGGGAGGAAGGAGGGGAAAATTTAGAACACAAGGCTATGCAAAGTTTAATGTTGAAAAATTATCCATGCATATGTTTTGAAAACAAAAAGCTTTAATAAAAAAAGAGAAAAAGGAAAACTATCTTTGCATGTATTTAAAAAATAAAAAGCTATTATTAGAAAAAAAAAGAAAAAAGAAAAGAAAAATGTATAGGTCTAGATAACAGTTGATAGTCCCAGATACAGTGGGAGACTTGAGGCTTAAATTAGAGTGATTATGGGAAAAGTAAAAAGAAAAGGATGGACTAGAGAAACATGGAAGTTGAACTGAAGAGACTTAATGACTGGTTGGCTATGGGAGGCAAATCACAATCTAGACTGTGAAAGTGGGTGACTAGAAGAATGGTAGTGTCTTCCACAGAAATAGGGTGTTTTGCCTGATTTTTGTTGTTGTTGTTACAGGAGACAGTAGTTGCACTGAAGTGACAGACACTTTTTTTTTTTTTGAGTTTTTAAAAATAACATCTATAAAACCTTTTGGGGCAGCTAGGTGGCACACTAAAATGAAAAGCTGGGCTTGGAGTCAGGAAGACTCATCTGAGTTCAACTTCAGATATTTCCTAGCTGTGTGACCCTGGTCAAATAACTTTACCCTATTTGTCTCAGATTCCTCATCTGTAAAATGAGCTAGAGAAGAAAATGACAAACCACTCCAGTATTTTGCCAAGGAAATAGAATCACAAAGAATTGGATATAACTGAAAAATGTGATAAAATATTTTTAAAAATAAAATTCTAATTATTTAGCTATGTCACTCTTCTCCTCAGAGATCTAATTTATTTCCAATTTCACTTATACCTTATATACAAAATACCACGATATATACTTCCTGCCCTGACCATGTCTCTTCCCAAACACCAATCCTACATACCCAATTAGCTGCTAAGACATTTCCATTTGAATGTCTGGCAATCATCTACCACCAATCATCACTTATTCTTCACCTTTCCCTTCTATCCACCAAAAAAATACTCAGGCCTTTCCTCCTGGTGTCCTTATTTCTGTTAAGGACACTAACATCTAGAAAAGACTTAGAAAATGAGAAGCTGCCTATCAATTAGGAAATGGCTGAATGAGTTGTGGTATATGAAGGTAATGCAATATCATTATTCTGTAAAAAAAATGATGAACAATCTAATTTTAGAAAGGCCTGCAAAGATTAACATGAACTGATGCTGAGCAAAACAAGCAGAACCCAGGAATACATTGTACACAGTAGCAACAAGACTGTGCAATGATCAACTATGAAAGACTTGGTTCTTCTCAGTGGTTCAGTGATCCAAGGCAATCACAATAAACTTTGGAGAGAAAATGCCATCTGGGATCAGAGAAAAAACTTGAATGTAATATAAATTGAATGTAAATCAACACATAGTATATTTACTTCCTTTTCTTGTCTTTTTTTTTTTTTGCTCTCCCATGGTTTTTCCCTTTTGTTCTGATTTTCTTCTCCCAACATGATTCATAAAGAAATGTGCATTAAAAAAATATACATGCATAACCAGAAAAAAACAATTAAAACAATTTTTTTTAATTTTAAAAATTTTTTAAAGGATACCACCATCATCTAATTATTCAGCTTCAAAAACTTGATTTAATCCTTGACTCTGATTTTTCCTCCTCTATACAACTACCAACCCCTGATCCACCTGCCATCATTATATCTTTTCTATCAAACTCAGGCAAATGTAATGATTACTATTTCTTTTTGATACGAGCTCCCTCATACCTCCAAATTAAAAAACAAAAAACCTACACATCAGCACCACATTAATCTTCCTAAATTATCACTTTTATCATGTCAAATGATTGCCTCAAAATTGAGAGGCTCAAAGAATAACAGATTTAGAGCTGGAAGGATATTGGAACTCAGCTAGCTTTTTATTGATGTGGAAACTGAGGTAAATAACTTGCCCTAGATCACCAAGGAAATAAAATTAAGGAGCTAAATTGAAACTCAGGACCTCTGACTCCCGATCAGTCAAGTTCAATAGCTCCCTACTAAAAGGGCAGCGAGGTGGCATAATGGATAGAGTACTAGACCTGGAGTCAGGAAAACCTATCTTCCTTAATTCACATCTGACCTCATATATTTACTAGTTGTGTGATCCTGGGCAAGTCACTTAATCCTGTTTGTCTCAGTTTTCTCATCTGTAAAATGAGTTGAAAAAGGAAATAGACACCTGCTCCAGGATCTTTGCCAAGGAAACTTTAAATAGGGTCATGAAGAGTTGGACACCACTGAAAAACCACTGAACAATAACAAAGCAAGATAAAGCTTAAATGGCTTATCATGACCTCTATCATCTACCCCAATCTATTCTTCCAAACTTCAAGGCAGGAATCACTTAATATTTCTTTGGACATATACAACAAGTATTTCAATCAGTTGTTGTTGATTTAATATAAACATCCCTAACACTGACCACTGCTTGGATGTTCAACAGTTGCCTTCCCAGAACCACTTAGACTGGTACCCAAGATTCTTGGGCTCAGTTTTTCGATTATGGTTGTCTAAATTTTACCTGAACTTCATGTCCCAAAACCTATTTCCCAGTTTCACATCCATCTTTAGATTCATATCTCTGTGTATACATCATACAAGTAACAAACATTAGTTCTGCTTTTACATTTTGATGCCTGGCCAAGAAAGAAACTTTGTGGTCTTCCTAAACTGATAACCCTAAGTTTCCCAAGTCTAGTTCATCTCTCCAGCATGCAAACTCTATTGGACAGAATACTGAGCCTTCTAAATGCCACAAGCCATAATAATCTGCCAAAATCCCCTATCCAAAAATGTCCAGTGAATTTACATTTACTAAATATACAGACTCATTAAGAACTACCACCAGGTAGGAGAAATTGATGAAACTTGCTGTTTTGCCAGGGGAAAAACACACATTCTGTTCTGGGAAGAAAAAAAAAATTGTCTTGGGCTTTCTTACTCTGAAGTTGACACTACCCTGGTGCTTCCTTCTTTGGCAGAAGCTTAAGGGCAGCCCTAATTTCTCTCTTGAACTCCAGTGTCATATTAACAACTTCTATTTTGTTGTTATACAATTGTATCCAGCTCTTCATAATCTCATTTGGGGTTTTCTTGACAAAGATGTTCATATGGCTTGTCATTTTCTTTTCCAATTCATTTTACAGATGAGAAAACTGAGGCAAACAAGGTTAAATAACTTTGTGAGCTAGTTAAGTGTCTGAAGCTGGATTTGAATTCACATTTTCCTGACTCCAGGCCTGGGGCTCTCTCCACTGCACCACTTAGCTGTCCAACTACTATTGGGACATCTCAAATTTAATAGGTATTTCAAATTCAACATGCCCAAAGCATAATTCCATTCTCTTTACTTCCTAAACCCCTTCCCTTCTCAATTTTCCTATTGTGAACAAGGATATTGTCATACTGAATTATCCAGGTTCACAATTTGTATATTATTTTCAATTCCTTAATCATACCCACCTGACACAATCCAGTATTCAGAACATCTCTCCGTGTATCCCCTTTTCTCCATTCACACAGACAAAACACTAATTCAAGCCCTTATCTCCTCTCATTTGGACTACTGCAATAGCTTACTAATTTGTCTGCCTGCTTCCTGCCTCTTCCCACTCCAATCCATCCTCCTTTCAGTTGTCAAAATGATTTTCCTAAAGTACAGCATGTCCCTCTCTCCCCACCTTTTAATAATCTCCAGTGACTCCCTATTACCTCCAAGATCAAATATAAAATCTTCTGTTGCCCCTTCCTACCTTTCTAATCTTTAGTCATTTTAATCTTTCTGACATTTACAACATGATTTAGCTACTCTGACCCATTTGCTATTTCTCCCAAAAGAAAGTCCATCATCTCCATGCTTTTGTCTTGGCTAACACCCACACTTTGAATGCTCTTTCTCTTCATTTCTGTTTCCTGGTATTTCTGACTTCCTTCAAGACTCAGTTCAAATCTCACCTTCTGCAGGAGGCCTCTCTAACACCACATTCTCCTCCTACCTCCCTCCCACTCCTAATGGGATCCTAAAGGATATGGACTCATTCACCAATTTATTTTTTAGAACCACATAAAGAAAAAGGAAGCAAAGGCAGATAATAGAAGATGAATACGAAAACCTGACAAAGACAGTAGGATCACGAGGGCTAGAACTTGAAAAATGAACTTAATTTTTAAGAAAAATGCATTTATGAATATAGATCCATCATGTTTTGGAAAAGGTATGATTTGGAAGCACAGTGGATAAAGTGTTGCTTGAGAAGTCAGAAAGCCCATAGGACAAGTGTCCTGGGACACTTATAAGCTGTGTGAACCTGGACAAGTCACTTGACCTTTCTATGCCTCAGTTTCCTCATCTGTAAAATGGGAAAAATAAAGCAGGACAGCTATGTGATGCAGTGGATAGAGTGTCAATCCTGAAGTCAAAAAGATTCCTCTTTCCAAGTTCAAATCTGGCTTCAGATAATGGCTAGCGATGTGATTAGCAAGTCATTTCACTCAACTTCAGAGAAAATGGCAAACCCATTTCCTTCACAGAAAATGGGATCACAAAGAGTTGGACATGACTGAAATAACTGAACAACAATAAAGCACTCACTTCCCCAGGGCTGTTGTGAAGATAAAGATATTTGTAAAGCATTTTGCAAATTTTAAAGCTTTATATCTAGACTAGCTATGATTATTATTATTTATTATTCTGAATTGGAAGGATGACACTAGAATACATAAGGGATCTATGCTTGGCCTTCGTTTATCACTATGATGGACTTGGCTCTTTTCAACAATGAGGGGATTCAGGTCAATTCTACAGACTTATGATGAACAAAACGATCTGCATGCAGAGAGAGGACTACGGGGACTGAATATGGATCACAACATAGCATTTTCACCTTTTTTTCTTCTTGTTGCTGTTTGCTTGCTTTTTTTTCCCCTTTCATTTTTCCCCTTTTTGATCTGATTTTTCTTGTGCAGCATGATAAACGTGGAAATATGTTTAGAAGCATTCTTTTGGATATCAAATTCTATTGAAATGATACTGATATGAAAAATTGTTTATCTTGTACAGAATTCCAAGAATAACATTTAGGAATTGTCCTGTACTCAAAGAAATAGTAGCATCCTAGCCATAAGAGGCTGTTCTGATAACAGAAGCCACTAATAAGAAGAACAAGATCATCTATATTTTTTAAATTTCTAGTTTCCTTTATTTTTTCCCTTTTGTTATTTTTATTTCATTAATATATATTTATGAAATAAAATAAGCATTCTATAACATAATACAATAAAAAAGATGATTGTGTTTTACATTATAAATCTACTATATACAACTTGCTATTCCTTTCAAATATAAAATAAAAATCATCATATAAATTGTCTTTAATCTCTCCCCATCCTCTTCTAGACATAACTACCATTAGATACAAATAAGGATGAGTGTGGGTGTAGGATATGCATATACATACTGTATGCATATCATATGTATGTATACAAATACATACTTATATGTAAATTTATTCTATATTTTTTATCAGTTTCTTTCTTTGGGTGGTCTTTTTCATATGTCTTCCACAATTAATTTGGGCATTTGTAATAGTCAAAATAACTTTTTCATTTAATGTCACTTTAAAAACAATATTGCTATTGTTCTCTTGGTTCTACTTATTTTGCTCTTCATTACTTCATGCAAATCTTTCCATGTTTTTCTAAGATCAGTGTGCTCATGACTTCTTATAGCACAGTAATATTCCATCATAAGATTTTCACAACTTGTTCAGCTACTCCATAATTAGTGGTCATCCTTTTGAACAAAAAGTCAAGAATATCAAAGAAAACAATGAAAAAAAATTAAAGGAAGGAGGTTTACCAATACCAGATCTTAAACTGTATTGTAAGGTAGTAATTATCAAAACTATTGGGTATTGGCTAAGAAACAGAATGGTAGACCAATGGAATAGGTAGGACACACAATTTGCAGCAACAAATAAATACTATAACTTTGTATCTGCAAGTGCAGTATAAGTGCAAAAACTTAAGATTTGGAGATAAGAATTAATTTTTTGATAAAAACTGGTAAAACTGGGAAACACTATGGCAGAAACTGGGTATAGACCAATATCTTACAACCATTAATTTAGATAAGGTCAAAATGGATACATGATCTCTAGATATAAAGAAAGACTTTATAAGAAAATTAGAGGAACATGGAATGTATTACTTATCAGACTTGTGGACAGGCAAACAACGAATGAACAAGAGATAGAAAGCAAAGTTTTAAAAGGTTTTGTACAAATAAAAAACTGTAGCTAAGAGCAGAAAGAAAACAGAAAACCGGGGGGAAATTTATAAACAATTTATCAGGCAAAAATCTCATATCTAAAATATATAAAGAATATTATCAGATCTATAACAATGAATCATTCCTTATCCGATAAATCATCAAAGGATATGAACAATTTTCCAATGAGGAAAGCAAAACAATTTAATTTTAAAAATGTTCTAAATCACTATTGTTAGAGAATGTAGGGGCAGCTACTTGGTGAAGTAGATAAAGTACCAGCCCTGAAGTCAGGAGGAGCTGAGTTCAAATCTGGTCTCAGTCCCTTAACACTTCCTTGCTGTGTGATCCTGGACAAGTCACTTAACCCCAATTGCCTCAGCAAGAGAGAGAGAGAGAGAATGTAAATTACAAAAATCTTGAGATATCATTTTACGCCTATGAAACTGGCTAAATTGATAGAAGGGAAAAGTGACAAACAGAGAAATGGAAAATTTGGGACACCAATTTGTCTTTAGTGGAATTGTGAAGTGACACAATCATTTTGGAGAACAATCTGAAATTGTGCCCAAAAAGTTGTTAAACTACCTATACCCTTACTAGGTCTATTCCCAAAGATAATTCAAGGAAAGAAAAAGAGTATATATATTCTAAAATGTTTACAGCAGCTCTCTTTGAAGTGGGGAAAAAAAAAAAAAAAAAAGGAAAGTGCAAGGATGCCACCAACTAGGGAAAGGCTGAACAAGTTGTGGCTTATCCACAATCACCTAGTGATAAAATCAGAAGTGAACTTTACTCCTGAGATCTCAAATCCAAGATTCTTTCTACTATGCCATAATGCCTTTCATATAAGTACCACTTTCAATCTAAATGGATCTAAAATTTAAAAAGAAAAAAAATTTAACCATTCTACATCCCATTCTAGTTTTTTCAGTCAAACAACAGCAAATAAAACCACACCTGTCAGTACTCTGCAAAAGTCACCAGCCTCAACTATTTTCCCTGACAAATAAATTAATCACTCTCTCCTAAATAGCACTAAACCCATAGATTGAAGTTTGTCAGCAAGCATGGCTAGGCTGACTTCCATCAAGTAGACCACACCTATGCTTCTTTCCACCCAGTGCCTATTCCACATCTTAGGGTGTTTTCTACTACAACCTTATGGTGAAGAGTAAAACTGATTAACTTGCCCAGCATTGCCTCACCTAAATCCCATTCACTAGCAAGTCAAGACATCATTGGTCCACTTCCAAAATGAAGAACAAACAACACTGTGTAAATACTACAAGACTTCTCTCCCTTTCCCTATCTCAATAGACTGTAGTATTTTACCACCAGGGTTTACAGAGAATACTGATACAGAGTACACCCCAATGATGAGATAGTCAGTTGGTCAACAAGCATTAAGTACTTCCTACCTACCAAGAGTTGTGCTAAACTAGGGATATAAAGAAGGTCAAAAGAATGGCTTTGTCCTTAAGGACTGTACATTCTCATAGGGAAGAAAATATATAAATAATTGGTATATACAGGATACAGAGAAAATAAACAGGAGATAATCTGAAAAAGGTGGGGGTAAGTGGGGAGGAAGTGGGAAGAGTGACCAGGAAAGACCTCCTGCAGAAGATGGGTTTTTGAGCCAAATCTTGAAGGAAGCCAGGAAAACTGAGAGGAAAGACCTGAATGGAGCAAAGAATTCTAGGCATAGAAAGGCAGTCCCGGAAAAGCTCAAAGATGGGAGAGTGAGCTGGAGAATTATGTAAATAAGATAGAAGGGGACAAGTTATAAAGAGTTTTCAGTGCCAAAGAGAGGACTTTTTTTTTATCCTAGAGGCCAACTCTCAACTCAAAGTACAAACATGAAGCCTTGGGATGTCTATGCCCCAGAAAGAGAACTAAATATAGAGATTAGTGGAATTGTGTTTGAATCCTGACTCTTCTCCCTATGTGATGTTTGATAAATCACTGTACACTTCTGGGAGTGAGTTTACTCTTCTATAAAATGAGGAGGTTGAATCAGAACATCTCCAAGGTTTCTTCTCCTTCTGTGTTCCCTTCTCCTATGACACAAACCAATAGTTCTATGAAAAAAACTCCTCTTTTATGTTTTTGAGACAATTAAAAGATTTCTTTTAAGTCACAGACCTACTCAGTCTCCTTCTATGTTCTACCCAATTGAATCCAAAGGATACATTTGAGAGAACACACAACTTGCCAACATCTGAATGAAAGAATGCCAAGGACACTGCTCCAACCAGGGTGTGCCTCAACTCATGTCAGTAAGAACTCTTGGCTAGTAAGCAAAAATAACAAACTCTACCTAAGCCTAGAATTGATTGCAGTTATGATAAGAACACTGATCAGTAATGTATGTATTGAGGAGGGAGAGGAAATAGGGAATGAGAGGGAATGAAGAAAGAATAGTGAGAAAGTCTATGAATAAAAGGGGGAAGTCTACCCTCATATTCTGCTAAAGAAGCCTTGGAAGAAGAGGAAACAAGGCAGATTTGTCTAGGCTGGTCTGGAAGTCCAAAACAAACTAATTAGCTGGAATGTGGCAAAGATCAGGTGTCAGTTCTTGAGAGCAATGTTAGAGATTCACTGGATAGGCACACAAGATGCCCCATCCAAAGGCAAGAGAACAATCTACACTGTCTTTTCTACAGCACTCTAATCTTTATAACTAGAGCCATCTAACCACCTTCCACCTAAGTGTCTAGCCCTACCCCAAACCAAAGAATCAATCCTAGCGAGAGATCCAAGTGATAGAGGCCTAAGGCTATGCTACTCTTTATTCATTAGCTCAGCATCAGATCAGTCTTGTCCCTACTGCTAAAGTACCTCTGGTTACCTCCACATCCTCAATAACTCTGTCTCTGCTTGTTATAGCATTCCCCTAGGGGAGAGAGTACATCCTTAACTCTCCATCATAGTTTCCTCATGAAAAGAGAGAAGGGATGACATTATAGCAGAGGAGAAAGCAGAAAGATTTGATTTGTAATTAAAAAAAAAAAAGTGAAAAAGTGAAAATAACCCCGAGTGTTTTGTTTAGATCACCGATAAAGTAGCTCTGCCCCCTGTAAAGAGTAATTTTGGCATTGGAATGACAAGGTAGGGAGGTAGAACTGAAAAACTTCATTAATTCCATTCTGAGTCTTTCAGAGAGATGGCATTTGAAATTCCTTTCAATGTTACTTTTAAATTATGTTCAATATCATTTTGGTGTTAAGTATTTTTTTATTTATTCAGCCCTTATTAATGACCGAATGTGGCAGAGCCTTTTACAAAACTCTGTGAGAAAGAAAATTTTTTGTAAAGATCTAGGCCATGTCTTCAAAGAGTTTCAAGGATCAAATAAGATATTATCAGCTTAAAGTCTTGGTGAGATTTTAAGCTACTAAAGCTTAAAACTTTATAATCTGTCCTCTCACCTCTCCAGTCTTCTTACACTTTATTCGCAACCACATACCCTTCAATTTAATAACAACAGCCTCCTTGCTATACCTCAAACAAGGCACCTGTCCCCCCAAACGTTTTCATGGACTACTAAGCTTAAACTGAACAAGACTTTTTGGGCATCCCAAATATGTAAAGCAAAAAAAATCTTTGTAAATCTTAAAGCATTATCTAAATGTAGCTGTTATCATTATAGCTTAGCAAGGAGATCCAATAATTATAATACATAAGTGCTTACGATCTGGGAGGGGAGGGGGAGAAAAGTAAAAACAAAACTGTGCTGTTTTTAGAGTGTGCTGGATTTAGAGATCCATGAAAAGATTTCAATGAACTAATGCAGATACTATCTATGGTACCTATCTCACAAGACTATAACATGCAAGATAATATATTTTAAGAATTCTGAAAACTTTAAAGCATTATATACACAGTTTGATAAGAATAATGATACCATAAGGGCTGAGAGATCCAACTTCTACTCTGGTCTCTGTCACTAACTAGCTTCAAGAAAATAAAGCAAGATTCATTTGTAAAATGAGGTAACTGGGTTAAATGATCTCTAAGATCCTTTTCTGTTCCAAAATGTTATAAGATTCTAGGAACTAACTTCCAAAATGAAAGCTTTAGTCAACTTTGCAAGTAGGGGTCTTCAAAATTTTTAAATAGGAGGCCAGTTCACTGTCCTTCAGACTGTTGGAAGGCCGGACTATAGTTAAAGCAAAAACTGTTTTGTGGGCCTTTAAATAAAGAAACTTCATAGCCCTGGGGTGAGAGGGATAAATATCCTCTTCGGTAGCTCATTTTTACCAACCAGGAAAGTGGAGCAAACAAGGTCAATTGATTTACCTATCCATACACAGCTACTAAATGTCTGAGGCTGGATTTGAACTCAAGCAGATGAGTCCTTCCTGACCCCAAGCCTAGGACTCTATCCACAAAGCTACTTGGCCTCCCCTAAGTGAAAGCTCACTCAGAGGCATAACATGAATCTTTAAATATTTGCCTATAGCAGATGTTTAGAAAGTAATGAAGTCACTACTTAACAAACTTCCCTAATTTCCTGAAATGCAAATAAAGTTTAAACTATAAATGAGCCCAACATACCATTTTTAACACTATCTTGTCTTTTTTTTTTAATTTTATATATATATGTAAAATGGAAATTTATTGTTTTTCTTTTGTCTTTCTTTTTCTATTTTGGTTTTTTTTTTTCTATATAGCTTTTTATTTACAAGTTATATGCATGGGTAATTTTCCAGCATTGACAATTGCCAAATCTTTTGTTCCAATTTTTCCCCTCCTTCCCCCCATCCCCTCCCCCAGATGGCAGGTTGACCAATACATGTTAAATACCAACATACCATTTATAAAGGGAATAAGGTGATTGATAAGTGAGGTGTCCTTTCATTTGCTATCTCATTGCCATTAGAAGTTTCCCTTCTTAACCCCTAAAAATCTAGAAATTCAAAAAAAGTCCTTAACTTCCCTAAAAAAAAAACTTGCAATTCATAATAATGTTCTTAAAAGTACAACTTCCTAAAAGGGCAAAGTGGAAAAATGTACTCCTATAGCCAGACAATCATATTAATATAACATGTGCCTTTCAAGTGTATAAATTAAAAAAAAAAAAAAAGCACAACCTCCTTCGAGAAGTCTTTCTGCACTTCTCCAGTTCTGTCTCTAACTTCACTCCTCAGAAATTACTTTGTATTTCATATCTATTTTTTTTTAGTACATGTTTTTACTTTTCAATAGATACCCTCCGGAGGAGACAGTGAGGCAAGTCCTCCCTCACTCAAATCCAATTCACTTACCTTTCATGGCATTACCTCCGGATATCATAAAAACAAACAACAATAATAACGAGGTCGGGTAAGATCCTCAAGGATAGGTAAGACTTTTTGCTTTTGTCTTTGAAATCAAAGTGCTGAGCACCTGGAGAATAGAGGCTAGAGGTGTGTTTTCATTGATGGAGAAAGGTCCCAGGTGAGAGAACTCGTCTCTCGATGCAGGGCAGCACCTTCCAGGCAAGTTAACAGTTTGAGTGCCCGACACTTTAGGGCCTAGAACACCGACAGATTAAATGATTTGACCAGGTTCACACAGGAGTCAGAAGTCAGTCTTGAATCCAGGTATCTAGCTGTAACTTAATCCTCTGGCACATAGCAGATACTTAGCAATTGCTTGCTGTAACTGTCTGTACATCTTCTACGATTCCCTACCTTTACTCCCATCTTCCTTCCATATAGGATATTCCAAAAGATTGACTGATTGCAGTTTCAAGATTTACAGCATTTCTCAAACTTTTGAGGAAGTAGGGGAAACAAGTAACTAAGAAAAACAATCGGTTCCAGTTGGTAAAGGACATCCGACGTGGCCAAATAATTGAAAAACACACCTTAGTCTGCATTCTGTTCCATAGTTTCCACTTCCTGAATTTACACCTTTCAAGTGACCAATGTTAATGACTTTCACTACCACTCCCACCCCACCCCCAAATTCAACTCCTTTCATTTCCTATCATCACCAGAAAACCACCGCACATAACTGCCGCTCTAGGATTTCCCTCCTAGTTACAAAAACCACAGGGCCCAACTTTCCGAGCAGGTAAAGTTCATGAGAGTGGGCGGAGTGGAAGGGGGCGGGGATTGGGAGACAGAAAAAGAGGGAGGGAGGAAGGGGGAAGGGGAGCCCTTGGTGACCAAGAAAAACAAGGGTGTCACATACTCCAAATTCACATCCAGAACTTTCAGTGGCTCTTCCTTCTTTCCCCCGAGATGAGACACCCCCGCTTAGCGCTTTGCAGCTGCAAATCAGTCTCCAGTCTGGGCTTCCCGGCCGAAGAAGTTAGTGCGACCGGGCGCACGCACCGGGGCAGAGCAGACCTAAGCGCAATCCTAGAGCTGCTGCCGGCGCTGGCTCTTCCCAGGCCAGCCCAACCCAGCCCAACCCCCTGCAGACCCCGGTCCCTACCCCCGGGGCGCAGGGGAGGTGGAGGTGGAAGCTGGGAGTGAGAAGGAGAACTCAAGAGGTTACTGAGTGCCAAGTCACCAGTCAAAGACGAATCTCCTCTGCCCCCCGGGCTCACTCACCTGGACCATTAGGTAGCAGTAGGCTACCCAGGTGGGGTGGGTGTCCCAGGAGCGCCAAAGGCTTCCTACTTACAGCCCGAACCTGCCCAGGCTCCTGAGCATGCTCAGTGCCTCTGCGAGTGACCGAGGAGGCATCGCATGGTATCCCGCTCCGCTTCTCCCAGTTTTCGCAGCCACCGAGGGGAGGGGAGGACCGGGGAGGAGGGGGTGTGGGGCCCACGCCTCGGACTCCAACCTCTCTCCAGTGGAGGAGTTGGGGGAGAGCCGGGGGGAAAAAGAGAGGCAGAAGGGGCGTGACAGGCATGAAAGGGAAAAAACTGGCTTTTTTTTTTCTTCTCTGGTTCTGGTCGGGGAAGGTGGGATGTATCTATAGTTTCCTACCCGTAGCCCCTCACTCCAGCTCCCAGAAACAAAGAGGTTTGCACTCTTTTGTTAGACCAGGGCCATAGTCAGGCAACTGCTTTTCAGATAAATGTCTTGCTTCCTGCAAAACACCTTAGATCCTGAAATATGCCTTGGACCATCCCCTTTGGGTAGCATGTCTCGTTTGCTGCAAAAAAAATTCACATATATTTACGCCCCCTACATTATCCCCTAGTCCTGTCCGTCTCGTCCACAAAGTAAAGCACCCAGCATCCCATCACCAACCTGCCAATCTCTCGCGTTCTGGGTTCCTCCTCCTTTCCCGGTCGCCACAAAGTCCCGGAGAAGTGGATTCAATTCATTGAAAATTCCGATAGGCTTTGGAAGGCTGACTGGGCATGCCCAGATCTTGGTCAGGTTTGGGTCAAAAGTAGGAAGCCAGGAGCTGGTATAAAGCCCTCCCACCGCTCCCAGGACGCTCTAGTTTAAATAAGTGGTCACACTGTGTGGGCGACGTAGGCAGGATTGGACGGCTTCTACCCTATCTCCGCTAGAGCTCTTTCTCTACCCCATCTCCCGTGAATTGTTGCGATTTAACCGGCTTTGTACTTCTACCAAGAACTCCCCCAATCGCACCAGGAAGTGCCATCCCTTGTTCAGGGTTGCCCCAGTTCATTGTGTGTGTGTGTGTGTGTGTGTGTGTGTGTGTGTGTGTGCGCGCGCGCGCGTGTTTAACATCCTTGTTCATGGTTGTCCCAGCTCGTTTTGTTTTAACCTACTGAGGGAAAAAAAAGCCATTGATTAAGTAGATTCATGTAGTACTCAATGAATGCTTTCCATATCTAAGAGAAAAATTTGAATTCGTAAGGAAATTATGGAAATTGTGTAACTTCTTTCCACATAGATGCTTTTTTTTTTTTTTTTTTTAGCTGTGGGAAATATTTGTTCCCTTAAGGCAGTAATAATGATTAGTATTCATATAGCACTTTAAGGTTTGCAAAGCACTTTACAGATATCCCATTTTCTCAATAATCGCAATAATCCTGAAAGGCAGATATTTTTATTATCACCATTTAACATATGATGAAATTGAGGAAGAGAGAGGTTAAGTGACTTGCTTAGGATCTTGTACCTACTAAGTGTTCAAGACTTGAATTCAAGTTTTCCCCACTCCAGGTTCAGCATTCTAGAAAAAAGCACTTGAATAAAGACTGACCATCATTTTATTGGGTAAAGACCTGGGTCAACTAGGTTCACTATCTTAGAACATTGTCCCTAACATACACATATATCAATTGTCAAATTTTGTTAATTCTACTTCCCTGATCTCACATTGCTATTCCCAGCTCTGTACATATGGCACTCAATCATGATAGTTCAGGTTCTTGTCACCTTTTTCTTTGACTTCTACAAAAAGTCTTCTTTCTAAGTGTTCTCTCTGTCTCAAGTTTTTAGCTTTTCCAACCCATCCTGCACATTGCTGTCAAAGGGATATTCCTAAAATGGAGGTCTGACCCTGTCACTTCCCTGCTCATTAAACTCCAGAATTTCTTTATTGCCTCAATAAAATAAAAGACCCTTGAGTGCAAGGGCTGTTTCTTTTTGTCCTAGAATCCCCAATATATAATAACAGTTACTGACACAGTTGGAGTTTATTAAATTTCTGTTGCTTAATTCATTTGCCTCTAAAATCAAATACATATCCCCCTGTTTAACTATTTTTTTTTTGTGGGGGTAGGGTGTTCTGAGCCAATTGGGGTTAAGTGACTTGCCCAAGGTCACACAGCTAGGACGTGTTAAATGTCTGAGACCAGATTTGAACTCAGGTCCCTCCTGACTTCAGGGCTGGTCCACTGCCACCTCACTGCCCCACTCTTACTTAACATTTAATGCTCTTTACAAAGTGACTTCAACCTACCATTATTTTTCAAATACTCTGTACTCTATTTAAACTGGCTTACTTGTTGTTTTTCAGCTGAGACATTCCATTTCCCCTCAGCATACTTTTGCATAACTTACTCAGCATGTCTAGAATAAACTCCTTCCTTACTATATCTGATTTTCTTCAAAGCTTTTATGTATCTATGTGTGTGTGTGTATGTATACATACATAAATATCTATATGTGTGCATATATACAGACACATGCATATTTATACATACATGTGTATATATGTGGTGTATTCATATATATCCACTATATGTGTGTGTGTGTATGCACACATACATTTTATATATAGTCTATATTTATATGTACATATGTTGTTTTCTTCATAGAATGAAAATTCCTTGAGGGGAGAGACATTTTATTTTTGCCTTTGTATCTCAAGCATCTAGCATAGTGCTGTCACATAGTAGATGTTTAATTAAATGTTTGTTGATTATTTGACTGGCTATTGCTATAGTGTCCTATTCCCCCTCTCAGTCTTTATTGCTCTCCTCTCTAATCCTTTCTCAACATAGTTATCACATTGATATTCCTAAAGCCCAGGTCTAATTATATTGCTCCTCTACTCTAGAGATTTCTGTTTCTCTCTTGCTTCTAGGATACAATTTAAACTTCTCTGTTTAGCTTTTAAAACTATACAATCTGTCTCCAGTCTGCTTTTCTAGGCTTATTTCCCATTCCTTTCCTTAATACACTCTACATTTTAATCAAGATCACTTATTTGTTATTCCCAATAGTATTTTATTTTTCCAATTACATGTAAAGATAGTTTTCCACATTCATTTCTAGTAAGATTTTGAGTTCCAATTTTTTCTTCCTCCCTTTCTTATCCTCCTCCTCCACCCTCCTCAAAACAGCAAGCAATCTGATATAGGTTATATTTGTACAATCAACTTGCTATTCCCTACGCACATTTCAGCTTCTATCTCCATCCTTTTTCATGGACTAATATTTCCATGCTTGAAATGTACTTCCTTTTCATTTCCAGCTCTTAGAATCCTAAGCTTAATACAAAGCCCAGTCCAAATGTTGACTTGCATGAGACCTTTCCCCCAGCTTCTGGTGACTCTCCACCATCAAGAAAATATTTTTGTACTTACATAAACTGATACAAAGTGAAATGAGTAGAAACAGGAAGATACTGTATACAGTAACAGCAACATTGTGTGATGATCAACTATGAAAGATTTAGCTCTTCTCCACAATGCAAGGATCCAAAATAATTCCAAAGGATTCATGATGGAAAATGCTATACAGTCATAGAAAGAACTGATGGACTCTGAATGCAGTTCTAAACATATTATTTACACTATCTTCCTTCATTCCTTCCTTCTTCCTTCCTTTCTTTCTTCCTCTTTTTCTTTCTTTGCTTTTTTTTTTTCTTCCTTGCTTCTCCCTTCTTTTCCTCCTTTCTTTTTTGTGGTTTTTCCTTTTGGTTTGTTTCTTGCACCAAATGACTGATATGGAAATATGTTTTACATGATTGCACATATATAACCTTTATCAAATTGCTTACTATTCTAGGAAGAAAGGAGAGGAAGAAAAATTTGGAACTCAAAATTTTGTAAAAACAAATGAGTTAGAAAAATATTTTAAAAATAAAATACCTCTTTATATATTTTTGTACTTCATTTTCTATATATATATTGTTTCTTACTAACAGAATATAAGTTATTTGAGGACAAATTTTTTTTGGTTTTTGTATGACACAGGCAATGACACAGTCCCTAGCATATAGTAGATGCTAATAAATGCTTGTTGAATTGAATTTAAGTAAATTCCATGATGTTTCCTTGGTATGAAAGACATATCTTCCTAAGATGATAATAATAAAAAGTTATTTCCTCCAGTATAATTCATTCACTAGAAACAAGAATGAAACTGTCTTTCATTTTACAAGAAGAAGAAAACTTGTTGGATTTGTCAGTTATTATTATGTTTTCTAATACAAGTCAAATATTTAAAAATAAATATAATGATTTGTTCTGTTTGGTTTCTAGCTTTGTTTTACTTTAAAAAACCTTTTTCTCCTCAAATTAACTGCACAATAATTAGTAAAAACATAACATGGATAGCCTCCTGCATCTTTACATTTAGACACCCAGAAAAATAACACCATATTCAAGGAACTCTCCAGGTCACCATTCATACAAATCCATAACTGACAAGCCCCCACCAGTGAGTTTACTTTTACTAGCCAGCTAGAGGGCAAATGAGTTCAAAACAAAATACATTTGTAAATAACATAGCAAATAAAGTGACAAGAAAAGAACCCCCTATGCACACATGGGGTATACTCTGCTACAGGTTACTCTACAATCAATAGGAAAAGGCACTTGTAAAAGACACTGTGACTAGGGAACATATATAGAATTCAGTTATATACAATAATTGATGATGATGATGATGATGAAACTATCATTTGTGTAATACTTTAAGATTTGCAAAACATTTTTCAAGTATTATCTCATTTCATCTTCACAACAACCTTGGATGATATTCTATTATTTCCACTTTACAGATAAGGAAACAGGCAATTATTGAGCGGCACATACCTAGTAAATGCCTGTGGCTGGATTTGAACTCAGGTTTTCCTCATTCCAGATCCACCACTCTATCCACTGCATCAATGAACATATGCAAAAAGACAAGACCAAAAAACGGTAGAGGGTATGCACATAGAGGGTATGTGACCAAGCTACATGTATGACTAGAAAAATTCATGCTTCCCAAATTGCAAGTGAATTTAGGTAAAGTTGTTGTGCTGCCTATTACCAAGTGTTAATTCTAGTGGGCATCACATTTTCTCTTCTGGACATCTCTATTGGTATTTTGGTCACCAGGCAACTCTTTGTTACCATATGCTAAGCTCATAGAATGACTATTGGGATCTCTAATCTGTACTACAGAGTGGCTAGAAAGTCTCTATCTGAATAGGATAGGCTAATTTCTTTTGCTAAAAAGGTGCTTTGGCTATGATCCACAGAGCCAGATAACTAACAAACACCAGCAGAATTCCCCCAGGCTAAAAATAAGTGACCTCTATCTGAAATCAATCCATGTCCATGATCACAGACAACTATTTGATTTAGGGTTAGAAAATTAGTCATTTAATAATCAGTCAACACAATCACATTCAGCAAAAAGTGATGTGGCCATAAAATGCTGAACGTTGGATTGGTGCCAATATTTCTGTGGTTCTTAGTGAGAATTAGACTTTCAATTCCTCAGCTCCATCTCTCTATGAAAGGCAATATCAATTCATTCTCTGTGGTATATATATATATATATATATATATATATATATATATATATATATATATATATATATATATATATACACACTGTTGTTACCCAATCAAATGCACACTTCAAGCACCTACCTTCAAAGAATTTCATTTTTTTCTTTGGTCTTTCTATAATTCACTATACCCTAGTGAATTGACTTTGGCAAGCATCTCCCATGATAACAGTTAAATCATGATTGGATACTTTATGCCTTCTTTATTCTTAACATAGAATAAATAAAAGCAATAAAAAATATATCATCACACATATTTTACTCAGTTGTTTACCCAATCTCTCTTAGACAAGCTTTTTCAAATGATACACAGTTTTGAACCAAGAAATTCTGGAAAATGCACAATTCAGTTTGCTTTGTTATTATGGTCATTATTTTGGAAGTGGACAAAGAAATATAGACAATAAAACACATTGCAATTGATATTTGCCTCATTCACTGGACCAAAACTCAAGAACTTGACACCTGGAACACAGCTCAGGAAATGGATTCAGGATCCAGTATAAACTGAAGTTCCTAAAGCTTAAGACAGTCAATATCTTGTCATTGACAGGGACAACCAAGTGCTTTTCTCATAGTAAAGCTGGAATGTGCATTTAACAGCTGGACTCCAGCAAGGAGATTCTGCTTCCATTCTACCTTGTTGTCCTTGAATTTGAACATGATACTTCCCTCGGTTGCTGTATATTTCATTTCCTCTCATACCTTTCCTTTTTAATTCCCCATCATTCTTGGCTTTATGGGAGGGCCAACCCAAAAGAGGGAGCTGTAATCATCAGAGGAACAGAGGTATTTAATTCCTGTTATACTTGTAACTCTTGTTTAACCCCTAATTGTAAGCCTGAGTCTCCAAAATCTATTTTAGGGAGTTTGCCCATGAAACTCCACAGAAGTTTGTGTATAGCTAGTTGTGACAAAAAGACCAGTAGAGACACCAAATCTTACTTCATATATATATATATGTATGTATATATACACATACATATACATACATATATGTTAGCAATGAAAAAAATGCTAACCCTTTAAAAAAACTTCACTCTGCAAAGAATTTTTTTCTCTCTATATCTATATAATATACTACTCAGGGATTGCAAGAACTATAAGTTTGATTAAAACATAGATAGGAGAAAGAAAATGAGTATTTATTAAGCAGATATCATATGCCAGGTTTGTTTATATAATAGCCTCATCACATCTACCTAATGTAAAAACAACAACATACAAACAACAAAAACTCCTACATGTTTGCACTTATTCCATTTTCTCCTTCTCTATAGTCCATCTTCCACACAGCTTCTGAAATAATCTTTTTTAAAATGTAATTTTATTATTTTATTAAATTAACATGCATTTATTTTCTCTCCCTCCCCATACATTAATTCAGCAAAAAGACAAAAGAAGAAAATAAACTTTCATCACAAGCAATTTCCTTTTTTGACCATGTCCAAAAAATGTACGTCTCATTCAACACACAATAATCTTTCTAATTCATGTATATTGCCATGTCATTGAAAACTATGGTGCCTTCTGGATAACATGCCTTTTGCATCCAATGAAAAGCTTTCCAAGCTACTTTTTAGGCATATTTTATATCATTTCTCATCATGTACTTTGCATTCCAGACAAACTAGACCACTAGTTCTTTGATGATCTCACGTTGAGGTGTCCCTACTTCAGTATATTTGCACAATCACAATGCCTGTGTAGACAATATCTACAGACAGGATTCATGTTGGAAAAATCCAAACAGTTTTAAAGGAAACTGAATGACCTTTTCCTGTGATTGATAGACCCAAGTTGTATGTACAATATGAGGAGGAAAAAGGGAGCCTCCAAATTGCATGAGCATGACAAAAAACTGTGAGTAGGAACTGTCTCATCTGATCAGATATGGTTGAAAGGACACTCTTTCTCTGGGCACAGTCAGGCTGGAGAAGAGAAAGCCTAATATCTAGATGGTCCAGTCCATGCCATCATAGCCTATGGCACCTCACCCTCCAACTCCTAGGAAGAGGAAAAAAGATATGATAATAGAAGAAAATGAATGTCAAGACTTAAATGCCATGGTGACAAGCCCAGAACCAGAAGAGGGTTCAAATGTATTTTCACTTTACAACCAAGATTGCTAAGCCAGAAGGCTGCTTTAAGGAGGAAGCAAACATCAATATTTCACCACTCTGGAGCAAAGCTCTAAATGATTCCTAGTTATAGCTCTGGCCACAAGAAGTATTAATTGGGGATGATGGAAGCAGCAGCCTCTGGATGAATTTTTTGCTCAAGCAGGAACTATAAGTTCCAAGAGAACTATGGGACCATGCTAAGAGATGACTGAAAACTGGAATAAAGGCAATAGAAGCTGGGGCAAGAGAATAGATCTCAAGAGAATAGATGTTGGCCCTGGACAGACTCCAGGACTACCTGATAAAAGTGTATATGAGGCAGAGATTTAATTACTTGGTATGGCTTTGTGATGCTTTATTTTTTTCACCAACCAGGTTCAAATGTAAGTCTCTCTTTCTTTACTTTTAGCTTGATTTTGTTAATCTGTAGTGCTTGTCAGTCTGAAGAACTACTAAAAAAATTTGTACATATAAGTCATTTTCCTCTTCCTTTGGTTTCTTTGGGGTATAAGCCTGGTTATGGTATTTCTATGAATGGGTGTGCACACTTTAGTAACCTTATGGGTATTAGAAATTGCTTTCCAGAATGTCTAGACCAATTCACAGTTCCATCAGCAGTACATCAATAAGTCTGTTCTCCTGCAGCTTTTCCCTTTTTTTGTCATTTTTGTCAATATGATGAGTGTGAAGTAGAATCTCAGACTAATTCAATTCTCAACAGCTCATGGTGATCAAATTTGGCAGCCCCTTCAGAGGTGGCTGGTTCTTCTGGAGGGTCACTTGCCCAGCTCCTGAAAGATGCTATTGAATGTCCCAATGGAGGCCCTGACTTACTAGTAAATTGAATTCAATTCAACAAGAATTTATTAAGCATTCAGTGTGTGCCAGGCATTAGTATTTGAAATCAAGGATACAAAGACAAAGATGAAATAGATCTTGCCTTCAAAGGACTTGCTTTTCATCAAAAAAAATATGTTGGTTGGTGGACTTGTGATAGAATAAGTTGTCAAATGCTTCCTATAACTGCTGCAGGAATATCTAAAATATTGTCGGCAGAGGATGAATATATCAGGTAGAGCATGGATAGTAAGAAGCAATTTATATTTCCCTGTATTTGATTCAGACACATATTTTAGCTTGTCAAGATAATTTTGTCCTTTGGCTTTGCCATTTGGTATACTAGCTATTCTCTTTTTCCAATCTGAAAATTTGATAAGTATCAATCAAAATGCATTTATCAAGCACCTACTGTTTGCTGAGTACTATGCTAGGCATTGGAAATATGAATACAAAAAAGTATACATATGCATACACATACATATATACACACATACAAACATATATATATTCAGGATATATATATAGCATGCAAATGTGTGTGTGTATACACTCTATGAGCAAAGCAGAATTAAATTAGTTCAGAAGAAATGTGAGATGCTAAAAGTTAGAGAATCCACCCCAACTGTTAAAGGAACTCTTTGTGTCTGACCTATGGCAGAGCATTCCAAGCTTATATTATTCTGATCAGTCACAGTCAGACACACTATAACTCAACTCTACATAGTGATGTCATTTTGGTCCTCTTCAAGGATGAAGAACAACAACCAACCATATCTATATTCGACATATACAAATAGCACGCAAAAATATGTATATATGTGTACACATCTTAAATATAAAGAGATTATTTCATTCTTTGAGCTTGTATCTCCAGCACCTAGTAAGTGCTTAATAAATATTAATTGATTGATTGAGAACAGTCTGATTAAATTTGCAGATTAGAAAGAGGGCAAAAGCCAGAAACTATATGATCACAATTACAAAACACTTTCCACAGAAATAAAATCAGATCTAAACAATTGGAAGAATATCAGATACTCATAGGTAGACCAAGATAATATAATAAAAATTGACAATCTTATCTAAATCAATCTACTTATTCAGTTTCATGCCAATCAAACTGGTAAGCAATTACTTTACAGAGCTAGAAAAAATAATAACAAAATTCATCTGGAAGAACAAAAGATCAAGAATTTAAAGGGAATTAATGAAAAAAATGAAGGTGGCCTAGATGTGCCAGACTTTAAACTATATTATAAAGCATTAGTCATCAAAACCGCTTGATACTTGCTAAGAAATAGAGTAGTTGATCAGTGGAGTAGCCATCTAGGAAAGGGGGAGGGGAGGAGAGAGGGAGAATAATTTAAAACACAAGGTTTTGTAAGGATGAATATTGAAAACTATTTTTGCAGTATTTTAAAAATAAAAATCTATTATTTTTAAAAAATTAAATTTTAATAACTTGTAATTTTCAAATTCCTTCACCTATGCCCTCCCCTAGACAAGTAATCCAATATATGTTAAACATGTCCCATTTTTCTATACATATTTCCATTTATCATGCTGTACAAGAAAAATCAGATCAAAAAGGAAAAAAATGAGAAAAAAAAAGCAAAAAGCAAGCAAAGAACAATAAAAAGGTGAAAAAACTATGTTGTGATCTGCATTCAGTCCCCACCGTTCCCTTTTTGGATGTAGATAACTCTCTTCATCCCAAGTCTGTTGGAATTGTCTTGAATCACCTCATTGTTGAAAGGAGCCAGTCCATCAGAATTGATCATTGCATAATCTTTTTGTTGCTATGTATAATATTCTCTTGATTGTACTCACTTCACTTGGTATTAGTTCATGTAAGTCTCTCTAGGCCTTTCTGAAATCATCCTCCTGATCATTTCTTATAGAATAATAATATTCTATAATATTCATATACCAAAACATAATGGGCCATTCCCCAACTAATGGGCATCCACTCAGTTTCCAGTTCCTTGCTACTGTAAAAAGGAGTGCTACAAACATTTTTGCACATGTGGGTCCGTTTCCCATTTTTATGATCTCTTTGGGATACAGACCCAGTAGAGACATTGCTGGATGAAAGGATATGCACAGTTTCATAGCCCTTTGGGCATAGTTCCAAATTATTCTTCTGAATGGTTAAATCAGTTCACAACTCCACCTACAATATATTAGTGTCCTATTTTCCCCACATTTATCATTATCTTTTCTTGTCATCTTAGCTAATCTAAAAGGTATGTAGTGGTATCTAAGAGTTATCTTAATTTGTATTTCTCTGATCAATAGTAATTTAGAGCAATTTTTTTTTTAATTTTAAAGGAATGACAAATTCTGGATTAAAAAAAAAAACAGAAAAAACACCTCTTGACAAGCTAGAATATGTCTGTATTTAGCAAGAAAATATGTAATAGAGATACATGTGGTCTTATATTTTGATTCCAAAAATCAATTTCATGAGTATAATTCAAGATGAAAGAGGCATGGGTAAACAATAAGTTTGACTAAAAAAGACCTTGGGCTTTTAGTGAATTGTAGGCCCTATGAATCCACATTTTTAAGATGGCAGCCAAAAAAAAAAAAAATGATCTCTAGCTATGTGAGAAAAAGTATAGTTTCTAAGAATAAGAAGGTGATAGTGTCATTAATTTGCCTTTTCAGAGTTAGGCACCACAATTTTTAAAAAATATACTAAAAAGCTAAAAAAACATTCAAAGGAGAGCATCCAAGGATAATGAAAGACCTTGAATCTAACCTTTATTACAACTGGTTAAAGAAAATGGAAATGATAAATCATATCATGGGAAACATGGTTGTTTTCTTCACTACTTTAAAGGCTACTCTGTGCAAGAGGGATTAGTTTTCTGTTTGGCCTGGAGTTCAGAGCTAGAAGAAATAGATGGGAGGTTAGAAAAGGGCAAAGTTAGACTTGACTTAAGGAAAAGCTTTTGAATAGAGCTGCCCCAAAGTGGAATGGGCTGGTATCAGGAGGCAGTAAATTCTCTCTCCCTGGAGATCTTTAAATAAATGTTGAACGGCTATTTTTAGTAGGTATGGGTGGGGACTGATGTCTATTTCAACTCTAAAATTCTGTGATTCAGTATATAGAAACATTTACAACCCATCTAGAGAATTTTGGAGGGATGTTTTCTGTGTTATTCAACACTATGGAGAAGCCAAGTTAGACCAGTAACTAGGAATTCTTTGCCAGTTTTTTATCTCCCACTCCCTTTCACCCTGAAGCAGTTCCCTAATCAGGAAATCTTAGCTCTTGCCACAGGGTGGAATTCTGGGCCTGGAGTTCTGAAACCTGCTTTGCAAAATGCTCACTATGACTTTAAATTTTTTGATAGACGTGAATGGAGGAATTCACTCCCAGAGAGCAATAGGATGATATTGGTCCATAGGAATCAGCTCTTAGATAGTGTCTGGGTTAGAAGAAAACAGTTGTTGGAATGGGTCCAGAATATGACTGGATATCAACTATCCAGTCTGAGAAATGGAGAAACAAGACTAACAAGAGATATCTAGCACAGATGCAAGTCGTGTATCATACAATGAGCCAATAAGCAGGAGCCTACATTAAAAGGGTCAGAGATCAGATCCTATGTCAGAGGCAGAAGCATAGGTGTACCAGAAATTCATAAGAGAGTTGACAAGAAGTGAGAACCACTTTTGAAGTGCCAAGAGGCTGCTATCAGGAGATTTTAAATTCTAATTGTCACACACAAAAAGCTGCATGAGTATCTGAAGGATGTAGGCAGGTAAGTAGCATACTTCAGAGCTTCTTAAACTTTTTCCGGTTGTGAGGCCTTTTCACCTGAGAAATTTTTACACAATTCCAGATATGTAGGTATATAGAATGAGTATACAAATCAAATATTTACTGATAATAAATCATAATTTTGTGACATCCCCCCATATTCAGTTACATAACCCCACATAGAGTTGTAACTCATAATTTAAGAAGCTTTGGCATAGTAGAAAGGGTAATGATGGACTGAGAGTTAGGAAGGCCTGAATTCGTTCATTTAGCTTCAGATATTTATTATCTGTGTGACCCTGGACACATTTAATGTGCCTCAATTTCCTCCCTTGTAAAATGGGAATGATAATAGTACCTACTTCCCAAGGATTGTTGCAAGGGTTAAATGAAATGATATTTGTAAAGCACTTAGCCTATCCCCTGGCACAGAGTAAGTACTATATACATATTAGCCTTTTATTTTATATATATATATATATAATATCCATATTAGCTCTTATTAATCTGGCTTCCTACCAATCCATTCACTTTCTATCTCTTCCAAAAAACAGGTCATACTATCCCTGCCCTTTTAACCTTCTTCCAAGTGGCACAGTTATTCCTACCTTTGTTATATACAGTCATCCCCCCATGCTCTTGCTGCCTTCATTAACCTTTATAGGGACAAAACTACACATTCTGATTTTGTTCAGTTACTTAAAAACCTTTCTGGCCAGCAGATAGAATATAAAAGGTTTGTTTGAAAAAGAAAAAAAAAGTGTAACATAATCTGCAAAGATCCTTAGAGATGTGTGAACTGTTACCAATTTGTACTTTGGTAGGGAACTTCCAAAGGTTCAGTTGATAAAGCAAAAGGGGGTGGAGAGAAAGGAGAGAGGGAAGAGTTTCATAGCATTTCTCTCCGTTTCAAAGTCCAAGGCCCCGTGATTATTTACTTGTGTGTGGGTGTGTGGGTGTGGGTGGGTGTGGGAGTGTGGGTGTGAGTGTATTAGCTTTCTTCCACAGAACATGTATCATCCAAAAGAAGTTTTCTTTAAATTGCAATTTATAGTAGTAGAATGAAATTTACATTCTTCCTATGTTAACTCATAGTGCTACTGCATTGCTAAATTCAATTGGTCATGACAAGTATAATTTCCAGGTAATCTTAGTCCTTTTCCTTAATAGGTGATTTCATGTTTTCTCAGAATATATAACTCTTCCCTACTTCCTTGGCCTCTTGAAATCCCTTCCTTCCTAACAGATAGCCCATCCTTCATAAAACTTCTCCACCAACTGAATGTGAGTGCTGCCTCCTTAAATTTCCCCTAGAACTTTGGACTTCACCATGGCATTCTCCCTATTTTACCTTGCATTATGTCAGTTGTGAACATGTTTTTTTTTTCCCCCCCTCTTCGGCTTTCCTCCCTCCTCCATTATACTGTAAGCGCCTTGAGAATTAAGATAGTATCATTTTTCATCTTCTCAATTCCAATGCCTGGCTCTGTACATTGTTCATAGTGAAAATTTACCAAATGTCCTTTGCATTGAATTAAAAAGTGATATAACTTTATAAGATTTAATTTTCAATGGGTCTGTAAATTTTGAATAAAGCTATGCTAAATACCTCTATCAATGAAAAAGGATTTATATGAATGTTAAGCGGTGTAGTAGTTAGTTAAGTGTCAGACTGAAATTGAACTCGGATCTTCCCAATTCCAGGTCTAGCTGTCCATCATGCTGGAACTGGGAAGATCCGAGTTCAATTTCAGTCTGACACTTAACTAGCTCCTGATCCTGGGAAAGTCACTTAAGCTGTCTGCCCCACAGTACCCATCTGTAAAATGGGAATAATAATATAAACTCTTTCCCAGAGTTCTTATGAGGATCAAAAGGATTAATCCTAAAATGTAAAGTATTTAACACAGTGCCTGGCACACAATAGGTACCTCATAAACAAGTTTCCTTCCTTTTTGTATTCAGCAAACTTGTATAGTAAATCCATCTCTTATTGGTTCCTTGTCACAAAACATTTACTCACTCTGCATGGTTAGCTTCCCTGTGAAATTGGCACTAAGAAATTATTAATCATAGAGATTTAGAATTTAGAGCTAGAATTATATTATTTAGGCTTTATTTTATAGATAAAGAAACTGAGACCCACAGAGATTTATTACATGATTTATCACATAACAGATAAGAAAATAACAGGATTCAAATTCACATGACCCCCAAATCCAGTTTTCCTCCAATTGTACTTATAGCAAGGCATAATTTGATTTCCTTTTGAGTTTCTGCAGTTCATAATGTTAGAATAATCGAACAGCAATAAAGGTTGTTCTTGTTAAAAACAGGCTTATTCTGGGGGCAGGTAGTGTATAGACTACAGGCACTAGAGTCAAGAGGAACTGAGTTCAAATCCAGACTCAAACACTAGCTTTGTGACCCTCAGCAAGTCAATTAACCCCTATAGAGGACAAAAAAGAAATGGGGTTCCTTACTATTTTTTTTGCTAGTACCCAACTTAGCAACCTTTTGAAGTGACAAAGGTAATAGAATGGAAGATTGCAATAATTGAAGGATCTTTTTGAGAGACCATGTTGTGTGGGGGAATAAAATGCTGGATTTGGAGTTAGGAAGATCTACCTTAAATCCTACTTCAGACCCTCACTAGGTCAAGCAAATTACTTACTTTTACTATCTCTAAAATGGATGGGTTGGGTTTGATGTTCCTAAGGTCCTTTCTAGCTCTAAATCTAAGATGAAATGATCCAATTAAGTTTAAGGAAGGAAGCAAGCATTTATTAAACCTCTTTCAAGTGGCAGGCATTGTGTTAAGTGTTTACAAATTTTACCTCATTTGATCCTCACAATAACCCTGGGAAAGAGGTGCTGTTATTATCCCCATTTTACTGTTGAGGAAATTGAGATAGATCACAGTTAAATGACTTGCAAGGGTCATGCAACTAGTAAGTATCAGAGGTTGGATTTGAATTCAGGCTGACTCCTGGCCCAAAGTTCTATTCATTCCACTACCTAGCTCTCTCAGCCAAGACTAGTTGACAACAGACAATATCAATTCAATTCAATAGTAATTTATTAAGTGCTTATTATATGCTAGTCACTCTTCTAGCTCTAGAAATAGAAAAACAAAAAATGAATGCAACAGGATTTTCCCTTAAGAAGCTTATATTTTATTTTCTTACATATTGCTGGTAAGCTATTGAAAATAACCTCTGTCTGGAATCATAAGTAAATCTATGTTTAAAATGACTGCTTATGGGCATACTAAACAGACTGGCATCAATTAGCTTCTTTGGAATTATAAACGAGAGTCTTCTATTTGGTTTGGAAGCAAAGGAGTAGATTTTGAACAAAAATGTTATATATTTCTTAGAATCTGTAACTCAAGCATTGAAAATAAAATGATGATTCAACATACTGATTCAATTAAGATAAATTGTTTTATAAATCTGTGAGTTTGTTGAAAATATACTTCTCACTAGTAACATCCATGATTGCTCTAAGATTTAAATTTTACTTTCAGAACCAATAGCCTGATGAGGGCACAGTTAGTTATATCATTTGTCTCAATACTGACATTTGATTTCCTAGATGACACTCTAGGATCATCACTTATGAAGATGATATCCTTGTAAAAGTGCTTCTTTACTGAACTAAATTTGGCATTTAGAATGGCTTAAGACAAAAGACCTAATCAGCAAGAGTTACCACTGCATCAGAGAGATTTAAACAATTTCTTACAACAGCACTTTCTATGACAGGCAGACAAAGAGCACCGGAAACTAGAATTAGTAGAACAAAGAGCAGAAATGTTCTTCATAATATTAGCTTGCCTTTTTTTTTTTAGGGACTCAAACTGTGAAAGGTTACATCGAAGTTCTATTCTTAAATCAAGATTCAAGGATAAAGAGTGTCCATGAGAAAAGGCCAATTGAATAGAGAAACTATTTTCAAGATACAGTTATCCCTTTCATATTGCAACTTTCCCCATTGTGGTTTCAATACATTTCAGATCAGCTTAAGAAATTTAAATGGGAATTTTGGGGGAGTTTTATAGTAGCCACAGATGACACACAAGGGCCACTACATGACACCAAAAATGTTTAGAAATCCAGAAATGCATAAAATATTTATGTAGTATTATATAATATCAGCATATTTTATCTTTTAATATCATAATGATTTAGACTTCTTCTCTGGTATGAAGAGAGGGCAAAAAAATTTTAAATGGATTTTCCAGATTGTGAGGGTACTGTTTCTCTAACCCTCATAATGTGTAATGGATAACTCTGTGAATGTGTATGCATATATACATATATATACACACACACACACATATACATGTACATATATATTTATGTAATGTGTTTGTATTTCAAGATATATATACTCAATGTATACATATATATTCAAGATCTATCATAGAGAACCAATTAGAACAAATTACAACATCTGGCACCAAATAACCTTGATTGTTTACATCAAAGTTAAAGTTCCCCAGTTGAATATAAAAATGATTGACTTGAGGATCCTCTTATCAGCTAAATGGAGGCATCTCTCACACATCTTGTCATGCATGCTTTTGACTCTAGTAGGAAGGATGTATGCATTGGCCCCTAGATAAAGGACATGTACAACCCATAGCTTGCATATTTCTCATGATTGAATACTGAACCAAAGAAAATTGGTGACCAAGACTAGAATAATCACCCACTCTGTAGGCAACAAGGAATAAGGAAAGAAAGCTTTTGGTCTTTTTTGAAGCAATCCCCTTTTTATGTAAATAATATTTTTTCTATTAAGGTAAAAATAGTTTTAAAAATTCATTTTAATAAGATTTTCAGTTCCAAAGTTTTGTCCCTTCTTCCTTTCCCTCCTTCTTCTCCAAGAGAGCAAGCAATCTGATACGTAATACATGTACAATCACGTTAAACATATTTCCACATTAGTCATATTGAGAAAGAAAAAAAAAAACCAGAATAAAAGAGGAAAACACCATGGGGAAAAAAAGAAACAAAGAAAGTGAAAATAGTATGCATTCAGACTCTACAAGTTCTTTCTCTGGGTATGGATAGCATTTTCCATCATGAGTCTTTTGGAATTGCCTTCAATCATTGTATTTCTGAGAAAAGCTAAGCACAATGTTGCTGTTAACTATGTACAATAATCTCTTAAGTCTGTTCAATTCACTCAGCATCAGTTTACATAAGCCTTTCCAGGTTTTTCTAAAACCTGTCTGCTCATCATTTCTTATAGCACAGTATTTCATCACATTATATACCATTCAGCCATTCCCCATTTCCAACTCTTTAAGTCAACCTCTTCTTTGCATTGTAGTCTACCAAATCTTCCCTTAGCTTCTAGGAAGCTGAAAGGGAAAAAAAAAAAAAAAGATTGTTTTCTCTTCTCCCACTCTGGCAGCAATGGCAACAAGTCCATAGCTGCTGCTTCTGTTTTGTGTTTCCTTTCCTCAGCCCATGTCACTGAATAGTGATATAGAAAAGTGGATGTTTCCAAAGCAATCCCAATAGACTTTGGACAGAAAATGCCATCTGCATCCAGAAAAAGAATCAACACATGTTATGTTCACTTCTTTTTTCTGTTTTGTTTTTTTTTAATCTTTCAACCGTCCCTCCCTCCCTCTCTCCACCCCCACCATTTTATTGGTAACAATAAATAATAGCTTAGTTGAATAGCTTAGGATTTGGCTGCTGATTAAGGAGGTAATTTACACAAAGACTTCTTGAAAATGAAAATATAACCAGTGCTGGCAGGATCCTGCTGCTGAAGGAAACTAAGGAAGTCCATGCTCTGACTTTAGACATGGAATTGTGGAATTTCTAAGACTACATTCTAAGATGCATGTGAAACATCTGATTAGTAATCCTTCAAAGTTGTTTTTATTCTCAGGAGGGTGCGATTAGGTGATAAACTATTGTTTTATGTTTTAAATATTTGATAGCATGTCTGGTTTATTTGTTTGAAGTATGTTGCTGCTGGGTTTTTTTTTCTGGTGGTAGAAATAAATAGTTATTTTATGCTTGATATCTGCATCCTAGGACATTTCCAGCCTTCTTGATATTTGTCTTGTCACGGGACTTAGATAACTCTGTAGGAGAGAATGAAGTTGATGACTTTGTACAACTCTGCCTCACTTAAATCCAATTTATACACAAATCAAGGCATAAGCTTCATGAAGTCTTTGGTCTTCTTCAAGAACAAAGAAAACAAAAATGAACAACTGTTTCTCAAAGTGACCAGCTAATCCTTGATGAGAGAGAGAACATTATTATGAATCACACCTAAACGTTGAGAGTTCCACTAGAATTCCAGGGAGAGGAGACAATTAAGTGCAGAATGCTAAAAAAAAAAAAGCCTGATTCCTCTCTTTTAAGGGTCAGGATAACCTAGACTTGAACATGGTCTTTTAAAATCCAGAATGGGAGTTTTTTTAATTGGAGGGGAGTCCTAAGCCATAGATTACATTAATAGTATTCATGCAGTTAATGTTATGTTGATTGGAATTCACAGAACACTATTTATAAATGGCCATATGTTATATTTGGATTCTCAAAAATGTACTCTATGAGTGATGGGGAAAGGCCACAGAATAAACTTTATATCATGATTATAGTCAAAGCTGTCTCTGAAAGGCCATCATCTTCATCATCATCATGACCAGCATAAAGGTTTTCAAAGTGCTTTACAAATATTGTCTCATTTTATCCTCACAACAACCTGGGAGGTAGGTGCCTTTATTATCTTCATTTTATAAAAATCCTTACCAAAACACTAATACTTTACTATATCAGAACAGTACTAAGTGCTGCCAGAAGGTACCAGCAGCACTTGGTATTGTTCTGACATAGTAAAGTAACTATCTCCCAGATGTTTACCAGCTGGTTAAAATACACTGGGATTGGAGTAGTAGATAGGAGACACACATATACCCATATAAAAGAAATTTACCATTAGGAAACCAATAGTATGTTTCTCAGCTTATAAATATATAGAGATGTTACTTTCACTCTCTGAAAAATAAAAACTATCTAAAACCATCCAGGACTACTAGCTTTCCTTTCTTAAACACAAATACAATGTACAACACTGTATCAGTCCAATGTTAGCACAATGCTGTCTACCTACATCAATCTGCTATCATTCACCTCAGTACTGAATCTTCCAGCTATTCTTAATTCTCTTTAGTCTCTCCTTAATTTCTGGTTACGGTACTAATCTCTCCTCTAATGTAGCTAAAGTGGTTGTTGTTCTTTCTTCATCCCTAGAAAGGACCAATGACATTAGTTGAAGTATTCTCTTTTTGAAGACTCTTCTTTCCCTTCCTCTCCCTCAGTTGTGACAGAGGAAAAGATTGGGGCAGATGAGGTGGCCTTCTCTCATGTATGTAGAGGGAATTGGCTCCCATCATCAAGGGCTTGGGTATTCTTCCTTTGTCCATTGGCAAACTGGGTGGTTGCCAATGTCTCCAAAACCACCTGTTGTTGATTGGCTACCTTCCCTAGTGTTGGCTTCTCCAAATAATTAAAAGCATGCACCACATGTCTCATATCCAGAACTCTCTTCCCCTGGCTCTTCCTTCTAATCTCCCCTTTGAAGGGTTGGTTAATGCTAGTGGTCATCATAGTGATATCCTGTAGCAGTCTATTTGGATGTGAGGAAGTAAGAGACAAAACTCCTAGTCACAGATAACTTACTAGTCATAATTTGTTGATGTAAAACAAATAGTGTCATTTAATCATTGGGCTCCCTTTTGTTCTGCAATTTGATCAGCTCTGCTAAGATTTGATTCAATTTGATTTGAAAACTTCCTAAACTTTGGGACATACACAAGTTTCTTACTCAGAAGGACAAAGGAAGCTGATGATTTCCTTGACAAATGGACCAATCTAGAGTAAATGGACTCTAGATGCCTTTAAATACAGGATGAAGAGTGTTAGGTGTAGGGGACCAGACCCATAATTTCATTAGTATAAGGAACTTGTGAATAAGGAAACTCTCTAACCACTGTAGTTCGGCGCCTATTTGACAATATATATAAGACAATTAGATGAAGTTGTACATAAATCTTGCTAAAAAATCCTTTGGTGTTCAGTAGTTATATTTAATGATCCACTGTCATGCCAGTTGTTCCTGTTTACCTATTCCTCACCCCATTCCCATTCCCATTTCTTGGGAGAAAGTGGCCCTTTGCTCTGTCTGTAGTTTCAGGGTGAGTCAAGTAGGAAAGATTACTCATTCTTGTAATACTCTCACTCTTTCTTTCTTATAAAGAATCTAGAATTTAAAACTCTAGTCTCACTCATGCTTCTCCTCACCACTGTAAATATGGCTGTTATTCCCATTCTCTCATGCATTACAGCCTAGATACTCTTTCTGTGAGGCCATAAGTGACCCAGCCTGAAGGTCCTGTTAGATCAATGGAATGGGTTTCCTATCAGACCAGACTTTGTCTTTGTGCATCCCTTCGGCTGTAACTATTTATTCCAAAATGTTTCCTTTCATACTCCACTTTGCTGTTAAGCTGTGGATGACATAATTTCCAGAGATATCAGAACCAATCAGATTCATGATCATGTTGTGTGGTACAGTAGAAAGAGCAGAGGATTGGGACTCAGAAGATCTGGTTCTGTCACTTTTTAGAATGTAAACTCTTCATTACAGGTGTACATTGAAGATATTGTGGATTTGGCTTCAGACCATTGCAATAACAAAAATATTGCAATAGAGTCGCACAAATTGTTTGGCTTCCCAGTGTATATATGTTACGTTTACATCATACTGTAGTTTGTTAAGTGTGTAATGTCTTTAAAAAAACATATATATATATATATATATATATATATATATATATATATCTTAACTTAAAAATGCTTTATTGCTAAAAATGTTAATTGCCATCAAAGCCTTTGATAACTTGTATCTCTTTTGCTTTCGAGTTCACAATCTAAAAAGTGACAGAACTAGATCTTCTAAGTCCCAGTCCTCTGTTCTTTCTACTGGAGGGTCTTGACTCAATATTGATGGCTGTTGACTAATCAGGGTGGTTGTTGCTAAAGATTGGAGTGGTTGTGGCAATTTCTTAAAATAAAATGACAATGAAGTTTTCCCCATCAATTAACTCTTCCTTTCACTTGAACACTCAGAGGCCATTGTACCATTATTAACTGGCTAATTTCAATAATGTATCTCAGGAAATAAGGAGACCTGAAGAGAGAAAAAGAGATGGGGGACAGCAGGTAGATGGAACAATCAGAACACACGACATCTTCTCTAATCACAGTTTGTGGTATCCTGAAAGAATTATAATAGTAACATCAAAGATCACTGATGACAGATCACCATAACAGATATAATAATGAAAAAGTCTGAACTATTGCAAGAATTATCATATGATATGAGTATATGCTGCTGAAAAAATGATGCTGATAGGCTTGCTCAACATGACATTGCCATATGTGTATGTATTGAATACTCACACAATACATACATATACATATACACTTACACATACTTATAAATTTAGATACATATGTGTATATATATATCATACATATATATATACACATATCTTCAATTTATAAAAAATGAAATACTTGTGAAGCAGAATAAAACCAGGTATATCTGTATTAGAATAGAAACTTCTTGACAAGTGCCTTTTTTTGTCTGTGACCCCACCACCTAAGGTTCATTGGCTTTAGGCAAAACATTGCCAAATATCAAAGAAAAATCTTTTCCCATTTCCCTTGGACTTCATTCCTACCACTGACAGGCCTTCTCTCCTTGACAACTTGTAGATGTAATGGTAGGCCAGTTCTTTCTAGATTAATAAATCTTTGGAGACTCTCATCTCTTCCCAATATCTTAAAATTTTCTTGACTTTCCAAGGATCCCCTTATTCCCTTTCAAAGGAACTTCCTTTTTCACACCATCTTCTCTTCATTTCCCAGTTACAAGGATCATATGTACCTAATTTGTTGCAAACATTTTAGGTTACATTGTAAAAAGCTAGTTCACTGACCAAGACCAGAACCTGCTTTATCAAGTAACAGCTCTTTAAAAGTAGATGGTGATACTACACTGGTTTCAGGTTGGGGTAGGGTTACTACCCTTCAAGCCTGCACCATTAGCAGCAATGGCAAGAACAGGCTGTGACCTACTGGTCACAGTCTTTAGTTCTTGAACTTTATTTATGAATCTCTATTAAGCTTTCTAGAGTAGAAGGAGAAAAGAGGTAGTTTTCATGGTGTACTGGTAGAATAAGTATTAAAAGTACAGCAAGATACTTGTAAGTATACAAGTACAAGTAAAATACTGTAAAGTATAAGGAAGGCAAGACTCCCATAAGAGAAATCAGGCAAAGTCTCAGAACATGACCATATTAAATGAAGTTTAAGTTATATCTGAAAGGCCTTCTCATCACAGACTCAGCTCTTAAAAGAACACCCAGTCATAGAAACAGTTACAAGCATTACTATGTACATTACTGTGTACCTATGAATTACCAGAAGTGGATAGTTGTCATCTGTTTTGATAAGTCTTGGCAAGTTTTGCATTATGCACCCAGGGAGACAACCAGCTATTGTTATTAGAACCACAAATGTTGCTATTAGTCATGTCCAACTCTTCATGATCCCATGGACAATAACATACTAAGCCCTTCAATCCTTCACCATCTCTTAAAGTTTGTCCCAGCACATGTTTATTGTTTCCATAACACTATTTATCCATCTCATCTTCTGCCATTCCCTTTTCCTTTTGCCTTCAATCTTTCCCAAAAATCAGGGTTTTTTCCAATGAGTCCCATCTTCTCATTATGCATATCTTTAAGTTAAGAGTCATCAGTCATTCTTCCTCTTGTATTCTTTATCTGACCCTTACTGTAACATCTCTCACTTGATAGTTTCTATGTCTCTACTTTATCATTCTTGAGAGATCAGATATCTTCTTCCACCTCAGAGCTCATCAGCCTTCTCCCCAGGAAAAGCCCCAAATCTAATTTAAAGTTCTAATCATCCTTTTTTTTTTTCCTTTTTCTTCTCTGTAACTTTCATTCACACTCTATCATCCTAATTTCCACTTCAGAACCATTCTCCCTTCCATTGAATCCTTGATTCTTTTTCCTTTAGAAAATTCTTTTTTTCTACGAATTTTTTTCTTTTTTCCTTTTTAATTGATTTTTAATTATTCTTTTAAAAATTAGTAGTATTGTATTTGTTTTCCCAGTTATGTGTCAAGATAATTTTAGCATTCATTTTTTTCTTTTTTAAAAAGTATTTTATTTTTCCAAATGCATGCAAAGATAGTTTTCAACATTCACCTATGCAAAATCTTGTCTTTTAAATTTTTCACCCTCTTTTCTTCCCTCCCAAGACAGCAAACAATGTTATATAGGTTAAACATGTTCATAAAAATTCTTTTTTCTTTATCTTCTCTAAATACCTAAAGAGGATAAAGGTATTCTTCTCTCCTGTTTATATCAGCCTACACTTGGAATACAGTTAATTATCATTCAGTTGTAGCAGAAATACAAACTTCTCTATTCAATGCAAGTCATCGTACAATTTCCCCTTTTCCCCATTATAAAGGAAATTTCTATTTCATTTCTTGAAACTACTTGTGAGAACATATGTTTCAAGCCTAGTTAAAAAAAATTTTAGAGCCAGTAATTAAATTTGAAAATCAAAATTGATGGAAATATGATGAATGATAAAATCATATAACATAGACATATCTACAAGGGATCTTAGAAAGCATGTAATCCAACTCTTCATTTTACAGATTTAAATAATGAGACTCAGGGAACCTAGATGACTTCTCCAAGGTCATACAACTCATTCAATAGCTAAGATTTGAACCCAACTCCTCTTATTTGAGGCTCCAGATTCTGCTGCACCATAGATTTTTAAATATATTGAACCTTTAGACACTGGTGATCCAGATGGAAATGTCTTATAGGACATCTGAGGATGGAGTTCAAGAGACAGGTGAGGGCAGAAAAGATAGATTTGGAAGTCATTTGTGTAGAGATGGAGAGAGGAAGAAAGGGAGGACATAATTATTTATTAAGTGCCAGACACCAAGTGCTTTACAGATATTGCCTCATTTGATCCTCACAACAACCTTGTGAGATAAGCACTATTCTTAGCATCATTTTGCATTTGAGGGAATTGAGTAAGTGATCTGCCCAAGATTTACACAATTAATAAGTTCATAGAAATAGTAGCTGAATTTGTGTTAGTGGGTTTATCATCAAAGGCAAGTGTTAAAAAAAATGCCAAGGACAGAGTTTAGGAACAGAGATTAAGGGAACAGAAAACAGCAAAGAAGTCATCAGGACTGGCAAATAAGGAGTGAATAGCGAATAAAAAGGCAACCAGGTGATTTCAAAATTATTGAAGTCCCCCTCCCCCAAGGAATATTAAAAAAGAAAAGGCTATTCAACCTCAGAGAATGAAATGGAGCTAGCTCTAAAGAAACTACCATGTTGGATATACAGCAGTAATGTGAGGATAGTCCAGTATTATCAAGATAATTAATATAATCATATTAAAAACAAGTTATGTTAATTGCTGAAGAAAAAAGCACTGGTATAGAAGGCCATTTTAATATCATTAAAAAAAAAACAAATATCTAAAACTAAAAGCCAATATTATTATCAAAGAAGGATACTAAGAAACTTTTCCATAAATGCAGGAGTAGAGCAAAGATAGTTTATTCTGTACAGTAATTTGACAACTGTGGACAGCTATTGATAACAAAAAAGAGATAAAGGTAATGAGGAGACAAAATTATTTCTACTTACTAATGACATGATGACTCACTTAGGAAACCCCTAATAATCAACAAAGAAATTAACTAAGATAATTAATAGAATCAAAAATAGAAGGATATAAAATAAATCTTAAAAAAGCATTTTGACAATTAATAACATTATAGAAAAAAATTTTTAAAGTAGAAAATAGTAGAGAGAAAATGTACTTTCTTTTCAATACATTGGAATGAAACTAGTAGGCACACTTAAGACATACAATATACACACATAATTATAAGATATTCTTCAAAGAAATAGTGGACATTTAAATAATAGGGAGAATAAATGTAAATAATAGGGAGAACCATTGCTCATGGTTGTTGGACTACACCAATGCTATGGTTTTTTTTTTTTTTTAATAACTTTTTATTGATAGAACTCATGCCAGGGTAATTTTTTACAGCATTATCCCTTGCATTCACTTCTGTTCCAATTTTTCCCCTCCCTCCCTCCACTCCCTCCCCCAGATGTCAAGCAGTCCTTTACATATTGAATAGGTTACAGTATATCCTGGATACAATATATGTGTGCAGAACCGAACAGTTTTCTTGTTGCACAGGGAGAATTGAATTCAGAAGGTATAAATAATCCAGGAAGAAAAACAAAAATGCAAGCAGTTTATATTCATCTCCCAGTGTTCTTTCTTTGGTACACCAATGCTATAGTGATGTTACTTCCTAAATTAACTTAAATATTTAGAGCTACTCCAATTAAATTGCAGAAGAGCTATTTCAGAGCTACACAAAATTCATTTAGAGGTACAATATATTTAGAATCTAGGCAAATAAGGAGAGATGGAAAAGGAATGAAAGGGAAACAGTACTTCCAGATCTCAGTCTATACTCTAAAGCAGTAATCATTAAAACTATCTGATACTGGCAAAAAAAACCAAAACCGACCAACCAAAAAAAAAAAAAAAAAAAAAAAAAAAACCAGCAACAACAACCAACCTCCCTCCCCAAAGAAGAGCAATATGAAAGAACAAATAAAGAAGAATTTGAAACAACTGAACTCAATAAACCAGAACTTGATAAACATAAGGGGAAAGTTCCTATTTGGTTAATACTTCCGGAAAAACAGGAAAGTTGATGAGCAGAAATCAGGTTTAGTCAAACATCTTTTACTCTATACAACAAAAAGTTCAAAATTGATGTATAATCTAAATATTAAGAGTCACAGCTTGAAAATTAAAAAAAAAGAACCAGAGTTATAGGGAGGGTTATTAACCAAATAAGTGATAGAGACTATTACAAATGATAGAATAAATAATTTCTGTCATATTAAATTGAGAGGCGTTTGAATGAACAAAATCAAAGACTTTGGGCTACAAAGAAAAACTGTTGATTGGGGGAAAACATCCTATATCAAATAGCTCTGATAAGAGCCTGATATATACCACATATAGGCCACTAACACAAATATGTAAATCTAAGAGATATTACCCAGCAGATAAGTGATCAAAGGATAGAAATAAACAATTCTCAAATGATACATCAAGTTAACACAGAAAAGATTGCTCCAAATTATTAATAAAAATAGAAATACAAATAAAAACTCAGAGATTTCATCTCCCTCCCAGAAAATTGGCAAGGAAAACAAAAGATGGTAATAATCAATACTAGAGTTGTGGAAATGCTAATAAATGGTTGAAACAATTAGTCTACCCATTCTGGAAAGCAATTGGTATTGGTCTAGGAAAATGACTTAAACTTCCATGACTTTTTACCCAGATATCCTATTGGTAGGCAAATTCTCCTATTAAATATGAGACCAAAAAAAAAAAAAAAGTCCTATGTTCACCCAAATATTCATAATGGTGCTTTTTGTAGTACAAAGGAACTGAGAAAAAAAAAAAAGATGTCCTTTGAGAAATGGCTAGACAAATTATGATACGTTGATATAATATAAAGGGAGATGTAAATGTAACATAGTACAATAAAAAATGAAGAACTCAGAAAAGCATGGAAAGATCAATATAGAATGAAGTAAATAGAATCAGGAAAACAATATGCATAATGGCTGTTGTTTGGTCATGTCTGACTCATAGTGACCCCATGAACCTTAGCATACTTATACTGTCCATTAAATCTTCTTGGCAAAGATACTGGTGTGGATTGCCATTTCCTCTTCCAATAAATAAAGGCAAACAAAAGTTAAATGCCTTGCCCAGGATCACAGATCTAGGAAGTGTTTGAGGTCATATTTGAACTTAATTCTTCCTGATTCCAAACCTTTATCTACTGAACCACCTAGTTGCCTCCTACCCAGTGGCTGAAACAATATAAATGGAAAACAACAATGACAAAAAGCAGTCAAATACTTAAAATGACCAAACTTGGCCATAGAGAATTTTAAAATGACCTGCCTTTTTTCTTTGTAGACGTAGGGGACTAAAGTAAGTATTGAACATTACATATATTGTCAGATATGACTGATATTTTAGTTTTCCTGAATTATTTTTCTTTCTTTTTCTTTTTTTTTTCTTTTATTATTTTATTATAGCAAAAGACAGTTCACTGATTAGGGGAGAAGGATATACATATGATATAAAAACAATATATTAAATATTTTACAGAAAACAAAAGATATCAATAAAATTTCTTAAATTTACATAAGACAATAAGACAATGTTCCCTGGTCTCAAGCAATTTATACTTTACTATGATCATTCAATAAACTCTATAAGTTATATTTATAGATAATTTGAAAATGTAAACTATATTTTAATAACTTCATTAAAAAAAAGGAAGAGCTGGCCCATGGGAGTAAATGTTACAGAAAAATGAGGATATCTTAGAAAAAAGGTACTCGCATTTATTGATTAAATGATCATTAGTAACTTTTTGAGGGAACAGTTGCAGTAGAGGCATAGATAAACATCAGATCAAATCTTTTTCATTCTTTTTTTGGGTTAAAAAATATGTGCAAAGTTAGAGTTTACCCTTAAGTAGCATGATGCCCGCCTATTGGCAACAATCCAGAATACAGCCTGAACTAGATTAAAATGTAATTGAGAAATATTTAATAAACTAAATAAAAATACAATCGAATACACATAATGTTAACATATGGTTTTCTAAGTCATTATCTGCAGGGTTCCTTATGTTCAGTGGTTCAGTGGGCTTCTTCTTGAATTTGACACCACTCATGTAGTAAACAGAAAACTAGATGGCAAGAAAAGTAGATTCTAGTCCCAGATCTGCAAATAACTAGCTATAATCTTGGCTTGATAGATGAATCTCTGTAGACCTTAGTTTTTCTCATCTCATCTTGGCCTAGACCACCATCAAAACCAAATAGAGATGACCAATTCTGATGGACATGGCTCTCCTCAACAATGAGATGAACCAAATCAGTTCTAATAGAGCAGTAATGAATTGAACCAGCTACACCCAGGGAAAGAACTCTGGGAAATGAGTATGAACCACTACATAGAATTTGCAATCCCTCTATTTTTGTCTGCCTGCATTTTTTATTTCCTTCACAGGTTAATTGTACACTATTTCAAAGTCTAATTCTTTTTGTACAGCAAAATAATTGTATGGACATGTATACATATATTGTATTTAACATATGCTTTAACATATATAACATGTATTGGTCAACCTGCCATCTGGGGGAGGAGGTGGGGGGAAGGAGGGGAAAAATTGTAACAAAAGATTTCGCAATCGTCAATGCTGAAAAATTACCCATGCATATATCTTGTAAACAAAAAGATAGAAACTGATCTCTGCAGGCTATATATTGACTTAGAAAACCACATGTTAATATTATCTATGTTCTATTGTATTTTTATTTATTTTGTTAAACATTTCCCAATTACATTTGAATTTTGTTAAAGGCCTGGCCCATTCTTGTGTTTTGCAGGTGATTTGCAATTTGGATACCTCTGGACATTTCTAAATAGATTATTACTAAGATGACTTCCATCTTTAGTTATCTTTAGCATGTTATGTCCTCATTTAAACACTTTATGACTATTCTATAGGGGATGTTGATGATGGTAACATTTATATAACACTTTTAGGTTTGCAAAATACTTTCAACTTAGTGTCCCATTTATTCCTCATAACAGTGGTGGGAGTGGGGATAATGACTATTATTACCCTATTTTACAGATGAGGAAACTGAGGCTGAGTGATTTATCACCTACCTAGTAAGTATCTGAGGCAATGCTGAAACTCAAGTCTTCCTTTCTCCAAGTCTACTTCTCCCTATAATGCCATCTAACTATCTACCCACTTTGTGTATGCTTGAGCCTCAAAACCCCTTTCAGATTTTGCCATTTTCAGACTTTGAATGGCAATATTTGTAATTGAAAAGGTCAGAATTTTACAGAATTAATGACCTTTTTTCCTGGGCATAGAATTTCTCTGTATCTTTTACATCTTTTAGGAAAAACTTGAGAATTTCAGAAACATTTCAGAAAAATTTCAAAAACAAGAATTTCAGAAGTTCCAAATCTGTTTCATGGTTTGAAGAGGGGATGGGAAGGAAGGGAATGGCTATTGTATGAATTACGGTCTGGCCTGAAAATATGTAAATTTAGGAATTCTATTGGATACTCATAATAAGCTGTAGTGAGAGCTTTGATTAAGAGGACTAATTAAGCTCATACCAAGAAAGAAGTGAAGAGAAAAAGCTAAGATTTAGCTATCTGGAGTTATCCTGTTTTATTCTCTAAAAGTCATAGAAGCTGAGATTCTCCTACCCAGGAGCTGGAAGACTTTACAGTCCCAATCTGAAGGAGCAAAAACTAGAGGCCAGTTTACTGGAAATAACTGGCTAACTGGCTAAAAGAACATAATAATGTTCTTTCTAGAAGGGATTTCAACTGAATGAAAAATCCTAGGCCACTAGAGTATTATTCAGTGAAAACAACTGGTGACATCTACACTGGCTTTCTGTCTATTCATGATTCCTATGTGGATTCATTCTTCCTTCTGATATCAGGTATACCTCAGGTTTGTGGGGGAGATGCTTTGTTGCTAATCTTCTCATACTGCCTTTACTTTGATTATTTGAAGGTAAACATCTGGGGATGGAAGTGGGAAAGGAGTGGGTAATAGTGATAACCAATGGTGAGCTGTAACTAGTTCAAACAGCTAAGTTGATTGTCAAATTTTGAGTGTGAGCATAGATAACTCAGCTAAAATCAGGGTTTGATTTGTTGTCTTGCTAATTGTTTAGGCTTTAGAAAATAATGGAGAAAAATGTCAGTAATGCAGATTAAACATAAAAGTGTGTCATGAGCACATTTTGGGAGAGCTGATTGTTAAACATTTACTAGACACTATTGTTGTGGTGTTTGTCCTTTGTTCTCAAAGAGAACCAATAACATCAGGAGGGTGATATATTGACTTGCAAGTGAATTGGATTTAGGTAAGACTGGTAAAATACCAACCTCGCTCTCCTACATGGTCATCGGAATCTAGTGATGAGACACAAATCAGGACAACTTCCAGGTTGGGTCTATATGCAATGGGAGACTTTGGTCTTTTTAAGCTAAGGTCTCTTCCCAGATCTCAGTTTTCTGAGACAATACCTATTCAGTGATTTAAGGGTAGGTAAGAAATGAGGTAAAAGATGGCTTAGTTTACCTACTCAAAAAAAAAAATCAAACTGGGAAGGGAAGATCTTCAAGTTTTCTTGCCAAAACAAAAACAATTGCTATTTACATACATTCTGTGCCATCAAAATCATATATTGGCCATTTGAGGCTTGGCTCAAATTATTGACCAATCAGTGAGAGCCAGAGTGATAGGGGTTCAAGGCATAGTCAAATAGCTCCATTTGAATCCCAATGGACTTTATCAAAGCCTGTTTTTACAGAGCTCTAGTTGAAGACGTCATAAATGAAACTATGTGAGACAAGAGAGTTAATTGTCCCAGGTGTTTTTTTGTTTTTGTTTTTTTTTAATGATAGAATAAATAAATAGGAGAAAGAAAAAAAAAAATCTAGCCCTCAAACTCCAAGATATCTTGTGAGGTTTCAGCCATCAAAATTTATATTCCTTTGAGCAAAGCACCCACATGTAAAGGTATGAATCCCCATGTGGACACAGGGAGAGCTACCAACACATAACTCTGCTAAGAACTATGGTCTTAGAAGTACAAAATCACAATACCTTAAACGTAGGGTACTTGTGGGACAGAAAGACCTAACTGTGAATGTCATTTGGGGAGAATATCCCCAAATGGTTCTACATAGGTTAAACTACATAAAATTTTATGATTAATCACCACTTCTTGCCCTTGTGGTGTTGGAGCAGTGCTTAGCCACAAAATGTTAGGTGGCACTGAGGCACCATTGGTTAATTTTCAAGAATGATATCTTCTTTAGAATGTAACTATACCCAAATTGTCAAAGAAAGTTTCATCCTCATGGGAACTAAGAAATTAATGGTCACCTCTATTCTTGTGCCTTTATAATTATGCAAATACATGACTTCTTAGAGAACTCTACTGAGGATGAATATATAGATTAAATTATTTCTTTCTTTTTTCAAGGCTGGAGTCTCTCATTCAATTCTTATAACTACACACTTTGCTACAAGCCTACAACAGCAATGTTCAATTCCCTGAATTATTTGCCTCTATAAGTCCAAATTATGTTATGCTACTGTCCTGGAAGTTCTAATGTTAGAAGATCTCCCTGACTCAACCATTCAGACTGATCAAATAACATGACTAACTGCATGAGATCTGAACTTTTTTCCAATACTCCTCACCCAGATGCAAGTGATCTCTCCCTCTTCAAATTTCTCATTCTCTTCTGATCCCTGTCTTGATACTAGGTCTCTTTGTATTATACATATATACATATATGTTTGTGTGTGTATATTTCTCCCCCTTTCAATTATAAACTCTTGATCGCAAGATATGAGTCAGTGTATTACATATTATATAATCTAAAATATATGGGTAAGAATGAATAAGATTCTAGTCTAATCCGTGTTTGAATTCATTCTGCAGGAGTTGCTAAACAAAAAACTGCTAAACAATCAAGATATAATGTCTATGTACAATGGATGTCATATTGCTTGCCTTCTCAATGGGTAGGGAAGAGGCTGAAAGAAGGGAAAAAATTTTAAAATGCATGCAAAAAATTATAAACTTAAAAAAATATATAATGATTACTCATAAAAGGTACATTTTATAAGGAGAACTATTTGTCCAAATTGGAGCAGCTAAATGATGCAGTAAAGAGAGTACTAAGCCTGGAGTCAGAAAGACTCATCTTCCTGATTCAAGTCAGCTTCAGACACATACTAGCTATGTTACTCTGGGCAAGTCACTTAACCCTATTTGCCTCAGTTTCCTCATCTGTAAAATGAACTGAAGAAAAAAATGGCAAATCACTCCACTATTTTTGCCAAGAAAACCTCAAATAGGGTCATAAAAATTCATATGTGAATGAAATGACTGAATAACAACAACAAAATTATTCTGAAACATAGTTATCCAGTTCTTTGGGCCACACTAGAAATCATACTCTCTAGAAAGGCCATATGACATAACAGACTAATAACCAGTCTCAAAGACCAGAAGATTTGGATTTGAGTTTTTCCTCTATGTGATCCCAATCAGTTGCTTTATTTAGCAGAACCCCAGACAGCTCTGTAAGATTCTTGGAGAGTGTAGAACAATTGCCAGCTGCATTGGTGCATTGGCATTTCCTCACTAAGAGTTCCGTCCACCTTTGAAATCACAGGTCTGGGTAGGTTGTAGACCTGAAAATGGGTCACAAGAAAGGATGAATTAGAAGCTACATTTGATGGCCTAGAACTGAGTCTGACATTGAAGACTATAAGGGAGTGTAAAGCACATGCTCAGCCATTTGGCATCATCCCTTGCCTCCCGTGCTTTGGAGAAATTCCAAGTGATTTGCTCCAAGGTCATACAGCCAGTTAATGGCAACCAGGGTCATGATTAGGTCTCAGTTGAAAAGGGGACAGGAAATAGATCCAGAAGACACTAAAAGCAAACCTTATATACCTCTATTCATAAGCTGGTTGGTTCTTTTAAGTTTGCCTGGAAAGAAAGTAGCTGTGTGCAGAAATAATTTTTTCATGTAGCTACTTTCATGTATAGGTTACCATCTTTATGGTAACAAAACTATACTGCATGATTTCTGAATTTTTTTTTAAACATGGCCAACTTCATTATAAAGAAACTTAGTTCTCAGAGGGTTTATTGACTAGCCACCATTATAAGGTACTTATGAGAATCTGTGGTTCAGAAGAATTCTGAATGTATTTGTTGCAAGCAAATGTCTATGTGTGCTTATAATTATATAGACTTGTAATTTATCTTTGGTCCTGCCTACAAGAAACAGTGACTCAAGAGACTCTGAAGAGTTGCTGAACATTTCCCAAGTTTCAGGAGTCTGCCCTTTATTTTAGACTTCTTTTTTTATGTGTAAACCTATTTATACAATTCTCTTGTTGCACAAGAACAATCATATCAAAAAGGAAAGAAAATGAGTAAGAAAACAAAATGCAAGCAAACAACAACAAAATGAATGAAAATGTTATGTTGTGATCCACATTCAGTTCCCACCGTTCCTCTCTCTCTGGGTGTAGATGGCTCCCTTCATCACAAGATCATTGGAACTGGCCTAAATTATCTTACTGTTGGAAAGAGTCACATTCATCGGAATTGATCGTCATATAATCTTCTTCTTGCCATGAACAATGATCTCCTGGTTCTGCTCACTTCACTTCGCATTAGTTCATGTAAATTAGCCTCCTTTTCTTATTGGAATATGGAGGACAGAAGGAAGCCATAATAGACTTGAGCCAGTAGACAGTTTGATAATGTGTTTGGGAAATAGATGGGGCCTTCCATGTCCATAGGTTATTAGAGTTTGGTTCATAGCAATGGCTAACTATAAGCTGGGGAGTGAGATAGTGATTTGCATAGTGACCAGTTATAAACAGGGAGAATAAAACTATCTCCTTTTCTTTCTCCAGGGAAGAGCTGATTTTCCTGCTGACTATCCAGAGCTCTTTAACTTCTTGTTCTATTTCTTGTCTCGGGGAGGCAAGAGAAGTTATAGTAGTCAAGGGGAAAGGGTTTTTACTTCTTTATTTGCTTTATTTTAATTCTCTGTGTTATCCAAAATACACATGTAAATTCTAATGGACATTTCTAGCACAGTGCCTGGTATACATAATAAGCCCTTGATGACTAATACTGAATTTGATTATTATATGCATACTTTATGAAACAGAAAGACTTTCCCTTTTTAAAGATGAGAGATAGTTTGTTTAGCATAGATAAGTTGGGAGAAAGCCTTGGAGGCAGAGCAAGGGGTGGTGTCATCTTTTATAAGCCTTACAGATGATATCACTAGATCTGGTTTTTCCCTCCCTATCTTCTGGAGGGAAAAGAAGAGTCAGAAATCAATGTACTCTGAATTAAAAACAAAAACAAAACAAAACTGCTTTGGTTGAGAGATTTAAGCATCAAGTTTTTCCTGGCACATAAAAACAAACAAAAAACCTAACCTTTGATAGTAAGGGGTAGGGATGAAAAGAGAGGGAAGACACCCCACTATGGTACCCTCGCTGGTGGGCTTAGATTGCAGGTGTGTGTTTGCCATGGTAATAAGACTATAGCAACATAGGATACTACCTTTGCTAAAGTTTCTAAGGTTCTCCCCCTAGTGTCTAGAGGTTGCAAGAGATAGACAGTCTCAGGGAGTTTGTGACTTTCCTAAATTCGGGTGATTAGTTATTGACAACTGAAGCTAAATCTCCTGCCTCCCAACCAAGTTTCATTTCCACCATCTTAGTTTAATATTGTGGGTCTATATGTAAACCATTGTTATACCTAAACTTTGTATTGTTGCTGCTGCTGGGATAAGTAATACTATTCAAACAAGCATGACCAAACTGACCTGGCTTGAGTCAAATACTGTTCCTAGTTTAGTGAAGTATAGTAAGTAGATAGAAAATAAAATGGGTTGGAGAAGAAATGGGTCTTGATAAATGTATAGACTTCTAATAGATGAGGTTTTTTTAAACTATTGGAAATATTGACAAAGGAAATGTATAACTAGGGCAGAAAAAAAGGACTCTTATAACAGGAAGATCTTATTAATAAAAACCTTTCTAATATGTTAGTTATAATTGAATTTTCCTGTTTGGTTTGTCAGTGTCTGTGATATTTATTGATGCAAACAGGTAGATAGGTCTGATAGTATTTGTCCTAACTAATTTCTTGTGTTTTGACATTTGTCTGAGGAGAGAAGTTATTTTGGGCAGAGTGGGTGGGTGCCCAAGAATGTCTTGCCTGGACTAAAAGCCTATCTGATAAGTTTAAGTTATAAAGAAACAAACTGATGATTTTTTCAGAAAGTTCAAAACTGATTATAGGAAAAGGAGCTATAGGCCTCCAACCTCTCAAATTGAAGGTATATAGATCTTGTAGTCATGATATCATAGAACCCTAAGATTTAGAATTAGAAGAAATTATAAAAATAGCTTAATACCCTTCATTTAATGAAAAGCCTAAAGCAATTCAAGTCATTCAGGAACAGCTTCCTGGAATGACCTTCCAGGTATTTTCTATACCTGGAAGAGAACATTCTTTCTTTCTCTCTCCTTTTTGATTCCTGTTGATCTATATCAAGCCTTCTTAAACTTTTGATATTCATGACCCATTTTTGCCCTAGAAATTTTTATGTGACCCCGGGTATATAGGTATATAAATAGGTATACAAATCAAACATTTACTGATAATAAATCATAATTTTGTGACACTCACATTCAGTTATGTGATGATGTGTTACTTAATATATGTATAACTTTGCAGATAATAATTATTCAAATCTTCCCTGTTTGTACTTCTTTCTGAATTTCATTCTGTTCCTTCTATGTAAGCTCTACCACATTTAATACAGAGATCAAAACTTAAACTTTGTGTTGCAACACAATTATTATCTGCAAGGTTATACGTATATTGAGTAACACATCATCTCTTAGAGTAATTTCAGTCATGCTGAAGTCAAGAGTCACAGAATCTTGAGGGTTAGAAGGGGTCATAGGGAATATATTATACAAACTGTATCTGAAAAATTGATCTCTAAAACATTCCTATTGAGAAGGTCATATTGCCAGTACTTGAAAACTTTTAGTTATCAGGAATTCACTGTCTACTTTAAATAGCTCAATCTAGGAGGTCAGTACAGTACAGAATTCCAGCAGAAATGTTTGAGGAATTTACTCGTTTCATGCAAGCCCCACCGCTCATTGGTATGGGACTCTTTATCGATATAGATCTATGCTGCGCTTGTGTGAAGGAATGGGTTGGTCAGAGAAGGAGAAAGAAAAGGCCTCTTCATTTTTTTGGTTTCTCCAGGCCTTCAGTGTCAGTCCCACTTCAGATTGTAGATGAGAGAAAAAGACTCTGAGAAGAAGCTGGTATCAGAAGAATTGATATTCTCCATTATGTCCCTATCCCCAGCTTACTACACTGGAGACTTTAGGGAATTTCTCATTGGGTGAGATCTGAGACTCTCTTGGTTGAGCTGAGTTATCTCGCTCCCAGTAGAAGAGCTCTTTCACTATGTATCATTTGGTATATAGTTTCATATGCATACTTTCTCTGATTTGTTTTGCTATTGATCTGGATAAATGAGTTTCTTTACTCTTTGCTATAGGTGTTCATTGTAGAACTGGTATTTAATGGAGAGGGAATGAAGCCTTGGATGTAAAACTTGGAATTCACTTTTGCCCATTAAAATTAGCAATCAGGAGTTCAACTTGTACCTTAAAAGCACAAATCCTGGATTAAAAATATGCTAGAGAATAGGCAGATGTAATTCTAGCCTGGTACCCTTTCTCTTTGAGAAGAGCAGAGGGTCAACCTCTGACTGAACCCCCCTCCCCCAACTTTTTGCTTCCATTCCTCCTTGGAGAGGGATGAAGAAAGGAGATGCTAGAGATATAACTATTCTTGCTTCTCTTTGAGCCGGATGAGACAGCCTCCGTTGTACTCAAAACAAATTGCTAGAGGTACTTTCAGAAAAGGATGTGATGCAATTCACAGTGTAATGAATCTGCAGTCAGAAAACTTTGGTTTGAGTTCTGATTATCATTTGGCTAGGTAATGTTGACTAGGTCCTTTTTTCGTCTGGACCTCAATTTGTTTTTAAAAATAACTTTCATAGGAAGAAGCTAATTGGTGCAGTGGATAGAGTACCAGTCCTGAAGTTAGGAGAACCTGAGTTCAAATCTGACCTCAGACACTTAACACTTCCCGACTATGTGACCCTGGGCAAGTCACTTAACCCCAATTGCCTTAGCAAAAAATAAAAATAACTTTTATAGATATATGTTGTTTGTGCATTGCCTAGATTTTCCTTTCATCACTCCCAGAGAGCCCTAACAGAGAATATTTTTTTAAAAGAAAGAAGATTCTTTTTCATTTTTTTTCCTTTTGGATCTGATTTTTTCTTGGGCAGCATGATATTTGTGGAAATATGTATAGAGGAATTGCACATCTTTAACGTATATTGGATCACTTGCTGACTAGGGGAAGGGAGGGGAGGGAGGGGAAAAATTAGTACACAGGGTTTTGTAAGGGTGAATGTCAAAAATTATTCATGCATATATTTTGAAAATAAAAAGCAATAATAAAAAGAGAGATAGAAAAGGGAACCTCAATTTCTTAATCTATAAAAATCTATTAAGTGATGTGATTTCTAAAATTGCTTTCAATTTTAAGTGCTATGAATAAACACATCTGACCTGCAAATATAGTTGTTTTAATTTAAACATTTTATATATTCAAAGCCACATGCTTGTGTAAAGAGAGTAGGTCTTGATGCCATGGAGAACAGGTTTTGAATCCTGTTGCTCACCCATATTTGATGTGCAACAAATCATTTAATCTGTCAATGCTCTGGTTAAATAAGACTATAAGCTAAAGAGAAAGTTCTCACTTCTATTGCTAGAGTTCCTTCACCTAGAGGTTCCCAATAACATTAAAATCACAGGTCTAGTTTCTATTCCTAGTCCCTATATGTGCCTTTAAAAGGGGGTTTGGAAGAAACTCACTATCAATTCATACCCTTTGATCCAGTAATATCACTAATAGGCCTATATACCAAAGAGATTACAAAGAAGAAGAAAAAGGACTCTGTATCCCAAAGACATTAAAAAGAAGGTGGGGGAGGGAGAAGAACACATATATACAAAACTATTTATAGCAGCTCTTTTTTGCAGTGCCAAAAAAAAAAAAAGGGCTGGAAATTGAGGAGAAGCTCATCAACTGGAGAAAGATTGAAGAAGTTGTGGTATATGATTGTGATGGAATACTATTATGCAATAAGAAATGATGAGCAATATGATTTCAGAAAAACCTGGAAAAATGTGAACTGATACAAAGTGAAGTGAACAAAACCAAGATAACAAAACAACAATGACATTATATGATACTCAACTGTGAATGATATAGCTATTCTCAGCAGTCCAAAGATCTAAGGCAATTCTGAAAGACATGATAAAAAAAATACTATCTATCTCGGAAAAAGAACTGATGGAGTCTAAATGCAGAATGAAGCATGTTGTTCTTTTACTTTATTTTTTCATAATTTTTGTCTGTATTTTCTTTTACAATATGACTAATATGGAACTATGTTTTGCATGACTGCACATGTTTATCCTATATCAAATTACAGGGAGGGGGAAAGAAGGCTAAGAATTTGAAACTCAAAATAAAAAACAACAAATGATAAAAATTGTTTTTGCATGTAAATGGAAAAGATTTGTTTAAATTGAGAAAAGTTCATGCCAAAGTTTTACTGTTGTGAAGTATCTGATTTGTTTGGAATATTGCTCTAGGAAGATTATTCTTTTTTGAAGCTTTTTATTTTCAAAACATATGTATAGTTTTCAATATTTCAACATGCAAAACCTTGTGTTAGAAATTTTTTTTCTTCCTCCCTTCCTCCCATCCTCTTCCATAGACAGCAAGTAATTTAATATATATTTAAACATGTGCAGTTCTTCTATACTTATTTCCACAATTATCATGCTGCACAAGAAAAATCAGATCAAAAAGGAAAAAATGAGAAAGAAAACAAAACACAAACAAATAACAAGAAAAAAATGAACATATGTTGTGATCCACGGTCAAACCCCACAGCCCTATCTTTGGGTACAGATGGCTCTCTCCATCACCAGATCATTGGAACTGGCCTGAAACACCTCATTGTTGAAAAGAGTCATATAGGAAGATTATTCTTAATAAAAATTACTAACAATGTCAATTACTAATAAAATTAATTGATTAGTAAGTTATTTCAATATCACTAAAAAGGAAAGGCTCAAATCTTAGCCTATTTATTTTGAGCTTTCAATAGGATCAGAAGACCTAGCTACTTTTGTCCCTCATCAGATTTTTTAAATCTCACAATTTTGTAGTTAATTAGGGTATTTATAATAGTCAGAAAAAAATTGATAAAATTGTATGTACAATGATTTTATAAATATATGTGTGTGCTTATATAATAGATATGTATACACATATATTTGTGTCTAATGTGGCCATTCTAGGCATTGTGGAGGACGATAAGAAAAGGGAAAATTTATGTATAAATTTTGTTTTATATTTAAAAGGAATAGCAATCGTAGATTTGCAGTTTCATGTGCAAGCATCTTTTTTAATGATACTATGTTATGGAAATGCTTGTTTTGTTTCATAAATTAAAAATAAAATAATTTTTTAAAAAAATGTAGCCATTTGGGGTCTACTGTTTAACTTGAACTTTATATAACACATTCATGTAATAAACTGAAAAGAACCATGCTGTCTAGTTTCACAGCCCTTTATTTCAACAGAAGTAAAGCCTAAAAGTGCCTGGCCTGAAAAAGGAGTGAGATGATGTTTTAATCAAGTTCAAAGTTCCAGTAGCATCTCAGACTAGGTCTGTCTACAGGCAGCTTGGAGCATTCTCTGCAGAACTCCCTATTGATTTTAGAGAATATTCTCTTCCTATCTGCCTTGGGGACATTCAAAAAAGAAAGCAGTTTAAAGTGAGCAACATCTAACTATCACCACAACAGTCTTTGGTAGCAGAGCAGGGAAGATTCCTTTGGTACCTTGTCCCTAGCCAAGGAGGAATTTCTTTTTGGAAAAAACAGCAGGACATTTTATTTATTTCAGATGAAGATCCAATGTTGTCTGAACAGTCTCTTAGTATTCATTTGCTTCTGAATAATGTCCAGGTGGAGAACACCTTACTCTGAGGCCATTTTAAACTTTACTGAATTAAACTTTTAAACAAGGGAACAAATTTTGACCAATTGTATCAAAAGAATCATATAGTAACAACAAACATACTAGGAAACATACTAGCAACATATTAGCAAAAGCTTCCCAATGATGCAAGAACCAGGCAGATACAGTTGTTTCATTTTGTTGTTAGCTGTAATGCAGTGGTAAAATTTAAATTTCTTTAATATAAAATATTTCTTTCTAAAACTTGGAAGAAACTCACTATCAATTCATACCCTTTGATCCAGTAATATCACTAATAGGACTATATACCAAAGAGATTACAAAGAAAAAGAAAAAGGACTCCGTATCCCAAAGACATTAAAAAGAATGGGGGAGAGGGGACAATTTCCTCTGTAATCTTAAATATTACATTTTGTGCATTTAAAAATATTATTCTGAGAAGGGGCTTTCTTTAAATAAAACTGGTTTTTGCAAACAAACTAAAAAACCCCAACCTATTTGTCTTTATTTAGTATTTTAGCTTTCTGGGGAAACTTGGACAAATAATTTGACCTATCTGAGGTTCTGTAAAATGGAGGAGTTGGATTAGCTGATGTCTAAGATGCCCTCTACTTCTAACATATTATGATTGGGCAAGTAGGAAAGAGCAACCTAAGATTTTCAAGTCAAAAATTATCTGATGGGGAGCGTGCAAGTAGAAGTTACTGGTCCCTTTTGCCATCTAGTGGCAAATTTGGGAAATTACAATGTCTTGATTTCCTAAATTAAGAGTCAAGATCTTGGGAACAATTTTATAGAATTCTTAGAGAAAGCGAAAGCAACATTTTGACTTCCAAATTTATTGCAGTGCAATTTGAGGAAATGAAAAAATAATGATTATAAAATAATACTTATTATATATAACTCCAGAAGCCTTCTTCACTTTTTACCTCATCTAATTGATACATGATAGATTATTTAAATTCTTAGGGCCTAAGCTCCAAAATGCCATTTCTTCCTCTATCTTTCCCACTTCTCCTAATTTCATGATGGTCTTTTTAGCTTTGAACAATTCCTTACTATCTAGCACTTTATCATGATTCTTCTCCATGGTATTTTGAGAATAGGAATAATTCATACTTTATTCAATGGTTTTTGGTTTACAAAATATTTTCCTTACAGTAACCCTGTTGGAATATCTAGTGTAACTATTATTATTCCTGTTTTATGGATAAAGAAAGGCTCAGATCAAATATTACTTGGTCATGGTCACATAATTATATATAAAATCCAGGATATTCACTCAGATATTCCTATTAGAAATCTGTTCTTTCCATATATGTGCATGCATGCATGTATGTGTATATGTACACTATGCAATATATGCATGTAAACATATATGTGCATATGTATGTGTTGTGCTTGTATATGTGTACATTGTGTATATATAAACATACCCATGTGGAATACATATTATGTATGTATAGATGTATATTGTATAAATGTGTGTGTATATATAGAGAGAGATGTACCATATATTTACATATACTTATGGATTGTGTATGTACATGCATTGTATACATGTGTATGTATATACACACACCCACATACATATATTTATGTGTGTGTGTATATGTGTATATATATATACACACACACACACATATATATATACACACACACACACACACATGTATGTAAGGATGTATATATGCACACATATATACATTGGCTAACATCTATATATGAAAATATATGTGTGAATGTATTTTTTAACAGGGTGCCAGGAACCCAAACTTATGATTTCAATATTGTGAAGAATTCATGATGGAATCACTAATACAAATCTTCTTACAGACTTTTGAGGGGTGCTTGGAGTTGTACTAAGGGATTTGCCTAAATTTACAATTTGTATAATGTCAAATCTTCCTGATTCTAAGGCTGACTTTCTACCCTCTCCATCAAACTCCCTCTCATTACTATCACTACACTAGACTAGTTGGAGCTGTTACCCTAGCATTTCAGTGTCTGATTTGGTGACATGAGATTATAATATCACTGCTATGGAGCTAAAAGGACCTCAGAGTCCATCTAGTCCCATCTTATTATTTAAAGATGAAGAAACTGAGGTTAAGATGCCTTTTTTAAGGTAATGAGCATCCAGACTAGTATTTAAAACTAGGTCCTCTAACTCCAATACCAGTACTCTTATTTTTTTAATATGTATATGTGTGTGTGTATTTGTTTCAACTTAATAAACATCAGCAAATATGTGTCAATATTTCAACAGATAAAGAACAGATCATAAATGATAGTAGATGGCAGAAGCAGGATACAAATTCAAGGCTTCTCATTCCAATATCAGAGTGCTTCCCACTCTCCACCTTATACTTACCTTGAAAATTAGTTGATAAGAGAATTAAGTCTCCTGCTTAATTTCAAGATTTAAAAACCCCAAATCATACCTTTCTTAATGTACTTCTCTAAGCTTAGTGTCAGGAGGAAATGAATTAATACTAAAGTGGTAATAAGTAACAATCCATTTAATCTGTTAGACTTTGGAGGAAGTTTTATTTTAAAAGGAAGCTTATTAACTCGGGAGGAATGAAGCACTAATTATATCAGAACAGGAAGACAAAATAAAGTAAAGATTTTCAGACTTTATGAGATGTTATGTAGGAGGCAGGTAAAGAAATTCCTCATGTCCCTAAAATCATGCCATTTTTCTCCCTGTATTCCACATAGCAATTACGTTCTCTGTCTGAGTAGTTGCCTTACCAGCTGTGAGAAGAATGATTCTTAGCACAGTACCTGGCTCATAGTAAGCACTTAGGAAATATTGATTAAACTATGTTACAATGGTCCTCATCTATCATTGGATCTTAGAGTTTTTCAATATGGTTTAAAAGCAAAATATTTAGACAATAAGAAGGTACTATTTCAGTAAGAAAGAATTTTCATTGAAGATAGAGCTGGAAGATAGGTTGAAATTATCTAATCCAGGCTTCTCAATTTTTTTGTGCCATGATCTTTTTGGCAATCTGTGAAACTATGGACTCCTCTTCACCATAATGTTTTTAAATTCATAAAATAAAAGATGTTTGATAACAAAAGAAATTACTTCTATTTAGAATTACAGTTCTCCTTAGCAGCTGGTGGTTCAGTGGCTCTGTGTGACTCTGAGCAAGTCACTTAACCCCAATTGCCTCACCAAAAATAAATGAATGAATGAATAAAAGAAACTGCTCTCAATGTGTTTAAAATAGGTTCCCAGACACTAAATTTAATATAGTTGGCGCTACTCTGATCCCATCATTTTACAAATGAAGAAAAGGAGATTCAGAGAACTAAAGTGACTTGCCTGGGGTCATATAGCTAGCAAGTAGCTAAGCAAAGATTGAAAACAAGGTTTTATGATGTCATATCTAGTGTTCTTTCCACTGCTACATTATAGGGAAATTAATATATGATATTAAATTATCATTGAGGCAGAAGGGATGTTAAAGGTCTCCTAGTCTAAAATTATATGAACTCTTTCTACAACCTCATTGGCAAGATATCACCAATTCTGTGCTTAAACTATTTCAGCAATGAAGAATTCAATAGTTCACTGCATTTTTAGGCAGCTCTATTTGTTTTGAAGGTTTTGTTGTTGTTGTTGTTATTTTTTGTTTTTGTTTTTAAACATAGTTGCTGACTCAGAAACTATCTCCTGGATAAGATCTATTCTCTAAAACAAGGATTCTTACTTTTTTTGGTGTTGTGCACTGGTAATCTAAAGAGACCTATATGAGCCCCTTCTCAGAATAATATTTTTAAATGCACAAAATGTAATACTTAAGGTTACAGAGGAAACCAATTGTATTGAGATATAGTTATCAAAATGTTAGTGTTGAATCATTTTACAGATTAGAAAACTGAGGCAAATATTGACTTGCCCTGTTAATAAATGTCAGAGGGTAAATTTGAACTCCAGGAAGATGAGTCTTCTTGACTCCACTGGGCCATCCAGCTACCCAGGTATCAAAAAAAAAAAAAAAAAGTTCACTGACTTACCAGACAAAAATCCCTGATCTAGAGTCAAGTAGAACAACTTTCTTCATTCTTACAAATAAAAGTTCTTTCAAACACTTTAAGACAATTATCAAGTTTCTTTCTTATTTCCCCTCATCTTTACTTTTCCAGGCTATTCATTCCCAGTTTATTAAACAGATTCTTACACTGCATTCAGCATTTGCTAAAATGCTACATTGGGTTCAATTAAGATAGACAAAATAAACCTATTTGTTTTAAATCATAGGTATTAGTTTATTTTAGCTTTTCTTACATAGATTTTTCTTCAGAATAGGTTCTCTAGCAAAGTATTCATTCAAAAACAACTTTCAATGAATTTAGTGCTGGGTAGATTAACTTGTACTTTTAAAAAGTAATTTAAGAGCTGGTAAGAAAATGCATGAATGTGAGCTTTTTAAAACAGTGCTTTGCATCCAGCATATGCTTACCAAACATTTGTATAGAAATGAAGGAAAATCTTCAGTGAAACCAAGTTTCAGCTTAAATAGTTGATTCTAACTAAGCAAAAGTCTTAGAAATGAGGTTTCTTTGGAGATATTGAAAGCACAATATAGAACTGAGCAAACTTAACAAGAGAGAGAGAGCTCCATCAGAATCTCTGCCTGCTGGAATATACCCCCTTAATTTTGTTTCTTGGTGGAAGATACAGAACTAATGACCTTAAAACCTAGACAGGGTGGGGCAGAGGAAAAGCCTGCCAACTTATTTTTCAACAAGCATTTATTTAGCAGAACAAAAGGGAAAAGCCATAAAGGGGGGGGGGGGGGAACAGAAGGAAAAAAAAGTGAACATAACATATGTTGATTTACATTCAGTATCCATAGTTCTCTCTGGATGTGGAAGGCATTATTCATCCAAAGTTTACTGGGATTGCCTTAGATCACTGAACCACTGAGAAGAACCAAGTCTGTCATAGCCAATCATACAATTTTGCTGTTGCTGTATACAATGTTTTCCTGATTCGCTCAGCATCAGTTTATGTATATTTTTCCAGTCACTAGGCTAAATTTTGGAGACATTTTTGTTGTTGAATTATTTTTTCAGTTGTTTCTGACTCATTGTGGCCTTTTAGGGGGTTTTCTTGGTAAAGATAATGGAATGGTTGATCATTTTCTTCTTTAGTTCATTTTATAGATGAAGAAACTGAGGCAAACAGAGTTAAGTGACATGCTTAGGATCACATAGCTAGAAAGTTTCTGAAACTGGACTTGAATTCAGAAAGAGGAGTCTTCCTGATGTCAAGTTCAGTACTCTATCTCCTGAGCCATTTAGCTAAAGAAAGACCTGTTCACCTCTCTATCCCCCAGCTCCCAGCTCTCATAAACTTATAGATTAATGGAGGACTCATGCAAACAATTGCATCCCAACAAGCTACAGACAAGATAAATTAAATAGGAGTCACTGGCATTAAACAGAATCTGGAAAAGGCTTCTTTTAGCTGCTCAGCTTTCTTCTTCCCTCATCAGTTGCATCTACTGGGAGTAAATAGGAAGCTCATCTTACTTTTGAGGCGGCATTAGTGGCGACAATAACTACCTCTCTTTTCTCTCTCTACTTATGTAAAACTAGCACAATTCCTAGGCTATAAAATCATTGCACCTTTAATCTCACTCTTTTGTAATACCTTTCCTAAATTAAGTATGTAGTTGGAAATATATATATATCACCTTTTTGGGTCATAATGGTAACAACATCATCTCTCGCAATTTCCTTAAGCTAGAGGTGAATATCCACTACTCAAGTATTCTTGTATTATAATAGATGTGTTTTCCATTTTTAACTTATGTGGCATGCCCAATACGAATCCTCTGGGGTTCTCTAGGGTCAGTCATTGTTTCTTTTTACACATGAGTGGCCAACACCTGCCACTCTTATAGCATAAGCCAGCCAGAGTTCAGATTTCTCCTAAGGCAACAGTATGTTCTGAGGACAAATAGACTATTATTATAGGTCATTTCTTTTGTGTTGTGGACCCTGTAAGTCTTATGAAACCCAAGAACCTTTTCCCAATAATATTTTAATTGTATAAAAAGGAATTGTATAAATTGTATTAAAAAATTATAGAAAGGAAATACATTAATTGTTGTTAGTTGTTTTTTAGTAATGTTCAGTCCTTTGTGATTCCATTTGGAGTTGGATTGGCAAAGATTTTGGAAAAATTTGGAATCATATTTAGAATAATAATTGAAAGAATTTGCCCTTTTCTTTTCCAACTCATTTTACAGATGAAGAAACTGAGGCAAAAAGGGTCCAGTGATTTACACAGCTAGTAAGTATGTGAAGCCAGATTTAAATTCAGAAAGATGAGACTTCTTGATTCCAGGTCTGACCTTAATCCACTGAGTAAGTGTATGTAAGTAGGTGTACTTGCTCTTAAATCAATTATATTGAAATACAATTTCAAAATAAATGAAAAAAGAAAAAAAATTCAGAAACTCAGGAACAAGAAGCTTTTCTGTGGAGAATCCAGTAATTGTACAGTTAGTTGTAATATTTTATTGAAACTACCCAATGGACCTGTCCATAGTTCTGGTTACATGGCCACATTCTGAAACAGTTATATGGTGCAGGGATTAGAATATTATACATGGAGTCAGGAAGACCTGAGTTCAAATGTGCCATCAGACCCTTATAAGTTGTAAGCGATTCACTTAACTTCTGTTGCCCCTTTACTTGTCTATAAAATGGAAATAATAATAGCACCTTTTAGGGTTGTTGTGGAGATAACATGGGATAATTGTAAAGTGCTCAGCAAATCTTTGTTCTTTTTCTAATTGTTGTATCATATTTAGTATAGCTTTATCCTTGGGTTGTTTTTTTTTTTTTTTGTTTTTTGTTTTTTTTTGGAATAGTCTAAGCACTTTACATAGTGTCTGGCATATAGAAATCAATAAATGCTTGTTGATTGATTACTTCTTTCTCCAAGAGAGGGCAGTCTCTGTATTTGATGGAAGGAATTGTGGTCATTTTACATGTATTTCTCCTTTCCTACTACCTCTCTAGGAAATTTGGAAGGCTTTTTACTGCCTCAGAAAAATGACAGGAGAACATTTGCATTGTCTTCCCTTCTTAAAATGGATTCTTTACACATAGTCTTGAAACTTTTAGAAGACATTCCACTGGGTAAATAAACAAAAAACCTTCCATTTTGTAAATATTGAATCTCACTGTTACTAATTAATATTGAGCTGCAGATTCAACAAATTTCTGGCATCTGTAACCTTTTTGGTCAAACAAAACAAAAAAACCAAAACCTTAACAACAAAAACCCAACTTCCAAGTTGGCATTTGTATACCCAACATTTATGCCAAATATTAAAATAATAGGTCCTTCAGAATTTAGCTACATTTTCCTTTCCATCAATCTCCAAAGATATCAAAGCATCACAGTCATACCATTTCTTTGAGGGGGGCGGGGGATATTTAGTTAAGCATTCATATGTAGTCATTCAGGAGGTAATTCTGTCTTCTCAGCATAAGTGTCAACTATCTATGAAGAGACTTACATGAAGAGTGCTAATAAACACTTAACAACTGGGGGGAGGGGAGGAGAGAGGAATATGCACTGGACATACTTTTAAGTTTAATTTACATTATTAACATTTTCCCCATTACTCTAAATCTAGACAATTAACAAAAGAAAAAATCAGGCCATAGTTAGAAGAATTTGCTCATTTCAAAGGTATAAATGATCACATTGAAAATTTAACAGACAGCTCTCCTGAACAGGTAAGAGCTAGCTCATCTGCTTGTAGCCCTTATTTTTAATGATTCTGAACAAAACTAACTCTCATGAATAGATAATTTTCAATCTCCCCACAGGTTTAATACTTTTCATAGTTTTTCCTCAAGTTCTTGCTAACTCCATTGCAATGAGCTTATTTAAGTAGATTAGTTCCTTCAGTTTGAATTAGCTAATTCTTGCAACAGATAAATGTATTGAACTTGAAGTCATCTGCCTCAGTCATTTACTAGCAATGTAATCTTGGAAAAACACTTTATCTCTCAGCCTCAATTTCCTCATCTTTAAAATTAGAATGATAATAATAATATCTAACTTATGCATCATTGTGAGGATCAAATGAAGAACTTTGTTAATATTAAAGCACTATGTAAGAGCTAGCTATTATTATTATTATATCCACCAAATTCCCTATGAACTATAGAAAAGCGACTGATGTCCTGGAAACACCTTCCAGAAAGCATCAAATTGGTTGAGCCCTACTTGTCTAGTGACTGAGGTCCTTTTAGTTTCTTTCTAATTATTTTATGTGTATTGAAAACTCTAAGAAGCAAATGGGTGGGATTTTTAAATCATCTTAGGCCTTTAGCAATCCTGGCTAGTAGCCAACTCCTTCACCTAAAAGAGGCAGGGTCTGAGATGCTCACTGGGAGGGAAGTCCAGTTCTCTAAATCCTCCAGTATGCCTTGCCTCAGGGAATACCATTTTTGGAAGGGGGAGAGAAGGAGAGGAGAAAATAGAGCAACACTGACTTCTGGGAATGTAAGAGCAGAGACACTCCCAGTTCTTGTTCTGCATAAGCCATGTGCAAATTGTCAATACATCTGTTCTTTCTCAAAATACTTATCCATGCAAAAGAAGGGACCCAGAAGAATTTAAAAGATTTTAAAAATAATTTATTAAAAGCTTAAGTGCCCTGAAGGTAAAAAGCTTATTAAATGGATCAAATACCAAAATATATTTTTTTTAACAAAATCGTTTTAGAAGCTGACAAGAGGGAAAAAAGGAAAGAAAAAAAAGTGACAAATTTTTAATTTTTCTTTCTCACCTTTCTCCTATGCTTCACACCACTCCACCTTCATGCACACCCCCCCCCCAAATACTGCGTATGCCAGACTTTTCTTTTAATTACTATATCTTAAAAAGTGTGCTTTAAAGTGTAGCCCCTAAGGGCTGCTACAAAAAAAATTGGGTAGACGTCATGAACATGATAGGCCTTGATTTTTATTTTCCATAACACCTGAATTATGTACTATGAGTACATTTCCCATGAAAATATTCTCTTCTGGTTGTCAAAACAAACTAGTGAAACCTATGTTTCTCTGTCTCTCTCTGTCTCTGTCTCTGTCCCTTTCTGGATCGAGCTCATCTTTTTCTTTTTCTCTCTTTGTGTGGTCTGCTATTCATCAATTTGACATTTTACCATCACCTTTTTTTTTTTGTTTTTGGTTTGTTTCTCTCAAGCTGACTTGTTTCACAAAATTGGCGATGTTGACCTAATTTCCCAAACCAAAGAAAGAACACCAAATGTGAGTTGAAGCACTAGCTGTCCAAAAGGAGACAGTTAAAATCTTTGATGTTTGTTATTCTTTTTTCTACCTTATAAAATTATTTATTTCCACTGAAGCTCAGTAATAGATAACCCTTTTGATCATAGATTATATTGCTTTCTATTCACACTTGCTCTTTGCTTTTAGGAAAAGACAAATGGGCATTTATAGACATCTCTCTTTATGAAAACCACATTGACTTGATCATAAATGTTTTTGCTTGCTTTTCTATATATCAAACTTATCTTGACTTCAAACTTAAGAAATGGGAAAATAAAATCATTGGTATTATTTCCATTGTTAGTCAGAACACTCAGTGTTTGTGAAGATACATTGGAAATTCTACATTCATTACTTGTGATTTAGAAATAGGTTCTTTAAAGTACAAAAACTTCTCTAATCATTAAGACCTTCATAAAACCAGAAAGCCAGACAAATGTTAACATTTCCCCTCGTTGTGTGCCCATTCAGCGACTGTTTGATACCTTATAATCTAGACAATTAAAATCTGTAACTTTATTTATTTAAACGGTTTCGCAAAGACTCATCAGCAACTTACAGTTTTCTGGAGGATAACTGCATGCTAGTAACAGCTCCTGTTCCACCATGGTGCCTTCGGAGGGTAGAAGAATATTGTAATCCTTCAAAGGGCACCCCCTGAAAACCAATCTGAAAAAGTTAAGGTCTCTCTCCTAAATCTCTGAACTTGCCTCAGATATCTTGCCTCCATCAGCTTCCAAATTATAATGTAATATTATTTTCCTCCAGGGAAACCTGTGAAACAGGTCTGTGAGTGGCATTTAATGTGTCAGAGATTTAATTGATTCCTTCCAATGAACAGCCACCCTTTAATGACAGCATTGCCCAGGACAATTTTTAAAAGAGTAGTTACACAACGCGTAATTTGTTGTTATAGAGCGAGAAGCCCAAAGGATTTCACAATGGAAGGAATATTTTTCAAGTCCATGCAAATTTCTTACTGATGAAGAGTTTTCTCCTGATGAGAATGCAATGCCCTCCACTCTGAAAACAGTTAGAACTGAAATCATAATAGGGCTAACCTCTTCACTGTATCTTATCAGTCCTTCACTTCTCAGTTAATAGCCTATTGTTGTGGCTCAGAAGAGAATTAATTTGTTACAATTCTTTAGTCCTTGAAACAATTTCCTTTCCTCACTGTACTAAATACTGGGCTTGATCAGGAAGCAAAGAAAAAAAAATCAGCCAGAAGTGGGATTTTTAGGATCCCTACTGTAGATAGCATTTCTGAATCTTTCAAAGAGAAATTCCACACCAAAAAGAAGCCCCCAACCAAAAAATGGATGCATTAAACTGGCAGACCAATCCAAGAATGATACTGAAGCTCTGTGTGCAGTAATTGACAAAGAAATCAATGGCCAGCAGCCAAAACCATAGTCAAGTTATTGCAGCAAGCTAGTGCTTGCAGCATGTGGCAACAGGAGATCAAGGGGAGTGAGGGGGGAGCTATATAAAAATGTCTAATCCAAGGGAACAGGCAGAAGAGGAAACTTAAGTACAAGCTAAATTAAGGGAGGCAGGATGCGCAGAGAAGCAGACAGTGCCAGATGGGGGCAGGCCAATGAGAAAATCAGGTCACAGAAGCCAGGAATTGAAACCATAAAAAGTACGTGAAACTCCAGTCATGATGGAAACAAACTATGCAGACCCTCCACTATTTCTTCGTTTATGTAGGGGACATGTCTAACTTTGCATTTCAATAGAGAAAACAATGGGAAAACCTGACACCTGTATAATGCTGCTTGAAAAGATGGGCAGCAATTATATCTTTTCTTTAAGAATTGAATCAAATCATCTATCTGCACCTCAGATTCTAATTTAGTCAACAAATATTTACTAAGTGCTTACTGTCTGCAAGACATTGTCCTTGGTACAATAGTCACAATTTTTTTTTTTTTTTAGTGTTGTCTCTGATCTCAAGCAGCTTGCTGATAAATGCAGGGATTTGGCATGTAAACAAATTAGTATGATAGAAATTCTGTTTAACATGGTGTGGTTTAGTAGGTTTCCAAAAAGATCTAAAAAGAGCAGCAGATCTTTATTCGACTTCTGTTTTATAGGTGAAATTAGACTGAACAGTAGATATGATACCAAGCCTGATGTCATGAAGACTCATTCTTAGGATTTCAAATCTAGCTGTGTGATTCTAGAAAAGTTACATAACTCTGTTTGCCTCAGTTTACTTAGGTAAAATGAACTGGACAAGGAAAAGACAAATCAATCCTGTCTCTATGTCAAGAAAACCCCAAATGGGGTCATGAAGAGTTGGACACAACTTAAATATGTCAACAACAAAATGATCCCATTTACTTCACAATTATGATCATCAGTTTTGTATTTCTTTCTGTCGAATTCTTTTATGCCTTTTCTTCTTTCTTCTTCCCCATTTTACAAAGAACAAGAGTTATAATTGGAGCAATATGTTTCCATTCCCTTGTTTTTTCTTTCCTTCCCCTTCCCCTGACACTTATCACTAATTTCTATCCTTTCTTTCTTTTTTAGGTTTTCCTTTACAATTCTCATCTGAAGTTGAACTTTGTATTGAATATAATTACTTTTTCCCTGACTCTGCCCTCTTTTTCATAACCCTCTCTGTCCTTTCTCTGTCCCTGGCTGTTTCTTTATTGAGTTCAAAGTACCCATCAAATTTTTTGGGTATATGCATTTAACCCCCAATTTTGTTCTGGTTCAGAAAACAGTGAGGTTCAGAAGGAGTGTCTTCTCTTTTTTTCTATACTCTTCTCACTCCTCCCCCATTCTCTTCTTTTTCATTTCTTTTCTAGTGTATTCTTTTCTCTTTCTTTTAATTTCATATCTTAAAATCATCAAAACATAACAAAAGCCTTCTATTTATCTTATTAAATGTTTTTCTGATTCTTGAGGGGGACCTAGGTGGAGTAGTAGAGAGAGCATGGACCTAGTTTTACACTTGGTCTCAGATACTACGGGAGATACTACAGGGAGCTGTGTGACCCTGAGCAAATCACCTAACCCTATTTGCTTCAGTTTCCTCATCTGTCAAATGAGCTAAAAAAGGAAATGGCAAAACCATTCCAGTCTCTTTGCCAAGAAAATTCTAAATGGGATCATGAAAATTTGGACATGAGTGAACAAAAATAACTGACTCTTGAATTTAGTAGGATTCTGAAGGGACACTTGTGATGGGATCAGGGTAGCAATTCCTAGTTTAATATATAAGATATAAGGTGCAAGGCACATGTGAAGAATTCGTGGTGGGGTTCTCTATGACAAAAGTTACCTTTATTTATGGAAAGAGATTACAGACAAAATGAAGAGATGAAATAGACAGCAGGAGTGGTAAATATGAAATAGATTTGGGAGAGCATATAGTTAACAAGGAAAGGGTTTTTTTTAAAATTAACAATGGAAAAGACAAGTTCCTTAATGGACACAACCAAAAGAAAGGGAATATACCATGAGGTGGGAATATGCCATTGATTGACAGACTAAATTCAATAGAGGAATTTAGCAGAGTAACCCCAAAAGGAGTTATCAAAGGAAAAGGATTACACCATTGACTTGCAGACTAACCCTAAAAAGCATTTAATGGGTATTTAATGGGTTTTTTGATTGGATACAGTTAGGTAGGGCCTCCAAAGACATGAGGTGGTGGTGCTGTAGGGTTAAGCTGATACTATCAGTGCCCTTCCCTGTTTTCCTCAGGGAGTATTATAATCTTATCAGTATTTGAGGCTTTCTCTGACAATACCCATCCAGTCACCCAGGACTTCATCATTTGTGTCTTCTTTCCCTAACAGAAATATAATAAAATATAAATACTTCATAATTTTTATATTCCTCTCCATTTGCTCAAATATAATTTACTTTTCTAAGTTTCTTTTGGCTATTGTGCTTTTTTTTCAAAGTTTCTACTCAGCTCTGGTCTTTTCATCAGGAATATAGGAGAATGTGCTATTCCATTAAGTTCTAATTTTTTTTCTCCATGGAGGATTATATTCCATTTTGGATACAAGTTATTCTTGGTTATAATCTTTTGTCTTCTGTCTTATGAAAAATCATAGTCCAAGATTTCCTCTCCTCTATAGAAGTAGGGGCCATGTCTTGAATGATTTTGACGGTGGATTCTTGATACTTTGTTTTTGGTTATTTGTAGTCTTTTAATGTCAACTTGGAACTTCTAGATCAGGACTTCTTAAACTTTTTCCACTTGCAACCCCTTTTCACCCAAGAAATTTTTATGTGACTCTGAGTATATAGGTAGATAAAATAGGTATACATATCAAACATTTACTGATAATAAGACATAATTCTCAACCCCAACATTCAGTTATATGACCTGATATGGGGTTATGACCCACAGTTTAAAAAGCTTTGCTCTTGACATTGTCTATGTCTAGACATTTGACTATAACATTTCAAGGAATTTTTATTTTAGTTTCTTTCAAGTGAATTCTTCATTTCTCACTAGGTACAGAAAGTTGTGTTTGTACAAAATGACCCATTTCTGTAGACCACTGAAACTCTGAATCGGACAAGAGAGCACTTAAGGCTACTATTTGATGTGAGACAATGACTCTATTAGCATATATTTAGATGATGGCTCTCCTCACAATTGGTGCTTGCTGAATGTTTGGTAGTAAGATAATCATAGGCAAGGATTGGAGGGCAGAGGGAGAGAAGTGAGAGGCACTTGGTGGCAGGATGAGGAGGACAGAGGCTGGAGACTCCGGACTCCAGAATCCAGGATACAGCTTTGGCAAGCTGCATGTGGCAGCTTACCTACCTTCTTTACTTCTCCCACTAAAGACCAAGGACTTTGATTTATCCTGACTCTGGCTGTCCCTGAGGCCCTCCAGGCAGTTAGCCCATACTCTACACATTTCTACTTTTTAAAAAGATTTTTTAAAGAACTGGAAACTGAGGCAATGCCCATCAGATGGGGAATGGTTGATTAAGTTATGGCATAGGAATGTTATAGAATGTTTATATATATATAATTATTATTGTTATTATACATAAGGAACAATCAATAGGATGATTTCAGAGAGACTTGGAGAGACTTACATGAATTGATGCTAAATAAAGTGAGTAGAACCAAGAGAACACTGTACGCAGCAAGAAGATTATATGATGATCAACTCTGATGCTTGTGGCTCTTTTCAACAATGAGGTGATTCAGGCTAATTTCAATAGATTTGTGATATAGAGAGCCATCTATATCCAAAAAGAATAAGACTATGGGGACCAAATGTGGATCACAATATGGTATTTTCACTTTTTTTGTTGTTGTTTGCTTAATTTTTTTCTTTCTCTTTTTTTTTCTTTCTGATCTTTTTTGTGTAGATGATAAATATAGAAATATGTATAGAAAAATTGCACATTATTAGATTATATATATTAGATTGCTGTCTAAGGAAGGAGGTGGGAGGAATGGAAAAAGACAAATTTGGAACACAGGGTTTTGCAAGGGTGAATGTTAAAAACTATCTTTGCATATATTTTGAAAATAAAAAAAACTATTGTCATAAAAAAATTAAGGAGCAAGGAAGGAAAAGCAGGGACTCAGAGAAGCTAAGTCTGACTTCTCTATCCAGCAAAAAGCTGGAATGTTTACATTGTATGTGTGTGTGCATAGAAGGTAATGCCCAGTCTTTGGTTTACATGTGCACTTGATGGGATCTAGAACTATACCAGTCTAACAAGCTTTCATAGTACCCATAAGCTGAGAAATGGTTAAAACAAATAGTACATGTAAATGTAAAAAAATATTATTATATCAAAAGATACAGTGAAACAATGGATTCAGAGAAAGTTGGGAAGATTTCTCTGAATTGATGCAATTAAATTTGGAGACAGGCTGGGGAGAGCCCTAAAAGCCACAAAAAGGAATTTGTAGTTTACCCTATTTGCAATAGAAAGTCATTATGTTTAGACTTTGAATTAGAAACATTAGTTTGGCAGCTATAGGCAAATGTGAGAGATAGAAGCAAGAGGACCAATTAGGAGGCTATTATTATAATAATTCAGTTGAGTGGTAAAGAGGTCCTAACTTAATTTTGTGGTAATATGAATGGAAAAGAAAATATGGATATTAGAGATAATTTGGATGGAGAGTCAAGAAAATTTGGTAATTGTTTAGATGGTTGCAAGAGGCAGATGATATGAATTAAAGGGGAAGAGCCAGAAATGACATTGAGGTTTTGAACTTCAAAGTGGATTGTAGTGCCATCAACAGAAATAGGTGAGGATGGCCATCAATTGGGGAATGACTAAACAAATTATGGTATGATTGTAATTATTCTATAACAAATGATGAAAAAGATACTCTCAGAAAAGCCTGAAAAAGATTTGCACGAATTGATGCAAAGTAAAGTGAGCAGGAATAGGAAAACATTGTACTTAGTAACAGCAATATTATACAACAATTAATTGTGAATGACTTAGTTATTCTCAGTAATACAAGGATCTAACTCAAGTCCAAAGGACTCCTGATGAAAAATGTTATCCACCTTCAAAGAAAGAACTGATGGAGTCTGAATGCAGATATAAGCATACAATTTTTCACTTCATAGCTGTTTTTTCCTTTGGATTTGTGTCTTCTTTCACAAAATGACTAATATGGTAAAAACACAAAAACAAAATCCAGAAATAAGAAAATTGGGAGGAGAGAAATTATCTACTTCCTAAAAAATGTTGGCCCTTTGTCTGAACTAGAGTCTAATTGGGAAATCAGAAGCAATATAATTTTTTATGCCATATTCTATACAACAAGAAAATTAAGAACTGAAGTGTTTGTTCTTTTCATCACAGGAAAGAGAGAAAGTAGTTGTCATAAGTCAATGGTAAATTCAAGTGAGAAGTGTGAATTGTTCCATGATCAAGGGGTCCTAAAAAAATCTATATATTTCCCATATATTCATAGTGACTCTAAAAACTACTAAACTAACAAAACCCCTAAACTAACCTGGAAACAAAATTGATACTCATTGATTGAGTAATAGTTGAACAAACTATGGTAGATGAATGTAACAGAATATTATTGTTTTAGAGGAGATGACAAATAAAAAGAATTTGGAAAACTAGACATTTATTAATTGATACAGAATGAAATGAGAAAAACAAGAAAAAGAATTACTCTAAAATGTAAATAAAAACATTTAAAAGAATCTAAATGCTATGAAATCACAATAGCCAAACTTATCTTCAGAGAAGAGATGAGAAAAAGTAACTCCTTTTGGTTGGAACAGTTGGGTAATTATGAGAGTGGAATGTGACATTCCACTTCTCAGAAGCAGGTTGATTTTTGATGGGTTTTGCTAAATTGCTATTTTTTATTGTTGTTGTTTTGGGCTGACATGGTGGTGGAATCAGGGAGGGGAAGAATGCATTTGGAAATGAATTTGATGTAAAAAATAAAAGGCCTTAATAAGATTCTAAAAACATTTTTAAAGGCTATGAAATAACAATGCTTCAAGGCTTGAAAATTCTACCCTTCTGTACTTGAAAGTTAGGACCATCCTTTGGAAGTTTCTTTGTCCCACTAGTAACTTAATATTTAAAGCATATCATAATCTGGCCATCACCCACATTTCCAGTCTTGTTTCATTTTATTCCCCTTTACATATTCTTCATGTTAACCAAGCTTGACTTCTTACTGTTCTGTATACATGACATTGTAAGTCCTTCCTTTATGTTTTTGCACAAGTGGTCCACATGTCTGGAATGCAACCAATATCCACTCCCACTTGTTTATTACATCTTATTTCACCAAAAAGGAGGTAAGTTCCTTGGGGGCAAGGAGTATTTAATTTTTGTCTTTGTAATGTCAAAGCTTATTATAATAACTAGCACTGAACAGACTTGTTGATGGATTAATTGAAGGATTTGAATCCCTAGCTTCTTGCGAGACTTAGCTCATATGCCACCTCCTACATGAGACATTTTTCTGTACTCTATCTTCTGAAATTTTTCATATGCACTTTGTGGATATTTATTTATGTACATGATATATCTCTCTACATCTTAAATTGGGCATCTGTGAATCATATTTAGACAACCCATATGGACACATTGCTAACCTACATGGGTATATATGCTACCATCATCGCAGAGGATGGCCTATCAGACTGTGAACTTCTAAGGAAAAGGAATTCTTTTTTAAAAATTTAATTTAATATTTTATTTTCCCCCGATTATATGTAAAAACAATTTTTAAAATTTGCTTTGAGTTCCAAATTCTTTTCTTCCCTCTCTCCCTCTACTTCATTGAGAAGGCAAGTAATTTTATATGTATTATACATGTGCAATTATGCAAAAATATTTCCACTTTACCCATGTTGTAAAAGAAAATAGATAAAAAACCCAAGAAAAATGAAAAAAGTTAAGAAAAAATATACTTTACTCTGGATTCTGACTCCATCAGTTTTTTTTTTTTTTCTGGTGATGAACAATATTTTTCAACATGTGTCTTTTGGAATTGTCTTAGGTTATTATATTACTGAGAATAAGTCATTCACAGTTAATTATCATACATTATTGCTATCACAGTGTACAATGTTCTCTCAGTTCAGTTCATTCAACTTTGCATCAGTTCATGTAAGTCTTTCAGGTTTTTCTGAAAGCACCCTGATCATCATTCTTTATAGCATAATAGTATTCCATGCCAATGACATACTACAACTAAACTATTTCCCCAACTGATGGATATTCCCTTAATTTCCAGTTCTTTTTCATCACTAAAGAAGTTGCTGTGAATGTTTTTGTACGTGTAGGTCCTTTTCCTTTTTGCTTTTTATCTTTTTGTGATACAGACCTAGTGTGGTATTATTGTAAAGAGTAAGCACAGTTTATTCTCCATGAACAATGCATTAGTATCTCAATTTTCCCACATCCCCTTCAAAATTTGTCATTTTCCTTTTCTATCATATTAGTTAATCTGATAAGTATGACATGGTGGCTCAAAATTTCTTGCTTTTCTCTATCAATAGCATTTTTGTATGACTGTGGATAACTTTGATTACTTCATCTGAAAACTGATAGGGACTTTTTTTGCCTTTCTTTTTATCCCCAGAAATTAGCACTTATCTGTTAAATGGGAATAATAATGGCACCTATTCTTTCAGGGTTGTTGCAACTGTTCAAATAACATTTGTAATGTGCTTTGCAAATCTTAAAGTACTATATAAATGCTACTTATTATTATCAAACTGTTCACTTTGATAATATTGTCGTAGTAGTGACATAGTGCCACATAGTGAGAGATTAATTAAATGCTTCTTAACTTACTAACTGACTTTCTGGCAGTGATGAGGGATAGTGTTGAAAATGAAGGTGATATAAAAATACAAGATATCAATAAAACATCTTTTTAAAAAAAAAAAACCTGGCATATGCTGAAACAAATAGGGGAACATACAAAGAATAGCACAAGACAATGGCAAATAGCAATTTGTCTCATACAATCTCTTCCCCTGAAACAGGGCCTTTTATGATGCTGACATCCTTGTTCAGTTAAGTTTCCCTCACTAAGAGGACAGTTTGATTCTCTTTTAAGTGACTACTATGAGCCAGGTACCTGTTAAGCATTATGGATGCAAAAAAGAGCCAAAGAATAAATCCTGTCCTGAAAAGCTCATGATTTAATGGAGGAGATAACTTGTGAACAAATACAACTATAAACAGGATAAATAGGAGATAAATAACAAAAAGAAAGCTCTGGAATTAAGAAGTATTGAGGAAGGCTTCCTGTACGTGATGGGATTTTAGTCAGGGAGGTCAGTACAAAATAAGCTTTAATTTCTCTGAATAAATCTATTTTTTTCTCAAGAGTTATTTTCATTCAAAAATTATTAAAAATATTCTATGTGCAAATCATGTGATGGAATTTTATTGTGCTGTAAGAAAAGAGCAAATAGATAATTTCCAGAAAATATGAAAAAATGTATAGGAACTGATTCAGAGCAGTGAACAAAACCCAGAAGAACAATATAAACTATGACATCAATATTATCAAAATGAACAACTTAATATTTTGCTGTATTTTTACAGTACTTTAAAATTTGAAAAGCACTTTATAAATCCTATCTTTTTAGACTCTAATAACAACCTTGAGAGGTACATTGAATTATCATTTCCATATTACAGATAAGAAAATTAAGGTTAAGTGACTGAGTCCATGTCATACAACGAATAAAGAATTAAAGCTTGATTTACAGTCAGGCCTTCCTAATCCCAGATCAAATGCTCCATTTTTGTGCTTTCTAGCTACCTAATTTTGAAGATTTTCATAAATTGATGATGAAAGGGGCAGAACCAGGGATACAATTAACAACAAAAACTAGTTTCATTCTTGAATTTTCAACTTCCTCCTATATACCTCTATTTACACATTTACACATTCTCTTCTCACCTAAAATACAATCTATTTTATATTGGGGGATACGTCTGACAATCTACTTCTCTTTTATATTTTTCCCACTGATTATTATGATAGGAGCAAAACCTGTTTTGTGTAGACTGACCTGTTTCTTTAAGGAGCTAGGGAAATGATTTCCTTTCTTGCTTCTCTATGGCATAAAAACCCAGCCTAGGAGGTGTTGAAGTCAGAAGCTTCATCATGACTTGCCCTTAGCAAAAGGTTTTTCCAGTGTTTGCTGTGTTGATTCTCCAGATGAATCTAAGTCGTGTTTGTATGTTTTTTTTTTTAAACTTGTATCCTTTTAATGCACAATAATGGAAAATCAAATAGCAAACCACTCAGTATCTTTGCCAAGAAAATCCCAAATGGAATCACACAAAGTTAGACATAACTGAAGTGAGTGAACCACAAAAAGTAATAGAGAGTAAAGATTATCCTGGTATTCTTTTCATACTCAGTAAAGTTGGTTTTAGTTTTGTATTTGTTCCATGAATGATTATTATGTTAAAAAAAATTAATGTGCTTGAAGCTTGCCCTTATATAATAATTTGCACACAATAGGCATCCAATAAATATCTGCTGAATAGAATTAAATTGAAATATCTTCCCCTTTGCTTGTCACACTGTTCCAGCTTCAGGGCTAGAGTTGAGAATAAGCTCATTCTAATTATCCAGATTTCAAACCTTGGAAAAATTTTTCTTTATCGTCTAACCAAATGCCTTTTCAAACCTTAAAAAACATTTTATAAATAGCATTTCTTAGACTGAACTTTCAGAGCTTTTGCTTTTGAAAAGCAAAAGGGTCTCAATTTTAGACGTTCTCATATTTTCAGGATTTTATTTTATTTTTTTTAAATAAAGCTATATAAAGTTTGGGGGCTAAACAATGATTTTCTCTAAATTTAAAAGCAAAAAAAGTTCTGTTTATGCTATAATGTAGTCTATTAGATGCGCAATAATATTGTGACTAAAATAATCAATGTATATATTTTAATTAAAAAATACTTTATTGCTAAAAAGTGCTAATCATCATCTGAACCTTCAGTGAGTTGTAATCTTTTTGCCTATGGAGAATCTTGTCTCATTGTTGATAGCTGCTGATTGATCAGGGTGCTGTTTGCTGAAGATTGGGATGACAGCTTAAAATAAGACAACAATGAAATTTAACACACTGATTGACTCTTCCTTTCATTTGAAAACTTCAAGACCATTGTAAAGTTATTAATTGGTCTGATTTCAATATTATTATGTCTCAGGGAATAGTTAGGCTTAAGGAAAGGGAGAGAAACAGGAGTGGGTTGGTGAAGCAATCAGAACATATATAACATTTATTAATTAAATTTGTGATCTTATATGGATGCTGTCATGACACACCAGAATAATTACAATAGCAACATCAAAGATCACTGGTCATAGATCATCATAACAGATATAATAATGAATTAGTTTGAAATATTGCAAGCCAAAATGTGATACAAAAATACAATGTGAGCATGTGCTATTGGAAAAATGGCACTAATAGACTTGTTTGACCCAGGATTGCCACAAGCCTTCAATTTGTTAAAAAAAAAAAAATGCAATATCTGTCAAGTACAATAAATAAAACAAGTGCTATGAGAGTCAAGACAGGGAGAGATCCTTGTGAGCTGAAGTAATTCAGAAAACCTTCATGGAAGAGGTGGAATATAAATTGGATCTTGTATTACTTAAGTGGAATAAGAAGAAGAAATCTATGTTAAACTAACTGAAACCTATGGTAGGATTGCAGATTTTTTCATTTCTTGTGAGACAGGAAGATTGGCACATGAAAAGGATTGCCTAAAACTTTTTAAAATATGAGAATTATAGCTGTGACTTCATTGGTAAAGAAAACTCCCAAGTGAGGATAATCCATTATAATGTTCTCTTCTCTCAAATGCAATGTTCTCTAGGAGCAGATTTCTTGTGGAGCTTCTGGAAGCAGCCTTAGTTTCAGTTCAGAGTAATAATCACCTCAGATGCAACCAGCTGTTAAAGTCCACATCCTTTATTGTCTCCTTCAAAATAGCCTGGTTAGTTTTCTTAGAGGCCTATCTCTCTTCTTGGTTCCAAGAGCTCTTGCCGCTTGTCTTTTGTCTCTTCCAGCTTCAGCTTCTAGCTCTCTCTAAATACAAAATCTCCAGCCAACACAAAGATGGAATATGGAATGAATCTTGACTCCTCCGAGAGTGGGATTGTGGGTTTCTGACTTGTGAATCTCCCGAAGTGAATCCTGACTTGTGAATCTCCCAGAATCTCTAGTGGGCTTGTCCTTTAGTGTGCTCCTCCTTATATGCTCTCTTAAAGGTGTGAGCTCTAAAGGTGTGAAAGATGTGAACTCTCTTAAAAGTGTGAACTCTAATGTGTGAATTCAGTACATAAGCATTGTCTTTATCAATTCCAGTGACTTAGCACCTTGTTTCAAGTTCTGGCACATAACATTTCCCACTTTCTTTTGATTTAGAACATAAGTGGTCATGATCTCCCTGACTTCTCAAGGAGATGAGAAACCCCCAAAAGAAGGTATCATGCCGTCCCTGACTGCTCAAAAAAGAAGTGAAAATACCATAAAAAGGAGATGGTCACACCTTCCCTGACATCTCAGGGAGGGAAATGAATGATTCTTGCAAGGTGCTAAGTCACTGGAATTGATAGGCACTCCAGGAGATTCACAAGTCAGGATTCACTCCAGGAGATTCACAAGTCAGGATTCAGTCCAGGAGATTCACAAATCAGAAAGACAAGCCCACTAGAGGAGAAGCTCACTAGAGGAGGAGCACATTCTCGGAGGCAAGATAGATTCATTCCATTCTTCCATCTTTGTGCTGGCTCGAGGCTGAAGCTGGTAAAGCTAAAGGACTAGAAGCAAGAGCTCTTGGAACCAAGGAAAGAGATAGACCTCTAAGAAAACTAACCGGCCTATTTTGGAAGAGACAATAAAGGACTGGACCTTAACTCCTGGATGCATTTGGGGTGATTATTACCCAGAACTGAAACTAAGGCTGCTCTCAGAAGATCCCCAAGAAACCTGTTCCCAGAGAACGATTATATTTTAGAGAAGGGAACATTACATTTTGGCGCCCGAATGTGGGACAGACATGATCCTGATCTCAGTGGAAAAGCCTCTGATCCTGATTTCAGTGGAAAAGTCTCCTCGACCCAGAAATTAGGGTGAGTACAAAAATAAACAAGGAAACTTTGTTAAAGGGCTAAAAGAGTATTTCAACTAAAATAGGACAGATGTTTAGAAAACAGCCTTCTGTTTCTCTTCAAGGAAAATGTGTAGAGAGCATTGTCAGGGTTATGAAAAGTCAAGGTTTGATTATAATTTGGGAGCAGATCACTGAACTTTTAGAATCTGTACAGTACACATCTCCTTGGTTCTCTATGGAAAAAGAATTGGATCTAGACAAGTGGAAATTAATAGGAGAGCAATTATGTCAATTCTACAATAAAAATGGACCTGACTCAATTTCCAAAGATACACTTAATACATATAATTTAATATAACTGGCTTTAGGAAATTATATAAGTTACAGAATAAGGGGGGTGGGGGTGGGAAGGAGTAGGAGGGGATGGTGCCAACTAAACTAGGTGAAAAGGATGAAGAATCAGATAAGAATTCACAGCAGAAGAAATTCGATCGTTCCCAGTCCCCTGACCTACTTCCCTTAATTAACCCTTCAGGGGTGTAGGGAGAAGGAGGAGAGGGAGAGGCAGTAACACAATCAGCTCCTCCTATGAAGCAGCCTATGACAAGATTAGAAAAGGCATTGGTTAAGGCAAAAAATGAAGGACAGGATGTATCTAATTTTATAAATGCATACCCTGTGATTGAAGAGATTGAGTTTTCAGGTCAAAAAAGGAGAAGATACACTTTTTTTTATCTGGAAAAAATTAAGGATTTGAAAAAAGGTTGTACTCTTTATGGGGCTACATCCTCTTATGTTAAGATGTTACTAGATAGTTTGGCTTATGAAATCTTAATCCCGAGTGATTGGAAATCCATAGCAAGGACATGTTTATACTGGACAAAACTTGTTGTGGCTTTCGGAGTACCATGAATTATGTAGGATTTAAGCCCAATGAAATAGGCAAACAAGAGTTAATGTACAAATCACTTTTGACCAACTAGCAAGTGAAGGTCAGTATGGAGAGAATTCAGAACAGATTAATTATCCCATAACAGTGTATAAGCAAATTTCTAAGGCTGCAATAAAAGCTTGGGGTTCCCTCCCCAGACAGAAATATGGAGGTAAAGCCTTCACAAAAATAGAGCAAGGTCCCAATGGACACTTTGCAGATTTTGTGGGACATTTGCAAAAAGCTGTCACAAGGACCATTGGAGAAATTGCAGCTACAGAAATAATGACCAGACATCTGGCTAAGGAAAATGCCAATGAGATTTGCAGAAGAATTATATAGGGACTACATAAAGATGCTCCTTTAGAGGAGATCATAAGAAGCTGTGCCACAGTGGGCACAAATACTTATTATACCCAAACTATGATGAAGATGGGAAGACAGGGCCCCTCTTGGCAAGGAATTTCTAGAGAAAATCGTTGATGCTTTCAATGTGGAAAAGTTGAACATCTAAGAGCTCAGTGTAAGTACAGAGATAGAGTGAGAGGACAGGGTGAGAGAAAACCCAAAATCCCATATTCAAAATGCAACTGAGGCTTCCACTGGGCCTCAGAATGTAGATTGAACCAAGGAAATGAGAGGCAGGGCCCAGCTCCAAGATATCATACAAAAGACAGGTGGGGCATGATGGCAGCTGAGTTTACACCCAGAGAGTCTTTAGAAGGTCAGGACTCTGATGTAATCAATCAGCCTAAAAGTAATCACATGACAGAAAGAGATTACATGATCAGTCAGCCAAAAAGCAATCAGATAGCAGAAAAGGATTACAACAGGGGAGAATACAGGCTTTTTAAACCAACAGGGCAATGTCCAGGGCAAATAGCTCTAATGCAATTGCCAGGTGATGAGGAGAGACCTAGAAAGTGGTAAATAGAAGGAAATTAGATAGATTAACTGAGAGGGTTTGCTTATATTCCTACAGAGAGAGAAGGAAACAGATGGGTGGCAACAAGCACCTGGAGAGAGACAGAGGAGAAAAACTTCAAAACAAAGGAGAAGACTTAAGAACAAAATCTGCAGGAATCATTGGATTCCCTAACACAAGATGTGACTGTTGCAGGACTTGAAAACCAGCAGCAATCACTGGATTCCTTGAAATGAAAAATTGTTGATAAAGACTGTTTTAGGACTTGAAAACCATCAGGAATCATTGGATTCCCTAACACAAGATAAGACTGTTGCAGGACTTGAAAATCAGCAGGAATCATTGGATTCCTTGAAATGAAAAATTGTTGATAAAGACTATTGCAGGACTTGAAAACCAGCAGGAATCATTGCAGTCCCTAACACAAGATGAGACTATTGCAGGTCTTCAAAACTTGCAGGAATTATTGGATGCTGGCACATGAACTAATGGACCATAGATGCCTTTTGGACTATTTCTAAGACTTATGGACATGTATAATTCTTCATGTTGATTCATGTTATTTGTTACATCACTTCTAGCCCGTGTTATATTGCTTTGTGATTATGTAATTTATGTATAATACCTCCCATATTGATAGATTTATGTATACCTGTTTCAAGTGAGCCCCTTCAGAAACCCACTAATCTGATTTGATTTCCCATTTCCTTTGGTGTTTTTATCTCCCTTCCTGAGAAGTCAGGGAGGGTGTGACCACCTTCTTTTTATGGTGTATTCACTCCTTTTTGAGCAGTCAGGGAAGATGTGATCACCTTCTTTTGGGGGATTGTCACCTCCTTGAGAAGTCAGGGAGGTTCATGACCACCTATGTTCAAAATCAAAAGAAAGCGGGAGATGTTATGATTCTTACAAGGTGCTAAGTCACTGTAATTGATAGGCACTCCAGGAGATTCACAAGTCAGAAGGACAAGCCCGCTAGAGAAGGAGCCCACTAGAAGAGGAGTCCATTCTCAGAGAAGATAGATTCATTCCATTCTTCCACCTTTGTGCTGGCTGGAGGCTGAGCTGGCAGAGCTAAAGGACTAGCAGCAAGAGATCTTGGAACCAAGGAGAGATAGACCTCTAAGAAAACTTACCGGCTGTTTTGGAAGAGACAATAAAGGACTGGACTTTAACTCCTAGCTGCATTTGGGGTGATTATTACCCAGAACTGAAACTAAGGCTGCTTTCAGAAGCCCCCAAGAAACCTGCTCCCAGAGAATATTATATTTTAGAGAAGAACATTGCAATCCATCTTCCAGTGCAGACTGGTATCTTCTCTGCAATTTAGAATCTTAGAGATTTCCCAGGCAGGTCTTGAACACAATTTTTTTGTTTTTGTTTTTTCTGGCTCTGAATCCAATTCTCCGTTGACTATTTTACATTGTCTTTCAAAATATGAGGGGCCATAATAAAAAATTTCATAGATGCTCTGCAAAGATAATAGTTCTACTATAGATAGTTGTTGATTTGTGAAGTACATAGATAGGACAGCTGGATTGATGTATAGAATCAAGAGAGAGGCAATTGGCCATAAAAAGATATAGTGGCCAATAAGATGGAAGAAAATTCACATTTGATCTTAGATTGTGAGCCACAATGAGACTTCACTCCAATGAGAATGAACGTCTCTTCTTATAGTATAATCAAGAAAGCAGGATAAGAAGGGTATCTGATATTCAAGTAGATACAGTCATGAGCTGGCTTGTAGAGCAAACTGGAGGTAGAGAATCACCATCAGTGGAATAAAAGGGTAAAAAATTTGCTGATGGTCTTGGTACTGTATCTCTGTCTGTCCATCTTTATCTGTCTTTCTGTCTTTATCTGTCTGTCTGTCTGTCTGTCTTTTTCTGTGTGTGTGTGTGTGTGTGTGTGTGTGTGTGTGTGTGTGTGTGTGTGAGAAATTTGGGCCTTGAAATCTCCATTGCTTCTCCTATCTCCCTGTTTCTGTCTTAAGTCTCTTGGAACTTAATATACCAGAAAATCTTTTCTCTGATATATTTGAATCTTTCCCCAGAAGCAGCTTTTCCTTTGGGCCTGATGATTTCCTTATTAATCAACATCTTTAACTCCCCTAAAATGTATTTTAAAAATAAATTTACAGTTCAGAAGACATGGGCCCTAAGAGAGTCACAGGATTTTAGAATGACTTTAGAGTCTTCTAATAATAACACCTGACATTTATATCACACTCTCTGCACATTATCTTATTTGATGATCACAGCAACTCTGTGAAGTAGGTACCATAGGTATTATTATCTTCATTTCATAGATAAGTAAGTCAAGGTCAAGTGACTTGCCTATAGTCATATAATACAAGAAAATGTCAAAGCAGGAACTGAAATGCCTCACTCTCTTGGTTCCATATAGAGCACTATCTCTACTCCATCTCTGGTTCTCAAACTTATTGACCTCAAGACCCTTTTACACTATTAAAAGGAAAAAAGTGGACTTATTTATATTCTAAAAAATGATTGAGGACATTTAATGCTTTTGAAATTATTGAGGACTTCTTGATACACTTTAGAATTAAAAAAAAAATTTAAGTCCTATAGAATTTTCATTTATGTATGCTAGGGCTATTGATAAAGTACTATTTTAGTAATTGAAATGGACATATTTTAATTGTAAATTCTAAATTGATTTAGTTATAAATCAGTTTTAAAATAACAATAAAAATTTCAAAATAATAATGAACATAAACATTAAAACAATAATTTGTTTTTTTAATTTTTATTGAATGTTGAATTATTAAAATAATAACATATTTTCATGAAAAAACTATATTTTCCAAAACCAAAAAGTAACATTGTTTTACATATTTTCACAAAATTCATTAATGTCCAGAGGCTGGATTCTCAAGTCTGTTTCTGTGTTCAATTTCTTGCAATCTTTTATTTTGGTTGAAATAAGAAGAAAATCCAGCTTTACATAGATAGATGGTTGTATGACCCTGAGCAGGTCACTTACCTTTTGTTGGTCTCAATTTCCTCATCTGTGAAATGGGGAAATAACCGTACTTACTCTACAGAATTGTTGTGAGAATCAAAGTGATGATATTTGTAAAAACCACTTAGCATAGAGTCCAGCATATAGTAGGTGCTATGTAAATGTTTATTCTCTTCCTCTAGTATTTTAATAAGCAAATAAAGTCTTAGTATTTTTATGAAAATAGTTTTGAGTTCCTGAGAGAGTTTTGGAGACCCTCTTAGCTCTACTTTGAAAACTTTTGTATTATACCATACAAATGAAGAAAAGGAAGGCCAGAGAGAAGTGAGTTATGAAGGCCACACAGTAAGTCAGGGAGAGCAGAAGCCCAGGTGTCCTTTCTTGCCCATTGTCCAGTGCTCTACCATTTAGCCTCATTTCTCGATTACCTAGAAGTCAGCTATCTCATGGTTGTCATTTCCTGAATGCTAGGAAGAAATGTAAGCTCTCGTTTGTGAATTCCTGAAGGGATAGCTACATCCATTCAGGGTGAAGGAATTCTATAATTCTAAAAGGTGATCTAAAAGGCATGCCGAAGAAGGGCAAGTCAAGTTTAAAAGGATGCCATTAGAGTGAGAGCTTCTGTGACCTTTTGCTCCTTCTCCTGACTCAAACCTGAGTCAATCAAAGGGTGGGGTATGACTTTAAAGGGAGAACCGAACAAAATGCAGAAAGGGAGATGAAGAGAACCTGAATATAAGCATGATTTATTTTATTTATTAGAAACAGTCACATATAGACATTTTATGGGAAATATTTGAGCTAATTGTTCAGGGGTTCCAGTCATATTTTTCATCACTCTTTCTCCCTTGCTCTACTGTATAGACAAGCTGCTCTTTCTGTTGCCACCCATGACACTCCATATCCTCTCTCCATGTCTTTTCATTGGCCTCTCATGATCTGACTGAACTTCCTCCTGATTGCTATCTCATCATCATCCTATTCTTTGAAGACTCAGCTCAGACGCCTTCTTCTACATGAATCCTTTCCTAATTCCATAACTTTTATTGCCCTCTCTCCTGACATTTTGTATTTACTTACTTTCTCTTTATCTACATTAATTCTCTTCATAGTTATTTTGAACATGCATATATATAGCTACTGTTTTCCCCACTGGAATATAGGCTTCATGAAAGTAAGGTTTGTTCCCTTCTTTGAATTTATATACTCAGTGATTAACATAGAACTGGCATGTAGGAGAAACTTAAGAAACATTTGTTGATTTGAGTGCTCCAGGGAAATGATGAATAGGAAGGATTGACATAAACTTGGGAAGATTTGCATAAACTAAGGCAAAGGTTAACAGAACCAAGAAAAATATATACAAGGTATCCCAAAAGTTCTAGTACAGTTTTAAGCTTTGCTTGTTATCATTGTCTATACATAGATAGTTTTATCTTTTATCTTATCTATTTATCCTCTTAATAACATATAGTATATTATATTATATACTATAGTATATCTAATATCTAATGTATAGTATAGTAATTCAAAGAAAAACATTGCCAAAAGATATAGAAACTCTCTGCAATGACATTGAATCCTGCTGAGGTTCTCCCTCTTCTGAGAAGCAGGATGATGGACAATGGACACAAAATATAGTATATGCTGTCAGATATGGTCACTTGAATTTTGTATTCTGCTACAAGGGAAGATGGTTTTGAGAAATAGTTTTTTTTTGGGGGGGACATCAACAAACCATTTTAAAATGTGCTAAAGAGGGGGTGGAATAAAGTATGTGTGAGATCTGAGGGGGAAGAAAAATATTACTGGTCTTGGAAAATCAGCAAAAAATAGGAGGAAAAATGGTATCTGAGTTGGGCTTGAAATTATTAACTATTAGTAGTTCAGTAGATGAAGAGAAGGAAGGGGTAATATTCTAGTTATAAAGAATAATATGCATAAAGAGTGACATCAGATTGTAGAGAGCCTTGAATGTCAGGTAAAGGAATCTGAACTTGATAGACAAATTGAGAGCCACTAATGAATTTTGAGCTGAGGAGTGATGGAATTGGGTTCCTCCCCATGCTTGAGTTCAGTTTGTAGGGGAATATGTGTGTGTGTTTGTGTATGTATGTGTGTGTATATATACAAATATATGTATATCTATTACAATAATGTAATAATATGTATATATATTATTTTATATATTAATATATTATCTTATATTATCTCTATATACTCACTTGAAGTTCCTATTCAGTGTAGATTCTACTCATTGTGGACTGCCTGTCCCTACCCAGATATTAAATAATAATTCAATATAAATCATACCAACAAAATATTACTAATAGGAGGATCATAAGATCATAAATATAGAGATGAAAGAGACACCTATCTAATTCAATATTCTTTTTTGGTATTTGAATTATATTCTACATTTATTTGTTTTTTCTAATTCAGAATTTAACACAAACCAAATAAAATGAATATCTGTTTCCATATTCATATTACAATAAAAAGAGCATTGTATGTGAAACTACAGATTTATGTACAGTTTCCTTTCTTTTTAAGCAAATAAGCTCTATTTATAGCTTTCAAAGCTATCCTGGTGATCTCGGCTTCTTTCTGGACTTCCTTCTCTACATTTTTTTTAATTTAAAAAAAAAAGAATAAGAAAAAAAAAGCAATGCAAAACAAAATAAAACAAAGCAAAAGAGAATGTTATGTGCCCACAAAACATCAAGGAATATTCAACACATATTGAACAATAAATTATCAGTTCAAGAAAGTATATATATGTATATATATATATATATATGTTAGTAGAAGAAATTATATTCTTTTCTTCACTTCCTTGTAAATTGTTCTTTTGTTCTCTGCTACATACCTTTGTTTACTTTATTCTTTTCTCCCCCTTTCATCTCCCCCACCCCCAAGCAGGCTATCAGTTAAGAAAGAATACATTTATGTATATCTATATATATAGATATATAGATATATAGATAGATATATACATACACATACATAGGTACACACACTTTGACCTCCCCCCCCCCCCAAATATATTTTTCCTATCCCTGCTGACTTTTTGCTTTAATTCTGCTCCTTAACTTGCTTTGCTATTTCTTAACCTCCCCCTCCCTTCTTTCCCTCTCCCCCCCCATGGATTACTACTTTATCTTCTTCCTGCATCCTTAACTGCTCACCCCATCCCCCTATTCTTTATAGGTTTTGGAGAATACTATACCCTTAATACACACACACACACACACACACACAGTATTGTCTATTTAAGCCATTCCCAATGTGAATAGGTTTTCAGAACTATAAGCCCTCCTCCCCCCTCTAATGCCTCTGTGTCTATTCTTCCTCTGAACCTCATTTGTATAACATAATTACTAGTTTTACTTTAGCTCTGCCCCAATCTTTGTTTTGAGATACCATGTTGTTGATATCAATCTTAAACATATGGTATATATTTCCCATGTAAAAAACAAAACAAAACAAAACAATTTGCACATATTGAATTCTTTGAAATTGATCTTTGATATTGGCTCTTACATATTAAATTTTCTATTAAGCTCGAGTTTGAAAAGAAATCCTGAAACTCTGCAAGTTTATTGAATGTCCATTTTTTCTCATACAATATTATAGATAATTTTGCTGGATCTGATATTTTTGGCCTCAGACCTAGTTCTTTTTATTGTTGGTAGATTTATTTCCAGGACCTATGGTCTTTTATTGTGACTGCTGATAAACCTTTTGCAATTCTAATTGTAGCTTCAGCATATTTGAATCGATTTTTTATTTATTTCTTGCAAAATTTTCTCTTTGATCTGGGGATTTTGAAATTTGGCAATAATATTCCTATGTGTTTTCCATAAAGGGTCTTGTTGAGGTGATGATTGGTGATTTTTTTCTATTTTTACTTTCTCTTCATGTTCTATCACTGCAGGGCAATTTTCTTGGATTATTTCTTGTGTTATTGTGTTTAGGTTCTTTTTTTTTTAAATCACAACTTTCAGGCAGTCCAATTATTTTTATATTTTCTCTTCTTCATTTGTTCTCCAGATCTGTCATTTTTCTTATGTTTTACATTCTGTTCTATTTTTTAATTTATATTTTGTTTTGTTACTTCTTAGTCTCATAGTTTCACTGGCTTCCCTTTGTTCAATTCTAATTTCAAAGAGTTATTTTCATCTTTGTAACTGTATCTTCTTTTCTAGTTGGTTAACTTTTTAAAATAATATTGTCTTTCTTTCTTTCTTTCTTTCTTTTTTTTTAGTTTTTCCTCAATATCTCTTATTTGATTTTAAAGTTCTTTTTTGAGTTCTTATATACATTCTCTCTGGGCAGGCAGTTATTTCATGTTACTCTTTGGGGTAGAAACTTTTTTTTTTTTACGTCAGTATCCTCCTCTGAAGATGAACCCCAGTCTTCCCTGTTTCTATATTAAGTTTCTATGGTTGGAGTCTTCTTTGTCAGCTCATTTTTAAAAAAATAAGCAGTATTAGTGTAAGCAACTCTAATTGTGGGGGAATGGTGCCTCCAGCTTCATTTCAGCTCTCCCTTCTGATCTGGACCCGCAAAGAGCTCTATCCTTCCATAAGTGCTGTAGCCAGAAGATCCTGCACTGCTTCTGTCTATACTCATGAGCTAATTCCTTCTCCATCAGGGTTATGGCCCTGAAGCACAGCTGAGGCTAGCATTCCTAATGAGCTGAGGTTCATTCAGACTTCCTGAACTCAGATCCCCAGTCCTCAAACTGTGAGGGAGGCAAAAGTTCCTGTGGTCTTCAGCCAAACCCAGCTCATCCCAGGAGTCCCCTGATGATAGAGCTCCAAGCCTGGAGTCAGAAAGTCTCATTTTTCTGATGTCAAATCTGGTCTCAGACCTTAGCTGTGTGATCCTGGACAAGCCACTTAACCCTGTTTGCCTCAGTTCCTCATCTGTAAAGTAAGCTGAAGAAGGAAATAGCAAACCATTCCAATATCTTTGCCAAAAAAACCCAACTGGGACTACAAAGAGATGGACATGACTGAACAACAAAATAGTTCAAATGGAAAGTAATCTCAGAGGGAAGACACTAACACTGGAGACAATGGGGGATATGGCTGAGAAAGGTATCTTGCCAAAGGAAAGATATGAATTGTCTTGAAAGAAGCCAAGGAAGCCAGGAATTGGAGGTGAGAGGCAGAAATATTCCAGGCAGGCTGGAAAACCAGTGAAAATGCAAGCAGTAGGGAGATGGAGTAATTTCTGTAAGGCACAGGAAGGAAGTCATTTTAGATGGATCATTGAGTATATAGAGGACTATAGAATATACAAAGCCATGAAGGACAGAAATGGGTCAAGTTGGAGATTATTTTCAAATTTAAGAGATTTGTTATATTTGATCTTAGTGGCAATAGGGAGCCATTGAAGTTTATGGATTAAGGGTCTGACATGGTCAGATTTGAACTTTTGGAAGAACACTTTGGCAGCTGAGTGGAGGAGAGACCTGAGGCAGGGATACCAACCAGCAGCAGTCTATTACAATAGTTTAAAAATTAATTGATTTTTTTGGAGACAATCACAATTAAGTGACTTGCCAAGAGTTACATAGCTAGTAAGTGTCTGAGGCTAGATTTGAACTCAGGTTCTCCTAACTCCAGAGCCAGTGTGCAATCCATTGCACCACTTAACACCCCAATAGTTTAGGGGTGAATTGGTAAAGACCTGCACCAGAAGAGAAAGAAGAGGAATGTTTTGAGATGTGAAGTAGAAAAAAATAAGATTTAGCAAAATTAGATATATTGGGTGAATGTAAATGAGGAGTAAAGGATGACACAGAAGTATAAACTTGGGTGAAGCCCTAGGAATAGGAAATTTAGGAAGTAATAGGAAAGTTAGGAAGAGAGAAGGTTTAGAAGGAGTGTTAATGAGTTCTGTTGTGTATATGTTAAGTCTGATCTATGGGAAATGCAGTTTGCTATGTTTAAGAAACAATTAGTAATAGGAGACTAGAACTCATAAACCAGACAATCTTAAAAATAATCTGCATAGAGATAAAAATAATCTGCATAGAGATAAAAATAATCTACATTTATAATAATTTGTTTAACCATTCTCCAATAGATGAACATCATCTTTAGTTTCCTGTACTTTTCTATTAGAAAAAGAACTCCTATTAGTAATCATGTATATATGAATCCTTTTCTTTTTTCTTTGATTTCTTTGGAATAAACCTAAGAATAGTAAAGCAGTTCAAAGAGTATGCACAGTTTAATGATTTTCTATGTATATTTCTCAATTTCACAATAGTTGAACCAATTCACAGCTCCACCAACAATGCATGAGTGCCACATCCCCTCCAACATTTGTTATCATTCTTTTTTGTTATTTTTGCTGATTTAATGCTTGGGAGATTGAACCTCAGAAGCACTTTAGTTTACATTTCTCCAGTTATTAATGATCTAAAGCCTCTTTTTCATACTTTTTTTTGATATTTTGGATTTTTTCCTTTGAAAACTGACCATTCATATCCTTTGACTATTTGTATATTGATAACTACATTATTTTACAAATGAGATTTCTCAGGGTCACATAGGTCATAAATGATAGAGGTGGAAGACTCATATGATAAAATCTTTCTTAATTCTTCATAAATAATTCTCTCCCCCCAGACTCCCATGCTGGTAGAAGGGGAAAAAAAAAAGTAAATCCCTAGCAGGACAACTAGGTGGTATAGTGAATAGAGTGGTGGGTCTAGAGTCATGAAGACTCATATTCCTGAATTCAAATCCAGTCTCAAACACTTACCAGCAGTGTGACCCTGGCCAAGTCACTTCACCCTGTTTGCCACTGTTTCCTTATCTGTAAAATGAGCTGGAGAAGGAAATTGCAAATTACTCTAGTATCTTTGCCAAGTAAACTCCAACTGGGGTCACAAAGAATTGGACACGACTGAACAACAACAGCAGGGATGAGATTATGGTTGAAATTTTATTGCTCCAGATATTGGAAGGAGGGAGGCCTGCCTTATGTTTGAGCTGGAGCAGCTGTTCAGGCAGTTCTTTGCCTCTTTAATTGTCATTTGGCAAAGCATTGAGTCTCTTCAGCTGTCTCTTGTCTCTGTCAATCACAGCTTGCCTTACCACCACAGCTTTTAATTATCCTCAGTCATGTTCCTTCTAGAGAAACCTTATTCTACTTCTTTGCACTGCTTTAGTTTTACATAAATGTTTTCTTTGTATTGACCAAGGTGCTTCCCTGGGGTCAATTGTTAATGCTCTTTTAAAATAAACATTTTCACTCTCAACCCAAGTCATATATTACAGGACTGTATTTAGAAAAAGCTAGTCCATCTAAATAACACCAAAAGGAGCAAAATTTCTTAATCTCTTATCCTATCCACTGTTCTCTTTATATTCTTGTACTTCCCTTTTTTCCCTCTCCCCTTCAATTTGGCTTTTCATTCCCAAATGGATTAAAAAGAATGCTTTTTGTTCCCCTCTTCCTTGCCTGAAATGACAAGATCTATACCTCCAGCTGCCTCCTTTTGACCCTGGGGACAAACTTATTCCTCCCTCTTGGTGTACCTTTTTCCATTTCCAATATGTGGGTATGCAAATTTCCTAGGGTTTCAATTTCATAGCCTTGGGAATATACTAGTAAAATTGTGTCAGGGAAGGAGAGGAGGAGAGGAAAAGAAAGTATATCTTAGCTGTCTTTGCTGACATTTCATATGACATGACAAACCCCTCTGTCTTTTATGTATGCATAAAGAAGAGAATGAAGGATGAATTGGAGAAAGAAGAAAGTGGAAAAGGAAGAAAAAAAGCTAGTCAAGATCATCAGTAAGAAAAGTTTATACTAATAGTGCTATTGGGAAATTAAAATAAAGAACAGATTTAAGAGATGTTGCCATTCTGGAAAAAGTCCAGACTGAATAAATAAAAGTTTGTTCAATTAATGTGCAAAGTAGGAAGTATTGTTCTTGTCTAGTCCTGTCAGACTCTTTATGACCGCATTTGGGATTTTCTTGGCAAAGAATACTAGACTCGTTTGTCATTTCCTTCTCCAGCTCATTTTATAGATGAGGAACCTTAGGCAGACAGGGTGAAGTGATTTGCCCAGGGTAACATAGCTCTAAACTTTGTAGTGGTCCTTAAAGTGTAGTCCAAAGAATTGCTGGAGTTTCTGAAACCCTTTCAGAGGGTCTACAAATTCAAAATTATTTTTTATTTCTAATATAGTAAATAGCTATAAATATAACCCATGTGAACAAAAACCCTTGAACAGATCCTTGATAGTTTTTTTTTTTTTTAACAACATGAAGATACTGAGAACAAAGGTTTGAGAACCACTGCTCTAAAGTATCTGAAGTTGAATTTGAACTCTTCCTGACTCTAAAGCCAGAGCTCTATCCACTGAACCACCTAAGTGCCCCCCCAAAAGTACTGATAAGTAAAGGAATACTTGCTTTATATCAGCACCGAGAAATTTTCTGGAATAGAAACGTGGCATACTACACATAAGTCATAAAATAGAGCTTCAGGCTACCAACTATAGAACCACATAGGATTTGCTACTTCAAGTCCTAAGTCCCTTTCCCCATGCTATACTGGATTTGTCTGAATCTTATGATTTTCAGTGTACCAGATCAGATTTCTGATTTATAGACATGAATAGCTTCTCGCAAATCTTCATAAATCAGCCTCCATTGAGATTCTAATCTCTTTATCTATTTTGCATGACCCAGAAGGATTACTAAAACAAAAAACTAAAAATGTATTTTCAACTACAATAAACATATTTTAGATTTCAACTTCTCTTCCTCCTTTTCCCTCCTCTATCTATTGAGAAGGCAAGAAAAATAAAAACTCTTACAAATATATAGTTATGCAAAAAAAAAAAAAAAGTTCACATTAGCCATGTTTGAAAGAAAGATAGGGAAAAGAAAGAAACTAAGGGGAAAAAAAAGGAATGGGGAAAAGAGAGAGGGGGGAGAAGGAAGGAAGGAAGGAAGGAGGAAGGAAGGAAGGAAGGAAGGAAAGAAAGAAAGAGAAGAAAAGAAAAGAAAGAGAAATCTGTTTCAAGTTGTATTCTGGGGGCCTCAGCTCTCTATCTAGATGTTAGTAGCATGTTGTTTTATGAGTCCTTTGGAATTTTGATAGAGAATTATGTTGATCAGAGTTACTAAGTCTTTCAAAGTGATTTTTTTCACAATAGTGTTGTCATTGTGTGAATTGTCTTGGTTCTGTTCGCTTCACTTTGCATCAATTCATATAAATCTTCCCATGTTTTTCTGAAACCATACCATTCATCATTTCTTATAGTATAATAGAATTCCATCACATTCCTATATTATAACTGTATATAGTAACTTGTTCATGTCTAGTTGATGGGCAGCTTCTCAATTTCTCATTCTTGTCTGCTATAAATTGTGTGTGTGTGTGTGTGTGTGTATTGCTGGGTCAAAAGGCATGTAAAAGGTATAATTTTTTGAGTGATTCCAAATTACTTTCCAGAATGATTGGATTAATTTGCAGCTCTATCAACAATACATTGTTGTTGTTTTGTCATTTTGTCAGATTCTTTGTGACCCTTTTTTGAGGGGTTTTCTTGAGAAAGATACTGAAGTAGCTTGCCATTTCAATCTCCAGCTCATTTTATAAAGGAGGAAACTTAGATAAATAGGGTAGAGTGGCTTGCCCAGGGTCACACAGCTAAGTGTCTAAGGTAGGATTTTAACTAATTTCTTCCTGACTCAAGGCCTGGCACTTTATCCACTGTACCACCTGCTAACTTTAGTATACTATTTTCGTATATCTTTGCATTTTTCATTTACCTTTTTTTGTCATCTTAGCCAATCTTGATATAAGATTGTTTTAATTTGCATTTTTAATTAATGGTTATTGATAGCTTTGATTTCTTCTCTTGAAAATTGTCTATTCATATTCTTTGACTATTTATCAATTAGGGAATGGCTTGTATTGTTGCAAATTTGACTCAGTTACCTATATATTTTGGAAATCAGACTTTTATCAGAGAGCTGCAGCAGAAACCACATATTTTGGAAATCAGGCCTTTTATCAGAAAACCTCTCCTCCCCCCATTCAGTTTCCTACTTATCCTATTTGCATTGGCTTTGTTTGTGCAAAACCTTTTTAATTTCATGTAATCAAAATTATCCATTTTACTTCCTGTGAACTTTTCTTTTTCTTGTCTGATTGTGAACTCTCTTCTTATTCATGAATCTGACAGATAATTTCTTTCCTATTCCTCTAATTTGCTTATGATAGACACCCTTTGTGTCTAAATCGAGTAACCCATTTTGATTTATCTTGGTATGGGGTATGAGATGCTAGTATATGTCTAGTTTCTGCCACACCATTTGCATTTTCCCCAATAGTTTCTGCCAAATAGTGGGTTCTTGCCCCAGTAATTGAAATCTTTGAGTTTATCAAACACTAGGTTTCTGTGCTTATTTGCTTCTGTATATTCTGTGTTTAAACTGTTCCACTGACCAACCTCTCTATTTCTTACCTAAGACCAAATTGTTTTGATGATTACTGCTTTGTTGAACTGCTTTGAAATCTGATAGTGTCAGCTCTCCTTTCTCCCTCTCTTTTTTGTTGATTCTCTTGCTATTTTCAACCCTTTCTTTGTTTCTCATAAGAAATCCCAATGCATTTTGGTGACAATGTGGTTGATATAGTAATGAATAAGTAAATTGATTTAGGTAGAATTGTCATTTTGATTATATCAACTTGACTTACACATTACACATTGACTTACATGTTAATATTTCTCCAATTATTTAGATTCTTTATTTGGGTGAAGAGTATTGGGTATTTTGTTCATATACTTCTGTGTGTCTTAGCAGATGTATTCCCAGATATTTTATATTGTCTCTAGTTATTTTAAATGGAATTTCTCCTTCTGTTTTTTCTTGTTGAGTTTTGTTAATAAATAGACATGTTAGTGATTTATATGAGGTTTGTTTTTTTTTTTTTTACAACCTGCACCTTTGTTGAAGTGTTTAATTATTCTGATCAGCTTTTTAGTTTACTCTCTAGGGTTCTCTAAAAAAGAAAAAATCAAATCATTTGCAAAAAGTGATAGTTTTGTTTCTTTGTTGTTTATGGCTATTTCTTCAATTTCTTTTTCTTGTCTTGCTTCTATAACTAACATTTCTAGTACAATATTAAATAATAATGGTGATAATGGACATCCTTGCTTCACCTCTGATCATACTAGAAAGGCTTTTAGCTTATTACCATTATATATCCTTGCTCTTAGTTTTAGAGAGCTACTACTTATTTCAAGGAAAGCTCCATATGTTCCCAGAATTGTGTGTGTGTGTGTTTTAACAAGAATGTGTGTCATATTTAGACAAAAGCTTTTACTTCATCTATTAAAATATTCATATGATCTTTACTGTTTTTGTTAGAGATATAGTGAATTATGCATGTTTCCTAATATTGAATCAGCCTTGTATGCCTTGGTATAAAGCCAACTTGGTCATAGTGCATATAATATATCTTTGTGATATATTACTAAAGCAGAATTCTAACAGATTTCTAGAGCAGTTTAAGCTTGCTCTTGGGCAAATTTTAAAATTCCAAGTCTCTTGGATTCTCTGCTACAGTGAAAATGAAATTAACAATGTTAGCTTTAACACTCCTGAACAGTAGCACCTCATAATTCCTAGAAAGGCTTGAAATCTCAACTTTCCTACCTACTCTTTGAAGCATGGATTTTTTTTTTTATCACACCCAAATGCCTTTTTAGGAAAACACTTCACAATGTATGACTTTCAAAACTTCATACATTAAGAAGGACTTCCCATTAATGGAGTGTGTATTTGTGGAAGAGCATGACCTTGTTGCCACTTTCCTTCCAGTGGCATTTCATTAAATGCCTTTGATTTGGATTAATTGTGTCTTCTGGCTGACTAGTAAAAATAACCTCATTGGTAGAACCTTATAAGAAATAACCACAATCATCCTGTTCTTGTCCAGCAAGCTAAATGAGAGTTGTTCAGTTTAATACTTTAGCAATCATGTTTATCACTGGAGGTTTCAAGGTCAGGTGCTCTCTTTATCTTCATCTTTCCTGGGTCTCCCAAGTATATTTTTTGGAATTTCCCAGTGTTTTCTATGTGGTAGGCCTCAGTCAGACAAAAAGAGCAAGCATCTATTACATCTATGGTGACCCTTTTTTTCAAATAATTTCCCCATAGTACAACATTAGAATGACCCTCAGCTTCTGCTTTTATACGTTAAATGCCCAAGACAATTTATCATTATACTTTCTATTTCTGTCCAGAGATATCAGGAAAACGTAGGAGAAAAGAAAAAACAGGCTAAGTAGAGATTAAAATGAATAAGAAAAAATGGCTCAAGATTTTTACATTGTAGCTGGTACTAACTTTCTGGCAAAACAGTGCTTCCTGAAAGTATACTGCTTCTTACAGGAGAAACTGATAACCAACAGGATTATCCTGAATTTCAAGGGACTGAAGAACATGCTTAGCTGTCCAGAAGATTTGTATTTTGTGAGCTGCTCCATTAGTATATGTCTGAGGCAAATATGAAATATCTGTTCAGTATTAATAAGATGGAAGATGGAAAGTGGATTGCAACAACTTCACTTCTGAATGTAGCATAGCCAATAATCATCTCCTTTGTGTGGAAGATTTCATGTCTCAACTGCCAAGTTGAACCACTCCTGGGCTAGATGTCAGATCTTCAGGACTTGTAGACAGAGGGCAAATGATTAGCTAGGGTCACACAGCTAGTGTCTGAGACCTGAAAAATGACTGAACAACCACAAAAATCAGTCAAAAGACCACACAATAGAGGGATAGGAAAGAGTTATCAAATATCTTCATGTGCTAAGTGATGGAGAACCAGGCTCCTCTCTTCCACATCATCAAGCTCAAGTGGATCTTCTTTGACTAGACTTCTGTGACATACACATGTTCTCTCACCTGGGAGTATGTAAAGTCCTTGAGAGTAGAAATATTTTATTTTGTATCTCTTGCACAGTGCCTGGGAAATAATTAGCGTTTATTAAATGTTTGTTGATTGGTTGATTAAAAGGTATCTTCTATTGAATAATGAAAGCCCTTCAAAAGAATCATCTTTTTAAACTTTGGCTAAGAATGAAAAAAATTTTTTAATTATTCTAAGACTTATAAAATAGCTCCTGAAAGATTAATTTTTCTGGAAAACTATAGATACACAATGATGTATTACTGCTATGATATTAGAATGTTTATTATATTCAAAATATAGCAAACATGTAAAAATCACCATTGTGTAACAATATGAGGAAAATGCCTTGAAGTAGTATGACCATCTTTCATGAAAGATTTATTGCAAGCAGTGAAAAAGGAAGATGAGTGCAAATGAATCAATCTTTAGCTATATGCAGTAATGGCAGGAGGAATCCTCATTCCACACTTTCAATCATTTGCCAAGTCTTATCGATTTTACCTTCAGGACATCTGTTTTCTCTCTTCTCATGTGGCAACCATACTAGTGCAGACCTCCATCATGTGGACAACTGTAATACCTCCTAACTGGTTCCTTTGCCTTAAGCCTCTTCTCTAGCTAATTCATCCTCCCAAAAGTTACCAAATGATATTCCCAAAGCAAGAGGTTAACCAATGGCCATTCCCAGTTCAATAAACATCAGTGGCTTCCTGTTACCTCTAAGACAAAACAGAAACTTTTCTGTGTGACATTTAAAATCCTTCATACCCTGTTATCAACTTCTCTGCCTTTCCAAGTTTATTATAATTACTTCCCTTTATAAATGCAACAGAACAGCCAATCCAGCCTTCTTTCTGTCCCTCACGCACAACATTCCATTTCCCCCTCTGCTTTTTTCTCACTCACACAGCTTAGCAGCAAAGTGTACAGATTGCTGAGCTTGGGTTCAGAATGACCTGAATTCAAATTTAACCCCAGGCACTTAAAAGCTATGTTCCCTACAAGAAACTTAATATCTATCTGCCTCAATTTCTTCATTTGTAAAATGGAGGTATTTTTAGTACCTATCTCCGACAGTCATTGTGAGGAGAAAAAAAAAATCATATAATATTTGTAAAGTGCCTGGTACAGAGTAGGTGTTTAATATATGCTTATTTCTTTCCTTTCCTCTTTTTTCTTCCCTCCCTTTTTTCTTCCTTCTTTCCTTCTCTTCCTCCCTTCTTCCTTCCCTCCTTCTTTCTCTTTTTTCTTCTCTTTCTTCCCTCCTCCTTTTCTTCTTTTCCTACTTCCCCTCCTTTCCTCCTCCTTCTCTCCTTTTCTTTCCTTTTTCCTTCCTTCCCTTTTATCTTTTTCCTTCCTTCCCCCCTCTCTTTCCTTCCCTCTTTCCCTCCTTTCTTCTCTCCCTCCTTCCTACTGCCATCATTTCTCCTTCCCTCCCTCCTTCCTTCTTTCCTCTTTTCATATTTCCTTTCCTCCTTCCTTCTCTCTTCCCTACCTCTCTCTTTTCTCATTTCCTCCTTCTTTCCTTCTTCCTCTTCATTCTTTCTTCCTTCTTCCCCCCTTTCTCTTTGTTCTTTTTCCTTTCTTTTTCCTTTCTTTCCTCCTTCTTTCCTCTTTTCTCTTTCCTTCCTATTCTCCCTCCTCTCTTCCCTATTTCTTTCCTTCTTCTTCCTTCCTTCTTTACCTCCCTTTTTTCTTTCTTCCTTCCCTCTTTCCTTCCCTCATTCTTTACTCCTTTCTTCCTTCCTTCCCACTCCCTTTTCTCTCTTCACAAGATGCACTCCCATCTTATCTATGCCTATTATAACCTTTTACTTCAAAAATGAACTTAAAAGCTACCTCCTACAGGGGGGCCCTCCCTAATTCCCTCAGCTGCTAGTGCTTTCTGCTGTTATCTTGTATTTAGTGTGTGTGTGTGTGTGTGTGTGTGTGTGTGTGTGTACATATACATACAAATATATATATATATATATCTTCCAATAGAAGAGAAACACCTTAAGGAAAAGGACTATTTAATTTTTGCCTTTTTTAACCGAGGAGTGTCATGGTAGATATATAGGAAGACGATTCAAAAATGCTTATTAAATGATTCATTGCAATCAATGCAATAGTTGCTACAATAATGGCTATAGTAAGATATTATTGCCTCATGTCCCTGAACATTGCTGACATTGAAACTTTTTACTCATATTTCTATTATAGACCTTAGGCAAAATGTTGAAGTTTAATTTGGAGCCACTCTCTAGCTGTAACTTAAAGAAGTCATTTAGCCTTTATAAAAAGAGCATTTTAGACTCTCTAAGGTACCATCCAACTTTAGACTGATAATTTAATGATTCTTCTTCCTTGTGGCTTCTGTCATGGATCTCTTTTCCTTTCATTTCCCAGGAGCCCTGCAAAGTTGGTATCCCACAGAAGTCTGCTCTCTCTAGTTCCTCATATTTTCGACCTGTTACCCACCTTATTTCTTTAGATCTTTTTTCAGGTGACAATTAATTATATGGAGAGAAACCAGATCTATAAGTTCATTGGTATAGGAAGAAAAGAACCAAGCATCTTATGAAATGCCTACTACACAGTGCCAGGTATTGTTCTAAAAGGGACCTCCCAGAGAAGGAAACTACCTCTAACAAGGCAGGTTGACGCCCTTTCTAAACTTAGTAACTTAGCCCCTAGAGGTTATATTCATCTTGTGAGCAGAAGCAGTACTTATAACATGATATGATATTATAGAATGTTACACTGTTTGCTTTTAACTGAAGTCAACAGTGTGTTAAGAGACATTGTTGAAGGAAAAATGCTTTCTAAATGCTCACAACTACCTTTTTCTAAGGGGAATTTAGGGGATTTTAGGGGAAAGCACCTATAGTTTCTAAAAATTGATAAGCAGAAACAACAAATCTAAATGTTTATCTTTTCTCAAGAAATAATTGAGAGTTTACAGGCATCCTCTCCCAGACTGCTTCCTTATGAAGTCTTCTTAACAAGCATAGGACAAGGGAAGATTACTTATAAAATAGTGGTTGAAGTTGGAGCACACTAATAACTCTGAGCTTTGAGACTTCTTATCCTGGTTAGGAATGATGGATGGAAGAACAGGCCCCACATCAAGCTTCTAATTAAGGTAGCAAAGATGAAAAGAAGTCCATGTTTTCTGTGACATCTCCTAACCCTTTCTTTGGGGGACTTTAAGGCTGAGATGATGAAGATTGATTAATCTCAAGGGGCTTTTACAAACTGCAGGTAATAATGTATGTCAAGAACCTGAATACTTTCTTAACTCCTTCTTTGTCAATTTTTCTTTACCTCCCCCTACAGTTTAGCAGATATAGCAGATATAATACTTATTTCCTCCCTTCTTCCCATTAAGAAACATTTCTGATCATAGAGGTAAGTTGGAATAAAATGATGGTTCTCAAACTTTTTGGCCTAAAATTTTTTACACTCTTAAAAATGATTGACAATGTCTCCTCCCTCAAAAGCTTTTGTTTATGTGAGTTATAGCTATTGATATTTACCATGTTAAAAACAAAACATCTTGCTATCATGAAATTACTTTTGGACCTTAAGACTCCACAAAAGAATCTCGGAGACTCCTAGGAGTCACCTGACCACACTCTGAAAACCAAACAGCCAATAAACATTTATTATGTGTCTACTATGTGCAGAACGCTGGAGCAGAAAATAGAAAGGCTAGTAGAGACTAGAATCTGGGATACTTGTGTTCACATATTACTTTTGATACTTGCTAACTAACTGCATGATTCTGGGCAAAATTATTTAATCTCTATGTGCCTTGAGTAATTACCTAGGATTTATTTAGAAAGGTGAAGAAAATCTCCCAGCTAAGAAAAGCACAGATCTTTAATGGATTAACAAAATATGGGAAAATTAACTTTACAAAGTTTGTTCTATAGACATATTGGCTGCCATATATCTTTTTGATAAAGTAAATTCTTGCATGGGGCAGAAAACCCCTGAAATTTGCTCTCTATAATAGTTCTATATTCCCACAGAATTCCTTTGAAACTAGCAACAGTAACTAGCTATTGGAATGGTTATACCACACATATATTTTAGTATTTATCATGTTTAATGTTGAATGCTAAAATGAATATTTAAAATTAGAGATATCAAACTATTTATGATTAATATATAATGATAACTTTTATAAATACTGATTGTGTCTCAAAGAAATGTTTATATAAGTCTTTTAAGCTATTCTTCTTTGAATGTAGAACTATTTAAAATGTGTTCCTTTCAGAGTACTATTCACTCTGTACATATTTTAGTTTTCAACCATCTGCATTTCACAAATATTATGGAATATCAAGATTGTGTTTATTAAGGAAAAGAAAAGGAATTGCTACTAAATCAAATACCCAAGTACTTTTACTTTAAACATGTATATTTGGGCACCAAATTTCCTTCTGCATTTTTCCAAATCTTTAGGGAGGAGAGAGAGGGAAGGAGGAGGGATTAGAGATTGAGAGAGAAAAGAAGGGAGGGAGGGAGGGAGGAAGGGAAGAAAAAAGGGAGAGAGACAGGGAGAAAAAGAGGGAGGAAGGGAGAGAGAGGGGGGAGAGAGGAAAGAAAAAAGGGAAGGAGGGAAGGATGGAGGAAGGAAAGGAGAGAGAGAGAGAAGGAGAAAGGGAGGGAGGGAGAAAGAGAGAGGGGGAGGAAGGGAGGGAGAGAAGAATGGAAAAAGCTCAGGGCTATGATTACCACAAGCATTGTAGGAGCCAAGTTAGGTTGAGGCTCTGGAGAGATTTTAAAAGGGCTGGCACAGTACTTTATATCTCCCGGAACTTCCTGATATTCACTTCGCTGGCATTGGTGCTTTGTGATTGACTGGTACTCCTGGCAATTGACATCAGGAGAAGATTCCATTCTGAACATATGTGCATTATCAGGGTGGAGGAGAGGAGAGCAGGTTAGCCCATGAAATACCAAGTCTATTGATTTGTCCTTGAATTTCTGGTCATATTGGCAATACATGGGGAAGTGATGCAGATAAGGAAATTAGTGGTGCTAGGTTACTTTGTTGAATTACTCTTGGTTTCTGAAGTATCTTATAGCTAAATACCTAGTAGAACAGCGTATACATGGAAAATAGTTCAATTTCTGAGTGTAGTGAGACACTAGGTAAGCTGGAGGATATGGTGAGTTGATTTCTCCTATTCTAACTTTAGAATGATAGCCCTTCCTGACTGACACCTTTCTTTCAAGAACAAAGGGATATGATAAAGAAGAACATTTAAGAAACTGAAAATTGAATCTTACCAAAAGTGTGTTCAACTTCTTTAGACCTTATTTTTATACTTCATACTCACTTTCACTATAGTAAATGTATTTTAGTCTGTGTGCCAACTGAGTTAAACCTTCGAGGACATGCTGAGGAGACAAAAGATTAGGGCACAACCCAGGCAGTTTCAGGCACGAGCTCAGCAAGTTAGGAATATCTCTAGGAAGGTCCTCAGGATTTGGAGAACACTAGAAGGGAAAGTTGAGGCTACTACGTAGTTAACTTTTTTCTATTTTTGTTTTGTAATTTCCATTACAAAGTTGTAATAAGAAATAAGGTGGAATAGCAAAATTTAAATCTACTAGCATCTTCTAGAAGCTCTAAGCTGTACCCCCATAGTATTAGGAGAAACTATGTCCCCATGAGTTAGGAAGCTGTTCCACTTCAGAGACAATAGTATCATACATACAATTGATATAAGTATTTAAATAGTTGAGTGTGTAAACAGACACATTTTAGAGCAAAATTTATACAAATGTTGTGGCTTTCACTACTATAATAACTTTCCTGTTGCTACTATTGAGCCAAAAATCAAGAGTTTATTTGCATATGACCACAGCAGCTAAACAATTTCTTTTGTTTCTTTTAGATAATCAAATGTTCCCTACTTTGAAACTCTTCCCTCCCTCACAAGAGAGAAAAGAAATTCAAGATGTTTCCATACTTGTGAAGGGAAAGGCAAAATCCAATAATCTAAACAACAACAACAAAAAAAGCTTTATCATTCATTGGTATTTTATTCCTCACTGAAGGGGAAAAAATGCCAATAAAATGAGATTTTTAAATTGCCTGGCTTATTAAAACATAATTGATAGCCTGGAATACATTAAGTGAAATAATAGCATTTATCTATTTTATATAATGTTAAAAATAAAAATTACTACTTTTTTCTAATTAGAATTGTTTGATGAAGCAGACACAATCAAAGATGGGTTGGTTCCCTTTATGTTGATTGTTTTAAATCCAGCAAAAGGGATTCATCATTACTTCCTTTTATTTGGGGCTGCAGAACTATATTTTCCATAGGAATTTGGGTTTCCTCTTCTGATTGTGTAGGATATACTTCTCTGCCTTGTACATTCTCAGTGGTAGCTGCCATTTCTGTGTAGAGCTCATTTAGGGATTCATCAGGCCCACTCCTGCCAATAATATCCACTCCCATATCCTGAATTCCTTCTTGTCCTTCTGCAGTGGTTCGTTCTTTGCCTTTCTTATGGAGATGCATCTTGAAAGTTTCTTTTGTTGGAGTTGCTTTAGAAATTGTTTTCTTAAATCTTTCACCAGACTGCTTCAATCTTTCTCCTGAAGATTGCCTCAGTTTCTCTCCTGACTGCCTTAGTCTCTCTCCCGACTGCCTCAGTCTCTCTCCCGACTGTCTGATCCTTTCTCTCCTCTCAGGAGTCACAATTCTAGTCCGAATTCTGTCTACTTTCTTGTCAAAATTCTGTCTTGTCTTCTGCATGTTTTCTTTAGAGAAGGCCTTTTTAATGTTATCAATTTGCTTCTTTCCTGACTTTTTAAACTGAGCAGCTCTGCTTTCTTCAATTTCATATTCTTCATCCGAAGAGAGATCATCTGGAAGGCAGAATTCATCTTCTTGTGTATCCTCAAGTAGGCTTTTTTCCTTAACAACAGAGAGAGATGTAGGGCATGGGACTTCCTCCTGGGTGGAGGGAAAGGAAAGAAAGGAAATTATAATAGTAGACATTTCTATATAATTTAAAGATTTATAATATCCCTGTGAAGTAGGAAGAGCAAATATTATTAGATCCATTACATAGATGAGGAAACAGACTCAAAGGAATGAAGGGACAACCAGTGATATCTAAATGTATAGCCAGATAACTTGGAGGGGATACATGGATAGATATCTTTGGAATCTTGCCATTCTTCTCCAAGAGAGACTCCTGAGGATGCAAAGGTAATTAGAACCACAAGGCTCTCCTCCTAAAACAGGGGTGTCAGACTAGAATTATATTTATATGCTCCCTCACTCCAACCCCTCCTGCCATCTCCCTTGCCATTGAGGTACAATTATTTTAGATGGAGACCACTTTCTGAGATGCTATTCATTAAAGGGGGAGGTTGATCCAAGCTTCTATTCCTTTCCACCAAATGTTAATTACACAAAAGACTATTTCAAACAATGAAAAGCAAGTATTAAAGAAATTCATCTAAGACCTCATACTAAATAAAAGATATTTTAAAATTACATAAAACTTTAAAAAGTACAGAATCTAGAACTAGGTAACAATTCCTAAAAGAAAATCTATAATACTATTTCAAGTACATATTAAATGAGTTTAACAAATTAAAACCAAAGAAAGTTTTAAGGGAAAAAAAACTTGCCAATGAGCCATCCAATTTCTTTTATTTTATATGAATTTGCTTTTCCCTATGAACTTAAAAAATGTTAAAACTCTGAATATTTCAACATTAAAAAAAACCCAGAAAGGATGATGATAAATGCAATTCCTTCATGAACTTATATTATAAATTTAAATTATATCATTTTTTTAAGTTTGTATAAGCATGCCTCATTTTATGCTTTGCTTTTTTGTACTTCATAGATATTGCTTAAAAAAAAAAAAAGACAAATGAAAGGTTTGTGGCAACCCTGTGTCGAGCAAGTCTATCAGTACCCACCAATTTTCCAACAGCAAGTGCTTATAGCATGTCTTTGTGTCACATTTTAGTCATTCTAACATTATTTCAAAATTTTCATTATTGTCATATCTGTTATTGTGATTTGTGATCAGTGATCTTTCTAGTACTGTAATTGCTTTTGGACTCCACAAACTATGCCCATACAAGATGGTGAACTCAATAGGGAAAAGTTATGTGTCTTCTGACTGTTCCACTCATGGATTTCTTCTCTGTTTCTTTCCCTTTCCTGGGACTTCTTATCCTGGAGACAGAACTTGTAGCCCTAGCTACAAGGGCTTCTAAATGTTCAAACGAAAGGAAGAGTCAATTGATGGGGCAAATTTCATTGCTTTCTTATTTTAAGAAATTGCCATAGCCATACCAATCTTCAGCAACCTGCTCAATTAGCAGCCACCCACATCAAAGCAAGATTCCACTAACAAAAAGATTACAATTTATTGAAAGCTCAGATAATGGTTAGCATTTTTCTTTTAGCAATAAAGTATTTTTAATTAAGGAATATATATTGTTTTTAGATATAATACAATTGTCAACTTAATAGATGAAAGTATAGTATAAATATAACTTTTATATGCACTGGGAAACCAAAAATTCAAATGACTCCCTTTATTGTTATATTCACTTTATTGTGATGGTCTGGAAGTGAATCTGCAATATCTCTGAGATACACCTGTATTAAATTTAACACAGTAACAATAGAACTGCCCTACTTATCAGTGTCCCCTTCCGAACTTCTTTCTGCTTACTTCAGTGTATTTAAAATGTGTCATTGACACATTTCTTCTTCTGCTTTTTTTTTTAATCCTTACAACTACCCACCAATTGTCTCCCATCCCAAATAGAAAGTGTCCCTTGTAAAAATAATAATAAAAAATATATAGTTAAGCAAAACAAACATACAACCAGTTTTCTTCTGCTGCTTTGCTTATTTTGTTAACATCTTTGTTGTTTTTTGTTACTTAAAATTCCTTGGCATTAGGCACCAGGATGATACATGTTAAAAGAAATATGTGTAGGAATCTTGTTACTCTGATGAATCAGTGGTCGTGGGAGGGATCAAAATACCTTTAACTCCTCCTCACTCCTAACACCTGCTATAGCCACAGACTGCACTATCAATAGGGAGGTCTAACATAAATATGTCATGTTTAACATATATTGTATTACTTGCCATCCAGGGGAGAAGTTGGGAGAGAAGGGGGAAAATTGGAACACAAGGTTTTGCAAGGGTCACTGTTGAAAAATTATCCATGCATATGTTTTGAAAATATAAAGCTTTAATTAAAAAAAGCATATATATATATAATTCTCAGATCCAAATTCTCCCTCCTTCCAGCTTCTCCTCTATTCCTGGAGAATGCAAGAAATATGATACCCATTATATATATATATATATATATATATATATATATATATATATGAAATGATACAAGACATATTTCCACATTAACTATCTTTGGGAGTCAGGAGGAAGCAAGATTATAAAGGAAGGGGAAAAAATTTGCACTCTGAGTCCATCAGTGAAAAGAGTAGTTAAAAAATAATAACTGATAGAACAAAACCCCAAAAATCCCAACCTGAAGAATTTAGCTTTTTTTCTCTCTGTAAAAATAGAATGTGACCAAATAACTGTTAAGTGGACATTACCCAAAAAAGCTTTGGTTATACAAGATCATTCTTAGAAAGGGGTTAATCAGAGAACCTCAGGAATCCCCCAACCCACTTGATGAAGTTGGAAGATTAAAAAGGACAGATAACAGAAACAAAGGGATGGAAAGATTTTGAAATTGATCATTTGTACCTTATAGAAGACATATCTCTCTTGTTTTGTAAAGTATTAAAAAAAAAGTTCTTAAATCAACTTTTCAGAATTATATGGTCAGTTAGCCATTGTCTCAGAAATCAGCTATGTCCTGGTGACTTTTATAAAACCCTGAAATCAGGATTATTTCCAACATTTGAGAAAAGAATTAACCGAGGAGGAAGAACCCAGGTACACTTACTTTGGTCTTTCCCCAGCACCCCTTCCTGAGTGTAGCAATGGAGGGAGGTCTCTTTCTCCTATCCAACTTTATCCATCAATAATAGTACTTTGTGTGGCTGTGAGATGGTGCAGTGGATAGAATTCTGGGCCTGAAGTAAAAAAGATTCATCTTCTTGAGTTCAAATCTGACCTAAGATACCTACCAGTTGTAGAAGCCTAGATAAGTCACTTAACTCTATTTGCCTAGTTTCCTCATTTATAAAATATTTCAGAGAAGGAAATGACAAACCACTTCAGTATCTTTGTCAAGAACACCCCAAATGGGGTCATGAAGAGTTGGACTTGAAATGATTGAATTTGTCCCAGGTTTATGGGAGAAATATTTTATATTTTATATTTTACATCTATTGTTCTTACATCGCATATAATGCCATAAATATATTTGCTTTGAGCTAATTATCTCTAGCTGACTACTGAAGGCAAATATGTTAGTGAAACTTGGGGGTTATAGTGCTGAGACTGTGGACTCAGATTACCTCAAATCTAATTAGAGTATCTCTGATTCCTCTGGGACCCAATTTCTGAGTGCGAGTTTGAGAAGTCAGGTCCAACACTTCAGAACTGCAAAAATCCATGATTTCCTTTATGTAGGCACTTCCCTCACAGATATGGATCTGTATCTAAAGTCCTCTTTGCCTTTGGTCTTTGCAAATTGCTGTGAAAGAAAATAAAATTCACTAGAATTACCAATCTGTTGATGAATCTTCTAGAATCTATATAGGCTGGTCCTCAGATGACAGAACATATATTATTGGTCTTAAAGTGACTTAGAGTTTAAGGTAAGGTCTTCAAGACCTCAGAGCTACCTACATTCTAAGATGAGGAAGTAGGAGAATACTTCAGGGAAGAATTGTTAATTGTGGAGAATTCATTGTAAAAAGGCATTGATAAATACTACGAGAAGTAGAAACAGCTTCTTAATACAGAATTCTCTTTTGAAATGCTATTCCCTATAATTGGATTTAACATGTATTAATTAACACCCTTTGCTTGCTTTGTTCAATTTCCCTTAATCATCCCTTTTTTTTCTTTTCTGACTTCTCTTTCCTTTTCTGTCTGTCTCTCTCTCTCTCTCTCTCTCTCTCTCTCTCTCTCTCTCTTTCTTTCTGTCTCTCTCTCTCTCTCTCTTTCCTATCACACTTCCCCTTTTCTGTCTCTGTTTCTCTGTCTCTGTCATTCACTAAGTCACAGATTCATTCTCCTTTATTTACCCATCAGTTCAAAGCATGAAAGTGTGTGGCAATGGAAAGACAAATGGCAGTTATAAATAGTCCATGTCATGTTATCCTCAGTGACTTGCATAGGAGGAGGATAAAAAATATCATTGAGGCAGTGTATGTTCTGAAAAGAAAGTGGGATGGTTATGTAGTGAATGTGAGAAATAGCAAATGGACAGGCTAAATGCTCCATTTGTACTCCAAAAACATTCATACCCCCTTAGCATAGCGGGTGTTCTCCTTAGTCCATCTCTCCATTTCCCACTTGTCTCTGTTTCTCTGTGTGTTTCTCTTTGTATTTCTCTATCAATGTCTTTCTCTATGTCACTACTTTGTTTCTCTGTTTTTGTCTCTCTATATCACCTTCTCTCTCTTACTGTCTCTGTCTCTGTTTCTTTCTCTGTCTTCATCTGACTCTTTTGGTCTCTCTCTGTCTCTATCTCTGTCTGTCTCTGTCTCTGTTTTTCTCCAGCCACCCCAATTTAGTATAAGCCTCTAACATTACAAATGACAAAGCTGAAGTCCAAAGAATATGGATCTATGTTCATATAAAGTTCCTCAATGCCAGAAGCAGTTTGATTCCTAGTCCTCATGCTCTAGACTGATGCTTTTCTCACTCAACCACTCTGCTTCATTAAATACATCAAAATCTAAAGTGATGTGTGTGTGTTTGTATGACTGTGACTCATACAGTCTGCAGGAGTGTGTGTAGATAATCTGCCTTTGGACAATATCAAGGAATGAAGAAGAAATAAATAAAATAAAATTTGAGCAGAAAAAAAGTAAAAAATGAATCTTCAAAAGAGAAATGAACAATGCTGATATAGGAACTAGAAAATGAGTTTCCAGGAAGAACTCAGAATAAGGAAGCCGAAGGAGGATGAAATTCATATTTCCCTTTACATTTTTGGGGGGGTTTTGTTTACCCTTTTTCTTATTCTAACTGGCAAAAAATGAATACTGAATTTTTCTTTAAAAAATTCAAATTAGGTAATAGATGATGGTCACTTTTTTTTACATCAGTTAAAGAAACCAGAGTTATATTTCCCCATACCCCCATAATTTTGACATAAAACTGACCATTCACAGTTATGAGGACTCTCATTCTCAGTTTTAAATATCTTTCTTCAGGATAACTTCATAAGGCAAATAGTTCAAATATTATTACATCCATTTTATAGGTAAGACTGAGAAAGATGAAGTGACCTCTTTAGAACCAACTATCTAAAATCAGAAATGGAACTCTATCATACAGCCAGACTTGTTTTGCTGTTTTTCAACCAAAACATTCCATTCCACTCTCTGCCCCTTCACTCTGAAGTGCCCCCCAGAACTGTGAAACCCTTTCTCACCCTGATCTGCCACTGAGACTCCTTCAAAGTTCAGCTTAAACATTATCTCCTATATGAAGCCTTTCCTAATCCTCCCAGCTGTTATTACTTTCTCTATTAAAATAACATTGTGTTTATTATGGTGTGTTCATATCATTCACGTATGTGCATACAATACATTTCCCCTTCAGAATATAAATTCTTTGAGAAAAAGTGTGGTAGAAGCTTGGGCAGACTCCCTCGACTGAGATAGTCTTCCCTACCTGGCTTTAGCTCAGTCCCGCCTGGAGTTTTGCACACCTGGTAGTCTGAACTATAGACCTGCATTTGTTACAATTTTTTTTTCTGAGCTATGTAGTCATGTTCTTGAATTTCTGATTTGATGGCTGATCTTTCAATTTTACAAAAATTATTAAATAGTAATAATAGATTTATATAGTGCTTTGAATTTGCAAAGTACTTGACAAATATCATATTTTATACTCACAATTATCCTTGAAAGTAGGTTACAATTATTATCCCTGTTTTAGAGATAAGCAAATGAAGGCAGGTGAAGGCCAGGATCACCAATTATTAAAGGATGTTTTTGAACCTAAGCCTTCCTGACTCTAAGTTCATTACTTGATACATCAAAGTAGTTTTAAATTTTACAATTCATGAGTGCCTGTTTGTGAGTTAAAAAAAAAAAAAAATCTTTGAATCCACTGGCCCAAGCCAAATTTAGATTTAGCCTACAATACATGCCTGGCAAAGTGATGTGATGGAAATATATCATATATCACCATGCCTAACATACATACATATATATATATGTATATATGTTATGTACATACATATAATATGTAAGAAAATAACAATTAATGTTCAAAGTGTTATATCTTTCCTGAGGCATAGCTCATGCTAAGGAGAATGGGAAAACCAGTTGCTAGAAGAAGGATTCAGATCAGGAAGTCAAAACTATATAGACTCTGGGGTAAAAAATTCAAGGAATTTAGAAGAGCTAATCATTTATCTAGATCCACCTGTCTCCCCAAAGCCCCAGTCCTTTTAGGGAATTTGTTGGTGTTCCCAACCCATCCCTTTCCCCGCCTGCACTGACATGCCAGTGTGGACTAGCGTGGGATTGTCATGTTCCCTTCTGACTCATAAGATCATAGAGGGAAGATCTGGAAGAGATGGTAGTTTCTTGTAGTCAAACTCAAATAGAGACAGAACCCTGAGGGCCATATATTGACTTAGAAAACCACAAATTAATATTATCTGTGTTGTATGGCATTTTTATTTATTTTGTTTAACATTACCCAATTACATTTTAATCTGGTTCAGCCCCAATCAAGAATTTTTCTGACACTTTTTGGCCCATTGGTCATGAGATTGACACCTCTGGTCACCCTAACTCCCTCATTTTATAAATTAAGAAACTGAAGTCCAGAAGTTATGTTATGCTTTGGGTTAGCTATAAATTTTCACTTTTTAAACACTTTTATCTTTCAGTAAAGCACCATTACATTTGGAAAATTGACTTTGTCCATCAGGGTTCTGTAAAATAACAATGACAAAAATGATGGACATAATCAGGAGGAAATTAGCATCTAGTAGAAAGAGAGGCAATAAAAATAAGAGAATTTGAAGCTAAGTGATACAGTGGATATATCACTGGGCTCATAATCAGGAGGATATGAATTCAAATTCAGCCTCAAGGAGCAGCTAGATAATGCAGTGGATAATGCACTGGCCCAGAGAATCTGGGTTCAAATGTGGCTTCCGACATTTAACATTTCCTAGCATTGTGTCCATGGGCAAGTCACTTAACCCCAATTGTGGAAGGAAAGAAGAAAAAAAGGAAGGAAGGAAGGAAAGGGAAGGAAGGAAGGAAAGAACATTTTTTAAAAATTGGAGAGTCATCATTGAAACAAATGAACAATAAAAATAACACAGGAATAGAAGTAGGGTAAGATTCAAGAGAAGTGGATATTTGTCAGCTTTGCTTATCAAGCAATCTTGAATAAATCATGACATGTGTCTGGATCTTAATTTTCTTATCTACTTAATTAGGGGTTTGAACCTTGTGATTTCTAAGGTCCCTTCCAGGTTTGATTTTATATGTTGCTGGAAGTTAAAGGGGAGAGTACAATATTATTCTGCAAAATCTCGGTCCTCTTCTAGTATTTAACTTGTTTAACCTTCATTTGGAAGATCACCATGATATTAGGGAGGTGATGCATGACATTCAAGTGAGTTGGATTTAAGTTAGGAAGGGCTGGGCAAGGTCACCTGATGCACTTTCCCCTCCAGAGACTTCTGAATCCAGTGGCCAGACATACATCAAGATGACTGGAGATGAAATAGGAGACCTTGGCCTTTTTTAGCTAAGTCTTAACAGGTCTCAGTTTGACTGATGCAACACCCATTCAGTGATTAAGGCTACACTGAGTAGGCAGTATAGTATAATGGAAGAAACACTAGATTTGAAATTAGGGAACCTGTTTTCAAATCTCATCTCTGTTGTTGCTTAGTATGTGACCTTGGACTCAATTATAAAACTGTTGGTTACTAGAAGAGATACATTTCCTACTGGAAGAAATAGATATAAAAATGGGGAAAAATAAGTGATGGGTTGAGCCTGGACTGGGTCCATGCTATTTAATATCTTACAATTCAGCAGAAGAAAAAACACTCAAATTCCAAAGCTTTATCCAGTTGGTCCTTCCTTCTCAAAGGCCATTCCTACCAAGCTAGAAAGAATTTGCAAATGAACCTGGCTTATCTATAATCAGAATATCAGCATACATAAGATCAAAGAGGCTCAGCAAAAGACGGTTGGCAAACAAAATAACAAAGTTTTTGGCCACAGCAACCTTGATAGGGTTTCTTAAAGTGTGGAGAAGTTTTAATATATGTCAGCAGAGGGAAGACTTTCAGTGATGAAACCATGGTTCTTAGAGAAAGGAAGAGGAGGAAGGAAGGACAGAAGGAAAGAAAGGGAGAGGGAAAAAGGAAGATGGGACACACATACATCTGACACACACACACATGCATAGTTAATGCACAGATACACGTGTATATGTATATATAACTTGCACAAACACATGTGCACACTCATGTATGCATGTACACATACACATATAGTATTTCTTAAAAGCAGTAGGTAGGTTTAATTTGAAGAGACAGCATAGGATAATAGAAAAAAAAAAAAAAAAGAATTAGATTTGGAGTCCAAGGATTGGGACTTGAATCCTGAATTTGCTATGTAGATATATGTGTACTTGGGCAAGTTGGAATACATTTCCTATTTCTCAGTTTTTGTATGTGAAAAATGTCTAATCATTAAGCTGTTCATAATAGATTTGCAGTTTCATCATCTTTTATTATACTATTATGAAAATGATTATTTTATTCTATAAATTAAAAATGAAATAAATTTTTAAAAATGTCTAACCACAAATAAACATTATCTATGTTGGGGCAGCTAGTTAGTGCAGTGGATAAAGCATCAGCCCTGAAGTCAGGAGGATCTGAGTTCAAATGTGGCCTCAGATACTTAACACTTCCTAGCTGTTTGATCCGGGGCAACTCACTTAATCTCAACTGCTCACCAAAATAAACAAAACAAAACAAAAGAAAACATTATGTTGTATTGTATTTTTGTTTATTTTGTTAAACATTTCCCTATTACACTTTAGTTTTTATTTTTATCAAGGCTGGTGTAAGAATCAAATGTGATGATGGCACATGGTAAATCACTCTCTATAAAGTCACCTAATATTATTAATGAATATTTGTACTCTCAATGCTCACTATAATACATTGCACATAGCAGTTACTTACTAATTTGTTGAATTGAATTTGAAAGATTGTGGATTTGGTGACACTTTTATTTCCTTTGAGAAAGGGGTTCCTTCTTCCTTCCTCCCTCTCTCCCTCTTTCCTTCCTTCCTTCACTTTCTTTGTTCTCTCTTTTCCCCCCTTCCTTCTGAGCCTGCTTTACTCCTTCCCTCCTTCCTTCCTTTCTTCTTTCCTCTCTTCATCTCTCCCAGAAAAAAAGGAATAGAGCTGGAACATCGAACATTATGTGCAAGGAACAGCAAGTAAGCTCGTACAGTTGAAATGTAGAGCATGTGGAAGGAAATAAAACATAAGAAGACTAAAAGGCAGAAAGTGATCAGTTTGTGATGAGTTTTCAGCACTAAAGAGACATAATAGTAGGGAGCCACTGGAGTTTACTGAGTAGAGATCTGTGTGACCTGGCCAGATCTAGAAAAATCACTTTGACAACTAAGTGAAAGATAGATCGATGAAGCATGGATACCCATGAGAAATTTATTGCAGTAATCCAGCTACTTATTTGACAGCAATGACTGATCAGTTCAGATGAAAGTCAAATAATCTATAAGAAAAACCAGCCTTAGTTGGAGTTCTGAAGCTCCATCCCTGCTTTGTTCAAGGTTATAAATAGAATAATGGTGCTGGTGGTACATTGCCCATCAGTGGTTGCATCACTTTAAGAAGGTCTTGCCAAAGGTTGTACTTAAAAATATAATTCTAGGAGTTAGTTGTTGGGTCTCAGGTCTTTGCATGTGGCCCATAATCTCCTGCCTCCAGTGTAGTCACCTAGAACACTTGGCAGATGCCCAGCAATTCATCTATCTATACGGTCCAACTCTGCTGCCCATTTTAAAGATCAAGAATGTGAAGCACAAAGTAGTTCAAATACTTCTCTTATCTGTTGGTATGGTGGAGAGGGAGAGCCAGACCTCTCGTTTCTTCTATATGAGGAACTTCCCCATGTGAAAACTCCCTATACTGCTGATGCAGATCAGCAGTTCTGTGACAGAATTTTAGACAATTGCCAACAAGAGCTAAAAGATGAATTGATTTTCCATGACTGGGAAGCTGTTGTGTTTCCAAAGCAGGATTTGAATCTACTTCTTCCTGATTTCAAAGTCAGCTATCTAATTATATCATTCTGCTTCCCACTTGCCTCAATAAAGAACAGATCTCAAAAAATAGAATAGAATCATAAGATCATATATTCAGAGCCAAAAGGGACCATACAGCTAATTCAGTCTCAACCTTTCCTTTTCCATATGAGGAAACTGAGTCTGAGAAAGTAACTTGCTTAGGATCACACAGACATTAATCATTTGAGTCAGGATTTAATCCACTACTTGTACTTAAGTACAGCACTGTCTCAACTATACCTTTGTTTCTTTTCAATTCCCCAATCCAGGAATATCAATGTCTCTTCTTCCTGCTATGGCCTATTTTTTTCAATATTAGTAGAAATTCTATATCTGAAGGTTATATAAATAGAATTTTTATTATTTTGGCCTGTCCCTAATGAGGTAAAAAGTAAAAGCAGCAGAAATGATTGTCATGTATGGCCAATGGACTGGGAAAGCCTGCCTCATATTGCATTTCACAGGCAAGAAATAACTTTAACTGATCCACAGTTCATTTTACACTTAATGGTTGAGAATCCTGGGGTACTAATAATAGCATGTTGGTTCCTGTCAGAAGGATTTTGTACTGAAGCCCCTTTGGAAACCAGGACCCATTTTACAGTGTCATAGATTTTAAAAGTTAGAAGGTACCTTAGAGGTCATTTATTTTGACCCCTCATTTTATAGTAGAGAAACTGATGTCCATTAAGTAATTTGTCCAAGGTCATTCAGTAAATAGCAAGTGACAGAATCATTTACTGAATCCAGGTTTTTATATATCTATATCTCTATATAGAAACACTCTCTTCCCTAATCCAAACTGCCTCCACTATTTCATGTTATTATTAAGCTCTATAATGTAAAGAGTGACCTCTTTTTTTTTGGAGAGAGGGAAATTATTTCTAGAATACTGAAAGTCTGGAAGAAACTCAGAGTAATGAAAATAATTCTGAGAATAAGATTACCTGAAAGATGACCACTCTAAATTTGTTTTTTCTGAGCATTTCTTCTTGCTTGGTTTCCACTTTCTTCACATTTAGGCTGTGCTTCTCCACCCGTGCTTTTATTTCTTTCACATGGGCGCTGACTTTCCGGGTTTTCTCAAACAGCTTGTTTACCATATATCCTGTGTTATTGTGCGCCTGGGAAAGCTTCAACATATCAATCTGGACAGATTTGATTGTATTTTCCATTGTTCGATGTCTCTCTTCTATTCTCTTCTGGCTTTCTTGGACGCTGTCTATTATTGTAGCTACTTTGTCTAGGACAGTCACAATTGTCAAAGCTGCATCTTGGTCTTCATCTATTGAAACACTTGACAGCCGATTCTGATGGATTTTATCAGCGTTGGCAGTCGATTTGTTATGATCCATTTTGCTTCTTTTTATTTTTTGATTAATCTATATAGTGGCTGAAATATAACTAACCCCACAATTAATTCTGGCACTTAAAGCAAAGAAGTTAGCTTGATAGCTAGCCACATAGAGGTTTAAAGGGTAAGAAACTCCACCCCTGGAGGTTGGTCAAGTATTTGTAACTAGAAATATCCATATGCAATTGTTCTGCAATATGAAACCCTTCAACGAGTCTGGCACCAAACTTCACATACAGTGGATATTCTAAAATTGTCTGTTGACAGACCAAGTGACTCAAAGACCACAGTAACATCAGAAGAGGAAAACATATAAAAGAGGACTACTAGAATTCCAGGACATCCATTTATCACATAAAAAAAAAGGCAATCAGAAAAATTTTATGTCAATATTATTACTCCCATTTCATTGACTCCCTTTCCTTTGGATAATTTCAAACAATAACTTTCTTTTAAAAAGAAAACATTTATAAGCTAAAACTTTTGCTGCTTTTAAAACCAACAAACCAAATAATATTAAAACAAGTAAAAGACACACTAAAACAGAGGCCATATAAAGTGAAAACATTGTATTTTAACATGCTTTCCAAACCAAATATTAAAATCAATTGTTTATTTTCAACAAATTATTAAATTCTACATGCATACTTTTGAAAGTCTAAGCTACATATTAAACAGCTGAATACATCCTACTCACATTTCAGATCTTCCAAACATCAACAATCTATTAATATAACTATAACCAGAAGTCTAATTTGGAGAGAGGGTTTTTTTTTTTAAGCTCTTGGCATATTCTCTTCAAGAACACTGCTTGTAAATTATGGGGGTTTTTTTGCATTTTAATCACAAACACTAATACAATTGATTCATTTTTTGTCTTAAAACAAATATTTTCTTTAAAAAAGTGACTATTAAAATGGTCTTAATGAAAAAAGTAGGCTTGATTCCAATCTGTTGCCTTTTAAAGTCAATGATCACAATAACTAAATCTACCAAGGCCCACTTTTTATGGATTTGTTCCATCAGCACCATAAGAACCTTTTCCAAATGTTAGAAATGTTTCACAAGGAGAATAGTGCTTGGTTTACAATCCAAACATTTTATAAATATTTTACAGCTACACACATATACAGCTTCACAATTCATGCGATAAGCAGTATCTAAAAAAATCATGTACTAAATCTCAAAAACATTTAAATATCTATTTAAACACAGTGTCTTCTAGGATTTTTTTTTGTATGAAAAGTAATTTGTAAACATCTTTTACCTTTAGTTCATGCTTGATTCTTGTGTGTGTGTGTGTGTGTGTGTGTGTGTGACTATAATTATTTGTGAAGTGATCAAGGTTTGCAAAAATATTACATTCCATGGGTAAAGTACAAGTCTTATATAACCATGTGTTACAGATACAGAAAATGAAATTCAGTATTTAAAAACACAAAACAGAAACTCCATAATTGTTAGAGTTGATGCTTTTCTAAATACAAGCCAACAGTGTTCCACTAAAAATGTCCAAAAATAAGGCCTCTGAAATAAATATTTCTATTCTTTAAAAAAAGACATAATAAAATGTTTATCACATGGTTGGTGTACATATAAAAGTCATCGAATTAAACCATTCTGGATGATGTGTCCGATGTAAAATGGCCTAGGTTTTGCTTCTGCCGACGTCCTCTGTTGTTCTTAGGGCATTTTCTGTTTGTTTAAAAAAAAAAAAAGAAAGAAAGTAATTATTACATTTAGCATATTATAAAAGTTTTCCAAGGTACTCTAATTTCAAACACAAAGAAAGCTATATATCGTGTTGTGGGGAGGGAAGGATGTGCCATTCAAAAGGGAGGGTATCAGTATGGTGCTAGATTCCATTCATTCGGTAGGGCTGGGAGCAGAGAGGTAGAACACATTTTTCTTTACATAGTGGGGTAGAACACTGGGTTTTTGGTTGTTCAATTGTCTTGTCTGACTTTTTGTGATGCATTTTGGGGTTTTCTTGGCAGAAATATTGGAGTGGTTAGCTGTTTCCTTCTCCAGTTCATTTTTACAGATAAGGAAACTGAGGTAAACAGGGTTAAATGATTTGCCCAGGATCACACAGCTAATAAGTGTTTGAAACTGGATTTGAACTCAGGAAATGTCTTCTTGACTTCAAGACTGGCACTCTATCCAGTGTGCCACTAGAAAGGATTAAAACTGCCCTAAAACATTTAGGATACCCTGTATTGAGAAATTAATTTTATGTTTAAAAAAAAGACAAAAATAAACCATTTCTTGAGTGTTGTTTACATCCCCCAGTAGTACTTTAAGGTTTTCAAGGGCTTTCTTCAATGTCTTGCATCTGCATGATGTTTTCATATACAACAAATATATTTACTATGCAAGACAAATATTAATATTCTTATTTTCCAGATAAAGAATGTGAGGCTAAGGGAGGTTAAGCATTTTGCCTAAGGTCACACAGCTGAGTAGGGGCTGAGAAGGACAAAAATAAAATTCTTTTGATTATTATTATAGTATACTCTCAATCATACCACACTGTCTTTGGTTGGAATGATTGGACTGCCATGACAGGAAGATTTCAATGACATGGAATGCTCAGAAAAGACTAATAATTATGTATTTCTAGGAAGTCATTTGATTTCTAGGGATATTAGTTTCCTAGTCTGTAAAACAACAGGGTTGAACATGATCTCAAAGGTCCTTTCCAGCACTGATATTTTATGATTCTATCAATGTTCTTAATAAAATTAAACACTCTTATATTAAGGCCCTTCCAGCCATCCTGGGAGATGTCTAATCTCAGAAGAAATAAATTCTGATGGCAATAAATTTGAAGTTAAATCAATTGCCAACTCCAGGATCTAACTTAGCAAGGATTTGAGTCTATGCACAAGACTCTTTGTATTGGGGGTGGTAATATAGGGAATATGGTATACTGCAAAATATTTAGAATTGTTTAACAATTGAGAACAATGAATAATGGGCTTATGAGTGAGAGGCAGGGACAGAGAAAGAGGGGAAAAATGCATACAGAATGGCCAAAACCTGAGATAACCAAGAGCATCTATATAATCTACAGAAAATGCAGGTCAATGTGTGATGTAATGTCTAAGTAAGTTAAAATTCATAAATAACATTATACATTTCACATTGCAACTTTGCTCACTGAAGTTTCAATATATCACAGGTTGGCATAAGAATTAAATGTGAATTTTTGAGGAGTTTTGTAGAAGCCACACAAAATCCAGCAGACAATACAGAAAAGTTTAGAAAACTCAAAAATGCATAAACTATATGTATGGTATTACATATTATCAACATTTTATTTTTAATACCACAACAATTCAGATTTCTTCTCTGGTAGAAAGCAAGGGTCAAAAATCATACGTGGATTTTTCAGATCTCAGGGATGCCCCTAACCCCCATGATGTAGAAGAGATAACTGTATAAATTGCTTATAGGCTTTGACTTATGTTCACTGAGATACTAAAAAAAAACAAGTCAGTCCTTAATGGGATCTCCCCAGCAAGACTTCAAGTAGCCAACATAAGTGAGGTGAGAGGATGCTTCTTCATTGGAAGAAAGCCCCAGGATGTCAGAATTCCATTGGATCTCATGCCAGGATACCTGGGAAAGGAAGACCCCCTTTGAAAAAAGATGGAAATCATTCTAAGAAAGAAAAACCCTGAGTTGCCATGAGTAGAAAAATAGGCGAAGAAAATGTGGAACTATTTGCTGAGTAAGAAATGCTACTGAGTAGGAAGTGCTACTCAGGTTCTCAAGATGGCAGATGATAGGAAATCCATATGAAAGCAACTTGCATCCCAGCTCTAAGGATATGGACTACATTTCTGGCATATCCTACTTATCAAGCTGTTCCAGTTCAGAAATGAAACACATTGTCTCGAATCCTTCAAGACACACACTGGAATTTAGTTCATTGTCTAACTTTTTTTTTTTTTTTTTTACAATTCCCTTTATGCCATTCAGACCAAGTGCTTTTTTATATCCTTGTTTCCTGATCTCCAAAACATGTTTCTATTTTATTTGCATTATCTTCTATACTGTATACAGTTACATTATATTTGTAGCAAGAGGAGCCAAACCAGATCAAATAGTTATCAAGGAAGTTTTTTGTTTTGTTAATATTGTAATACTTTAATATTTTTAGTATAGCTTGTTTATTCATGCATTTAAAATATTATTCTGACAAGGTATCCATAGTTTTTACCAGAATGCCAAAGGGCATGATATGAAAGAAGATTAAGACTCTTTGACCTAGGAAATTTTTTTTCTATTAATTTGAGATATTCAAAAATGGGAAGTACTACTGTGAGAGGTGTGCTCTCCTCATTAGGGGGCTTTAATCAAAGTCTGAATGACCTCCTGCTGATGATTTTTGAAGAGGTGATCCATTTCAAGTTCAGATCTTGAAATACTTGAGGGATTACTTTTCAAGATATTTCAGAGAGGGAAAACTATCAAAAGAACAGGAAAAACCTAGGCAGTATTAATGCTCAAAAAAAGGATTCTGAATGTCATTTAACTACAAACTCACATGCCTACTACTTTTCATATTTATAAACTCTTTCTTAGAATATGCTGTGTCTTCAAAATGAAAATATGAGGAAGGAACAAATAGGTTTAACGATTCTCTGCATCTGAACATATCTTTGGAGTTGCACAATTGCCTGAAAGGTATGTTGATTGCAGAAAAACATTTGATGTTATCCACCCTCAGAAAGAGAAGTGATGGATCCAGAATACAGATTGAATATATTTCTTTTCTTTTCTTTCTTTCTTTCTTTCTTTTTTTTTTGGGGGGGGGGAACATGGCTAATGGTCAAATGTGTTCTGCATGGCTTTATAATGAGTATTGTATTTTATTCTTTCTCAATGGATGAAGGGGGTGGGGAGTGGGAGGGAGACAATGTAGAACTGAAAATAAAAATAAAATTTAAATTAAAAAGGCATTCAACTCAGAGCAAATCATGGCTTTCAAAATTCTTCCAACAAAGAGACCTTCATACATATATGCTCAGTTGTTTGTTTTTGATAAATACAACCATGAGGATAATTCTGTTGAAGGATACTTATATGCTCAAGAAAGGTGCTTACAATAGTCATGGAGAATGTCTTTGAGAAGGGCCAAACAGAAGAAGAATGTCCAATAGATGGTAAGGTCTTTTGCTAATTGCATCAAATCCCACACTATGAGAAGAGTTCCTCACTGAGGTTTATTATTACATAAAATAAATGAAGAAGAACATTTTGTCAGAGTAGTTCTCTAGGGAAGCTACTAGCAAGAAGAAGCAGTTTGGGAATCTGTCTTGCTCAACTATGCATATCTATTTTTCTTTTGTTTCTAGTGGGTGAGTAAAGTTGAAAGAAGAGAACATTTTTTTTCTGTTCATTGAAAAAAAGTTAATTAAAAAACAGAAAAATAATAAGTACTGAATTACATATGCTTTCAATAAAATAGATAACAAAGACCATGAAATTTACAAGGTCTGTATTTCTGCCAGAGCAAAAAACTGTTATCTATGATCGGAATCCAGACTAGTCTCTTTTATAGAAGAGATAATGAAGAACCTGAACTGGACTGTCCCTTCACTGTATAATTATCAAGGAGTTTGAGGGGTTTCAAGAAGACTTCCCACTTCAAAACAAAGAAGAAAAAAAAAAGATTTAAAGAAGCAGAGGGAAATTCTTACCTGAGTCAGGACATTGGAGGGCAAAAGAATTAAGTAGAGGAGAAGCAGAAGAAGAACTGATGAATACTTGGCAAAGTAACAGATATGAGGTTCCTTATCAGAGGAAGCTGAAACCTTTGCTGACTGAACTCCTAGAAGTGATGGTACTGACTTTCCAGTACTATCAGGTGCCAATTAAGGGTTAAAAAAGTAAGAGCAGTAGTCGGTGAGTTCCTCCTCAGGGTTACTGACATAGCTATTTGTTTGATGATAACAGAGAGGTCTGCTATTTTTTTTTTTTTTTTGTGGGGCATGTATCTAGGAGATACCAGAGAACCTTCCCCGACCTGTCAAACTGGATGACTATTACTTCTGGTGACTAATATGGGTTTAACTGCCAGTATTGCTAAATATTGTTAAGTTTTGATCAGGGAAATGAAGCTCTTAGGGGCACAGGTGATGTTTTTCATCACTGAAGCTTAAGAGAAAGGAAGAATTGATAAGTGAGAAGATGCTTATAAAGAGAGTGTCTAAAAATAGGATTTGGTAGGTGACACACCAGATAGGGCTTGGAGTTAGGAAGACCTGAGTTCAAATCCTGCCTCAAGCATTGACTGACTGTGGGACCCTAGGCAAGTCACTTAATTTCAGATGCCTTGGTTTCCTGCACTGTAAAACGCAGATACTAATAACACTTATCACGCAGGGTCATTGTGAGAATAAAGTGAGATAATGCATGTGAAGTGCTTTGTAAATCTTAAATGCTGTTACTCTTGTTGTCATTATCATTTTTATTTCTTGACTTTGGTTCAAAAATATAAATAAATAATGATAGGTTCTTGGCCAGAGAGGATATCTACCTAGCAAGTTAAGAATGTGGACCTGGAATCTCACAAATTTAATCAAAAATGAAAAAAGAAGGGGAACACTGACCGAATATTCACCACACTTGCTAACATGGAAAAATGCTACAATAGAGCTGATGGAGATGCCCAGATTTTCATAGGACATGACATGTGAAAAAAGAGCTGACACTAAGCCCATTACCCAAGACATCTATTATACAAATATATAAATTATGGGGAATAAACAAGGTGCATTAAATGTTTGATGCAAGGAAACATAGTGGGATGAGACCAGAGTATAGCCATGGAAGGAAATTTTTTTGTTCAGATTTGGGATTTAATTTTTAAATGTTATTCTTATTAATGGAATAAAGAAACTATATCATAGTGCAGTAAAAAGATGATTGTATTATGAAACTGCAAATGTACTATGCACAGCCTGCTATTCCTTTCAAATATACAAAATTAATTTCTTTTTGTCTTCCCTCTTCTCCCACTGTAGAGATGGCTATCCTTAAATAGAAGTGTGTGTGTGTGTGTGTGTGTGTGTGTGTGTGTGTACACATCGATATGGATATAAAGATGTGTATACATATATGACAAACAGAAATATGCATAGAATAATTTATATGTATATCTATACATAGATATATCCTATATATGTAAAATCATTCTATGCATATTTCTATTTGTCAGTCCTCTCTATGTAAAGAAAGCATCTTTCTTTATATATCTTTCATAGTTAATTTGGTTATTTATAATAGTCAAAATAACTTATTTTCTCCAAGTTGTTCTTAAAACGGTATTGCGATTCCTGTATAAAATGTTATCTTGGTTCTACTCGTTTTTCTCTTTATTATTTTGTGCAAATCTTTCCATGTTTTTCTAAGATCATTGAGCTCATCATCTACCACAGCTTATTTAGCCATCCCCCAACTAATGGGCATCCCTGCAATTTCCAATTCTATTCTGGGAACATGACAATGTTTTGTTTTGTTTTTTAATTTTCCTTTTCTTTCTTTTTCTATTTTTTTCTTATTTTAGTTTTATTTTTTTAAAAAAGAGAAAAACCTTTAAAAAAAAAAAATAAATCTTTGGGTATAAACCCAGACTGCTCTCCAAAATGGCTGGATTACCTTACAATTCCACCAACAAGGAATTAACACAGAGATCCCCTGGCAGGGAAATTAACATACTAATCAACGTTCTACAATTTATAGTCCTTTTAAAGAGCTACCTAGGGATGGTCAGAAATGACTAACCAAGGTCAAATAGCTAGTATGTATTAGAGGCAGAACTTAGCTCAAGTTATCCTGACTCCAAGGTTGGTTCTTTAACCATTACTTCATTATCTTGCCTCTCATATTCACAGAAGATTATAATACAAGGAATGATGAGAGCAAATTAGAGATTTAAATAAAGGACTCTAAGAAGGACACTTTCTATTGGGGTCAAGGTTTCTAATAGCTATATAGGTCTAATTTACTCACCAAGGTCATTAAAAGCAATATGTGGTGACTAATATAGTAGTATTTTGCATGATTGAGCATGTATCACAATATCAAATTACTAACTGTCTTAGGGAAGGAGGGAGAGAGAAAGTCTGCAACTAATTTTTAATGAGTATTAAAAATTGTCTTTATACATAACTGGGAAAAAACAAAATGTTGTTTAAAATAAAAAGGTAATATGTGGGTAGGCAGGTGAAAGCTTGCTCATATAAGTTAATTGAAGTGGTCTGTGAAGATTGAGATAATCATTTCTGGTTCCACATTCATGTGGAGGAAGCAGTAGCATCCTCAGGAAATTAAAAAGCAGCTTCCAGATTTCAAGGGGATAGCACTACTTTTACTGTAGGAGACAAGGAGGTATACATTATTAGTTCTGACTGATACTCTGACAGCCCTTGTTCTTTTTTGTCTGTCTCCTTCCTTTTTCTGGAACTAGTCTCGGCTCTTTAGTCTGTTGGAAGGTTAGGAGTTTTTCACTTGGTAGCATGTTTAGGCTTGTAACTAGGATTGCATTTCTGGTTTCTCAGCTTCTATGGTGAGCACGCCAGAACAATTTCCATGCTTTATCCTTCCTCACATACAAATATACACATACAAAAGATATAAAAAGAGAACAAATTCTGTACCTTCTCATGCTCGCTTTCTGGATTCCAGCTTTGATACAATTATAAGATTCAAAGATGAAAAGGATTTTAATTATCTTGTTAAGGGGTAACATTTACTGTGTCATGAATCTTTTTTTTTTGGCAGTTTGGGTAAGCCTCCTTCTCAGATTAATGATTTTCTTTTTATTTTCCCTACAAAACATTAGGTTTTTCATTTTAGGGTTTTTGTTTGTTTGTTTTTTAAATTTCTGGAGTATTGTGGTCAGGTCTAAAAAATAATCTGAGGAATATCAAAGGGAGAATCAAAATGGTGAAGGTTTCAAAATTATTTTTAAAATGCATAAAATAAGATTACAATGGAAACCAATTATATTGAAATGCATTTGTCAAAAAACCTACAGCCCCACAGGTAAAAATCTCTAATCTGATACAATTCTTTTATTTTACAGTGGAGGAAATCAAAGCCTAAAAGATCAACTAAGTTACCCACGTTTACACAAATGTAGACAGAAAAGTTAGAATTTAGACAAGTCAACAAAGATTTATTAAGCACATAGAAGAGAGTCAGGAATGCAGCCTGAAGAGGAAGAAATAGTTGACTTGGGCATCTTCCTTAAAAAGGAAAGCAACCATTGAGAAGGAGATGCTACAGATCAGAAGAACTTGAGAAACTCAGGGGCAAAATGAACTTCCAGATTAAACCCTGGGAAGTCCTCTGAAACCAAATACAGTACTCTTTCTTTCATACTCTGATTCCCTCCTTGGACCAAATCTAGAGACCATACTCAGTTCTCACCCCATTTTGGGTAGGTCACTAATTAACTGAAGGGCATCCACAGGAATAGGATTGGGATGGTGAGGGTCTCAAGAGCATGACACATAAGAATTGAGTTGAAGAAATTGGGATATTTCATCCAGAGAAGAGAAAACTATGAAAAATATGGAAGGGAGATTTATCTATCTGTCTATCTGTCATTTATTCATTTATCATCTATCTATCTAGCTATCATTTATTATTATCTATCACCTATCATCTATTTTCTTTCTTTTTTCTTCTCTTCTCTCTCTTTCTTCCTCCCCTCTCTCCACACTCCCTACCCCTCCTCTCTTTCTGTATTTGAAGAGCTACCAGGTAGGAGAGGGACTAAGTGTTTTGTCTGGTTTTCCCAAAAGGGAAAAGTTGGAGCAGCAACTAGATGCTTAGAATGACAATTTTCAGCTCTCTATAAGGAAATTCATGGTGTCCATGAATTTGTGGGGAGTTTTTTTTTTTTATCATTAACATTTAATAACTGGATTTCAGTATATTTTGATTCTTTTAGAATCCTGTGTGTTTTATTTTATAAACAGTTAAAAGCATTATTTTGAGAAGGGTTTATAGGTTTCATCAGACTGTCAAAGAGTTCCAACAAACAAAAGGAGGCACCTTTGATTTAAGGGAAAACTTCATGAAAATTCGATGTAATAAAAAATGGGAGGTGCTGCTTGATAAATAGTGGGCTTCCCTCTCTAGAAATCTTTAATTAAAGCCTAGTATTTTATTTTTCCAGATGAAGAAGGCTTGCCTTGTGAAGAGCTGAAACCTGTCTTTCTGGGCTTCTAGTTGCTGCTCCGACTTCTCCCTTTTGGAGTCAGCCAAAACAGACTGAGTCCTTCTCCTATCTAACAGCTCTTCAAATCCAGAAAGATGAGTGGGAGAGGGAGAGGGAGAAAGAGAGGGAGAGGGATAAGAAGAGGAAGAGAGAGAGAGAGAGGGTGAGGAAGAGGGAGAGGGGAAGAAGGAAAGGGAGAGATGAAAGAAGGGAGGGAGGGAGGAAGAAGGGAGGAAGGAAGGAGAGGGGAAGAAGGGAGGGAGAAAAAAAGATGGAAATGTTGAAGAGGTCAATCCATCTATCAATAAACAGTTATTAAGTGCCCACTATGTGCCAGGCACTGTGCTAAGCACTAGAAATATATATATATATTTAAGGCAGTTCTTCTTGGGATAGGAAATGCCATCTTCATGCAGAGAGAGAGATATGAAGACTGAATATATTTTTGCCTTTTGGGAGTTTGTTTTTTTCATGGTTTTTCCCTTTAGTTTTGATTTTTCCTTCACAACATGACTAATATGGAAATGTTTTAAATGATTGTATGTGTATAAATTATATCAGATTGCTTGCTATATTGGGGATGGAGGAGAAAAAGGAGAAAGGGAGAAACATTGGAGCTCAAAAAATTACAATAATGAATGTTGAAAACTATTTTTACATATAATTAGAAAAAAAATAATATATTATTAAGTAAAAACACCATACCTCACCACAAGTCCAGATTTAAATATTGTTTTGTTATCTTATAGATTTAAGAAAGTAATGGAGAAAACATTAACAATGGAATGTAATGAAGTCAAAAGAGTAAGGTGTCAGCCTTAGATTTAGGAGCACTCTTGAACTGAATCTTTCTCTGACACATTAATTTTGTGACTTGAGAAAAATTCTTTAGCCCATCTGAGCCTCAATTTTGTCATATGTATATGGGATTATTATAAGACTCAAACTTTAAAATATTGTATTAAGATTAATTATTGTTGTTATTGAAACCTCTTCAGAAGTTCCATTTATAGAACTGCTAAACATCACCTTTGCTTCCTAAAGATTCAGACATAGAGAAATTTAAAGTAATGAAGATGGCATAACAATGAAAATTGGAATCAGAAGACTTAAAATGCTACTTCAGTCATTTTTGCTTGGGCAATGCAAGTTTATTCACTTTCTCTTTCCAGGCTTCAATTTGACTAGATAATCTACAGTAATCTACAGTATTATACAGTATTAAGATTCCATGATTCCATTCCTTAGAGAGATAATGACCACTCCCCCAAAAAAACCTAAAAATAAAAAATACCTCAATTATCCAGCAGATATTAGAAATGATGATTAAAATTTCATTGCTTATGTTTTTATTAAATTTATTTTCTCTCCCTCATACTGCTTTTATAATTAAAAAGAAAAACAAATCAAAACTCTTGCAATAAATAAACAGTCAAGTAAAACAAATCCCCACATTGTTAGCCTTTGTACAGCCTTTCCTAAGTCAGCATGAAAATATAAAAAGCTTCATTATACAGTTGCTGTACATTATTGGCTTGAAATTCTATTACAATGGCAGCTAGATGGTACAGTGAATAGAGCATTGGCCTGAAATCAGGAGAAGCTGAGTTCAGATCCAGCCTGAGACACTTAACACTCACTAGCTGTGAGATTTTGAGCAAATCACTTAATCTCAATTGCCTCACCAAAAAAAAAAAAAAAAAAAAAAAAAAAATCGATTACAGATTTCTTCTAGGAGGAAATGCAATACAGTCAAAAAAGTGCTGGGCTTAGAATCAAGAATAACCTTGAATTGAATCTATCATCTGATTTTGTCTGATTATGTAACTTGTGAAAAATTTTTAACCTACTGGAGTCTCAGTTTTACAATTTGTAACATGGGGCCAATAATACTTCTATTCACTATCACAGAATTATTGAGGCTTAAACCTTAAAAGTGCTATAATAACATCAGTTACTTCTGAAGTCTCTTCAAAGGTCCAAATTGTATGACTGTACTATACAGGACATAATTTAGCCTTTTCTTGATGCCTATGGAAGGAAACATGGTAAAGTAGAAATAGTATTTGATTTAGATAACTGAAGTTCAGTCATCTTGGACATTAATTGATATTGATCAAGTCACTTGATTGTTGTGAATTCTTTCTCCTGCAAAATGAGTGTTGGTCCAGAGGACTGTTAAAGCTCATATAATTATATGTTCTTTGTAAATAGCCATTATTTGGGTATCATATTGCTTGCTTTCCCAATGGGTGGGGGAGGGACCAGAAGGAAAGAGAGAATTGGAATAAAGGCTAAGAACTAATTAATTGATTTAAAATAAATATTTATTATTGTGCCATATTGTAGTAGAGAGACATCCTTGAGATTGTTATGTAAATTGGAATCATTGTCATTACACTCAGATTCTTAGGCATGCTTAGGGTACAGCGTGCTCTAGCCCAGCCCATGTCCCTTGCATGCTTAAGTTCTCACGTTGCTATGCTTAAAGGAGAGCATTTTCCCTCATCTTTGTTCCCTGCTATTATGTGTCACTTCTTGTTTTAACACTATGTTCCATATTATAATGTCACTACCTGATTTCACCCACGTTTGTCTGGGCTGAGGCTACCAGTCTCTTCTAAAGAATAAAGAAAACCAAATTTGCTTCTTATTTTGTTATTTTGGTTACTCTGAGTTCACCTAGATGGTTGGAGTTACTAGGAGACTTATTTCTAGATTTGAGGGACACTGCTACCCTGTTTCTCTCTTTTTTTCCCCATAGTATTTTATTTTTCCAAATACATACAAAGATAGCTTTCAACATTCACCTTTGCAAAACCAAAAATTTTTTCCCTCTTCCCCCCCACCTAAAGATAGCAAGCAATCCAATATAGATAAAAAATATGCACTTCTCCTTCATCATGCTGCACACACACAAAAAAGGTAAGATCAAAAGGGAAAAAAAAAAACCACAAGTTAAAAAAAAACACACACACAAAAAAACAAGCAAACAAACAACAACAACAACAAAGGTAAAAATACTATGCTGTGATCCATATTCAGTTTCTACATTTTCTCTCTGGATACAGATGGCATTTTCCATCCAAGTCTATTGAAATTGCCTTGAATCACCTCATTATTAAAAAGAGTTGAGTCCATCACAGCTGACCATCACATAATCTTGTTATTATTGTGTACAGCATTATCTTGGTTCTGCTCACTTCACTTAGCATCAGTTCATGCAAATCTTTCTATACTTTTCTAAAGTCAGCTTATCTCCTTTTTTTAAAAAAACAATGTTAAATGTAGAAATAGCCCCAGACTTGGAGTCAAAAGACACGTCAATACTGATCCTGTTACTGGTAAGTAAGGAGCCTCAGTTTCCCCCTCTCTACAAATAAGACATTAATACCAGTGTCCTGCCACTTTACAGTGTTCCTGTGGGAATCAGATGAGAGGAATGGAATCCCAGCAACGTCAGAGACAAATAAGAACTAAACGATAACTGGTTCAGTCCTCTCTCCCTCCTTCCCCGAATAGATAACTGAAGCTTTGAGAGGGGTGAAATGATTTGTTAAGGTCATGTGGTCACAGATAAGTCCTGGGGTACTCAAACTCCCTTCACAGGTTGCCTCCTATGGCAAAGATATCTTATGAACTGTAGCACGTTATATAAATGCACAAGAATGAGGAGGATGGCAAGAACGATTAATGTCCTCCGACAATGTTTAGTTTGGGATTTACAATCTCTTTTGGTTCCATATCCCTTGGCTTTCAGTAAACTTTTCACTACTTCCTATTCAATGTGAAGGAAATAAATTCTAGAGATCACTGTGCCTGTATTTTGAGTCTAGAATTAGGAAAACCTGAGTTCAAATCCATCCTAAGATACTCTGTGGCCCTGAACAAACCACTTACCTTATTTCTTTAACTATAAAATGGGAAGAATAGAGTCATTTTGAGGCTATAATGAGATAATATCTGTATAGAATATTTAGCCCAGTGCCAGGCACATAGGATCTATAAAAATGTTTCCTCCTTTTCCTGTATCCCCTGTTCAATTTAGAAGGAAATAAATGCTGGAGTTTATCATGCTTATGTACATAAGAAATAAAACAAAGAGATTAAGCTCAATAGAATAGAAGTGAGTTTTGGGGGGGTGAGGGGAGGATTTAACTGAACAGTCCTTGTCCTTGTATTCCTTGTCATATATATATATATATATATATATATATATATATATATATATATATTATATATATATATATATATATATATATATATATGCCAGGTGGGGAACCACTGGTTCAGATGATAGAAACATTCTATTTCAGTAAAAAAATCAGCCTATTTTCTAGAGCATAAGCAATTATTTCTCCATTTTAAAAACCATATGGCTCTGTTAAAACAGGGTGGTAAAGCATGTTTATTTTAAAATATTTTTGATGGAAATGTTTCTTAGTCTTTGACAAGAAGGGCAGGGACTATCTTGGCCTCTTTTCATAAGTCCAGAGTTTAGTATAATGCCTGGCAGAGAGTAGGCACTTAATAAATATTTCTTGATTGACTAAAATTATTTAAAAAAGAAAGAAAGAAAGAATGGGAACCATTGTTCTCATAAGAACAGAATAAACACATAGGAAGAAGTGATCAAATCAATCAAAACCTGCCTCTGTTTCTTACTTGGGTTTCTGATTCTGTAAGCTAAATTCTATTACTCCAGTTAGGAGATGTTTAACAAATGAAATGAACCAAAAAAAGGATAGTGAGGGAGGAAGAAAAGAAATAGTCTACATTAGGAAAAACTAGAACCAATTTAAACTGTATTTGCCTTGACTCTTTTCAGGTCCAATGCTATGCGGAAGCCAATACTATTCCATAATCCTGGTTACCTTCAAACTCCCTGCTTACCTTCAAACAAGTTCTGGTTCAAAACAAGTATTTTCATTTACTTCTAATATGAGATTCTGATGCCTGGAGGCTAAATTGGCTTTGACATTAACATCAAAGTACATTTATTTAGCTCCACAGGACAGTGATAACTGATAGCACAGTGGATACAAGACTGAGATACTATTTTAAAAAAGCAAAAAAGACCTAAGTTCAAATCCAACCTCAGAAACTAACTGTGAGATTTTGGGCAACTCACTTAATCTCAGTTTCCCCATCTGTAAAATGGAGACGATAATAACATTTCCCTGGTAGGATTATTGTGAGGAACAAACAAGATAATATTCATATTTTTTGAAAAAATTTAATACAATGCCTGGCACAGAGTAGGAACTATATAGATGATTATTTTCTTCTCTTCTCTTTCTCCTCTTGCTCCTCATGACTCTTCCTTTCCTCTTTAGATAAAAGATAAAATCATAGAATATTAGAACTGGAAGAGACCTCAGAGATCCTCTAATCCATATCTGAAGCATGAATCAGCTTTTTAACATTCAGCTTCCACTCAGAGTCCATCTACAATCTCCAATTCATTTTTTATTAACTCTAATTCTTTGGAAGTATTTAGTGACCAAATTCATCTCTGTCTCTCTATAACTTCTATTAAGTGCTGCCTTCTGGGATCAAAGAAGAAGCCCTCAAATTTTTGAAGACAGACATTATATCCCTGCTAAATTTTCTACACATGAGATTCTCTCATGACTTGACCAAGATCCTGGTTATTCTCCCTCCTCTGGACATAGTCTAGATTTTCCATGTCCTTTCTAAAGCAGTAATAATAATAACAACAACAGTAATAGCTAACATTATAATGTGCTTTTTTGAGATTTGCAAAGAACTTTATAAATTCTATCTCAATTGTAAGAAGTAGGTGCTATTATTATCCCCATTACTATTATTATCCCCATTACTACCCCGCTTACTATTCTCATTTAAGAGATAATCTTATTGATACTATTCACTTAGGGCTAAAAAAAATTATTTGAGGAGGCTATAAGGCTACTGGTCTCCATGCATATGTATGTAATTTTTTTGCAGCTCTATCATTTTCTAATCTTGCTCCTTGAGACATCAATGAAAAATGGCCTCCTATTCTTAGATCCCCAGCTTTTTATAAACCATTGAAGGTGAGGATTCTGGTCTGTAGGGAAACATCTATAGCTCTGGGTTCTATAGTCCTTATTTATACTCTAATGGGACTCTAATGTAAGGAGTGGGTAGAGTGCTATTGGCTTTTAAGTCAGAAAGGCTAGCTAATTGCATACCCTGAGCAAGTCATTACTCTGTCTCAATTTCTTCACTTAGTAAATGAAAAAATTGGTCTCAATGATCTCCAAGATCTTCCTCAACTCTAACTCTACAGTCTATAGTAAAAACTTATAATACAAACTTAGAGAACATGTCTTCAGAACCTTCTTACACATTCTGGTGGAAAGATGGGTATATGAGTATTTTTGTTATTCAAGAATCTTGGGTTCACATTCTGAAGGGCAATTTGGAACTATGCCCAAAGGGGTATAAAACTGTGTATATACCTTTGATCCAGCAATAAACTATTAGATTTGTATCCCAAAGACTTGTTTTTGTTAAAGGAAAGGGGCCTATTTGTAGAAAAATATTTATTGTGATTCATTTTCTGGTGGCAAAGAATTGGAAATTAAAGGATTACCCATCAATTGGGGAAAAGCTGAACAAGTTGTGGTATATGATTGTAATGGAACACTATTGTGCTGTAAGAAAAAAATGAACAAGAAATGCTCTCAGAAAAACGTGGAAAGATTTACACTAACTGATACAAAGTAAAGTGAGCAGAATCAGGAGAACGTTGCACTTGGTAATAACAATATTATACAATGAATTTGGCTATTCTTGATATAATGATCCAACACAATCCCAAAGGACTTAAGATAAAAATTGCTATTTACCTCCAAAGAGGGAACTATGGAGAATGAATGCAGAAAAAAGGCATGCTATTTATTTTTCCTTCCTCCCTCCCTCTTTCCTGCCTCCCTTCCTCCCTCTTCTCTCACTCCTTCCTTCCCTCCTTCCTTCCTTTCTTCTTTCCTTTGTTTCTTTGTTTGCTTGTTTGTTTCTTTCTTTCATTAGGGCTTTCTTCCACAAAATGACAAGTATGGAAACGTTTTACATGCTTACACAGTGTAACTTATATCAGATTCCTTGGCTTTTTAGGAAGTGGGGACATAAGGGAGGGAGAGATAGAATTTGGAACATAAAACTTAAAAAAAAAGTTAAAAAAGTATTTTTATATGTAATGGGATGGGGATGGGGGAATAGGATATTATTTAAAAAAGAAAAAGAAAGAAAGAACCTCAGGCTTACCTCAAGCCTGTCTATAACATTTACTTGGTCTAGTCAATTTTACTGCACAAATACTATGATTTGTATGAGACAGGGAGTGAGGAGGTTTAACAAATGGACTAAAATCAAAAGTAGCATGGGGTGAAAAAAAGCGGGAGGAAGGAAATGAATTGTTCCCTTTCTGTCACCAACTCCTAAGATCAAATTAATGTTTCTGCTATCATTACCTACCTTGTAATGCACATGACAATTGCAACAATAATGGCAATCTGTACAGCTCCAATGATGGCTGCGATAAGGACGTGAGTAAGTTTTTGTCTACTTGGAACCACATAGAGAATACTAAAGTCTGTCTTTTCACAGTGCTGTCCAGTATAACCAGATTCACATCTGAAAGAAGAAAAAGGAGGTTTCACAAATACAAATAACTAATATTTTAATATTTAAGCCTTTTTTATAAACTCATTCTATTACTCTTTGAGCTGATGGGGGAAAATTAAGCACAAAATCAAAGCAGTGAAAGTGTAAGATAAGAGACCAAAAATCAATATAATGGATCAAAATGGCAGAAATTCACTAATGGGGTGTTAAATTCTTTGCCTGTAGGTTATATTCAGTCACAACACTGATGAGTGTTCCTCCTCCACTAGATGAAAATATAATTGGGAAATATTTAATAAAATAAATAAAAATACAAGAAAACATAGATAATATTACATTTTAAAGATGAATCAATATGTGGCTGCAAGGATCCAAACCTATGGATCATTGGTCCCCATTTCTATTTGAGTAATGAAGATAACATAATTTTAATTCTCAGTAATCAACTAATAACAAAAGAATTTCATGTTAGTATAACAATAGTTAACAAAGCAGAGTATATATGGCACTTAATCATAAATTTATGTAGGTTGGAAAGATATATATATATATATATTAGATAGCTTCTTATTTAATTTAATGAAGAAAATGGTCTAAATGAAAAGAAAAAAAAATAGAAGAAACTAAAAAAATATCCACCTAAGATTCACCAAACAAGCAGAACAAGATATAGGAAAGGCATTTACATTTAGAGCATGATTAAAAAAAAAAAAAAAAGAAACAGGAAAAATTTGGGAATTGGACAAAGATATTAACACAGTAAGGGGAAATCCTTAAAATCAAACAAAATGTTATAATGAAAATGATGGGGTAATTGGAATTATAGATATACACATCCCTACTTTATAAAGGCTCACTTTATAGATTTTCTAATTTAAAAAATTAAAAAGAATTTTAAGAAACTTTAAAAAATATTTTAAAATCAAATAAGACACCAATTTTTATTTAATATTTTGATTATTAAAAGATCATTAAATTAAAAAGAGAATTTCATATTGAAACTCCCATAGCAACTTTAAATTTTTTCCCTCATATAGCACTTTTCATATTTTGTTTTATTGTATGGATCCTTGTTATTAGTCTACTAGAGTGAAAGCTAGGGCGCAGGTGTTTCAGTCCCATTAATGGCATATAGAGTAAATCAACAAAAGTCTCAGTGGGTGAAGGCAGAAATTGCTCTTAAGAATAGGCCATATACCATGAAATACATTGAATGAAAAATGAGCCATCAGCAGTACTGGGGCCCATGTCTCAAGGAACTCTATAACTGAGATCTCCAGATCTTAATTCCTTAGCTATTGTTTCTTTCTTGTTCCCTATATTTCCTTTATTAAATACTGTGACCGAGGCTCCTGGTCTTCTTTTAGCTACTTCTTTAACATTAAAAAATCCCTGGAAAGATCTCACTTTTGTCTGAATGGACAGTACTTCCCTGCCTTCCACCCTCACCCCACTGAGAGAATATTCCAGGCATTCCAGACTAACTTTACCTCTAATACTTTCTAGGTCTCATCCTTAGCTAGAGGGGCCATGATGACTCTGACTGAATCATGACCTCCTTGTTATTTTACACTGTGGTAGTCTTCCTCTTTTTCACAGAGATGAACAATGAATCATTTGCAGGTCTATGACCACCTGTGTAGTGCAATATAGTTGACTTTCCACAAGATTAATTACCAAATCAAAGATTAATCAATCTTTTCCTAATCAGTTTTCCTGCTCTGCAGAAAATCTCTCTTTATTGTTTCTACCAGTGTTTTTTGACTTGTCAGCCCCCATTCCAAATATGACCCTTTCTTTCAGTGTAAGGGAGAGACAGACCAACAAAGGGTGACTCCTTAGAGCATGCTTGGATTTGCTCATCTAGCAGGTTTATAAAGCATGCTAAACAGCTCCTACCTAGTACCAATCCAGAATGTAGAATCCAGAATGGGTAAACTTGCTCCCAATCCCAAATATCAGGGGAGTTACAGGGGTAGAAGTGTTAAATGGTGACAAGAAGTTTTCCTGTTGGCCAAAGAACCAGAAAGACTGAAGACTCAGGAGGCAAAAAGTACAATTGAGTTTACACACAAGAAGAGCCACTTTATCTTTTCCTTCATCCTTTTGTTGACTCTTTGACTGCTAGTGAATAAAACGAAAATGACTATGTGGTAAAGTAGGTAGTAAGACCCTGTTTATTGTTTTCTTTTTCCTTCTTCCTTCCTCCTTCTATTCTTCTTCTTCCTCTTCCTTCTCCTTTTCCATCTTCATCTACTCTTCTTTTTTTTCTTCTTTCATCTTTGTAGAGGACTGGAACTCTGAAAAAGTGTACTTGAATCTAAGGCAGCAGAGCACTTAAGGCTAAGTACCTACTCAATGTGAGATAATGGTTCTATAAACACATACTTAGATGCTATTGGTGATGTGATGGCTCTCCTCAAGAATGGCACCTGCTGAATGTGTTGTGATAAGATAATCCTAGGCAAGGATTGGAGGGCTGAGAGAGAGGGTCAGGGTCTCTCTGCCGCAGCATGCTCAGGAAGGAAAACTTCAGGCTCCAGACTCCAGAGTCCAGGATTCATCTTTGATGAGCTACATGGCAGCTTGCCTGCCTCCTTCACTTCTCCTCCTAAAGACCAACAACTTTGACTCATCCTGATTCTGACTGATCCTGAAGCCCTCCAGAGAGCTAGCCTGGATATTATACATCTTCACCTTCTTTTCTTCTTTCACCTTCTTTCTTCTTCTTTTCTTCTTTCATCTTCATCTCCTTCTCTTTCTTTTCTTTTTTCATTTTCATCTTCTCTTTCTTCTTTTATCATCATTCTCTTTCTCCTTTTCTTCTTTCATCATCTTCTTCATCTCTTCCTTTTTTTCTTTCATCATCTTCTTCATCTCTTCCTTTTCTTCTTTCATCTTCTCCTTCTGCTTCTGGTTCCTTTTCTTCTTCCTTTTTTTTTTTTTAAAGTAGAGACTTAATTGATTGCTAGTTGAAGGTGTTGATTTCTATTTTTTTCCAATTCTGACATTTTAAGAAACTCTTCATTATAATTTCAAAAAAAAAGACATATCTATAAATATGACATCAAGACACAGTTTTCTCCAAGTTTTCCTTAAAGGGCCTGGCTTTGAATGGAATTACAGAAATAAGAATAGCATCTGTAAAGTTATAACTATTTTGAAAGTTCTAAAAAAAGTACTTGCGTGGTAAACATATTTCTTACAAAATTCTTTATTTAATAAAGTTTTGTCTTCTTAATATGTTTGACCATGTAATTCCCATATTCAGTAAATTTCAGTGGGGCTTCCTATTACCCCCAAGATCAAATATAACATCCTCTATTTGGTCTAGCTCCTTCTGCCTCCCTTAGCCCCATCTAGTCTTCTTACAATTTATTTCCTATCACATAGTCTTCAGCCCAGTGACACTACTTGTTATCTTTCAGCTCCTGGAACTTCCTGTTAGTGTCCCCCATGACTAGAATTCTCTCCTTTTTCATCTTCATCTCCTGACTTCGAGTCCCACCTAAAATCCCACCTTTTACAAGAAGTCTTTTCCAATTTCTCTTAATCCTAGTGACTTTCCTCTGTTGATTATTTCCAATTTATGTTGTATATAGTTTGTACATAATTGTTTGCATGTTGTCTCTCTCATTAGATTAAAAGCTCCATGAGAACAGTCTTTTGCCTTTCTTTCTGTTTTCAGAACTTGGCACAGTATCTGGCACATGGTTGAGGCTTAATAAATATGTATTGCTTTACTGAATATAGCCACACAATGGCTTGAACAAAAGATTCAGTAAAACATACTGAATCATCCAACGAATGAATTAGAGAATGAACATCTTTAGATTGATTCCATTAGAGTACAAGATAGGGCAGGAAAATAATAAAATATATTTCCATATTTCTTAGGGTGAGTTTTATTGAGTCTTTGTGGTGAGACTGACCCAAAGAGGAAGAAAGAAGACAAGTTGACAGAAAAAAAAAAAAGAATGACAAACCAAGTGGTCAGACCCTTAAACCAAAGAAATTCTACTATCCCTATGAACTTAATTTATAAATGGCAGGCTAAAAGAGGGTCTTGAATCTGTTTACCTCAGAATGGTATCTTTGAAAAGGTCCAACTTCCTTTGCCCTTCTGAGTGAAACAATACCAACTTTTATCTATTGTTGCTATTTGGATCCAGTGCAGTTCTGGACAGAGTTCTCCTAGAACTTGCACTCAGTCAATTGATAAACATTTATTAAGCACCTACTGTGTGCCTGGCACTCTGCCAAACACTGGGGATTCAAAGGGGCAAAAGACATCCTTGTCTTCAGGGAGCTCACAATCTAATGGGGGAGACAACAAGCAAAGAAATACACACATACACACATACAGACACACACACACACATATTTATTGTTCTGTCATATCTGATTCTTCATGATCCCATTCGGAGTTTTCTTGGTAGAGATACTGGAGTTGTTTGCCATTTCCTTTTCCAGCTCATTTTACAGATGGGGAAACTGAGGCAAACAGGCTTAAGTGACTTGCCCAGGATCATCCAACTAATAAATGTCTAATGCTAGATTTGAGTTCAGGAAGAGAGCCAGAGCTCTATCCACTGAGCAGCCTAGCTACCCATGCTGGAAGGAATGTTTTTAACCTTCTCTTTAGTCTAAAAAGATGAAAAAATATCCACTATGGTACGACCTTCTGAAGGTCTGGAGAGACTGACCATTGTCTTTGAATACATACTTCAGTCCAGAAGGCTCGGGAAAGAGAACACTAGACCTGAGTTCAAATTTGACCTCACACTAGCTGAATGATCTAGAAAAAATCACTTAATCTCCATCTCATTTTTCATAACTGAAAATGGGGATAATAGTAGCATCTTCCTCAGTGGGCTGTTAAGAGCACAATGCCGGCAATGTTTAAACACGAATGCTTCCTTCCCTTTCCCCTATACTTCCAAAGAGAACAATGGTCAGGAGATTAAGGTGGGCTTTCAACTGACTGAGGAGGAACTGAAGAAGTGAAAGGTGGCCCACTCAGAAGCAATGGAGATGTTTTCATCTCTGTGATTTGGTTCTTTATTAAAACAATTCACAAAGGGCTCTAGATTTAAAGCCAGAAGACATAAGTTGAGTCATGGCTTCATGAGCTGTATTGCCATGGGTCAGTCACTTAGCTTCTTTAAACCTCAATTTCTTTATCTTTAAAATGATGGCCCTGATTTGCTCACAAGAGTTTCTTTGAGGAAGTACTAGAACAACTCTAAAGAGCTCTATAATTGTAATCTGTTATTATATCAGAACTTTACCTCAGAAAGTTACAGGATGGGAGGCTCTATCTTAATGATTTACCATATTTGTATGATCAAATTTCAAATTAGAATTCCTAAAATATACCATATACTAACGAGTCTAAGATTCATTTAATCTTTCTTGGATGACTCTGAAGACTTGTCAGGAGTTTGCATTTGCCTCAAGCTGCTATTAAAGTGCTGTTCTTTTGCCAGATAATAGGGGATTCCAATTGATGGGCTGACAGATAAAAGGTTTTATTCTAAATTAAACTCCTAGTGGATCAATAGTTACCAGCATGCAAATGGATGGTCATTAGCCCCCTATCTGGTGGGCAGATTTGCTGATAAGAAAAATGATGATACCATTGCTTGCATAATTAAAACAGCTCCCTGGCAGTGATTTATAGAGTAGTGTATCATAGAGGAAAGAAGAAAGATACCACATTTAAAGCACCTGACATGAAGCTAAGAGGTTGGGGGAAAATTCTGAACCCCAGGCCAGATTCCTCTAATTGGTCAGTCTTATGTGTGGCTTTTGTTGAGTCGTGTCTTTCTGACCCAATGGCAAGATATTAAAGTGGCTTGTCATTTTCTTCTCCAGCTCATTTTATAATCGAGGAAACTGAGGGAAATGAGGTGAATTGACTTGTTTAGCTAGTGTCTACAGCCACATTTAATTCAGGAAGATTGGGTTCCCTGATGTCAAGCCCAGTACTCTATTGCCACCTAGCTGCCCCAGTCATATCTCCAAAAGCAATTTTTGTAAAGTTTGGTCACTTGCTTTTCAAGGGGATTTGGGGGGAAGAAAGTGGGGAGCAGGGAAAGAAGGTAAGGGAGGAAGAGAAAGAGTGCTACTCAAAGAATTTAGAGTAATCCACCTTACAGAAGTTGGCGATAGACATAGAAATCTGAAATTTCCACTGGATTGTTGAACTAAGGGTAGAAGAAAGTAGCCAAGTTAATGTTATTGTTTGTCTTTCTTTCTAGATGAGGACGATGACATGACAAGGGCTTGATCTAGACTTGCCACATAAATTGGATTTAAATGAGGCAGAGCTGTGCTAAGTCCTCAGCCTTACTGAGTCAATGAAGTCCACTGGCAGCTTCTATTTTATAAGATATTTGAGAGTTTTAATATTTTTTTAATTTAAACTTTTAAATTTAAAATTTTAATTTATGAGTAATGGAAGAAAAGACACAGGGAAGGGAAAATGAGCAAATATTGAAATTCATTTACCTGCCATTTCCCAAGAACTTTTGAGATTTCTTTTTATTTTATTTTTTGTATTTTTAATCCATAAAAACTGCAGTTTTTATGTTGAGGGTAAAAAAAAGCACAACCTCATTAAGCATTTAGGTTTATCATATCAGCAAATAAAATTTGTATTTTAATCTGCTTTTCAGTCTGATTAATGAATTCTTTCTAATTTTCTATTGTTTTTAGCGCCATCTATAGTTTCTTACATTTCAAATCAAACTTTATTTTTGCAATGCAATGCCTGTAATTTCTTATACATTAAGAGATTTATGCTTTCTTTCTACTTGTGTAAAGTTTTAAAGATGTCTATATTTTTTCCTCTAAGTTTAGTCTTCTTAAAAGTCATCAAGATTAACCATACCTGTACATTTAAGAGGTTTCTTTTAAAATTTGATGATAAAGTTAGAGTTAGGGTTACAGATTGGCTGATTTTTTTTTTGATTATCAGATGGAGATATTTGGGTTGAATCAGAAATGCTTAATTCTAGTGAAAAAAGCAGCACTCTTCTATCCAATGTGGGCTAGTAATCATTGACCTCAGACAAGATTAAATTTAAAAATTCAATCAAGAGAGAAATCTACATTATATGTCAGCCATATTAATATTGTTTTAGAAGTATGTATGTAGGTGTGTATATGTGTGTATATAGATATATATATGTGGGTGTGGGTGTGAATGTGAAAAAAATATATATATAGCCTGCTTGGGGCAGGCGGGAGGGATGAAAGGAGAAAAAAAGAATAAAGTGTACAATAAAGAATAAAAGAATAATATATAAGGAAGCAAAATAAGATAGACATCATAAATATAATTTCTTCTATTATTATATATGCTTTCTTGAAAGAAAAATTTATTGTTACATATTTTGAATCCTTGATGTTCTGCTGGGCACATGACAATGTTTTTTTCTCTTTAAAATTTTCCTTTTCTCTCTTTTTTTATTTTGTTTTTTTCTAATTTTGTATTTAGTTTTAAATAAATATATATTTTTTAAACCAACACATAATTGAGAACCCATTTGTACCAAATAATGTGTTGAGCACACCTATAAGAGAATTTTTAGTATATATAAGAGCAATTGATCTGGACCCAGAACAATTCTGATAGTTGGTTGCTGTGCATAATTCCTAGGTTGAGGTAAGTAGAAGGATTCAATTCAACAAACACCTATAGTTCTGTACATCTGTATCTACTGTATGTATATGTAAGGTCACTGGGCTAGGCACTGGGGATAGAAAGGGAAGCTACAACTTATAAATAAATGAATGAGTAGATTTATAATTTATATTCTCCTAGGAGAATATAACATGAAAATAAGTAAACAGGAAATCATTTGAGGAGGAAGAGAGCATTGGCAAATGGAGAGCTCAGGAATAGTTTCTCCCTGGGTAGCTAAGGAAATCTAGAAAGAATCTAGGGATTCTAAAAGAGGGAAGTCAAAGGAGAATGCCTTCCAAAAGAAAGCTCAGAAATGGTTTCCCATTGGGTAATCTGGAAATCTGGATGAGATCTAGGAATTCTAAAAGGGAGAATTAATTTGGGAGTACATTCTATGCAAGAGAAAATCTGTGCCAAGGCTTCTAAATGGATGATACAATGTCTAATTCAGGGATCATCAATTTGGATAAAGAGGGAGAAATGCAAAATAAAATTGGAAAATCAGGAGTAAATCAGGTGGTAGAAGGTATGGAATTTTGTCTGAGGGAGAGTAAGGTCGGGGAGACTGGGGTGTTGGGAGAGGGGAGATCTGAATCTCTCCTCAGTATCACTTTCTATCCTTATTCTTGGTTTTCTCTCTTTCTTCTTCTTATTAAAGCTTTTTGTTTACAAAGCATATGCATGGGTAATTTTTCCAACAGTGACTCTTGCAAAACCTTTTGTTCCAAATTTTCCCCTCTTTCCCCCACCTCCCCTAGCTGGCAGGTAGTCCAATACATGTTAAATATGTTGAAATACATGATAATTCCAATATATGTATACATATTTATACAGTTATCTTGCTGCACAAGAAAAATGAGATCAAGAAGGAAGGAAAACTGACAAAGAAAACAAAATGCAAGCTATAACATTGGTTCTCTCTTGAAGTCTCTCTTAATCCCTTTTTCTTTTCTTTCTTACTATACTCTTCACCCCTTCTTAACAGGCTATAATAGAACTGAAGTATATAATTATTTCTTGAACTTAATAGTAGAATAATGTTTTGTTTCCTCTTCTTAGTAATTTTATGTTCTTCCTATGTAGTCATTCTATATTAATACAATTCTGTTTGAAGATAAAGAAACAATCTTTCATTGCTACACACGTATTTTTATAATCAACTAATCCAAACATTACCTTTTCACTTATATATAAATCACAATTGACTTTCTTCTCTGAATAAATGATCTTTGTTTTAAAAAAAAAGCTTTATCTAATCTTAACCTAGAGACTGTACTATTTGTCTTTTTACTGACTTACCGACAAGAAGCCTTTTGAGTAGAATAAATGAATTCACATTTTCCATGTATGCAATAACCATTGAAGTTTTCAGGGCAAGGTATGTGGTTTCCAATATAAATATCTTCTCTTTGATCACTAGCATCTAAAAGAACCACATAAACATATTCATCAAATATCAAAATGCAAATAAGAAAAAAAAAGATTTTTATCCCCAAGAATTTTTGATGATAACTGGAAAAAAATAAGATAGCTTTGGGTTCAAATTATTTTGGAAATTCTATAACATGGGACTATTATAAGCTATGACTATCTGAAAATCAAGTGCTAAATTCCACTACTAAAGAAATAAACCAAATTTTTCAATTGGAAGGTGTACCTCTGCAATTGATAGATGGCAGAGCAAACTGGCTAATTCAATCTTTCATTTGTCTAGTCATTACATTGAGACAAAAAAAAATTGATATGAAGTAAATGAGATTTCCTAAGACATTAAAGTCAAAGCTTTATTTTAATAAGGAAAAGTATTATTCATGCCTTTTGTTTTTGTGCCAATCATTTTTTGATCTGTTTGCTTTTTCTACTCTCTTGAAATTTTCCTTGTAAAAAAGAAAAAAAATTAGTTAAGCCAAACAATAGACAAAATAGCTGTGCCTGATAGCCGATGTCCCAAAGGCCCCCACCTTTCTGCTAACAGGAGGGAGATATATTTCATTATCAATTTTATGGGACCAAGATTAGTACAATTAATCAGACCAGCTATCTTTCAATATTCTTTTAATGTACATTTTTGTGGCCTTTGTGGATATTGTTCTTTTGGTTCTGCTTATGTCATACTGCTTTAAATCAGATATTTTTCCATGTTTCTCTATATTCCTCAGAACTATCATTTCTTAGAGAAGCAGCATGTCAGTAGAAAAAGTATTGTGTTTGGAATTGGACTTGGGTTCAAATTCTGCCTCTGTTACTCATTATTTGTGTGATAACAAGCAAGACACTTTTAGCTCTCCAGCTATCAGTTTCTTCAAATATAAAATGAGGAGGTTGGAAACAATGACCTCGCGGGTCCTTTGCAGCTATAGATCAATGATCTTATGTACCACGTTTTGTTCAGCCATTCCCCAGTCAATGAGTATCCATTTTGTTTCCAATGTTTTGCTACCACAAAATGTGTTGCTGTGAATATTTTAGCATATACAGTGCCATTCACTTCTCTCTTTTCCCTGCTTGTTATGTATACCCAGTAGTAGGGAATTCTTAGATCAATACGGACTTTTTCTATCACTCTAACTTGATAATGTAGTTGAAAAAAACCAAAACAAAATAACGTTTCTTTTCCTCTTAAATCCTTCCTACTGCTTGATTTCTAAATCTTACCATGGATTAAGACTTTTTATGCTTCTATATCTCTCCTTTGGGCAGTTGCCAAATCATGCTGTTGTTTATATGGCATTTTGAATTTCCATCTGTTCTTTCTCAACCACCACTGCCAAATCCTTTGATTAGGACTTGTCCACTGTACACCTGGATGGTCTGTAACCTTTTTTTTTTTTCATCAGTCTCTCTTTTCCCGCCTCCTATCCATCCTATAGACACACAGCTGCTACAATCATTTTCCATTCCTGCTGCTTTATTTACGGCAGCATGGGCAATGATCATTTTCCTCATCAGCAAGGCACTATACATGACAGTCAGATATCATGCCATCAGTTGGCAAAGGGATAGCTACTGATCAACTGCTAGTGTGACTGGTGAAAATAAGATTTTTCTTTGAACTTTGAATAGCTTCAATATGCTTCTAATTTGGCTTTTGATTACTCTTTCAAAAAAGTCACCAGGTCACCAGATGATAGAAAAGTTTGATTATTTCTGTTTGTTAACAATTGTTGTCAGCCAATAAATCCCACATATTTCAGAATATTAGAAATTAATATGCTGTGTTTGAGACTCATAACTCATAAATCCATAGAAAACCTGCTCTGGAAGATGGCTTAAGAGATCATTTTGTCCAACCTTTTCATTTTTCAAACAAATAAACTGTGGCTCCTAAAAATTTCTCCAAATTTTGTCAGATCAAATAAGTAGAATTGATACTTTATGCCAGATGATATAATATTTAGGCAGATTCTGAAAGAAGTGAATAACTGAATTCAGAGTGCTAATTAATTTACTGATGGTCAATATGGAGAAAAATCTCTAGAGGTCTGCTGCAGGGCTTTGCCTCCAGTCATTCTCAAGACAATGTTTTTATAAATGACTTGGATAAAGACATAAATATCATAATTAGCATACCTAAAGATTTCATAAAGCTAGGAAGTATAACTAATGTTCTGGAGAATATAATCAGGCACTAAAAGATCTTGATAAAATAGAACAGAGGACAAAAAAAAAAAAAAAAGAAGATAAAGTTTAATAGAGTTCAAACCAACCTTCTATTTGGGGGAAAGTCTAACTATTAGAAAATTCTTCCTGTGGTTGGCTTCCCCGTAATTTCTATACATGGATCTTATTTCTTTGCTAAAGAATTACACAGATAAATCCACTTAACTTTGTTAGCCCTCAGTTTTCTTAAAAGATAAGAGGTTTAGCTTAGATGATTCCAAAGTCCCTTCTAGCTCTAAATCTGTTTATACTGTTGCATTTGAAAAAAACACACCCACAATAATTATCTATCCCAAATGGTCGAACAAGTTATAGTCTAGAAATGTGATGGAATAGTATTGTGTGCTAAGAAATTATGAAGGAGATGGTTTTAGAGAAATTTGGGAAATCTTGTATGCTCTGATACTAAATGAAATGAACAAAACAAGGAGAATAATTTATACTTTAAAAGAATTAGGAATTCTGACCATTGTAATGATGACTCCAGAGTACTAAAGATGAAATCCACTTCCTAAAAGAGAGGTGAAGGACATAGATTGCAGAGAGATATTTATTGTTAGCCATGGGCCAATATAGAAATTTGTGTGACAAATATATGTGTGTGTGTTTATTTCTGTTTTCCTTTTCTAAAAAGTTTATTAGTTTTATTTTTGCTGGGTTTTTTTGTGGTTTCTATTGTTCAGGCATTCAGTTACGTCTGACTCTTCATAACCCCAAGTATCATACAGTCCATAGAGTTTTCTTGGAAAAGACACTGGAGTGGTTTGCTATTTTCTTCTCCAGTAGATTAAAGCAAACAGGGTAAATGACTTGCCCAGGGTCACACTGCTAGTAAGTATCTGAGGCTGGATTTGAACTCAGGACTATATATGTTTGTAATAGAGGTTTTATTTTTCTTTCATTTTCATTTAAAAGAGGGATTTGGGATTATAGGAAATAATGTGGATTTTTGTTGATTAAATATACATATATATGTTTGTGTATATATATATATATATATATATACACATACACATATAAAAACATAAATATATAAATATCCATACAATTTAAAAACTGTCCATTCCAGATTTATGTCACCTGAGAATGTGATATAACCCAAGAAAGGTATTATTACCTCCTTATTACTGGAAGTTATGTATCTCAATGTGACCTAAGTATTCATTACCACATTGTTGACACAAACCACCAGAACCTCCAGATGAGTTTTTATTTTCAGATGAACTGCTGTCTAGTCATGTCTCTTCTATCTTGTACTTATAAAGTCAACTTCTTGAAACCAAGGGTTAAAACTTAACATCTTTACATCTATTTCTATCAAATTTGACCTTATTAAATCTATCCTAATTTACCAGGTTTTTGATAGCATACCTGAGGCATGTAAGAAATATTTGTTGATGGAATGTCTGAACCACCAGGAACACTCTCCATGAATATACTCTCATGATTTGTGGTATATCATTGTTGGGGAAGAAGAGGAAGGGTTCTTGACCTAGATGTGAAGTATTTATTTCAAAGAAGTGTAGTACTGAGGTAAACTTCAAATGTTCTTGTTACTCTCTGTACTGTTTTTAATCAAGAAAAGGCAGAGAATCTTTGCCTGTTTGAAATCAGAAGATAAAGATAATAGATGACCATCCAATCTTTTTTAGCATACAAAGGCAGCACATAGGAACAGATGTTGGACATGGAATCAGATTTAGTAACTCTGGAGTCAGGATATAGAGTTAGAAATCCTGACTTATTAGCTAGCTGATCACAAACACATGAGTTCTCTATATGTTAGATTCCTAGTCTTTAAATTGGAGATAATATAGCAGTACTAACTTTTTCATAGGGCTACTGTAAGGTTTAAATGGGATATTATACATAAAGAACTATATAGGGGCAACTAGATGACTCAGTGAATAGAATATTAACTCTGGAGTCAGGAGAATCCAGATTTCAAATCTGGTCTTACATTTACACTTATTAGCTGTGTGACCTGAGAAAGCCATTTAACCCCAATTACCTTGCAAAAAACAACAACAAAAAATGAAAAATTATATAACTGTCATTTTTATTTACCATCATTGGCATTTTCAAACAGATATTCAAAGTCAGGTATTCACTTTCAGAAATAATAACATTTACATAATATTCTAAGGTTTCAAAGCATTTTACAAATATTAACCCAATTTTTTCCTCACAAAAGCCCTGACAGAAAGGTGCTATTGTTATTCCCATTTTGCAGATCAGGAAATTGAGACAGACATAGGATAAGCTTATGGTTTGCTCAGGGTCACACAGCTAGTAAAATAAATGAAACGTTCTCATAAATGAAACGATCTATTAAAGATTATAACATTTAGAGCTGGAAGGGTCTTTAGAGATCACCCAAACCCAAATCTGTTTTATAAAAGTGATTTGCTGAAGTTAACCATTAATATTAAATGTTAGAACCAGGATAGAAAACCAGAATTATTTGACATTTATTCACATGTTGCTTCTTCTTGTTATTTTACTTCTCATGAATAAGAAGTTAATGAAAATTTAAATCCTACAAATCATAGATAACTGCTTATACTACTTTTGCATTTTTTTAAATATGTGCATCAATTTCTAACGTGCTTAGCACAGTTCTTGGTACATAGTAAGGGCATTATAAATGCTTGTTCCCTCCCTTTTCCTTTCTATTCTCTAACAGCTCTAAACATTCAAATAACCATTTAAACCATTTGTTGGGTTTCTGTTTTAACACTTCTCACCTAAAATTTTCTAGTGTCTATATGTCTGCAAGAGGGTTGTTGCTGCAGTTATTGTTTTTGTTGTTCAGTCATTTCAGTTGTGTCTGACCCTTTATGACCCAGTTTGGGTTGTTTTTTTGTTTATTTGTTTGGCAGAGATACTAAAGTGGCTTGCTATTTCCTATTCCAGCTCATTTTACAGATGAGTAAACTGAGGCAAACAGCAGGTTAAGTGACTTGACCAGTCTAAGTATCTGAGGTCAGATTTGAAGTTAGGAAAATGAGTCTTCGGATCTCATACTCTATTCCCTACACCTGCTCCAGAATAAAAGTTAAAGTTAAAATTAAAGGCCTTATCAAGAGGGTTAAGATGTAAATTAAAAAACATGTAAACTTTATACTTTAAAAAAAAAAAACATTGTGTGTGATTCTTCATGTTTACATTTGAAAACTTTGACGGAAGAGTTGTGTTAGCTATGAAGATTTCTAGTATCTCAAAAGTGATCCAGAGGTTTTAAATTTTAATTTCATCAAGTAATTTGAGCCAAGTCAGAATTATTTTTGTGACTGTTTTGCCTAATCAATCTACTAATTGTTCTTCTGTTTGGCTACCAAGACCTTTCTTCTTATACAGAAAAATAGGATGGAACAGTTTGGACTGTTGGTCCAAAGAGACCAATGATAAGAAAAGGAAAGCTAATTCTAGCTAGCACTTGTGGTAGAGTACATGAACAAAGAGAATTGATTTTTTTTTTTTTTTTTAGCATCACCCCAGGGCTAATAAGCCTGGAAGAGCTCCCTACCATTGGAGAAGGGGGGAGGGGAATGGGAGAGCTCTAAAGCTGACAGATGCCCTTTAATATCACCTAAAAAAAAGCAGACTGAGGATTGAACTATGACAGAGGGTATCAGAAAGCAAAAATGGGAGTAGCTAGTGATGCCAGGAAACAGAACACACAAGGAAGCCACAACTAGTTTCTTATCTTTCAATAAATGAAAAATAATGTGAAAGTACCTTTCACATCTGGTCGATACTGTAATCCATCATCCTTCTTTCCCAACAAACTAGTATCATCTGTGTCTGTAAGATAAAACAATTTTTAGAAATCAATATTATGTAAGGTTTTCAAATCATTTTTACAGTGTTGATATTTGAAGAATTCTCTTGACAAAATTAAAGCTTTTGCAATTATGACCAAATCTCATTATTCTCAAGGTTCTCATTTTTTTTCTCATTACCTACCTCTTTACTTATGCTTCCCCACACTGCCATTTTCTATTTTTTTGACTACCCAATGAAGTCTAATGGAGTTTGACCCAGTAGCTTTGCTATTACTATAGCTCAGTCCAAGTATATGTTTAATTTAAATTAATTTTAGTCAAGTCAACCTCTATCCATTATAGAATCTCAATATTGGAAGCAAAGCCAGAAGCTATCCAACAATAAATGGCAGGAATCAGTGAACATTTATTGGGCATTTACTATGTGCCAGGCAGAGTGATAAGGTTTTGTCATATAAAGAAAGGGAAAGAAAGGAGGGAGGGAGGGAGAAAAAGAGAGACAGAAACAGAGAGACAGAGACAAGACAGAGAGACAGAGAAGAGATAGAGAGAGGGGAAAAGTCTATTTTCAAGTATTGTAGATTCTAATGGAGGAAACAACATTAATTAACTAGGTATATAAAAGATACATCGGAGTAAAATCTGTCCATTATAATTTCATAAAATTTATGTGAAAACTAGATTTATTACAAGAGAAATTAACATGCATGTGAACCCTAAGCCAGAGCAAAGAGATTACAACCCAAACAGAAGCTTTCATATTTATAAAATTGTGACCAAAAAAAAAAAAAAAAAAAAGGAGAAAAAGAAATCTCCACCCAAATGGGAGTATCAAAAGAGGAGAAATCATGAATAATTATGATGTCAAAACAAGCATCCTTTTCCCTTAGGAAATGCTAGACTTCTGAAAATGGGATGATCTATTTATCTACAAGAGACCCAGCTGCAGTTTCCCAGTCTAGTGCAGATTGACAAGTGTCTGCCTTGATTTCCAAGGACACACAGGGAGACCAGTGTGTGACGTTAATAACAAATTATGTCAGCTCAGGGAAGGGCTTCATCCTTGGCATGTTTAGGAACCCATTCAGGGTCCACTATTTCTTGAAAATATAGCAACCCCCAAAACCAAGTTCTTAATGGGTAATCTGAAAGGAGAAGACATATACAGTTGATGCGACCATGAAGAGCATCCTGTAGATGCTGGATTTGAGGTGATCCTAGAGATCATGCCATATGAGGATTAATTGAACAAATGTTGTCCAGTCATTTTTCAGTTGTGTCCAATTCTTCATCACCCCATTTGGGGGTTTCTCAAAAAAGATATTAGAAAGGTTTGCCATTTCTTTCTCTAGATCATGAGAAAACTGAGTAAAATGACTTGCTCAGAGTCACAGGGTTTCTAAGTGTCTGAGACAAGAATTTGAACTGAGGAAGATAAGTTTTCCTGTCTCTAGATCCATAGCCATCCTGATCATCTTCAATCAATAAACATTTACTTTAAAATTTGTTATTAATAAGCAATTAATAAACAAAAAAAGTTGCTATTTGCCGGGCACTGTATTAAGCATTGGTGATACAAAGAAAGGCAAAATAGTTTCTACCCTCAAGGAATTTACTCTCTACTTTATCATTCAATAATTCACTGGCAAATTGTATAATATGTATTAGGTACTGTATTAAGCATAGGTTCTCAAGGAGATTATATTGTACTGGGGGAGGTGGAGGAGGAGGAATAGAAAGTTCATTGATAAGTACAGGATATATGAAAAATAAACACACAATGATTTGGTAGGGGCACTCACATCTAAGGCAGTCAGTAAAGATCTTTTGAAGCAAATAAAATCTGAAATGAATATCGAAAGGAAGTAACATATCTAGGGGAAAGAAATGAAAAGATCGCATCCTGGGCATGGGGGAATAGTCCATAAAAAAGGGAAGAGATGGAATGTCAGTAGATCAGTTTGACATGAGGGAGAGTAATGTAAAATTAGTTTGAATAAATGAGCTGGGGCCAGGTTGTAAAGGGAAATGTTTTGCATGACTGCACATCTATAATCTATATCAAATTTCTGGCCTTCTCAAGGAAGGTTAGGAGGAAGGGAAAGGAAAGAGTGAATTTGGAACTCAAAAAATTTTAAAAAGAATATTAGGAATTTGTTGTTTACATGTGATGGAAAAAAGAAAATTAAATTAAAAATTAAATACAAAGGGTTTTAAATGTCAAAGTAGGACGTACCTTGAGAAGCCATGGAAGCTCTTAAATAGAAGAGTGACATGTTCATTTTGTGCTTTCAGAATATTAATTTGGCAATGATATGGAAGATATATTAGGAAGAGGAGAGATTGGATTTGGAGGAGGCCAGTTAGAGGGCTATTGCAATAATACAGGTGGAAGGTGATGAAGGTCTGTCCTAAGGCGATTGTGTAGAGAGTGTGTGTGTGTGTGTGTGTGTGTGTGTGTGTGTGTGTGTGTGTGTAGTGAGTAAAGAGAAGACAGAAATGAGGAATGTTGAGGAGGTGGAATCAATAAGACTTGGCAACGAGGAGGGCAGTGAGAGTGAAGAATTAAAAATGACTTCTAGGTTGCAAACCAGAGTGACTGAAGTTTCTTGATGGGAATGGGGAAGTCTGAAGGAATAAAGTTTCTGTTTCAAATGTTGAATGTGTGATGCTTAGGAGACACACAAGTAAAAATGTCTAGCATGCAGTAGGAGATCGCTAACAGGTTATTAATCATTGGTTCCAATTCTTTTGGCATCCTGGAACAACTTCTGAAGTCCCTTCCAGCTCCCAAACTATGATCTTATAGTCTATGATCCATGATTTGAACTCATGGAGGTCAGTTAGGTGCTCTCTTACCATTATCACATTTTTTACAGGTTAGATGTCCGAAGGACCATTTTGATTCTATTTTCCCAAGGCATTCTTCTAATGGAAAAATACCCAAATAAGAGTTGTTTTTGTTCAGTGTCTACTTTCTACCTTCTATCCTAAGTAAGAATCCTATCCTTTCTTTGCTCTCAATACAACTAAACAAAAAACTCTTTGTATTGTTTTTAGCATTCATAAACCATCTCTATAAAGTCTGGCCCTTAGCTCTGTTGACACCATTCTGACAGGGTCCTACAGCTCTTTTCAGGTCATCCTCTATTATCTATTTGCTCTTGCTTTCATTTCCTATATATGTATCCTTTAAAAATCCAAATTGATCAATGCATGCAAATTCATATCTCCTAAACAGTTCCCATTTCTTCTGCATAAGAATTGTTTGGAGAATTTCATTCTTGAGAGCATCTCACCTATCTTAGATCATATTCTTTTGCATAATGTTAAGCAATTGGTTGTTTACCTATTCCTTCTCTGAATGATTCTAAATATGGTCTTTTAAAGTCTAGGGGAGTTTTTAAGCTATCTGATTTTTCTCTCCTCTCTTACAAACTCTTAAAGCTGGAGAGGTCACTTATTGCCAAGTTTCCATCATGTTCACTCCATCTACCAGCTCCCCTTATTGATGAGAATTGGATCTATAATAAGATTTCTCCTTATTGACTCCTCTACCACTTGGGGGATTAAATTTTCATTCAGTCAAATTTAGAATTTATCATCAGCTGTTCTGCTTTTGACAGAGAAACTCCAGAAAATGTCCAGATAAGGAATTACTGGTTGTTGCAACATCATTGTTGCATTCTTTTGCATGGCCAGGTTTATGATCTACTTCTCAAACTCCTCATCGGATGCTTCCTTCAGGGGAGACAGTCTATAATATACTGCCATGACAATGTCACTTTGGTCTCTCCTTCCATTGATTTTCCTCCAAATGTTTCCTCCTTCTAACTTCTGGATTTCTCAACTTTCTCATTTATTTATTCTGTTCCTATTTAATAAAGCATATACATAAGATGTTATCAAAATCTCCTGCTTTATCTGTATACAAAAGAGTCAGGAATGTGGCTGAGCAGGTGAACCCTGTCTCTTGAGTTCTGCTCATCTACATGCGAGAGACACAAGGTTCAAAATATGAGGAACTTAACCTCAGAACTGATTGGTAGTTATTGGGCAAATAACTTACCTAGTTTATAGTTTAGCCTTCAGAGATTAAAATCAGGAAATATATGGAATGCTTACCATGAGCTGGCACACTTGCCTTATGAAACCCCCCATATCAGTGATCAGGAAATTTAACTCTAAGAAAATATTAAATCTGAAGGCATTAACTAGATAAGGGGTACCCAATACTGATTCCAAAGAAAAAATATTTCTTGGTACATAAGCATATGAGAATCTTTTGTTAGGGAAATGAGAAACTAGGGAATGAAACTTTTTGCTTGTTCAAGGCAAGGGTTTCAAGCTCTTTCTATAAGAGCTCTAGCAAGAAAAAGGCTGTGGGTTTTAAGTTAAAAAAGCATGACAGTGACTTCTCTTCTCTTGAGGAGGAGATAATACTAACTAAAGATTTCAGCTGAGCCAAATAATAAGAGCAGTCAAGTATCATCCAGAAGAGCAGTACCTGGATAGAATCCATTTGAGCAGCATTAGGTTAGATTGAGACCAGAAGGGAACAGGCCTGGTAGGTACAGCACAATGACATTAGAAGACATTATTGGCCCTCCAAATTTAGAGGTTCAAGTTGCCCCTAAGATCGCAGAATCACGAATTTAGAACTGGAAGGGGCTTTTTAATAATTTTTTAAAAATTATTTTTTAGGTGTAGGGTAATATAAGTTGTAAATGACAGTCAGGATTTTGGATCCAGATCTTCTGAGCTTAAATCTAGCACTTTTCCACTGCATTATACAGAAGCATGAATTTAGAATCAGAGGAGGCCTTTTTATAATCTTTTAAAATAATCTCTTTTTTAAAAATTTATTTTTAGGCGCAGAGTAATACAAATTGTACATGACAGCCAGGATTTTGGATCCAGGTCCTCTGAGCTCAAATTTAGCACTTTTCCACTGCATCACACTATCACATGGTATGATCTCAAGGCCTTTCCCCATGATGGTTGCCCATTTCTTTCTATACTTTAGGTTATCAATATCTTCTTAAAATGAGCCACCTGAATCTAAACATAGTAGCATAGATAAGATCATCTGAGGAACTGGATAATTTTGGCTTATCTAGAACAGAGTCTTGCACACACTAAGTACTCAATAAGTATTTGTTAAACTGAACTAGGGTAGCAAGAATATTAGAGCTTAAGGAACATCTAAAATATCTTCTTTATTTTATAAACGTAGAAGCTGAGACATAGAGAATTAAAATGAACACTTCATGACTTCAGTTGGATACTCGAATAGTTTGCCATTTCCTTCTCCAGCTCATTTGACACATGAGGAAACTGAGACAAAAAGGGTTAAATGATTTGCCCAGAATCACACAGCTAATTAAGTGTGTGCGGCTTTAACTCATGATTTGAACTCATGAAAATGCATCTTCCTGATTCCAAGTCCAGTGTTCTATCCACTGAGCCACCTAGCACAACCTAGTGTGTGTGTGTATATGTATGGAAATGTGTATATATTTATACACACAATTTTAATCAAATTAGTCAGTTCTAAATCCATCTAATTATATTATCATCCATTGACCATTGTCTACAAAGATATTACCAAAGACTTTATCAAAGGCTTTCCTGGAATCAGTACAATTTTACAGTCATTTCAATGAATTGAGCTCCTAAATATCACACTAGCCTTTGGGACACAAAGTCATAAATGAAACAATCCCTGCCCTCAAGGACCTTACAGTTTACAAGGACTTTATTAATTTTTAATTAATTTTATTAATATTTATTTGTCTACCTATTCTATTTCCATAGCATTTGCCTGATTCCAGCTTTCCTGATTCAGACTAAAATCCTTGACATGAAATATATAAAATATATTGGTGGGGAGGGGCGTGATAGGGAATTGAGGAAAATATATATATATGAGAGAATATATTGTTCTTTTGCTGCTGTCTACAATGATTTCCACCCTCCCCTTTCCTGTAGGAATAAAAATAAAACTCTTAAAATCTTATCTGGGTCTGATCCAAATGGTGATTCCCTGGCTATTTATTAGTGGGTTGAATACCAATACAGGTGACAACACTTTGGCTCTGAGGAATAGAAAATATCTTATTACATTTACATGGTTATTAGTGTCCCAGATGATTAGTCTTGATAATCAACAGGGACCCTTTTAACACATAGTAAATAGTGGGTCCTAATTGATACCCTGGCATGCTGGGAGATTTCACTGATGACCATAAAACATGATTATGTGGTTCAGTACATGCAATTCTAGATTGAATCTGAAAGGGTTGTTTTTTTTGTTTGTTTGTTGGTTTGTTTGTTTGTTTTTTGCTGTTGTTGTTTTATTCCTGTCACTGAATTAGGCAGATCAGTACTATAGTATCTTTATAAATTTAGAAGAGAAAAACAATCCCAGCTCTAGAGTTAGCTTCAGGCTCTTAGTGCTTTTTTGTGTTGGTTTTTTCCCCTCTCCAAATGCCTCACCTCCATCCCTACCCCAACCCCAATATACATCCTTTCTCTTGGAAAATCTCATTGTCTTGACTGGTCTTTGCAGTTTTTGCCAAAATAAAATTGCTATACAGATCTATTGGGTCATAATGGAGATGATTTAGATTTAACTTTATATAATTTATTTATTCCTCAATTTCACTTATCAAGCCTTCAGAGGTTTTTCTCTTAAGGAAGCCAAGGATGCTGAGAACTACACAGCCTTGCTTCTAGGAAATAACTAACATTTATATAGCACTGTAAAGGCCCGTATTTTCCTTACAACTAGATTTCTGCTCTAACCTTGCCTCAAGTTTCTCCTCACTACATTTTAGCCTCCACACAGCTGCCAAAGATTTAATCATTTCATCCTTTTAATCAGTAGACTCCAGTGGCTCTCCATTGTCCCCAGGATAAAATATAAATTCCTTTGTTTAGCTTCTAAAGTCTTTCACAACCTGGCTCCAACCTATCTTTGCAAAATTATTATACATTATGCACCCCACTTCCCAACTCTATTATCCAGACAAATTGGCCTTCTCTTTGTTCCTCATACACAGCATTCTGACCTTCTCTCTCTGGGACTTTGTACTGTTGATCATCAGGCCTGAAATGCACTCCTCTCCTTCCCTCCCCCTCATATAATCTCACTTTTTTTTAGGACAATTCAAGTCTGACTTTCTCTAAAAAGCCTTTTCTGATTTCAACTAATGACCTTCCTAATTACCTTATATTGTTAACCTTGAATTCAACTACCTGATATTTATTTGCATTCATCTTATATATATTTATTCTATATATGTATGTATTTACAAATATGTCCATGAGCATATGTGTATGCATACATATACTTTATATACAGTTATTTTTATATGTATATTTTGTATATATACATGCATACTTTATATATACTTTGTATATATGTATATATACATGTATACTTTATGTATATACTTACATAAGCTATGTATAGCTATAGATCTAAAGATAAAATCTATATATTGTATATATGTTTATATTTTAGAATATAGGTTTTTAGAAAATAGAAATTATTTTTTAAAAAGAAAGGAAGGGAGGGAGAGAAAAAGAAGGAAGGAAGGAAGAAAGGGAGAGACAGAGGGAGGGACGGAGGGAGGAAGGAAGGAAGGAAGGAAGGAAAGAAGGAAGGAAGGGAGAGACAGAGGGAGGGACGGAGGGAGGAAGGAAGGAAGGAAGGAAGGAAGGAAGGAAGGAAGGAAGGAAGGAAGGAAGGAAGGAAGGGAGAGACAGAGGGAGGGACAGAGGGAGGAAGGAGGGAAGGAAGAAAGGGAGAGACAGAGGGAGGGACAGAGGGAGGAAGGAAGGAAGGAGGAAGGAAGGAAAGAAGGAAGGAAGGAAGGAAGGAAGGAAGGAAGGAAGGAAGGAAGGAAGGAAGGAAGGAAGGAAAAGAGAGACAGAAAGAGGGACAGAAGAGAGAGAGGGAAGGAGGAAGGGAGAGAAAAAAAGGGGAGCAGCTAGATGGCATAGTGAATAGAGTACCAGTCCTGGAGTCAGGAGGACTTGAGTTCAAATCTAGCCTCAGACTCATCACACTTTCTAGCTATGTGATCTTGAGCAAGTTATTTAACCCTAATTATCTCCAAAAAAGAGAGAGAAGAGAAAAAAAAAACCCAAAGGAAATAGAAATTGTTTTCATTCTTTGTATTTTTGTCCCCAGTGCCTGGAACATATATTTTGTTGTTGTTTAGTAGTTTTAGTTGTATTCAATTCTTTCTGACCCCATCAGGGTTTTCTTGGCAAAGATACTGGAATGATTTGTTATTTCCTTTTCTGACTTGTTTTACGGATGAAGAAATGGAGGCAAATAGATTGAAGTGACTTTCCCAGGATCATACAGTTAATAAATGTTTTGAGTCCAGGAAGATGAGTCCAGCACTCTTACCCACTGTGTCACCTAGCTTTCCATGGCACATAATAGGTACATAATAAATACTTATTGATTGATTGACTGACAGACAAACTAGACAGATTGGGTTAGCTAACAATAGAGTCATGTGAATTAGGATATGATTGAATAAATATAAATATACCTGTGCTTAATTATAACCTGCTTGGGAGAGGTGAGGGAAGAAAAGGGGGGAAAGAATAAAGTAAAAAAGTACAGTGTTTTTTCTTATTTTGCATCTAAGTTTTAAATAAATCAATACATTTAAAAATAATTATAGAATGGCTAGAACAACGGAAGTGATTATTTTGTCGTATTGTTCCATCTTTCTTGATCAGGCCATATGTATATAGAAGACTGTAATCAGATCTGTAGATGCTATATTTGGGGAAAAACATCAAAAAACTGGAAAGTGTCCAAAGAAGAGAGACCAGCATGGTAAGGATCCTCAAGATTTCAGGGTTGTTTTGTTTTTTTTTTTTTAACATTATGTTTGTTGTATTGCATTAGTATTAATTTTGTTAACTATTTTCCAAATAAAATTATTTTTAATTTATGGACTAAAACAACATTTCCATATTATAGTGTAATAAAAAAAGATGATTGCTCATGAAATGCAAATCTATGCTCTACTTGCTGTTCCTTTCAAATACACAAGTTATCATATAAATTTTTTTATTTCTTTTTTACTGTACTTTATAAGTTAATTTGGGTATTGTAGTCAAAATAGATATATTGTAGCTGAAGATAAAAAAGAATTTTTGATTTTATGTGTAAGAAAAATGATATGATGACTGAATTTAGGATCTGTTCAGTGGAAAAAGGACTAAGTTTGTACTTTTTGGCATGAAAGAGCAGGACGAAGATTGATGAATGTCACACAGACAGAGACAGATTTAGAAGGGATAGAAGGAAAAATTCTGTAACAATTAAAACTGGGCAATATAGAAAAGGTTTCTGGGTTGCTGTGGGGTTTTTTTGAGAGACAATTGTAATTAAGTTACTTGCCTAGGTTCACACAGCTAGTACATGTTAAATGTCTGAGATTGGATTTGAACTCAAGTCCTCCTGACTTGGACACTATACCATCCAGCTGTCCTGAAAGGGTTATTTGGGAAGGGAGTTACTTATAAAATACATTATTTACTTGGCTATCCATGGGTGTTACTTTCCAACTCTTAAAATTTTGTGATTTCCCCCTAATTACCATGCCATACAATAACAATTAATCCTGTCATTAAAAGTACATGATTAACTCATGTGAGTTTTATTTGATTACATCACTAAACTATGTTTAAGGATAATAAGTTTTAATAGTTTGTTATTCAAATAGCATTGTTTACTTACAACTGGGGAAAAAAAAGGAGAGAACTCTCATTAGTTGCCCTCCAATTAAGGGGAGAACAACACATCTTTCTCTCACCTTAATTATTCTGTTGGCCTGTGCATTGGACCCTATCCCAAATCACCTAATAGACTTCTCTCTCACAACCTGCCCCCTCTACAAAAAAAAAAATCAAACTGCTTTTCTATTTGTAGTTTCAAGCTAAATTGAATCCTCGTACTTCTTTGAATCTCAATTTAGGACTGAACTCCATCCAGCTGAGACTCTTCTAATTAATGTCTTGAAAAGCTCTATGTTTAGGGTCATGGGTTAAAGTGATTACAAAAACTTCTAGCCAATATGAAATATTTCAAAACAACTTATTCAAAAAGCAGAGGAAAAAAATGAATGTGTCTTTGTAAAGGCTCAAGGTATATAGATAAAGGCAAAATACAAGGAGGTTTTAAAAAGAAATTGATTTTCAAAAGAAGGAAACAGAATTAATTCCTTTACATTTTAAAGTCAGAATGATATGTTTTTCTTAATAATACATTCCAGCCTCTGGAGCCACAACAACATCTATGACAATAATGTAATAAAACAATAGGAGTAATGACATCCTCGAGTAGTCACTGCTCCTCCCTGGGTCTCAGTTCCCTCATCTGTAAAATGAGGGAGTTACCCTGCATGATTTCTAAGGACTGTGATTCCAAGTCCAGGATCTGTGATTCTAAGAAAAAATGCAAAACTGCGTTGACTAATTTAACAAATAGTTATTAGATGCCTGTGGTGTGAAAGAACTATGCTAGGAATTACAAAGGTTAAAAATGAAACAACTCTCTTAAAGGAATTTATAATCTATAACATGATGGGGGAGTAAAGATCATGAGTATACAGATAAAAGTAATAAAAGGTAATAAAAAGTAATAAAATAAATAAAAGTGATGGAGGCAAAGGAGAGAACCAAAGTATCATAGGAAAACTGGAGGAAGGAAAAGAAATCTTCTGCAGCAGGAATTAGGGAAGCCTTCACAAAGTATGTGGCATCTGAGTGGAATAATGGAGGAGGGCAGAGCTAGAATTTTCAGAACTCCAAATTGTCTAACAATTAGAGTCTACTGAATAAATAAATGAGCAAGGAGCAATATTTCATCTCTTGACAAGCAAGTGAATAAAATCTATAAAGTATAACAAAACCATAAGAATACAAAGAAATTTCCATGAATTAAAATTCTGATTCCTATAAGAAAGTGCTATATTAATTAAAAGTTTCTATTTCCTCTCTTGGAAACTATTCAACTTTGCAAATAGAATTAAAGATCTGTATTATTTAGAAATTTTGGTAGAAAAAAAATGAAATAAAAATTTACCTGTGCAATGTCCAAGATGTCTTATATCAATCTGTTCCTGTTTCACACATGATGCTTCTCTAACAAAGCATGGGTTGTTGTAGGAACTCCCATCAGAAGCACATACAGGATTAAAACTGTATCCACTGCAGTCTATGTTACACACACACCTATTGAAAAATATACAAACTTAGTCATGCCTTAAAACAGGAAACCATAAAATTATTTGGAAGATATTTGGAAACATATATTTGTATATATATGTATATACATACATACATATAGATATGTAGATATATAGATATATACGATGTATTGATTTTTTTGTTGATTCCCCCCTTCCCTTTTTTTCCTTAAAAAAACACTGTTACAAGGGATGGATATCTTGAAGAACAAAGGGACAGATATGGGGAAATTTAGGCAATTTTAAAAGATATCAAAGATATATTTTTTTAAAAAAATAGACATTTATAGAACAAAACATACACAAGGTACAAAACAAATATATTCAAAGTCCACAAGAACTGGAAACAATGTAGTGATCAAAAAAAGTCTAAGTCAAAGACATGATAATATAAATGAAAATGCTAAATAATGTTGCTAAATACTGAGTAATCATAATGACTACTCCTAGAGATCTGGGAAGAGATCAAGAAATACATCCCCTTCCTTTCAGTAGAGATTAGAGGAGTTGAATGTTGCATGCACTGTCAGAAGTGTTTATTCCATTAATTGGTTGTGCTTTACCTTTTTTTTTTTTTTATTGTAAAGGAAAAGTTGCTGATGTGGGAGGATGAGTATGAGGGATATCTAGAAATGAACATGATGGAAAAGGCATGATAGAATAAAACATATTGAGAGAGAGACAGAGACAGAGAAAAAGTGAGAAAGAGACAGACAGACAGACAGACACAGAGAGAGATACAGAGAGAGAGAGACACAGAGAGAGAGAGAGACACAGGGGAAGAGAGAGAGAGAGAGAGAGAGACAGAGACAGAGACAGAGAGAGACAGAGACAGAGAGAGACAGAGAAACAGAGAGAGACAGACAGAGAAACAGAGAGAGAGAGAGAGAGAGAGAGAGAGAGAGAGAGAGAGAGAGAGAGAGAGAGAGAGAGAGAAAGTCAGAGATAGAGAGACACAGAGTCCTCAGAGAAAATAGCTTTTAGAAATACATGGGTTAATGTCTTATTTGTGCCTAAGATTTTATTCTCTGAATCTATTTGCGCCTCTGTACATATTTAACCACATTAGAGCCTGGGAAATGAAAAACAAAAGCAGGAATAATTTTGCATTGATGTTTAATATTTGAAACTATAGATATCTTGAGTTAAATGTGTTGCTTCTGGCTGACAGCTATGCTTGGGTTATCATCTCTTTACTAACTGTGCTTTATAAGCAAAAGTAGGTAAGATAGAGAGGGAAAATGATTGAATTTGGACTTGGGAAATGTGTGTGACTCTTGGCTCTGTCCTTTGCTACTTGCAGGACCTTCAGCAACTCATTTAATCTCTATGTATCTTTGGCAGTTTTTTCCATGAAGTTATTGATCTCATTCGGAGATATACTTGAGACTGTCATGTGTATAGACTCCATTTCTAATAATGTGATTAGAGACAGGCCCCTGTGGGCTGGGTTCTTAAAAACTTCTGCTAAATCAGAACAATAAGAAATATGCTTATCTTTATTGTTGAGAAACAGTTATCAGCACCACTTGACATAATGAATTCAAAGGAAACATGAAAAAAAGAGCTAATCATAAATTCTGGATAATCAAATCTGAGATTTTGATACTGAGGATATAGAAACTGATCTCATCAGCACCCAATTCATGAAGAATTAGGTAAAAGGAAAAAGAATTGCAGAATTAAGTTTGCTATATAGTTGTGGTGGATCTCCATATCTTCAAAAGGATACTAGATTTTTTAATTAGAGGATCCAAGTTCAAATTCAGCTACCCAAATGATTTTGAATAAATTTCTTTAGGTCTCACTTTTCTCACTTATAAAATGAGCAGGTTGCCTTTCTAGCTCTAAATTCTATGATCCTATATACCTAATTCACAAGAAAAGAAACAGACAGCAATAGTACTCTCTCATGATTTTTCTTTTTTTATTCTTTCCTATTCTATCTTTCTGGTATAAATTACCATCTCCTCAGTGAACCTAAAAGTTTCAGTTTCAACCCAATCTCATAGCCATGACCTATTTATGAAAGTGAAATTTCTAGTTCAAGAAATGTACAGCACTAGGATTTTTACCAAATGTCATTTTAAAATTAGTATAATAATTAAAGTTTTTTGGTTTTGGCTAATTGACACCATTCCCCCTGCCTAGTTCATCTGAGATATTTATTTTATTAAGTAAAATATCTCAACAAATATTTTTGTGTTACAACTCAGAAAATAAAATCATTTTTTATGCAGAAGTCTCACTCCAATCATTCAGATTGAACTATGTTAATATCCCACTAGGACTGACACAGAAATAGTCACTTAGCAGCAGAATAAAATGTGAATTTAAAGACACAGAAGAATGTACTGCCAAATGTCTATACTAATGAAAATTATGTTTCAAAATTTCATTAAAAAGGAAAAGGAAGGTGAAGCAGATGGGTGATACTATTAATAAGAAAAATACAAAGAAAGGAAACAAACCATTAAAATTGAAGAACAATATGAAAATAGGGCTAAACAAACATGTGGAACATTTAATAAAACATTAATGGGAGGCAGGGGGGAAGAACCCCTTGCTACTATGTTAATGAGTATGCTGGGAATTTTTATGGGAAACAGCATTCTTTCCTAGAGAGGAATTAATGAGTGACTCCAGGTACATATATATGCAGATGACTTTCTATAAATATGGTACTCTCTCTACATAAATTGTCTTTAAAAGTCCAGAGTTGGTCCTTAATCCTATTATCCCTGATCACACCTTATTTAGAAATTCTATTTTAGATGTTTTTATACCAATAAACTTCTTTTGTAATTCTAACAGGAGAAGAGGATATCTTCAATTTAAACCAATAGAGGAACTGAACTCTTTACAGAGTTGTGCCTTCGAAAAGACCCTACTCTGCTGCAAAAATCTTCATGGATTCTCAACTATAGCAACTATCCATGTAAAAATTACTTGCCAATATTCTTATTTTTCACCCTGGAGCTATTGAATATAAAGCACTGTGGAAACAGCAATAAAAAGCTGTTGTTTCAAATTAAAAAAACAATAACACTATTTTTTAAAAGTTCATTGTAGATTCAGGTAGTGGTACAGTGGATAGAGGCACACCTGAACACACACACACACACACACACACACACACACACACACCACTCAGTGAAAACACCTTTTAGGAATAAATAGGTTATTATCTCATTTGTGCCTAAGATTTTCTTCTCTGAGTACATGTGTATACCTGTATATATTTATGGGCTTGATCCCTGGAAGACCAGATTTTAAATCCTGTCTAAGACAAATTGTTAGTGACTCTGTGATTTTAGGCAATACACTTAACTTCTGAATGCTGACTTTTTCTGATCTATAAAATGAAGTGGCTGGATTTTAGAGGTTTCTTCCTCCTCTCTGTGTATGAAACACTGATTGATAATACACTTAAAATTGCTACGTGACCTTACATGAACCACTATTCCTTATAAATTATTAATCTGTATTAAATTGGCACATAAAATTGAGAAGATTGTTATTTGTTCTGTTATAATCATTCATAATAATTAGTACACATAAATAATAATTATTATTTATAACCATTCAAAATTAATTTTTAGTGGAGAGAGAGAATTGGTTTCCAACTCCCTCCCCAGATCAGTTGCTCTAATGACAGAAAAAAAAAAAAAGAGGAAGATAATAAAGGTAATGAGATATTAACATGCAAACACAGGGCCAAGACATGCTTATGCTGTTATCTCTTAATAAAGTCAGAAGAAATTTTCATGATGGAATTGGAAGGAGAGGTTGCCATTGGTTGATAGAAATCTGGGACATGGTTATAGCAGGCTTTAAAAAGCTATGTTGCTAACCCTGAAGAGGAAGTCCAGTCAGTGAGAGCATGGAATGTGGACCCCTCTAAAGGAGGATGGAGTTGGGACAGGGGAGAAAGTTCTCTCTCCTTTTTTCTCCAGCAGTCACAGCATCTGGGAGCAATACTTTTTATTCATCAGAGTCCCAAAACTCAGCAGAAATAAAAAGGGCAGAAAGTAAATCAATAGAAGGAACTTTATGAATATATCTAGAATTACTGGGATAATCTTTTGTAGCTACTATTATTATTATGTAGTTTGTTTTGGTTGACTGTTAAAATTAATCACATTAGTTGGTGCTCTGTGGGCCCACACTCCTAATATACTAGAACTTGCTAGAGATCTTCCCCCTGAGATCCCAACCAGAAATCCAAGGGCTATATTAAGGATTTTCTTCAACTACATTGTAGAGTCTTTGCCCAGGTTATATTGGGGTGCTTTGTGTATCTCACTACCAAGTAAAGGAATTATCATATCTAACACTTTCTGTCATGGATACCCTAATATTTCAGGAATCTAGGAAAGAAAAATTAATTCTTTCCATGCCCTAAAGAGGCTACTACATGAAAAATTCATTTTTCAAAGTTAAGAATAACAAAGTTGAATTTTATTTTTAAAATCTCTGTTCCTGGTTATCTTTATGAACAATTGTAGGATGCTCTAGAGGAATGATTCTGGTAAGTAAAGCTTTTCTTGGTGAGATACAAAACATGTCTATAAAAACCATCTAAGCATGTCTATGAATCCTCAGCATCTAAATAATAGGTAACGGATCAGTGGTTTTTATCAGCAGCATAGGGAGCCACTGATCTGAGAATTCTCTATGCCAACACAGATTGCAATGCCTCTAGGACTTGGTAGATAAATCTTAGGAAGCTGCCAGAAGTACACAGAGATTAAATGATTTGTCCAGGGTCACACAATGAGTCACTGTTAGAGAGAGGATTTGTATCCAGGTCTTGATTCCAGTCCCAGAAATCAACATACTAGGACAACATTGCCTCTGTATCTATAAAATAAATAAACACAAATCAATTATTTAGAGCATTCCTCAATTTAAACTGATTTCCTCTGCCTCTCTCCACTTTCTTCCTTTTGTCCTGATTTTAACGCAATTTTTAAGGCTAGAGGATAAATCTAATTTCTCAAAATGTTCTAAAATTCCCAAATGTTGGTTGTTAAACTTTGAAATATATCTACCAGGACTGCTTTTTGATGAAATGACTAGTATTTTGCTACAGGACAGACAATGAAATGAGAAAGCACTACCACAAATAGCTTTTTTGTCTATTTATACTTACAATCACACCAGAAAATATTTCTGCAGATTTTTTTTTACATAAAACAAAATTATATTTCAAACATCAAAATTTGCTAAAAGTAGAAAATATACAACTCTATTAATTTTAATGTGATTGTAAATTTAATTTGAATGGCATAACTCAAACTCTGTGGGCTTGTTATTATACCTGCTGAGGCAGGAGTTTGTTATCTTTGTTCTAATGCAATAATCCAGATAGAAAGAGTACCTGTCCTGCTGCCATCATAATTGTTCCCCATGCTTTATTAATTGAAGGCTAACTGTGCATTAATCTGACAATGAAATTTAAATAAGAAGATGTGAATTCTAGCTTATTAAACAAAAAACAATGAATTAGGAGAAATATAAGCAAAATAGTAGATATACAAATAAATATATAAAGTACACATAAAATATTAATAATGAGGTAGTGATATTTCCCAAAATCTAATAAAGATTTTTTTAATAAATATTTTTTTCTTTGTCTTTCTCTTAAAAACAAGATAATTCATTTTTTTCAGTTAACTCACCCAACATTTTCTGCATCTTCATCACACTCAGCTTTGTATTTGCAGGGTCCACACTTGGAATGCTTCCTGTGAACTTCTGCCCCTGACCCTTCTTCCTCTGTTTAAAGAGAAAAAATTGAATCTTCAAACAAAAATCTCCTTCTTTCATATTATACTTCATCAGCTCTTTCCAGTGCTTAATGTCTCCAAAATCCTATCCAAATTCTACAAAACACCTTCCTCTTCTTCCCTTCTTTGCCTCACTTCAATTTTAATTCTACAGATGTCAGTATTCTGTACAATGCATTCTTTGAAAGGTAAAAATGAAGTGTTATTATCCGTCTAATCCTGTTAGCCAGGTATACATTGGAGCAATGATAATAGTTGCAAAGACATTCATTGAACAGTTTTATCTAATGTTCATATTATTGCCCATCATTACAAAACTGGGATGGCTAGATAGTGCAGTGGATGGAACACTGGACTGGGAATCAGGAAAACTCCTGTCCCTGAGTTCAAATCCACCTTGCACATTTCCTAGCTATGTGACCCTGGCCAAGTCACTTCATCCTGTTTCCCTCAGTTTCTTCATATGTAAAATGAGCTACAGAAGGAAATGACAAATCAGTCCAATATTCTTGCAAAGAAAATCCCAAATGGAGGTCATGAATGAACATGAGTGCAATTAGAACCACTGAACTACTGTAGGCCCTCTCTCCCTTTCTTTCCCCCATTGCATATCCTAAATCTAAAGCAAATGAAGGACTTTAGTTCTGGGCCAATGTGAGGTCAATCAGATTGCTCTCCAAATAGTTTGAAGGGGGCATCTCTGGTCTGATAAACAAGTTCTAGGACCCTAAATCCCTTCAAGGATTCTGGGCTACACAGAAGAATCCTAAAGGATGGTCTGTTTTGTATAATGGAAAGAACACTGGATATTCAGAAAGGAGGTCTGAATTCAGATATTTTCTCTGACACATATTAAATGTGTGACCTAAGACAAATCCCTTAATTTCTCTGTGTTTCTGTTCCCTCTCCTATAAAAAGAAATAAGAATACTCACACTACCTCCCACATGGATTTGCTGTGAAGAAAGTGCTTTGTAAACTTTAATAAATGAGAGTTCCTAGAATAATTTCATAAAGTAGAAGTCTACCAAGTAGGTCAGAAGTACCAGAGAGTGCATAGATGAAGGAAAAGCCTGAAATCAAACTACTTACTGGGGGATCTTTTGAAAACCAGTTTAAATTTGGAGATATGTCAAATTCAGAGGAAAGTATACATTAATGAATATACTAAAATTTCTACTTCATTCTATAAAGGTGTCTAGGGCCTAGACTTGTATTGTGGTAAGGGTATTAAATCAATCGTAAAATGACAAAATCTTAGAATTTTGGATTTGGAAGGAATTCCATTGTTCTGGAATTCTATTGATAACATCCGTGATGGACAGTCATCTGAACACTTTCAGGTCCTCTTTTGAATTAGATTTAATTCTTAGGAAGATCTTCCTTATATTATGCTAAAAATCTGCTTTAGTTCCTTAGTTTTAATTTTGTTCCTTGGTACAACACAGGATACATTTTGCTGTTTTCTCTGTTGATTTTTCAAATATTTAAAGAAAGCGATCTCATTTTCCAACCTACCCCAAACAAGTAAATTCTTTCTTTTTCAGTCTAAATATCCCTTCAACTTATCCTCCTAGTGTCACATGATTTACAAACTCCTTGCCAATCTGATTACAATTCTACTGAAAATGTAGCAATTGGAACTGAACACAAACATGGTCTGACCAGTAAAGAGCATGTCAGAAATTTTTACCTCCCTTGTCCTGGACACTACATATCAGTGAAGGCTGGGTTTTGGTGGTGAGGGAGAGAGTTGGATAGCAATCACATCACAATATTGACTCAAACTAGTTTTGCAATTAATTGAAACTCTTAGGCCTTCTTTATATGAACTGTGGTTAAGCAAGGAGCTCCCTATATGTTATAATTGTGCAGTTGATTTCTTTTTAAAAAGGAAATGCAAAATTTTAAATTTTCATCTTGTTCTGTTCCTTTCCATTGTCCTTTGGTTTACCCTCACCCTTAATTCATCAAAGGCTGTAGAATTCTACAATATTATAATTACAGAATATCTCTCTACTGAGTCCTAGCTTCTCTCCTGAACTAGAACAGTCCTAGATGACTAACTGCCTAATGGGCATTTTTACAAGGATGATGATCTCCATCTCAATTTCTCCAAAATAGAACTATTATATTTCCCTATATACCACCTCCTTTTTTGTTCCAGACTTATTACTTCACTAGGATGTGGAAACTCTCCCCTACCTCCCATTCCTACTGATGTAAATTGGCAATTTTCCTCTAAAATATAATCTCAAAGTTGCTTAGAACACGGAGAGCTTAATTGATGTGCAAATGGTCACTGAAAAACTCAATCCTCAATGGATCTTTGATTTCATTCATTTGACATTCTTACTAGCAATTCAGCTCACAACCCATCTTCTCTGATCCTCCAGTGAGACTCTTGGTCAAGAGTTCCTATAAACTGATCATCGTGTTCACTCAATGTGATAAAGGCCTTCCTCTCTTTCTCTTCACATCACAGGAGTACCAGTTAATCATTCTAGTAGCCCATGGTTACCAGGATAGTTTGTTCATCCTTCATTCTTGAAGAGGACCAGTGGGTGGTGACTTGACTTACAAGTGAATTGTATTTAACTGAGGTAGAGCTGTGCAAAGTCATCAGCCCCACTCTCTCATAGAAATCCAGTATACGTGAGAAGGATTTTAACTCATGTTTAACTAACTTTAAGGCTTTATTCACTCCATCCACTCATTTCCTTTAATTTTACTATATTTAAACTTAGGAAGAAAAAATCCTCTTCCAGTTGTTCAGGTGTTCTAATCTTTTGCCATTAAGGTTTCATAGTTTTCTTCATAAATATCTTATGGAGCACTTAATAGATAAATACTCAAGTGATTCATTTCATTAACTTTTGTACAAAAGAAATTTTTTTTCCCCTGGATTATCTTCCTAGTAGTTTCTTAAAATTGGCATGTTGAATATGATTGATTCTTGTGTCTTTAATTTATTTTCTCGTGGCTTTTGTTGATTTCCTTGGATTGCCAAAAGCATATATTCATGTCTTTTGGTTAAGATGTGCACTCCTGGGAATAAAACTCCCTGTAAAATGGAGATCTGCAATTATATTACAACTTAGTCTTACTTCTTTGGAGTACTGAGAGATTAAGTGACTTCCTAGGTCAACCAACCTATATATGTTAGAGGTCTTCCTGACCCTGAGGACAGTGTTTTTTCCATTATATCAAGCTATTATACTATACTATATACAAGCTAGTATACATTCTATAGTGATTTTTTCATTTCTTGCTAGTCGATGCTTTTCATTCTAAAATATACATTTTTTCATAACAAATTTTTTATGTTAAACAAAAATGGCTAATGTGGGTATCTTTGTTTTGTCTTGATTTGAAGACAGGGAATGTCTTTTGCTTTTTTTTTTTAATTTTTGTACTTAGCACTATGCCTGCATATATCAGATGCTTAATAAATATTGATTTTTTTGATAGATTGATTTGAGTGGAATGCCTCTAATATTAATACATTGCAAATAATGTTTAGTCTTTATTTGGCTATTATTTCTTGTCACCTCTCTAATTCTATTCTTTTTTAAGGTACTAGTTTCTAAAAATCATAAATTTTTATTAAATGGTTTTCAGTATCTATTGATAAGATCATATTATTTTTGGTATTTTTGTTGATAAAATTGGTTATATTAATTTTTTTACTAAATAATATTGAATTATTCTTTAATTTCTGGCCATATCTTACGTGGTCATTATTAAGACAGTATAGTACAATGGAAAGAATACTGAGAATCAGGAGAAATCATGAAACAAATTTGACTTCTGAAACTAGCTGTATGACTTTAGGCAAGTCATTCATTAACCAGCTAAGTAGTGTGGTGAATAAACCACTAGTCCTAGAATAAGGAAGACCTGAGTTCAAATATGAGCTTAGTCATCTACTAGTTATGTGATCATGGGCAGGTTACTTAACTTCTGTTTACCTCAGTTTCCTCAACAGGGATAATAATAACATCTACCTTGAAGAATTATCATGAGAATCAAATGAGATAGTAATTATAAAGTGCTTAGCACTTTACATGTGTGGCTTACTATGTCTGGCAGATAGTAAGCACTATTCAAATGCTAGCTATTATTATTGTTATTAAAGTTCTCTGGGCCTCAGTTTCTCCATTTGTAAAATAAGGATAGTACTTACTGAACAGAGTTCTGTGGCAATCAAACAAGTTAATGTATATAAAATTTTAGATGCAGCTATTACTGCTTCATTCTGTTTGCTAAAGTTTATTTAAAAATTTTGCATCTATATTTATAAGCCTATAATTTCCTATTTAAATGATGCTTTTGTCTGGTTTTGGAATAATTATTACATTTGTCATGTAAAAAGAACTGCACAGAATGTCATCATTTCCTATGTTTAGAAACACTCTATAATAGAGGAACTATTTGTCCCAAGATCATTTACATATTTTTCCTGTGAACTCATTTAGCCAAGATAATGTAAGGAAAGAGGAGTAATAATTTTCCATCATGTCATAATGTGAAGAGTGTAGCATCTAGATTTAGGGATACTTCAGTATCAAACCTGGTTCATATATTATTTGATCATGGGCAGATCACTTAAGCTCTTGGATTCTCAGTTTCTTTACTTGTATAATGCACCTCTGTACTTGTGAAGTAACCAGTATTTTCACTATCTGCTTCACAAGATTGCTGTGAGAAAAATTCATGTCTAAGCACAAAACACACTTCAAAGATGTTAATTCTTTCTTTAAAAATCATTCTATTCAAATTGCCTATTTCCTTTTGAAATGATTTGAATATTTTATGTTTTTGTAAATAAGCATTCATTTCATTTAGTTTCTCTAAGTTATGAATATATGACTCTATGAGTGATTTAGGAAGCCAAACGGATTTTAAAAAAGAATTTTTTTGCACAAATAAGAAGTAATTTCACTATAGTATGGACTATGGTTCCAGTTGAGCAGACTGGTCAGTATAGGACAATCTGCAATAGGTAGCCTCTTAGCTAATGAGAAGACCTAAGCAATGGACACTTGGAATAAGAGGAGGAAGGAAATATGTCCAAGGTGCCAGAACAAGTCAGCAATGTGATGGTGAAGGCATCCAAGGCAAGAATTCCAACAGGTATAAGACTGTACAAAGAGGATAACAAAAAATTAGATCTGCTAATTGTGATAAGGGATTGAGCCATGACATGCGATGTTAATTTAAGCTTTTCTTTTGGTCTGGAGTTCTAGAGACAGCTTTCAGTCACCACTAGCATTTCCTGCTTTATTTTTACATCAGGAGCCACCTGATTGATGGTTTTATTCTTTTATTTCAATCTTATTTTTCTTTCTCTTAATTTTAATAATTCATGTTTTCTCTCATTTAAAAAAACAATTATCAACTTTTATTACTCTTTCTGAGAAACTAACTCGATTTCATTAGCCCAATTTAAAAATTTATTTCATTTGTCTTTTTTTTTTTTAATGGTTTCCTTTTTCCTATTTTCCTTTGTTTTATTTCTTTGGTCTTCTCATAAAGCCTTATGATATATGTCTTGATTTAGATTTAGTATTGCTATAAACTAGAACTAGAATGTATTGAGGATAAATCAGACTGGTCAAAGAAGTTCACCTAAAAGGATGATAGAGGGAAAAGCACTAATGAGAGGTATCAAGGGGAGAATCACTTTAAAGTATTCCAATTCATTTTACAAATGAGGAAATTGAGGCAAACAGGGTAAACTGACTTGTTCAGGATCATCCAGCTATTAAGTATCTGAGGCTGGATTTCAATTTAGATCTTCCTCACTTCATGTCCAGAGCTCTATCCATTACATTTACTTAGCTGCCCCAATAAATAAGTATACTCAAGCAAAATAAAGCAATACACTGGCCATGTCTAAAAATATATAGGGACACATTTTTAATCTTTTACACCTCTAGGTCATCAATTCTGCCAAGATGATTCATTTTTACTCTTTTGAAGTCATGATTTGTTATTGCTTTGATCAGAGTTCTTGAGTTTTTCAAAAGTTGTAGTCATTATATAAATTATTCTCCTCATTCTGATCACTTTATTCTGTATCAATTCATATAAGTATTCTCCCCAAGTTTCTCTGAAGATGTACTTATTGTTTCTTAAAGTTTATTAATATTCATTTATATTCATATATCCCAATTTGTTCAGCCCTTCCCCACTTAATGTATACCCACTTTTTTTTTAGGTCTTTGCTATAACAAAAGTGTTGTTATAAATATTTTTGTACATATGGATTCTTTCCTTCTGGTTTTGATATATTTGGGCTATATACTTAGTTGAAGGATATATACTTTTTGTATGTAATTGAAACTTGATCAAAACTGACTAAAACTTTATTAGTGGCCTTTCCTTCCATCTTGAACAATTGACATTTTTATTCTTTCATTAATTTTGATATATATATGAAATAGAACCTCAGATTCTTTTATAACCATATAATAATATAATAGGTATCATTTATGTACCAGGCACTGTGTTCAACACTTAATAAATACTATTTCATTTGTTTCTTTCAATATGGGAAGGTGATTTAAATCTCTTTTTTTTCATATGGTCTTCATGTTGTCCTCATTTTTTAAAGAACTGCCAAGTTATCTTTTGACTACTTATCTATAAGGGAATAGCTCTTGTCCTTATACATTTGCATCAATGTCTTATATATTTTGAATTTTAGAATTTATCAGAGGAATTTACTGAAATTTTTTGCCTACTTAATTATCTACTAATTATTGCAAATTTTTTCTTGTGCAAAAGCCTTTTGATTTCATGTAGTCAGAATGATTTCATATTTTATTCTCATTTCTTTTCCTTGTTTGATGATGAACCCCCACCTATCTACTTTTGTGAAAAATATCTCATTTTCTACTCCTCTAATTTCTTTACAATATGATCTTTTATATCTAGTCATATAATCATTTTGAACTTATAATTTTAAGTAGTAGAAGAGGCTGGTCTAAGCTTAATAACAGCTTGAGTTTTCCCAATAGTTTTGCAAATAAGGAAGCCCAGTAATTATTGTTCTTGATTTTTATCAAACTTTTTTTTATCAAATATTTTTATCATTATTTTTTATCAAATAGCTTCTGATTCCTTATGACCTAATCTGCTCCACTGATCAACTATTAAAATTTAAGATCAGTAACAAGTAATTTTGATGATTACTGTTATGCAATATAGTTTAGGATTTTAAGCTTCTTTCATTTCTATTTTTTCCCCATTATTTCCTTGAGACTCTTGATTTTTTTTACTTCCAGATTTATCATGTTGTTTCTTTCTACATAAAGTAATCCTTTGATTATTCAATTGGCATGGCAATAAATCTGTATACAAAGTTAGGTAGTATTTTCATTTTTATTATGTGATGTGGAGAATGGCAATGAATGATCAGTCCTTAGAGCATGCACAATATGCTCTGCCTGGTACTAACCCACTTGGGAGGTTATTAAGGATGCTTTAGGGCATACTTAATGGAGAATCTCTTTTAACATAAAGTGGTATATATTTGGTCAAAAACTTTTCCTACATTAATATATTAATGTGATTTTTATTGTTTTATTCTTGAAATAGCCTATTGTGTTTATTGCTTTCTTAATGTCAAATGAACTCTGCTTCATTCCCAGTATAAATTCAATCTGATTACAGTATATAATCTTTGTGATGTGTTGCTGTAGCTTCTTTTTTATTATTTTGTTAACTATTATTATTCTAATATTTATTAAAGAATGAGTATTTGTCTATAATTTTTGTTCTGTGCTTTATCTTGTCCTGACAATATTTGTCTTATAGGAGTTTTGTAGTTTGACTTCTTTATTATTGCAAAAAAAAAAAGCAAAAAAAAAGTGTTATATGTATGCTGGAATAAACTGTTCTTTTTTTTTCTTGCAAGAAAATTGGGGTTAAGGGACTTCTTCAGTTCTAGGAAATGTTGTCTGAGGCTAAATTTGAACTCAGGTCCTCCTGACTGTAGGGCTGGTTCTCTACCCATTAGTTACCCTAAACTGTTCCTTTAATGTCTCATACAATTCACTTATTTATCTGGACTTGGGTTTGTTGGGTTTTTTTGGTTTTTGGAGGGCTTTTTTGATAGCTCAATTATATCTTTTTCAATTTCCCTGAGTTTTAGGATCTATTTCTTGTTTTTTTAATTAATATTTTTCATAAGTATCCATCCATTTTACTGATCAATTTTGTTGGCAGATAATTGAGTAAAATAATTCTAATAACTTCTTTTATTTCTTCTTTATAACTTGTGGATATTCCTTTTTCTCTTCTTATTTGGTTAATTAATTTTTCTTCTCTTTGTTGTCAAATAAATAACTTGCTTACTTTAAAAAAAAGAAATATGTTCCTAGTTCAATTTATCAATTCAGTGAATTTATTCAATCTTCATTTTTATTTCTTCTGTGATTTTTCTTATTTATATGTACATAAATTGGTTTTTATGCTCTCTTGATTTCCTAGACTCTTTCTCTTGCTAGTTGCATGCTCAATTCTTTGATTTGTTCTTTCTCTTTTTGTTGAAAAAGTACTTAGAGATCTAAATGTTCCCTTAATGACTCTTTTGGCTGCCTCCCCAGTGTTTCTGGTACATTATCTCATTTTTCTGATTTGTTCTTTGATCTATACAACTAGAATGTTATGATTTTGCCTCCATTTAACTTTGATTCCTTTGTTCGAATACTCTTTGTTGACTATAATTTTTATTGAGTTTTGGTAAATAAGGGAAATGTTTAACATTTGTACTTCTGTTGTGTGTGTGTGTGTGTGTGTGTGTGTGTGTGTGTGTATGTGTGTTTAATGCCCTAATATATGGTTGATTTTTGTAAAGCAACTAAGCAAAGGTAAGAAATATAAATATTCTTTTAAAATCCCATTTAATAATCAAGAGATTTCTCATTTTTTAATTTTCTCTAATTATATTCAGGTCCTTAAGCTCTATCTTTGTTGTTGTTTTTTGCTATTTTTGTCTAGGTGTAAAAGGAGCACACAGAGGTTTCAAGCTATTAATGCTTTTGCTGTCTATTGTTCCCTGTAGCTCCATTAGTTTTTCCTTTGATTACTCAAATTCTATGCCATTCCTTGCATACATATTAAGTGATGAGAAAGCATTATCTATGGTTCTTTTATGCATAATGTAGTTTCCCTTTTTATCTTTTAACCATGTCTATTTTTATTGTTGCCTCTTCTGAAATCAAGATTGCCATTCCCACTTTTTAAGATTCATCTGAGAAACAAAAAATTCTGCTTTGACCCCTCATTTTAATTATATATGAATCTTTATGTTTCAAGCAGACTTCTTAGAAACATTTTTTCTAAGTTAATCTGCTGTCTTTTTCCATTCTATGGATGAGAACATACCATTCACATTTATGATTGTTAACCATTCTTTTTCCTCTACTGTAGCCTTTTTTTTAAAACTTTTTTTTCCTCTTTGCTGCCCCTCTTTCTTAAAAAAAAAAAAACTGCATTTGGAAAAGAAACAAAAGGGGATCCATACAGGCAATGCATAATTAGAATGGTCTGGTTCATGCCTCTACCCCTCCTCTCTTCAATCAGTCCAGATCTGGATCATTGGTTTTTAGCTTTTTATTCATTTGTTCCTCATGTCAATTCTAGGACATAGATACTATTATTATCCCTATTTTACAATTAAGGAAACTGAGGCAAAAAGAAATTAAATAAATTATTCAAGATCATATAGTTAATAAGTATCTGAGGTCAGTCTGTAACTCAAGTCTTTTTGATTCCAGACCCAGCACTCATTCCACTAAGTCACCTATCGTGCTTTGGTATATGTATAATATATAACAGAGTACCTCCCCCAAACTTGTCAAAATAGATGACAACTACTTAATTTTGATCATCCAAATGGACACAGAAGGAGCCTGAAATTATCTCTAACGATTATGAAGTCTCAGGAAGAAACTGAAGACTATAGAGATAATTATATTTTCTTCACTATTGCCCACTGATAGGACCCAGAAGAAAAAAATTAGCAGTAGCAGAGATATTATTTATTTGCCAAAAAATTGTTGGGCCCCATTTGCTTTTTAAGTTCATTTCAACCCACTCAGGGTTTAAGAGCTATATCCAGCATTAACAATGTAGGCTGAGTTCAACTATATTTCTCATTTTCTTTCCAGATAATTTGTTGTTTGTTTGTGGGGTTTTTTTTTTGCTATAATATTCTAATAAAAGCTGTTGAGAGACCCTATTATTCAAGATGGTGCAGTAGATAGAGCACTGAGCTTGGAATTAAAAAAAAAAGACTCATTTTCAGGAATTCAAATCAAACCCATGTCACCATAGGAAAGTCACTTAACTCTGTTTGTCTTAGTTCCTCATCTGTAAAATGGGCTGGATAAAGAGATGGCAAATCATTCCAGCATCTTTGCCAAGAAAACCTCATGAGGGATCAGAAAGAGTTAAACGTGACTGAAATAATTCAATAACAAGTTATTGAAACTATATGTATTTCACATAGTACTGATGTTTTCTTTTTTTGTTATGTACTTTATTTCTATGATAGGTAAAACTTATAAATTTAATATTCTATATTTTATCTCCTATGGTTCATATTTACATATTATTTTACATATATTTTTATTTGTTCCTTACAACTTCTGTGAGGGTGACAAGGCAATCACCATTATCCCCATTTACAAGTGAGAAAGTCAAATTAGAGAAGTTGAAGTGAGTCAAGGCTATCCAATGAATAAGTGATAGGAATCATTCTCATTTCTTTTTTAAGTCTAGTGAATTCCATCATGCCATGTTTAACCCCTTAAAAGTTCAGTCTTCATTAAGTGGTGATGAATTTAGGAGACTAAAACTTTATGAATATCCCCATTTGGGTCAAAAAATCCCAAAAATTTCCCCAACTAACTAGTTGGAAAAAAATTGCATAAAATTTCTCTGATAAAATATATATCCAAAATACTTATCTCAATATATCCAAATATATAAAAACAAACACTATTTCCCACCAGCTGCATGGATAAAGCATTTGAACAGATAACTATCAAAAGAAGAAAGGCAAACTATCAACAATCATGATAACTACTCCAGATCACTAATGATGAGAGAAATGTAAATCAAAACAACCCTAAGGTTTTACCTTATACTCATTAAATTGGGAAACATGAGGGGAAAAAAGAAGAGATGGTGATTATTAGAGGGGCTCATAAGGATAGATACACTAAATCTCTGCTGCTAGAATTGTGCATTGGTTCAATCATTCTGGAAAGCAATTTGGAACTATATCCAAAAAAGTCACTAAATTATGCATACCCTTTGACCCAGAAATGCTACTTTTAGGCCCATATCCAGCAAAAAAATTAAATACAGAAAGAAGTAAAGGCACTACAGTCACAAAAATATTTATAACAATAGTTTCCTTTTTGTTGTAGCAAAAACTTGGAAACTAAGTAGATACTAATTAATTGATGAGTGGTATGATATGATACACAAATGATATTAATGTGCTGTAAGAAATTATTAGCATTTGAATGAGCTGATACACGTATGGTATAGAACCAGAATAACAATGTATACAATGACTATAATATTATAAAGGAAAAAGATTTAAAAACTGTTCAGTAAAATATACACTCATAACTTCAGAAGGAAGGATGGAGGAAGGAAGAAAGAAAAGAAAGAAGAAAGGGAGAAAGGGAAGGAGGAAGGAAGGAAGGAAGGAAGGAAGGAAGAGAAGAAAGGAGGAGGGAGAAGGGAGAAGGGAGGAAAGAAAGAAAAAGAAGCAAAGAGAAAAAAAAGAAAGAAGGAAAGAAAAGATCACCAAATGAAGCATTTAAAAATACACATGAGACCAAAAGGAAGTTTAGGAGAGGATACCAGAAAATCAGTCAACATTTGATCAATACCAATTTTAATATGTAAATAATAAAATTTAACATGTAAAACAGAATCAACAAAGCATATATTATAAATATTCATGATTTCGTGTACAATCCTCTTTTTTCTATTCTTTATGTTAGTAAATGTTCATATTTGTTGATATTTGTCAAATTCATAAGAAAAAAGGAAATTTCTCCAAAGAATTTACTGAAATAACCAAAGCTTATGGAACATGTTTTACTTATGGCTAAGATGAAAATTTTTCAGATTTCATTGTTGCCATCTGCTTTTTCAGGCAAATATTATCAAGTTGGATGTGCTCCCACTAAGCTGGAAGAATGGTGGTTCTGTTTTACAGAACAGCTTTCTCTTGTCTGTATTGCTAAAAGGTGCTGAATCTATCTCAAAAGACTCAAATAGTGAGGGGAAAGGGTAAATGGTTCTGTCCCGATTGTTATTTGTTTAGGATGGAGCAAACAATGTGCTATGCTCTATCTAGGGTTGAATTTTATTTAAACAGAGGCCATAACTTGCAGCACTGTTAATATTAACTAAGAAGCAATAGAGGTGGAATCAAGTTCAAGGTTCTTATCCAATAAATACTATCAGATATTATTTGGAAGCAATTTGTGAACAAGGAATATTTGTTGAATCTTCTTAAAGACACCTATCTTTTATTCTATGGTGTGATTACACAAGTCAAATATTTGGCTTATATAGCATACCATGCTAGATATTTACAAGCAAGAAATATCGACACATACAATATTCACTTTACTCTGAATCTTATTTCATTAATGCTATCTCATAGTTCTATATTCCCATTTTCCAAAACGAACTATTTTAAATAATTTAAGTATACCATATTATTAAGCCATTTCTAGATTGAAGAGGAAAAGATGAGATGAGATTATGTAGGGTCAGATCAATATAGATCAAGATCAATATAGGGTCAGATATTTATAATTTAAAGACTTTAGAAGCCTCTGGTTAGTGATTTGCCAAGGGTCACACAACTAGAAGTGTTATAGACAGGATTCATGCCCAAATCTACTTTCTCCAGATTTAGCACTCTTTCCAGCATACTACATGGAACATTAGTTATATACATTAATTAATTAACCTGGTATTAAGCAAAAAAAAAAAAAAAAAAAAGCCCTTATTTGCATCTTTAACTTATTTCTTTATTTTAATGACAATGGTATTTAGATGCACTTTTAAAAAAATATTGGACATAACTGGAGTATTTGTAAAGGGCTGCTGGCTTTTAATATAACTAGATACCATCTGGGTTACAAAGGGAGACACAAGCTGATGGATGCAGAATTTTCAGTTAGGACTGAATCCTGTTTCTGTACCTCACTCCTATCTGAGTTTCGAATCTATTCTGAAGTAGGATCTTCTTAGTGGACCCCATGGTTCTGTCCATAAGAATTGTCTATTTTAAAATTTACAAATAGTATCAAACTATTTCTGATTTTTTTTTCCTATAAGGGCCACACATTTAAATTTATTAATTCAGGTATAAAAAGATATGTTATTTATATAGAAAGGAAATTTATTTTCATCTTCCTTCTCAACAAAGTATTTCCTTTGTCACAGTCTCCTATCTCTCATAGATGAAGATAAGTGCTTCTTTTCCTATTTTAAATTATTTTTTTAAAATTTACCTAAGTCCCTTTTTTCTCTCTCCTACTTCTCCCTAACCCCAAGGAGAAAAAAAAATACCTTTGTGATAAACATGTATAGTCAGCCAAAACAAATTTCTGTGTTGGCCATGTCCATAAAAGTTTATGTCTCATTCTGTACCCTAAGTCCCTCACCTCCCTGTCAGGGAGTAGCATGCTTCATCATTGGTTCTTTGGAACTATAGTTGGTCATTGCATTGAACAGACTGTTAAGTCCTTCTTTTCACTACTGTTTTTCTAGCTCTTTTTCCTAATATACTATCCCTCATATCATTTTCCCATTTCAAAAAGAAAAAAAGTAGCTGGACTGGTTCTTGGTAACAAAGACCATCGTGAACAGAAGTGGGATTTGAAAGGCAATAAAGGTTTGGTGGAAATGCTTGTAATAATTTTAAAAAGTCACAGCTGAACTACTGTACAATTTTAGGTAAGTCATTTAAGTTCTCTCAGCCTCAGTTTCTTTGTGAAATGGCAACAATAAAAAAACCGTCATCATTATTTTTATGAAGTTACTATTATTTAATGGTTGAATTCATGCTTTATGAGGATCAGTCATAAGAACTATAAATGTTTAACCTGGAGAAGAGAAATCTCAGAGAAGACATAATCATTCTCTTCAAATATGTGAAGGGGCTTTCTTGTGGAAAAGAATCTGCTTCTATTTGGCACCAAAAGACAAAGCTGGGAGCCATAGGTGGATTTTGCAAATAAGTACATTTGCCCAGAAAAACTTCCTAAGATAAAGTGTCCATAGTGGACTGGGTTACCTATAGAAGTTGGGTTCCCTTTGCCTCATTAAAAAATCTTCAAGCAGAGGCTGCATACACATTTATCAGGTACATTATGCTGCAGCTGCCCTTTTGAATGTGTTCTGGACTAAGATGGCCAGTGAAGAACCTTCCAGTTCTAAAATGCTTTGGTTCTGGGAACAGCTACACTACCTGTTGTGAGAAAAGCACTTGGCAAAGTACTACCTAAATGCAAGCTATTTTTATTCAGTGCTATCCAAGTTCACAGTACAAATAGACATAGGTTTATGCTTTCCCACAGGAAAATTTTCCATGCCCATGTTTTTCCTTCCTACTTTCCAGGAAACTCCCTCCCTACTTATCTCTGCTTATTGAAATCCTCCCTATCATTCCAGGCCTAGATCAAAAGCCATTTCCTGGCTGAACCTTTTTCTCATCTTCCCAGTCAGAATTGATCTCTTTTACTTCTAAACTGATATTTTATTTGAACTATTCACTCATAAAGTACTTATCACGTTACCTTGGAGTACAGCTATTTGGGATCTATCTTTCACTTCCAACAGAGTGAAAACTCCTTAAAAGTGGGAATTACTTATCTTTATATCTTATTTATATTTATAAGCTTTCCTTTGCTTCCCAGGAGGATCTACCTCTAATAAGCTTGCAAGAACCAACTGTTAAATTTTCAGTCTGAGCATTCACACTTCAGAAATCAGCATTTACTATAAGTCATAATTTGATTTATTGTTTTGTCAAGTCTAGAATTAATAAAGTGTTTATGATGCAGATTAAAAATGGATGCATTTTTTTTTTCAGGAAGCTTGGGTTAACTATTTACTGGCACAGCTCTGCTCCTTCCTAACCCCCAGAATAGCAGTTTGACATAGTACTTTGTACTCAATACATTCAAGAAATATTTGCTGGTTGGACAAAGTAACAAAAAAAAGTCTCAAAAGGTTTTGATAAATGAAAAACTTTATATTTAAATGGCACAGGAACATATTTCTTGGTCATTCATTAATTGGCCTATACCAAGAATTCTTAAGATGAAGGGCATATATCCCTCTCCCAAAGTCTCCAACGAAATATTTCATGGAGGGCAGCTAGGTAGCACAATGGAGAGAGCCTTGGGCCTAGATTCAGGAAGCCCTGAATTTAAATATGACCTCAGGCACTTATTAGCTGTGTGACCCTGAGCAAGTCACTTGACCCTGTTTGCTTATTTCTTCATCTATAAAATGAGCTGGAGAAGGAAATGGAAAACCATTCCAGTATCTTTGCCAAGAAAACCCCAAGTGGGGTCATGAAGAGCTGGACATGACTGAAACAATTGGATAACAATGAACTTGAAAGGGGGAAAAATTGTATCTTTATTTCCATTAATCTTTAAGTAAGTTTAGCATATCCTTCAATTATTAATGTAGGGAACAAACATTATAAGATTGGGCCTAAAGGCTTCACCAGACAATCAAAGGGGATCTATGACACCAGAAAGGTCATCTATTGTTAAATTAATTTTCCCTTTAATTTTTAATTTAATTTAATTAATAATCCCCAGAATTAAAATCCTTGTCCTAACATCAAGATCTCCTCACCTATGGTTTGGATTCTTTGCTTACTCCAAACAAATCCATACTTGTCAACCCCTCCTCCATATGATCTTTTTGCTCCTTTTTCTGTCCATTGTGAACCTTTATTCCTACCCCTTCTACCATAACATTGTCCTCCCTTCTTTTAATAACGCCACTTAAAGCTTGCTTCTTCCATTAAACCATATTATCTCCTCATAAATAAATTAACTGCCTGAAGGCTGGAAAATAGACTAAATGAACTTCTAAGATCCTTCTCAGCTAGTAGATTCTACAATGTTTTCATTTCTGTTCATTCCAACATTCTCTTAGTAATTATGAACAATATAAGCTATTATTAATATTTCATAATTATACAGGTATAGCTATACTATACACATTTATATATTCTTATGGATACATTTTAATGTATTTATCATGTTTCCCTCCTTAAACTATAGTTAGTTTAGATTAGAGTTGAGGCACATTGATACTCAGTTTTTAAAAAAAGAATAGCACCATTCCAGCCAGACAGAATCTGAGAAGAGGTTTCAGATGGGTTTCTGTACCAGCTTGAGGATCTTCTATTCTCTTTTTAATGCTTTGAATTTATGAGGACAAATTGCTAAAACTTTAGTAAAAGTTTTATTCTTTAGTCATTTTCAGTCTTGTCCAATCCTTTGTGACCCCATTTTGAGTTTTCTTCGCAGAGATCCTGGAGTAGTTTTTATCATTTCTTACTTCAGCTCATTTTAGAGATAAGGAAACTGAGATAAACAAGGAAAGTGACTTGACCAGGATCTCACAGATAGTGTCTCAGGCAATATTTGCTCAGAAAGGTAAATCTTTCTGACACCACGCCCTACACTATCTATCTGCTATACCACCTAGCTGCCACCTGGTAAAGGTAAACAGAGTTTATTGGGAAAAAACTTTATGTGTTCCTTATTCTTTTAAACAAAATGGTTATACAGTCAGCCCCTTTAGTAGGCTATGTGCTTTCAGGGCAGCTGAGATCCCTTTGAGAGATATGGGTTAGAACATAATATTCTCAAGAAAGACTTAGGGTGGGGATATGAGCCATCAAGATAACCAATGAGAGATCACTGAGACAGAACTATTATGTCAGAGCACAGGGTCACCTAATTTCCTTGTAATCCTACAGGTATAATAGTGTCAGCGAAATCAAGTGATTGAATCAAGATGTCACAGTTGCCTCCATCAAGTTTTGAACCAAGATCTTCACATTCTAAATCCAGTGCAGTGTTTTTTTCCCCCCTCACTATACCACAGCTGCCTCCTCAGCAGCACAATGCTGCACCTGAATTGCTGCTTTCCTGTTTTTCATTCTGTTTACTGGTCTGCCTCCTTTTATAATTATGCATCTCCTCAATAATGCTCAATAATGTGTTCTATGCTCCTCCTTTTTTCTAAAATCCTGCAGGTCTAATTATGTTGACCCTGCCTCTTTCCTTCCCTTTGAGGTTTATTCATAATTTTAATTCTTCTGAGATCATGATGTTCCATAATTCACAGTTATAGCACATCAATAGGAGAACATTGTTTAGATAAAGTCATTCCTGTAGCTGGGTTTGGAGAGAGTCTCTGTGACCTTCCCTAAATTCATATAGCAGGCATAGAACTGGAGTAAGAAAACTCCCTCAAAACCCAGGATACTTAACTATATAGAAAACAAAGGAACTCGATAGAATCAGTAAGAGACAAATTTGTAAAACAGAAAGGAAGGAAATCCTGAACCAGATAGAATTTTTTTTTTTTTGGCAATAGCCTAAGAGAATTCCTCCCTTGATGATGGATTACTTAGTATCTGGAGGTAAAAGAAATCTTTGGGGAAGTAGATGTTGACCTTTGGACCTGGCAAAACCTTTCTTATTTATGTAGATTTCAATTATAAAATCAGGGATATACTTCTGTGAAAGATTAGAAATGCATAGGGAACCAAGTTTGACAGCCATTGCTTCTGCCTTTCATCATGTATTCTTGATGGCTAATGTTCCTCTCTCTTTTGATGATGTTAGATTAGATTCTCAATGAATTCTGAACCCAAAGTTCCTTAGAACTAATCTATTTCTCTTTTGAATTTTATACTTTTAATTGTTCTTCTCAAGTTGGTTTATATTTTTGACATATATTAATTATTTTAAAAAATACCTTAAATTTGTATAGCACTTTCAACTTTTCAAAGTATTTTTATGTCTTCCATTTCACATGATTTGTTAGAACTGTTAGCTGCCTCCAACAGCCTCTCAGGATTCCTTTCAAGTTCTTTATGGCAAAAATCTGACTTTTCTCCCAGGAGAGTTATATTTATAATATTGTTGAAAGGATCATTACCATAATTTATTATTATTTCTGCAAGTATGATTCCCTAAAGTGAATTTTCTCCAAGCATACAACTTTTGTACTTTACCCAATAACTAATACAGCACTTTACACACAATGAATGCCCAATAAACATTGTTGGTTATTGACTGATTACACTTAGCCTAAGGTTAGAGTTTTCAATTTTGTTAATGCTGTAGAGACTTGCCCACTCCTCTATCATGGAGCTTTTCTGGGAAACATTTGGCTTCTTCAATCACTGGGAAAAAAATCAGTTTACTTACTTGCCTGTTAAAATATCTATGAGTCATCTGCTTGAGCACTCTAATTAAAGTCAAGATTCCTCTAGAGTTGATTTTAAATCTTCTTTTTTATGCCCAGTTAACTCCAGAATTCTCCTAATTCTATGTTTTATATATTACCTCTCAATCTATTCTTCCTTAATTCTCTTTCTCCCACTCTCAGAACTCTTTTAACTCTATGGGAGGGAAAAACTATGGCCCAAGCAACAGACTTCATAAATTCAGTTCCTGCCAATGTGAGAAACAATGAAATCACTCGTGTGTGGAAAGTACCTAGGATTACAAGATCTTGGCAATGAAGGTCACTGACTACAGATTCATGAAACATGAATCTCCCCCTTCCCAATAATAATCATTTACATTTACAAAATATCCTAAAGTTTACAAAGTGCTTTTCTTATAGTGTGTAGTACAACTATCCACTTTATTGAGGAAGAAACTGAGTCACTGAAAGATTAAGACTTCCTTACAGTAATACTGTTTAGAAGATCCAGGAGCTAGTTCAACTCTGCTGACTTAAGTCCGGTCTCTACATAGCATTTCCAATAAATAATTATTTTCCCTCTAACTCAAAACTGACAATGAAAGAGAATTCATTACCTACCCAGGTAATGCATTATGTTCTAAATGATTGTTAGAAAATTCCTTTGAAGACTGTCTTTTTAAATGATCGTCAGCAGATCATCCTCTTTTTTCATTTTTGGCTTAATAATATTTTTATGTATAATAATCAATCATACAAATATACTTTTATTAAAATAAAACAAATGCAATTGTTACTTGAAAGTTACTTACCTCCTTCTCCAGAGCCAGAACCATTATCTAAAAAAAAAAAAATACACACAAATATTAACATTGTACTGGAAATATTGCTTTTTCCTCCTAAGTTTTTCCTCTATACCGATGATGTAATGTTATCAAAAAACAAATGTGTGTGCCAATAATCAACTTTAATAGACTTTCCTCTTCTCAGCAATAGAATGAACTAAGACAATTCCAAAAGACTCATGATGGAAAATGCCATACACATACACAGAAAGAATGATGAAGTCTGAATGCAGATCAAAGCATGCTATTTTCACTTTTTTTCTTGTGATTTTTCCCTTTTATTCAGATTCTTCTTTCACAACATGACTAATGTGAAAATATGTTTAATATGCTTGTACGTGCATAACCTATATCAGATTGCTTGCTGTCTTGAGGAGAGAATAGGGAAAGGAAAGAGGGAGAAAAAAATGGAAATCAAAATCTTATAAAAGTAAATTTAAAAAAAATTTAAATATGATTTCTAGAATTGCACATTTAAACTGTATTAGATTACTTGCTGTTTACGGAGGAGGGAAGGGGGAAAAAAGGGAGAAAAATTTGGAACACAAGATTTTGCAAGGGTAAATGTTGAACACTGTGCATATATTTTGAAAAATAAAAAGCTATGCATTTTTGTTTCTCTTCTCAAATTATTTTTACCTTCTTTCTAAATCTGATTTTTCTTGTGCAACAAGATAACTGTATAAATATTAATACATATATTATATTTAATATACTTTAACATTTAACATGTATGGGACTACCTGCTGTCTAGAGGAGGGAGTAGACGGAAGGAAGGGAAAAGTTGGAACAGAAGTTTTTGCAAAGGTCAATGTTGAAAAATTACCCATGCATATGTTTTGTCAATAAAAAGCTATAATAAAAAAAGGAAAAGAAAAATTAAAAGCTCTTATTATAAAAAATAAAAAAAAATATGATTTCTAGTTTCACATTCACTTCCCTACCTATTAAGCTAAATTAGGATATTCCTCAGTAGTATAGAAGTTTCCCCTTTTAAAATTTTGCTTAAATAAAGATAAATTATAATTATAAAAAACAATTCATTGAATTAACTTAATTAAATCCTACTCTTCTCTTAGCTTAGGAAAGAACAATTAACATGTTTTTCTAGGCATGGAAGAGGAATTGTTCTGTCATTTTTCAGACTCTTTCTGACTCTCTCAGGGTTTTTCTTGGCAGATACATCAATGGGTTTGCCATTTTCTTCTTCAGTTTATTTCTAGATGACAAAACTGAGGCAAACAGAGTGAAGTGACTTGCCCAGGATCACACAGTTAGTAAACATCTAAGGACAGATTTGAATTCAGGAAAATGAGTCTTCCTGATTCCAGGTCTGGCACTATCCATTGCAGCACCACTTACCTATCCCCCTCCTTCATTATACCTCTTATTAAAAGTGTCAGAGGCAGAAGGCTACAGGCCCAAATATAGATGGGCTCCAAGTCTAGGAAAAGTGATGTATAAGGAAAAGGACAAGTCATTTAGGCTAGAAAATGTCATCGTCTGTGACTAAAATCTATATACGATGAATAAGTAGTCTTCAAAAAATCATTCCCAAAAAGATGCATCACTTGTAAGTGATTTGCTATGAATGAGATTACGGTATCTCCCTATATATCATATGGAAGAAGCTAACATAAAATGCTAAATAATATAATATGTCACATTATATATCATATAATTTGCTAAAAACTTGGCAATTACATAACAGTAATAAATATAAGGAAATGAAGAAAATGGACATTGTGATGATATATACAACCAAAAGGGCATGATAAGCATGAAATTTTTTAAAAGTTAAAAATTAAAGAGGGGAATAATAAAGAACATTTTAATATTTATATAGAACTCCCTAGAATATTTCCCAGTCTATTAAATAGTATTATCCCTAGAGTGGACAAAACAGATTCTTTAATCAATCTCGTAGCTCAGTAAAAAATACCCATTAACCAAATACAACTTATTTTATTCTAACTCTATAACTGGTTAAGCAAACCCTGGTCCAGTAATTTTGTTTCCCAAGTAAACTTAGCTGCCAGGAAGGGAGTATCCCCTGCTGTCCTGATGCTTGGGCCACATATATTTCCTGCCCTCTTTTCTCCACTCACTGAACTACCACCATCCTAGTTCATAAATAATCAAAACAAGGATTTATTAAGCTCTTACTAGAGGTCAGGTACTTTACCAAGTACTTTTACAAATATTATCTCATCTGATCCTCATAACAGCCCTAAATAGTTGGTACTAATCTTATCCCCATTTTACAGATGACAAAACTGAGGCAGGTGTCCATGGTCACACAGCTAGAAATGTCTAAAGCTAGATTTCAATTAAAGTCTTCTTGACTCCAAATCTACTGTTCTAGCCATTGAAACATTTAGCTATCTTTTGTCACTTCTCAGCTAAATTATTACAAAAGCATTTTAATTGGTTTCTCTGCTTCAAGGATCTCTCCAGTGCAATCCATCTTTTTTCACTCAACCACCAGAGTAATTTCTCCAAAGCACAGTCCTGATTATGTCTCACTGCTCTACCTTTCTCCGCCCCCAACACACAATACATATACACATTCCATAAACTCCAGTGGGCCCTTGCTAACTCAGGATCATATATAAAGTCCTCTATTTGCCATTTAAAGCACTTTTATAACCTGGATTTACAACCTACTTTTCCAGGCTGTTTACACTTTATATTCCTCCACACATTCCTACACATAATACTTCACCTTCATTCTCCTTATCTTTGCACTTGTTGTTCCCCAAGCTTATGATGTTCTCCATCACTTCTGCCTCTTAGCTTCTCTGGTTTCCTTCAAAGACTCAATTCATATTCCACATTCTTCAACACTCCCTTCTTGTTCTTCCAGTAGCTGGTACCTTCCCCTCTGAGATAATGTTTTATCTACTCTGTAAATATTTTATATGCTATTAGCTTTCTTAATATCATCTCTTCCATTAAAATATGAGCTTATTGAGAGCAGAGAAGTATTTTTGAATCCCCAGAATTTAGTACAGGGCCAGGCAAATAATAAGGGCTTAATAATAAATACTTGTTCACTTACTGTTGGCTAATAAATAGGCATTCTTGTGAAAAAATCATTCTCCTGTGAGTTTGGCTGGCATGGGAATTTTTTTTTAATTATATTTTTTGAAACTATGGACCTGAGAATTTTTAAGTGAAACAGAAGTAGAACATACAATTTAGGAATTTACCCAACACACTTATATGACACAGTTATATGATAAAAGTTCTTTATGATATTATTATAGCATTTGAGAAATGTACAATCATTGGTGTAGTGAGCAGTGCTCACTAAGCAAACTTTAGCCATAGGATTGATACACATATGCATATAATTATATGTATGTATCCCTGTTTTGGTCATATGTAGTATACCCAAAGTTGCACAATGCCAAAGAGTTTATGCATTAAAAGATATTTTTATTCAATCAGTTAGCATTTATTGAATACCTATTTTGTGTCAGGGACTGGGGATGCAAAGAAAGGCTAATTTAAAAAACAACAACAACAACAACACTCCCTGATCTCATAGTCTCATGGAGAAGACAATACTTTGAGAATATCTCTTGATTCTCTTGGGCATTTTCTCTTGACAGTCCCTCATAGCTGGAATGCTATCCTCCCTCTGCTCCAAATTCTCTGACTTCTTTTACGTTTCAACTAAAATTCTATCTTCTACAGGAAGTCTTGTTCCACTCCTCTTAATTTTAGCATCTTCCCTTGGTTAATGATCTCCTATTTATCCTGTATTTAACTTGCTTTGTACTTATTTATTTGTTCCATTAGTTCCTTGAGGGACTGTCTTTTGCCTCTTTTCTGTTCCCCAGTGCTTAGTCTAGTGTTTGGCATGCAGTAGGTGTTTAATAAATGCTTATTAACTGACTGTTGATGGAAAAAACTATATGCATACAAAATATGGACAGGATTAATTGAAGGAAGTCTCAAAGGGAAGATATTAAAATTAAGAAGGACTGGGCAAGGCTTCATTCACTCTAATAGCCACACGGCAGACAGATATGGACTTTACCAGCATCTTACTTACCAACCACTCTCCCATGAGAAAGAGATTCAGTATAAAAGTACCATTTCCCCCCTACTATTACTAGATATAGATGAGGCATTAGAACTAGTTATACAGTTAAACTAGCCTAAACCTAGTAGTCATCAGAGATTACTGAGCCCAGTAGCATAGGCAAGTCTGGTTCTTATCCCCCCAAAAATTTTTCCTATTTCCATTCAAGTATATATAGACTAGAAAGCTGCAACTAGGGATCAATATTTCCCCAGCCATAAAAAAAACAAGACATGTGAACAAGTGCCAAAACTAGCCTGGAAAGGAACACATATTCACAATAGAGGGAAAAGACAGGTTTGATCACAGAGTGAATCAGACAGATTGCTAGCAACATCTTGACACTGCTGTGGAAATTACTCCCCAGGAAAGCTGAGTTGGGTTTCATATCTGTGGAGGGATGCTGCTACTGCTGGCTGGGAGGGCCCAGAACAGCAGGATGTGAGCAATCATTCACAAATACCCCAGCTGTGTCCCATGACAAATGAGCCCCTTCTGCCGCTGTTGTGGGGAGCAACTGTGTCAGCTCCAAGTCCATCAGTCAAGTATAATGAATCATAACAGAGCTCCACCAATTAATCATTGCATATGTAAATTAAAATATGCCTATTAAAGCATCTCCCCAGAACCAAAGCTGTACTGTTGCCAGATTAATTTTCTTCATGAGTGATCTGGTCATGTCATTCTTTTGTTCAAAAAATTTTGATGGCTCCCTATTGCCTCCTGAGTAAAGTCTCAAACCCTTAGTTTTGGCATTCAAATTTCTCCATAATCTGCTACATTCTACCTTTTCAGTATTATCTGAAAGGACTCCAGGCATGGTAATGTACATTTCTACTCCCCAATGAACTACTTATCAATCCCTGTATGTGTCCTGCTTTTCATGCTTCCATTTCTTTATTCATAACATTCTCTTTAAATGCTGAATAAGTTGTGGCAGATGATTATGAGGGAACACTATTGTACTCCAGGAAATGATAAGCAGAATTGGTTTTTAGATAATATGGAAAGACATATATGAACAGATGCAAAGTGAAGTGAGCAGAACAGGGAGATCATTGTATATAGTAACAGCCTCATAAGGATGATAACTGCGAAAGACTTAGCTATTCTGATCAAGATAATAATATAAGGCAATCCCAAAGGACCTATGATGAAAAATACTCTTCATCTCCAGAGACAGAACTAATGAACTCTGAGTGCAGTCTAAAACATCTTATTTTTCTTTTTTTTTTAATTGCTAATTTGGAATTGCTAATTGCTAATGGAAATACTTTGTTTCTAATTGGTAATTATTGCTAACATGGAAATACATTTTGTATAACTTTACATGAATAATGGATATCATATTGTTTGCCTTTTCAATGCATGGAAGAGGGCTAGAAGGAAGGAGAAATTTTGGAATTCAAATTTTTTTAAAAATGAATGTTAAAATTAAATATTTTTTACAAATAATATTCTATTTTCTTGGAACACTTTTCTCTATCATCTCCACTTACTAAAATTCTACTCACTATTTGAGACTCAGATCAAATGCTACCTCCTCTTCTATGGAGCCTTCCCTGATGTTGAGAGTCCAACTTAATCTATTTTTCCTTGGATTTTCCTTTGTTCGTGACTATTGAACTATTCCTACCCATAACTTCAAATCTCCTGAATCAATCTAGACCAGATAGCTGTGTGCTCAAAACTTGACCTACAATGTAATTCACATAAGGGAGGATAATGAGTAAAAAATGCACTTTGAGCCTGGATGACCAGTTTGAGCATATTGTCATGTCCTTCACACAATGTAAAAACTCTGGCAAGCTTCCAAAGGTTTATAAATGTCATATTCCCAAAAGACCTGCTCCCTTGGGTGGAAAGAGTCTACTTGAATGACATGCTGAGGTACCACTGGGACCAAATAAAGTACCATCAATCATTCTTGACAGTATTAGTCCACATCCAAGAATAGTGGCTTTTTGGGAAAGCAATGTAGTTTAACAGGGAAGAGAGAGAATCTGTAGGGCACACTACAAGCTAGAAAGGGATAATGATTAGCCACATGAAGTAGCTGCTATATTGAAGTAAGAAACCCACATCAAACAAATGACTTTTAGTAATTCCTGGGCTTCATGGGTTACCACTGCTGGGTCATCTTCAGATTATCCATCCTGACAGAGAGTCAGTTGGTGGAAGAGTGGAGCAGAGATATAGTGCTGGACCTGAAGTTAAGAAGACTTCAGATCCCACCTAAGATACTTACTGGCCCTAGACAAGTCATTTAACTGCTACTTGCCTTAGTTTCCTCATCTGTAGAATCTATATAAAGCTAGCACCAATCTCCCAGGATGGCTGTGAGCATCAAAGGAGATAATAAAACATTTGGTACAATGCCTGTCACTTAGTAGGCGCTATGCAAATACTTATTCCCTTTCTTCCTTTCCTGATGTTATACCTGATCACTCTATTAAAGGATTTGAAAGCTTTTCTGTGGTCTCTTGTGGTAGAAATGCTTTTCATGAATTCCAGAGAAGGCTCCCTTCTGGAATACCTGAAATCTCATCTGCTATTTGTTGTAGAAGTTAACCTTTCCAGAGTACATCAAAATAACTATATTTTTCAATTTGATCCTTAATATGACATGCCCTGAATATGTGCAGAATACTAGAAGTTGCTCCGAATTAAATAGAATTATATTACTTGGGAAAAAATGTCTCTCTGTAGAGCAGTATTTGAGGTCTGGGAACAGTACTTAGAGCAGAGGTTCTTAACCTTTTTGTATGTCACAGGTCCTTTGGACCTGACAAAGCCTTCAGACTCCTTCTCAGAATAATGTTTTTAAAAAGAAAAAATGTAAAATATAAGATTACAAAGGAAACCAATTATGTCAAAATAAAGATGCAGCATGTTTCTATCCAAGCTTATGGATACCCACATTCTGTTTGGGAGACCTCACGTAAAAAATACTTGTCCTAGAGGAAGTCATATACCAAATCATCCTCAAAAACACAGAAATCTGAAGTATGTGCAGTTAGTCTTCAAGCTGAAATGGCACCCAAAATGGAAGACACTGTTCTCTACTTGTTTCAATTTTAGAAAAGACTATAACCCCATAAAAGATTGTAGCATACAAAGTAAGAGTTGAAAGTCAGACTTTCTGATTACCCCTGCTGATATAAAACTTGTGGACTAGACAAACTTAACCAGACATTGTGAACAGGAGACAGAATCAGCTAGATTTGGAATCAGGAAGACTGAAATTCAAATCTTGCCTCAGATACTCACTGGTCAAATCACTTAATCTCTTAAAGCTTCAGTTAACTTACCTGTAAATAGGGAGTGAGGGAAATGAAAGGAAAGCTGAGGGAAGCTGGACTCAGTGACCTATAAGGTCACTTCCAGCTTTAAATCTATGATCCTTTGATTCTATGGACAGTAATAGAAACAAGATTCTGATTACTATAATTATGAACTATTAATTATAATATAATTACTCAGAAAGAGGCTCCATCTCTGATAGTTTTGTGGATCTATACTCATATCTCTGTATGTGCTACTTAGAGAAGCCCAGGTGAAAATACTATAAGTGGACCAAGATGCATCAAAAATATGAGACATACAGAGCTATTTGAAACATGGCTTTTGGCGGCCATAAATACAGTCAACATTGACACAAAGTCAAGCAGACATGTAAACTCTATGCTCAGGTCAAGGACCTGATAGGAAAATCTTTAGAATTACCATAGTCCCTTTCAAATTTCAACTTCAAAATTCAAAATTCAAATTTCTAGAACTTTTGGAAATCAGTGTCCCTGATTTGCCTCCATTTCCAAGAACAGGACACCATCTTGACAATTAAAGAGATACTAACTAAGATGATCTATTTGTTTGCCTACAAGAAATCTACTATTACCACTGAAATATTTTTCAGTTGTATGGTCTACTGTGCTACTTTGTCTGAAACAAAATCTCTCAATTTCTCATCCCTGGACACATGCTACAAAGCTCTACAAATAAAAATTCATTTCTTTGTAGTTTATCATTCCCCTTTCTACAGGCAACTAATGGCACAACACAATAGAAAGGATAGACCTGGAATAGGTAGGTGGGAGCCATGCAGTAAGCCCCAGAGGGTTCACAGATGCCCAGAGTGAAGACAACCTCTGCTTTTAAGAGAGTATCAGGATGGTCTCCTTAGACCAGGAGACAGTGAAGTAGCCATGGTTAGAAACCAACCCATAGTATTTGTGACAGAACATAATGAGAGCAGAGAAGGCAGAGAATGTATGGAAACTTGATATAAGAAAACAAATTATTGCAGTTTAAGGAATCACATTCTTTAAGGCAACTAGGTGATGCAATGGATAGAGTGCTGAATTTGGAGTCAGAAAGTTGCAAGATCCAATGCAGTCAATTCTATTTTGATGTACTAGCTATGTGACCTTGGACAAGTCACTTCATCCTGCCTTAGTTTCCTCATCCGTAAAATAAGCTGGAGAAGGAAATGACAACCCACTATAGTGTCTTTGCCAAGGAAACCTTAAATGGGGTCATGAAGAGTTGTACACAACTGAAAATAACTTAATAGCATCCACATCACACCCTTCCCACTGCGTTGTTCTACTAGATCTGTTCTATGCAGAGTTCTCTTGACTTTGGATTCACTGCTTTTGAATTCAGAGCAAGTTTTCCAATCTAGCCTTTTGGATCTGATTCTGGCTCTAGATTTTGGACCATCTTATGCCCACCTACCCTATTTCTATGTCCATTGATCCTATACAATCTCCCAGTTTCTCAGTTTTAAAAACTCACAAGATATTTGACTTTACTTCACCCACACAAATATAATCACATCTTACCATTCTACTTCTTCCTTCCCTAATAAGTGTTCTAATTTCTCCTTCCTTAATAAAGAAAAAAATCTGACATTCTTTTATCCAATTTTAACCCACTGTCGTTCTCTGTCTTTCCCTTCCTCAATGCTCCTAACCCTATTTTTTGCTTTCATCATGACCTCCAATTTCTCCATCCCTCAGTGTTTTCTCAGATCACTACCACTACTCTGGCTTCATTTTCCTCCCCTTCCAAACTGCACCAAATAGTTAATTAACTGAATTCCACACAGTAATCAGTTCTTGAATTCTTCACTCCTTTTTCCCATCATTATTCATCTCTTGCCAGATATCAGCCCTCTATAAGTCATCTTTTCCACTCCTACTCACATGCTGTTGAACAGAACTAGAGGAAGTCACACAGCTGTGTTTACTGAGTATACTACAGATTTATGTCCTTCCACTAGACCATCAGTGAAGCAGGGCAATTCTTTTATTCTTCTTTAATGGTTTCCCAATTTCACTCCCCTTTTAAACTATTCCAGATCTCTTCTTCATAAACCTCACACATCTTCCTCTCCCCCAAATCTCTTAGTTAAGGACTTTGCTTCTCAAATTAATGAAAAAAGTTGAAGCTATTTGATATCAGCTTCTTCTTCCAACCTTCTCTTCATCTCAAACTCCACCAAGAAATGTGAACTATTAACAATCATTTGGAAAAATATTCCAAATAATCAATGAGAAAAAATTAAAATTAAAACAACTCTGGTGTTTTGCCTCACATCCATTAAATTGTCAAAGATGATAAAAGATGGAAACAGTCAATGTTGAAGGGCTGTGGAAAGTCATACACTAATATACTGTTGGTGAAGCTGTGGATTGGTAAAAATCATTCTTAAAAATAATTTGGGGGCAAATAGTTTGTGTAGTGGGTAGAGCACCAGCCCTGAAGTCAGAAGAACCTGAGTTCAAATCTGACTTCAGATACTTAACACTTCCTGGCTGTGTGACCTTGGGCAAGTCACTTAACCCCAATTGCCTCAGCAATAAGAATAATAAGAATAATTTGGAGTTATGAAAAAAAAAGATTAAGCTACTAATTTCTATTGATCCAGCAAACCCACTACTGGACAAGTCAAGGTCAAGAAATACAGGTTAAATAAATACAGAAATACAAAATACAGCCCAAGAAAAATTTAAAAACTAAAAGAAAGTTTTCATATATACAAAAGTACTAATGGCATTCATATTTTTTAAAGAAGCAAAAAAAAATGTAATCAAAGTGGAGAATGATTGAATAAATTGTAATATATCAATGTAATACAATATTACTATGTTACAACATATGACGAATGTGAAGGATTCCAAGAAAAATAGGAAGATTTGTATAGACAAATGTAGAGTGAAAAAGAAAGCCGGTAGAAGAATGCATGCAACTACCATCAAATAAATGAAAACAACACAGAAAGAGAACAGAATTCTGGTTAAATGAAATTACCAAAGAAAATTAATGAAACTCTCTCTCCTTAGTAGGGATGAGGAAGGACAATGATGGTCAAAAAATGGAAGATGAAAACAAACATGATTACTATACTAATCAGTTCTGATAGACAACTCTTTATTATAATAAAGGATTCTGAAGCAAAAGAGAAGGGCTAAAGAGATAGATCTTGAAATGATTGTGACATAAAAAGCAAAAAAAAAAAAAAATTAGTATAATACATACCAGAGTAACATGGTCCTCTTGACACTACTGTTATCTCTTTCTGATGTTTACAAGAAGCTCTTCTGAGGAAGCATTCATTTTGGTAAGTGTCTCCATTTGAGCCACAGACAGGAATGTAATTTGTATGGCACTATAAAAATAAAAATAAGTTATCAAAACTAAATATGAATATCAAATTTCCTTGCAAAATATTTGTATAATGTTATGACAGCTTCTTCCTGGAGAATCCATTGATATTTTCTATGGCTGAAACAAATGTATGCTAGCCTCATTATTCAAAGATGACATTGTATTAATAGAATCAGAACTCCAGAACACTACAAATTTTTCAATGAAATCTATTATCCAAAGTAAACTGGGTAACTAACCATCTACATAAAAAACCAAAGTGGATAAAAAGTATATACTGATGGACAACCCATATAGAGTGTGTGTATCTTGGATAGGCAATACAGAAAGCAAAAGGAGATGGAGGGAAATTATATAGAAAAAGATTGGATTGGATTACATTTAAGATATTATTCAGTGCTTTCAGTGATTCAAAACTACCTGATTCTGGAAAAACTCAGTTTTTAGTCCTACTATTCTTCTAGTATCAGTGGTCATGAATCATCAAGATCTCAGAAGTCATTCAAAGTCACAGGTGACTTCAGTGACAATAAAAACAAAAACAAAAACACATAGTTGATAAAAAACAGGTCATATCACATTGCCAACAATGACCTCTACCTAAGAAGTGCTGTAAAAAATATTACCAAGTACATATATTACTAGAAAAAGAAGTATATTTCTTGGTAAAAAGAAACAATAGATGAATTGTTCAAGTGTCACACTGGTATCCTTAAGCTATTAAAAGACCCAGAGTAAGGCCTTCAATGAAATTAAATGGAGGATTTTTAGAAAGACATAGGTGAGAATTACACAGTATGGGATGTAGATAAGTTATTATCTCAGTTACAGAGGGAGTAGTCATACGGAAGATATCACCAACATATACCCATAAGAACAATGAAATTATTCATAATCCAATACTAATTCCTGGGAATTTGATTGTGCAATGGACAGAATATTAGACAGGAGTCAGAAAGACCTGAGTTCAAATCTTATACTCACTTGCTATATGACTCTGGACAACTCACTTAATGGCTATCTATCTCAGTTTTCTCATGTAAAATGGGGTTAATAATATAATAATAATAATAATGATAATAAAACCTCTCAGAGTTGTTATTAGGATACAATAAGATAATATTTATAATATGAAGCAATATATAAATTTTAGTTATTATTATTAATAATAGTTACTTCACAGGAATGTTGGGAGGATTAAATAAGATAATATAGGTCAAAACCTTTTGTAAATATGAATAAGCAATATTATTATTATTCATTGATCAGCTCACATTTATTTAGGACACATTTCATTCTGGAATTATGCTAAGTGTTATAGCTATAACATATCTTTTTTTTCCAGTCTGGTTAAAGAGATACAACATATACACATCTAAAGATAACTTGAAATATCCACTAGATATTAGATGAGTGGTTACCATAGAGCTAGAAGAGTATGGTCAGAAAAAGAAGTCAGAGGGGTTGGGTTGGTCAGGGAAGGCTGCAGAAAGGAACTAAGACTGGAACCCAATGCTAAAAACAAAGTTGGTAAGATTCAAAAAGATCAAAAAAGAATAAGACCTATATGAAGGAAACTGTTAGAGCAAACATTTGCTCAGAAAACAGTGAAGAGATCCATGTGACCAAATCAAAAGGCTCACGTAGGACGGTAGCAGGATTCAAAATGAAAATGGTCGATTAGGGCCAGATTGTGACTGCTCTTTCTAGTGGATAGGATGATTTAAGCTGGTTCCCTGTTAGGTTAGGTTCATATTCCACAGTTCATAAAGGATAGTCAACAAGAATATTGTAGCCTTCAGCTTGAGTGGGCAGCCCCATCCCTTTTATACTGAAACATCTCTGGTCAGGAGAGCAAGAATAGCAATTCACTCAGTCCTGGTCTCAGCTAACCAGAAGAAATCATGTGAATTAGGCCTTTTTATATCTTAATAAGGCTAAAGATTTTAACTTACACTGTGAAAATGTTTTTTAAAGTATTTTATTAATTGAATTTCAATATAATTAAAATATATAATTTTCTTTGCCATACTATGTACTTTATTTTATACATTTTAAAATATTACTTTGAGAAAGATCCTAAGGATTTCATCATATTGCCAAAGGGATACATCACAGAAAAAAAAAAAAAAAAGGTAAAAACCCTTGCCTTAAGGTAACTAATAAAGTCATATTAATATAAGCAGAGGGCCCCCCAAGCTGTATTAATGGAGATTTGGCTCGAACTTTAGCTCCTGAGGCTAGTCAAGTCACCATTTTATTATGTACTTCTTCCACCAATGTAGATCACAATTCCTTCCATGCTTTAATGACTATGGATAAAAACTTTGTCAGCTGGTGGCCAGATTTAGGAGAATGAGCCTCTCTGAATTTAGTCTAGTCCTAGGACTATAGACACATAATCTTTTGCTCTCTTAAGAAGATCTGTCTGAGTTTATGTTTCTCAGCAGAGGAAGTCTGAGAATCAACAGAGAAATTATTAATAGCACTTTTATTATAAATATATAAAGTTAATGTTATGTCTCAAAAAAATACCAAAACCATATCTAATGGGAAAAAAATGTTTTTGAGATTTTTTGCACTCATTTGGGCCTATTTCCCAGGCAGTATTATTGCTGCCTATCACCATGTTATCAGGAGAGTCATTACTACTTCTACTTATGTCTCTAACACCAGGATAATGAAATAATGTAGGGTCATCTTAGGAATTTCCTTGTTTTTCACTCTTTATTCATCTAACTCTAACCAGTAATACTTTTTTGACTCTACCTATGAATTAGGCCCACAAATATTCAGAGGCCATTTTTTAATTTGTGCAGGAATTCTCTAAAAGCCTCATTTTTATATTGGTTTTGTTGCTGTACCCTGTGCCTGTTATTTACACTTCTTGATTAAATTCTGATATCTTGTTTACTTTTTGGCCTAGACTCCTGACCCTCCCCTACCCCACCCAACTCTTCTACTCAGACATCCTGATCCTTACCGATTGTCTGCTGTAGGTTACTTGTTAATTGACCTTCTAGTTATATAAATAAATGGTCTTGAAGAACAGGATTTAATTTTCCAGACATGCTGAAATAATGGACTCATGGTGAGAATTTGAGTGCTTTGAGCTGATTTTAAGAACACATTTGGCAGAAGCCCCAAGGATTTGAAGAAGGCTTGAAATGAAAGTTGGGGGAGAAGGCAGAAAAATGCACAAATAAAACTACAAAAGTAATAAATTATAATAGGTTCAACATAGAAATAAGAATAGTCAAGGAGGTTAAAAAAATGAGGAAATAGGAGGCGAGAAGGATGAAATTATTTATAGACTGAGTTGCTGGACTGCCTCTTAAATCATAAAATTGACAGGCAGAAATGGATGGTACCTAACAAGGAATCCTAAGAATATATTTAGCTAGGTATTTGCAAATCTAATTGAAGGGGATTAAACTGAAAAGTAAAAAGAGAGAGAAAATTGCCTATGTATATTTATCAGTCTGGATATCAGAGGGACTTTTTAAACTTTTTCTATTTCCTGCCCTTTTTCACCTGAGAAATTTTATGTGACTCTGGGTACACACACACACACACACACACACACACACACACACACACACACATATACACACACATTTATATATAAATATATGTAATAGACATACAAATCAAACATTTACTAATAATAAATCATAATTTCATGATCCCCATATTTAATTTAAAAACCCCATATGAGGCTATGAGCCACAGTTTAAGAAGCTGGGCCATAGAGACTACCACATGAAGAAGAAAACAATAATAGAGATACCCACTTCCTCAATCTAATCAACTCCCATGACCACTTTTCTACCCCACATCAGCCACACAGAACCATTCTGTCTCACCCTTAATCTTGCCACCATTCACTGGAACCTATTTTGGTTGGTAAGAGTAAAATCTAGTCCACAGCTTCTTTTTCCATTCCTGCTTTCCCAGGGGAAAATTCCCACCTAGAGTTTCTAGATCTGTTATTTTATTCCTTTCACCCATTCAAACTAAATTGATGGAGGTGGGAGGAAGAGAAGGATGAAACTTTCACCATCAGTCCTATGATAGACTTTAAAATCTTCTTTTTCATGTTTATCTGTGCTTTCTCTGCTACTTGATACTGCTAATACAATATATATTCGTTAACAATGGTATTTATCTAAGTCTATGAGTTCACAGTTCAGCACTGAGAAATGGAGAACAAGCCAGTCCATATGTGTTTCCCCAGATCCTAGTCCAGAATGAAGGCAAAAAAAGAGACACAAATAAAACTTAGAGAGGGCCTCTACATTTTTTATATAGATAGTGAATTTTTTGGAGTGTGATTTTAAAATATATCATAAAACATATGTCTTTGAACCCAGAAAAATGTTAAATAAGGAATTGAGCCTGTGTGTAGGCTCAATTTGTATTCAAGTGTACCTTTTAGTACTGCTGTTGGCATCTAATCGGACCTGTCCCTCGATGATTTTCTAATATACAAATCCATGTCCCTGTTTTACATGGTGTAGTCTGCTCCTTTTCATCTGAATTTTGAGGGCTATTTGCTTGTATTATTCCATTTGATACAGGAAAGTGCCCCTAGGAAACCCATGATTCTATTGCCTGAGTCATGAGGTCTGGAGACAGGAGGACTAGGAAGCCCAAGAACCAGGACAAGACAAGAAAACAAAGTTTGAAAACAATGACTGAAGTGGATGATCTCTAACCCAGAGTGCACATAAGGAGGAAAATGTAGCTGAATGTGTTAAGAGTGAATCCAAAATGTTTTTTAAAAATTAACAATTTTGTGCAACAAGATAATTGTATCAAATACATATGCCTATATTGGAATTACATATATATTTTACCATGTTTAACATATATTGAATTATTTGCCATTTAGGAGAGGGGGTGGGGAGAAGGGAGGAAAATTGGAATACAAGCTTGAAAAATTATCCTGGCATATATTTTGAAAATAAAAAGCTTCAATTAAAAATATATATAATAAAATTTTTTTTAAATGAAAAAAAAAAAACCATTTGGGGCAGCTAGAGGATTCAGTGGATAGAGTACCAACCCTGGAGTCAGGAGGAGCTGAGTGCAAATCCAGCCTCAGACACTTACTAACTGTGTGACTTTGGGCAAGTCACTTAGCCGCAGTTGCTTCCCCTTCCAAAAGAAAAGAGGAAAAAAAAACCGCTTCTGTAATATAAATATATGTATTTTCAGAACTATAAAATGGACCATAACAGATTTGGGAAGTATCTTTGCAAAAACCAATGAAAATACAGGAATCATAATCATAAGGCAACTATAACAACATTAAGAGAACTAATATGAATTCTTATTGTACATGGGAAACTGGTTTAAAAAATTAAAGAAACGTTTTTAGGACAAGCAAATATTAATTTACTAAGCAATATTAAGGGATCATAACAGATGCATTCAAACCATTGGAGTTGGTGGATATAGACAAGAGCTATTTATATCTGGAAGACTTCTTATATGTCTATGATCCAAGAATTAAATCAAATGATTCTGACTGACATCCACATGAGCTCAACCAAAAATATTCTGACCAAGAAGCTTCAAAACAAAATTGATGAGTCCACCAGTTTTGTTTGTAGAAATGGATGACAGTTCAGTCAGTCAATAAGAATTTATTAAGCTCCTACTATGTACCAAGTGCTGTGCTAAGCATTTTGGAAAGGTAAAAAATAGTTTCTGCTCTTGAGAAACTTGTAATTAGAAATCATGTCATTGCTTCCATGAAATTTGTAAAAAGTTGTCCTTAAGAAACATCGATTTAATGATGACTGTAGATTATGCAAAAAACAAAAACAAAAACAAACTCTAAACACATCATTAAAGGCTATAAAAAAATTAACACTTACTGAATACATAGTGATCAATGTAGATTATGCAAAGAAACAGAAATAATTCTAATACATCATTGAAGGCTGCACAAATTAAGCACCTGCTAAATATCTAGCAAGACATAATCTGGCGATTAGAATTATAGGGAAAGGGGGAGGAAATAAGTATTTATTAGATGCCTACTATGTGATAGGCACTGTGGTGAATGCTTTAAAAATATTATCTCATTTGATCTTCACAACAACCCTATGAAGTAAGTGCTGTTACTATTCCCATTTTACATTTGAGGGAAATGAATATATTTTGTGTCTGAGGCTGTATTTGAGCTTGGGTCATCCTGACTTCAGGCCTAAGGCCCTCCCCACTGTGCCACCTAATAGAAGCTTATTTTCTTTCAAAGATTTATAGTCGACAAACCTCTATATTGTAATATAAACTTAAAATACTCTTTAAAACACAACCAATAATCTGTATTTGGATTGGACCATTATCACATATTGAATTGTTTGTTCACAATTATCCAGATATAGCAATAGTCCATAAAAATGAAAAAATTGCATTTTAATATGTGTTACTATATTAAATATATAATCTATAAGTTATATGGGATGAGAAGATTTCAAAATATAGTGACTTAGTAGTGATATTAAAAAATCATTTAAGATTAGGATGGCATAGATATTATGGAATCCAGAGTCGGGGCCCAGTAGATTTCAGCCCTCTTATTTTGCAATTGTGCTCAAGTATTAATGCAAAGGCTGCTGGTTCTCTTGGCAATACATTCCTGGAGAACTCAGGGAAAGTCCTCTAAGCAGAATAGTGAAAGCATTGTACTACCTGTATATCTAAATTATCTAAATTTTACCTTTCTCTAAACAATATGGAAATTTTCATTGTTTACTTGACCCTAGCAGTTTATCTTTGAATATGTTCATTAATTTAATGATCAGATCTATGAAATAACCTATGTTCTACCTTCCTCTATAGTGTACATCTTAGTATTTTACCTTGCCCTTCCTATCTTTTGATTTTTTCCTCCATGATTATAAAAAAGTTTTCCTTTGCCAAATCATTTTGAGAAACTACTGCTTTTCATGGCCTCCTGGAATTTTTTTTCAAAGAGTCTCTCCCACATGGCGATATCAGTCAATAAAAGACATATGCCTTACTCTTGTAGTCAAAGTACTGGTTATTTTTTGATAGCTCTGGTGCTGTACCTATTATTATATTATAGCACCTATCTAGTGCTGTGAACATGGATGCTGTACCTATTATTGTGTGTGCCCCTGGTATGCCAACTTGGAGACTCTTCTATCACCAAATTCCTTTTAGGTATTCTATAGAGATCTCTACTATGTGGATACTTTATCTTCCTGTTGCACAAAGCAGGACCAAACAGCATGACTTGATCATAACATATTTCTGTAAGGCCTTTTCCCCTAAACAGGTGAATGATGTCTTTTTCCCCTCTCTTTTAAGAGGAGTTGAAAATTTTGGATGGGGTCGAAAAATCGGGACACTAATTCATTGTTGGTAGAATTGCTCACTGATCCAACCATTTTGGAGAGCAAGCCAGAATTATGTCCAAAGAGTTATTAAAATTCCTATACTCTTTGATCTAGCAATACCACTACCAAGTCTATTTTAAAGATGATTAGGGGAAAAGGAAAAGAACTATATTTTCTAAACATTACACAAGTTTTTCTTTGTGATGGCAAAGAACTGAAAATTGCAGGGATGCCCATCAATTGGGGAATGGCTGGACAAGGTAGGGTATATGATTGTGACAAAATATTACCGTGCTATAAGAAATGATCTTAGAAGGATGTCCATCAATTGGAGAATGGTTGAGTAAATTATGGTATATGAATGTTATGGAATATTATTGTTCTGTAAGGAACGACCAGCAGGATGAATACAGAGAGGCTTGGAGAGACTTACATGAACTGATGCTGAGTGAAATGAGCAGAACCAGGAGATCATTATATACCTCAACAACGATACTGTTTGAGGATGTATTCTGATGGAAGTGGACCTCTTCAATAAAGAGAGCCTTAATTGATCAAAGATGGACAGAAGCAGCTACACCCAGAGAAAGAACACTGGGAAATGAATATAAACTGCTTGCATTTTTGTTTTTCTTCCTGGGTTATTTATACCTTCTGAATTCAATTCTCTCTGTGCAACAAGAAAACTGTTCGGTTCTGCACACATATATTGTATCTAGGATATACTGCAACCCATTCAACATGTAAAGGACTGCTTGCCATCTGGGGGAAGGGATGGAGGGAGGGAGGGGAAAAATTGGAACAGAAGTGAATGCAAGGGATAATGCTGTAAAAAATTACCCTGGCATGCGTTCTATCAATAAAAAGTTATTTAAAAAAAAAAAAAAGAAATGATCTTAGAAAAACATGGAAAGATTTGCACAAAATAATGAAGAGCAAAATAAGAAAAATTAAGAGAATATTATATACAGTAACAGAATTATTATTTTAAAAACAACTTTGAGAGAATGAGTTATTTCTACTATCATAAATACTTAAAGTATAACTATATGTAATTATAAATATATATAGAATTATATAGAATTATATATATAAATTATGTTCCTATAACATAGGAAGAAAAATACTATCTGCATATAAAGAACTATATAGAGGTATATATAGAATAATTATATACATATATACATATACACACACACACACACACACACACACACACACACACACACACACTACTTGTGTTTTGTGGTAGCAAACTCTAAAGTGGAGGGAGGGGAGAAAAAAAGAAAGGAAAATTATATGATAGCTTTATCCTATATTTAAAAGAAATTGTGCATAATAGATTTGAAGTTTCATCTGCAATCATCTTTTTTATGCTATGTTATGGAAATGCTTTTTTCATTCTATAAATTAAAAATAAATTTTTCTCAATAGTATTTTATTTTTCTAGTTACATGTAAAAATGGTTTTCAACATTCATTTTTGTAAAATTTTGAGTTCCAAATTTTTTCTCTCTCCCTTTCTTACTTTTCTCCTCAAGACAGCAAGCAATCTGATAAAGATTATACATGTACGATAATTTTAAGTATATTTCCAAATCTGATAAAGATTATACACGTACAATAATTTTAAGTATATTTCCAATTTGTCATATTGTGAAAGAAAAATCAGACCAAAAGGGGAAAAACCAAGAGAAAGAAAAAGCAAACAAACAAAAGGTGACAATAGCAGCCTTTGCTCTGCATTCAGTCTCCATAGTTCTGTCTCTGGATGCAAATGGCATTTTCCAAGTTTACTGGAATTGTCAACATAATTTTCAATAAAACAAATTTATTTAAAGAATTTTTTAAAATAAGAGGAGTTGTTCAATATGATATGTATGGGAGACTTAGCAGCTACTGTACCATAAGAAATAGTTACATAGCACAGTAGGTAGAATACTGAACTTGGAGATAGAAAGACCTGAATTCTAATGTGACCCAGGCAAATCCCTGGGATTGATAATTGTCACTTATTTCATAAAAGTGCTTTGGGAATTAAATATATATATATATATATATATGTATATATATATATATATATATATATATATATATATATATATGGTGTAAATATTAGCTACTATTATTCCTTCATAAAGAAACCTTCCTCTGCATCAAACCTTCACCTTCATATCTCTGAGGTGATCCTGGTTTACTGGTTACTTTCTGGTGTAGCTATCTGATATGTTGTTTATTTAGTTTGAAGGGATTTTCCCAACCCGTTGTTATTGCCCAGGTTTGGGGCAGCTTCTTCTGATACTGATTAATGCTGATTTCTCTGTTCACTGTGGGTCTCATTCCATTAGTTTATCAGGCAGTCACAAGCTTTTCCTAGACAAAGCTCTGTTATATGCTGATTTCTGTCCTAAGGGCTTTGTAGGGTTTGATTTTTTTCCCTTTGAACTTACTAGTTTCCAGTTCTGTCTGTCTTTCTATGTCTATTTGTTTAGATGGGTGTGAGAAATGAATCAGGGGTTCTGAGGGTTATCACCCTCAGACTGAACGTCCCTATTTCAAACCGCTCCTGAATTCAGTTGAATCTCTTTTGTGCATGTGTTATTATGTGCAATTAAATTACTATACATTCCCTAACTACTACTCCTTGCCATTTTAACTACATATGTCAGCTTAAGTGTTATATGAGTATGATCTGATATTAAAAGATGGGGGAAGAATCTAAGGTACCCCTGCCTCTCATTAGGCATGCTGACTTATTGTCTGTCTTCCCACATAGTCACAGGACCTGTCAGCTTCAGAAAAAAAGAAATCTTTGTATCCCAAGATTACACTAGGAATTTTCTAAATCTAGATAAAATAAGTATACTTTGAAAGAAAAAATGAAAGGCAAAAAAGTAAGCTTGAAACTGAATGGGAAAATGTATAAAAGTCCAATTATGCTGGCAATGAGTGCTTGCCAGAACAAAATTGGAATGGATCCCAGGAAAAGATACTGTCTGTCTTAATTGTCAATGCTTGAATGCTGGCAAGGATTTTGGTTTTTCTTTTCCAGGTGGGAAGGGAAAGAAAAAACAATTAATGTGATTTACTTTTATAAAGTATAAAGATGGGACTCATTTAAAAATACATCTATAACTGGGTTTCCATTCAAGCTTGGAGCATTTTATGTATGACTGTGTATGAGGAATGAGACACTGACTCCTTATCAGGAGAGAAAGCTGAGAGAGAGATACAATATACCTGTAAAAAGGATTTATAGAGTTGATGTGAAAGAACTTTTGGGAAAAGAGATATACATGGCTCCAGATGCTCTTCAGTGCAAATGCATGTGAAGAGAAAAACTACAAGAATGTAGAGGAAGATAGCTATTGAACAAGTCACTGTTTTCTAGATGTTTCCTGAGAGATAGCAAATAGAACCCTTTGAATGATAGCAGGCCCTCTTTCTTATATTAAGATAATGTCACCTCACTCCTAGATGAAATGCTCATTCACTTTTGTATAGTCTCATTTGTATGATTTCTCTGATTTTTTGTTTGCCATTTGCTTGGATAAAGGTACCTAATATTCATGAAGCTCTTTTGTAAAAACACTATTTGGTGGGAAGGAGTTAAGCCTTCCTCCTTTAGGAGTAACCAGGAAAGTAGGGGTATTCTTACTGCTAAACTAGACCAGACCTACTTGAAAGAGGTAGATATAACAGCTAAATAGTCCTCTCAGAATCAGGCAAAGGAAGGAGCAGGAATCTAGCTATGGCCCTTCCTCTACTCCCTTCAAGGTGAAAACTGCAGCTTTACTTGAAGGGGGGGAGGTTTGATTACAGAAATATCTATCCATACCTTTAAACTTTTTGTTGTGTTGTTCAATCATTCCCTACTCTTCATGACGCTACTTGGCTCTTGGCAGAGATACCAGAATAGTTTGCCATTTCCTTTTCCAACTTATTTTACAGATGAGGACACTGAGGCAAACTGGGATTAAATATCTTGCCCTGGACTTACTAAACATTTGTGACCAAACTTAAACTCAGAAAGATGAGTCTTCTACACATTTAGACAACCTGTTTGGACACCTTTGGATGTTCATGAATCATGAATATGAATACATATCTTACCTCTATGAGAAACAATTATTTATCTCTTGTATTAATAACTAATTATTGAATCAGAACCAAGGTTTTTTCCTCTTTTCTATCTCCTCATCCAGAAATCAATTGGTGTGGGAAATCTTTCCAATATATTTATTCAACCAGAATGGCAAAGATCTAATCAGACAGTAAAAGAAATTCTAAGCTTAAGCTAATGGTACATTTCTGTTCACCATGTTTTTACTCAGGTCTAGGAAATGTTGATTTTCCCTTTCATCAGACAGGTGATATGAAAACTAGTAAATATCTTTGACCAAGATTTGGGTGATTCAAGTCACCTAGGCCAAGATCCTCACTCATTGTAACATCCTTTCTCTCATTAAAAGTTAACCAATCAGAATTGATTGCCACCTTCAGGAACACCTGCTTTTCCAAGGCAATAAGAACTGTAAGCTCACCAGCATCAATGGTCTCTGGTCTAAGAGAGATAGCCAAACGAACATCCTTTTATTAATAAACCTGCTAGTCTTATTAATAAAACGATTAAATTAGTAAGAAACTATGTCTCTCAAAGTTTTTTTAAACACCATATCCCTCAAACTGCAAGCAAAAATACTAATAATAGTATTAATAGTAATAATAATAATAATAATAATACAAATAATATTTCAGCAGAGATCTTTTTTTCCTTCTCCTTCCCCTAATCTGGTCAATCAAGGGACAGAAAGAGATGATATTAATTATAATAGAAACAAAACTGACATAGAGAAAGACTCACTTTTTAGTCATCAAAATTTGTGGGAAAGTTTTAATTGTCCACTGGAGCCAATCTGAGGAAATGACTTGGTTGAATTCAATTATTTGGCAAATTGAAAAGACCATGTACAGAGCTCGTTGTACTTATCTAAGCATCCACAGGGAATTAGATAAAAGAAAACAAAATTTGTTTTGAAAAACTAATTAGTTCATTACATAGAAAGTGTGCTTAATTGAAAACAGGAATAGGGTGAAATGGAAAATTTTTTAAAAATAGTTCACACTTGAAACAAGATAAACCAAATGAGGAAAAAGAAAAGCTTAAAATTAAGATATTAAAATAGTAGGAAAAATGTGAAATGTTATAGGGATACACTGAAAAGTACTTAGAAAAAAGTTAGTTTAATTTTTTTTTAAAAGCAAGCTAATGAAAATTCAGAAAAATGAAAAGGGAAGTCATTGAAAATACCAATGATTAATGGTTAATATCCCACTTTTGCTGCTTTCTCCTTGTATGACCTTGGGAAAAATCACTTAACTTTGTCTGAAAAATAAGAAGGTTGAACTAAATGGCCTGCGGTCTCTTCCATCTCTAGACCTATAAAACTGTTTAGAACTAGAAACTGTCTGCAAAGATTTATTCTCCCCAGAGAGCTAGAGAGATTTCTAATTATTTTCAAGCTTAATTTTACAGATAATAGAATAATCCAGTTGGGCTAATATTTAATATTTATTTCTCTTCTTTTTCTTCTTTTTGCAACATTACTAACATGGAAATATGTTTTTCTTGATTTCACATGTATAATTGATATCACATTTTTTGCCTTCACAATGGGTGAGGGAAGGATGGATGAGAGGGGCAGAATTTCGAACTCAAAAAAAATTTTAAATGAATATTAAAAAATATTTTTTTACAAAACTATAAAAAGATAAAGAAAATAGTTTGTTTGATACTAAGTTCATTCTGCTATACTGCAGCTAGCTAGGTGATATGGTAAAAAAGAACTCTGAACTTGGAATCTAGAAGGCCTTGTTCAAATTCTACCTAATGGCCATATTACTCTGAGTAAGAGCCTGTTTTCCTCATCTATAAAATAATGGATTGAACTATTGCTGTTCAGTTGTTTCAGTCATATACAACTCTTTGTGACTGCATTTGGGTCATTGGTATTGGAGTGGTTTGCCATTTCCTTCTCCAGTTCATTTTACAAATGAGGAAACTGAGGCAAACTGTTAAGTGTATAAGCCCAGATTTTAACTCAGAAAGATGAATCTTCCTGATGTCAAACATAGCACTCTATCCAACCCGTCTCAAAGATTTCTTCCAGTTCAAATTCTATGATTTTGTGAACTATCTTTTCTTTTGGGTACCTAGTAACACTTTAAGAACACAAAGAGCCTAGCTTAAAAAACAATCCAATATACAAGTTCAATTTATCTAATGTTCACAAGATATGAGGCAGGGTAAGAAGGACCTGAGTTTAAATCTGATTTCAGACACTTAACATTTTCTAGCTGTGTGATCCTGGGCAAGTCACGTAATACCCCAATTACCTCAACAACAACAACAAAAACTGGAGTAACCCTAACCAATTTCACTGTAACTAACCTCATGAAATAATACTGAATAGAGATCTAGCTTCCCCCCCCCCCCAAAAGATCTGGGTCTAAGTTTCACTTCTAACACCTATTGCCAGTGTGACCTTAGGCACATCACCTGCCTCAAGGCTCAGTTCTCTAAGAATTACCTAAGACTTTAGGATCCAAAAAAGATCTTTTTAAGATAATTTCCCCATCTGGGAGTTTTCTAAACCAATGAAATCATAGGTCCAATGATTCCAGTTCTTATTCCTATCATTACAAAATCATAATCATTATGATATATTTTATTTACATAATGAATTTAGAGATTTGCTCCCTAAAAATCTGAAGCTACTAAATCAACACTAATTTCTGTCACATATGAGGGCACAACAATAAACAATTCCCAATCTCTGCTGATATTGATCTTTATCATAGAAATAATTGTATCCTGCTTGTTGTAAATGTTAGAAATTAACTGTAAGGAAGAATCTCTTAGAATTGAAAATTTAATTTAATGTCACAAACATCATGCATACATTAGCTATAGAAAAGTATTTCTGACTTTTCCCTAGAATCAAACAGAGTAGGGGAAGTTTTGGCCCCTATTTAACTAAAAAAGTTCAATCTGTGACTTTCAGATCCAGATCTGATAGAAGTTTAAATAACAATATTCCTCCTCTCTCTCTGTTAAGTGAAAATTTCAGACCAATGAAGGTTAAGTTTAATATCACTATGTACTCCTGAATTCACAGTGACGAGAGTGCAGAAGTAAAATAATTTTCTTATAAACATTGGAGGAGGCAGCTAGGTGACACAGTGGATAAAGCACCAGCCCTGAAGTCAGAAGGACCCGAGTTTAAATCTGATTTCAGACACTTAACATTTCCTAGCTGTGTGATCCTGGGCAAGTCACATAATACCCCAATTATCTCAATAATAACAACAACAAAAATTGGAGTAACCCTAACCAATTTCACTGTAACTTACCTCATGAAATAAGTATCTTTTTTAAGGAAGAAAATATGTACAGAAAAGTGTTTTTATCATGATCCCTGGCATAATAGTAGTGCTATTTGTTATAAATAATAACAGCTAACATTTATATAGCACTTACTATGTGTCAGACACTGTGCTTTACAAATTTATTATGTCATTTGATATCACAATATCCCTGGGAGATAGGTACTATTATTATCCCCATTATCAGATGAAGAAAATGAGGCAAATAAGTTAAGTAACATGCCCCGGGTCACACAGCTAGCAAGTGTCTGAGACCAGGAAACCAGATATGATTTGTTTCTGATGTCAGGCCCAGTGTCCTATCCATTGTCTTATCTAGCTGTCCCAAGTGTCTATTTCTTAGTAATTATTTATTTTATTTTAATTTTATGAAATAAAACAAGCATTTACTAATAATGCCATATCTTAGAATAGCAGAGTAGCATCTATGCTGTGTGATTGTACCTAAGGCCTTCCACTTATGTACAAAGACAAAATACTCATAAGTAAAGGGCAGGGGTTAATTGAATTTTTTTTAATGGCTTTCTCCAAATTCTTCCCTTATAGTCCAGTAGTACCATGGGAGCTTCTCTACAAGCACACATTTTGAGAAATCTGTAAAGGCAATTTGCGTAATTCATACCTGACATGGGATCCTCTGTTGCTATTGGGTTAACTTTGTTTAAATGCCTACGGGCATTTATTCATTTGAAGATATCTAAGTGGTTGTTATTATGTTTATTAGGTGGAAAGAAACTTACTCTTGTGCTATGGCTAACTATCATTCTAGTCAAGCATTTGTAAGACCTTATTCTATATTCTGTAATCCCTTTATCCACTAACAATGAGAGAGGAAATCTGTTTAGAAGTTGGAGGTTAAAAAAAAAAATTATGCTTCAATCTGTATTCAGATTCCATCAGTTTTAGCAATACTAATAAGACCAAAAAAATAAATAGAAGGAATCAGAATATGGAATGAGGTAATAAAATTATGTCTTTGTGCAGACAACTTGAAGATATATGTGGAAAATCCCAAAGACTCAACTAAAAAGTTAGCTGAAACAATAATTTTAGCAAAGTATTAGGATATAAAGCAAATCCACATAAAACATCATCATTCCTATGTCATAAACAAAACTCTGCAAGAAGAAATAATAAAAAATGCTCCATTTAAAATACCTCTAGACAATCTAAAATACCTGCCAAAAATCCAGGAGCTATATAAATAAAATGATAAAAACTTTTTATACAAATAAAATCAGAGTTCAATAACTGGAGAAATTAATTGTTGATTAGTAGGCAGGATTAATATACTAAAAATGATAATTTTATCCAAACTAATTTATACAGTTAATGCTATACCAATTAAATTACCCAAAATAATTTGCTGAATTGAAAGAAATAATAAAATTTATTTAGAAAAACAAAAAGTGAAAAATATCAAAGGAAATAATGAAAAAAAAAAAAGTAAAGGAAGGAAGTTTAGCAGTTCCAGATCTTAAATTATAATATATAGCAACAACTATCAAAAATATCTCTAGGGCTAAAAAACAGAAAGATAGAGCAATGGAATGAGAAGACATACAATTTACAGCAAATAGCCATATTAGCCTTACATTTGACAAATGTAAAAATTTAAGATTTGGGGATTAAAAACTTGACAAGTTGGCACTCATGGTTCTTTGGGAGTTATCCTCTATATTTCTACTATTAGAGCTTCTGGAGAAGAATATAATAGGAGAATAAGCCTGAGATCTGGCCTGTTTTGCTAGAAGATAAGGATAAACCAGGAAGGAATTATTTAGACAGGTCAAAGCTTGGAGGAAATATAAAATGTTTTATAACACTTAACAATCCTGCAAATTGATTAGCTTTTGATGGTTTTATGTCAACCTCCTGGAAAAGCATAATAGTGGTTGTTATTACTGTTACTTAAGTTTGATTTTTTTTTTCCTATCAAAGAAAAAAACTGGTATGTCCTTTGTGTTTAGCATTTCTTTTGGGGAGAGAAAATAAATAGCTGTTTTATACTTGCTCCACATTTGAATACTTTTTTTACTCTTCTGTTTTGACTCTAGACATGAGTCAAAACTAAACTTTAACTGATTTTCTCAAAGGATTCAAGGATGAGTCCAACACAACAACCACCTGGCCTCTTCTTTTATGTGGTCAAACTTCTTCTAGGATTAAATCCAGTCCATCTGCATGGATCTAGAGCTGAGAGTGTTCTCTAATTAAAGAGGGAGAAGCTGAAATTCTCTTAGTGCCTCTGAGCCTGGCGATAGCTCTTTTAAATTTGCCTGTTTTTTTAATTATCTCATGTAGCTCATTAGGATTCAAGATTAAGGTGAATAGATTGTCTGCTGGGTAAAGGGTATGCTCCAGCACTCACTATGTCCTCTGCCTAAAGAAGGAAGGCCCAACCTGGCGCCAGGTTCCTAGTTGGTTATGTCATTGAAGTTCTTCAATGATATGGCCATCTTCTACCTTTGGGCTGTGCTTTTTTGCATACTCCAGCTAGCCTACCTGCAGTCCCATCATATTGTACCCAAAACACCTGCCTCCTCCTCTTCCTCCCAACCAATATAATACCTCTATGTTACTCAGGGAATAAGGGAGGGAAACTCCGCCTTCTGCAACAAACTGAGAATACCCTGAATCCATCCTGAATCTGTGACTACTCTTTACCTTTAACAATTTCACAAAGCTTCAGATTGATTATTATAACTGGTCTCCAATGGCTCTCCAATGGGAGCCTGTTCCGGGAGGAATCTTGCTTAAAACTGTCCTATATATCAATTTGAACATGGTCCAAGATCCCTTTGAAGTACAAGTTCCCTATGGCACAACATTCTCCCTGTTCAACTATTAGCCAATCCCTGATTAGACTTCAGATACCACTCCCTAAATTCAAGGCTTTCAGTGGATTTATTGATTTCCCAAGGAAGGTCACTGTCCCTGATTTCCAAGGATGATCAGTTCTTGTTTATTATCAGTGTTACCCATGAGATTTACCCTGCCATTCAGGATTTTGACTATCTTGCAGTTTCTCATTCATATTCCTAAACACCTCTCCCAACATCAAGTCAAAAATCTCCTTGATTGACTTAAGGGGACTGATTGCCATAAAGTCATTCCATTTTATTTGTGGCTTTAGCAAGATGAGGACTGTATGAACAGTACTCAGCTAGATGAACCTGAGTCCAGGTCATAATTAACTGAACATTAAACCTAGGTGAACCTTTGGGAAGCAATCACCTTAGTGCCTTAGCTGATGCTGACTGCTCTTTGGGAGTCATTTTCCCTCTCTACATTTATAGAGCCTATTGGAAGAGAACTTCACAAAAGGATAAGCCCAATCTCTGGCTTGCCTTACCTGAAGATAATTGGTGGGAATCGTTTGAACAATGCAAAACAGGAATTCTTAATCTGAAGCCCATGAACTTGTGTGTGTGAGTGTGCTGTTTTTTTTTTTAATTTGATATATTTCAATATGATTGGTTTCCTTTGTATTTCTCTGTGTTATATGTTAGGTATGGGAAAAGCTTATTTTGAAGAGGGGTCCGTAGGCTTCAGACTGTCAAAGGTGTCTAGGATATAACAAGTTTATATTATGTAAGCTTTCTTTCTCGGTGGGGTATGACACGTACACCCATGGCTGTGTTTCCTTGCCATCCCACATTTTTTCTATCATATATCCGGGAAGCATTAATTAGTACAAGATGAATTGTTTTGGGGACAGCTTTTTTCTACTATAGGGTAGGAACTGCTATAGTAGATACTGTCATCCAGTCAAACATCTCCATAAGGTCCTAAATACAACCACTGCTTCAAGTAAAGATCTACAGCCTCAGCCACTGAAGAAATGTTCTGAAACTGCCAGACTTTGAGACTATATTCTGGCCTCTAAAGAGGGAATATGGGCCTTTATTGGTTAGGGGGTTAACTCCTGAGAAGTTAAGCTCATCCTTAGCACCATTTATAAACACAATAACAATCAAGAATTCCATTGTGTGTGTACATACATCCGCATGTGTGCATGTAGTTTTGACTCCCTGGGAGCCATAATTAGGGCTGGTTCTCATTAGCACTAAGTAGTTTTGGAGTCTTATTGTAGGCCTTGTATTAGGCTGCTGTTGATGTTCTCTGGCTTTCTTCCAGATGCCAGCCCCTTGTCCCAGCCATTTGGAACAAAACCTGTCTCAGGGTCCTTGATCTCTACAGAGGTAATTTTTTTTCCCCCTTTGGCTGAAAGTGTGAGCTGCTTCATGTTTATTGACTATAAGGATGTTCCTTGCATTATCCCTCTTGATGTGTTAAGGAAGGAAGGAAGGAAGGAAGGAAGGAAGGAAGGAAGGAAGGAAGGAAGGAAGGAAGGAAGGAAGGAAGGAAGGAATAAAAGAAGGAAGGAAAAAAGGAAGGAAGGAAGGAAAAGAGGGAGGGAGAAGGAAGGATAAATAGATACCTATTATGTTGCAAGGAGCTGTGTTAAGTGCTTTACAAATATTATCTCCTTTGAACTTCACCACAACCTCACCTCTTCATTTTGTAGAGGAGGAAACTGAGGCAAACAATAGTTAAATAACTTCCCCAGAGTCACATAGCTAATAAGTGTCTAGGACCACATTTGAACTCAGGTCTTCCTGACTCTAGGTCCGATGCTCTATCTGCCATGCCATCTTGCTGCCTTGGACAGACCATAGTTTTAGGAGTTAAGGCTGACCAGACCTCTAGCTTCCAGTCTGGTTTTTGTTTTACTTCTAGACTCATAGCATGAACGGAAAGGGATACAGGGAGGTAGTGCAGCATTAAAGTCTCTGAGAAAATCTGTGCTCTAGGCAAAGAATGAAAGACTGGAATTTTTGATGATCCATTACTTGTTAATATTGTACCTTACTCTGGATAGTCTAGGACTGCTGCTGTGCCTCAATGGTTCATCTTTGAATTGAGTAGAGATTATGTCTATGATTTCATGCAAATAGTGAACTCCCAGATGAAAAAACTCCCCCTACCAATGCAAGCTGGCCTCCTCTGCCATTACAGTATCAGAAGGTTGTCTTGACCACCAAAAGGTTTAAATGACTTACCCAAAATCACATAACCAGTATGCATCAGAGGTGGAATTTGAACTCAAACTTTTCTGGTTCTGAGCTCTAAACTGTCTCTCATATTATTTCTTTAATTTAATGAACCATTATACAGACTCTTTTTTCCCCTCCTTTTTGCCTAGCTATGTGTATTTTCATTATTTTTAACAGCCTTTTCTTTTTCCAAATACATGCAAAAATAGTTTTCAACACTCACCTTTGCAAAACCTTGTATTCCAAAATTTTCTCTCCTTACCCCTCTCCTCCCAACCCTCTCCCATAGACAACAAGCAATCCAATATAGGTTAAAATGAGGAAATTTTCTAGGCATATTTCCATATTTGTGATGCTGCATAAGAAAAATCAAATGAAAAGGTGAAAGAAAAAATACAAGAAAACAAACCAACAACAACAAAAGTGAAAATATTATGACTTAACTATGCTTTTATCCACATTCAATATCTATAGTTCTCTGGATGCAGATGGCTCTTTCCATCATGTCTATTGGAATTGCCTTGAGATTCACTTATTTTAACTAATTAATAGGGCAGCTGAACAGATAGAACACTAGATTTGCAGTAAAGAAGTTAAATTCAAATCTGGCATTAGATACTTACTAGCTATATGGCCCTGAGCAAGTCACTTAGCCCTGTTTGCCTGTTTCCTCAACTGTACAAAGAGGATAATAATAACACCTATTTGTTGTTGTGAGAATCATTTGTAAATGTGCATAGCACAGTGCCTAGCATATAGGAGGTATTATATAAATACTTATTCCTTTCCTCTTCCCCTGATCTATAGCTGAGTCAGCAAACAGAGACTATAAGCCAAATCCTGCCTCCCACGGTTTTTCTAGAGCCTGAGAATGGTTTTCATATTTTTAAATGCAATATTTTTTAAACTATGAAAATACAATTATTTTAAAATATATAACCATTCTTAGCTTATAGATCTTACAAAAACAGGCAGTGAGGCAAATTTGGCCAGTTGCTGATCCTGAGCTAGAGTCTTTCCCTGTAATATTTCCCACTTTTTGAACTTGTTCTTCCCAAACTGTGATTCTACTTCCTCAAGATCATAAAAAAGTTTACTTTGCTCAGTCATTTTGAAACATAGTTTAGAGCCTCCTGGAGTTTCTGTAGCAAGTTTCTTCCAAGTATCTATAAAAGCAATAATTCTTAGCCTTGCTTGTAGTTAGCAAAGGACTAGTGTTATTTCTTCAACAGTATTATCTCTGCTAGTCTAAACTGAGGATATTTTTAGACAGGATTCAGACGATAAACTTATTCTACCACAGAAAAACAATTATTGTATTCCCCTATATGTTAGCCCCTTGAACTTTATTACAAATGGACAATAACTGAAGGGGAACTTGTCTTAGGACAATTTCTAGGTGAACCCCATAAAAAATGAAAATAAGATGATGATGATGATGATAACTTGTATCTAAAGACATTTTTCTTCTTCTTTTTTAAAAGCAATTGCACATGTATTATTTATTTATTCTCACAACTGCTCTATACCAGGAAGCAGGGCAATGAAAGAAAGAATCAGTTACTTACATACCCAATTTCCATTTACACTCAAAAAGACATCAGGCCTGTCAATCTATCCTCATAATAAATGAGAAACTAAACAAGAAGAGAAAAAAAAAGTTGCAGCTACATAAAAAGATGGCTAGTGAACCTTCCTAGGAGAGTCAAATAAAGAAACTGGCCGAACTGAGTTTTATTGTTCATCCAAAGGCAACAAGAATCACCATTTTGTGGGATATTTGGTACTCATCAGAATAATAGCTCATGTGCTAACTCCTATTGAAAGGAAAAAAGAGACAAAAATTGTACAAAGATCTCAATAATACTATATAATTTAATAATATTAATATTATTAAAATAATAGTATAATCAATGGCATACTTATAATATGCATATCATTTAATTTTAAGTGAGTAGAAATAGCAAATGATAACTAAATGAAGGAGTAGTAAGGTTAATATTCTCACCTGAAATTGACATGCACATTTCAAGCCTTCTCCATCTTCTTTACAGAGTCCTCCATATTTACAAGTCGATTCATCACAAACTCTTACATCAGATTCCCTCACATTTAATTCTGAAATAGAGGGGAGAAATAACATTTTAACTATACTGATTAACTTATTTGATTTTCTCTCTTAGATTTGTGTCTGAATGGTCTTTATAAATGAACAAGCCTGAAATGTGCTGTAGGTCACAATCATGTCTATAAAGTGGAAAAAGACAACATAATAAAAAGTGAGTGGCAAATCAAAGCCTACTATAGAGTTTATATTTTTCAAGTGCCCCCAAAAGAATATTTCATGATCAAGAAAAAACATGAAGAAAAATAGCCATAATCAGACCAAAGTTTAAAACATTCTGATTTAATAACTATATTATAAAGAATGTTAAAATTTTTAAATGCTTGATATACAATATTGCATTTGAAATTCACAGCAGTTCCACAGGTATGAATATTCCCAGTGACTAACCAGTCACAAAGCTACCAAGTTTCAGAGATAGGATGTGGAACCAGACTTCCTGATTCTTGAGGTCCAGTAAGCCCTTCCCACTATATATGCTTAACACAATTCTTTTTCAATTCTAAACCCTGTGATTCAAATTATAAAAATCTCTAGAGCTTTTGCACTTAACGCTGCCAACATTTTTGAAGATTTTTTTCCCTTGCTATTTTTACCTCATGCTTTAGATTTGATTAGAAAATGAATAATTGATTCTGTCAGTGAGGAAGTTAACTCAAAAAATTTCAGAGCCAGAAAGGACCTTTGAAATAATAGAATAATAATTCTAGAGCTGAAAGGTATCTCAAAGTCCATCTACTCCAACTTTCTCATTTCACAGATGAGGAAACTGAGGACTGGGGAACTTAAGTAATTCTTCTAAAAATGTGCTAGAAATCCTCACAGTAGCTTGTCGAGATGACATACTCATAGAATTAAAGAACCAGAACCTTAGAGAATATCTACTTTAATATCTACTTTAATCTACTTGTAAATTATAGAGGATGTAACTTGGGCATAGAAAGAGTATCATAGCTATAGGTGTTAACAGAATTAAGTTACCAGATCTCCTGAATTCGAATTCAACCCAATCATTTTTTAATTAGGCACCTACTATGTGAAAAACAGGATGTTAGGCACAGGGGAAAATGAAAACAAAAAAGTCTCCATCTCAGCAAGATTATGTTTTATTGTGGGGATAACATGTTTAAATAGACATAAGGCAAATTGAGAGTAGAGAGAGTATATATAAAAGTGTCCAAAATTTTTTTGTATAAATGGTGCTTGAAAGAAGTTAAAGAGTCTAAAAATCTCATGAGAGGAGGAAGCCTACTCAAAGCCTGAGGGTAAGAGCCTATACAAAGATCCATAGATAAAATAGAATATCAAGTTTGGCAACAGCCAGTTTATCTGGAATGTGTAGTATGCAAAGAGAGAGCATATGAAATGTATCTGGATAGGTAGTCTGGAGCCTGATTCCTGAGGGCCTTAAATGCCAAGATGAAACGTTTGTGTTTCACCCTAAAGACAATTGGAAGCTACTTGAATTTTTTGAGCAGGAAAGCGTCATGATCAGATTTGTACTTTAGGAAGACTGTTTTGACATTAATATGGAGGATGGATGGGAAAGGGAAGGGAATAGAAACCAATTAGGAGGTTATTGCGATAGTCCAGTAGAGAGGTAATAAGCATAGAAATTAAGACTATGTAAAATGTTATAAAGATATAATTGCCAAGACTTGACAACTAGTTGGATATAGAGGGGGAAGGGGGAAGGACAACTTTTAGGTTATGAATTTAAGCAACTTCAAGATAAAATTTTAATTTGATTCATTAATTCAAACCTAACAAGGAAGTTAAAATTAACCAAAATCTGTTTGATCAATCTTCCTTTCTTTTTACTAAATGTCTTACTGACAAGACAGGTTAGGTAAAATATCATCTAGGGCATAAACACTATTATGAAGATGACAATAACTGGATTGACTGAGGGTCAGAAAGATTGTCAATTTTATCAGATGATGTTAAAAATTTTAAATCTCTTTAATCTTAGATTAAAAATTGAGATTAAAATTTTCTATAATCTTATTTTTGCAGAAAATTAGTAATTGAAAGGTTGAAGTAGTGCAATTCCTACTAAGATCCAAACAATAGCAACAAAAGGGAACATAGACTATGCTTCACTTTAGGTAAATCATTGCTATTCTCTGAATTTTAGTTTCCTTATCTGGAAAATAAAGGCACTCCAAAAAGTCACTAAGCTGCATATGACTTTTTTACATTGTGATTCTATGTTCCAAAGAGATCCAAGAAAAAGAAAAAGAATTCATATGCACGAAAATATATATAATAGCTCTTTTTATAGCATCAAAGAACTGGAAAGTAAAACTATGTCCATCAATTGAGGAATTGCCAGAGAAATTAAGGAATATAAATGTAATGCAATACTACTGTGCCTTAAGAAATGATAAAAAGGGCAGTTTCAAAGAAATCTGGGAAGATTTGTCTGAATTGATGCAGAGTAAAGTGGACAGAATCAAGAAATCAATTTATGTATTAACAGTAATATTGTAAATTCCAACTTTGAAAGACTTAAATACTCTAATCAATGCAATTACTAACCATGATTCTAGAAGGCAAATGATGGATGATTCATGATATTCATCTCCTATCAGAGATATGATGGATTCAATGTACAGAATGTTACATATCTTTTTTGGACATGGCATAGATAGGAATTTGCTTTCATTTATTATGCTTATTTGTTACAAAGCAATTGGAAATGAAATAAAAGGTTTTTAAGTTTGTTATTTGGAAAAAATTAATGAAAAAATAAAAGAAAAGGATTAGACTAGATAATCTCTAAGGTGCTTTCACTGTCTAAAATTCTATGATTAGACTTTGATAGTTAAAAAAAAAAAAAAGAAAGAAAGAAACAAGAGTATTCTAGCTCTTTAATTTATTTCTTACTCCTGGATTTCAACACATAACTTCAAAAACTGAATCAGCTAGAACACTGTTCCACTCTATTCCATCTGTTCTGGTTGCATTTTGTTTCCTCCTACACCTCATCTGCTCTCATCTTGTTAGGAAGATAATAATAGTAGTAGCTAGCATTTATATAAAATTTTAAGGTTTACAAAATACATATATGTGTGTGTGTGTGTGTGTGTATGTATATATGTATGCAGTTATCTCATTTGATCCTTCTACAAGCTTGTGAAGTAGAAACTAAAATTCTGGTTTTATAGATGAAAAACTTGAAGAATGTATATGACTTGCTCAGGCTCAAACAGCTCTAGTAAATATCTGAAGCAGGATTTGAACTTAGAACACCTGACTACAAGTCCAATACTCTAACCATTGTGTCCCTCATTCTTGAAAAGTATCATGAGGATTCCATCATCTGCATTCACATTCCCAGGGGGAAGCAGCCAAGTATTCCACCTGGAGACTTGCCAGGAGAAAATCCAAAGAACTGGTATTTTGAATTTGACCAGTCAGCAAACAACACTGACTGTGTGTGTTCTCTGAACTAAACACTGTGGTAAATAAGACTGAGTCATAGAGGAAGCTGGAATCATAGTCTCTGTATTCTTCATAATGTGAAAGATGATGGATGCACAAACAAAAAGAAGTACAAGTAAATATTACAAGACAAGTAAAAACAAATACAGCATCATTCCTCTTCTCCTAGTTTAGTACTTCCTCATGATTTAGTTTTTTGCTTCTGCCTTTGACATGTCTGATAGTCTTCTTTTTTGCTCTCTTCCCTCATTCCTTTTCTATTTCCTTGAGATGTAAGGACATTATACACTATTAGTTTTCCTCATTCCCCTCAAAGAACTCCTTCTTTGCTGAGTTGTTTTTCATTTCTGTCTGTTTGTCCATGAACTTATTTGGAGTTTTCCTGGAAAAGATATTATAATGGTTTGTCATTTCCTTCTCTAGCTCATTTTACGGGTGAAGAAACTGAGGCAAACACATGCCTAGAGTCATTCAGCTAGGAAGAGATTAAGATCAGATATTCTCTTTTTTTTTTTTAAATTTTTATTTAATAATTACTTTATATTGACACTCGTTTCTGTTCCAATTTTTTTTTCCCTCCCTCCCTCCGCCCCCTCCCCTAGATGGCAAGCAGTCCTTTATGTGTTGGATATGTTGCAGTATATCCTAGATACAATATATGTTTGCAGAACCGAACAGTTCTCTTGTTGCATAGGGAGAATTGGATTCAGAAGGTATAAATAACCCGGGAAGAAAAACAAAAATGCATATATTCACATTCGTTTCCCAGTGTTCTTTCTTTGGGTGTAGCTAAGATCAGATATTCTCTATAGTCCTGCCCCACTCTCAGGCCTGGGCCCACTCCTTTTCTCTGAATACATATGTAGTTTTCCCTTCCACATCACAACTTTCGTCACTGTGGTTTTGATATATTATGGATCATCATAAGAAATTAAATGAGAATCTAGAGGGAGTTTTGCCTAAGTTGCAAACAATATGCAAAGCCCAGCAGAAAACACAGAAAAAGTTTAGAAAATCAGAAATACCACATAATATCAACATATTTTATCTTTTAATATAATAATAATTTAGTCTTCTATAGTACAAAAGGAGCAAAATTTTTATATGTATTTTCCAGATTTCAGTGATGTTGCACCTCTAACCCTTGCAATGTAATACTTCTTTTAGGTAAAACATACATTGAATGGTTCCCAATTACTTTCAAAGTTACACATTCAACCTCAAGGGAAATAATAAGTACTTCTGACTAACCTACCCCAGGTAGACTGAGGGAACTAGAAATAAGCTGGAAGTCAGACATAAGTTCTTTATTAGCCAAGTTAATGTACCGTGAAAATGATTGTAGCTTAACTTGAGGAACAAAATTTACAGCATTTCCATTATTTCCCTTCATCAGCAGTCATCTGCTTTAAAGGTTTATACAACATTCTAGCACTTCCACTATCTGGAAATAAATACATAAGATGTCTATTACAGATATCTGTCATGGAAGTATTATGTGGTAGGTAGATTACCTTGACTTTTGAAATTCCTTCTATGCTGTGACAAATTTTATCTGTTATTAGAAGCTATTAGATAATACCTATTTTGGTGATAAATGTCTTTTTTCTCTATATGTAAAGCTACCATTGTGAACAAGTGAGCATTTATTGATGCCCATATGTTAGGGATGTAGGATATACAGAAAAAGTTATGGCCCCTCCTTTCAAGTGGCTTATTGTTGGCAGTACAAACATAAAACAATTAATAAACAATACATAAAATATGATTGGCAGCTAAATTGTGTGGAATACTCTATAGGTGCTACTGGAATTGTAGAATGGGAACAATTAGAAATGATTGAATTATTCTGAAAATCATTAATACTCAAATCAACTACAAAGGACCAAAAAGGAAGACATTCTCCACCTGCAGAGAAAGAATTGATAAATATTAGTATGCTAGTGTAGTTTTGTTCTGTGTATGTGTATGTGAGTGTGTGAAATGGTACAGAATGGAGATAGTTCAAAACTTAAAATATATCCAAGAAAATTGATATGGACTATCTCCTAATGATTAAGAGCAATCAGCAGACCCCAGGCCCTGGGGAAAATGGGATAGCACAAATTATAAGAGAGTAAAAAAAGAAGTTTGCAAAATAACAATTATGATGGTAAAAATAATAATAGCACTTCTATAGTAGTTTAAGCTTTACAAAGTACTTTATATGTGTTAGCTCATTTGATCCTCTAAGTCAATCCTATGAAGTAGTTGCTATTATTATCTCAATTTTACGGATGAAGACATTGAATTTGAGAGAGAAATCAAGAGACATCCCCAAAATCACACAGTGTATAATTGCTTGAGATAGGAATCTAATTAGGATCTTCCTAATTCCAAGTTCATTTCTCTCACCACCTGGCCACCTGTCAAATTCACTCCCCACAACCCACTTCTATTTCTAAAGATGACAGTACATTTCTTCCCTTCCCCTAGGTTCATAACTTTATTGTTATCCTAGACTCTTCATTCTCCCTCACCTCCACATATGTAATTAGTTGCCAATGACATCTCACACATCTAACCTTTTCCTTCTACTTCTTAGCCTACTTCCTTCCATTCACCTACTATTTCAATTCAGATCCTGAAGACTTCTTTCTCAAACTACTGTAATTCCATTTGGTTTTCTCACCTCAAACTCTCCTCACTCTAATCCCTCTTCATCACAGCTGCCAAGGGAATTTTTCTAAAAGTAGTTCTAATTGTGTCACTCCTCACGTTGGTAAATACCAATGATTTTCTGTTACCTTGAGGAAAAATGGAAACTCCTCCATCTGGCTTTTAAAATTGCTCACAGTCTGACCCCCAACCCATCTTTCTGGTCTCAATCTACATTGCTTCCTTTCCTACACTGTGTCACCATTCAAATAGGCTAGCCGTGTCTTTGCCCTGACCAGCCCTCAGTTCTGGGATACCTCCTTTCTCACATTAGCTCCAGACAATCTCAAACTTCTTTCAAAATACAGTCCAAGCACTACATTCCAAAGGATGCCTTTCCCAAGTCCTCTCTCACCAACTACTTTGTATTTACTTTATGTTTATCTTGTATTTATCCTGCACATGTATATTTATATATACATATGTTCTTGTATGCATATATTCATACATATACATATATCTGCGTTATGCATGCATATACAAATGTTTGCAAGTATATGTACACATATACATTTATGTCACCATATTTATCTTGTATTTATTTTGCACATGTATATGCATGTTTATATATACATAAATACTTGTGTGCATATATTCACACATATAGTTAAATCTGTATATATATATACAAATGTATGTATATATATGTACACACATATATGTGTGTGTATACACACACACACACACACACACACGCACACACATATATATATATATTTATGTGCCCATCCCCTTGAGAGTAAGAACTGTCTAGTCTTTTGTCTTTCCATCCACAATACCTAACACAGTACCTGCCACATAGTATTCATTTAATGAATATTTATTGGTTAATGAATACGAATTGATTATTTGTTGTTCTGCTAAGAAAGCACAGTCAATTATGATCCCCTACACTGGAAACCTGAGCATCCAGGGTACAATGGTGCTTAGTAAGACATCTGAAATTTGCTTCAGCTGCTCACAAAATGTGCCACAACTAGGTGTGGGAATTTTCTATGTTACACATGGAGTCACTGACAATAAAGACTTTCATGTTCCAAGTGAATACAGGCAAAAGATGCAGAAGAGACACATAGATTACATTAAAAAGAGGTGTTTTGAGTAGACCTACCAAGGAAAAAGCATATAGGAGGAGATAATGATTAGTAATGTCAAATGCTTTAGGAGGTCAAAAAGGATGACAATGGACTAAAGACTGCCAAATTGGGCAATTAAGAGGTTAGTGCTGACCTTGGAGAGAGTGGTTTCAGCTGAGTAGTGACATCAAAAGCCAGAATGGAAAGGACAGAGGTGAAAGGAAAGCAAGTAGAAGCAATAAATGCAGATAGCTTTTTTCTAAATGAGTTTTTAAGCTGGGATATGTGCACTTACATTTTTAATATTTTCATAACTAAGTTTCAATATAATTGCATATTTTGTAATACTATGTCTTTTAGTTTAAAACTTTTAAAACATTTAAATTAATTAAATACATTTAAAAACATTACTCCAAAAAGGGATTTATAATCTTCACCAAGTTGCCATTGGGGTCCATGACACAAAAAGGTTGAGAATTTCTTTGTAGGAAATTAGTTGAGAAAGAGAAAAGAAAAAGAAAATGATAACTTGAGGCTGATGACTTTATGCAGTTCTGCCTCATTTAAATACAATTCACAGCCACATCATGACATCACCCTAGTAATGTCACTGGTGATCTTCAAGAAGGGTGAACAACAATTCCAACTCTGACTGCAAGCAAATAAAATTAGTGCAGATCCAAATTATATAAAATTTAAGTAAGAGACAATTCCTGCCTTCACAGAACTTCACAGAACACAGATGGAAGGAGGAAATGATACTAACAGATATCTTTCATTGAGTGCTATAATGTTCTCCCTAAAGTCTTCTCTTCTAAAGGTTAAACACATCTAAGTCTTTCAATAGCTCTTCACAAATAGTCTTTGTGAATGTATCCAAACATACTGGAACTGATGTTATTACCATGCAGAGTAGAGATTTCAAAGCTTCATGGAATAGCAAAAATGTATTTTATACTGGATGGTTTGCTTTACTTCCACGTGATTCATTTCCCTAAGTTCAAATCTAATCTTAGGTACTAGTTATGTGACCTCTGGACAAGTCACTTCACCCTGTTTGCCTTAGTTTTCTTATCCAGAAAAATGAATTGGAGAAGGAAATGGTAAACCATTCCAGTATCTCTGCCAAGAAAACCCAAAATGGAGTCACAAAGGGTAGGATATGACTGAAAAATAGTGAACAAGAACATTTATCCATATGCCCCACTTTCTCCTTTTTATCCTTTTTAACCTTATCTCACACATACAAAAAAGGTAACTTTTGATCATTTCAATTTTCAAAAAATAAGTGAACAACAAAAGAAGTCAATATGAGTTAGTAGAGATAGAATGTTAGATTGATCATTAAGAAAACTGGCTTACATTTCTATTCTTATAAAAAATGCTCTTGAAAAATTGCCCATTCATATATCTTGTAAATAAAAAGCTATAATAAAAAAAAGAAAAATGTTCTAAATCACTATTGATTAGAACAATGCAAATTAATACAACTTTGAGGAACCACTTCTCAGGCTGCCTAAGATGACATTATTATCATATTACCTGAGGGGTATCATGACATAATGGACAAAGAGCTAGCCTCAGAATCATAACTACCTAGATTCAAGACCTCCTTCTGGCATCTAGCAGCAATGTGACTGTAGGCAAGTAATTACATTCTTCCATGGTTTAGTAACTCTCTTAGGCTCTAAATTGTAGAGAAAGTATCAATATGCACTGTTAAAGGAAGTTTTCTCTCCTGGGAATTCCTTATAGTAATAAAAATCACAGATCTTCTTCCTTCTTAGAGCTACTACAAGTTCACAAACAGGGAAAGGGAGCCTTTATCTCCACATGTAAAGATTCATGTCTCTCTTCAAAAGTTACCAAGAGGATGTGAATAAATCATATAATTTATATTTCAAAAATATTGATAGCAAGATATAATGATAATTTTATAATTTATTATAATCTGATATAATAATGTAATATAATGATGATAATCTCACAAATATGCTGAGAGGCAGTATGCACTAATGGTTAGAGAGCCAGCCTAAATTCTAATCTCATGTCTGACATACTGGGTATGACTTGACAAGGAGAAGGTGCTAATCGGCATTGATAGAGAAAGTTTCTTTGTTGAAAATTCCCTAAACCAATAAGAACACAGTGAGGTCTAATTCTTCCTTTTTTCCTCTCCATTCCCCCCAAAATAGACTAGACTACTTGATCTATGAACAGAAATAAAAAGATTTGATGATATATGATCATATGCAGTAAAAGAAAAGTTTTGTCCAGGTTTTCATTTTTTCTACTGATTATAATCTTATAACATTGCATTATGAGATTTCTTTTTCTCTTGGCAAGAGATTTATTTATAAGTTTCAATTAACTTGATCTTACTTTATATGATGATCACAAGTTACTTGTAGGTAATATGGACTTACTTTAATTGTGTGGGTTTTAAGTTTGTAATCACAGATTCTATTACCTTATGCTTACAAAATACCTATCAAGTACAGAAGAAAAAAAACTATATATGATATATGTCAGTTTCACAGATGGAGCCATTGGAGTTAAATAATTGGGCCAAGTTTTCAGAGTAAATGAATGGTTGTGCCAGCATTTAAGTCCAATTTTCTCTTTTTTTCTTTTAATTGTATTTCATTTTCCCTAATACATGCAAAGATAGTTTTCAATATTCACTTTTGCAAAATCTTATGTCCCAAATTTTTTTCCCTTTATTCCTCCCTCCCAAGAAAGAAAGCAATCCTATATTATTAAACATGTGTAATTCTGTTAAATATATTTTCCATATTCATGAAACTTCACAAAAAAAAAAAAAAGTCAGATCAAAAGGGAAAAAAAACAAGTAAAGAGCCAACAACCAAAACAACAAAAAGGATAAAAATACTATGTGATCCACATTCAATCTTCACAATTCTCTTTCTGGTACTTTCCATCCCAAGTCTATTAGAATTGCCTTGAATCATCTCATTGTTGAAAAGAGCCAAGTCTGTCACAGTTGATCATTACATAATCTTGTTGCCTTGTACAAGGTTCTCTTGGTTCTGCTTATTTCACTTAGCATCAGTCCATGTAAGTTTTTCCAAGCTTTTCTGAAATCAGCCCACTCATCATTTCTTATGGAACAGTAATATTCTATTAAATATATATATATATATATGTATCTCATAACTTCTTCAACCATTGCCCAACTGATGGGCATCCACTCAATTTCCAGTTCCTTGGCACTATAAAAAGGGCTGTTACAAATACTTTTGCACATGTGGGTTCTTTTCCCTCTTTTAAGATCTCTTTGGGATATAGACCCAATAGACACAGTGCTAGATCAAAGAGTATATAGTTTTATAGTTTTTTGGGTTCATCAGAATGATTAGTCACTTCGCAATTCCACCAACAATGTATTAGTGTCCCATTTTTCCTACATCCCCTTCAACATTCAATATTATCTTTTCCTGTCATCTTAGCCAATCTGAGAAGTGGTATGTACCTCAGAGTTGTCTTAATTGGCATTGCTCTAATCCATAGTGATTTAGAGCATTTTTTCATATGACTAGTTAGATAAGCCCAAATTTCTTAATGCTTTCTTTCTCTCATGGGAATCCAAGAGCCTTCTAGTCCTAACATGTCTTTAGCTCATGCTAAAAATGAATACAATGAGATCCCAATTAGTGTGAATTATGAATCCCCTCAAGTGGTCTCATGAATTTGAATTTGTGTAGCATATGTCCATTGGGCTGAAACCAATTGCCATATTTTACATAATTATAACTTTGAATATGTTGTTAGTAATTTTTTCAGTTCTGTCCAACTTCTTGGCAAAGATCCTTAAGTAGTTTGGCATTTCTTTTCTAGCTCATTTATGCAAATGAAAAAAGTGAAGCAAACAGGGTGAAGTCATTTGCCCAGGGTCACACAGCGAGTAATTGTCTGAGGATGGATTTGAATTCAGGAAAAGGAGTCTTCCTGACCCCAGGTCCAACATTCTATCCACTGCTTTACCAAACTGCTCTAATTTTGAATAATATGAATTTAAATGCATGCGATCATTTTAGAGACTCATCATTTGCACTAATCAGGATACGGCTGCATAGTCTCCCATCCCTTTAAAACTTCTGTTTTAGTACTTAACCTTTTTTTGTTTCATGAGCACTTAAATAGTCCATTGAAGCCTATGGCTTGATCCGTAAAATAAACACACAGAATTAGAAAGAAAACCAATTATATTGAAATAAAGTTTCAAAAATGCAAATTTTTCAAAAGATCACCTCTTGCTTTAAAGGAAAATCCTCTTTCCAAATTCACCTTCATCTCAAGCCATTATTAAATAGCATCAATTAAGACTTTGGCTTCTGCTAACTCTATATATGTGTATGTATATTATGATGTTGTATTGTGCATGTGTATATGTATATATGCATATATACATATGTCTAAAATGATAATTATATACCTAAGATATATATATACTATATATTGTATACCTATATTATATATATTATATATGATTAATACAAACAATATTGGAAAAACATTGAAATTGAAAGGCTTACAGTTAGGGAAACAAAATGTGAGTAAATAATAGATGCTTTTTGCTAGTAGCCTGGGAGAGACTGAATAGGCTTTCTCCCTTTATTCTTTGTCAACATATTGAACAAGAAGAGTACCTAGAAAAGACTATCTAGATAAGTCTAGGTCCTGCTTTTCAGCTAAGCATATATTGGGAGGGTGGGGTGAGAGAGGGAGAGGAGAAAGCAAATGTTCCCACAAGCTTACCATGGGTCTCACTCAACACTACTACCAAGTTCATGGTCAGGGTTGGGAGGAGGCAGTGAGCATTAGAATGTCCCTCAGCTTCTGATCACTATCATCAACAGCAGAAACTTGCAAATGTCCCAGAATGTAGGGGCTTCAAGGTTATAAAGGAAGGCCCAGTATGGTACTGCTCTTCTCATGGGATTCAAAAAGATGAATTCTCCCCATGTGAAACTTTCTCCACCTTTCAGGGTTCTCATTGTTAAATTCAAGCTATCTCTTTTCCTTTGACCTTTAGTTAAAATCCCTTCAGTTGCCTTAAGAATTTTGGGAACCCTAAATCTCCCTAGAAACTTTCACTGACTGAGGGTTACAAAATAAATCCAAGAAAATTTAGGGGAAAATGGATAAAGCACAATGGAATTGTGCCTAAGTTGATATCAAGTAAGGAAGACATGGATTCAAGCCTCTGAACTGAGTGATATTAGTTGAATGATGTGGGGACAGTCCCTTAATCTTAGTTCATCTGGGAAACTTTGTAATACTAAATTGGCACTCAAGTGGGTACTGATATGCCTTAGTAAAAAACAAACAAACAAAAAAATATTTCCCTTACAATATATCATGAAATCCCAGTCAAAACTAATTTAGGGGATAGGATAGCAGCCAGGAGGTTCAGGAAAGAACTTGGGTAAAAAGTGGCTCTTGAGCTGAATTTTGATGGAATATAGGGATTCTCAGAGGAAGAGGTGAGGGATGAGTGTTTCCCTGATATCAAGGACAAACTATGCAACAATGCAGAGATGAGCAATGGAGTGTCATGCGTGAGAAACAGAAAAAGGCCAGTTTGACTGGATCAATGAGTGTGTGAAATGAAGGAATGGATAATAAGACTGTAAAGGTAGATTGAATCCAGGTTGTAAAGACCTTTAAATGCCAAACAGATGAGCTGGTATTTGACTCTAGAGGTACTAGGGAATGACTGGAGTTAATTGAATTGCAGAGTGACATGATCAGACCTGTACTTTAGGAAAATCACTTTGGCAGCTATGTGGAGGGTCACTAGACAGAAAAGTCTAACAAAGAATCATTTTCTTTTTTTCTACTATAAGAATGTGCTCTGGTACCATGTTAGTAGATTATAGACTTATACATCACTCACTGATAAGGCAGTTAGATGGCACAGTCGATCGTATACCAGGTTTGGAATCAGGAAAATTAATCTTCCTTAGTTCAAATCTGGCTTCAAACACTCGCTAGCTGTGTGTATCTGAACAAGTTACTTCACTCTGTCTCAGTTTCTTCATCTGTAAAATGAGAGAGAATAAAATGGCAAAGTACTATAGTAGCTTTGCCAAGAAAATCCCAAATGGAGTCACAAAAAAACTGGATGTGCCTGAAAAATAACTGAACTGAAATAATTCATTGATATGTCATAGCAGTGTAGATATATAGCATAACTGAAACTAGTCTTTTGCCCTTTCCTTTAGAAAGGAATGTAAATCAGTGATTGATGAAAGACAGAATCCTTTTGACTTAGAGTAGAGTGGTGAAAAAGAGTTTTTAACCCCCCCCCAAAAAAAGAAGAAATTGGAAATGAATACAGATTAAAAAAAAAATTAGAGCTCTTGACACAGATCTTAAAATATAATTAGCAGATTAGAGAGAAAAAGTGTATCCATGATGGGTAAAAGAATTGAAAGAGAATTAAACAAATTTGGAACATTAAAAATATTGAAGGGGAAGAAAACTGGAAAAAACAAAATTAAAAGTCTATACAAGCCAAAGTGGTTGACCTTGAAGACATGACATATAGATATGCCTTAAAGTTCACCGATCTCACAGAAGAACAAGAAAAGCAAGACAAAAACAAAACTTAAAAATGATGAAACAGAAAATAATAAAATAAAAGCATTCAGAACTTCTACATATAGATAATAAAGCAAAGCTTGAAGGTATCCACTCATTATTACTAGGAAAAAAAATTCAAATTTTGAAATATATAATTATTAAATTTAACAGTTTCAATGAAAATAAATTTTGCAAATTGCTGGGAAGAAAGTTTTCAAATATGAAGGATGGAAAATTAAATTACATAAGCTTATTCAACAGCCACAACAAATAAAAAAAAACAACAGTATTTTCTGAAAAATACAAAACATTAAAGTACACACTGAAATATTATGTCTGCAAATCTGAGCCTAATCATCAATAAAAAACAAACAAAAAAGGCATTTAATAAAACAAAGGTTCCAAGGCAATCCCAATAAACTTTGGATAGAAAACACCATCTGCATCCAAAAAAAGAACGATAGAAACTGAATATAAATCAACACATGCTATGTGTTTTTTCTGTTTTTTTTTCTTCCTCCATAGTTTTTTTTTCTCTTGTTCTGAGTTTTCTCTCCCAACATGATTCATAAAGCAATATGTATTTTATTAAAATTAATTAAGTTAAATTTTAAAAATAAAATAAAGCAAAGGCATTTGCAGGTATTTCTGCAGAAAAGAAAAAAGATAAATAGAATATTCAATTTTCAATGATAAATAAGTAAAACTATTAGAAAAAAAAATAAAATAAAGACTTCTAGTATCATATATTTAGAGTCTGCTTTAAGAAACCAGAAAGATAGAGTAGCTAGTTGGTACAATGGAGAGTGCACCAGCCCTGAAGGCAGGAGGACCTGAGTTCAAATCTAGCCTCAGACACTTAACTTCCTAGCTGTGTGACTCTGGGCAAGTCACTTAAACCCAATTGCCTCAGCAAAAGAAAGAAAGAAAGAAACCAAAAAGATTAATTTACAGAGATTAAAAAAGAAGAAGAAGAAAGAGTGATTGTCAGTTACACAAAGAGATAAAGATTTAAGCAACTGTACAGTAAGTTCTCTAATTCTCTGTACAGTAATTCTCTATGGAGAATTCATCCATTCATATGGAATACAAGGTAATTTTGATCTTGCAGGACTGTTCTCTAACTACTTCTTTCATGAACTGTTATTTCTAAGAGAGAGACACAATTTAAAAAAGGTGGGGAGAGTGATGGAGCAAGATTTAGAAAGGCATAACAGATAAATTAGTTAGAAAAGGGGGACCAAATTTGATTGTTCAAAAGTACTGACTTAAAAGAGTAAGGGATTTTTTTAATGGAGAAAAACAGAAGCCTAGCAATCATAACTTTAAATGTGAATGCAGTAAATAATCTTTCCCCCCACTAAAAAAGAGGAAGACAATGAAAGAATGGATAAGAAAAATATAAAAATGTTTACAAGAACTAAATTTAAAAACATAACTCTCCTCAAGACAGCAAAGTGGTTTAATTGCATAAGAGTTCAGTTCTCTAACAACTACTCTAGCAAGAATTTTTTTTTTAAATCACTAGACTGAGAAATTTTTTTAATCCAAGGAAAAACTACATTTAAGTTCATTTTGTCAACCTAGGTTCAGTGAATGGAAGACTCTTTATAAGCAGAGACTAGATGTATTCTTTGATTTAGAATCTGAGATTAGCTGGAATTTATGAATCAGGTTGATTGATCAAGTATCTAAGATACTATATGAACTGATTCATGCCCACTATATCTTCATCAATCATGGCAACACTCAGATGTTAGAAAAATACGAGCATGAAAATTTTAGCATATGTCCCTGTACATGTTATGAAAACAACCCAGGCTGTCCATTGTACTATCAGGCATACCAAATCAGGCCATAATGAAACTGTTCTTCTTCAGGTACAAATTTTTACACATTCAAGTCATCTAGACAAGTCTTCAAGGCATTTAGGATCACACAAATGGTCTTATTTTGATACTAGTTTTCCCCACACATTATTCATGGTTCATACTGAGTACAGGCCCAAAAAGTCTGCCAACTAATTTATATCCAGGTTTTATGGTTTCAAGGTCCAAGTTGATACAGCCTATCAACTGAAGTTTTATATAGCCAATAATTTCAAGAGCCCTGTCAAGACAATTCTCTTGACATGTTTCCCTCCCCCAATACCTCAAGCTATGGCACAAATACTCTTCCCCCTCTCCCCAATACATACACACTTCCTGAATCCCTAATGGTTTTTTATTTAAATTAAGAAAAGTCATTATCGTGATGGGTATGGTAGGAGTATGAAATAAAGTGGAGGATGGGGGGGCGGGGAGAATACATTAAAGTCATCAGGAAATGAGGTAGAGACAGGGAAAGAAGGATTAAGAGAGGGGGATTAATTATAAGCAAAATAAATTCCATCTGTAGAGGCAGATCATGAATGGGGGAGTATGAGCAAAAAGAGTAAGAATAGACATTTGACTAGGGACTGAGCAAAGGAGAGTAGCAAATGGAAGCAAATTGAATCAAATATAGATGCCTAGTGTTGAATACACTTCTCTCCCAACAATCTCCTCTTCTTTGGAAAGAAAAAAATTGAGGGCAAAGAGAGGGAAAAATATAAAATGATAGAATGGATGGAGAATCTATTACTATGTTTCTAATAGGTTCTGCAGCACTTTTTCAATTCCAGAATTTCCCTTCCATTACTGCCTCCTTTTGCCCTGCCCCTAATTACTTTTCTAGCTCTAATAAAACTATAGGAAAACTATGAGAATAAAGAACAATGAGGGAAGAGGAGGAGACAATGATTTCTGTTGCATTTTTCCAATTCTCTTTGAACACTGCATCAACCTAAAAAATGTTAGGAGATATTCAAGAAGACTGTTTTCTGCTAAGTATTCAGGCAGACACCTTACTCTTTTAACTTAAAAATTTATATTCTTCCCAATAATTTCATTATTATATGCTGATATAAAATAAGGAACTAAAAAAAAAATTGCTGAGAATGAACATCCAGAAAGAAGAAATATGAAGTTATCACCCACTTCCTGATCTTATTGTTTTCCAAGAGGGTCCCTAAGTATCCCTAAGTAACCTCTTTCTCTGTGCACTCCCTCTCTCCCTCTCCCTCCCTCCCTTTCTCTCTCCCTCTCCCTCTCTCCCTTTCTCTTCTCTCTCTCTCTCTCTCTCTCTCTTCTCTCTCTCTCTCTCTCTCTCTCTCTCTCTCTCTCTCTCTCTCTCTCCCCCCCCGCTGTCTCTCCCTCCCTCTCTCCTTCCCTCTTTCTTTCTCTTCCTTCCTCCCTCCTCTCCCTCCCTCCCTCCCTCTCTCTCCTTCCCTCTTTCTTTCGCTCTTTCTCTTTCCCTCTCCCTTCCCCCCCCCTCTGTCTCTGTCTCTCTCTCCTATCTCTGTCTCTCTCTCTTTCTCTCCTCTCTCTCTCTCTGGAACTGGGCACTGGTATAATGAATAAAAGAATCCATAATTTTGTGTTATTGTAATATTCTTTCCTGTGGTAATGAACAATCAAATGAGAAGTCCATAAAATGGACATTAGCTGCCAATGACAACATAGAAGACATTCACTTACTAAGTATTTCCTATGTGCAGAGTGCTATGTTAAGTACCAAGAAAGGTATGACATTTTGATAAAACATAGTCCCCACTCTCATGAAGCTTATAATCTGACAAAGGGAGAAGATGGCAACGAAAATAGATAAAATATGTTTTGAATTCTATAGTAAATGTGATCATTAAGAAACAAAGTGCCATGTGAAGTCTGAGGGGGAGAGTCCTAATCAACTAGAGGATTAAGAAAGGCTTTTACTCTCTCTGCTTTCCAGGCTTTGTTTCTCTCATCTTTCAGTACTCTCATACAATTCTTACCTTTTACCACTTACCTATTCATTTATCTCCTTTCCCATCAACTCATTCACAAACCTTTTTCCAATGTATATATTTCTATCCACATATACACATTTGTGGATCATTAATTTCCTTTTATATATACATGTGTTCATTTCTCTTGTGTATATATACTGGTTTGGTCTTGACTTTATACATCAGTATGTATATGTATAAGTTCTTGTGTGTAAGTTCCTGCATGTCCATGTGTTCTATCTATACAAGGGGATCTATAATGGGGGATTTAAAAAAAGAATATATATTGTTGTGTCTATATATAACTGCATGTGTTTTTAGCATAAGCCTGTGGTGCAGACATGCTTATTAAGAATTATTGTGTTGAGAATATGAGCTTAGTTGGAATGGAATTGCATTTTCCTCTTTCAAAAAGAGCAGTTTGCTTCCTTTCCTCAGAGATTTCCCCTCAGTTCTCTGGCAATGTTCCGTGTAATTCTGGCCCTGCCTGGGGAGATTGTTTAGTGCTATTTCTTTCAAATGATGTTGGGTTCTCCTGCCTCCAGTTGTTTACTTCCTTCCTCCCAGCTGGAGCTGGCTTCTCCCCAGCAATACTCAAGGGTGATCAGCAATCTTTGGTTCAGGGACAATATCTAATCCAATGAAATGCCAGCTCATTGATTATTTTTGGACCAAGAGAAATCCAACATTTCCCATCTGCACAAATAGTATATAAGCAAAATATTATATCAATGCTTACTGTGAAAGTAATACTAGAGAGTTCAGCTGACACTGTGCCATCAGCATAGCAATCACCAGAAGGAGAAGTTGATGTAGCCATTGTCCAACTGAGAATCCAGAAGAAAAAGCCCTTTTCTGACCCAGAACTCAGTGTGTCAAAAATCACTGAGATAATCAGTGACTGTGGAAATTGACCATAACTTATTTGTTTAGAAGAGATTATATGGCTTTCACTGGGGAGTTCTCCAAAAATGCTGCATAATATGTGTGGGTAAACTATGACACTTCCAGGCTCATAATCGGGTATCCTTCTGAGCTTATTCTCCCTACCTCTAATGCTATTAGAGCTATTCAAGCACAAAAAAACATTCATACCAAAGTGATGTTGACCTCTGGTAGACTCCAAGGTCACCATGGCCACCATTGCCAATAGTGAGCAGAAGTAGGTGAGTATAAAATATTACTGCATAAAAGAGTAGACCAGAAATTGTGGAAGATTCAAGCTAAAAAGAAACAGTCTCTACCTTGAATAGGTGATAACTCTGAAGTTATCAACTTAATTCCACCAAAATATATGTGCCAATATTGGGAAGCCTATGTAGAATCCTGTCTTTAAATAGATTTAGCCAAAAATAATTCTAGGAGAATTAGGATATATTGGAGAAAAAGTGGACAGTGGACAGACTAATAAAGCTCTTTTGGCAGGCAAGTAACTTAGTCATAACTGTGCTTTGGAATAAGAAATGAGGTTAGATTTCGGGCAGTGGCCAGATAGGTGGAGAAAAGGCCACTATTCAAATTCACATTATCTCTCATTTTGAGCTATTGCAATAGCCTTAATAGGTTTCTTACTTTCTAGTCTATCCCCTCTTTACTCCATCTTCCATATAACTGCCAAAATCCTCTTCCCAAAGTGCAGAGCTGATGATTCATTATTCTGCTCAAAAATCTTCAGTGACTCCCTATTATCACTAGAATAAAGTCCTTCACAATCTGGCTCTCATTTGCTTTTCCAAACTTAGAGCTTTTAAAAATGTATCTTTATTTCATTATGTTTCTCTACCCAAATATTTTCTTTCTTAGGACTCTAGAGTTGTTTTTATTTTATTTTATTAATAGCTTTTTATTCTTTAGTACAAAGGAAAGATAAAAAAGTAGTTCAGAAAAACCAGTCCATACATCACCCATATCCAGTAGTATTTACAATATGCCAAACCTATAATCTGCATAATTTTGCAGGGAAGGTATTAGTTCTAGAATAAAAGTCTTTACAATCTATCTCAAGCCTATCTTTTCAAGATTATTTCACATTGTTTCCCTTCACATGCTACAAAAAGAGATCATCCTTTTTCTCAGCACTCCCTCCCTCTTCAAATTATCTTATATTTACTTATTTGTTTAAATGTTGTATCTCTCCAGTAGTACACAGGCTTTCTAAAGATAGGGGAAATTTTTTTGTTTTGTCTTTATTTCCCCCAAAACCTTGTACAGAACCTGGCACAATTTGAAGTAGATAACTGGGTAAGGCAAGATTTCACCTGTGTAAGAAATTATAGTGATGAAACTCCTTTCATCATTGTCAACTTTTCAGCAAATAGATGGTCTTACAGAATTACCTGGAATACTGAAATGTTTTGCTCTTGGTCACCCAGCTGGTAGATTGAACCTCAGTCCTCCTGATTCCCAAACTAGACCTCTATTCACTGCTCTCACTTTGCTCCTGTAGGAAACTTAATAATTTAGCTGAATTGTTTAATTTAGCTGAATTGACGATAAGCTTAGAGCAGATAAGAAAAAGATCAAATGTCACAGAGAAGTCAAAAAGGATGTAACTTTGACTACATGGAAATATTCAATGTATCTATACCAGAAGTTCTTAATCTTTTTTGTGTTTTAGACTCCTTTATAGTCTGCTGAAGCTTATAGACTTCTCAGAATTTCAAGTGCATAAAATAAAATACAAAATATTACAAATGAAATCAATTACATTGTAATAAAAATGTTTTTTCCCATCTAACTTCATAGAACACCTGAAATCTATCCACAGTCCCCTCTGAATATAGGCCCTTAGTTAAAAAGATGATTAAGGAAAAATGAAAAAAAAAAACTATTTGTTTTTAAATATTTATAGCAGCATTCTTTGTGGTGGCAAAGACCTGGAAATTGTGGGGATGCCTATCAATTGGAAAATGGCTAAACAAATTATAGTATGTGATTATGATGGAATACAACTGTGCTATAAGAAATAATGAGTTCAGTGATCTTAGAAAAACATGGATAGACTTGCACAAAACAATGAAAAGCAAAATGAAACAGAACCAAGAGAACACTATATATGGCAACAACAATATTGCTTTAAAAACAACTATTATAAATACCCAAATTAACTACAAAGGACATATGAAGGAAAATGCTATCTACATCTAGAGAAAGAACTGATAAATGGAAGTATTTATAGAATGGTTTTACATATGTACATGTTTGTGTCTAATGGCAGCCATTACCTAGGGTGAGGCAGAGGGGTAGAGAGGGAAGAAAAGAAGAGAGGGAAAAAAAAGAAATTTATATGACATTATATATATTTTAAAAGAATAGCAAGTTATATAATAGATTTGCAGTTTTGTGTATAATTACCTTTTTCTATTCTACTGTTATAAAAAATAATAAGAGACAAATTGAACACCTAAAGAAGGGTAGAATGCAAGAAGCTGAAAACAACTTTATAGTCAAGGAGTTTAGCTGTAAATGGACAGAAATATAGAGCACTGCAGTTGATAGGCAAAGTTGGGACAAATTTAATCTTTTGAAACTGTGTAAGATATGAGTCCATAGGAAAGCATCAAGAAAAGAATCAAGAGGTGATTATTACAACTATCTGGCACTAGAAGATATATTGGAAAAGTAAATCAGTGGGATAGGCTAAGTAATAAGAAAGACCTAGAAACAAATGTGTCTAATAGCAAAACTTTTAATACCAAGAAGAAAAACTGTAAAGAGAGAAATTCCTTATTAGAAAAGAATTCTGGGGAAACTAGGGGGCAATTTTAGAGCTGCAATTTACATATTATACAGTTATCCTTTCAACATCATGGAAATTAGAGATGCAGTGCCCCTGGGATCTGGAAAATCTGCAAAAAAAATCTACCCTCTCTTCATACCAGAGGAAAAAAGTCTGAATTTTTTCTTCTTCTTTTTTAGGATGTTTACAGTACCTTATTGTAAAATTTGGGTTAAGTATTTAGTCATAGGCTCTGTGTCATTTTCTGGCTTTTGCATATTGTCTGGAGCTTCCACAAAACTCTCCCAAAATTCCCATTTAATTTCTTATGCCAACCCACAATATATTGAAACTATGATGGGGAAGGTAGTAATGTGGAAGTGATAACTGATCATTCTATTTCCTTATTAAAAAAAAAAAATTCTGGCTTGCTCCTACCTAAAGAATAATGTACAAGTCCTTATCTTACCTCTAAGACCTTCCATTACCTGTTCCCAAACCTCCCTTAATTGTTATCACTTCCTATGTTAATATTCTACCATTCTGGCAAACCACATCTACTCATTGTTCCCTGAACATAACATCTGTATACCAGACCCTTTACTGATATTTCTCTTGCCTGGAATCTCCTGTCCCTTCCTTCTCCCTCTCTCCTTCTCCTTTCTCTTTTCTCCTCTCCCTCTTCTCCCCTTCCCCTTCTCTCCTCTCCCTCTATCCTTTCCTTTCCACTCTCCTCTCTTCTTTTCTCTCATTTTCTCTCCTTTCCTCTCTTTTCCCATTCCTTCTCCTTTTTACCCCCTCTTTCCTCTCCTCTCTTCTTCTACTACAAACACCATTTCCAGTTTTATTTCCTCCTCAGTGAGAATTTTCTCTCCTTCCTTTGAACTTCAGTAGCACTATGTGTGTCTAGCCCCCTTAACGTCTATTATATGTTTCCTTGAATTACTGATGATCTTTTTATATATGTCTCCTATAGCATCACCCCAACATGAAGCCTGCCCAGTTCAAATTTTAAAAGAACATAGATAACAGACTAAGAATATCACCAAAGAGTTGCAGAAATGTATGAAAATGATGGGAGATAGGTTAAAGTCTAAAAAGAGTCAAAACTTGTGAAAAAAATAATGCTAGTGGCAAGAGCAGAGTTTTCTTAGCTATGTTTAGAACAAGAAAATGAAGAAAAAGAAAGTCCCATTTTATGAGGATGACAGTGTAGTACTATTAACAGCAGAAAGAATGCAGAACAATTCCATTCTTAAATTATTTCTGTCTTCTATATCAAAAAGAATAATCTCCAAATGAAAAGAGTAGAATAAACATTGTTAAGATGACCTTGAATCTCAATCAATTAAGAAACATTTATCACAAATCTCACAATGCCCAGGCTCTGAGCTAAGTAGGTGAGAAAGACAAAGTGAAATAATTCCTGATCTCAAAAATTTTATGTTGTAATGGGGAAGAAAACATGGGTATAAGTATAAGTGTGTGTGTGTGTGTGTGTGTGTGTGTATGTGTAGATAGATATATCTCATATCTATTTATGTAGTAAAGATATGTGAAATATTATATATATATATATATATATATACAAGATACATAACATATTGAAAAACACTATAAAGTAGTGTTGAGGGAGTGTGTGGGGACTATTTGAGTACAGGGGTGTACAAGTGTTCAGGAAGCACTAGCTCTCTGGTGTGAAAGATTGTTGAGCCCTTTTCAGGGCTGCTCATCCACCTTTAGGATTTATCTGGCACTCAAACTCTCCTCTGTGGCTCTAAGCAACTATAGCATATACAGTAGCCACACCCCAGTAAACTATCTCAGCAGGCAAGCTAAACGGATAATTGACAGGCATCAAACTCATCAGTGAGTCAGGGGGATATCTACTCTAAATATGTGAAGACATCTCCCAGCAGAATGGAAAGATAAGAATAATTTGTTCCAATACTTTGTTCAGCCATGAAGATGGCTGATGCAGGAGCTGTAGAGCTTGGTCAGATATAAAAGATATCAAGATGCAAGAAACTAGAAACTTTAATGGATGTCCATCAGTTGGAGAATGGCTGAATAAGTTATGCATATGAATATTATGGAATATTGCTGTTCTATAAGAAACTATCAGCAGATGGATTTCACAGAAGCTTGGAGAGACTTACATGAACTGATGTTGAGTGAAATGAGCAGAACCAGGAGATCATTATATACTTCAACAACAAGATTGTACAATGATCAATTCTTATGGATGTGGCTCTTTTCAGCAGTGAGACCATTTAGGTCAGTTTCAAATGATCTTGTGATGAAAAGAGCCATCTACAACCAGAGAGAGGACTGTAGGAACTGAGTCTAGATCACATATAGCATTTTCATTCTTTTTGTCGTGGTTTGCTTGAATTTTTATTTTCTTTCTTTTTTTTTTTTTTTTTTTTTGCTCTGAGAAGTTTTGGAGAAAAGTTCATGAATTATGTTTTGAAGATATGCTTAAGTGCAAGATGTTTATGAAGTGTATTACATGCACCAAATTGGTAAACATAAATAAAAATCACTTCTAAATGGGTTATGGGAAAACAGGTGAGATAATCATTTAGAAAAGCAATCTTGCAGTATGCTAAAGGAGTTATTTTTTTAAAATGTTTTAAATGTTCTTAAACCAATAATCTCATTGTAGGAAATATATTCTAAAAATGTTAGCAGCAGTAGACAAGAAATATCTACTCAAAAATATATTATTTGTAAGTAAAAAAAAAAAAGAACTACCTCTTTATACAACAATTAGAGATATCTAAATAAGCTATAGCATATTGAAGTAACAGAATATCATAATGTAATTTTAAAAGACTGTGACCAATATGCCATAGATATACCTATATGAAATAATGTAAAGTAAATATGTAAGATAATGAGACTCAGCCTATACTAAGTTCAGATATACCTGCAGAAAGTCTAGTAGCTCACAAAAGAACTAGAATCATTCAGTCTCTGCCAAGATAATGTTTTAGGAGAAAAAGGAAACATGATTATTAATGCAGCCAAACAGATTTCCTAATAAATTATATCTAATATAGCTTTGTGTTTTAATATGTATGTGTAGTATTACACATGTATTATTAAAATGTTGATTACTATTATTATTGTGTGTCATTTTTTCTCCTTTTATGTGTTGTAATATTTATATGTATTTATTATATTCTGCATATATTTTAGACACTTGGACTATCATGTAGTGCTTAGCATTGCATATGTAACATTGATGTCAATTTAATTCACCCCAGATTATGTTTCAAGGGACCACAAAATGTTTTTCTTTGGAGAGAAATTCAATGCAAGTTTCAATAGCCTTTCTCATAGTGTATGAATACAGTTTGTATCTTTAAGAAGGAATGAAATCTTGGGTAGTGTCAGGTGAATTGTCATTATGGAAAGTTGATTCTGATGGCTGAAGAGAGACTGGGTGAAGAATTTTTTCCTAAAAGATTAAATTAACTATCAGGAAGAACCTGAGGACACATTTCCCGAGATATTAGTTTGACTTTCTTGTTGTAAAGAAACAATATCTAATGAATACTTGAGAGACTTCGGTTGCCACCCTGAGTGCTCAACAATGAAATTATATTCAGAATCAAAGTGTACAGTAACACTAATAATTAGAGATGATCCTGGCTATGATCATTCTCACAGTTGCTATATTTAATATTGCTTGTTGCCTTGTTAATAAATTATATAGCCAGCACACTTGATGTTTATTTAAACCTAGAAGATTGGGGTGGGGGGGATTGCAATAGAAAAAGATAGCATCTATTCAGAACATATAGAATTGACAGAAGGTCAAGAGAGGTTAAGTGATTTGCCCAGAGTCACACAACTACTAAATATTTTTAGCAGAATATGAATCTAGGTCTTCCTGAATCCAAATCTAAAATTAAATAAAAACAGAGATTTCTACAATTTACTTAATAAATAATATTAGTAAGTTAGGGGGTAGAACTACAAAGCTAATTGATTAATGATAGATATCATCATTTTAGTTACTTATTAGGAATTGATATCTTAGAAGCTGGGTTAAATTGAATAATGAGTCAAGAAGCACGTAGAGAGGGAATGAGATTTGGTTAGATATTGACTAATATAGTACATTACATAATGTATAAATCAATCAATTAAAAAGCATTTGTTAAATCCCTATTATGTGCCAAGCACTATACTAGGCACTAGAGTAACATGTTATTGTTAATTTTTAACTGTGTCTGACTCTTTGTGATCCCATTTGGAGTTTTCTGACAAAGACATTCTAACAGTTTATTTACCACTTCCTTCTTCAGTTTATTTTATATATGAGAAAACTGAGACAAATAGGGTAAAGTGACTTGCCCAGGCTCATACAGCTAGTGTCTGAGGTCAGATTTGAACTCATAAAGAGAAGTCTTCTAACTCCAGACCCAGTATTCTAAGGAATACATATATACAAAAATCCAAAATCATTCCTACTCTCAAGGATATTATATTCAATTAGAGGAGAAACCATATAGACATAATTATATACAAGATGAATACAAAATAAATACAAAGTATTAGGAAGAGAAGCAACTGGGGAGATTATGAAAAGGCTTTGTAAGAAAAGTGATACATAAGTTGCATCTTAAAGGAAAATAGGATGGAGTAAATTCCAGACATAGGTGATGATCGAGATAGTATGTTATGTGTAAGAAATATTGCTAATTGTAGTTTGGTCAAACTAAAGATTAAGAAAAGGGGAGATATTAAATAAAATAAAATATTTTTAAAAAGGGGAGAGCATTTATAATGAAGAAAAGATATATTGGAACTAGGTTGTAAAGGACTTTAAAAGATCAACAGAAGAGTTTATATTTGATCCTAACAGCAATGACCATTGACATTTACAAATTAAGGGAATTACATTGTCAGGTCTGTAAATCAGTAATTATATGGAGAATGAATTGGAGTACAAAGAAATTTTAGGAAGGCCAAATTTGGGAAGGAATAATTGGGAAGGCAATTATTAAGTCATAGCAATCATCTAGATAAAAGTTAATGAGGAGAAGCAGCTAAATGAAAGTGGATGAAGCACCAGTCCTGGAAGTCAGGAGGCCCTGAGTTCAAATTTGACCCCTGACACTTAATATTGACTAGCTATGAGGTCAGGCCAGTTCCAATGGACTTGTGAAGAGAGCTATCTGTATCCAGAGAGAGGACTGTGGGGAGTAAGTATGAATCAAAGTATTTTCACTTTTTTCATTTTTATCTGATTTTTCTTATGCAGTATGATAACTGTAGAACTATATATAGAGAGAGAACTATATATACATGTTTAACATATTGGATTACTTGCCATATAGAGGAGGGGGTGGGGGAAAGGGGAAAATAGAACACAAGATTTTGCAAGGATGAATATTAAAATTTACCTATGCATAAGTTTTGAAAATAAAAAGCTTTAATAAAAAAATTTTTTTAACTGACTAACTTTGTGATCCTGGGCATGAGGACCTGAATGATGGTGGCAGCCATTATGAGTCAGATACAAGAGATGCTGCAGAGATAGAAATTGAAAGATTTAGCAACTGATTTAATATGTGAGATGAGGGAAAAATGAAGAGTTGAGGGTGATATTAGGGTTATAGATCTGGGAGATTAGAATATTGATACTTTCAGGAGAAAAAAAAAGGAAAGTTGAGAAGAGAGTGGCTTTGGAATATAATTATTCTATTTTAGACATGTTGAGTTTGATATATCTCCATGAAATCCAATCTGAAACGGTCAATAAACAGTGATATGGCATAAAAATTTAAGGAAGAAACTGGGACTAGATATATAGATCTGTGATATATCTGCATAGCAATGATAATTAAACTCATGGGAACTGATAAGGTCACTGACAGTGTAGGCTAGGATAGAACCTTAGGGAACATTCATAGTTAAGAGCTGTTGTATAGTTGATAACATAGTAAAGGCAACTTAAGAAGGATCAGTCAGACAGGAAAACCAAGAAAGGGTAAAGCTCCCCAAAGGAGAGAATATCTCTTATCTATAAGAAGAGGGTGTTCAACAGTGTCAAATGCAACAGATAGACTGAGAAGGATGAAGACTGAAAAATGACTATCAGATTTGGCAATGGAGAAATCACTGGTACAAAGAACAGATACAAATGAGTAATGAATTCAGAAATCATATTGCAAGGGTTTGAAGAGTAAGTAAAAGGAAAAGAAAAACAAGTTTTCTAGGAATTTTGCTGAGACAGGAAGGTAAGATTCAGGGCAAATAATTGAGGGAATTGTGGGGCTTTGAGAAAGTTTTTTGAGGACAGTGACATATTTAAAGACAGCAAACTCAACATGTCTAAAATAGGCATTGTTTTTGAAGTTTAAAAGTTGTTTTCAGAGAGGACCAATGACATAATAGAGTGATGCTTGTGTGAGAATTGAATTTAAGTGAGGCAGAGTTGCACAGTCATTGGCCTTCCTGCGCTTCCAAAGTCATTGAAGTCCAGAGACAGAACAGTCAGGAAGACTAGAGATAAGCTAGGAAGCAGTGAAGGGCTTTGGTGTCTTCCATATCTGACCAAGCTCTAAATGCTCCACAGCACTGCTTCAGCTACTTTTTTGGCACAAATGAAACAAATTGTTCTTACCTGTGCATTTTATATCTTCATATTCTTGAAATAGACACCTCCTATTTAAAAGCTATTAACTTCCAGAGGTAATCCACAGTCAACTCAAAATTCTACTGTATTCACATATATTTGTAGCTATTTGTGTACCCATTGTTTTCCTCTAAAATTATATATGTTCCTTGAGAGCAGAAATTGTTTCATTTTTTTCCCTTTGGATTCCTAGGAACTTATACAGTTTCTTGTATATAATATGTGCTTAAAATTAAAGGATGTTGAGTGATTAAATAAATAGTAAGTTGCTGGGGCCAAAAAACTTATCACTCTGAGGCCAATGATAAAGTGGTGAACATTTTAAAACTTAACCATGCTGGTCATCAAACAAAATCCAGAATCCATCATAGGGTCTGTTCTTGCAATATTTACATTTTAATAGGACCTAAAACATTTGGATTAAAACCTGAATGGAGACTATACATAGACTATAGCTAAACAGAAGAAATATCTCCTTTTGGGGTCCAAATCAGAGATTTAATTGATCTAGGGAATTTCTAGCAAGGAATATCCTGGTGATCTATAGCAACTCTTTTGCAATAAAATAAGTCTTAGAGAATTCCCTAGAGATACTGAAGTATTTAAGTGGCTTGCCTAATGCCAGATAGCTATAATAAGAGTACTAATTATACCTAGCCTGCATATAGTACCTATTCTGTGCCAGGTCCTCTATTAAGTGCTTAACAAATAGTATCTTATTCGATCTTTACAACACAGAGAGGTGTTATTATTATCTCATTTTACATTTGGGTAAATCAAGGCAAACAAATGTCATAAGGATCTCAGGGCATTTGAATTAGCACTCTACCATGCCACCTAACTGCCTAACAGATGTGAGAGATGGAATTTGAATTCAGCTCATTCTGACTCTATATATAGCTCTATCTACTATGCCACACTGTTTATATAAAAAAAATGTATATATATTTTACATATATATGTACATATAAATATATGTGTGTGAATGTCTCCATGGATGAATGGAATACAGAAAAAAAGAGCCATTTGATAAACATTTCACAAGTGCTCACTAAGTTCAAAATACTGTGCTCACCATTAGAAAAATTATTGAAAAAATAATATATTCTACTCTAAAAGTCTATTTTTTATCTTTAGACATTTTTAAAAGTGTCGTTATTAAATAAATTTGATTACCTTCATTATTGTTTAAAGTTTCTTTTTTTTTTTTTAAAAGAAAGAGAAATCATTGCCAATAAGGAACTTGACAGACATGTGGAGAGGATGAAATGTTAAATTTTTCAAAAGAGGAGAAAGATAAAATCAAGATGATAAAGCTTGGTCAGCTTGACACTTACTGGAGAAGGAGAATGCCATAGATATAGAGCTGGTCTTGAAGGAGGAAGACCTGGGTTCAAACTGATATATACTGACTATATGACTCCAGGCAAATTTTTTAACTTCTAAGTATTCTGGGTAATTCTCTTCTTCTCAAAGAAAGTATCAATCTCTACTGGTAGAGTAATTCCCTTTTGCCCAAAAATCACAAGTCTAGTCAAAAACAAACAGAAAACCCTGATCTTTATAAGAAAAATTCTAAAACAATTTATACATAAAGTCTCTCCAACTACTTAGGAGAGTTCAAACTGCTGAGAATGTCACCAAACCTACTGTTCTTTTCCCATACTATACTTGCTCTTGTTCATGCCCTCTGCATATATATCCTATCAAGCCAAATAAGCGCTGGTTTTCTTGCCTCAATATAAAATGACAAATGTTTATTAAGTATCTACTTCAAATACAGTGCTGTGCTCAGTGTCAAATGCAACATTTAGATACATATATAGTATAATGCATAACATTTATGATAAATGCAATCGATAATTGCAAAGTGATGGTTTGTATAAGTTATGAGGGGGCAAGTTGTTACTAACTGGGAAGAGATAGAAGGGGTAAGGATCAGGGAAGATGTGGGGACAGGGAGGAACAAAGGAAAAAAAGGAAGAGAAGAAAGATTTATTAATTGGCTTTTGTTGTTGTTCTTCAATGAAGTCAGTCATTTTGGGGTTTTCTTGGCAAAGATACTGAAGTGTTTTGCACATTCTTTTCCAGTTAATTTTACAGATAAATAAACTGAGACAAATAGAATTAAGTGAGGGCCACACAGTATCTAAGGCTGTATTTGAACTCGGGTCTTTCTGATTCCAGTCCCAGTGCTATAACCACTGTGCCAATCTAGCTTGCTCCCTAGAACACGATAAAGAACAGAGGCAGAATGAGTGAATGATGATGATGAAAAAATTTGAGAAATAGAAGATAATATAGGCAGTTAATATAAGATAGTAAGAGGCTAGATCATTTGTTCTAAGTATGGGGAGCAAAAATATGATTAGTAATGAGAAGAGAGAATAAAAGGCCTGGAACAGTTACTAAGGGATCCCATGAGATAGATTTAGTCATCTAGTCCAAACTCATCATTTCCCAGTTTGTGAGATATTACTCAATTTACCCAAGGTCACATAAGTGACCTTGTCAAGACAAACCAGAGTTGTTATGAGGAACAAATGAGACAGTGAATGCAAAGCACTTTGCAAACCTTAAAATACCATATAAATTTTAGTTATTATTATTATCATTATCATCATCATCATTATTATTACTATTAAAGCCTACAGTCACCAAGGTTCCAGCCTGATTATCCCTTCATTTTCCAAGCTTTCTATCACAATTCTGCTGAACTCCAGCAGTGTTTATAGAGCAAAACAAAGTGTGCTTGTAAATATTAAATAATGGGGCTGGGAGTGGAGGTTGGAGTTAGAGAGGTATGTACGTACACATACACACACACACACACGTCTGAGTTTAACCTGCATTATTAATTGAGTCTTACGTCTAGGCAATCAACAAAATAACAAATCAAGCCCTGATTTATAGCAATTGAGATTTCTGAGGTTCAATTGTTTACAATGATAATTCTGGCAAAAGAAGGTGAGAGTTAGGGTTCCACTTCTAATTTAAACCCAGAATTCAGATTCAGGATCTTTCCATTATGCCATGCTGCCTTGCAGGAGTGGGGGAAAAAAATCCACAGGAATAGGTAAGAAGGACTGTCAAGCTGCTTAGAGGTTACAGCTAAGATTTCATACAATGAACTGGCAGCAGATGAGATCTTTTGACTTTGTAATTTCGTCCCATGATACTCAAAGCCTCTGGAGAAGGAAAACAGAAACCAAATAGTGAAGATTAAGTGATTCCTTCATCAAAGGACCAATGGATTCTAGTAGAGTAGCTAATAAAACAATAAAGAGATAAACAATGCAATCAAGACTAGATGGATAAAGAGTGCATTCATGGTAAAGATAAAGAGTGGGTTTAGTGTGCCTGAAAGAAGAATGGGGAATGGACTCAGCAAAATTTCACAGTTCCATATAGTGGAGGTATCGTGATTCTAAGACATGTAATAGTCAAATATATGTCTATCTTAGCATATGACTGAAATGGAATAGAGAAACTTATTAGAGGACACAAAGTTAAGGAATTAGGTTTTCAGACTATCAAGCAGTTGGCAACATGAATTCTGAATGATAACAAAATATAAAGTCGAGAGGGAAACCATGTTATTCACTAAGGTCATTGAAAAAAAAAAAAAGAGGGAGGGCAGCTAGATGATGTGATCTATAAAGTACTGCCCTTGAAGTCAGGAAGACCTGAATTCAAATTCAGCCTCAGATACGTGACATTTACTAGCTGTGTGACCATGGACTTAACCCAGATTGCCTTGCAAGAGAGAAAAAGAAAGAAAGAAGTAAGAAATTAAGAAGAGAGGGGATAACCTGGAAGTTTTCAGATAAAGAAAGAAAAGAAATTAAGAAATAGGAAGAGAGAGAAAGAGAAAAAGAGAGAGGGGGCAGGGAGAGAGGAAGGGAGAAGTAGCGATGACCTAAAATTTGGTAGATAAGAAAAGAAGGAAAAAGAGAGGATGAAGTTGATAGATAAAAAATGAAGGAAAGAAGGAAAAAGAAGAGGATGATCTGGAAGATGGTAGACACAATAGGGATAATCAGGGGAATGCCTGATTTATTAAGCTGCTATACTTCCCATGGAGCTGAAATTTCCCTTTTCTCCCTTCCTCTCCCCTGTCTTCCTCTGGTGAAAGTATAAGAGAGAGAAGATTCTGGAGCAAAGGGCTCAAAAAGAGCTTTGATTCTTTCTACAGCTTTAATTAAAGGCTTTAGATGTGAGTTTCCTGCAAAAGAGTCCATCTCCTTTAAACTATCATCAGTCATCTTCATTGCAACTCTCACCTCTCCCTACAGCCACAGAGAACCAATAAGGAGTTACCTATGTCATCCCAGTAAGGTACCTGCTGCTCAGTAAGTATCCAGAATTCATGTCCAACTCTGAGGGAGGTACCCTTGTCCAGCAAAGCAGAAGTTCCCCTGATCATCCTTGTAACAGCAGCACTGAGAATGGAAGAAGGGTGATGCTAGTATATACTTCAAAGTCTCCAAAGCAGAGGAGTCACTGGAGAATGGGGGGCAGGGATGGAATAGTCTGGAAGTAGCAGAAGGGGGAAAAAGTTTTGTCCATTCTTCTTCCTAACTCTGTGAGTCACAGAAGCAAGATTATATATTAAGAAATAATTGGACAGTGCACTAGACACTCAGGATATAAAGATCATATATTTTAATAAAGAAGTCTAACAGTGTTTGGGGGATTGGTAAGAAGAGGCTGCCAAAAGGGAACACCATCCTAAAGGAAATCTAGGTTCCTGTTAAAACAAGGAGGTAGAGAGAATATTGCTTAAGTTCAGGAATGTAGAACAGTTTGTTGATAATAGAGTAACTGTTCCAATAAGGATACTGGAATGGATGGATCACACATGAATAGGATAATTGCAGTAGGATTTGAGAAGAATATAAATGGATTAGAATTGGAAGATAGGGTTAAAAAGAGGTTTTTATTATAAGCATGTCACTTGCATTTATTGCCGTGAGACTGAATAACTGGAAAGCAAAGTAGACTTAAAGAATTGATCCCTTGCCATTTGATTTGGACCCTTCTTGATTCCCTCCAACTACAAGTGCCTTCCCTTCAAAAGCTATCATCCACTTACCCTGTATTTATCTTTTATGTAGCCTCTTATGAACATGTTGTCTACTCCATTAAAATGCAAGCCCCTTAAGGGCAACGACTGTTTTAACTTTTTCCTTTGTATCCCCTACACCTAGGGCAGCACAGTGACAAAGTGAAGGGTTGGGAGGTAGGAAGACCAGGGTTCAAATCTGGTCTTAGACGCTTACCAGCTGTGTGAACCTCTTTGCCTCAGTCTCCTTATCTGTAAAACAAGCTAGAGAAGGAAATGGCAAACCACTCCAGTATTTTTGCCAAGAACATATATACAGTCAGCAGGGATCTGTTTCTATTTAAGTTTCCCACTACTGGTTTATACTACAGCAAAGAGTACAGGACAGAATAATAAAAGTCAAATCTTTCATAGGTAAAATGGTACCTGCTTATAGCAGGTAAATGCTAGCAAAGAATGCTGGATTTTATTCAGTTGATAAGGAGCCAAAGATGATTTTTAACAGAAAAGTGACATGATGAGATTTGTATATTAGGGAAATGTCTAGAACTGGTATCCATTGAAGGGGAAAGGATAAAAGGGGGAAATCTCTAATGTCAAGGAAGATGAGGACTGAAAACAGCTATTAGATTTGCCAATTAGGAAGCAATTGATGACTTTTAAGCAGTGCATTTATTTCAGTAGAGTAAATGAGGGTATTGACAAGAGGATGGTCTGTGAAAAAGTATAGGCATTAGATAAACTCAATTTTTTAAAGAAGCTTGGCCTGGCAGCTCTCTTTGTAGTGGCCAGAAACTGGAAACTGAGTAGATGCCCATCAATTGGAGAATGACTGAATAAATTGTGTTATATGAATATTATGGAATATTATTGTTCGGTAAAAAATGACCAAAAGGATGATTTCAGAAAGGCCTGGAGAGACTTACATGAACTGATGCTGAGTGAAACGAGCAGGGCCAGGAATCATTATATACTTCAACAACAATACTATATGATAATCAATTCTGATGGACCTGGCCATCTTCAGCAATGAGATGAACCAAATCAGTTCCAAAGGAGCAGTAATGAACTGAACCAGCTACACCCAGCGAAAGAACTCTGGGACATGACTAAGAACCATTACATTGAATTCCCAATCCCTATATTTTTGCCTCCTGCATTTTGGATTTCCTTCACAGGCTAATTGTATAATATTTCAGAATCCAATTCTTTTTGTACAGCAAAATAACGATTTGGTCATGTATACTTATTGTGTATCTAATTTATACTTTAATATATTTAACATCTACTGGTCATTCTGCCATCTAGGGGAGGGGGTGAGGGGAAGGAGGGGAAAAATTGGAACAAAGGGTTTGGCAATTGTCAATGCTTTAAAATTACCCATACATATAACTTGTAAATAAAAAGCTATTAAAAAAAGAAGAAGAAAAAGAAGAAGCTTAGCCTTAGAAGAAAAGAGATGGAATGGCAACTATGTGGGATAATAGAGTTAAGAGAAGGCTTATTTAATATTGAGAAATTGGAGGGATATTTCTAGTCTGTTGGGAAGGAGGCAGGGAAGGGGAAAATCCTTAAATTGTGCAAGATGATAAGAACATGTATAAGGGAGGGAAATTGCCTCTAGAAAAAGATCCTGGAGAAGGCAAGAGGTTATAAGGGCAAAGGAAAATAGACTCCTGTTAGTCAAGAATAGGAATACTTTTTCTTCTATGATAAAAGACAAAAGGAAGCAACAATGCCAAGAAGTTCTGATCAACAGAGAAAAGAAATTAAGGAAACTCATGTCAGATAACTTTATTCATTTCAGTGAAATTACAAGCTAGATCAATCTGCTATTACATAACAGAAATTTATAGCATGAACTCAGCTTGATTTCATTCTTTTCTCTATCAATATACAGCAGCCTTGGAGCAAAAGCAAGAAATTAGATAATGGGAATTAGCTACATTTGAAGATTCTTAGATCAAAAATAGCAAAAGGTCAGAGAAATGAGGAACTATGGACTGGTAAGTAGTTAAACATTGGAATTAAGACTAGCAAGTAGAAGCAAATGAAGCTAGACTGTGGGAAACAGACTGGAAGAGGAAGAATGGATCAAACGATTAAATATACTGATAAGTCATTTGTTTTAAATGTAGTACATCACTTCATCACTTTTTCACAAAGTAGACAATCCATTGTTGAGCAGCAAGGTTCTCAGGAAATGCTTTCTTAGAAAAGTATTCTCCTAGTGGCTTTTGTCCATTGTTTCTGCCCCCTGGAACAACACAGAACAAGTTTATTCTTATTCCACACGACAGTCCTTCAAATATTTGAAGAGAAACCATCATGCCTCCCTTCAACATCCTTTTCCAGGGTAAAGAAATCCTTTCCATTGCTCCTCACATAATCTTTGTGCATCATAATGGCTCTCCTTTGGCCACACTCTAGTTGGTCAATTAGATCAGTGTGGCTCAATGAGTTAAACTTGATACTCCAAATGTAACCTGAGCAACACATAGTACAATAAAACTATTACTTCCTATGACCTTGATACCATTCATCAATTATTGCAATCTAATATTACACTTTTTAAGGTAATCATACACTCTTGGTTCATGTTAGTCTGTGATCTTTTTGTAGAAATTGAACCAAGCCCTAATCTTAGCCACAAAAGCCAAAAAGTGATCTATAAAGTTCTTTTCCATCCCAAGCCCTTGTTTCCAGACTTAGAGTTGTTCGGTTGTAAAAACAACTTTTATCTGTTCAGTTTTAGATTGCCTGTTTATATGTATGTTGGTTATATTGTACTGATTAATGTATTCTCTCATAAACAGATATATTTATTGAATAACAGAATTTTAAAATTGAAAGATGGTATACAAATCAATAAATTTCATTCTCTCATTTTACAACTGAGAAAACCCCGGCAACATTCACAACATTCTCTACTCTAATGTATGAGTTTATCAATAAGCATAATCTTTCATTGTGTTTATTTTAAAGGAAAATATGTATATGATAACTATTTGTTAAAAAGCATTAAGCCATAACACACTTCTATAGGGATAGGGATACACTGGCAAAAACAACATAAAAGTTATGAAGATGGTTAGATTCACTTGTGATGTGGTGTGCCATTGCTTACTTAGCTCCAAATTAAAGAAATATTTCTCCAACCAAAAAAGAAAAAGCAACCTTCAAATCTAATATTAAAATAAGGGGGAGGTGTTAAAGAGACATCTGGTTTCCCTACAAAGAATTAATGAGGTGTCCAGCTGTCACGGAGTACCTAAAATAAAATGATCTTCATTATAGCAAATAGAATACCCCCCCATCTAAACAACAAATATCTCTAGCTTCATAGAAACTAGAAGCAAAGGAATTACATTTTTAAAATTGTTATAATGGCTGGAAGTCACGAGGATTCCGCTGGCAGCCTCCCCTTCCAGGGGAGAAAGTAGAGGATGGAGAGAAGGCTAAATTAGCAGGGATAGAGAAAGGGTGCGGTTTGGTGATCCAGAGGTCATTGGCATGCACCTGCGGAAGCTGCCCAGGCCCCTCTGAATATAGAAATCTGAATAAAAATGTGGCCACGTTGCCCTGCTCTGTCCTGGGGCCTGCATCCCCCTTCTTTCTGATCTCTTTTGTCAGGAGGAGGAAGCTTTTACAGAGTGGAAGCCCTCCTCATGTATCTTCACTTACAACCCCAGCAATCTCTTTGTTTCCAGCAGCTGGGGGTGGGGACCTGGGGAGAGAGGATAGGTAACTCCCTACTTCCCAGGCCCCTGCCCCTCTAGACTCTGCTCTTCTCTGTCCACCCCTAACACATACCACGCGCGCACACACAAACACCTTCTCACTCCCAAACACACACAGTCTTGTACACACGGAACCGATTGGGACAAGGGGGGAGGGGGGAGAAATCTTCTCAAGCACTCTCAGCAGCCGCCCCAGGGGAATGAATCCACGCGCCACGAAGTGGAAGCGTGGGCGCAAGCAGAGGGACCGCGACTCGGAAGGCTGGCAGGAGAACGAGAGAGAGAGAGTTGGGTCGCCTCTGGGCTCCGGCTGAGTGGCTTACCTGAGCAGTTGATGCTCTTTCCTTTGCCCGTGCCAGGGCAGTCTCCTCCTCCTCCTCCTCCGGCTGCGCCCCCTCCTCCTCCGGCTGCTGCTCCAGCGCCCGCTCCTGCCCCGCCGCCGCCACCGCCGCCGCCGCCTCCCGGGAGCTGGTTGGACGCTCTGCTCCCGGGCACGGAGAAAGCGAAAAGCAGAAAAACCGACGTGTAGCAGAAAGCGAGCTGGGGAGCCGCGGGCAGCCGGAGTGTGGTCCCCGCGGCGCTGGCGGCCCCCGCGGCCCCCATAACTAACTGCCCGAGGAGGACGGCGTTGAGCGCAGGGAGCAGCAGGCCCAGAGCATCAATCACACCCCGGAGGAGCGGCCGCAGCCTCCACCACCAAGCAGCCGCGCCCGTCCTGTCCGCTCCTCCCCGGGGCAGCACTTCAGCATCCCCTCCCCGGGTGTTCGAGAGTCGGTGGTACAATGGGAACCCCGGAGCAGCAACAGCCGCGCCCCCAACTCTTGGCTCAGCACTGCAAGCCACGAGCCGCCAGGCCTCCGCTCCTCTGTGGATGCGCGCGTGTATGTATGTGAGTGTGTGTGTGAGCGTGCAAGGGAGTGTGTGTGTATGTGTGTACGCGCGAGGGTAAGAGAGAGGGAACAGATGGGGGAGGGGGTTTCGGGAAGCGGGGGGTGGGGGGGAATCAGTTCCTCTCCTCTTCTCTCCTCTCCACGCTCTCCACCCCTCTCTCTCTCTGTCTCCCCTTTGTGTCCACCGCCGCTTTAGCTACAGACAAGCCACAAAGGCAGCGACGAAAAAGGGGGAGGGAAGAGGCACGTGATTGGGACTTTAGAGCTCTGGGAGGAGGGTATCAGCGACCCCTAAAGCCGCCCCAACCTAATAAGCAGGGTACGGAGTCTTCTCCATCCCACCATCGTAACGGCGACTTCAGAGATGCTATTGTTCTTCCCAAGGCGTGGACCGTGGGGTGTGCAGAGGCAATCCGGATAAATGGACCACCCACACGAGAGTAGCTTTAAAATGAGACATCGTGTGTTATAAATACTCTACTCTTTTACACTGTTTTAAGGTGCCGGTGCCACTAGAAAGGGTGAAAGGTTTGGGCTGATTTCGGGAACTGAGAATCAAACTGAGTATCACAATTTATTCTAGATTTTCATTTCCCATTCTTTTTTAATTGATACACTATTTTCACTAAAGGCACCAGAATAATGGCGGAAATTTATTAAATAAAAATAACTCTTTAACTATGATGAGGTCTTGACCAGGCACTTAGCGAAAATGTAGGAATAAAATCCCTCAGAAACTCTTTAGCTTCTAAGTTGACTGGAGAAGTTTCTATTGTTGAGACATTCACAGAATCATAGAATCTGAGCTGGAAGGAACCTTAGAAATTATCTAATTTAACCACTAGCCAGCCTGCCTTTTCATCACTACTAAGAACCTATTACCTCTTCAGGAAGCCCATTCCACTTCAGGAGAGTGGTAATTATTAGAAAGTAAAGGTTTTTTCCATTATATATCAGTTCAGAAGATATGATACTAAGATTAACAAGGTTTAAGGTCCATTCTTCTCAGATATGGATTAAAGTGATTGTTGATTGACAGTCAAGCTAATGTCCCACCCTTCAACGGGCTACTTGATTCCTTACCCCTATTCATTTTCATTCCGAGTTCTGAAGCAATCACAGGGCATTGTCTGATATTTCTTCATAAATTACTAAACTTGCAACAACTCTGTAATTAATTAACTCTGGGCCCTCATTCCAGTTTATTAAATTTAAGTTTTTTAATACACTAGAGAAACCTCTTTTCCCATAAGCTTTTGTTCATCTTTTTATAGCACCCCCCCCAACCTCCTAGGCTTAAAGAAACATCAAGGTTACTAATTATACAATTATTAGCAGTTTGACAAACAATAAAACAAAGGCATGAATAATTATTTGCAGTGTTTCAGCAGAATTGTCACAGAGATGGTGCTATTACTGACTTTACAATTCTGGATACACAGTTCCACTATTCAGTTCTTTTAGGATCGTTTTTCAAGAATGTAATTCATTAGTTGTCTTTTCAAGATAAGAGTTATAATTACTGCCTTTGGAAAGTCCTCTCACTCCTTTCTCTTTGCTTTACTCAGTTTCTCTCTAACCATGACAGTTAATTCTATAGAACTGCCAAACTGTCAACATCCTCATAGACTTCTCAAAGATGACAATGAAATTGGAACTGCAAAAGATATTTTCTCTAAAAGATATGACAAGAGTATCCATACTTTTTGTTGGAGTGGCAATTGAAGCTGGGGTTCCGATTAGACAAAGCTAAAATCTACCACTTATAGTTTCTACCTGCTGATCCCAGTTCTACTCAAAAAGAATGTTTAATTTTTCTTCCATATGAAAATTGATTTAAATATATTTGAAGATGGCCATCAAGTATACCCTTATTTTTTCTCCTCCAGACTAACAATATCTTGGATTTAAAGCCTCTCACCAAATGTATTCATTTATAAAAGCTTTATTTTGACAATATCCATTCTAAAATATGGTTTTCAGAACTGTGTATAATACTGCAGACGTTGTTTAACAACTTCTGACCTGCCTTTCCCTGCTAAACTCCTTGGCAAAGTATATTTTTTCAATTATCTATATATGATTCTACTTTCTTAACTTTAATTGTCTCTTCAACTTCTTATAAACTGGGCTACTGTTCCCCATAGAAAACATTTCCCTCCCCAAAGACACTATGACATCCTAAATGTTAACACTAATGTTATTTTTATTTCCTTTCTCATTCTCCTTGACTTTTCTGTAACTTTTACCACTATTGACCACATCCAAGTATTGAATAACATTTACTCACATATCTTCAAAGATCTAACTCTCTCTTAATTCTCCTAGCTGAATGATTCCTTTTCTAACTCTGCTGGTGACTCATTGTCTTCTTAATCATTTAAAATGAGTGTTTTCCCATGGCCCATGCTATTCTTTTTCTCTTTCTATAGTCTCACCCTTAATAAACTTATTTCCTCCTCTCATCTTTCTGCTTATCACCTATACCAATTTACCTCTCCCTAGGCAACCTGATGGCCCTCTCAGAAGCTCACCATATTCTTTCTAAACCTAAATCATATGCTGAAGCAGCATAATCAACTGCAGCTCAGAACTCTTGAGCTCAAGAAATCCACCAGTCATTAGGCCTGTGTGGTAGCTGAGATTGTAGAAATGTACCACCACACTTTGCCCCTCTTGTTTCTTCTTCAACTACTACTTCTCTATACATGATTACCATAATACATATCTTCAGTATGATCTGTCTTCTCAGCTCCAGATACCAATAGGATTTTTCTAAATGAATCTCCCATGGATATCTCCAACTTAATACATCCAAAATCAAGCTTGGTTTTTTCCCCCTCAAATTATTTCTTTTATGTTTGTTTTGTTACAGCACAATCTCCTATATTCATAACATTGGGATTATCTTTAACCCTTATCTCATATCTAATCAGTTCTAGGCCTTATTAGTTCTATCTTTATGATATACTTTTGCCACTGTCCACTTCTTTTTAATTCCACTGTCAACATTCTAGTTTGGGCTCTAACTCCACAAATCTGGACTATTGTAATAGCATCCATATATGTTCATTCTTTGCCTCTCTAAGTCATCTTTTATATTTCTGTTGAACAATTTTGTTCTTACATAATCTAGTCATATCACTTTTCTCAAGAATCTTCAGTGGCTCTTTATTACTTCTAAGATTAATAAATATTTAGTAAGAACCTCCTATGTGAAAGACACTGTGCTGGGTGTTGCAGATACAAAGATAAAATTGAAATGATCCTTGTCCTCAAAGAACTTACATTCTACCAGATAGAAAGGATATATTTATAAATAAGTATATATAAATAAAAGATACTTTGGTGAATAGCAGCAATAACCTCTGGAGGGATTAGGAAAGCCTCCTGTAGAAGATAAAAACAATAACCATGTATGAAATGCTTACTATGTGCCACCTGGAAATAAAAATAGAAGTAGAAAGAAAGATAGTCTGTCCTCAAGGAACTTACAATCTAAAGGAGGAAGATAACACATAGAAGGAAACCAAAAAGTGGGAGAGGGGAGATAAAAGGAAGGGGAAATGGTAGAGGAAACCTGGTGTGTATTCCTGACTGTCCTTCTTAAATAGAAGTTCTAGGAACAGCTATATCCATCCAATTAGAGGAAGGAGCCATAAGGGAACAGAGTATTTCCAATGTGTGAAGATGGCACTTGAGCTAAAAGAGATTGAGATAAGGAGAAACTGATTCTCAGGCATAGGAAACACCGGAAAGTGTCTGCAAAAGACAGAAAGGTGAGAGTTGAGATGTCATGTGTAAGAACAATGTTGTTATCCAATTGTTTTCAGTCACATACAACTGTTTATGACCCCATTTGGGGTTTTCTTGGCAAAGATACTGGAGTGGTTTGCCATTTCCTTCTCCAGCTCATTTCACATATGAGGAAACTGAGACAAACAGTAAACTGACGTGTCCAGGATCACATAGCTAGTAAGTATCTGAGGTCAGATTTGAACTTATGAAGAGGAATCTTCATGACTCCAGAGTCTGGCACTTTATCCACTGTACCATCTAGTTATAATACAAGGGCCAAATTGTAATTCAGATTCTTTTATTAGCATTTAAAGTCCTCTACAATCAAGTGCCACCCTAAGTGTACAGTATTATTTCCTATTACTCATCTTGATGTACTACATGATACAGCCAGCTGTCCAGCCCAACTGAATATTTCTCTGCCTAACTTGCCCACTTCTCCCTGGTTCAACTCCTGCCCCAACAGCCCTTTTTCTCTTTACCTGTTTATTCACCCTTTAAAGCCTAACTTAAGTTTCATCTCTTCTAGGAAAATTGCTCTGATTTTATTGTTGATAATAATCTTTTTTATAATATACCTTTTTATTTTTCAAAATGCATGCAAAGATAATTTTCAACATTCACCCTTATAAAACCTTGTATTCCAAATTTTTCTCCCTCCACCTCCTATCCTAGATAGCAAATAATTCAATATAGTTTATACATGTACAGTTCTTCTGAATATATTTCCATCATGCTGCACAAGAAAAATCAGATCAAAAAAGGGAAAGAAATGAGAAAGGAAAAAAAAGCAAGCAAACAACAACAAAAAAGGTAAAAATACTATATTGTGATCCAGACTCATTCCCCATAGTCCTCTACCTGGACGTAGATGGCTCTCTTCATCACAAGTCTATTGGAATTGGCCTGAATCACCTCATTGTTGAAAAAAGCCAGGTCCAACACAGATGATCATCACATAATCTTGCTGTTGCCATGTACATTGTTTTCTTGGTTATATTCACTTCACTTAACATCAGTTCATGTAAGTCTCTCTAGGCCTTTCTGAAATCATTCTGCTGGTCATTTCTTAGAGAACAATAATATTCCTTAACATTCATATACCACAACTTATTCAGCCATTCCCCAAGTCTTGGGCATCCACCAATTTCCAATTCCTTGCCACTACAAAAATGGCTGCTACAAATATTTTTGTACATGTAGGTCCTTTTTCTTTTTTTATGATTTCTTTGGGATATAGACTCAGTACAGACACTGCTAGATCAAAGAGGTTATAATAATCTTAAGTCTCAAATTTCATAGAATATCTAATTTTATAACTCTCTAGTTACTTGCATTTGAGTCTTATCTGCTTACTAAACTAAGATCCAGGAAAGAACTGTATTCTCAGTTTCATTTATCTCCCCTCATGCCTAGCATACTGCTCAGCACACAGTAGATACTTAATAAATGTTTGTTATTGTTTTCCAGTTTGTGGAATTGTACACTTTAAGCTTCCAACAGCATGATTTGAAAGCCCGGATTCTAAAAATAAGAATCCATACCAACACAATTTCAAATTATCTTTTAGAGAAAACCAGTCCTACTTAGGAGGGTGGGAGGTGGAGAAGATTAATATTGGGATGGAATTCTCTCATCAGGATCCATCCATACCAGGAGAATTGGACTGTTTGAGTAAATTAGTTGTCAGTACAATCTGTCAATTGAGACCGAAACTTTCTTAGTTCCAAGTCCTCTATGATGATGATAAAGACCCTATTGCTCTGTTCTACAATCACTTGTAACCACTTGTGAAACCCTACCTCGCTCTAGGGCTAGCATTCATTGCCATACCTTATCAGCTACAGGAAGGAATACCCAAAAAAATCAGAATAGAGAGTAGAAGCAATAGTGATCCCCTGCTTCTACTAATGTTACTAATCTATTCTGAATTTTCAGACAATGCTCCTGGCTTTTTTATCTGGATTCTGTTCCGTATCTTCATGACTAGTTTGAATCCTGGATGCAGCCAACCCCTAGCTGCACATTCAGCCTCTATATTCTCTTTTCTGTCTTTATACCCAGATTCCACAACATCTCACCCATTCTCCATCTCTGGATACTGAATCCTGACTGTATACACACTGCCTATATATTCTTTTCTAGTCTGAATCCCTGGGTACCAAACCTGACCTCCCATTGTGTTTTCTTTGCTATTTTCCTGAAAAGGTGATGGCACACCAGAAGAATATCATGGACTCTGGTTATATTACATGAAGAGGCATTTTGACAACTTAAAAGCAAATGTTTCTAGAGAGAATGTGAGCAGTTTCTGCTTTTAGAAAATCATTTTATGTGGCACCAATTCCTCTGACAGATGGCTGGGGGCATGAGTTGCAAAAGCTGGAGGGGATAAAATCATATTGCTTATGCAAGCAGGAGTCCTAATAGCATGAAAGCACAATCTGATTACAGTCCAAAAGTGCAATGCTTTGCACATAGTAGGTACTTAATGTATATTAAATTTAAAATACAGATTGAAGGAATGTCTATTGTGTATATACTGGTTAAATTATTTTCCTATATCTGGAATCAGCTATGGAGCAAGGAATATTGTGACTCCATTACTATGACTTAGTGAGTTAGAATTTTATGCAAAAACTATAATAAGGAATGCTTTGTCATGAGGAGAGAGCCAGGTCTCAGTTAATTCCAAAGGATGGAAGAATACTCATTGCAGTCATTCATGACTGAACCAATTATGACATAGGTATGGAATGGAATACTATTGTACTATAATAAATGAATGATGGATGAAGAGGACAGTTTCAGAAAAACCTGGAAAAACTTATATGGATTGATGCAGAATGAAGTGAGCAGAGCCAGAATAATTTATACCATAATAATAATAAGATTATAAAAAATAACTTTGGAGCAGCTAGATGGTGCAGTGACTAGAGCACCAGCCCTGAAGTCAGGAGGATCCAAGTTCAAATCTGGCCTCAGACATATTTAACACTTCCTAACTCTGTGACCCTGGGCATGTCACTTAACCCCAATTATCTCAGCAAAAATAATAATAGTAATAATAACTTTGAAAAAATTAAGAATCTGATCAATACAATGACCAATTATAATTCCAGAGAATCTGTGATAAAACATACTATCCACTTCCCCACAGAAAGTCTCAATTCAAGGTGCAGACTGTGATATATTTTTTGGATATGGCCAATTTGGGGTTTAGTTTTGCTTGATTATGTCTATTTGTTACAGAAGTTTTCTTTGTCAATAGTGGGAGGAGAATAGGAACAAGAAAAAAACATTATTAATTGAGGAAAAAAAGACTAACTTAAAAAAAAATAAGGGATTGATCAAGATGACTTCTGAAGTACCTTCCAATTTTAGGTCTATAATGCTATGACTAACCCAGATTTTTAGTAAAACATTTAAATATCTTATCCTATTCCTGTGGAAATAATAGTGGTATAGACTAAAAAGGTAATGCAATTAGATGGCTTTAAAACTGGTTGAATGGCCAAACTAAAATAATAAAAGACTAAGGTATTAATGGTTCAATTCAACTTGGCAGGGTGTTTCTAATGTGTTTGATCCTATGCTGTTTAACATTATTATCCGTGTCTTGGGCAAAAGTAAAGATGATAACCTTATCTTCAAATGGAAGAGATCCTAGCACAAAAGGATGATAGAGCCAGGATCCCAAAAGATTCGAAGAGGCTAGAACTTTGGCTGAATCTAATACAATTAATTCAATAAAGATAAAACAATTCTTACCCTCAAGTTTAACAAACCAATGTCATAAGTATAGTGAAGGAGGCTTAATTATATAGCAGTTTGTCCACACATACATATGTGTATGTATATATAAACATACATACATATACATGCACACACATACACATGGGTTTTAGTGAGCTGCAAGTGTCAGTGGTGTGATATAGCAACCAAAAAAAAAAAAAATCAAGATGAGATTTGGATGCACTGAGAGGCATAGCTTCCTAGAGTAAGAAGAAACAGAGAAACAAAGTCCCTTTCTAGTCTCTCCTGACTAGATTGCATTTGTGCATCATAGTTCAAAAAGGACATTAATAATATAGATAATATCCAGAGGCAACAAGGTTGGAGAAGGATCTCGAGTTAATGTCTTCTGAGGATCATTTGGAAAAACTAGAGATGGTAAACCTGGAGATAAGAAGCCTTTAGGGGGATATGATGGGGTCTTCAGTATTTGAAACGCTAACACATGGTAGGGAGATTGCTTTGTTTGGGATCTTAAGGCAGAACTAAAAGCAAAAGATGGAAGTTGAAAAGATGCAAATTTAGGCTTGGCATTAGGAAAAACTTAATCACCATTAGAGCCATCCAAAAGTGGAAGGGACTGCTTCATTGGAAGAGGTCCTACTCTCTTTCTTTGGAGATCTTCCAGTAAAGGTTAGAAGACTGATTGTCTAGTTTCTTATGATGGGCATTCATTTTGTTTATGGTTTGAACTAGATGGCTAATAATGTTATTTCCAGCTTTAAAATGTGGTAATTCCCTGACATATGGAAGAAATTAAAAATTACACAATAGATAGATTTGGTTATACAAAAATAAATTATCTTTATACAACAAAAACAATGTATCCAGAACAAAAAGGGGAAAAAAACCTGGTAGAAATCTCTACATAAATATTTCTGATTAAAATATAACATCCCAAATCTGTAAGGAAGTCATACAAATTTATGTTTCCCAATAAATGTGGTCAAAGGATAGGAAGTCAGTTCTTAAAAAGAAGAAACACAAATGAGCAATAAGAGTCTTTCCCACATAAGAGTCTGGAAGTGCCAAATATAAATCCAGACTTTTTCTTTATGAACCTAGGCAAGTCACTTAACTTGTCGGCCTCAGTGAACTCAATTATAAAAATGGAGATGATGCATTATAAAATGGAGACCTACTTCTCAGGGTTGTTGTGAGGACCAGATGAGATAATATCTGTAAAGCACTTACCAGAGTGCGTTGGTGCTATATAAATGTTAGCTGTTATTATTGTTATCATTATTATCATATCCCATCTATTCTTACTTATCCTACGCAGTTCTTATGCATGTCTTTCTATAGCTTGCCATAATATGAGGCTCACTCAACGTTTTCTCCTGACATCATGAGGATACCTGTAGGATGTTCTGGCAGTCAGTCCCACCTGACATGCGCTCATTGTCACCATGTGACCAATCTTTCATTCATTGCAAACCTGTCAATAATTATGTGATCCAGCTTCTCCAGAAATATGTCCACTCATTATTCACTGGACAAATATGTTTAGAATAGCAACAGTCTAATTAAAGTTAGAGCAGCTAGATAGAGTGCTGGATGTGAAGTCAAGGAGATTCATCTTCCTGGTTTCAAATCTGCCCTCAGATACTTAGCAGGTAAGTGACTTGAGCAAATCACTTCTACCTGTTTGCCTCAGTTTCCTCATCTATCAAAGGAACTGGAGAGGGAAATGGCAAACAATGTTTCAGTCTTTGCCAAGAAAACCCCAAATGGGGTCATGAAGAGTTGCGCACAACTAAAATGACTGAACAACAGCAAAAATTAAAGTTCAGAGATGGTTTAAAAATTGTGGTTCTTAGCATATTCTAGCTAATTATTTATCATTCTGCTACCATCATTGCAGAAGCAGAAAGAAGGCTTTATGGGATCGAGGGCTATCCTTGTCTTTTTTGTGTGTTGTGTGCTACACATCCAGCCTATTGTTGATGAACCTCTTCCTGCTTAGCTATGTATATCTTCGGAATATGATGAATAAAGAGAGTCATGGAAAGACTTAGATAAATTAAGGCAAAATGAAATAAGTGGAACAAGAAAACAATTTACACCATGACAGCTACAATGTATATGAAAAGGACAACCATACAACAATAAAAAATGAATAGGGCAAAAATTATAAAGAATAAGTCAAAGATTCATTGGGACTATATGGAAAATGCTTTCTCAAACTTACAAAAATGGGGGCAGGGATGTCTATGAGTGTGGAATACTCAATATGACAGCAGATTGTTGATGTATTATTGGTTTTGCTGATTTTTTTCTCCTGTTTTCCTTTTAAAAAAAATCCTTTGATTTTTAAGATTTAAGAAATGACTTAGTAAAGAGGCAGGAGTGAATAGAAGGAGATATTTAGGTGAGGCAGAGATAAAAATATCACAGAAAATCTATTTTAAAAAACAATAATAATAACTAGTATGACCCCAATTCCATGTCTACTAGTATGAGACTCTTTATTAGAAATCAATGTAGTTCTTGAAGAGACTCAAAGTGTCTTAAGAGCTCTCTTGCACTCTCATCAGCTCTGCTCATCCCCTTTAGCAGGCCTTGGGCATTGATCTCCACCAATAAAGGAAGAATTCCATATCAATGTATTTTGAGACTGTAGTTACATTCACATTTATGTATATTGTAAAATTTCCAAGGCACATCTTATTTCATTTGTTCCTTTCAAGCAACTCTGTTGTGAGGGCCATACTCAGAATCTTTCAACATGGCAGAACCTGCCAGAGCTTGTACGGTATGGATAGCTTTGAACCCATAGTCACCTCTATGCCATTGCTGTCTTGTGAAAGGAATGAGCGTCTATAATATTATTCTGTTTTGTCTGCCCAAAAAAGAATTTAAACACACATTTCATAAAATTACCAGATCCTGGCAAATTCTCTATCTGGAAGAATTCCAGGATTTGGAAAAAGGAGGAGCTCATGCTATTTTCTTATGTAGGAATACACTATTTATAGCTTATAGAAATGAAACCTAAGGCTTAGTTGAAAATGAGGATCTTAACCCAGGGTTTATAGAACCTCTTGGGGTTCCTGGATAAATTGGGAGGGTATAAATTTTTAAAAATATTTTGACAACTATTTTAATATAATTAATTGTTGATGAATCATTTTTCAATTGTATCTGACTCTTCATGACCCATTTGGATTTTTTGGCAAAGATATCTAAGGAGTTTGCCATTTTCTTTTCCAGCTTATGGCAAACAGGGTTAATTAAGCTACTTGTCCAGAGGCACTCTATCCATTGCACCACCTAGTTACCCTTTCAGGATAATCGTTTTCCTTTATAATCCTACATATTTTATTTCCTGCACTTAAAAATAAAATTCTGGGAAGAGGTCCACAGGTTTTTATCAGATTATCAAATGAGTCCAAGCCACAAAAACAGTTAAGAACCTATGATCCAAGGTCACACAGAAGATGTAAGTAATTTTGATTTTCTTCTCATCGGTTCAGATTTAAAGTTTGTCTCTGAACATCTGTTTTGCCATACAGGATTCTAGAGAACTAGGAAATGGAGAACATTTTCAAAGGAGCCAGAATACCAAGGGCCATTTGTCCTCTCTAGGAGCCTATTCTGGGGTAGTATTTTAGATATGGTCACTAGAGGGCAGCCAGGAACTTGAGACAATCAAGAAACTGATAATAGGATGTTCAGAGCTAAGTACCATTTTAGGAGTACTAAAGTCAGCCCACGTGAAGTAAGAAATTCAGAAGTAGTTCAAAGTTAAACTAAAAAAAAAAAAAAATACAAAAGACATAATATAGAACATAGCTGTCAACTGGGCAATCCAGGAAATGGATTAAAATATAACTGGGAATTGTTTTCCATAACTTCACATGTGCTTTCTTAATAGGAACTGAGAACGGGAATAAGAGAGAATCTGGATCTCAAAGTTTTAAAAAACAAATTTTAAAATCTGTTTTAAATGTAACTGGGGAAAAATAAAAATATTTAAAATGAAAATGTAATTGGGAAACATTTAATAGAAAAATACAACAAAATAAAGAAAACTTTACATTTTAAAACTAAGTGAACATGGTACCAGCAGGCAATCTTATATTCAAGTCAGTGCTCCCCATTTTTATTTGAGCTTGACACCACTAATGTAAAGGAATAAGAGGAGATGAATACATTTTGAGAGACACCAGAAAGACTAACATCAAGAAAGAGTGAGCTAAGGAAAGTGAGTAGCTGGGTTGATTCAAACTGAAAAATAGAAGTTAGAATAAAGCAATCAGTCCATTAGCAGCATCCAAAACTGAAATCAGAAAGCTGGTGTGCTAGATTTAGAATGGGGGAGGTGATGGCTTCAGGCAATCTGGCAAATTGCTTTGACAAGGTCTGCACTTAATCCATCTGTTTTTGAAATAGCAAGTCCCTGGCAATAGCTGCTAGGATTTAAAGGACCTTTCATCAGGATCTGACAGGTAGAAATATCATGAAATCATAGGATGAATTCTGTCTCTCAGTTTAGAAAATGGGTATTCTTGAGCTCCATCACTGACCAACAAAGATGGTACATCTGATAATCCTTGCACTCCTTTAATTTAGCACATAGTAGAAATAATTAGTCACAAAAAGAAACTGCCAAATGGATTTCCTTCCAGGCCCCTCTTTTACCAGCCTACATCCCATTTAAATAGAGACCCTTCTTAGGTCATATTACCCTTTCACTTTTTCTACTTCCCTAACCACTAGCACCGCTATCACTACCAATCAACCCCTGTTTTGTAGTGACTTGGGGTCTCAGAGAATAGGGCTCAAAGTCTCCAGATCTTTGTCTCTCCACCTCCATAAATACATAATCATCCCGTTGTTCAATTAATGAATGTTGGTTTGAGAACTAGGTTTCCTGCTGTTTGGGTTTGGAAAGAGGGAGAAGATATGTTTGTTGTAGTTTAGTTATTTTTCATGACCCTTTTTAGGGTTTTCTTGACAAAGACACTAGAATGGTTTACCATTTCCTTTTCCAGCTTATTTTATGGATAAAGAAACTGAGCCAAACAGGGTTATGTGACTTGTTTAAAGTCACACAGCTTGTGTCTGAAGCCAGATTTGAACTCAGGAAATTGAGTCTTCCTGAGTCCAGGCCTGGCACTCTATCCACTGTGCCACCTTGCTATCCCTTAAGGGAAAGATAGGTACAATATTTATTCTGCTGTCCTATTGGGAGATTGGCAGCCTCAAGGAGCTGGAATCAGCACTTTTGTAAGCTCTGTGGGTAAGAGAGTGTGAGGTTCAAGAGGGAAATAGGGAGCCCTTTGGCCTTGATAGTCTTCTGAGCTAGTGGTGTCTGATCCAGATTAAATTATCAAATCCTCAAACTTGATCCCTATTGCTTCTCATTGGGAGCAGAGGGCTCCTCTGCCAATACCTTTTGAATGAAAGGATGAATGAATATAAAAACACATTTATTAAGCACCTGCTATATGCAAAATGCTATGCTAAGCCCTGAGATACAAATATAAAATCAAAACAGTTCCAGATCTCTTGGAACTCACATTCTAATAGAGAAAGATAATACAGCCAGGATTTAGCTGCAGGTCAGATGGAAAGACGCCATGGTCCTTAGTGTAATATAGCAAAGCAAATCGTAGTAAAGTATTGTCTTTTATGATATTTCCATGAATAAAAATCAAATTGCTTTCTGCTGTGTAACCATTTGATAGCACCAACGACTTTTGTGGCAATCATTTTATTTTCAGTCTTCAGGAGGCGGGAGCTGTACAGTTCCTGCAAATGCAGCTGCCAGGATGCATTTCCAAAGGGTTTGTTTCTTTCCTTAGAGCAGGCCTGCAGTGGACAAAACAAATGTAGTGTATTTGGGACTGGGCTGCTGTTCCCATAGCTTTCAGGCTTATTTGCCATTGGTGGCAATTGATTGGATATAAATTTTGGCGGTGGCAAAAATGGAAAACTCCTTCACAGAGGCTTTACCCTTCAGGGAAGATTTCAAGGGACAAGCTGGAAACAGGATCATGGATAGAAAAGATATTGCTGTTCCTGGGATTTTTAAGTTCAGAATCCTGAGCTGTCTCTAACAAGGTCTAAGGGGAGGGAGTGGTTGAAGGAGTTTGACCTACCTGGCACATGCAGCCACCTGTTCTTCCCATAGAGTGCCTTGCTACTTCAGCTAGAATAGCTTGCCTGCATCATCAGGTATAGTTAATTGAGAGCTGCTATTGGTAAGGGTAAGAATTCCGGAGCCCTTCTCCAAATGAATTGTTTCCTTCCATAAAAACTAGCAGAACCTGATGTGAAGCAGTGTGATTAATCCAAAGGGCCACTGATCTTGGTACTCTTGAGCTTACCTAAATATTACCTAAATATTGGTCATGATAGGACTGGCAGGCCCCTTCTCCATAAGGATTTCAGATCCTTTTGCTACTCCTTCCTCTGGAATTCCTAGAAACTGCTTCCTTGCCATGGAAAATGTTTTGGACATAAAGTTCTAAAATATTCTTCCTCATAGTGTTTTCACCCTTTTTTTTGGTTGTTTTTTTTTTCTTTCTCATGTTTTTCCCCCGCTTTTGATCTGATTTTCCCTGCACAAGATGACAAATATGGAAACACATTTAAAAGAATTGCACATATTTAAACTGTATCAGATTTTTTGCTATCTTGAAGAGGGGAAAGGTAAAAAAGGGAGGCAGAAAATTTTGGAATACAAAGTTTTATAAAAATGAATGTTGAAATGAGATAATTCAGACCAGTTCCAATGATCTTGTGATGATGAAGAGAGCCATCTACACCCAGAGAGAGGACTATGGGAAGTGAGTGTGGTTCACAACATAGCATTTTCACTCTTTTTGTTGTTGTTTGCTTGCATTTTATTTTCTTTCTCACTTTTTCCTGGTTTGATTTGATTTTTCTTATACAGCAAGATAATTTTAAAATATGTATGCATATAATTTCTACCATGTTTAACATATATTGGACTATTTGCCATCTAGGGGAGGGGGTGGGGAAAGAGGGGGAAAATTGGAACACAAGGTTTTGCAAGGGTTAATGTCAAAAAATTATCCATGCATTTGTTTTGAAAAATAAAAAGTTTTAATTAAATAAATAAATGTTGAAAACTATCTTTACATATATTTGAAAAAAATAAAATGCTATTAAAAAAATAAAAGAAAATATTCTTCCTTAGTGGATGTTGGAGCCAGTACTACCATACAAATTATCATCTCTCAAGATGGGTTTTCATCTTTTCTAGACCTAAAGCATTCTAACTCAAAATCTTTTTTAATGGCACATTCTTAGCTGCTAACTGATCCCAGACACATTTTAGGGTGTTAGCTTTTAAGGATTATAGTAGTGGTGGTGGTTGTGGTGATGTTGGTGGTGGAGGTAATGAAAGTTATACTCTGGTCAGAAAGTGTGAATATGTTCAATGGGTTTCTACAGGCAGCTTCCCAGTTTATAGTCCACCCAGTCCATTAGGCATCAAAATTGACAAAACCATTAAGAGGAAATAGAAAATGAAATAAAGCATAAAGGAAGCATGGCACAGACAAGTATGACAAGGAAGGGCTAAGGAATAAGTTCAATAACTTTTAGTTTAGAGGAAAAAACAAAACAAAAAACAAAAAACCAAGGAGGAAGATAGAAAGGAGAGAAATCTTTCCATTGTCATTTAATTAATCTCAGTATTTTACTACTTGAAGGTAGTAGGATTTAGGAGCTTAGAAGCCCTTGAAGGCATTATTTTATATATGGGGAAACTGAGACACAGATTCTCTGGCTATAGTCACCCAAGAAATAGCAACAGTAATAACACCCTTAATGTCCAACCCCAGATCCTTGTCACTTAACTTCTCTTACATAATTTATTTTATCATCTGTAAAATGAGGGGTTTGACTCAATGGTCCCTAAAATCACTTTAAGCTCTCATCTTTTAATTCTGTGCTATGAGGAAGATAAGGGGAAAGTAAGAGATATAAACTAAGTTCTCATGCAATGAGGACCAATATAGTAGCCAAGAAGACAAAATAGGAGCCCTAGAAGTTTTGCCTCTGATCACATCCCTGATGGCATTAGTTAACATCACAGTCAGCATGATGTTGGAATCCATTATGAGACACGGGAGACACTGAAACAGAAGTGCTCAGAATGGCAGACCCCCATCAAAGAAGGTGCGATATTCTATGAGCAAAGAAGAATTGAAGTAGCTCAAAAGAAATGTGAAATGTACAAATTTAAAAAATTTCATTTCAAATGTTCATATGTCCAATCTGTGGTAAAGACTTCTGAGTATGTCATATTGGTCTGATCAGCTGTAGTGCAACGCATTGTATCTTGACCCCATTGTGGTAATGTCTTTGGTCCTCTAGAAGAACAAAGGATGACAACCAGTCCTTTCTAAGAGTTTACTCAATAAATGAATTGAAATAGATGAATCAGCATATGGGTTCAGTCTGGCCCTACTCAAAACCCTTATGATAGTTTAATGTTGAAGATGATAGAATTAGTGTGCCTTTTCATATTTTTATACCATGAGAAGAAAAAAAAAGTCAGACTAACTCGTATTTTACCTGCTGGAAATATGAATCTGACCACTAAACTGAGCAAACTCCAAATACATGTAAAATGAAATAAAGATATCAATAAAAAATTTTTTAAAAATAAAATACAAAGGATTTCCCTACACCTAACAACACCCCCCACAAACACACACACAAAATAGATTACATCAATATGCAACTGGAATATATCATTTTACCCAGCTAAAGCCAACAACAACAAAAATATATAGAGAAAGAAATCTGGAAAACAAAAGATATATTAGCAATTCTAGATTTCCCCAAAGAGATCACAAAGGAGTAAAAGGGACCCACGTGTGCAAAAATGCAGTTCTTTTTGTAGTGGCAAGAAACTGGAAACTGACTTGATATCCATCAGTTGGAGAATGGCTGAATAAATTATGTATATGAAGATAATGGAATATTATTGTTCTATAAGAAACAACCAGCAGGATGATTTCAGAGAGGCCTGGAGAGATTTATATGAACTGATGCTGAGTGAAATAAGCAGAACCAGAAGATCATTGTATACGGCAACAACAAGACTATATGATGATCAATTCTGATGGACATAGTTCTCTTCAACAGTGAGGTGATTCAGGCAAATTCCAATGGTCTTGTGATGAAGAGAGTTATCTGCACTCAGAGAGAGGACTGTGGGAACTGAGTGTGGATCACAACATAACATTCTCACTCTTTTTGTTGTTATTTGCTTGCATTTTGTTTTCTTTCTCATTTGTCTTACTTTTTGATCTTATATTTCTTGTGCAATTACAATAATTGTGGAAATAGGTATAGAAGAATTACACATGTTTAACATATATTGAATTACTTGCTATCTAGGGGGAAGATAGGGGGAAAAATTGAAACACAAGGTTTTGCAGGGATGAATGTTAAAAAAAATTATCCATGAATGTTTTGAAAATAAAAAGCTTTAATAAAAAAAATAAAAATAATAGAACAATTAAAAAAAAAAAGAAATTCTAGATTTCCTTAACTAGTATCTGTGAGGAAAAAGCTAAAGATTAAAGCAAAAAAAAAAAAAAAAATCAGCCATATTAAAAAAAAAAAATCTGTGGCAGCTAGGTGGCACAGTGGATAGATAGAACACCAACCCTGAAGTCAGGAGTATCAGAGTTCAAATCTGATCTTAGACACTTAACACTTCTTAGCTGTGTGACTCTAGCAAATCACTTAACCCCAATTGCGTCATAAAAACAAAAACTAACTCAGCTTTAATCAAAATTTTACCTATAGAAGTTTGAGAAATAAAGAAATCAGAAATGAAGGGGGGGGAAAAACCCTATCTTGACAGAAGAGGATGTGAAAGAAAAAAAACTATCTTGATAGAAGAGGATATGAAAAAATTTATGGTCATATATATGGGTACAGGAAATCCAACATAACAAAAACACAAGTTGGATCAAACAAGGAGCTGTGTGGCATTAATATAACAAAAAGCAGAATTATTTACTTCAAACTGAAAATTAGTGGTGCTGGAGAAAGATGGAAAATTATTGAATCAAACGCTTCCCTGTGTCTGAGTTACCAGAAAGCTGATTTACAAGCTTTCTCTCAGACTTAATAAGCTTTATACTGCCTTTCTTAATAGAAAGTAACACATATATATTACTGAAGGATAAAATCAACAGAGACTTCATCAATTATGTGTTTACATGCATCATACAAAACATTCACGGCTTGTATTGATTTTAGAAAAGGTTTGTTTTGTTTTTTTCTATAAATGTTTATGAGAAGAATTCAAGTTTGGTTGAAGATTGAACATATATTAATCCCTTACTATGTGCCAATTATTCTGCTAAGTGCTGAGGATACAAATACAAAAGTGAAGATAGTCTCTTACTTCAAAGAACTTAAATCTAATTAGGGAAAAAAAGCATATTTAGGGCAATAGTAGTCAGAACATAGAATTTTAGTTTGGAAAGTTACAGGAATTAATAACTGAGTAGGAATTAGTAACATAGATAATGAAGTAGATTGACACACCCTTTACAGTAATAAATTTTCTATCAAAATTGCCTGGGGAATAAAGTGAAGCAAGTTAGAGCCAGCCTACATAAAGTAGGCCATGTGAGGAATGAGCCAATCAGGACCATGAAGTCCCTGGAGCAAGAGTTCTGGAGCTGAAGAGTTAAGGTCTCTGGGACTAGCAAGAAAATGACTGAGGGGACTGATGCTAAGTGAGATGAGGAGAACCAGGAGATCATTATACACTTCGACAACGATATTGTATGAGGATGTATTCTGATGGAAGTGGATTTCTATGACAAAGAGACCTAACAGTTCCAATGGGTAAATGTTGGACAGAAACAGCTACACCCAAAGAAGGAACACAGGGAAACGAATGAGAACTATTTGCATTTTTGATTTTCTTCCCGAGTTATTTTTACCTTCTGAATCCAATTCTCCCTGTGCAACAGGAGAACTGTTTGGTTCTGCAAATATGTATTATATCTAGGATATACTGCAACATATTTAACATATATGGGACTGCATGCCATCTGGGGGGGAGTGGAGGGAAGGAGGGGAAAAAACAAAACATAAGCGAGTGCAAGGGATAATGTTGTAAAAAATTACCCTGGCATGGATTCTGTCAATACAAAGTTATTATTAAATAAAATAAAATTAAAAAAAAAAAAAGAAAAAGAAAAAGAAAATGACTGAGGAGTAAAATAAAGCATAGCTGGAGCCAACCTAGGTATACTGGGTTATGTGAAGTGCTTGCCAATTAAAATAAAAAAAGTACCAAAAACTCCCAAGTATATAATAAGCAACTAAACAATTTTGTCATTTTAAAATTAATTGACTAAAAGCACCATATCATATATGCTGTCAAACTGAGAAAATAAATGACCAAGGAGCTACAGTGGTTATTATACTGTTAAACGCTGAAAAGTAAAATACAATAAAACCCAAATGCTAACTGGTGCTTATGAGCAAAAAGCACTATTTATTATCTGGGAGGAGGGAAACTGGAAACATGTGCTAGAATATGCTCTAGGACCAAGCTGACCCAAAGCAGTGAAGCTAAAGCTTGAAACATGTGGTTGTGGCTAGACAAAGAGCCAGGTAGTGAGGGGTAACATCAACAATGCGGTAAATTTGTGTAGGAGGGATGGGGGGGAGGATCTAGTCATAGGAGAGCTTCATCATTGGAATACGGTTCCTGCAGGTTCCTGTCTGAACTCGGGGACCACCTAGAACTGGCTTGAGCCACTTCTGTGATATAGCTGCACCAGAGTTCATCCAGAGGGAGAGTGCAGAAGATTATAGCTATGTTAAGTTGGGTCTTAGCTTTAAAAAAATAAAATATCTTCTAATAGTAAAAAAAGATCAGTGAAAAGAGAGGGGCAATCTTGGCATGGGGATCCTGGCAATGCTACTTTTGTTACTATTGCAGTCTTTGATTTAGTTCTACTTGCACTGGTTACTAACTCTTAAAAAATAAACACAAAAACAAAACAAAAAAAACCCCAAACCTTCTTACTTCATCTCTTCCAGGAATTCTAATTGAGGTTGTGCCCAACTTGTGTTTTTCTCTGAAGCTTTGCTTGTACATGTTTTGGATATTTCATTCTTTTTTTCTATGTTTATGTCTTGGGTAATCCTGACAATATAACAGCTCATTTTGGTATGATTTATTTTGTGTTTTCCCATTTTTCTATCTAATTTTCTAACATTGGCTTTGATCTTAGGACTAGGATCTGTCACATTTGTGAAGGGAAGGTCTGTGCTGCTCTCATTACTGCTTTCTCAGGGTATGGAGTGTGTGTTTTTCCAGAATCTAGGGGATAGACTTGGAATTTATAAGCTTTCAATGCTCTTAAAGGAGTCTGAGCCACAAGAAAAGCTAATTGCTGTGCCTACCACTCTCATTCCCCTGCCCATATATCCCAGTCTGAGCTCTACAAATTTCTATCTTGAGTTTGAGTCTTTACGTGTAGATTGCTACTAGACTCCATCTCTGTTGATTCAAAGTGCCAGAATGTAGGCTCCCCTTTCCTGCCTTAGTTATTTTTCTCCAGGCTGCTAACACTCTTCTCTGAGCTCAAGATCTGAGCCACATTACTAATGCTGCTGGCTTCTGAACTTCCTTCTTTTTCCATAGAAATGACTTTTTTTTCCTGGATTTCTCCATCAGGTTTCTGTCTGGTACATTCTATAGGTCTACTTAGAGGAGTACTTCACTACTTGGCTCTGCCTTGCACAGAGACACATTAAATATTAATCCACTATAAATAGACAAAATAGGCTAAAGTATAGTGAAAGCATAAAAGTTTTTGCAATCCACAAGCAAAACTCTCCTTTATTTAAAACATTTTTTTAAAATATTGAGTCATTTTTCAGAAACAACTAACTCCATTTTGTGACTCCATTTGGGGTTTTCTTGGCAAGTCCATTGGAATGGTTTGCATTTTCTTCTCCAGCTAATTTTACAGATGAGGAAACTGAGGCAAATAGGTTGAAATGACTTGCCTAGTCTCACACATCTAGTAATTGTCTGAGGCCAGATTTGAATTCAAGAGAAGTCTTCATAACTCTAAACCTGGCGTGCCATTCGCTGTACCACCTAGCTGATCCATACAATAATAGAAAGAACAATTGTTATAAAGCATAACATTTTTCAGGGATATAGTTTAAACCCATTATGGTTCTGCCTAGCCTTAAATACATTATGATTTCTCCTAAGTAACACTTAGCATGGCTTCCAAATTAAAAAAGGAATTGAACCAAAGCATTTTATTAACCATTCTATGTCTATGGATGACATCAAGCTATATGACACCACTGAAAAACAAATCAAATAACTCCATCTCATGGAATCTTTCTCCAATGATGGAAGAATATAATTTAGACACTATAATGAAAAATTCTTAACGTATGCCAAGGAAAGATAAAGACTGAAGGCTTTGAACTTGAATCAGGAGGTTATATTGAATCAATGGACCAAAGATAATACTTATTAAAAATACCTATTAAAAAATCTTTGTCTCCTCCAAGCAAGACACATTGAACATAATGATATCTAGAAGAAAGCTATTCCTGAATACATAGTGAAATCAAAGCTGAATGGGAAAATATTTTTAAATCAATTAACACCTACCAATACTAGTTTTAACCTTCAAAACTGTAAAATAGAATATAGAAGATTTGAAAACTATCTTAATAATGGAAAATTACATCTACAAGCAGAGAGAGAACTATGGAGACTGAATGTGGATGAAAGCATAGTATTTTCACTTTTTTTGTTGGTTTGTTTTCTTTCTCATAGTTTTTTCCCTTTTGTTCTGATTTTTCTTGCACAACATTACAAATATAGAAATATGTTGAAAAGGATTGCACACGTTAGTTTGTATCAGATTGCTTGCTATCTTGGGGAGAGAAAAAGGAGGAGGGGAAATTGGAACAAAAAAACTTACAAAAATAAATATTGAAAACTATCTTTACATGTATTTGAAAAAAATAAAATTCTATGGAGAAAAAAAATCATCCTAACAAAATTCCACATAACATTAATAAAACACTAAGCCCAAAAGATTAATACTTTCACATTCAAATTCAATGATGGAAAACAATAGAGACTGCCTTTAGCTGATTCTTTATCTCTTCATTTCTTTTATAGATAACTTTGTTCTACCTCTTTCCAATTTCTTCTTCAGATAAAATATCTCACTTTCAAGCTTTTGATCTAGTTATCAATATTGTTTATTTGTTTTCTGTTTCAGATCTTTCTGAACAACAAAATTTCTTAGCAAATTCTTCCACTTATATGAAGTTTTCAATAAAAATCTCAGATACCATACCACTTACTGTTTCTACCTGCTTCTTTCAGCCTCTTTTATACCAATTCATTGTTTCTCTTCTGAGAAACTACTGATATCTATTTAGACCACAATTTTAGCAAAAGAAAATTCTTCCTCTTTATACAGTATTGCCAGTAATCTTGCACCAAACTGCAGTAACTTCTGTCTTCTTGGTCTTTTGTTCCCAAATACAACTTCTCTGTCCATGGTTCTAGCTATTTCTCATCAGGTTTTTTATTAGCTTTTGTCTTTAAATGTGTGGTCAATGTCCCTATCCTGATGAGAACTTACTGGACTATACTCCAGATATTAGAAGACTTTCTGAAGCTAGTTGACATTGAATTTTCCTGCGTTTAAAGACACATTCTTAGCTCAAATGTCTCAAATGATTTTTCTTTTTTTCTAGTAACTCCCACAAATCAAATGTTTCTTCTCTGATAAATTAGTTGTTAAATATTCCTTTAGTTTGGGCCATCCTTATGTTCATCTGCCCTCTTAATAATAATAGCTAACAGATGCCCATCAGTTGAGGAATGGATGGATGAGTTGTGGAAACGAATGTAATGGAATATTATTGTTCTACAAGAAATGATCAGCAGAATGATTTCAGAAAAACCTAGAAGGCTTACATTAACCAATGCTGAGTAAAGTGAACAGAACCAGGAGAACATTATACACAATAACAACAAGATTTTGTGATGATCAACTGTGTTGGACTTGGCTCTTAATGAAGTGGTTCAAGGCCATTCCGATAGACTTGGGATGAAAGTGTCATCTGTATCCAGAGAGAGAACTATGGAAATTGAATATGGATCAAAGAATAGTATTTTCACCTTTTATTGTTGTTGTTATTGCTTATTTTCTTGTTTTTTTCCCTGTGTTTTTTACTTTTTGATCTGATTTTCCTTGCACAGAATGAAGAATATGGAAATATGTTGGATTGCTTGCTGTCTAGAGGAGGGAGAAGAGGAAAGGGGTGAGGGAGGAAGAAAAATTTGGAACACAAGGTTTTACAAAGGTGAATGCTGAAAACTATCTCTGAATGTATTTAGAAAAACAAAATTCTATTGAAAAAATAAACATAAATAACTAAGAAACCAAAATAATAATAATAATAACAGCTAACATTTATTTTGGGCTTATTCTGTGCCAGGGCTGTGCTAAGTACTTTATCTCATTTGATCCTCATAAGAACCCTAGGGTTGAGTGCTGTTATAATTCCCATTTTATAGATGAGGAAACTGAAGCAAACAATGCTTAAATGATTTGCCCAGAGTCACACAGCTAATATGGATCCAAGGTCAGGTTTGAATTCAAACTTCCTGATCCAGTACTCTATCCATTGAACCACCCACATTCTAACTATAATATATTTGCTTTTTCAATTAGTATTGCTTTTTTTCTCTATCAATCTCAATAACATCCTTTTCTCATACCTTACAAATTTTGGGGGCATTTTTCCTTTTGTGTTGAATGATATTGCTGTACTTAGCAAATGCCATTTTAATGCTTAGGCCAGGCCCATAATGCTACTCCACACTTTTGTAATCATTCCCAATATGTAATTTCATGTTTTTCTACCTTCAGAGGCTTCATAAATTCAAAAGCCAGTTTCTTGATTTCAAGTTAAATATTCTCAGTTTCTTCAACTAAAGCTTACATGAAAGTCTTCAGTATTTATCCTGTTTATTTTCACCTACTCACAAATTCTTAACCTGAAGTCTATCATTGTTGTTCAGTTGTATCCAACTTTTAGATCCCTTTTAGAGTTTTCTTGGCACAGTACTCAAATGGTTTGCTTTTTCTTCTCTTACTCATTTTACAGATGAGGAAGATGGGATCTCACAGCTAGTAAAGATAAGGCTGGATTTGAACTCAAGTCTTCCTAACTCCAGGTTTAGCATTCTATCCCCTGGACCACCCAGCTATTCCAGAGCAGCGAATAGAGCATTGGGCTTGGAATCAGGACCTCTTCTTGAGTTCAAATCTGGTCTCAGAAACTTACTAACTGTGTGATCCTGACAAGTCACATATCCCTGTTTGTTTCATTTCCTCATCTGGAGAAAGAAATGGCAAACCACTCAAGTATCTTTGCCAGAAAGAAAAACTCAAATGAGATCACAAAGAATAGGACAGAACTGAAACAACTGAATAACAACAAAACCTGAAATCTGATTTTTAAAAGATTTTTCAATAACTGTATTTCAATATAACTGGTTTCTTTTGTGATCCTACAAAGTTTATTTTATTCATTGAAACAAATTACTCTGAGAAGTGAGTCCAATGATTTCACCAGACTATCATAAGAATCCTTGATACAAATAAGCTCCAGCTTCTTGTTGTGTTTTCTAATAGCTAGCTAAAATTTCTATAGGGCCTACCATGTGCTAGGCACTGTGCTAAGTGCTTTTTCAATTGCTCTTTTTTGATCCTTATCACAATCTTAGAAGGTAGGTGCTATAATTATCCCCATTTTATAGAGGAGAAAAGCAGGTACAAAATATCAGTTTCCCTTGTGGTTTCCTTCACTTTTTGAAGAATAAAATAATCATTAAATAAATTAAAGAATATGTTAATTCCCTTGCTTTTTATCCAGGAGATATTCAAATAGCCAAAGTCCTTCATCCCTTCCATACCATTTATATATATATATAATGTATTATTATAATGTGATTTTTATATACAATAATATATATATACACACATATATGTATGTATGTATAATTGGGATAACTAGATGATACAGTGAATAGATCATTTTTATTTTGAATCAGAAGGACATGGACTGAGTCACTTACTAGCTGTCTGACCCTGGACAAGACAATGAACTTCTCAGTTTCCTTATCAGTAAAATAGGAATAATAATAGCACCTACTTTACAGGGTTATATGAGGATAAAATGAAATAATATTTGTAAAATGCTTTGTCAACCTCAAGGAACTATATAAATGTTAGTTATTATCATTATTACTATTACCTTTATCATCTCATTGTCTGACTGATACCTAGAAGATTCAATTTGTTTCCTCACATTAGAATGTTTAGTTTACCTTGTTTATCATGCATATATTTGCGTCTCAGATTTGTCCCCTGTACATCATTGCTCCTCTATTATCCTTCCTACATTGCACCTGCTACTCTCTATGGAATCTGATCTGACAGATCTATGTGGGCAATTTTCTCCCTCCCTCGCCCCTTTTCAATTTCAAGCTCTTTTGAACAGATTCACAGGATTGCAAGCAACCATATTTTTTTTTACTATTCCTGGCCATAAGCCCATCATTTCTATAATTTAAATCAGTGCAAAAACCAAATCCCATTCTCAGACAGCATCTTCTTAACCATCTGTTCACTTTCCTAATCCCCTTTTCTCTTTTGTTACCCCTGCCTTCAATCACTAACAGTGATGAAAACACTGCTTGCTTCCTTAAGGTGTTTAGTTTCTTGCCCAGAACATCTTATTTTTAAAAATAATTTTGTTAATATATTTTGTTTTTTATATCACCTACATTTCCTAACATAGTTTCACCCCTCCTTCTGCTCTCACCTATTCCTTATGACAAAGAATAAAAATCAGGGGGAATAAACAGTTCACCAGTACTAACCAACACATCTAAAAAAGTCTGACATGATATAAAACATTCCAGCTCCATAATGTACCTCTTCTTTTGTACAGAATTTCTTAATCTCTAACAATTTTTTCTAAATTTAATCAACAGTGTCATTTGCCCTTACATGTTAGTAGCTCAGATATGGGAATTAATGGTTGGATTTGATGAAAACAGGTTATCTTTCTGTTATTACACAATTGCTTCTCTCGTTATTTTGACCTTAATGGAATGAGGTGGTATGAGCAGGAAGATAAATAAACTCAGCAGTTCAAGCAAAAAGGACTTGGGAGTTTCTGTAAAGTGCAATATAATATGGCAGCTAGAAACACTAATGCAAATTTAAGCTGGACTGACATAAATATGTCGAGAATCATGGGTGCAAAAGGTTTACTTTACCCTAATTAGAGCCACATCTGAGCTGTTATGTCTACTTCTAGGTACTGTAGCTAAGGAGTGAATTTAATGAGATAAAGCTTATATGGGGCAGAGTGACCAGAACGGTAAGTGTACTGAAAACCAAGTTCCTGAGAACACCTGAAAAAATTAGAAAAGAGAAAGTTTAAGGTAATGCAATATTTGTCTTCAAAAATTTGGAGGCTGTTGTATGGAAATGGGAGTAGTTTTATTCTAACTGGCCTCAGAGGACAGAACTTTGGATAGAAGTTATGAGAAAGCATATTTTACCTTCATATAAAGAAATACATATAAAGAAATGTCACAAAGCAAAATAGCCATTATACAACTCTAGTGTCTTTTCCAGTTCAGTACCTTTTCTATTACTCTACACCGTTTTTATAATTTGCTTTCAGGCATTTGTTCACAACTGAAGGAAAGGGGTTTATGTCACAAGCAGAACTTTCAGTGCTTCGTTTCAGCAAACACTTATTAAGCATTTAATGAGGCACCCCATGCTGGAACTTGATCACTTATGTGTTCAATGAAATTAAATGTATGCGATTCTTACAACATAAAGACAAAGTTTTTCATTAGAATTTACATTCTGAGTCATTCAATTCATTACAACAAAACTGTAATAAAGCCCTACTATGTGCCAATCATTGTACTAGGTATAAAGTAGGCAAAAATAAATGAAATGGTTTCTGTCTTCTGGAAGCTTTCATACTATTGAGACCACAAGTTTGCATCAATCAATGTAACAAACAGACAAAATGTTTTCAGAGGAGGCTAGGAGAGCACTAAGACCTGTGGAGAATAATTTCAGAAAAACCTGGAAAGACAAGAACTGGTATAGAGTGAAGTGAACAAAACCAAGAGAACATTGTACACATTAATAATAATACTGTAAGAAGATCAATTACGAATGCTATTCTGAGCAGCATAATGATCCAAAAGTTTGGAAGGTCTCATCATGGAAAACAGTATGTACCTCAAAAGAAAGAACTGATGGTGTGTGAATATAGACCAAAGCATGCTATTTTTCATTTTCTTTCCTCCTTTCACTTTATCTTTTGATAAAGTGAGTTTTCTTCCACAAAATGACTAACATGAAGATGTTTTATTTTATTGTACATGCATAAACTATATCTGATTGCTTATCATCTCAGGGAGAGGGAAGGGAAGAAAGGGAAGGAAAGAATTTATAACTCAAAACTTAAAAAAATGTTAAAAATCTAGTTTTGCATGTAATTAGGAGGAGGATAGAATAATATATATATTTTTTAAGTTCTGTAGAGACCAAGAAAGGTTTCCTGTAAGAGAGGAGATGAGCTCACCCTAAGCAAAAGCCAGAAGTGGGAAAGGAGAGCAGACCAGATATGGAGTGGCATTTGAGCTAGTTCTTGAGGAAAACCAAGGATTCTAGGAAATGGGAATGGATAGTGGACTATATGATAAAAAGAAAAGATTGGAGAAGTAATTTAAAATCTATCTGGAAAGATATGTTGGAAATTATAGAGACCTTCAAACAATAGAGAAGAAGGTTTTGTTTGAAATAATGGAGTCGCTATAGTTTCTACAGCAACAGAGAAACTTGCTAAGTCTTTTGTTTTAAGAATATCATTTTGTGGGCAGAACCAGATCATTATACACAGCAACAATAAGATATACAACAATCAATTCTGATGGACGAGGCTCTCTTCAACATTGAGATGATTCAAACCAGTTCCACTTGTGCAGTGATGAAGAGAGCCATCTACACCCAGAGAAAGAACCATGGGAACAGAGTGTGGAACACAACATGGCATATTTACTCTCTCTGTTGTTATTTGCTTGCATTTTGTTTTCTTTTTCAGTTTTTCTTTTTCTTCCTTCTTGATATGATGCAACAAGATAACTGTATAAATATGTATACATATATTGGATCTAACATGTATTTCAACGTATTTAACATGTATTGGACTATCTGCCAGCTAGGGGAAGGGGTAAGGGGAAGGAGAGGAAAATTTGGAACAAAAGGTTATTTAAGGATCAATGTTGGAAAAATTACCCATTCATATGCTTTGTAAATAAAAAATTTTAATTAAAAAAATTAAATAAATGTAAAAAATAATTGTTTTTAAATAGAATTCACTAAAAAAAGATCATCATTTTGGAGGAAAAAAAAGAAAAAGGACCTATAGATACAAAAATATTTATGACAGTTCTTTTCTGGTGGCAAAGAATTGGATGTTGAGGGGATTCCCATTGATTGGGAATGGCTAAATAAGGTGTATACAATTGGATAGACTACTATTGTGTCATGAGAAATGATGAGCCAGAGGCTCTTAAAAAAAAAAGTCTTACATTAACTGATGCAAAGTTAAATGAACTAAATTGGGATAACATTGTACACAATAACAGCAATATTGTATGATGAATTACTATGAATAATTTAGTTATTCTCAGCAATACAATGATCCAAGATAACGCTTAAGGACTTAAGATAAAAAATGTTATCCATCTTGAAAGAAAAAACTGATGGAGTCTGAATGCAAATCAAAGTATACTTTTATATTTTGGGGAGGACGTCTGTTTTCTTTTATAATATGGTTAATATGGAAATATGTTTTGCATGATTACATGTGTACAATCTATATTAAATTGCTTAACTTTTCAATCATGAGAGAGAGAGGAAAGGAGAAAATTTGGAATTCAAAAATTAAAAACAAAATAAAATACTAAATAAGTGACAAGTAGAGAAAAAAAGAATATCTGTTTGGTAGCTGAATGACCTTAAAGGGAAGAAACTGGAAATACTGAGTACAAATAGGAGGCTTTTACAATAGCCCATACTTCATTTAATAAAGACCTAAAATAAGATAGGAGCTATTTAAATAAAGAGAATAGCTTAATGGCACCGTTATGGACAAAGTGGCAAGCCAAGAAGACTTCTATTTCTTAATTCAAATCTGGCCTTGCACGCTAGCAACCATAGGTCACTTGACCCCATTTGCCTCTGTTTCATTTTCTATAAAATAAGTGGAAGAAGAACATAAGAATCCACTCTAGGATTTTTGCCAAGAAAACCCCAAATGGAATCCTACTCAACTGAAAAATGACTGAACAACCATAAATTTTAGTGGCGTGAAGGGGACAAATATAAGCGATAGGGAAAAAGTTCAATTGACAGGATTTGAACCACTGATTGAACAAGCAGGTAAGAAAGTATAAAAAGTAGTGATTTACAAAAAGATTATAAATCTGGGTGCCTTGACAATCATAGCACCCATAACAGGAATAGGGGAGTTACAAAGAAGACTAGGCTTAAGGGGAAAAAATGAGTTTTGTTTTGGTCATGTTGAGTTTGAGAGGTGTATAAGATATCTAGATGGAAATGTCTAGGAAACAGTTGATGTTGTAGGACCAGAGTACATCAAATGGAAACAGGATATGTTGATTTGGGAATCATCTGCATAGACTGATCCTTGAATGGTAACTACTAGCATCATCTAGAGTGAGCACTTGAGAGAACCCTTTAAGACCTAAGCTATACCTATACCTGCACAGGATATGGCGATGAGCCAGCAAAAACTGATAAGTTATCAGATAGAAAAATAGCACTCCAAAACCCCGCAGGAGGAGAAATTATCCAAGAGACAGCATTTGTTGCAATTAAGCCATAGTAAAATAAACAATTTGGAAAGTGGTTGAGAATCAGTTTTTCAGATATTTCAAAATGGGAAAAGATTCCAAAAGAATGAAAAAGGTCACAGATAGTAGTTTTACTCTATAAAAGAAGCAAGAAGACAATGTTAATTTACTGGCTCACAGGCCTTTTGCTAAGTTCTTTCCAAAATACTGAAATAACGAGACAAATACATGAGATTTGCTTGCTAATGGGAAAACTGATTTCAGCAAGGATACATCATTACAACAAGGAAACTTACACAGAGGACATGCTGGAGCCAGCTTGAACCAGCTCCCAAGAAATAATTGGTAAATATTCAGTGTGGGCATTTATATTTGGAAATTGGCAAAGCTAAAAATTAGGACTTGATTTATTCTTTTGTTGTTTGTCTCTAGACTTTAAAAAGTGATGGAGAAAATGTTAATAATGTACATTCAACTTAAAGCATATGCTGTGTGCCTATTTTTATATCCCCTGGGAGAGAGCTGTTAAACATTTACCAGCACACTACTTCATATAATCAACACCCTATTAGAGTAGCATGGGCAAAATGGATTTTTACCAAACCTTTGGAGGTTTCCTGCAGGGTATTTTAGAGGTTTGCACTACTTCCCCAGGAACCAAGCCTGACCAAGTAAATGCAGTTGTCATTATGGGGCTGGCTATATATTTTGCAGTTTGGACCATTCTATGAGTTTCCTAGAGTACTTTCACGTGTAAATTTAATACCAAGAGAAAGGGGCTATTTAAGGTGACAACCAGCAAACATCTCCTAGAATAACCTCACCAGCCTATGTTGTCAGCTCTTGAAAACCTTGATGAGCACAGTCTATGTATACATGGCAGAAAACCCAAGAAGAGAACTGGCAGGTTTTCACAGATAATTTTAGCTAGGCAGCTTGAAGGATTGGAAAGGGGCCCAGATTTGGAGTCAGAGGACCTGGATTTGAATCTCAACTCTGCTACTTACTACTTTAATTTTAGGAAAGGCATTCATAATCTCTTCAGGCCTTAGTTTTCTCATCAATAAAAAATAGACTTGGTCCCCCAATATCTCTTCTAGATCTAGATCTGTGAATCTGTGATTCTACAGCAGTTAACATATATTTATAGTCATGGGATGGAGAAGTATAGAGAATATAAGATCCTAATGGGTCCATTTGATTCAGTAAAACAAAATGAAGCCCTTAATATTCTCCTCACAAAAAAGGTGTTTTTCACATATCTATTAAAATTATATAGGACTCTATGACATATGCAATCTTAGATATTGTTTTGTTCTTTGCAATCCTTTGAGAAATGATATAAAGTGAGGCATAAAATCTCATGTTGCCAGTGTTGCCCATGTCCAAGGGAAGATACAAAAGAAAAGGAAGGAAGGAAAGAGGCAAGCAAGGAAGGAAGGAAGGAAGCAAGTTAGGAAGGAAGGAAGGGGGGGGGCGGAATGGAGGAGAAAGAAAGGGGGGAAAAGGAGGAAAGAGGGAAGAAAATTTATACAATGTTTCCTCCACAAGGAGGAAAGAAGGAAGGAAAGAAGAATGAATGGGAGAGAAGGAAGGATTGTAAGGATGAATGGAAGGAAAAAGGGAAGAAGGCAAGATTTATTAAGGATCTACTATGTATCAGGCTAAACACTTTATAAATGTTATCTCATTTGTTCCTTATAACCACTTTGGGAGAAAGGTGGTAATGATGAGGTCTAGATATGGGGTACCTAAATGAAATTAGGGTTTAATTGAGGTCTAGTGGCAGGTTCGGGGTAAAGGGAGTCAAATAGAGCTCCCTACAATCCACTGGATTCAGCACAAGGCTACTGAGTTAAATGAAGTCTAGTGGCAGTGCAAGTCTCCAATAAAAGCATTTATTGGCCCGAAAAGCTAGATTGATAAAAGAAGTTTATTGTGGGGTTTGGAAGTAAGGTTAAAGTACAGTTAAGGAAATAGGTAAAGGTGGAGATAAGAAGGACACCAGACAAAGAGTTCCAGTGGACAGAGGACCCTGACATGCCAGGTGTAAGGCTGGCAAGTTTGGAACTTCTGCCAAGAGGAGGTTCCAGCTTGGCCCTTTTATAATGGGAGATTTAGCTAGAGGGGCCTGTGGGTGTAGCCCCAAGTAGGCTCAGATCCAGGTGGGGCTGGGACAGGCCCAGATCTTCTATTGGAATTCAAAGGGACCAGGATTTGTGAATCAAAAGGTCCTTGATTGATAACTACATCAACTAGGAGGGGTTGGGAATCAGAAAGAAAGGAATAAGTCAATTCTTAAGGAGACCACACCCGCATCACTAATATTATCTCCATTTTACAGTTGAGGAAATTGAGGTCAATAAGGTTAAGTATCTTTCCTAGGATGACACAACTAGTAAGGATCTGAAACTGTAATTGAAATCAAGTCTTCCCTATTGAGGAAAGAACTCAAGTGCTCCTATTATTCTCAAGTAGCATTAAACTAACAGCTTTGAAGCACAGAACACTACAAAACTTACTGATTAAAGTCATAGAAATTCACTGGATAAATAAAATGAACTTTAAAAGAGGATGAAAAATAAAGACTTTCCAGATTATAGCATGTATGCAGCTGGTTAGGCAGTCCATTTAATTAGTTCACATGGATGTCTTGGACTGATTCTGTGCCCAAAATTGAATAGGAGGAAAAAAATCAGACCAGATTGCATTTGGAAAATTCAATGATCCTAAAAAAAACCCTCATCTTTTAAATGTCAATATTCTTCCTATGATTCTATATATCTCCAAAACATGGAGCACTGCAAATGCAAAAGAATTTATCCAAAACATCCTCCCCTAGAGGTGAGTGAAACAGGGGTCACAGAGAAGAGAAAAATAGTACCAAGTTATCAAATGAGGACTCAAATTTTAAAAGCAAGTCTTGAGAAAGTCATACTTCCAAAATTTAAGTATATAACTCAAAAATGAAGTAAAAATAATTAGAGGAAGCAGTGCCATCTGGAGGCCAAAGAATAGTTAGCAGAAGCTAGAAGATTGTTTTAAACAAGGACAAATTTTAGAACATAGATAAGGCATAACAAAAACAACAATTTTGTCCCTTCTAGTTCTCAAGTTGTAATACTATTGAAAGCAAAATGAGAGTATATAGTATTATCAAGCATTTCCACTTGTAAGCCGATTCCCTTCTTATGACTTCAATTCCAATACTCTCTTTGTTGAGGTCTAGATTTGGGGTACTTAAATGAAATTAGGGTTTAGTTGAGGTCTAGTAGCAGGTTTGGGGTACAAGGAGTCAAACAGAGCTCCCCTGCAACTCCCTTGGATTCAGGGCAAGGATATAGTGGCAAATGAGGTCTAGTAGTGGCGTGAGTCCCCAATAAAGGCATTTACTGGCCCAGGAGCTACATTGATAAAAGAGGTTTATTATTGGATTTGGAAGTAAGGAGATGGTGAAGGTAGAGATAAGGAGGGCAACAGACAGAAGGTCCAGTGGACAGAGGGTCCTCACATGGCTAGCATGTTTAGAATCTCTGCAAAGAGGGGATCCCAGCGTGTCCCTTTTATAATGGGAGATTTAGCTCGAGGAGCTTTTGGGTGTAGCCCCAAGTTGGCTCAGATCCGGATAGGAGCTGGGACAGGCCCAGAGCTTCTATTGGAATACAAAGGGACCAGGATTTTTTTTTTTTCTCTCCACTGTTCAGTTTTATTTGTAAAAGGTATTTTTTTGCATATTTTTTTATTTTTTTTTAAATAACTTTTTATTGACAGAACCCATGCCAGGGTAATTTTTTACAACATTATCCCTTGTACTCACTTCTGTTGTGATTTTTCCCCTTCCTCCCTCCACCCCCTCCCCCAGATGGCAAGCAGTCCTTTACATGTTAAATGGGTTACAGTATATCCTAGATACAATATATGTGTGCAGAACCAAACAGTTTTCTTGCACAGGAAGAATTGGATTCAGAAGGTAAAAATAACCCGGGAAGAAAAACAAAAATGCAAGCAGTTTATATTCATTTCCCAGTGTTCTTTCTTTGGTGTAGCTGCTTCTGTCCATCCTTGATCAATTGAAACTGAATTAGCTCTCTTTATCAAAGAGCTCCACTTCCATCAGAATACATCCTCAAACAGTATCATTGTTGAGGTATATAATGATCTCCTGGTTCTGCTCGTTTCACTTAGCATCAGTTCCTGTAAGTTTCGCCAGTCCTCTCTGTATTCATCCTGCTGGTCATTCCTTACAGAACAATAATATTCCATAACGTTCATATACCACAATTTACCCAGCCATTCTCCAATTGATGGCATCCATTCATTTTCCAGTTTCTGGCCACTACAAACATTTTTGCACATGTGGGTCCCTTTCCCTTCTTTAGTATCTCTTTGTGATATAAGCCCAGTAGAAACACTGCTGGACCAAAGGGTATGCACAGTTTGATAACTTTTTGAGCACAGTTCCAATTTGCTCTCCAGAATGGCTGGATGTGTTCACAATTCCACCAACAATGTATCAGTGGGACCAGGATTTGTGAGTTAAAGGGATAATTACATTAACTGGGGGGGTTGGGAATCAAAGATAGGAATCTTTCCCATAATCTTTCACTTACCTCATGCTGCCTCATGAAATCCTTCACTACCTCATGCTGCCAGCCTTTCTCTGCTGAAGTTATTTTCAGTCAATTGCCCTATATCAATTGTCACAATTTCTGTGACTTCTCTGACTTCACCACCCCTCTCTGACCACCACCACCTTAAAATTGTTGTCTTTTTCTAGAATATAAGTTCCTAGAGGGCAGGACTCTTCTTCAAAGGTATAGGGATAGCATTCTATTTCCATCACTTTAGCTCAGTGCTTGGTACAAGATAAACATGTAATAAATGCTCTTTCATTCATTCTTTATTGCAAGAATTGGTGATACAAAATGATCTCGTTAATTGTCAATATCATGGGAAGTGCTAAATGATGAGATCTTGGGTTATTAGATGGGATTGTCAGAGAGAGCCAGAAGTACTGAAAAAATCACTCTGTGAAACAAGCAGGGAACAGCACTAATGGTAATCTGTTCAACCTTATAGTCCCATCCTTTGTGGAGGTCATGGGTAGCTCCACCCTGCTGTGTTCAGTCAGAAATCCAACTTATGTCAAACCTTCAAAGTTAAATTTTCCCCATAAATCTGCCCACGGCCCATTCCATCTTTGTTGTATCCCTTTTGAATTAGCTCACTATGGCAGCATTCTATCTACTGGTGTCTTTCTCCTCTTCCCTCCCCCACTCCTCAAAATGTCTTTTCTTTCTTATAGCTAACTCCTTTAGGGTGCTAAACTCCTCTGGACAATCTTCTGTCCAAAAAATTGAGATAATCTTACACTGGCCAAAAGTAACTGGTCCCAGGAGCTCCCTACTCCTCCAACTCACAAAGTTGCCACAAAGGTTAGGGATATCTATCCCAGGACTACTGTTCAGTTACTTTTCTTCAGGGAAATAAACCAAAATAAAAGAGACAGCTTGGGATTTGAGATGCTAGTCCAGGCTTAGCTACACAAACATATGTTCTCACTACATTTACACAATTTTCCTAGCTGCTGCTAAGGAAGAAAATGGTTCCTGATACCTAAGAAAATTAAAGAAAGAGAGACTATTCTTTTAATTCTAATTAGCTGTCCTTGGTTCAGTAGTTAATCCTCTGTCACAGTACTAATACAGGTACACACACATACACACACACACACACACACACACACACACACACACACACACACACACTCTTACTTGCTTCATGGAGATCAAGGGACCAACCAGGAGCCCTTGTTATTCATACTCTTCAGCAAGAAATATGTGTCACTGAAAGTAAGAGATAATTAATCTCACTGCTCCTATTACACTTGTTTAAAATGTATTTTGTGGTGGTATTTGTGGTGTAATGCTGGAGAAACTGAGCAAGACAGAGATTAGAGAACAATTTAATAGTTTATTAAATGGAGAGATTTACTGGGACCAAATGGATCCATGGTTTGGTCCCAGGGCTGAGTAACTATCATCTCAAAGAATCCAGCAGCGTATGTCAGATGCAAGATTGTTTTATAGGGTAACAAGAACAATGACATAATGGGGGAGATACCTGGAAGGGGATGACCTAATGGGGGGAGGCACCTAGGAGGCAACCTATTCCACTGATCCACTAATCTGCGAAGAGGAATATTCTTAAAAGAGTGATAAGCGAGGCAGCTAGGTGACGCAGTGGATAGAGTACCAGCCCTGAAGTCAGGAGGAACTGAATTCAAATCTGATCAGACATTTAGCACTTCCTACTTGTGTGACTCTGGGCAAGTCACTTAACCCCAATTGCTTCAGAAAAAAAAAATAGTAAAAGAGTAATAAGCTATCTGATTCTCGTGGAAACTTTGATTTTTTAACATTTTAGATTCTTTCATATGGAAAATAAAAAAGGTTTTTAATCATTTGGAAGGTCATGGGAACTCTCTACTATCCAACTATCTTATTCCCAATTTCAAGATTTTCCAAGAATAGTTTCATATCATGGTTTCCATAACAAACTGAGTAGAATGTATTTTTCTGTCTATAATTCATAGAAATATATATATTTTTAAAATCCTACTTTTGATGAATGGATTCAAGTCCTTTTTTGCTTAATTGAAATGCATGAAGTAAAATTGAAGAGTCAAGTTTGCTTAGAAGGATAGGGGTCTATCTATGATTCAAACATATCACATTTTGCCGAGAGATGGAACTCCTCACATGTGGTATAGGTGATCATATGTTCATACCCCAAGAGGATAAAGTCAATGACCCTGCACCTACGGCAATGGTTTATCTAATTCATTATTCTTTGTGTCTTCTTATCATTTGACTTGATTTTTCTCATTCTCCTTGAATCATTTATTCCCATTCTCTACCAGCTCTTACTTTCCCCCAGAGCCAAAATACTTGACAGAATTCTGAGCAAAAATTTCCTTCAGCTGAGAAGCATATATCACACATCCCGTTAACATGTTCAAGACTTGGGTGATCAGACAATGAAGCTTTTTTTTTGCTTTCAAGAGAATCCAAGGAGCAATTCCGCATCTTCCTCATCGCCATGCTTTGTTTGTTGAGAATATTTTGCTTTACCCCTAGAAATGACTATAGGGACAAAGCTTTATCTTAGCTTTATGAGATTTTATGGGGAAGACTCTGCAGGAGAGGGGATTGGGTAAAATGAAAAAATTAGATGCTCAAAAAAATCAAGACGTCTTCGTGACCATGAGAATTCATGCTGTGCATATCCTCAGAACTCTAACCAATTATAATATATGGTACAAATGCAAGCATATCTTTATCTTGACAAGTGTTTTTTATTATTGTAATTTTTAAATGCAATATTGATATGAGCTTTGGCTGTTAATCATATTTCAGCGAGTGCTGGTTTGACTAGGTCACCTTCCTCCAAAATATATTTAAAATACTTCAGTGGCTCTCCATCAATTTCAAGATCAAATATAAAATCCTCTACTTGGTGTTTAAAACTCTTCATAATCTTCCTCTTCTACCTTTCCTGATTTCTTACATCTTTCACCCTTTCCCCATGTACTCTGCAATCCAGTGACACTGTCATTTCTATTCCTTTCACAAGATACTCCATCTCCAGATTCCACACATTTTCCCTGATTGTTTCTCTTCTTATTTCTGACCTCTTACTTTCCAAGTTTCCCCCAAGTCCCAGCTAAAATCCCATCCTTTAAAGCTCAGCTTCTTAAACTGAGATTCACAGCCCCATATAGGAGTCTCATTACTGAGTGTGGGGGTCATGAAATTATGATTTATTATCAGAAAATGTTTGATCAGTATACCTATTTATATATTATATACCTGGGGTCATGTAAAAATTTTTCAGGCAAAAAGGGGTCACATGTGGAAAAAAATGTAAGAAGCCTGCTCTACAGGAAGCCTTTCCTAATGTTCTTTAATGCTAGCATCTTCCCCGTGGTCATTACTTCCTATATATCCTGTGTGTATATAGCCTATTTGTACACAATTGTTTGCACATTCTCTCTCCCATTGGACTGTAAGTTCCTTGAGAACAAGAACTGTCACTTATCATTCTTTATTGCCTGGAATATAACTAGTGCTTAACAAATGTTTATTGACTAACAATTAATGACCACAATATCATTGGAAAGTTTTTTGTTTGACAGAACAAACAGAGCAAAAATCCTTTTTATTGAAAACTCACAGACTTTTCAAACTGTATTAGCTGCAAGGCAGTATATCATAATATAAGGCTGGGTTCATGATAAGAAAGATCATTTTAACTTCTACTTCTGAGACATAATGGCAGTGAGAATTTGGGCAATTTACTTAAGCTGTCAGTGCTTCAAGCATCTCTTTAAAATGATAAATTAATGGGGGTGGGGGTGGGGGGGAAGGTCCCTCCCATTGGGCATTTCCTACATCAAGAAAATCATAGGTTCGGATAAAAATAAGTCACGATAATTTGTAGCAATGCTAAAAAAAAAAAAAAAAAAAAGTGACTAAATATCCATAGTTTTTAGGACCAACAGTTTCTATTGTGCTAGGCACAGAGATCATGAGGAAATCAAAGATAACTAGGGAGGTCACATATGCACTCAAATATTCAGTACATTTCTTGATAGCAGAAGTTGGAAGTAAAGTAGATGCTCATCAATTGGGGAATGATATTATAAATTACAATTTATAAATAAAGTATATGAATGTAATTGGATATTACTTATGTCACAAGAAATGATAAAAATATGAATAATTCCAAGAAATATGAAGACATATGAAAGAATGCAGTGCAAAGAAAGCACAATCAAGGAGCAATATACAAAATTACTATTACAACAGAAATGGAAAAGAAAATTGAAACCTTATGTTCTATAATTACAATGGCCAAGTTTGTCCCCAGAGTAGAAAAAAATGCAACTCTCATTTTTGCAAAGATAGGGGACTAGGGATATGAAATATTACATATGATATCAGTCACAGTTGTTATGTTGATTGGTTTTGAAGATCTGCTTTTTTTTTCCTTTTCCTTAAAATCTTTGTTACAAAGACTGACTCTCTGGATAGGAAGGGAAGGTGTTTATATTTGGAACTGAAAATTATAAAGAAAAATAACAACAAATATAAAATTTAAAATGATATTAACTCCTCTTGTAACTTCTGATGGGTATATAGAAAAATCATCTTTTGGCACAAATCTGAAAGAAATAATACCTTCCCAAATTCACCCAAGTTGTTCTTATCTCGTGACTTTTTTTTAGAAACCTACATAAAATTAAACTGGCTTTATGGCAATAATCAATTTTTCTTAATGGGTCCTCCAGAGAAATCAACACCATAACAATCCCTAGTTAGTTATCAGCTTCCAGTTCTCTCAAGGCCAGAATTGTAACCGTGGCATTAGCTATTACCAAAAAAGAAGCTACTTTGTTGTCCTTGGAACATATAAGCAGGTGCATATAAGGTATGTAAGGCACACTAAGTACAACTAGCAAAAACAATTATTAATACTATTGCCCTTACCTAGGATATTCATTTGAATGGACAATGCCTTGAGTTGGTCCAATAATACACCTTTTTAGACAGACATTGTATATGGACAATGGACTAGACCCAGATGAACAAAAGGAGAATGGACTAGTATCTTTGGAAAACTATGATGTTCCTTTAAAACCCTAAGCTTCTCCCTGAAACAAAGGCTCATCTTTTTAACAACAATCTTTTCCCAGAGATGCTCTATCCCTGTGAGTCATAGAAAGGCATAGTTTCCAAAGAATTAATGTTGAGAATCTTCCAAAGGATAATGGAGAGGCACATGGTGGTGTGTGAAAGCTGCAATTCATTATCAACCAAAATTTAAATAAGAGGAATGACATAAAAATCAGCAGATGATAGATGAGCTCTGTGGTTAAAACTAAAATATGGCTGATAAACTACATGAACTACATACCACATAATAATGTAAAGAAGACTAGAGAAAGGCCCCAATCTGATGGGTAGGAGATGATATGATAGGTAGTTCTCTACTATGCAGAACTCATGAAAAGACACGAATACAAGCTGAATCAAAGAAAAGGTCATGGTAGGTTGTGAATTGTGTTGGAGAGAGTGCTCATATCAATAAAATCACAGATTCATTAAAATATTGAAATAAATAACTTAATAATAGAGAATATAAGGTGTGGTCATTAATATTAACTCCCAAACTGAGAAAAACCAAAAAATATAATTTTCTATAGATTTATTATTTATTTCTATAACTTTATTATTTATATTTTAATTATATAAAATTGAAAAACATTTTCACAAATAAAATCAGTGTAAGATGATAGACTATTATTTGGAGGAAAAAAATTTTGCATCAAATTATTTCCAATAATAGTCTGAAATTCAAGAGGTACAAGTAATTGACACAAATATCCAAGACTGAGTCATTTTCTAATAGGTAAGTCATCAAGACATATGAAGATTCCTATTTTAAAGAGAAAGGGCAAAAAGATGAACCATCACATGAAAAAATAAGAGAAAAGAAAATTAAGACAAGGCCCCATGTCTAGTACAGGGATGAGTTTAGCCACAATTTACATAGGTAACTCTAGGTTGGCCCTGATGATCATTTCCATTATTTCTAGTGTATGATTTGTGAGGTCTCTGAAGCAGCACAAACCAACAATCCTAGACTAAAAGATACCAGTGTGTTACAACTACCATTCAAATGCTCAAAATATCTTGAATACAAAGGTGTTTCTCTTGTCTTTAGGAGAAAGAGGCTCATGGAGACCTATTTTCCAAAGTCAGTCCTCTTCAAGTAACAGAAATACCAAGAAAAATTCAGGAAGGGGAGGCACAAGGTAGCCATGTTCACTCCATCCTTGCCATGCAAATACAAAATTTCTTTCCTGTTGCAGGCAGATAGCCATCCAGAGATTAGCCAGTTTGCCACCATAGGTAAGGGAGTGACAAACCACTCTCCCTTTCTCCAAAATGAGAGACATAGTCCCATTGCTAAGAAGCAGATTAGTGGTCCAGTGGCTAGAGGGCAGGGACTAGTGTTGGAAAACCCTAGTTCAAATTTCAGAGATTTGCCACCTTTATGACCCAGGGAAAGCTCTTTAACCTTGATCTGCCTCACTTTCCTCAGCTGAAAAAGAGTATCGCTTAGCACAATGCTTGGCTCATAGTTAAGTTATTATTTCCTTCCTTCCACATACTGTAATCTAAGGGAGTTTCCTCCTCCTGGTTACTCTTCAGCCAATTAGTGTCAAATCATTTCTGTCTGCTTATGTTTTAACATAAATGGACAGGATCATTTCAAACAACAAATGTACTAAATGCCTACTATGTTCTGTGAACTGTTCTAGTGTCGGAAGGCAAGGATAAATCCATTATGTCAATTAAACTATATGATTTGGGATAATGCCCAAATAAACCACAGCTAGGGATCATGGAAATTAGCACAAATGCATGTGAAATGTTATCAGAGTTGGCTGAAAATCAAGGTACACAAGCTGCTATGAATATAAACATATAGAACACCTCTTCCGAGAGGAGGAACTAAATATGAGAAACAGAATGTGATCAGCTAAGGAAGTAGAGTTCAGAAGATTGAGTCAGAATATGAAGAGTAGAAAAAATAAATGAAAGGGGTATTTTTCCAGGAAGACTCCATTTTCCTTTAACCACTGGCACTTGCTATGAAGAGTATGTCAATCATGAGTGGGTGTATTGTTCATGATTCAGAATGAAAGCTTTAGAAAAGATGTCAGTTTCGATTTGCTTCAGACCTTCTGCACTTACCTCCATCCCAATATTGGAAAAGCAATAAACTAAAGAGTTCGCACAGAGGAACAGATCTCCCTATATATCCCCAAAATATCAAAGCCACAAATTGAGCTCCAAAATCCATTCAGGAATCTCAGAAATGTTTGTCATATGGTGAAGATAGAGGTATTGGATAGGGAGAATAAGGACAGACCAGGGAAATCCATCATTGCTTCTGAAAAAAACGACTCAATTGATAAAAAGAATTGAGATGAAGAGGGCTTCTTGCTAAAGTGAAAGACAAATTATTCTTATCTGACTTTGTGGGTTTGCCCTGCCCTTTTCCCCAAAATGTTCCAATTATTTCAATTGCCTTTTTTTTTTTTTGAAGGCTCAAGTGTAGATACACTTTTCCTAGTGTCCGAGAAATCCCGTATGTTAGATCCCACTTCACTGCATGATTCATCTGTTAGGTCTTTTTCTCTTTTTTCCTTCCCTTTGCACTCCCCCTTCCCGTGAAGATTTGAATCCAGAAAGAGAACTATGGAGACTAAATGGGGATTGAAGCATAATATTTTAATTTTTTTGTTGTTTTCTTCTTTTTTTCCCCCCTTTTGGTCAGATTTTTCTTGTACAACATGACAAATATGGAAATATGTTTAAAAGGATTGCATATATTTAACCTATATCAGATTGCTTGCTATCTTAGAAGAGAGAGAAGTAAGGGAGGGACAGAGTTAAAATTTAGAATACAAAATTTTCCATTAACAAACATTTGTTCAATCATCTCTTAATTAATAGGACCTATTCCCCCTTCTAGTTTTCTTTGCTAGCATAAAAGTAACATTATGAAGATATATGAAGCTTTTTAATATGTGACATATTTGGCATATATGTCTTGAGAGTCTTGGTTTTGACCTTCCTGGGGTACACACTCCATATTGGAATCATAGGGTCAAGGCTTTGACTTTTCTATCACAATTCAAAATTGTTTTCTATAATGTTTGGGTCAATTCACAGCTGTGAGAACAATATATTAATGTGTCTTTCTAAAGTCCTTCTAGCATTTGCTATTTTGTTTTGTTTTTTGTCATCTTAACCCCTTTTCTAGTTTGGAGTCAAACTTTGTCTTATTTTTCATTTCTCTTATTTTTTCATGTGGTAGATGATCCCTTTCTCTTTGAAATAGGAATGTTCTTATGTCTTGATGAGTTATCTATTGAAAAATGACTCTGTCTTAGACATTTGTGTCAATTATCAGTACCTCTTGAATTTCAGACTGTTATTGCAAATAACCTGATGCAAAAAATTTTTTACTCCAAATAAATCTATCATCTTATACTGATTTTATTATCTACTCTTTAACTTTATATAGTCTTAAAGAGTTGTCTAGTTGCACTGAAATCTAGTGATTTGTCTAGGCTTCAAATTATATTATAAAGCAGCAATTATTGAAACAAATCAACTGAACAAGAGAGAATCCGAAATGATAGAATTAAATTATTCAGTGTTCAATCAACCTCAAAAATAAAATTAGTTGGAAAGAACCTAATATTTGAATAAAAACTGGGAAAATCAGTTAGCAGTCTTATAAAAATTAGGCTTAAACCAGTATCTTATGTAATATCCCACAATAAATTCAAAATGGATGCATGATCATAATGTTAAAGATCAGAAATGGATTATATGTTTCTCACAGCTATAGATACATGTATTCTTAACCAAACAAGGAATAGAGGAAATTACAAAAGATAAAACAAATAACTTCTGTTTATATAAAACAGAAAAACTTTCTATCTAAAAATAACACATTGATCATAAGAAGAGAACTGGTCAAGTATGGGAAAAAATCTTTTGTTATCAAATTTCTCAGATAAAAGTTTAATATCAAAGACATAGAGAACATATACACATCAATTACTACATGCATATGTATATGTATACACATGTACAAAAAAAAAAAAAAAACAATATTCCCCAATAGTTAAGTAATCAAAGGATGTGAATTCTAAAAAAAAAAAAACAAAAAAAACCCCAATCTACAAACTATTAATATCTTGTTCCATGGAATTGAAACAAACAGTGGAAGCTCTTTTTCCTCTAACTGGTTCTGCATTCTTGTCTTTCATCCACAGTTTCCTACTCTAGCTGTTCTCACTTTCCTTTGAGGTGTTGAGCAGAATGACTGTTTCCTATTGTGAAGTAAGAGGGATTGAAATCAGGCAGGGACCTCTACAATTTGACTTTAAAACAAACCTGTGAGAATACACATGCTGCTTGCAGCTAATATGGGTTACATGTTAAATGGGAGCTATAACACATCCCAACTGTTTGCATAACCTGTCCCTGGTTCCTGAAACAATCTCCATTTTCACACACACCTCTCTTGAGACTCCTTAGCTCCCCGGATTCCAAGTTTAACTCAAAGTATTCTCTCCAATACAAGGCCTTTCGTGATGTTCCCAGTTGTTAGCGATCCTCCTACCCTGATATTACTCAGTATACATGTAACACAGGAGCTTTTACAAAGGAATATTTACTTCCTAAGACATAATCATGAATGTACAAATTCACCACCCATCAGTAGGAGGCATAATTTCCCTTCTCCCCTTAACTACCATATCTGGAGAGGGAAAGGGATTAGCTTCACCTGTCTATCTCACCTGTAATCCTGTGGAAGGGATTAGCTTCACCTGTCTATCTCACCTGTAATCCTGTTTCCAAGGTCACTATGATTTAAAAGTCCCTCATACAAGACTGAGGGGAACCTGACACTTTCCTCGACTTTTTGGGGTAAGCCCTAAAACTCTCCTGACAGGGACCCACCCCTGATGCAGTTAAGTGGTTTCATTAAGATTGGCCCAGCACCACTCCCTACTTAGCTCAAAGTTAAGTGATCTTATTTAGCTGGAGATCGGGACCTGATATTTCTATTGAGTAACTAGACTCTCTATTGAGCTGAAAGTTAGCCCAGGACCACTCCTATTATTCACTCCTCTTATTCAATTAGAAATCTAGTCCTGGGGGCAATGACAACATTGAAGGAGTTTCATTCAATTGAAACTTCAGTCTCAGATTTCCTATTTAAAAGGCAATTTGGGGGCTCATTACTTTGCAGAGGCCCAAAGTAGGAATGATGTCATGCCAAAGGGTCTCTCTCTCTCCCTTTGGCACAGCTGCCTACCAGGACCCTTACCTGCTGAGAAGACATTCTCTTCTCAGCATTAACCCCTCTTTATCTCTCTGCCAGGACCTTGCCACTGAAGAAGTCAGTCTCCTAGCAAAAGCTGACTTCTCAGTGCCAATAAACTTCCTTTTGCCAATCTAATATTTTGGATTTGTGAGTTCTTTCACATTGGACCTGCGTCGACCAAAGAGGAGCTCCCACAACTCTCTGCATTGCCACTAACCTCATCAAGACTTGTATGAACTGATGCTGAGTGAAATGAACAGAACCAGGAGATCACTGAGCATAGCAACAGCAAGATTATACTGTGATCAATTCTGAGGGACATGACTGTTTCTAACAATAAGATGACTGAGACCGTTTCCAATGATCTAGTGATGAAGAAAGCCATCTACACCCAGAGAGAAGACTGTGGAAACTGAGTGTGATTCATAACATAGCATTCTCCCTCTCTGTTCTTTGCTTGCATTTTGTTTTCTTTATCAAGTTTTTTTTTTTTCCCTTCTTGATCCGATTTTTCTTGTGCAGCAAGATAACTATATATAAATATATATACATATATTGATTTAACATATATTTTAACATATTTAACATGTATTGGATTTTGTAAGGATCAATGTTGAAAAGTTATCTATGCATATGTTTTGTAGACAAAAAAGCTTTCATAAAATTTTAAAAAAGAAAAAGAAAGCTTTCCTGGCCCATGTAGTAGAGAATGTAACAGATTCCATGTTACACAAACATGTCACGTTGTATATGCCCCTCAGTTTGCCTCCATGGTACATGACACAGTGGCTGTGCTCAGAATCCGAAGTTACACACTTTCCAAAATTTGAACTTTCACAGCATGGACTTTTTTTCAGTCCCAGCCCCAAATTCAGAACAGTTCTCTCTGGTCTCTGAAAAGACATAAGCAATGTCCTTTCATTTGCTTCCCCAGTGTCATACAGTAATGTCTCTAAATAGCCAATGTTATATATACTGTCATGGGAATTTTTTACTTTATTTGGGATTCAGAAATATTCATCCTGCAATCTTTGATTAACTCAAAGTCTATCTTAATATTAATTTCACCTGAACAAATGAGTTGTAGACATTTACCCATGAGCTTGGGTACTTCTTAGATAAGAAGCCAAAGAAAGAATCTTAGTTGTCTGTCACTCCTTGGACACATGTTAATCTTCCTCAATCAGCTTACTATGAATCCTTTAAATGTAATTTAATTTGTAACCTGGCTTAGTTTATGTTTAATGGTGTTGTTTCCTTAGGAAATGTATGAGAATATGACTGTTTAAGTTTTTTGATATTAAAGGAAGTAAAAGATTATGGATCTATTTTCTCTTTTTTATAACCTAAGAGAAATGTACAAGATTACAATATGTAAGTGAATTATTTCTCTGTCATTCTTAATATAACTTTGCTTATAAAAATCCTTGTCAGAATCTTCAAAGTTGTTGCCAGTTCTGAAACTATGCTTAAACATAACAATAAAACCTAAGTTTTTACCTCCATAATTTGTATTGTGGTAAATATGTATTTGGGACTCACCACATAAAATCAGAGAGGAGATATTATTCTCATAATATTACAGATAAAAAATCACAATTTTCTCTAAATTCAAAGTTTTGCAGATTCACAGAATAAGGAGAATTTCATAAAGTTCCCCAAGTAAGCCAACAAAATGTAAATATTTTACAAAACTTGCCAAATATCTCTGCTTGCTTAACTTTATTAGCCTTTTAGGATTTTTATTAACCCTCCAGAAAAATCACAAAGACAAAGAAAATTGGCTCCTATCTGGAACGGAAACCTGCTCCACACTGAGATTTCCATATCACATAGGTATCTCCCCACAGGGATTTGAGACCTAGGTCAATTTAGCGTGTTTCCTTTATCAAATGAGAAAACTAACTTTGGTAAAAAAAAAAAAAAAAAAAACCTCCAATGATTCACAAGTGTCTCCTTCTGTACAGTGCAGAATAAAATTGGGTGGGTGGGTGGGAATCCTTCTAACATAGGCAATCTGCAGAAGTCCAAGCAATTTCTTCTGGGCTCCTTAGGCCATCTGAAATCCTCCCAAAGATCCTAGCTACTGCCAGGGCAATCCAAATGGAATTACAAATTTATATATCAGAAGAAAAATAGGCTCGATTAGAAAAGGAAAAAAAATATGAATTACTCATGGGTTTGAGGCACAGGTCTCACAGTCTTAGAATATTTTGTTTTCACAAAAGGAAAACAGTATAAGTTTAAGTACAAAAAAGAACAGAGGGTGGGAAAGGGGGAGGAAAGCACTTATTAAGTACCTATTATGTACCAGGGAGGATGCTAAGAACTTTATAAACATTTCTCATTTGATCCTCACAATAGCCTTGAGAGGTAGGTGATGTGAATCCCATTCTATTTCTTTGACAACTCTGATTAGGTCAGTTTCCCAAGACTATCTAGTTAGTATAACCTTAATGGGAACTTAGCTTCCCAGACTGTCTTATTACCATAGTTAAGGCAGCCATAATGTGCCCAGATTGCCTTGTTAACATCTTTAAAATAACTTTGATGGGAACCAAGTTTCCCAGACTACCTTTTAAGACAGTCTTAGTATCTCAATTTACATTCTTGTTCCTGCTTTTATTTCTCCTTCCTCCCCTGAGACTTTTCTAAGTTATGGTGTGAAACTCCCAAGGTTATATTTCCCCTATTAAAAACGTGCTCATGATGATCATCTTTGCTAACTCCTTTTCAGGAATAGCTCCCCATGGGATACTTTCTCCTACCTCATGGCGTCTTCTCTTTTATGGCTTCTTCTTCCTGGTTAATTATGAGTTCCACTAGGGAATTTTTCTTTTCCCTTATTGATATATTTTTTTCCTTGTTAACTCCTGTGTGCTTTTCACATAATAGCAAAACTTTGTAACTTGTAATGGATGCATATAACACAATTTCCTTATGTTGCATGAACTGAATCTCTTATGCTATTTTTATATAACATTTACAATCTATTGCTCTCCCAAATCTATTTTTATTTACCATACTTGGTGCCTATTTTACCTCTTCAGTAGGTGTTGCTATTATTCCCATTTTATAGTTGAAGAAACAGCAGAGGTTAAGTGACTTTCCCAGAATCATATATTAGTGTCTTGAAGCTGGATTTGAACTCAGGTCTTCCTGATTCCAGATCTAGCACTATCAAAACACTATATAAATAATAAATAAATATGAAATATATGTAATCTGGACTTCTTTGAGCATGTTCAGTTTTAACATGAAGATGTCCTAGAGGAACTGTTTGCTTTTGTAGGTTCATTAGAAATTTTCTCTGCAACAGACTTTTGCTTTTTGAGATACCATAAACCGAGATTCTAGGAAAAAAATTTTTTTAATAAGCTGTAAATACAAACTAATTTTTCCCCCTGGTAAATGTTGCCTTGCAAGCTAGTTCCATTGATATAATTGTGCAAACTTTTTCTTTGTTAATTGTTTGGCTGTTTAAATACTATTATTTATTATTATTATTACTTAGTTCTGTATAAGGATTGATTGAAGGCTCCTTGAGGGCAGGAACCAACTTTTCCTTATTTGTATCTCTAAGATTCAGCTCATTTTTGATGTTTTTCACTAGTGTCCAACTCTTTGTGACCCAGTTTGGGGTTTTCTTGGCAAAAAATACTAGAGAGGTTTGCTGTTTTCTTCTCCAGCTTATTTTACAGATAAGGAAATCAAGGCAAGAAAAACAGAATTAAGTGGTTTGCGCAGGGTCACATAGCTAGCAAGTTTCCAAAGCCAGATTTGAACTCATTAAGATAAGTCTTGAGAGCAGAGACTATTTGACCTTGTATATATAGTACCTGGCAAATAGTATTCTAAGTAAGTCAAAATTAGGAGCCATGGGTACCAGCAAAGAATAAGATTTAAGTTTAATCTAAGGAAATTCTAACAATTATGGATACCTAAAAGTAGAATGGGTTAGACTTCTCTTTATTAGAGATATTCAGACTACTTTGACATTCTTGTTCAAGTTAGAGTAGTTAAGCCTCTGAGGGCCTTTCTAACTGAAATACTATGTATGATACTTCAATTTTGTAATGTGATTTCATGAAGTTTTCACCTTGTGTGGTAGTTCTTATCTTGTGGGTTCAATTTTATTTATGTCTGGGGTTCCTTTTTCTGGTTGTTAATAGTTTTTAAGCTAAAAAAGTTTGTAGAAAATTACAATTCTATTGTTTTCCGGATTCACAGAATTAATTTGACCCAGGAGATAAGCCAGCTGAGAAAAGTTTGAAATCAGTCAGGTAAGTTGTGCAACACAGTCGAGGTAAGCATGAACTTGTGAGGGAAGGAGAGACTATATCCAGAAGAAGAGGATTTTCCTCTATTAAGTAACTGGTGAGCTGCCCACTGACTGGGAGAATTTAGCCAGTTAAGTCTATAAAAGGTTCCTATTTCCCTTTGATATTGGAAAATCCTAGGCAGTTCAAATCTATAAGATTTCTATTCTCCTTTGGTAAATTCAGGTGAGTCCTCCAGTAAAAAAGGATAAGATACTGTGAACCTTATGAAAGCAAAGTAGCTGGCTCTAAGCCTATCTGGTGTCCCAGGAAGATAGCTCTTTAGGAAGAACTAGGATAAAGTACAAAATGTATAGGAAAATACTGTTGTTTTGGTTGGGCAGGTACCTACTCACTCAGGGAAACTGTTCATCCCCCAAAGGATGTAAACTCAAAGGAGCCTTCAATACTGGCCAGCTGGCTCCTAAGACTGGCTCCAGAACTCCCCTCCTCACTTCCATTCCAAGGTAGGGTCCAGACTGGGAGCTTGATTGATTTAGAAAAACTGAGTGTGTGTGTGTGTGTGTGTGTGTGTGTGTGTGTGTGTGTGTGTGTGAAAGAGATAGAGAAAGACAGAGAGAGAGAGAGAGAGAGAAACTGTGTTTTGTTTCCTGTGTTTCTCTCAGTCAGCCAGAATTACAAAGGAAAAATCTGGCTATTTGGGATTTAAAAAGTGCTTGTTTCGTATATACTTGGACTTACGCAAATAGCTTTTAGCTAGGGAGAGGAAAGACAAGTTCTGAAATAGGGAAAATTTTTCATTGCCACATCAAAAAGAAAAAACCTGACATTTCTGTGTAAAGTTACAGAATTGTTAAAACATTTTAGCAGATTCTGGGGTTTTTGAGACTAAGTTTTAAGTTGCTTAGCACTGCCTATCAGCTAAGTTGAGTTGGTTTATTGTATTTTTAAGTAGGCTTAATTTATATGATTAAAAGTCTTTTGAGGGCCAGAACTTCAGACTTACAGGAAAAAAAAAAAAAAAAAAAATCACCCTCTCCGGGATTTTCCAAGCTTCTCAGGTTTATGGAATCTATCTTGGCTAGGCTGGTGTCCCTGGCTGGCCTGAATTTTTCTGGGGTTTGTGCTGGTGCCCCAGCATCTTCAACATGGCCCCTTCCTCCCCACCCCCAATTTATGGCATAGAGGGTAGACAAGACACTGGGCCACAGACCATCAGCTAGACACTTGGGTCCAAATTTCTTCAACCCTATTCCCCCAAGGTCCTAAAATCTACCAATTTGTTAAAGCTCTGTGAATGGACTTGAAAGGGCAGTTTTCTGCCACCTTAAATTTTGGGGCTGTGTATATTTAAATTGGAATTCTGATTCTGAAATTGAATGAGATTGTATGGAATAGAGAGAGATAAGGTGAAGAACTTACAGGAATGTATGAATTCTTTTTCTGTGTTTCCCCTATGACCTGTATAATATGTACAGGCTCATATTTACTTGAGTCTTGTCCAGTTAGAAACACATTTACTTAACCTGAGCTGACGACATTTATTAATATTTGACATTTATCGATATTTAGTCCATTAGCTGGACCACTGTCTGCTTGATTAAGTCTGAAGGCCTGACTTTCTGTTTCCTAAAAATCAGGAAATTTCAGGGAAACAGAAACCTTCCATTCCAATCTCTCCAAATAGCAATAACCAATTAGATGCCTCCCCTCTCCTTCTCAATGCTCTCTTTCTTGTGATGTAATCTCTTGTATAAAAGCTATGTATCTTTACTACTTCTTTAGCCCTCCTACCACGAGCTTTCTCTTTCTTATCTCTCGATGGGACAGCTCATCCTCCAGAGGTTTTCAATAAACAACTTTTCTGCCTTCTACTGAATGATCTCTGAATAGTCATTTTTGGGTAAGGGTCTTCCACATCCCTCACAAGATAATTACAAAAACTGTGAACTTATTTATTCTGGTATAAGATTTTACAAATGTGTGCATTGATACTGAAGTATTGTTACTAGAAATTTAAATATGTATTTGATTTGATTTTAAGTTAAAAATTTTTGGTTCTCTGGTAACTTACCTAAAGAGGTCATGTGTTTGTATTTCCTAATTAGATGAAATATATTTAAGCTATTGTGTTGCTTACTAAATTGTCTATTGGGCAATTTGTAAAATTTGTATGAGCTGTGATTTAATATTTTGTCAGCCCAGCTGGATATGTAGTAAAAATCTAATGAAATTTTAGTCCAAAACTATTTAGAACATTAATCTTAAAGTTTATTTTGTTTTCTCCCTTTAACAAAGAAGTAAAAGCAAAAAAATTTGGCATGTAGGGATATGTGTAATTGTAGAACAAATTGTATCTAAAAGGTGTGTGATGTGTCTAAAGAAAAATAAGATGTCCCCCTAGAGGGAGGGAGCCTGGCTCCAAAATATTTAATTAAATAAATGGGGCTCTGCTGCTTTAAGAGGGATTAGAGGGAATAACATAATAATTTAATAATAATTAAATAATAATAATTTAAGAGGGAATAACATTGGAACAAATTGTATCTAAGTATGGCTTGGTGAGATTATTGATTCTGATAATGGAATATACTTTGCTTCTAAGGTTTTGTAAGAAATAATGGGGAGGGATTGCAAATTGGGTGGCAATTCCAGACCCCTGGGCATCTGCCCCCATCAGGGAAACTGAAAAAAAGGAATCAGGTTTTTAAGAAACAGATTACTAAATTGATGTTAGAGACAAAATTGCCTTGAACCAAATTTTTGCCTATTGCCCTGTTAAAAAAAATTAGAACTGTTCCCAAAAGTGATCTAGGACTTTCCCCATATGAGATGTTATTTAATTTACTTTTATTTGGGAGAGAAAAAAAAAGGGGGGAGGAGGGGGAGGAATACCGTCTTTTGAAAAAAGGATACTAAGTTTTTAAGGAATTGTATACTGACCCAGACAACACCTTTGGAATTTGCAGTTTCAGAAGTCCTGGAAGTAAATGGAAGTATATTACCAGACATTACATATGAATGAAACTGCAATCTGGAGGCTGAGAACACTAGACTTAAAGGACCTATGGAGGAACTTCAAAAATGTATTGTTAAGGACAATTTATTTATTTATTTATTTATTTATTTATTTGCTTATTTATTTATTTATTTATTTATTTATTTATTTATTTATTCTTTTTTTTTTAAATTATTATTATTATTTTCTTTTTTTTCTTTTTTCTTTTTTTTTTACCCTTTCTTTTTTTTTTTTTTAATGATTACTTTATATTGACAACATTATCTTTTGCACTCGTTTCTTTTCCGATTTTTTTCCCCTCCCTCCCTCCACTCCCTCCCCTAGATGGCAAGCAGTCCTTTATATGTTGGATATGTTGCAGTATATCCTAGATACAATATATGTTTGCAGAACCGAACAGTTCTCTTGTTGAATAGGGAGAATTGGATTCAGAAGGTATAAATAACCCGGGAAGAAAAACAAAAATGCAGATAGTTCACATTCGTTTCCCAGTGTTCTTTCTTTGGGTGTAGCTGCTTTTGAAGGACAATTTATAAGCTTAAAATTGACTTTGCAATTAGGAATGTTTTGGTGGGAGGTAGGAATGTTTGTGCTTAGAAGAATTTTAACAATATTGATGTTGTACCTGTTATTTATATTTTATAGAGACTCCTTAATTGGAGTGTATGAGATAGAATACTAGATCCTCCCCTTACCCAAATTGACTTCTCTAAGGCATCTCCCATACAAAAAAGAAAGCCTTTATTCATTTCTTTCGAGAAGCAGGCCAGCACACTAACTGGGCAGTTCAATAAGGAGCAGTACAGAAGCAGAAGCTGGACTATATAGCCTAAAAACCACAGGTCCCCCCTTATCCTGTTGATTTTTAAATTCATTGAATTGACCAAATTCTTTGAGAACACAGAAGGGGCTATTGACCACGTGCAACAATGCTTCCTTATTTGGCAAGACCAGTACTGATATGGTAGTGCAGGTTTTGCTTTAGAAGGATCACTGTGACTTCCTGAAACTTAGTTCTATGGTCTACTCTACCTTACCCTATAATCTCTTGAGAAATCTTCATTTATTCCATTCAGGAGGAAATTGATTTAATATTTTTTAGGATAAAGAAATTATTAGTGTCAATTCTGATTGGGTTCTTTAATGTAAAATTAGGATAATATATTCTATATTCTATATGAGTTTTAATTGATTGTATCACGTTATTTTAAAGCTGTTGCCATTGTTTAGGAAGATTCTGAGAACAGTGGTCTGTGTCTTTGTCCCTTTGAATATGGCTAATCACATGTTTTGATATAGATTAGTTATTGAGCATCTTAAAGTAAAATGATTTGTATAATGTTGAATTTAAAACCCATCTACTTATATATGAAGATAAGCTGTGAACTTTTTAGGATGAATCTCTTTACTGATATCAATTTAAGTAGGTATAGTCAATACTCTTTTAGGATATGTGATCCCCTGTGGGCTAAATTCATCTGAAGCTTTGATTAATGAGACTTGCTATTTGAGATAAAATCTCTTGAGACTATAACTGATGTTATTTGGAGTTTTGAATTCAAGTATGATTGTCTGATGGGCATCAAGCCAGTAATTCACTATCTGAAAGGCATATGCCACAAGCTACTCAAAGGAATACGATTCTGAATTGCTACAGGTGGAGAGGTTAGTATCTGGGCAAGAGTTGGGAGGACAACCCTGGCCTCCGCTTAAGAGAGGATCCTTCTGATTCAGTTTCCCAATGGGTTAAGAATCCATCTGGTTATTTCTAAATAGAATCAGTAATCCTGAAGTCCCCTGACCTTTAAAGTGTTATTGTTCTAAAAACCTGTCTGTCAATGATTGTAAAAATCTTCTGACCTAGGAATATAATAATATTTCTTCCCTTAGATTTTAGGGAAGATATATTGGTGATCCTGAGGTCCTCTGGGCCTTAGAGTATGACTTTTCACTCTGGTAATGATTCTCAAGTCTTCTGATCTTAGAATAGTCCTACAAACAGTGCTGGCAGATAAATAATCTGTTGTTCTGTGATAACCAAGTTCTTGAGATAATAGTGAATAGACAATAATGAAATGCCCTTAGCTTAGCATCCTAGGTTAGCTGTAAGGAGGAAAAGTGGGTGGGAAAGCATAGTGCAATGGAGAAGGGAAGTACCACAAGGCAGGATGCTGTGGTGGGCTGACCTGAAGGAGAGAGGCAGCCATGGGATGGTCCGCCAGTAGGTTTTATAGGGAAAATTGACTGGAATTTCCACAGAAGATTGAGCAACTGGAGAAAGAAGTCCAGTTAGACAAGGATGAACAAGGCAGATCCAGAGGGATTGGAGACTGAGAACAAGATGGTAGAGGAAATGTATCAAGAACGATGTGAGAGGTCTTCAGAGGATAATAAATAAAGAGGAGGGAATGTATGAGATAAACTGAATAAAGAGACCTCTCATGGGAATATAGCCTTAAACTACACCTTAATTGTGACTTGAAACTTTATAATAACAAATAGAGCTATAATAAAAAAAAAAAAAAAAAAAAAAAGTTGCAGGTATTCCTTACCTCCTGTTCCCCACTACCTTTTAATTAGCATTTAAGTATCTCTTTTAAAAGCAATTTATTCTTTTATTTCTGAGATAGATTTCTGTGATTAGAATGTAAGCCTGTACTTCCCCAAACAATGGGAGGAAAGGCCAGGGGTGGGGGAAGAGAGGAGTAGGCTTCTGCATTCAGGCTTTTTAATTTTGTGTCCTGCAGTTTTTACTTTGCACTTTTTTTATTGACAAACATCTTATCAGATGGGAGATGCCCTTTCTTATGAGATCGTAATCAATCCCTTTTTGCTTTTTTCCCCCTTACTCTGAGTTTCTGGTTGTTTTTGTGGTCACTACTGTCCCACACAATTCCTGGGTGCTTGTTCCTAGGGTAATAGGCCCTAGTTGAATTCCTAGTCAAATTCAGTGTTTTGATAAAATTACCATGATTCCAGAGTTACTGAATCCAATCAGAAGGCCAAACTATAGTGTCAATCTCCTGAGGTTATTTTTCTTCAATAAAAGAATCCACTGGTACCCCACTTCTTCACCAACTCCTTTTCAGGAACTTATCCTGCTTGCTAAAAATGGCATCTTCCCCCTTGTTAATGGTGACATCTTCTAGGGAACTTAGCCCTCCCATCTTTTCCCTTTTTAATTGTTTTATTGTTGTTTCTCGTTATACATGTATATTAACTTTTAAATAAGTACACATTGCTTCATGATTCATATTAGAAGAGAAAAATCAGAACAAAAGGGTAAAACCACGAGAAAAAAACTAACAAAAAAAAAAGTGAACATAGCCCATGTTGATTTACATTCAATCTCCATAATTCTCTTTCTGGATGCAGATGGTGTTTTCTATCAAAGTTTATTGGGATTGCCTTGGATTACTGAATAGCTGAGAACAACCAAGTCTTTCAGAGTTGATCATCACACAATCTTGCTGTTGCCATTTTGCTCAGTGTCAGTTCATGCAAATCTTTCCAGGCCTTTCTAAAATCATCTTGTTCATTTTTTATAGAACAATAATATTTCATTTCTTTCATATACCCTAACTTATTCAGCCATTCCCCAATTGATGGATATTTAGTCATTTTCCTCTGGAATTTTTTCAGTGGTCACCAATTTCATGGGCCTTTCCCTTTTTTCCCTCAATATCATTTTAGGGCTATAATGAAATAGTAAATCTTTATTAAAAACAGATCAGTCCCTGGAGGGGTTGTTCTCTATGGTCACTACTACAAAGCAAATGAAATTGAGGCTTAGATTTACAGTTTATCACTCAAGTATCGGTTGAACCTCAGCCAGAGATTATTCTTGCACTCTAAGTCTGTTGATTTTAGAAAAAAAATCCAAAGGCCTGTAGTGTGATAATGGAATATATGAGGTAGAATTTGGGATAATAGCAGAATGGGATGGTAGAGTAAGGTGAAGTGTAAAGTAGAAATAAATGCTACATTTTGAATCCTGGGATCATTTACTATCTATATGAAGCTAAATTTCAGGACTGTTTTCTCATTTAGAGAATGAGTTTGGACAAGCTGTCCCTTCCACTTTTAAATCTATGATCCTAGATCCCATATCCCAGATGTAGGTGTGTGATTCTCTGGTTTGCCCACATCTACACAGAACAGCATTTCCCTTCTGGCCAGGGAAGGGAACATCCAGGGATTATTCAGTGTGTTCCAGGGAATAGCCCAAATGTCATCTCCTAATGTTGCAGGCAGGGTTCATGTCCTGGCTACTGTCCTTGTACAGACTTCTGGGGACAGCTGTCTGTGGAGTCACCACAACGTTTCAGTCAAAGTACACTTGGCTGACGACATCTTTCTTTTGCCACTGTAGAGCCTGGCTAAGAGAACTGAGTAAGCAGATTTTTATTCTCTTCACTGAATCATGTGTACCTGAAACACAAGGCTGGACTCAATGAAGCTCACCAGGTTAACCAGAAACTGCCCTCTTTACGGTCCAGAAAATATTTCTATCTGACATCAGACAGACACATATATAAGGGCCATCTGGATAGCTAAAAAGTCTTCTGGCAAGGGGGAGAAGAGACAGTGTCGACAGATTTAGGGCTAGAAAGAAGTGAGCGCAAGATTTAGAGACAGAAAGGTCCAATGCCTTCATTTAACAAACAAGGAACCCGAAACTTCCAAGAAAGTGTTACTTGCCCAATGCCATAAATTAACAGAATTGGAATTTGAACAAACTGAGCTCCACATCAATTCCTTTATACCATAAGACAGTACCTCTTCATTAGCCATTCCAAAGTCACAACTATGTGGGAGATCCTATTTCTATGAGTGAGGTGGTATGAGACTGCTGACCATGGAATCAAGACCACCAGAGTTCAAATCCAGATGCTGACATGTTAGCTATGTGACCCTGGGCAAGTTACTTAACTTCTGCCTCAGTTTCCCTGTAAAATGGGGATCTATTACAGTAGGATCTATCTCCCAGAGTTGTAAGGATTAAATGAGATGTTTGTAAAGCACTCAGGAATGCGGGAAAGATTCCTTTCTTTGTGATTCCTAACACTGCCCCCCCCCTCACCCCCCCCCCCCCGTTCCCCCATTCCCCTCTCTCCCCCCGCCCCAGTTAATGTAATTACCCTTTGACTCACAAATCCTGGTCCTTTTGAATTCCAATAGAAGATCCAGACCTGCTCCAGCCCCCTCCCGATCTGAGCCAACTAGGGGCTACACCAAAAGCCCTCTAGCTAAATCTCCTATTATAAAAGGGACACACTGGGACCCCCTCTTCGCAGAGGTCCCAAACATGCTAGCAATGTCCACGGGACCCTCTCTCCAGTGCCCTCCTTCTGTCTACCTTCGCCTATTTCCTTAACTATGCTTTAACCTTGCTTCCAAACTCCATAATAAACCTCTTTTATCAATCTAGCTTTTCAGGCCGATAAATGCTTTTATTGGGGACTCGCACCACTACTAGATCTCATTTACTATCTGTATCCTTGTGCCGAATCCAATGGGGTTGCAGGGGAGCTCCGTTTGACTCCCTGTACCCCAAACCTGCCACGAGACCTCAACTAAACCCTAATTTCATTTAGGTACCCCAAATCTAGACCTCAACATTTGGTTCCCTGATGAACGAACCCCGAAACTAGATAATTTGGTGACCAAACCGAACCCCAACCTTTTCAGGGCACTCAGAACCAATCTGGTTTTTGAGCTGTTTGGGTAGATATTCTTCCTTCGGAGAATATCTGCATTCTGTCCCACCCTCTTTGCATTTCAGGCAAAAAGGCCTCTATTTTTACCAGGAAATCCAGAACTCTGGATGAGGTAAAAGACTTTTTTCCTTTCCTTATCTTGCAGTAGACACCCAAGCCACTCCAGTCAGGCTTGGGTCATTGTTGGAGCTCTAAGCTCGGGCACAATTCTTTACCAATTGCTGCGGATTGACAAAAGGCCTTCTTTTGTCGGCTCTCTGTCTCTAAGAGATACTAGAGAGGCTGCAAGGATGTGGAAAACTAAAAGTTTTTACCTGTCTAGACACACCTCTGCCTCTAAAATCTTTCCTCAGCAAAGGACCTTCCTTTGCATCTCAATGCATTTCTAATCTTTTTTCTCTCTCACCAGAAAGCCCTGCTCTCCAGCTGGAACTAAGAAAACACATGGCCCTTCTGGGGACCCCACCCTTCTCGGGAGTCCCAGGTCAGTGCTCCCTTTGCTCTGTTCTGGGGAAATAACTGGAGAAATTTAAGAGGAGCTATGTTTGAGCCCTTCTCCCACTCCATTATTAAATGCAATGGAGTCCCTAATGGTCAGGCTGTATCCACGAGGAGAAAGGTCACTGAATTGGAGTGAGTTTAGAGAACATCTCTGCCCAGGGCTGCTACTCCCTGGACAGGGGTAAGCGGTCTCTCCTTTAGGTCTTGCTCTCCCAGCTAGATTTGGGGGCCTAGATGAGATATCCCGCCTCAAGTTCCAGCGTGGAAACGCCAGAGGAGCCCTTGCCATTCCGTACGCACTGCGCTGGGTAAGATGGCATCTCTTCCTCCCTGACCCTCGCTCTGGCCTTTCCTCCCCCTTCTTCCATGGAGTGGGGAGTGTAGAACTTGAGGCCTGGTTCAGACCTCTCCCATGTGGTTTGGCAACCTGCCATTTAAATGCTCCTATCCTGTTCCCTTCTTGGGGTTACTGTACAGTGGGGAGATTGGGGACTCAATCTAAATCTTCTCAAATCTCCGGAAAGGTTGTCACCAACTTTTAAAATGGAACTTTGCTAGCAATCTGGACAAGTGGGCCGCGCCCCTCCCAGACCTTTACCTGGCTCTTAAAGCCGCAGTTTCCAGCCCTTGAGAAGTGCACTTGTCCCATAAATTTAAAAATGGGACTCGGTTTCCCTGATTTGGTCATCCTGTGTTAGAGCAATGGCCCTCCTGTCACAGCCTTTGTAGAAGCCTCAGATTATGCTTTTGCTTGCTCACAAGGCTGTCTACAAAGACAGGGGATTTTAAACTGCTCTCAGATTTTTTTTTCTTAGCCTCAGGGCACTACTTAAAACCTTTTCTCAGCTGCTACTCTGTCTGTCTGTCTGTCTCTCACTTGCCTACCTAACCAACCCTACAGGTGGGAACTCTTTCGCTCCTAATTTTCTCAGTCCCAAAACCTTTTGCTCTTAACACACTCTATTCTATTTTCTGGATTGGCATTCTATGTCCCTGCCAACAATTAAAGAGTTTTTCCCTGGGCTCCAACCCTGGCCAGGTTGCAGCTTCAAGAAAGACCTTTGGAATGATGGCTGGGGAATAAAATTACAAATCAAGGCAAATTAAATTCTTTAGAATTGGATTCTTTGGCTTTTCTCTTTTCTCTCATTCCTTGACTGCAGCAATAAATGAGTTAATGGGAAACTGAAGCCATTTAAAACTCAACTTCAATTCGGTGAACACCTTAACGAAAGAGGTCTCTGTCTTTCCTGTAGTCCTTTTCTCAAGCTCTCTAGACTTGTTCTCTGTTCTACGTTATGGCTCAAGGAGCCCAGGGGCTATAGAATAAGAATATTGTCTAGAGTTAGGCTAGAAGCTATCGAATGGAGAACACATCCACTCCTACCACACCTCTCCTTCGCTACCCTGCCCAATGTTGGTGGCCCTCTTAGGAGGTTTCCACTGAGGCAAACCCACCATATCACCCTTCTATGGCGGGAGGACAATCCAAATTCCCGGGAATTATTGGCCGGACTGTCGGGGAGCCAAAATGGCTCATGGCTCTGGGGATTCGTCTGTAGTAGGGAGGCCATATGGACAAAATCCTGTTTTTGCCAATGACCCTCTGGGAGGGCCTTTGAGGTTGCCTTTCTAGAGACGTTTTAAGAAAGGTTAAGTTAATTCTATAAAAAAGTTTTCAGGTTTTGCAATAAATTAGCATGCCCCTCCCCCCCCATAGACTTCTTTAAGTTGTCTTAATGCAGAGACAAACACTGGGTTTGAGAAAAATGCCTCAATCTCAACACTTGAACTCTGAATAGATTAGCTAAATTCCAATCTCACTCCACCCACCAAGTCTCGGGACAAGTCCGTCCTTTCAAATCCTGGAACTGATTAACACTTATGCCCTCAGGCAAAAGTGGAGAGCCAAAACACACCCCGCACACTTGTCTCTTTTAAAGCTGAAAAACTCAACCTAATGAAACCTGGGACCCACTCACCTCCTCAGCCTTTTTTCTGGGTCCAAAACTCGATGTTTCTTCCACTCTGCTGCTAACACCTGTTGGTTTCCCTTTAACTCTCTGACCTGAGACTCTCAATTCTTTTCTTCTCAGGGCAACTTCTGCCTCCTGAAAAAACACTCGGAGCGGAAGTGCCTCTTAATATGTTATGCCACAGTTCTCTTTAACTGTCCTGACTCAGTTTCCTTGTACAAGTTTCCCTTGTCCCAGTCTCCCTAATTACTCCCCTAAGCTGTAAATCTCCCTCTGGCCCATGAAGGCTGAGGACCAATTAGTCTAAGGTTATAAATTATTAGCCCAAGCAAGATAAACAAGAGAGTAGACCTCCTTCTGTCCTTGAGAATTTACAACATCCCTCTAAAATATTCCAAGATAGTTCACTAACATCTTTATCTCTGGGTATTCAGACATCCTGTCTCTGGGTTCCTTTTTGATTGCCAGCTGGGCTTCCTGCTCTTTCCTACTCTTTCCCTCTTCTTTGTCTCTAAAAGGTATATAAAGGTTAGAGATTCCTCCATTCATTGCTGGAGAATGGCGGCTGGCTGTGGATGCTGGACGCTGGATTCTTTGAGATGACAGTCTCCTCCAGACCTGGGACCAACATGAATTCCTTGGTCCCATTATATTTTTATCTCTGTCTGACTGGATAATTTGAGACGAGAGTCCTGTCCAGTCAATCTTACTCTCCCATTAATAAAATATTAAAAACTCTCTAATCTCTCTCCTGCCTCAGTTTCTCTGGCATTACAAATACAAATCTCTCCCAGACTTAGGCCTTAGGTGCCCCAGAAACTGTCCGAGGAGACCCCAGTCTCTGTTCTCAGTTCGAGCAGGAGGAACACTGGAGAAACTACGTCAGCGAACATCACAGGGGCTCAATTGGCCCCCGGTGTCCTGCTCCCCAGAAGGGAATTGGGTTCTGGCCCTGTTTCCTTTTTATCCCACGACAGTCCCAACACCTCAGGGGCCGGTAAGCTGGGTTGGCTCTGAGATACTTTGCATTCCCTCTGACTCCTTCCACCCCTTCCTCATAAGAGTGGGGAACGTGGGGAGAAGGCTCAGGATCTTTGTTTATTGAGGAACCAACTCTTTTTTTTTAAAGAAAGGCAGCACAGTTAAAAGATTTGTAAAAGCTTAAACTGCATTCTTATCTCGACTTAGATATCAAGGCTTTCTGCTTACCCTGACTTCTTAGTCCATACCCTGAACCAACTCCAGGAGAAATTAGCTTTCCTGGAAATTAAAAGTGAAAGGGCTAAACTCTAGGCTACTTAACACATTTTACTATAGACAAATAATCTTTTGCTCCCAGCATATAGGCCATCAGCATTCTTACTGGCAGCTCATAGAAAGGACCTGATGCATTTCCTGCTGTCCCCATCTCCACCCTGGATGACACCCCAGTTTTAATCTGCTCCCGAGATTTGGACTTTCAACTGCCCTTCAGCCTGGAGAACATGGGACAACTGACTGGGAACGACTGACCAGGACAAACACCCCTTAGATACTCTGCTGCCATCCCCAAACCCCATACCTCACGCCTCACCTCCTGGCATAAACACCCAAATCTCTATGACCTTTGCCAGCTCGAAGCAGTTAAGAGGAGATCGTCGCCCCTTTTACCCACATGCCTTTGAGGTGACTGAGGGGGGAATGAAGAGGGGACCCCCCCCCCAACTTGGAAAATCCTAGAAGGAGAAAATCTTCAATTCTGCCTCAATAAGAGACTCCCTTCCCCCCCCCCCCCATGTCTTTTTTTTTAAAATGAATTTAAATTCCAACTGCTTGAAGGGGGAATGATGCAAGAAAGATTCCTTTCTCTGTGATTCCCAATCCCCTCTAGTTAATGTAATTACCCTTTGACTCACAAATCCTGGTCCCTTTGTATTCCAATAGAAAATCCGGGCCTGTCCCAGCCCCCATCCCAATCTAAGTCAACTCGGGGCTACATTCAAAAGCCCCTCTAGCTAAATCTCCCATTATAAAAGGGACACAATGGGACCCTCACTTCGCAGAGGTCCCAAACATGCTAGCCATGTCCTGACATTCCCTCTGTCGGGTGCCCTCCTTATGTCTACCTTCACCTATTTCCTTAACTATGCTTTAACCTTGCTTCCAAATCCCATAATAAAACTCTTTTATCAATCTAGCTTTTGGGCCCATAAATGCTTTTACTGGGGACTCTCACTGCATTTACTGTCCGTATCCTTGTGCCGAATCCAATGGGGTTGAAGGGGAGTTCCGTTTGACTCCCTGTACCCCAACTTGCCACTAGACCTCAACTAAACCCTAATTTCATTTAGGTGCCCCAAATCTAGACCTCATCACTCAGTACAGTGCCTGGCACATAGTAAGTTCTTTGCCTTTCTTCTTTCTAAGCTTCTCAAATGTATCAAAAGTGTACATTTGGGAACTAGCTCACAAAATGCCTGAAAATCCTGCTGACAATTCCTTTTTGGGATGACTTTATTTAATTAATTCATAAAGCATATGCATGTGTAATTTTTCCAACATTGACTCTTGCATTACCTTTTGTTCCAAATTTTTCCCTCTTTTCCCCTACCCTCTCCTCTTGCTGGCAGGCAGTCCAATATGAGTTAAATATGTTGCAATGTGTTAAATCTCATATATGTATATGTATTTATATAGTTATCCTGCTGCACAAGAAAAATCAGATCAAGAAAGAAGGAAAAGAAAAACTGAGAAAGAAAACAAACTACAAGCAAATAACAACACACAAAGTGAGAATGCTATGTTGTGTTCCACACTCAGTTCCCACAGTCCTCCCTCTGGCTCTCTTTGTCACTGAACAAATGGAACTGGTTTGAATCCTCTCATTGTTGAAGAGAGCCATGTCCCTCAGAATTGATTGTGTATAGTCTTGTTGTTGAAGTTTATAATGATCTCCTGGTTCTACTCATTTCACTCAGCATCAGTTAATGTAAGTCTCTCCAGGCTTCTATGAAATCATCCTGTTGGTCGTTTCTTACAGAACAATAATATTCCATAGCATTCATATACCATAACTTATTCAGCCATTTTCCAATTGATGGGCATCCATTCATTTTCCAGTTTCTGGCCACTACAAAGAGGGCTGCCACAAACATTTTTGTACATGTGGGTCCCTTTCACTCCTTTAAGATCTCTTTGGGGTATAAGTCCAGTAGAAACACTGCTATATTAAAGGGTATGCTCTGTTTGATAGTTCTTTGGGCATAGTTTCAAATTGCTCTCCAGAATGGCTGGATACATTTACAATTCCACCAACAATGTATCAGTGTCCCTGTTTTCCCACATTCCCTCCAACATTAGACATTATTTTTTCCTGTCATCTTAGCCAATCTGACAGGTATGTAGTGGTATCTCAGAGTTGTCTTAATTTGCATTTCTCTGATCAATAGTGATTTGGAGCATCTTTTCATATGACTAGAAATAGTTTCAATTTCTTCATCTGAAAATTGTCTGTTCATATCCTTTGATCATTTATTAATTGGAGAATGGCTGAGTCAGTTCTCTATATATTTTAGAAATGAGGCCTTTATCAGATCCTTTGGATGTAAAAATGGTTTCCCAGTTTATTGCTTCCCTTCTAATCTTGTCTGCATTAGTTTTGTTTGTACAAAAACTTTTTAATATAATCAAAATGATCTATTTTATGATCAATAATGATTTCTAGTTCTTTTTTGGTCACAAATGCCTTCCTCCACAAATCTGAGAGGAAAACTATCCTTTGTTCTTCTGCTTTGTTTATAATATCATTTTTTATGTCTAGATCACGAACCCATTTCGACCTTATCTTGGTGTACAGTGTTAGGTATGGATCAATGCCTACTTTCTACTATATTAGCATGGACTTGATGCTTGAAGAAGACCGTGGCATTGGGGAGGTGTTGCCATGACATGCAAGTGAATTACATGTAAGTGAGGGAAGGCTGGGCAAAGTCACCTGCCTCACTTTCCTGTCCAGATCCATCTGGGTCTTATGGCCAGACACAGATCAGGACAACTGGAAAGGGCCCTGGATGCAGAGGGAGACCTTGGCCTTTTTTTTTAAAAGAGCTTTTTATATACAAAACATATGCATGGGTAATTTTTCAACACTGATCCTTGCAAAACCTTCTATTCCAACTTTTCCCCTCCACCAGATGGCAGGTAGTCCCATACATGCTAAATATGTTAAAGTATATGTTAAATACAATATATGTATATCTTGCGGCACAAGAAAAATCGGATTTAGAAAGAAGGTAAAAATAACCTGAGAAGAATAAAAATGCAAGCAAATAACAGAAAGAGTGGAAATGTTATGTTGTGGTCCACACTCATGTTCCAGTGTTCTTTCTCTGGGTGTAGCTGGTTCTCTTCATTACTAAACAATTGGAACTAATTTGGATCTTCTCATTGTTGAAGAGAGCCACTTCCATCAAAATACATTGTCATACAGTATTGTTGTTGAAGTGTATAATGATCTCCTGGTTCTGCCCATTTCATTCAGCATCAGTTCATGTAAGTCTCTCCAAGCCTCTCTGTATTCATCCTGCTGGTCATTCCTTACAGAGCAATAATATTCCATAACATTCATATACCACAATTTACCCAGCCATTCTCCAATTGATGGGCATCCATTCATTTTCCAGTTTCTAGCCACTACAAACAGGGCTGCCACAAACATTTTGGCACATACAGGTCCCTTTCTCTTCTTTAGTATCTCTTTGGATTATAAGCCCAGTAGAGACACTGCTGGATCAAAGGGTATGCACAGTTTGATAACTTTTTGGGCATAATTCCAAATTGCTCTCCAGAATGGCTGGATCTGTTCACAACTCCACCAACAATGTATGTAATATATCCCACATTCCCTCCAACATTCGACATTATTTTTTCCTGTCATCTTAGCCAATCTGACAGGTGTGTAGTGGTATCTCAGAGTTGTCATAATTTGCATATCTCTGATCAATAGTGATTTGGAACACTCTTATTCAAATGAGTTTCAATATCATCACCTGAAAATTGTCTGTTCATATGGCTTGATTTCTTATAAATTTGAGTCAATTCTCTATATATTTTGGAAATGAGGCCTTTACCAGAACCTTTAACTGTGAAAATGTTTTCCCAGTTTGTTGCTTCCCTTCTAATCTTGTTTGCATTTATTTTGTTTATACAAAGGCTTTTTAAATTTGATGTAATCAAAATTTTCTATTTTGTGATCAGTAATGGTTTCTAGTTCATCTTTGGTCACACATTTCTTCCTCCTCCACGAGTCTGAGAGATAAACTATCCTATGTTCCTCTAATTTATTAATCTCGTTCTTTATGCCTAAGTCATGGACCCATTTTGATTTTATCTTGGTATACGGTGTTAAGTGTGGGTCCATGCCTAATTTTTGCCATACTAATTTCCAGTTATCCCAGCAGTTTTTGTCAAATAATGAATTCTTATCCCAAAAGTTAGGATCTTTGGGTTTGTCAAACACTAGATTGCTATAGTTGACTATTCTGTCTTGTGAACCTAACCTATTTCACTAATCAACTAATCTATTTCTTAGCCAATACCAAATGGTTTTGGTGACTGCTCTTTTATAGTATAGTTTTAGATCAGGTAGATCAGGTAGGCCATCTTTGATTTTTTTTCATTAATTCCCTTGAGATTCTCGACCTTCTATTGTTCCATATGAATTTTATTTTTTCTAGATCATTATTTTCTTGGAAGTCTGATTGGTATAGCACTAAATAGATTAGTTTAGGGAGTATTGTCATCTTTATTATATTCACTCAGCCTATCCAAGAGCACTTAATATTTTTCCAATTATTTAAGTCTGACTTTGTATGGAGTTTTTTGTAATTTTGCTCATATAATTCCTGACTTTCGTTTGGTAGATCAAATAGTGAATTCTTATCCCAAAAGTTGGAGTCTTTGGGTTTGTCGAACACTAGATTACTATAGTTGTTGGCTACTTTGTCCTGTGATCTTGGCCTTTTTAAGCTCAGGTCTTCAACAGATCTCAGGTTGATTGAGTGATTAAGGCTGGGCAGCAATAGAGGCATAGAATCTCTTCTTTACTCCAGTCGGAAAAAAAAAAAAAAACAACTAAAAAATCCCACACACATAAAATCTAAATAAATAAACCTGGGAAGGGAAGGCCCTCAGGGTTTCTGACCAAAGCAGAAATAATTGCTATTTATTCCTCTGAGTCAATCAGGATCCCACCAATGACCAAATGAGGTTTGGCCTGGGACCTATTGGTGGCCAATGAAAATCAGATTGGTTTTGTTTTAAGGCATGGTCTATAAGAAAGAAATCTAGTTTGGAAACCCCAAGATAGCTTGGGAGGTAAAACCAACTACTCTTTGGTTTGTTTTTAAATGCTTGATCAGAAAAAACAATTATCTCTGTGTCGAGGACTCTCCTGTGCTCCTTAGTGATAATGTCAGAAGAAGGATCTGAGGCTCTTTACTCGGCTTTTCTAACAGGTGTTAGCTGAGAAATAGAATACATTTGGATCAGGAGTGCCAAACTGAATTGTTAAAGCAATATGGAAACAAGAACATGTTCCTAAACACAAAGATCAGAATCCAGGGTGATAATATGTCAGAGACACAAGAAATGAGATCTAAGATAAGCCAAAGTCATGTAGAGAATACAAGAATCAGTAATACTGTCAACCAGATGCAGAAGAAGGTAGGGAAGCACCACTGCGATACCCGACCAGATGAAAGAGGTTTAGAAAAGAGAAATCTGAGAGTCTAAGTTCCTCCCTAACTTGTGTCTCCTCTTATATTATTCAAGCAAAATTTGTATTTTGTTAAAATTATTTTTTTCTCCAGGATAGGATATATGATTATTTTTTTCCCATCACATCTGAGCACATTCAAGGGAAAGCTGATTTGGATAAATTAAAAGTAGCATCTTGTGCAGCTGTGAAAAGCATCTTGGTTCAATGGGGATCTTTGCTGATTTAAACAAATACTTTGATGTTATAGTATTGTATCATCCTCATTTCCAATAATGCTGTTCTTTCCTTCCCCACTCAATAGGCCATCATTTTTAACCAAAAAAATTTTTTTAAAGAAACAAGTTCAGTAAAAACAAGACATCAACCAGGTCTTAAAAGTGTACACAATATGAGGTTTAACTTTGAACTAACCTTTATCTTAGGAAGAATAGCTATTGATTTTTAAGTTGACGTATTTATAGAAACTGAATTCCCCAAATTGGTTTTTCCTTAATCTTGGATAGCAATTATATGATCAAGCTTAGTCATTGCAAATATTGCAAGGATTTTTTAAAAAAAAATCATTATTTTTGAGCAAACTCAATTTTAAAAAGTGTAGATCAAAATAGTTTTACATGTCTCCATTAAGAACTTTAACATTTTTTCATTATTTTTAAAGATGAGAAACTATAAAAATTTGTCTAGACTATCAGAATTAATGTTATCTCCACGTGTTTATTTGTTTAAGGGGGAAAAAAAGAGAAGTTATTTGATTCTACTCATATTCTTTTTGCAATGACTAATTTTCAGTGATTCAGAACTTCCCATTGCTTCCCATCTGACCTTTTGGAAGTTTCAACTACTTATATCCTAAAACTGTTATAATTTTAAAATTCATTATCCTCCAGATTACACTTAAATTCCTCAGTCTGAACATTTTTCTGAAACAGACTAACATAAATGAATAACTAGCAATAAATAATTTTGTTATTATTATATAGTAAATGATTAGTGATCTAACAAACCATCAGTAATATAGAGTTACTTGGAAACAAACATTAATTGCCTCATCAATGGTCTTGAAGATTCAACATGAGATGTAGGACAAGTCCTAAATCATACTGTTTCATGAATCATTAATAAAGAAAATATAAAATCCAGTCCTATTTGAAAAGTAGACATCAGTGGCTTGTTACAACATGATATTCAAGCCAAGGTTGTGGGTTCCACGCCTGCTTAGATAAGATTTTACTTTGGTCCTGAGGAAGTACAATGGAATAGGAAAAATATCAGACTCAAAGATTCCCTCTTTGATTCACTGTATGATCATGGACAAGTAATTTTTTACTATCCCTACTACTAGGAAAATAATTTTTGAAATAAATGTTTAAATGACCTGGAGTAATATTCACATACAACTGATACACCCGTTATTTCAAAGTCTGTGGGATTTTCTTAGCAAAAATGCTGGAATAATTTGCCTTTTCCGGTGTGTGCTCATTTTACAGATGAGGAAACTGAGACAAACAGAGATTAAAATGGATTTGCTTAGTGTCACACAAGTAATAAGTATCTGAGGCTGGATTGAACTTGGATTTTCCCAACTCCAGGTCCAATGCTCTAATGCACCACACAGCTGACCCCAATCCATTATTGGCATATGTAAATTCTTAACTTATAAATGTGACTAAACACTCATTTTCATGGTCCAAGAATAAGACATGATCTTTTTAAAAATGATTCATTTTAATTAAGCAAGTACCAGTTCTTCTGTTTCTGAAAAAAATTCAGAAAAGGTATTAAAAGTTCATTCCTAATACCCAGATTTCAGATCCTCTTCTTAAAAGTGATAAGTTCAACAAAATCACTTTGATCCATGTTTTTTGAGATGATCTTTCAGCTGGGGAATGGTGGCTTGCTGATCCTTGCATATATGACAGCGCAGTGGTAGCTTCAAAAGTTCAGGTGTTCCTTCTGGAACAGTCACTTTCCCATCTTTCTGTATCATTTTTATTATATCTGGGGAGAGGGGCAGAGGGAAGAGAGAAAAATGTAGACTACTTTTAATAGGAGGTACAGATAACTGACCAAAGGAACTTCTAAACATAGAATCATATTTTGGAATCCATTCAATAGATACTAGATTTCACATGAGAAAAAAATAAATCTGGCTTGGCTCTACAGTTGCATGTTTTTTACTGCAAGAAATGAAATTTAATTAAGATATATTACTGAACTATAAAATACCCTACCCAGAATAAAGATAAGATAAATAATTTTGATTACATAAAATAGCTTCTGAACAAAATTAATGCATGTAGGATAAGAAGGGAAACAGCCATATGAGAAATTATCTGCCATATCTATCTATCTATCTATCTATCTATCTATATATCTAAAAAGCCATTCCCCAATGGCTTTCCACAGTGTTCAAAAGATATGAACAATTTCAAAAGAAGAATTGCAAACTATTAGGAATATGAAAAAATGCTTTAAAAACAAAATGATAAAAGACAATAAAATAACCCTTTAGTTTTACCTAATACCCTATTATCAACTGGCAAAGATGACAAAAGTCAGGAATAGTCAATGTCAGAGGAGACATGAAAAGAGGCATCCCATGTCATTGTTGATGGAGCTGTAAAATCATCACAACTATTTTGGAAGGCAATTTGGAATTACAAAAATTAATTCCCTTTAATCCAGGAAGTTGTCTACTATATCCAAGGAGGTCATTTCAGGACAAAGTCTTCATAGACACCAAAATATTTATAGCAGCACTTTTTTGTAGTAACAAAGAATTACTAACAAAGTAGATACCCACTGACTAAGAAACAGCTAAACTATGATACAAAAATGAAATGGGATATTATTGAGCTGTAAAAAGCAATAAATATAATAAGTAGAAGCACAGAAAGTCTTAGATGAACTGATACAAAGTGAAGTAAGCAGAGCTAAATGACTACAACAATATGAAGGGTAAGAACCACCCAAAACAATGAAAATTACATGTTGCAAAGTTATAAAGACAAATTGGCCCTGAAAAAGAAATATGAGAAAAAAAATTCCTGTCCTATTACTTTATATAGATCTGAAAGATCTATGCATGCAGATCACCATATATGTTTTTAGACTTTGATTTATTGATTGGGTTTACTAATTAGTAGTTAACCACAGTGTTTGTTATATGATATGGCTCTCAGAGGGAGGAGGGAGAAAGATATTGAAAAATTTATTGATGCAAAAAACAAAAATATCAATTTTTAAAACTTTTTAAAAATGTCCTATGACTATACCTAATTCTAACCTTTTCGACATAAAGCTTGTAGTAAGGGAAGCAAGGGATAAGACAGTCGCACCAAATCAGCAAGCATTTGTTAAGTGCTTACTATCTACCAAGCATTATGTTACCAATTTCTGGAGAGGCAAAGTAGGGTAAAGCAAAAAATTGCCCCTAATTTCAATGAGCTCATAATCAAATGGGAGAGATACCCTATAAATGACTATGCACAAAAGTTCTATGATAAATGTAGTTAATATCAGTGGAAAAATTTTTTTATAGAAGATTTTAGTCTAGATGTGAAGGAAGAAGGAAAGGAGAGAGAGTATCCTAGTATGAGAACTAATCAATGCATTAAACACCTTGAGTAGGGAGTGTTTGTGCAAAAAGGCCTATGTCCTTGGATCATAAAACAACATGTAAGAAGACTGGAAAGACAGCAGAAGGCAAGTCTGAAGAGTTATAAAAGCCAAAGGATTTCATATATGATAGTAGAAGTAATAAGGAGCCAGTGGATTGAAAAGAGGGTGACATGGCCCAACCTGGAAATTAGGAGGATCACTTTGATGGCTAAGTGGAAAACAGATTGGAATGGGAAGAGAGCTGTGACAGAGACTCTACATGCAGGCTCCTGTTACTAGTTTAGGCGGAAGGCCAAGAGAGCCTGCACTACTGTTAGCAGTGCACAGGAGACAGGGGCAGATACCAGAGATATACAAAGATAGAATCTAAAGGATTTAAAAACAGAATAGCTACAGGGGAGAAACTCTGTGGAGTCAGGGAAAATCCCTAGATTGTGAGCCTGGAGGAATGGGCACTGTGGATAGGACTAAGCAGGAATCAGGAAAACTTGAAATCAAATCCATCTCAGATAGATATTTATCAGATGTGTGATCCTGAGTATGACACTTAAAACCTGCCTCAGTTTCCTCAATTGTAAAATGAGAATAATAATAACATCCATTTCTCAGGGTCATTGTGAGGATCAAAAAAGAAAATATTTCTGAAGTGTCTAGCATAGTATTTGGCACACAGTAAGTACTTAATAAACGCTTGCTTGTTCTTTTCCCTTCCCTTGGGAAGAATGTGGGGCTTTCAAGAATAATAGGGAAGTTAGGAAGAGGGGAGGATTTAATGGGAAGGGTAATGATTTCATTTCAGACATATTGAATTTAAATTGTCAAGAAGAAATTCACTATAAAATGAAGACCCAGGAAAATTGTGGGTGTGAGCTGGATAAAGGTCAACAAAGGAGACTTAGGAGTGATCAGAGAAGTACAAGGAGGAAGAGGTATCCTAAGAACCTAGGAAGAAGAGATTGACTAGCAGCGTCAAAAGCTGCAAATAGATCAGGAAGTAGAAGACTGAGAAAAGGTCATTACATTTGGCAATTAAAACATATTAGTAACTTTGAAGGAAGTAGTTTCAGTGGAATGATCAAGTTGGAAGCCAGACTGTACAGACAGAGTTAAGGAGAGGGGAGAGAAGGAGAGTGAAGGCCTCAATTGAAGGCAGCCCTCTCACTGAGTTTAGGCACACAAAAACAGATAAGAAAGGAAACATGGGACAACAGTTATTGATGATGGAAATATTAAGTGAGGGTTTTTTAAGAGTAAGGGATACAGCATGTTTACAGGCAGAACAAAGTGGCAGACTGAATAGGAGTGAAAGTGTGGGGATGATGAGGGGGAAATCTGCTACAAAAACTAAAACGAATGACTTGTGCATATGGATGAGGAGAAGGGGCATGTCTCCACTTGGGAGAAGGCATCTGAGTCATATGAGATGATGATGGAAGAAGGCTGAGCTTTTGGCAAATGGTTTCAAGAGCAGAAATGTAACTATAATTTCTTCCAATTCACTGAAGTAAGGCTTTTTAAATTCCCAAAAGGAGGAAAATAACATATCAAAGACTCTTCCTTCAGACTGGAAGAATTAGAAAAAGAAGAAAGACTGAAAAGGGATTTAGTTTCCCTGAAATGACTCTGCTTTACCCCTTATGTAACCAATAATCTTTCTTACTCTAACCATAAATGTTATCTCCCTTCTGGTACACTATTATAACTATAGCCAACTCTTGATTAGATATAAAATATCTAAGAAAAGCAAAACAACAGTAAATCCACAGACACATTTATATGCAACCACAGATCAAGTTAATCTCAGAAACTTGTACTTATAAGTTCTTCTTCCTGCTTGCAATAGTATTTCCAATAGGATCTAGCTAACAATGTGATGGAGAAGACTATTGAAAGACTACAGAAAAATCTAAGTGGATATCAGTTACATCTTTTCCAAACAAAAATTTAATGAAAGAGGTCTACCACCTACCAGCATATGGTTCACTTCTTTCTAACATTCAATAGAAAACATTCAAGAACAACCTAAATTTCCTGACAGTCCTTAAAGGTAGTGAGAAAAGAAGTTTATTCAGGGAAAACAGAATATTATACTTTGTAGAAGGAGAGCTATATTATGACTTAATTTAAGGATACAATAAAATGGAAAAATCAAACAAAAAAATTTTTTTAAAATTGTTTACCTTGTGACTCAAGGAAGTAGTCTGTATTGAAAGAATTCCAGTGTTTCTTATTCTTAAGGCAAGGAGAATCAAAATCTTGACTGATAACATGAAGATGCACATGGCTAGATGGGGAGTGGGGGGAAGAGTACAAAAAAAAAGTTATTTTAAATGCATTTTTAAATGTTTAAAATGATAACAGCAATAGGTAACACACAGTTCTTTAACATTTAGAAAACTACATATTTATCTCATTTAATTCTCACAATAATCCTGTGAAATGGGTGCTATTATTATCCACATTTTATAAAGAAACTAAGGCTAATAAAATTGAAGGGATGTGTCTAACATCATATAGCTAATGTCTGAGGCAAGATTTGAATTTATTTTTTTTTTTTTTAATTTTTATTTATTTATTTATTTTAAAATTTATTTAATAATAACTTTATATTGACAGAATCCATGCCAGGGTAATTTTTTTACATTATCCCTTGCACTCGTTTCTGTTCCGATTTTTCCCCTCCCTCCCTCCACCCCGCCTCCCCTAGATGGCATGCAGTCCTATATATGTTAGATAAGATTTGAATTTCAAATCTCCCTCATTCCAAGTCCAATCCTCTATCTACCATACCACCTAGCTTCCTCAGTATTTTCCAATATTTAAATAGTTTCTTTAAAATTAATGTGAATATTATTGTGCTATAAAAATTACGAATATGAAGAATCAGGGAAACTTAGGAAGACTTTTATATAACCGATGTTGAAAGAATATAAGAAATACGCAGGACCAGAATATTTACACTGTAACCACAATAATATAAAGGAAACTTGAAAGAATTCAAAACTCTGATCAGTATAATGACCATAATTTCAGAATAATGAGATCAGTCAACAAGCATCTACTAAACATGTACTAATTGACAGGTATTGTGGTAAGTTGTGGGGGGGGGGAAGTGAGGGGAAGGAGGGGGGACATAAAGAATAGCAAATATGGTCACTGACCTCAAGGAGCATTCTAATGGAAAGGACAGTGTGTAAACAGCTAGATATAAACAAGATACATATTTGATAATCAGAAAGTAATCTTAGAGGAAAAGCTCCTCTGGGCACCTGGGGGAACCGAGAAAGAGATCTACAGGATCTCTTTTACAAGGGATTAAAAACTTAAAGGAAGTTAGAGAAGAAATTGAAGAATAAGAAATTGAAGAATTGAATGAATAAGAGGCAGAGGTATGAGAGAAAAGTGCTCCAAAAGTGGAGGATAATTAATGTATTTTGGGTTAAGCTGGAAATGGGAAAGGTTTTAGAGAGATTCAGTTCTCCTTCAAATACTCAGTTCTCCTACAAATACTCCAACAAAGTTTCAAAAATGAACCAGAAGAAACTATAATAAAAAAAAAATGACAAAGAAATGGCATGGATTCCCCTGGTCCAAAACTGGCCAAGAAGACTGGCCAAGAACTCCTAGAAGAGTTGTGAAGAAAGGAGAGAAAACTAGTACAGTAAATGAAGGAAGGGTGATGACCTGTCAAAGTATGACAAAGGATGACTCCAGCATGGGGCACAGCTTCATTATTCCTGAGCCATATTTGACAACACATTTTTCTGCCATCCTCACCTGTTCCCATCTTTGCACTAAGTAACTATCCAAGTAACATGCTTAAGTAGGTTTTATTGAGTTTTCTGTAGATTCCTTCATCCTCTGCAACAGATGTTGATACATAAAAACCCAAGTATTTTCATTCAAACACTTATGAAAAGCACTATAACATGAGAGGACCACTTGTAGATCCTCAATAAAACCAACTCTGTCAAATCCTTCATTTGCCCCTCTGAGAATATAGGGGTTGCCCTTCCAACTTCCAGTTCTGCCTTTGGTGAGAGTATCCAGACTGACACAATGTACTCAACCACCATGCTGCTCCCTTGAGTCTGGAGACTGCCTCCCTCTCAGTCTCCTCTCTTCTCACTCGGCTGGAGGACAGAAGCTCCTAAAGCTTCCTTTATAGAGAGCAGAAACTGTGCTTGCGGCTCACTCTGTTTTGCATTTGCAGTTCTAATTACATTCAACTTCACGGAATAAGGTGTTCCTATGTTATGTTAAGAAGAAACCCCTCCCTGGGGTCTCTTCCCAACTTTCCAATCCCTTTTGTGTGTTGTCGTCCCACTATTAGACTGTAAGCTCCTTGAGGGTAGGGTCTGTCTTTTTCTCATTGGTATCCCTAGTATTTAGCAAGATGCCTGACACATACTGGGTGCTTAATAAATGTTTATTGAATTGAATTCAATTTCTCTGGAGGATGTTTACTCACTGGTCAAGGATCTTACACTGAGGATACCAATAACTGAGTTAAAATTTAGAAATAATCTACAGAGTGAAATTCTTCACACTCTATTCCTCCTCTGCTGTAACTCTACTCCCTTTCAGTGCAAAATCAGAAAAGCCTGCACTGAGAGGTCCATTCTGCATACTTCTATTTTATAGTTTGCCATGGTCAAATAATTCATCACCAAATGGTCAGAATATCAGTGATGCAGTTTCTCTGCACTTAGCAAGGCTAATCCTCAAAAGGCTGACACTAAATATGCCTGAGTTGTAGCCAGGAATCAGAAACATCATGATGGTACAGCAGTCAGTAGAAATACAGGGCACTTAACACTACAAGAAAGTCTTACCTCATGCTAGGGAGAGCGTGGTAACCCAGACGAAACTGTAAGTGCTTAGAGTCTACACACTCTTCAATCATCTTCTCTCCTATGGCATGCATATGTTTGAGAAGCTCTTCATGCTGTTGGTTTAGGTTATTCAAAGTAGAAAGGGAGATCCAAGGTAACACAAGCCAATGGTATCGTGCTTTGGGATATTTGTCATGAATCACAACTACCTGGTCATCTTTGTAAACCTAGTAAAGAGAAAATTACAAAAACAGAGCACAAACACACAAATAAGATTTCTTAATTACACTGTAGATCCTACCTGGAGCCAACTGACATAGTACTTTTCCTTCTTAGCCTCTCACATACTATTCCAATCCCCTCCAACACTTGGGGTGGAGGTAAGATCACTAAAAAATAGCTTGCCAAGGAAAGAGACTCTTTATTTGAACACACATATATAAAAGGCCAGTCAAAAAGTTTTTCACTACAGGAATGCAATTTAAAATGAATCTATCTTTTCCATTCATATTATTGTATTCAATATGTATATAATATAAATGGAAAGAATACAAAATGAAACCACTTTCTGTGATAATAACGATCAAGATGGGCCCTGAGGAAGAGTTGCAAAGAAAACATATTAGTTTTGAATAATTGTTTTCCCTCCTTAAAAAAAAAAAAAAATCATTACAAGGGACAGGTTTCTAGGCAGAAGAGGAATATAGTCAGAAATGAACATGATATAAAACAAAAAGGCATTAATAAAAATAGGACAAAGTTTTCAAAATAAAAATGAATCTGCAAGTCCTTTTTTTGTTATTTACACAGAAAACAGCCAATGTAAAGAATTTCATTAATAGTAAAAATGCAAGGACTGACTCTTTAAAAATGCTTCATGACACATTATTATACAATTTTCTTAACAGAATTCTTAAGGTATGTGATGTGGATACACACATAATACACATGCAAAATTCTCCAAAGGACATAGCTTTTCTTCCAAGAAATTCTGCTGGCCTGGAAAATTCATTTTGTCTCAACTCTATCCCATTGCTAGTACAGATATGGTTTCTGGGAAGTAGTTATTTATGAAAAGAATTACAAATATTTCAAATATAGTGCTTCATCTTACCTGCATTTTGGGGTCATGCATAGAAATCTTCAAACCCTGAGTCCAATGTCCCAAGGATGCCTACAGTACAGAAAAGGAGAGTGTTCACAGAATACCACAATAACATGGGATTAACAAAGACCTTTCCTCACTACACAAGTTTTTTATTTGCAATTCTCTAGCAAATACTGGATTTCTAATCTCTTTTCCCATCATTTTCCAGTAACAATTCTTCTGTCACAAAACTTCTAATTTATATTCACAAAAAGTTAAAAGCTAGCAACCATGTATACTCTTTTCTTTTCATTAAATTCTCACACTTTAACAACAATAAGAGATTTTGTATGTCTCATACAAAATCCTGGTTTATGGACAGCATTGAGATTATATTAATGGCACAGCACTCCTTTCTATTAACAATTTAATTACGTTTTTCAAAAAATGTACTTGAGAAGATTTATTTGGGTATATGGGAGTATCTGAACATTTTGATGGGCATCAAAACAAAATTTATTAATTCACTTTAAATCTTAATAGCACATAATATTAACTTAAAAAGGCAGAGTTTTTTAAATACCTGAAAGTCTCTGTCAAATGTAAACTTCAACTATGCCATTATCCTGTTTTGAAAAATTTCAAAAGAAAGAAAACCATCCTCCAATAAACTATTCAAAAATCAATGATAATTAGATAAATACAAATTTAAAAATTCTGCGGGATCACCTCACATCTATCAAATGGCTAAAGATAGTTAAAGATATAAAAATCCCATGGTGAAAGGACAGTAGAAAAGGCAAACTAGACCTGCTAATTCATTATTGCTCAACTGTGACATGAACCAACTTCTCTAAAAAACAATTTGGAATTATGAAAGAAAAGTTTCTAAATCATTATCTGACCCAGGCGATGCCATTACTAGATTTATATCCCAGAGTGTTAACTGACTACAAGAAAAGAACTATGTGTTGAAAAATATTCATGACAATACATTTTTAATAGCAAATGTCTGTAAACAAAGTACATGATCCACTAATGCACATGTGGTAAAGTTGTGAATAGGTACAAGTATGCTGAAAATCAACTTGGAATCATACTAAGAAGTGACTATAATTAGGTATCATGGGTATGGACATAGTGTATAATGTCAGTTTTTTTTTTTTTATTCTTTATTTAAGAAGTGGCTCTTTGTGAGAGAAAATGGAGTGATACATGGAGAAATATAAGTTATGTAAAAACAAATGATCAATAAATATACATTTAAAGAAAAAATTTTTAAAACGGTGAGCTCATGAAACAAGCTTCTTCACAGACAACACTGATGCTTCTAAAATAGGAAAGGAAACAACTGAATTAAAAAATCTTTGTATCAAATCTCTCTATAAGGGTTTGGTATCTAATATACAAATAATATATTAATTTAAGAGTTAACAGCTATTTCCCAATAGATAAATGGTCAAAAAATATGAATAAGTAATTCTTAAAAGAACTGCAAAGTATTCTACCATATAGAAGAATGCTCAGTCTCTAATAATAAGAAAAGTACAAATCAAAACAATCCTGAGGTTTCACCTCACACCCTGCAAATGGGCAAAAATCACCAAAAAAATGACAATAATCAACACTGGAGGGTTGTGGAAAGATAGGCAAGTTAATACATGAAGGTGGAGTTGGGAAATGAATGCATGAAATGAAAATGAAAACCATTTTGAAAAGCAATTTGGAATTATGCAACTAAAGTGATTCCATATTCTTTGAACAATGAAACCAACAAATAAGGAAAAAGTTCCCATAAACTCCAAAATATTTATAGCAGCATTTTTTGTGAGAGCCAAAAATCAGAAACAAAGTGTTTGTCCATTAATTGGAAAGTGGTTAGACAAACTGTAGTAAATTAATGTAATAGAGTATTACTGTGGTGTAAGAAATGTGTGTGATGATAATTGAGAAATACAGAAAGATCAACATAATTTGATACAGGGCGAAATAAAAAGAGCCAAGAAAACAATTGCAGTAACTACAACAATGTAAATGTGGAAAGAACAACTATACACCAAAAAGTCAAAAATAAATATAATAAAATTATAATGATTAACTGGGACTCAAATGATATGAAAAGACATTACCAACCCATACTTTTGTGGAGAGGGAAAGTTCACAGGTATTAGGCACTGCACATGTTTTTAGATTTTCTCACTGTATTGATCAGCTGTGCTGGCTCCCCCCTCTACCCCCCTTCTAAAAAATAGTATCTGTTATGGAGAAGGGAAGAATATGTGGAATAGCATGGTAATGTAAGAAACAGAAAACATCAATAAAAGATTTTTTTAATCACCATCTGGGGGATGGCTAAGGAAATTGTAATTTATGAACATAATGGAACACTGTATTATAAGAAACAACGAAGAATAATTTAGAAAACCATGGGAAGATTTGCATGAAGTACGCAAAGTGAAGAAAGCAGAGCTAAAAGAACATTAGATACAATGACAACAACATAAATGAACACAATGCTAAACAACAAAAATAAGTCAAATATAATGGATAATAGGACTGAAGTTAAAGTATACATACTTTCTGATAACAAATGGGAAGCTTAGAAAGTGGAAAAGGGATGTACTGTCATAAAAAACACTATCAGGTGGTTTTCCTTCATTCTTTTAGGAGGATATATATTTTGTGGGGGATTTGTGTTTTGCTGGGATGTGTTTTTGTCAAAACAAAATGTGTCAACAGAATCAAAAATAAAATAAAATCCCCACCTCCATGTTTAATCTTCAAAGGAAAAAAATTACTTATTTTAACAATTAGAGATAAAAACCAAAAGATTTTCTAGCCACAAGCGAGTAGCATTCTTGTCATCACTACCTAATTACTTTCTTCCATTTACCTTTTTGCTGGAAGTACTGTCACCTTTTTTGAGAGCTGCAGTAAATTTGGTGTTGCGTGGTTTATGAGCAGAAGTGCCCCGTGAATCCTCCAAGGGCTCTCTTTCCACCATCTTTTTTGCTTTATTATCCTCATCCTTTTCATTCTGGTTATCACAAGGCCTCTTTCTTATTCTTTCTCTTCCTAGGACAGGTTTCTCAGTTTCTTTTATGAATTGTACAGCGTAAGGGTAAAGTTCATTCACGATGTGGAGAATCTGTCCTGGCTTTAGTGTTGCTTCCTGGTCTTTCCCAATAATTACTGAGTCAACACTGGTTGGATTGACTCCTATCTATGAAAGAAAGAACACTGAAAGTTTCCTAAGAGATACAAATACACCTGTGTTGCATATACCAGTATTTTCTGACAATAGAAAAAAAAATTTCTGAACTTAAACAATGCATTTTTCCCCCAAGAAAATTAAAGCTACAGAACTACTACCAAGATTTCATATCAAAAGAGAATAAGCAACAGGAAGGATACAAAGTAAAAGAAAGGCTTGTTGATTTTAAATTTATTAGTTTAAATCCAAGAGGGCCTCTATTTAAAATCAACCACATCCTGAAGTTATTTCAATTAATCCTTAGAACTGTAGTCTTCCCAGGACAACTCACTTCTTTTTCAGTAAAAGAAAAAAAAAATCCATGTACCATGTGCTTCTATAACTCAACATGGAACCTGATCCAATCAATAAGGAATACCAAAAAATAAGAATGATTGTGGGAATAAGAAAGGACTCCGGTATTTAGAAGCAAGAAAGGAGGAGAAACAATCTAGCAAAGTAGATTGAGAGCTGGCCTTGGTCTCAGAAAGTGCTGAGGTCAAGTTCCACTTCTTACAAGCATCTGCTGTGTGATGCTGGTCACTTGGCCTCTTGACCAGATACCCAGGAATCTCTAAGACTAGAAATTGAAGAGCAGGTGCCAATCTGTATTAGTAGAAATTTCTTACCAGGAGCTCCCAATTCTGATGAGGTCAAAGATAAGGTAAAAAAAAAAAAACTAGCAGGGTGAAAGGGTGGTAGAAAGGGTACAGGAAGAGAATAACTTAATTAAAGTGAGAAATAACTAGTAGATGGGACAATAGTAGTTGAAACAACTTCCTAGAATAAGAGTGACAATATGCATTTATATAGTGCTCTGCATTTACAGACGTATTTGCCATTTTTCTAACTCAGAGAATTTATCAGAAGCAACATGATAACTTGATTTCAGGGAACTGTCTTTAATTCTCATGTTCCCAGTCTATTCAAACAGCTTTTGAGCATGAAAAAGTGGGGGAGGGGGGGGGAGGTTGATTTGTAGAAGAGGTAGGAAGATGATAAGTAAAGGATGGAGTTCTTTTCAGGATTACACAACATTTAAGAAATAAGTATTGTGTTTCCCAGGCACTAGGAAACTAGCTCCCAACACTGCCTTCCTAGCCAAATAAACTGCTTGGTTTGGACAGAAGGAGAGGCGTTTTAAATGTTCTGGGGCTGTGTCCAATGACTGGGAGAATGTCCAACTCAGGGTTCAGATTAAGGTAAAAGAAGTGTTTTCTTTGCCAAATAGCTTGAGCAAATCTGATGCAGTGCAGCAATGTGGAAAGGATTTTTTGGGGCATATGTATATGTGCTCTCCTCAGTTAATAGAAGTCCCTAATTAGAAGAATAGCTTCCAGAAGTTCACTTTTAAGATAGTTATTTAAAATTCAAAACATTTTTGCATCAAAAAAGAAATTTTTAAATGTAGCTGGACTAAAACTACTATAGAAAATTAGGACTTGGTGAAAATTTTTTCTATATTCTATCTTTATTGGTTGGGATACCAGAGTTATTCTGGTGATAAACCCTTCTTCGTCTCTGTACTGTTATTACTAATATTCTTCAAGGCTCAGTTTAGCCATCTTTTTCTTTCCCCTTAGCTAATCCAAGAGATACTTTGAGAGCCTAGGTTTTTAAATAGAAATTTACTGGCAACTAAGGAAAATAATATAAAATAAAATAAACCAAAGAAGTACAGAATAGAACTGGTACATTTTATTTACCTTTTCCATTTGCAAGTCTCAGCCAAACCAATAAGCAATTTGATTAGCTCACCTCCTCATCTTATTCAGTGCCAGCTAACATCCTCTTCCATATCACCAATAAAGGGTTCACCCTCCCAACACCTTTCCATCTTACACTCTATTCTATACATATATGCAATTACCACATGCATGAAAGGAAAGCATTCCTTCACAGCAGAGAATTCCTTCTTTAGTTTGATTTACTGTTAGGACTGACACTCCTCTTTGGGGGGAAAAAAGCTTCAGTGGTTTCTCATTACGCTTTGGGATAAATATAACTTCCTTTGTTCGACATTTAAAGCCCTTCACAATCTGAATCCAGCCTTTATCTTTCTAGCTTATTATACATAACTCTCATCTTTCATACACAGATAGGTTCCAACCAAAGTGACCAATTTGCAGATCACTACACATCACCTCAGGACAGGCTATCTGTTTTTCTATTCCTCTGGCCTAGAATGTTTTCTCTATTCACCTGCACCTCTTGGAATTTTGAACTTTCCTTTAAACTCAGGCCAAAGGCCACCACCTTCAAAAGGCCTTTCTTAATCCACTTATTCCCCCATCACTGTGTAATTATCTTATATACAGTCTGTACTTTCTTACTGGTGAACATAATGCATCAATATATGAACATATATATTGGTTTACCTGTCATCTGGGGGAAAGAGTGGGGAGGAGGGGAAAAATTAGAACAAAGGGTTTTGCAATTGTTAATGCTGAAAAATTACCCATGCATATATCTTGTAAATAAAAAGCTACAATAAATACATATATATATATATATGAACATGTAAAAATGTAAGGACCTTAAGGGCAGGGCCTGTTTCAGTTTATATATCTGAATCTTTAGAACATAATCTGGTGCCTGGCAAAGTATTTAATACATGCTTATCTCATGGTAAAGTACACTAAGAGAACAGAATGAACAAAGTGGAACCATATTTAATTCAACAAACATTTAAGAAGTGAAAGGTATTAGAGCAGTGGAAACTGCAAATCCCAACCCAAATAGGCCCACTCCATGGGTCTATTCTCAGGGACCTTAAATTCTACAATTATATAAATATAGGCAACTCCAAAGGGCAACAAAACTTTAATCAAAAGCACAGGACAATGATGGTACTAATGAAACTCATCTTTCTTATAACGAAATGAAAAAAACTAACTCAATTCTATGGTTGAAGATACTATTTGTTTACTCTTTTATAATGTTTTCTTTTGTTTGTTAACTGTTTTGAAAGGTTGTATATTGTAAAAGATTCATTATTGAGGACCCTAGGGTTTTATATAATTTACCAAAACAAAACTGGTTAATAAAACAATAAATTTATAAGAATTTAACAAAAAAAAATACTAAATAAACTTAAGTAAACCAATAAGCACATACCTGCTTTACTCTGACATAACCCTTATTACATTCAGCTTTCAACTGTACTGAAAGAGATTAAAAGAAAAAAAATTAATACTCTAAGAATACAATTTGCTCCTATAATTCTTGGAGGAAAGAAAAATCTTAGTGTGAAATATGAATCAATGTAGTCCCACAAGGTTTCACCAAATCACTTCTCAAATGGGAAACCTGCATAATCACCATTTTCTTAAGGCCCCCATAAATCTTCTGAAGTCTTTTTAATGTTGGCACAAATAGCCACTTCAGAACTTATAACATTCACTGAATGATCCCAGAGACATAGGCCCAAAACTTATGTAGCAGTTTTTCAAAGTAACAAATGGCTGCTCAAAGTTGCACATTAAGTATAAAAGAAAAACAATGCTCTGGTGATTTCACCATGTTACTTAGTATTATATTCTAATAGGTGAAGCCTAAGAACCTATATCCCAAAGCCCAAGGAACAGCACCAATCCTCAAACCACTGATGCTGCTTCCAATACAGCTTTTGTGATCATTGTTCACGGAAGTCACCTATGTGGAGATGCAGCCTGGCAACTGTTGTTACAGGGATTACCCCCTCAGCAGCTACAGCTACTGAGAATTGGGAAAAGAAAGTCTCTGGCATTGTCAAACTTTCAACATCAGAAACAGATATCAGTTTTATCAACAGCAATGACACTAATTAAAACAACTACCATACTATCCTATAGAAGCCTACAGAGGCTTTCCTATCTATCTTAAAGCTAAACCTTCATATAAATGTTGACTCCTCCTAATAGAATATAAGCGTCAAGGGTAGGAACTGTCTTACTTTTCTATTAATATCCCCAACACTTTATTCAGGCTTTGCACACAGCAAATGATTAACAAATGCTTTTCCAATTTTGGGAACTAGTAAAGTTTGCACACTTGGCCAAGATAATCCCACCAGACAGTATTCTTTTAATTCCTTTAAAAAAAAAAAAAAAAACACGTACAAACCAAGACAGCAGCAGCATGCCAGCTGATTTACTGAGGGAAGATGACCAACAACAAAGTTAAGATCTTTAAGGAAGAAATAGTGTCCAGGGGGTCTCTATGAGATTGTCAAATGATTCCTCCCTTCCTCCCTCTGCAGGGAGGACATGGAGTGAAGAGGTGCTCATTTAGGACCTAATTTATTACTTGCACACAATCTCCAAGAAATCCACCTTAATGATAAGTCTCAAAACTGCCCAATGGCTCGTTTGATTAGATGTTTAAGTTGTTCATAAGATCCTGCATTTAGAGAGGGAAACTACTTTTGAGCTCAGCTAGCCCTCCCTCACCTACAGGGGTTATGTTGAGAGTGCTGTGCTTGAAGATCCAGAAGATCTGAGTTTTCACTAGCTCCTCAAACTAGCTATGTGCCAGCTCCTCTGGCAAGTCATTAAAGGTTCTTGGCCTTAGTTTTCTCATCTGTAAAATGAGGGTTATTATGAGGTTCAAATAAATTAATATACATAAATGCTTTGCAAGCCCTAAAGTGCTTTACAAAAGCTAAGCTTTATTTTTCTTGCAGAGGAAGAAGCCCAGGCCCAGAGACATTAAGAGTGAGTTGCTCAAAGTTGCACAGGCAGATAGTGACATAGCTGAGATTCAAACATTGTCTTCTGACTCTAGGCCCTCCTCCTAGTGCATCTCAACACAATTTGTACCCGCTTAAAACAAAAGGTTTAATTCTAGTTTTTAAGCAAACTAGTATAATGGCAACGACAATAGCTCTCTTTTGTAGGTCACCAACTCATCAGAGGATGTCCTGAGAATCTGTCCAACTTTTACTATTGTTTCATTACAAGTTTTAACAATCAGGATGAGTGGTCACTGTTTTCTATCAGCACACACCAGTTATTAGCTGGTTAGCACTGCCCTGAAGTCATGGGGCCTTCTCATCACTGTTTCTAGTTTCTCTCCCAGGAGGACTGGTCCAAACCTTTCCTTAGGCTCCCTACTCCAAATAGCCTTTTACTTGCTTGAGAACACTAGAGTTATTGGGAGGGACCTTCCTCAACTTTCTCTTTCTGGTTTCCTAAACTTCTGAGCATCATCCTCCAATCCCTCTCTTCCTTCTGCTCAGTACTACTAAGAAAGAGGCATTGCTGCTCCTCCCACTGAAACTCATGCCCTCAAGCCCCTTCCCCTCCTGCTTCCCTTAGGACCTCGTTCTAATAATGATCCCCAGCACTCTGCAAATCAGAAAGGGCTGGAAGTTGGGTAAATTAGGTGCAAGAAGGCCCAGGGAGCAGACTATGGCTATTGAGAACTTTGAGAAAACGGTTTGGGAATAGGTAGCTGATAGAGAGCTGAGTGCTAACAGCATGCCCAACTAACAGTATTGGGGAACCAGTGGCAGAGAGGTAGATGGGAGGTAGATTTGTTTAATGAGCTTTCCTGATAGAACTCTCAAAAACATCTGCTCTCGATACAATGTGGAACTCGACCCATCTCTCAATGTGCTGCTGCTGCCTTGCTGCAAGATGCAGGGCTTACAGTGACTGGTACACTAGATACAGATATGTCTGAAACCTTGTTCACCAGTCACCCCCTTTCCATACAGTGCCTGGCCTAGGGTAAATGCTTAATAAATGTCTCTTGACTAACAGATACATGTAATAGTCCTGTACTCCTGTAATAGTCTCCTAACATGTCTTTCCCCTCTAGCTTACATTTATTAATCCATCTACAAACTGCTAGATTGACCTGCCATTGGCATATCCGGTCATGTTCCTCTGAAGATAAAGTTTGGAGCTCTCTGGATGGTTTTCAAAGAATTCTACAATTTGGATCTTCTAATAAGATGAAATGTAAGAGAAATAACATAGGGGATCCCCATCCTTTGGTTCAAAAATCACAAGTACAAGACAGGGAGGCCTAGCACAACACTGTATGTGGGAAAGATCAGAGGCTTTTGCTCGCCTCCCTTCTGCTCTGGGTTGGTTCAGCTCCCCTTCGGAGGTAACCCGATGCTGCTCAGTTCTCAGAGGCTTGTCACACTGACGCCAAACTTTGAAAGACTTAAAAATTTTGATCAGCACAATGATCAACAACCATGACTCCAGAGAACTCATGACCAAACACACTATCTTTTTCCTGTCAGAAAGGTGATAGAATCAAGGTACAGAGTAAGCCATAAAGAAGACATTTCTGAACATAGCCAAGGCAGGAATTTGTTTTGCTTGATGATCAAGATTTATTATAATGATTTTGTTTTACTTTCTTTTTCAATGGAAGGAATGAGGATGAAAGGAAAAAAATAACATTTATTAAATGAAATTTTAAAATAACTTTTTAAAGACTATTATTTTCATGGGACAATTTAAGTCAGATGATGAACTTAGAAGATAGATAGCAAAGGATACAATCTCAAAAGCTAGGCTCCCCACCCACCTTGGGCCATTATTAACTCAACCTGCCATGCTCATTTACAGCCTGGTCACCTTAGAGCTCATCTTTGTCATCACAATGGAAATCTGAAACCTATATTTCTGTTTTGAAGGGAAGTGGCAACTGAAGTTAGTCCCATAATCATGGGATAAAGGAAAAGTGTCACATCACTACGCTGATGGAACTGGGAATAAATCGTAACCAGGCACTTGTGAAAAAGCTCAACAACTGGGTTCTCTTTTAGGAGCCAGCACAGAATTTTCCAACACTCAACTCTTCTTAACCTGATACTTCTCAACCTGACCCTGCAGCCATCAGGTGACATAAAAATCTCTTTAGACTCGCTGTAGCCACTACTTACCTTGTTGTCGTGAACATTTCTTATCAGTTATCTTGGTCTCTGGACCACGTCCTATCACCACTGTTTCTAAATGTGGCAGTCTGATACGTTGGTGGCAGCTATCCTGCTTCACTAACCAGCATTCTTGCGTCATTGGTCCAAGATGACAAACTGAAAAATAGCAAAAGAAATGGAAATCCAATTGCACTAATATGACATACTCATAAGAGGCTAAGGCAAGACTGTTATTAACTATATACCTCCTCTCCAAGCAACAAATAATACTTAATATTTATTTGGGTTACCAATACCAACCTTCCACAAGATATATACCTGGTAAAATCCATTCTCACAAATGTCCAAAGAATGGCTAAAAATCAATTGTCTTTTTAAAAATCAGATTCTATAAATATAGAATAAAATACAAAATGAGTATGTTATATTGCAGCCACTATACAAGATTTGTATTTTCTATGTAGACACAATAGAGAAATTAAGTGGTATAAGTAGACATGAATTGGTAAGGGTAAAACCCATCAATTCCATGTGAGAGATATGGCATATGTCAAGACCCAGAATTATCAAGGCCCAGAAAAAAGGAAACCCATTCATGACAATCGACATCCCTATGTCAGCCAAAACTATACTTGGAAAAGCCACCAAAGATTTTCTAATTATCAACTTCCCAGCCTGTTTTTTTTTTTTTTTTTGACATCTCTACCATATTTCACACTATAAACTTTTTTTGAAAAACTTTCTTTACTTGACCTACATAATATCATCATTCCTTGCTATCCTTCTACAGCAGTTTTATTCACTAGCACCATTTCCTGTCCTCTCCTATTACCCCAAAATGCTATATTTTCTTGACTTGGTGATAGAATCAAGTATCCTGATTTTAACTATCACTTCTATAGATGGATAACTACCAACCCTACATCTCCAGCCCCAAGTTGTCTTCTGAGCATCAACATTTTCAAAAAACTCCTGGATATTGTCTTAAGGTCCCAAAATGAATATATTATATTCTCTCAAAACTTCTTCCTTTCTTCCTGATTTCTCTTAATAATACCCCAAATCATCTCAATCATAGATATTCAAAATAGTATAGTCTTTGACTTCTCCTCTTCTTCATTTTCCCTACTCCCCTTCATTAGCATTTGGAAAACTGAATTAAAAGCAGAACATTTCCTGTCTTCCATCTCCCTCAGTTACCCCCTTTGTATTCTCTAAACACATTAGTTAGTTCCTTTTCAAGTATAAGGATCCTTTTTTAATGTCAAAAAATTTCAAGGAATACATATGCATGACAGCAATTTTACTATCAATATCTGTTATCACAGTGCCTAGTACATCCTAGGCACTTAATAAATGCTTCCTTCTTCCCCCAATCTGCCAAATTTTCAACAATTCTATGGGTCCTAATTCTCTTTCACTTCATTGGGCCATATGACCATGTCACTATTCATCCCTCTCTCCTTCTGTATTCATACCATTCTCTTAACTCTACTCTCCATTTCCCCTCTTCTCCTCCTCCTTCTTTTGTTCCTCAATGCAGTTCTGCCACTTAATACCTATATGACCCTGACTAAATCTTAAATTCTCTCTGGGTTTCAATTTTCTTAAATGAAGTAGCTGATTCAAATGATCGCTGAGCTCTTGAGTTTTATATTTTTGATGCTCCCATTTCCTATACATGGACATTTAATCAGGTCCTCAACTTTCCACTTTTATTAATTCTCAACTCTTCAACTGGCAATTTTGAAAATAATCTTCAAAACTCCAAAAAGGTGATAGGCATGGAATTTGAACTGAGACTTTAAAAACTATAAATGAGGTAAGTAATTTGTCCATTATGTTGAGCCCAGATCTTTTTCTGAGTTCCCATATTCCTATTTTCCTAATATTTCTGTTTAATGCCTAACCATTACCTTAAACTCATTTTATAATTATCTGTTTTCCCTTCAGTATAGTTCCTATTCCAACTTGTATATATCTGTTAAAATATCACCACATTCTTCCAGTCACCTGAGCTTGAAAACTTCAAAGATTTTTTGTTTCTCCCTCAACTATTTTCCAAGTTTTATGGATTCTTCTTTTGAAAATTATTTGGCTTTCTTTTTTTCTCTACTTCAAATGCTACCACGCTAGTCAACAGACTGTTTAATTTTCCTGCTTCAGTATTTCCTCAAATCTCTCCTGCATACTGCCATTAATTTTATCTATTCACTGTTCCACAGGCTTGCCCACTGTCAAAAGGAAGCAAAGAATATGTGCCTGACTTATCTGTGGCATGAGGCCCCACAGGGCTATAGGCAAAACTGCAAAATTCATCCTTGAAACACTCCTACTTTTTTGTTCCTTTTTTCATCTTTTAACTCCTGCCTTTATATAGCCTATCCTCAAGAAACTCTAATTCCCATTCTATCTTTTGGTTTTCCAATGGCCTGGAGCCTGCAAAATGAATGGCAAAATATTACCATCTTCTCAGACTGTCTAGCTTTTCCTGTCCTTTTTTTTTTTTTTTTGCTGAGGCAATTGGGGCTAAGTGACTTGCCCAGGGTCACACAGCTAGGACGTGTTAAGTGTCAGAGACCAGATTTGAATTCAGGTCCTCCTAACTTCTTTTTTTTTAAATATTTTATTTTATTTTATAATAACTTTATAAATTTTTAAATAACAGAATCCATGCCAGGGTAATTTTTTTTTTTTTTTTTACACCATTATCCCTTGCACTCGCTTCTAGGTCCTCCTAACTTCAGGGATGGTGCTCTATCCACTGCTATCCACTACTCTACCACCTAGCTCATAGTATATGAGAGGATGAGTTTTAAAGAGAGGGAAGAGATAATTTTGGAGTTTGGGGGATTTGGGTAGATCATAAAAGATAAATTAGGGGGCAGTTAGGTGGCAAGTATACTATTTGTCTCAAGTAGGTAGTCAATTCATAATTTATCAAATTAAGTTTAAACCCATTTTAACATTCAAAATAATATGGACTCACCAACCTCAGTTCCCATAAAGTGCTAAATTTAGTATCAAAAGACCTGGATTCTAATTCAAACTCTTCACTTTACTTCCTGTGAAAGTAACCCTGGGCAAATGATTCAACTGCTATCGAAATTAGTTTAATCCCATGTAAATAAAATCAAGGAGTTTAGTATGATCTCTTAAGGTTCCTGAAACAGCTATTCAAATCTTCAGCATTTATGTCTCACCAGTTCTGTGAGGTTTTCCCTGATAAATTTTACTTTTAATCATATTGTCACATTGTTTTCTAAAATTGTTTCTTGAATATAATACTTGCTTCGGCAAACAGTGTCAGCTCCTTAGGGGTAGAGAATTAGTTACTTAACATTCACAAACATTTCTTAATTATTGCCTATTGTTTAGTGCTATCATAATTCCTTTTATATCCCCCCCAAACCCTCCTTAACTATTGACATTTTTAAAATCCCCAACATGTTGTGAGTTCCCTATCATTTGAACTGTTCAAATAGCAAACACTGCCAAAAGCTAAATAACCACCAAGTTCCTTTTCTATTTAAGATCTTCAAGATCTCCCCTTTGTTAGAATAAAATACTAAATCCTTAGGCTGACAAACTAGTTCCTTTGTAGTTTTCTCAGGTTATATTCTTTGAAATACACTATTTAGGTTGTGTAGATATTCAATCATCTATCCCCCTCCCTTTTTTCCTCTACAATTCACCACTCCCTCTATTTAGGATGATGGAAATCCTCTCCTCTAGCTGCTGAAATTTCCTTCCTTCAAGCCACTTCACTGTTCTGTACAGTAGGTACTTCATAGCTATCTGCTAATTGAGTTCTCCTTTGTACTTCTCCTCCCCAATTATTACATAACTACTTATTTCACTGAACTCTTTGTATTTGTCCTATTAGGCAGTACTCAAGAGTAAGCACTGTGACTTTCCCCCCCACTTGGGTAGCCATAGAACAGTTCACAATAAATGTTCGCAGATTTAATCTAAAAGTCTAAAAATACTGGTTGATTGATTATACACAGCTGAAGCAACAATGTTCTTTCTATTCCAGCAAAAACCGGGAGATAAGGAAAATGGTTTAGTGTTCCCCAGATGGATTTGTTTTAACAGGAGCTCGAGAAATAAGAAGGCCTTTTTGAAGATGGGTGTCTCTGGCTCTCCAGCAGCACAACCTGGTCTATCTTCGCTTCGCGGCCCTAATTCCTAAGGAAATTAACGCTCTCTCCCCCTCTTCCCCCCTCCCCCAACGTGGGTGACCACCGTGAGACAAGGCCTCCTCAGATCCAGACACAGCCATAAAAGGCCACAACGAGGCAGGCAGCTCACCTCTCGGATGTTAAGAGAAACTGTCCCCAGGTAAACGGGAAAGGCTTCCCCCGGCAGGCACTTCGGGTCTAATTCCGGAACCCCCTTTTCTAGCCCCCCCACCTCCACGCACTAAAATGACGTCTCAAGGAAACTGCCACAGCAGATTGGCCAGGAATTGCGATCCCGCCCCTTCTCCTTTGTTGCGCTCTCGGCCAATCCTCGAAGCGGCTGGAGGATAACTGAGGGGGAGGGGAGAATTCGCCGTTTTTGTCTCGAGGCCCCTCCCGGGGAGCTGCCCCAGGTTACCCGGGTCTTTATTCCGGTGCCTTAACCTTCTTGTCCACCTTTCTCCTTCCCGCCGATTTAGGACTTTGGAAAAGGTCCTAAAAATCCCCCCCCACCGCGTGAATAACTAGGGCATTGTGGATGAATATTTATTCTCAGTAATGCCTCAGTACCTAGCAAGCTAGCAAGGGAAAGTTGGACCTTCACTGCCGGCCTTGGTCACGCCTTGAAAAATACTAAGGCGGAGGAGCCTTATTGGGGCTTTGTCCCAGTGGGCAGAGGCTTCAGGCTTTCTTAATTACTCCTTTACGTGAACACCACTATTCAGCCTTAGAAACAGAAATGTGATAAGTGGAAAAGTGATCAGGTTCTGTACTTAGGAGGCCCTGAATATGAATCCCAATTATTATAACGGCATGGCTCTGGACAAGCCATATCTCATGGTCCTCAGTTTCCTTCTCTGCTAAACGAGAAGACTGCATTAGTCAGGTGTCACAGTGGTCTGGAGGGGTGGACCTAAAGTGAGGAAGAAGTTAATTCAAATCCAGCCTGAGACACTTAGGAACTTGAAATCGATTTCTCGTTTCCAGTTTCCTCCCTGGTAAATTCAGTGACTCCCTAAGACCCCTTCTAACTTGAAATCAATGATCCTAATAGGTACCATCACCCAGCCTCCCCTTTTACAGAGGTACCTTGTGACCTTGGATAAATCACTTAATTTTTCAGCCTGTTTCCCCATCTGTAAAACGGGGACAATAACAGGTACCTCACAGGGTTATTATGATAAAAAAAGATAATATTTCTAAAGCACTATATAAATTCTATTTATCATCTTCATAGCCCTTCCAGCTTTAATCTTTTGGAAGATGGCAAAGAGGCATTGGGGAAATTTCAATCCATCCCTAATGTGCCCCCAAATACAACTTTCTAGAATTGTATATGTGTGCCTATACAATTTTTGAGGTTACTGTAAAGCTGCTGTTTTAACGGAGGGAGAAGTGAAGGTCAGAACCCTCAATTTGCTGTAAATCCCTTTTAAGTATTATATATAAATATATTAACTATTATTATATTTAAAATGCAGGTCTTCCTACTCCTTCCTTAAAAGGGGAGGCAGGGTGTCAATGCCATTAGGATCATTGATTTCAAGCCAGAAAGGGTCTTAGAGAGGTCATTGAGTCATTGACCCTTCATATTACTGATGTCAGGAAATTGAAGCAAGAAGACTTTAAATGACTGGCTTGGGATCCCAGTGCTAGAAACCTCTTAGGAGGGATTTGCCCCCAGGTCTTCATCTTAATAGCTTTATTTTATCAGCAGTTTCTTACAATTCTACCTTTAATTCCTTATCCCTTTGTTCTATTTACATTTATATCTAACAAACAATGAACATTAAGTTACTCTCATCATATTGAACTATCTTCTCACTCTCCTACCTAATTTCCTGCCACTGTCATTAACTTCCCCATCACAATCTAGGATTCCAGTCCAGCTGAGCTTTTTACTTTATTTTACCCAGAACAAAAGTTACCTTCCTATTTCCTAGACATCTTCTGTATCCCACTCCAGCAGCTCTTTATATGTGTCTCTCCATTCCCCAATCAGAGCATAGTTTTCTTGAAAACAGGTCCTGTGTTGTTTGTATATGTATCTCCAGGACTTAAGATGGGGCCTTGTACATAAAAAGTATTTAATAAATCCTCTTTATCAATCAGTCATCTATCTTTCTTCTCTGTTCCTATTTCTGTGCTAGTGAATGCAGTTGGACAATTTCCTTGAACACCCTGCCTTATAGCTGAATCCACTATATAAATTTATGCTGTCTGATCTCAACTTGGTCCTTGACTGCTACAGGCCAACATTTTTATTCCCTGCTGATTGATTTACTATCATCCCAGGATGTGGAAAAGTAACCACAGCAACCAAGCAGCCTTTTACCTAGGGTTTACAAGACATTTAAAAATTGGAGTTAGTTGAAAATTCTGAAAGGGGGAAGTGAAAAATCCATTTCAGGGAAGCTTTGGGTCTCATAGAGAAAAGAAAGCAGTACAACCGTGGTACAATACTAGGGAAGGTATTGCCTTTAAGAATATTCAGGCAGAAAAATAGCATAAATGAATAAGCACCATTGCCCAAAAAAGGATCCAAGAGGAGCTCAAAATATGGGGACAGTTTCAAACAAAACTAGAAAAAGCAGCAGGTTGCAGAGGGCTGGTAACCCACTCATACACTGAGTCCCTCTCATCTTCTTTTCATCCTCCTCTAGAGCAGACTATGATCCTAGTCACTATTGGAAGTATCACTACCTGTTTTCCCTTTTTACAGGGAGGAAAGAGATAAAGGGGGATGGGAGGAGACCATTTTCTGTTCTCTATCATCTGCTATAAAAGGACTGGCATTCAAAGTGAACTGTTCCTTAAATCATTACTGTCTTTTTGTTGTTTATAAATTTATTGTCCTTTTTATATTTTTCTCTATTTATGACTATTGATATACACATGTATACACACACACACACACACACACATATGTATTTTTTAAATGGCAGTCATTATATCATCATTGACTAGTGTAATTTAATGGAGAGTTTGGGAAGGCTTTTTTTTGCCCTTAAAGAGACATCAGACTTTTTCTCTTTAGGTGAAGCTGAGGTGGGAGAAAGGGGAACCCTGAATTCCCACAGAAGAGAAAAAAGCATATAAATTATTATAATCTCCTAGACTTAACCAGTCAGCCATTCAGAGAAACCATTGGGGCTATGTATTATTATCACAACTGTGGGACCGCCACTGTTATTGTACATGAGCCTTCTGTTTTACATGTATTTTGAAGTAGTATGAGGCCACCAGCCCATCACAGGATCCAGATTTTGGCCTTTAGCCTTCTTCCCAGCTTCTCTTCTACAACCTGACTCAGCCAATTCATCCCAGGATTAGATATCACCAATTTTCTGCCAACTTTCTTGGACTTCAGAACCTTTCTCAGCACTATACTGCCCAAGACAAGATGCTCCCAACCTCCAACACTCCTCTCCCCCCAGAGCCTTCTCTAGCATGTTGCCAATATATAAATCCTGCTTCTTATTAACTGCCTGCTTGCCTTCTCCCACACACCTCAACAAAAGCTACAATGTCTTACTTCATATTTGCCACTTCTTTTGTACTATGCTTTCTGAAATGCTCCTTTGTTAAAAACCAATTTTCCTTTTATCTTAAAACTCTGATTTTCTGATTCCATCTCATGATATTCACTGAGACTTTCACTTGCTTTCACTTGCTGACTCTGCTTCCCTCTCAAACCTTTCCAATGTTGGTTGCATTTCATTTACACCTCTGACTCATTAGTTCTGATAGCAGTTGGAATGCCTCTTGCTTCTCATTGCCAGTTCTAGACTCTACTTCTATCACTGTTACTCAGCAATATCTCTTTCTTTGAGGTTCATAATTTACAAATTTATCCCAAAATCCAGATTATTTAATATACTCCAGGAAATTATTCTTTCATCCAAAAAAAAAAAATCAGTTCCTGATTCATAGTCTTTCTCTCCAATCTTGCATAAAGGGATTTTAATATACACATTGATGCTCCCTCACATACTCTTAACTTCCATTTCCTCAATCTCAGTTCATAAGATTTACTTCTTCCATTCTTCCTGAACAGCACTCTTGATTTTACCATCATCTTCCAAAGTGTTCCACTTCAAAGTTCTTGACTCCAAAATTCCTCTGTCTGATCATAATCCATTATATTCTTTTCCTGTGTACCATATTGATTTTTTTTTTATCTTATAGCCTCCATTACCTCCATCCGTAAATTCTTTCACAGATTATTATCTCTTCACCAGCTACTTTTTCCTCCCTGATCTAAATCTCTTAGTGAATTCAAGTCTATATTCAGGAATCCCTTGTCCCCCTTGTCCTATCATTGACAATACCTTGCCAAAACCCAAATTTGGGCCACTCCTTTCTTTTTCCTTTCCTCATGTACTGCTATGACTGTGGGAAATCATAAGACTGTTAGTTTAAATACAAATTTGTTATATAATCGCAACTATAGACCCTCAGTGCAGCAAGGTAAACATTGTACTCTATAATCAATTCTATCCCACTCTCCTCAGCAGCTATACCAAATCCTCATGTATCTGGAGCCTTCCTCCAACCCCATTTTCTGTGCTGAGGATCTCAAATCACATATTACTGAAACGAGATTATTCTACACTGAGCTCCTTTTCTTCAGTCCTCATTTCATCTTCCCCTATGATTTCTTCCTTCAAGAAGTTTCTGATGATGGAGTAGCTCTTCAAATTATCCAGAAATTCTAAAGAACTATATAGCTGGAAGAAAGACAATAGGATAATATGTTGAGGGGATGATGAGTCTAGTGAGAGTTGTAGAACATCATTCCTAAGAGAATTGAGTGCTGTACCTCTCAGAAATTGTCAAATCACTGTCACCCTAGGAAGGAAGGGATTCTTAGTCTAATAGTTTCTCAGTTTTAGCTTCCGGGAAGACAATTAATGACAGATAACTTGGATATAGTTCTGGTTGACCCTCTCTGAAGATAATTTGGATAGTCTGGTTGACCCTCTCTGACCTTTCCTTATTCCATCTCCAGCTCAGGATCCCTATTTTCAAAGTTCCTCTTCCCTCAAAGGACACTATTTGCCCCCAAAGAAAATGATTTAGCCTCCCTTTCAATTGGCTAGTCGTTTTTTTTCCCAGGGACAATTCAGACCAATCCTTCTTGTCAAGTATTTGGGAGATGAAGGAGTGATATTGAGAGGTGCCCTTTCTTTTGAACCATATGAAGTCAATGTGTAATTTGCGTGGAAGAAAAGGCATTCTTGTGTTAGTAACAATCCTGAATTCCTGAAATGGCAAGGGAGTCTTTATCCAGCCATCAATGAAGAAGAGGGCAGCTCCTGAACATAGTTCCCAAAAGGTGCAAAGATTTGGTATTTCCCCCCCTTGTTCTACAATGTATGCCCAGGGAGGAACATGATGAAGTTAGGGATGGGAACTGAGAGGGTGGTGCAGAGATGATCTCATTATCAACATTAAGTTTGAACTGGAATCTTAGCTTCTTTAGTGAAAAATGACCGTATCTGTGAGGAGAATCAGTGATTGTGCCAGAAATATCATCTATGTTTGTGACCTAGATGTTCTTGGTACTTTTCCTGTGCATAATCAAGGGATGCCCACTGTGACATGGATAGATTTACATCACCCTCCCCACAGAACAATTCATAAAGAGTTGGGACTTGGTCTTTACTTACATAGGCCTGTTTTGTCTTTTTCCCTTTTTTTAGTTATTTTCCCATACTAAGGACCTCAACTGATAACATTCCTACACCAAGCTTCTCACATCCTTGAGATTAGTTTATCTTAGTAATAGTCCTAAAGCTGTTTAGATGGTGGGAAGTCGAGACCTTTAGGACTTTGCCACCTCTAAAAGGTAGCCTGGTAGGAGCAATCTGCCATGTAGATTAGGCCAATTTTTTCTTAAAAGCATCTTTAGAATTGGCAGGGAGGATTTAGCTCAATTTCCTCAGTCAGTACTATCATTAACTCAGCTTTTTGATGGCCTAAGTACAAGTCACAAGAGGGCAGGAGTAGCTCTCAGGCTTGACCAACCCAACCAATACATCAGCAGGAAAAACGTGATCAGCAATGTTTTTCAAATTATTTTTATCTTCCAGATGTCCAAAAGATTTTATAGTGTAATGAATAATGAACTGGCCTCAGAATTCTTAAGACCAGGTATTCAAATTTTGCCTTTGATGCCAGTGTATCATGTGATTACTTAAGCTCTCCAGGCCGTTAAAGAATTCTCCCAACATTAATTACAAATGGATTGCCAAACTGCCCAGGTGGAAAGAATTGGTTCTCTTCCCTAAAAAAAATATTACCCCATTAAATATTTTTAAAGTTTTTTTAAATTTTAATATTCACAAATTTTTGAGTTCCAAATTCTACCCCATCCCTTGAGAAGGCAAAGCAATATATTGATTATACATGTGAAGTCACTCAAAACATAGTTGGTAGTGAGAATTTTTACATTAGGAGTTTCAAAACTGAGGAGAACACAAATCTGGAATTCCATCCCTTTTAACCCCGAAACTCCCAGGTGCTTTGCCCCCCGGTAGATACTTGTCCTTTAAAATTTGCTTTCTAAGTTTCATTTTTTCAAATTTATTAATTTTTTCTAACATACTTTTATTTCTTTAGCAGAAATGTTCAGATCTCCCTTAACTTCAATTTTGCTGACTTAAAAAAAAAGTGAATGAAAATCCGGACTAAGACCTAGAGACCTTGAGGCTTTGACATGATAAAATCAGAAGAAATGGGGAAAATTGTGGAAGAATCTGGAAGCCATTATTCCAGCTGGAGAGCTTCCCAGGGGGCAGAGGACCCATTACCACCCAGGGCCGAGACGCCAGAGACCCCCCCACCCGGGACTTCCGAGCTGGGAACTCCGCCACCATTCGAGTGTCCAATCAGTCCTCAGCTATGGTCTCGGAACTACGAGAGGTGGCGGAAGGGATGGGACAGAGAACTTTTGATCAACCGGGGCTTTAGACTGCACGACTGGGCGGAGGCCTCTCCTCTCTACTCCCCTCTCCCGCCCGTCCAGCGCCCGCGGCCGCGCAGCCTCCAGCATCCGCCTTCATCTTTTCCCCGGGTTAGAATATTCCGGAGTCCCACCCCCGCCCCTCCCGGTTACCCGGGTAACCGCCAACAGGGAGTGGGAGAAGCGGAGAGGAGGAGGAGCGGGGGGCGGGACTTCCTGAGGGTGACGCGCCCTCGCTCTGCTACAAAACTCGCCGGATGCGACGCCCCGAGCGGAACTTTCCAGAAAACTCGGCGAGAAGCGGAGTGCTGCAGCTGCCGCTGCCCGTGCTCCGCGCACAAGAGCTCGCGCCCCCATCCCCCAATCTTCTCTTTCTTCCACTCGATCCCCCAACATCCCCACCGGTTTCTGGGGGGTCCCCTTTCACCCCACCCCGGACGAGGGCATTTCGACACCCGGCGTACCGCGAGCGTCGCTCCCCGGTAAGTCCATCCCTTTTTCATCCCACAGCTAGGCTCCCCGTCCTTCCCCCACCCCCATGTCCTCGGAGAAGAGAGTTGTAGCGCATAGGAGACTCAGGGAGACAGTTGGCAACCCCTCTCGAGGATGCGGGGGCTGGTGCCCTAGATTTCCGACGGGTGTCGGCCCCGTTCTGAAGTCTGGGCGCTAAGACAATGGGCTCGGCGTATTCCCCCGCCTTTCCTCTGCTTTTCCTGGCCTTCCTCTCCTCCATCTTTTCTCGATGTCGTTCGCTTTCCCTCCATCCTCTTTCCTTCCCTTCCCCCATCCTGGTTCGTGCGGGGGGAGGGGGGCACCTATTTGCAGGGGTACGGGGGCGCTACGTGCGCGCTCTCTTCTGCGTGCTCGTCCCCGCTCCCCCGCAACCTTCCCTAGGATGAGCCTTCCGATTTGATGGGGAGGGGGGTATATGTGTGTGTGTGTGTGTGTGTGTGTGTGTGTGTGTGTGTGTACACACGCCTCTAATAGCATTCCCCCCGCCCCCCCGATTCTCTAGAACACTCCGTAGAGGTGGTGACCTCAAGTTAGGTCAACAAGCACCTACTATGTATGTCCCAGCCACAGTACTGAGCACTAGGGATACCGATGGTGGGAAAAAAAAAAAAAACCCTGCAAATCCCTGCTTCCCTTAGGAGCTCCCATTCAAACGGGGGAGACAGTTCAAAAATACCTTGGTGGAAACGAAATGGATTGGGACAAGATAAAATTGGAGGGAGGGCGCTCCTGGGAATGGCTTCTTGTGGAAGCCTCAACTTGAGGAAGCCTTGGAACCTTCCAAGGTGGAGGGGAGGAGGGAAGATCTAAAGGATAAGCGTTATGGACTCATCTCCCTCGAGCTTTGCTAAGAAGGAAGATGAAAGAATCTCCCGTGTGCTTCCGCCGTAGTGGCTACTTAATCCCCCCACCTCCCACCCCCCCCCCCAAAAAAAAAAAAAAAAAAAAAAGAAAGAAACCTCGTGGTTTGAAAGGTAAGGCAGTCAGGTGACTGGAGAATAAACTGCCAAAGATTAAGCTGGGGCCACCACGGAAACCATTGGTGTTTAAACTTCCGTTTTCATCGAGAGTCGGGCCTAAGCCTTGATTAAGCGCTTGCTATGTGCCCTGTACTGTGCCAAATGCTGGGGTTACAAAGAAAAGCACAAGACCGCTCCCTGCTCTCAAGGAGATAAAAGTCGAAGGATTGTGTATAAACAAGGTACAGTCAGGATAAATTGGAGATAATAAGCAGAGAAGGCACTGTAAAGGGAAACCGAAGAATCTTCTCATAGAAGGTTGATTTTTAGATAGGTCTTGGGGGGAAGCCAGGAGATGGAGATGAGGAGGAAGAGAAGGGGTGTGGGGGGAATAGAGAAAGACGTGAAAATCTAGTGTTAGTGTCAGGATCAGAAAAGAAGCTATTTTCACTGGATACCTGAAGGGAGAAGAGAGGGAGGAGGAGGACAAAGGTAATATAAAAACAAATCTATGCAGGGACAAGATTTATTCTTAGCAAATATTGGGTAATACCATGCTTGTGTAGCAAGCCCTCCATTTCAAAGCTTTCAGTTTATATAGTTTCAGTTTTTATAGCCACATATTTCCACATCTCAGGGAATATGAGAAGCGGGGGAAATGAGCCTTTAGTAAAGTGTGAATAATATGGAAGATTGGAAAGATTAATAGTTAAAAGCCTTAAGATTTGCCTGTGTGCTGGATAAATTGATCTTTTCAATTTAGGTTTATGAAATGTGGCACAATTCTTAATAGGTTGGATCTTGGTTTGGTTATAATATTCTGAAATGTGTATAATCTTAATGAGTAGGTGGTCTCAATTGACTTTAAGGTGAAACTTTAAATTCAAAGCATCTTAAAGTTGTGATTTTAATTGTAGGCTATCCAAAATGGTGAAGGAAACTACTTATTATGATGTTTTGGGGGTAAAACCCAATGCCTCCCAGGAAGAACTGAAGAAGGCATATAGAAAACTAGCCTTGAAATATCACCCAGATAAAAATCCAAATGAAGGAGAAAAGGTAAGTAAAGTTTTTAGTATAGGCCAAACTGGAACAAAAGAAAAAAAATTCTGTGATACAATTAATTTTGATAACACTTGTCTTATTTTTGTTATAGATTCTAGTCTGAATTTTTTTCTAGTTATGTGTATATTTAGAATTATTTTGTAGCTTAATATAAATTGATAGTAAATGTGAAATGAGAACTTAGATTTCACTATCTTGGTTAAATTTTAAAAAGAACTTATTTTCCTCTGACCTTTTTAATTTTTTAAATAGTTCAAACAGATTTCTCAAGCTTATGAAGTGCTTTCTGATGCAAAGAAAAGAGACTTGTATGACAAAGGTGGAGAACAAGCCATCAAAGAGGGTGGTTCTGGTGGTGGCTTTGGTTCTCCAATGGATATCTTTGACATGTTTTTTGGAGGAGGTGGAAGAATGCAAAGGGAACGGAGAGGTAAGATTTTGCCAATCTAGAATGAAGAAAATACTAGATGGCACTAATTGGAAGATCTGATTGTTAAGCTTCAGAAGTTTATTCAAGTACAGCAGCATATGATTGCAATGTTACACTGATTTTGTTGTACTTTAAGTTCATTAAGAACATAAATACTTTAACATCTTTAATTGGGCAACCCTCACTTATCCTGTGTGTATTTATGTAGATTGAAAACAAAACCACAAGCCTCAGTGCTGATTAGTCCTCAGCATCTGTTCTTAATAGATTTTTCTGTATTTTGTGAGATTCCTGATGTTACATGACATGAATTTATTTTTTTTTTGGGGGGGGGGTGGAAATGGAGGCAGGGTGGCAATTTATGACACCTGCAATTTGGAAAGCAAACCATCTTAAAGCTATTGACAGCATAGGATGAACAGAAAACTGATCTGCTGTGGTGGTGCTTATTAGAAAATTCCTTCCAATTTGACATTGATCCATTAATCATTATTCTGGGTGTAGTCTAAGCTTTTGCTGCTACCTTTCCCATTCATTGCTCCCCATTGTTGATTTGAGGTTTTTTCTTCCTTTTAAAAAAATTAATCAAATAAGCTTAGGTAATGTTTATTAATATTGATTCCTAGCATTGTCAGTGTGCAAAAAAAAATTGCTTTATTTTCATTACTTATGATAGGAGATGTAGATGTTATGGCCCTTTGAACTTCATATGGCTATAATGAATGATAGTTCAAAATGTTTTAAAATTGTTTTTCTCTAAAGGAATGTTATTACCATTGTATACATTTTTCTAGTTTTGCTCATTTTACTCTATTAGTGTTTATAGAGGTCTTTTTTGGTTTCTTCACAAACTGCCCATTTCTTACAGTATAGTTAATACTTCAATATTTGTGAGATGAGAGCTGCAAGGCAAATAACTGGATAATACACACAACATTTTATGTATATATCAGCTAATTTGTCCACAGTAAAATATGAAACAATTTTGTCAAGATGCCTTGCTGAAATCCAGAAATGATAAGTTTTAATTCTATTTATCATCTGATATGATTTATTGATAAAATCTGGCTTTTCAGTGATCACAAATGCTCTTTGTAAATGCTCAGACACCATATTTTAAACTCTGATTTTAAACAAATTCTGACCTAAAATTGGAAGAATTTAAGGTCCTTACTAAAAATTGGAGTATTTCGTATTCTACTATCTAACTCTTTATTTTTCAAACATGATAGGCTTAGTATGTTTCTATGTTACTAATGCTAATTCTCCAGCTCTTTTGAATTGCTCTTCACACTTAAAAAATAATTTCTTTGGTAGATGAGGAAAGTAAAGATGAGTTTAGAGTTCAAAGGGACCTAAGTTCACTTAATCTCCCTCATTTTATAGTTAAGAAATGGGCTTGTAGAGAACAGGGTATTTATTTATAAGATTATATTGTAATATTATAAGAGCTTCATTTTGTAGTTGGAAAGACCTGAACTCAAATTCTACCTCATAATTGGGCAGTCATCTAATCTAAGCCACTGATTAAGGTGGGCTGGTAATTTCCTTGTAAGACTTATTTTTCTGTTTAGTCAATTTTTTATTTATCAAAAGGAGTGGTTGAACCTCATTACCATAACTCTTGAGTTAATATGCAAAGTGGAGATTTTATGATCTAATGGGTTTCCAGAAAGTTGTATTTTCTTTAAAGTATGGAAAACCTGATATTGAATCTGATGTGGGCTTGGGTTAAAACTGTGGGTCTTAATTTCCTTGGTGTAGTAAGGGGGTTCTTCTACCTGGCTTTTATATGTAAAGGTTCCATGTTCTATGATCTACCCCTTTTATCTTTTGTTCCATTGTTCTAGTCTTAGATCAGATCTAACCAGCAGCTTGTGGTATTAGTCAAATACCTAAGGTTAGGAGCTCTGGTTTACATTAATAATTCATCTTAAAGGCAAGATGCACACAGTTCTTGTTTCTTTAAGGGTGTTTTACTATATTTTTAAAAATAAAAACACGTGCCATTAAGATACTGACAGGACCAAATATAAGTGATTTAAGTATAAGACTCTAAACTTCATTTAAACAAGGGGAGACTCGATTTTGATAGTTTTTTTAATGGGGAAAAGTTATATTTGAGACAGTTTTTAATAAGCTTGTGATATGCCATTTAACTTTGGGTTATATTAATTAGAAACATATTTAGTTCACTGGAAGGATTGCCCTGATCTTGATGCTGGTCCGATCAAAGTTTGAATGTTCTCCAGTTCAGAATACCTTTAAGAGCAGCCAAATAAAAATAGATTAGTACTCAAATGATATCTGTCTAGTTATAATGATGTTATATGAAAGTCAGATCTATTTTCTACATTCTGAAAAAAGATGACAAGTAGCTAGAGTATAGAGACATGGATTTAACTTAAACAGAATTAGTGGTTAGTGTATTCTACTTATGTTTATTAATATTATTTAGTAGTTATTTTAGAAATTGCCGAATAATTGGTTTATAAGCTTTTCTTCATGTGAATTGTTTTTCCAACTTTGTATCAGAAGATATGCAACTTCGATCTATAATTCTATAATTATAATTATTGTAATCTATAAAAATGTTGTAAAAGCTAAAAATGAGTACAAATATACAATATTTGTTGACAGTGCAGTGGTATGCTAACATAGAACAACTTTTTCCAAATTAACTTCAAGAAATATCTTTAGATTAAAATATAACTAAAATTCATAGAGATTTTCAAAGTGTTTTGCATGTATTTTTCTCCTCACAGATTGTGAGATTTACTTTATCACTATTTTACAGAAGAAGCTGGCTTTAAGAGGTTACATACTTTTCCAGGGTCATCCAACCAGTAAATGTCTGAGCAAAGATTACTAAATACATTTTAGGATGGGATTAAATTTTTTTGAGCGTGTTGGTAAACAGAAAGTTTCACTATTGTGTTATAACTTTGACTTGAACTTTCAAATAAGGATTTCACGTGTTGTGTCCCCTTTGACTCGTGGCAGATCTTAAAAACTTTGAAATGAGATGAATACAGGAAGGGGTAAGAAGTTGAAAGAAATGGGTTGCTTCCTTTGTTTAGAGGGCTCTAGCTTTTTTAAAAGATTTAAATAATAAGGCATTAATTTAAATAAAGGCAGTCAAGGTTAAAGTGATTTGCCCAGGATTACACAGATAGTGTCAAATGTCTGAGCTGGATTTGAAGTCAGAAGTCAGGCTGGTACTCTGTCCGTTGTGCCACCTCTGCATTGAGCTCTTCCTGCACAGATCCCCAGTAAGAAAGTAGAACTTGTAGGAAGAAGTCTACTATTAATAATCTACACAGGACACACGGTGGAGCCAAATTTTAGATTTCTTATGTTAACTTACATAGCATAGATTATTATTCACATTGTTAATCAAGTTATTCACTATTTTTTTTCAGGTAAAAATGTTGTTCATCAGTTGTCAGTGACCTTGGAAGATTTATATAATGGTGCAACAAGAAAACTGGCTTTGCAAAAGAATGTAATTTGTGATAAGTGTGAAGGTATGTTTAAAAAAATCTTTCTGTACAATCTTACAAACAGACATTACAGTTTTAAAAATTTTTTCCTTTGAGATCTTGATTTAATGTTATGCTCAAAAAAATTAACTCTTAGGTTTGGGTACCTGTGGTAAGATGTTGGCAATTTCACATTAGAGATAGAGAATCTATTCAGCAGAAAATTTTTGAAGAATGAGCAGAATATTCTTTCCCAAAAGAAAATAGTGAAAGTATGCTGGGGAGGAAGAATTGAGATAAAAAAGGACTTTTTGAGGGCTAGATGAAGTGGTTTTATCTTTCTTCCATCTAGGAAAGCCTACTAGGATAGGAATCCAGGTGAAGAGCTACTTCTTTTTACCTTCCTATTTCTCCAAATTATATACTTATGGGGTCAGATGAAAAGCTTCAGCTTTCTATCAATTCCAAAGCGAAGCATAGCCAGATTGTATGTGAATGGCACAATGATGGGAGAAAAGTGGTGAGTTAGGGTACAGGGAAAGGGAGGAAATTAAAAAGGAAGTGGACGAAGGCCAGTTTTGCCATTGTAGAACTTTTTAACAATTAAGCTCCAAGTAGATAGGTAATAATTTGGGTAAAAAAGAGGAGCAGGCACTGACACCTGCTTTGGGGAAGTGCTCCTGAAATACATGCCCTGGGATCTTGTACCCTTCTGACTTGAGAAGTAGACAAGCCCCATTGCATTGCTTAGATAATAACTAAGATGAATAGAACTTCAATCCTGAGAAAGGTGAAGAACCTCTAAACGTTGCCACCTACCCCGTTTGATCTTCTTGCCTACCTCCTACGTTGACAAGGCTGTTCTTCTCAATTTCACCAGCTTTTTCATTATGTTGCTGAACTATTTTTTAATGTTTCTCACACCAATTAAGAATGTGAATTTCTTGAAGAATTAATCTTATCCGTAGAGTTAATCAGGGTAATTAAATAGTTTAATAAATGCTTTTTCACTCATTCATAGGTAAGCCTGTATCTTACACATCTTCAGCTTTCTAGCAATTCCTGTTTATGTTCAGTAAGAGACAGATAATGCTTTGAAGTATTTGGGTATGTACCTTTAATAATCAACTCTATTATAAACCTGTTTCACTTGTTGAAATTTTAATTTCTTTTCTGTGGTTCAGGACGGGGTGGTAAGAAAGGAGCTGTAGAATGCTGTCCCAATTGCAGAGGTACTGGGATGCAAATAAGAATTCATCAGATAGGACCTGGAATGGTTCAGCAAATTCAATCAGTTTGCATGGAATGCCAAGGGCATGGGGAACGAATCAGCCCTAAAGATAGATGTAAAAGCTGTAATGGAAGGAAAATAGTTCGAGAGAAGAAGATTCTGGAGGTTCATATTGACAAGGGTAAGTATTTTATGTCTCAAATGATATTTTTTTAATCTTGACACATTTTAAAAAGAGGCCCATGTTTGAGTTATGTTCAGTCATCCTTATGATTTTGACCATACTATATATGCTATATATGTAACTTAATTACAAGAAAATGTATCATTCTGAAAGTATAGATACTAGATGTTATAGGATGGTTATCAGATTTAGATTTGTTACCTAGGGAAAATATCTGGCAGACAACTCAATTCTGGCTTTAGACACTTAATAGCTGTGCGACTGGAAAAATTACTTAAACCTGGTTTACCTCTAAAAAGAGAATCTGAGGTCCAAACTATTCCCTATTGGCTATTGGAAATGTAGTTAAATGCCTTCAATTCTGAGACTTCATTTGCAATGCTCTAGAAAATTAGTTCAGGTATTCTTTTTAGTTAGGTGTCAGGGTAGTAATTTCCATTGATATTTTAGAAATAAAAGAATAGTAGAATGTATTCACTGCTATTTTGTAGGCCTAAAAGACATTTATGGGCAACAAAGCATTTAGATTAATCTGTAATACTTATTTTACAAAAGACTTTTAGGGGGCAGTATTTTTATTAGATTATGATGAAGCAGAACTCCTGTTTAATCTATATCACATCTTTTGCAGTTTCTAATTAGAAACGAGTATTGTATCCAGTATTAACAATTTGAAGGTAGCAAGTAGAGAGACTTGATTCCTTTTTTCTGAAAACTTAAAATATAGTTAGGTTGTATATAAGTTGCTAACTTTTGGAACTTTGTATCCCTCCCTCCCCCTCTAAAATATTTTTGTGTATATTCCAGAACTATTTAAGTACAGACACAAAATGAATTATTTATTTTAGGCATGAAAGATGGTCAGAAGATTACATTCCATGGTGAAGGTGATCAGGAACCAGGACTTGAGCCAGGAGATATTATCATTGTTTTGGATCAAAAGGACAATGCTATATTTACACGGTAAAATAACAAACAAACCAACTAGCCTAAATACGTATAATTGTATAACCTTTTGAACTTCTGATTTATGTATAAGATAGCTCCTTTATTCCTAAATAGTTCTAGCTTCAGTGGGAAAGAGTTGTCATCTCCCTTCTCCCTTCCCCCCTCCTCCCGCTTTCAAGTTTGTGATATTAAAATTGGTTTAGAAGAGAAAATTGTGAGGCTCAATTTTTGAGTCTTGATCACCAGGCTAGGCTAATCTTGGAAAAGATCAAAATAGGAGTCCCCATTCTGCCGAGTTGTGTTGAAATCATCGTTGTTAGTTTAAAAATTGTTGAGTTTTATAAAAGTCAGGGCTTCTCTAACCATGGATAAGTTAGAATCTGGACTATCATTCACCTGTAAAATTAAGCATATACTAGATTGAGGTCTCAGGCTACTCTTTTAATCTTAAATCATTTGACAGCTCTTCATCCAATCTCTGCTAGAATACTTAAAAGATGAGTTTTCATTATCTGATATATTTCCGTTTTTTAAACAGCTTAGTGTTGTGTCAAATCAAAATGAGTCTTCTAACTAAAAAAATATTTGGTGTACTGATGGATGTTTGAATGCCTACTCTAGTAGTAGAACCTTCTAACTAATACAACATTGTATCACACTTATCTTTGGCGGCCCAGAAATGAGTTTATTAAATTTACAGGGTGACATAAAAGTCTTAGTAGAGCAGTAAAATCAATATGAATAATTTAAAAGCGGGTAAATCAGAAAAAGAGAAAGTTAATGGTGATGTGTCTTTAAATCTAAGCACTTTTTATTCTAAGAATGGATGTTTAATGAAATTGCTATCATTCCCAGGGACTTCTGGTGTATATGGAGTTGGATGCATGATATTTTCATTTTAGACTAATGCATTAGTATTAGTTTATTTTAAAAAGTAGATTAAAAAAAGCTTTAATTTTTAGGATATAGGCTAATAACTTTTGTGAATCATTAAAATCACTCTATAGTATTCATCACATTTGTTTAGAACAGATTATCAAGCTTTTGAATGTTTTTTTTGTTAAACATTTCATTAAAGAAATTTTTGTTGTTGGGAATTTGAAAAGAGGGGGAGAAGCTTGTCCATATGGCTTTTAAAGGGGAAAAAAATGCTAGTTTTACTTAAGAGGAATGCCCTTCCATTCCCACTTGTGTTTGGGTTTTTTAATTGTTTTTTAAAGTAACCATCACGTGTTTACTCATTTGAGTATGGAGTGCTGTGAGAGAAGCTTCCCCTACTGTATTGTTATATAGAAGTTTTAAAAATAGAATGGGATAATTCAGTTTTTTGGAGAGGTCATTTTTCATCTTTAAGATAAGTTTAAAACTATTCCAACTGATTCAGATTTTTGACTTAATAAAAAGCATTATTAAAATATGTGATATGTATATATCTTTTTATAGACGAGGTGAGGACCTTTTCACATGTATGGATATCCAGTTGGTTGAAGCATTGTGTGGCTTTCAGAAACCAATAACTACTCTTGATAATAGAACTATAGTCATTACTTCCCATCCTGGTAAGTAATCAACAATTTTGCACACATTATCTGTAGTATTTTATAAAAAAGAAATTATAGTAGTCCTGACAGCTTTTCTTCTGAAAGAAAACACTATACTTTAGGACTGCAACTATAGTTACTTTTCCCTTCTGATTATCAAGGATTCTACTTCCTTTACTTTTCTCCCAACAATGTTTTTGATCATATTTTGTCACTTTTAGGTCAGATTGTTAAACATGGAGATATCAAATGTGTGCTGAATGAAGGTATGCCAATTTATCGTCGACCTTATGAGAAAGGAATTCTAATAATTGAATTTAAGGTGAGTTGCAAAAAGAATGTCTTAAAATACTTAATAATGAAAGTAGCTTATGTAATACAACTGACTTTGGGGGAGAATATGGTTATATAACTCACCTTAATACAAAAACTGGTTTTTGATGTACATGTAAATTTTCCAATAAAAGTTCATAGGATCCTAGGCTTTAGAACTTGGAAGAAATCATCTAGGCCAACTTCTCATAGAAACAGAAGTCCCAAGGGATTAGAGTGAGCTGTACTTTGTCCATCCCTACCCTTACCCTCCCATTAAAAAGTAGCAATTAAAATTAAAACCATTATTTCTCATTCCAATTATTACTCTTTTCATAACATTTTCATTATGTTACATTACAAATTTTCTTGTAGCACTTTGCCAAAAGTGACATATTAAAGCAACTTGAAATGGTTTCCTGAGAGGAAGTGATTTTAAAATAGTTAAATTGCTAAAGTAATTTTTAAGCCTTTTTAAAAGGATCTTTTGATCTAAATTGTTTAGGATATATAAAAAAAGATGTATTATATTTTGTGAACTAAAAAGGTCAGGGTAAAGATTAGTAATAAAAAATAAGTCAGTTGACTTAAGGTTCTAACATAACTAATTTTAGAGTTCTAGTGTCCCTCCTTTATTGCCATATTTGTATTCAGCATTTTATTTTGTTAATATTTATTACAGACCTAGAAAGAAGCCGTTCTTTTAAAAATGTATTTATTTAAAACTTAAATGCAAAACAAAAAAAATTGTTATATGCTCAGCAGAAACAAAATATGTAACAATAAATTCCTATTTGAAGAAAGCCTGTACAATAAGACGTTGTATTTATAATTTTTTTTCTTTGCTGGACCCTATACATAAACATACACACATCGATGTGTGTATATATTATATATATACATATATTACATTTGCATATGCACATATGTCTAAAACCAGGCTGACAATGAATCTTTTCTAGTTTGTCTTTGAAATCAGTGATTATCCCTACTAATTTCTTTATTTTAAATTAATTCTACTCATGGTCATTGTTTACAGCTTTTTATTGACAAAACATATGCATGGGTATTTTTCAAACATTGCCCCTTGCAGAAACTTCTGTTCCAACTTGTCTCCCTTCCTTCCCTCCACTCTTAGCTGGCAGGTAGTCCCCATACATATGTTAAAAGTATATGTTAAATACAATATATGTGTACATATTTATACAGTTTTGCTACACAAGAAAAATCCGGATTTAGAAAGAAGGTAAAAATAACCTGGGAAGAAAAACAAAAATGCAAGCAAACAATAACAGTGTAAATGCTATGTTGTGGTCCATACTCATTTCCAAGTGTTTTCACTGGGTATACTGGTTCTGTTCATTACTGATCAATTGGAAGTGATTTGGATCCTCTCATTGTTGAAGAGAACCACTTCATCAGAATTGATCCTCATATAGTATTGTTTTGAAGTGCATAATCTCCTGGTTCTGCTCATTTCACTTAGCATCAGTTCATGTAAGTCTCTCCAGGCCTCTCTGTATTCATCCTGCTGGTCATTAATATTCATATATACCATAATTTACCCAGCCATTCTCCCAATTGATGGGCATCCATTCATTTTCCAGCTTCTAGCCACTACAAACAGGGCTGCCATAAACGTTTTGGCACATACAGGTCCCTTTCCCTTCTTTAGTATCTCTTTGGGGTATAAGCCCATAAGCAGTATAACACTGCTGGATCAAAGGGTATGGCACAGTTTGATAATTTTTTGAGTATAATTCCAAATTGTCAGAATGGTTGGATCCGTTCACAACTCCACCAACAATGTATCAGTATCCCAGTTTTCCCACATCCCCTCCAAAATTCGTCATTATCTTTTCCTGTCATCTTAGCCAGTCTGACAGGTGTGTAGTGATATCTTCATTGATGTCTTAATTTGCATTTCTCTGATCAATAATGATTAAGAACATCCTTTTCATATGGGTAGAAATAGTTTCAATTTCATCATCTGAAAATTGTTCATATCCTTTGACCATTTATCAATTGGAGAATGGCTTGATTTCTTATAAATTAGAGTTGATTGTCTATATATAGTTTGGAAATGAAGCCTTTATCAGAAGCTTTAACAGAAAAGATGTTTTCCCAGTTTATTGCTTCCCTTCTAATCTTGTCTGCATTAGTTTTAAAAGTACTACCATTCTTAAAGGAAATTTTGGGGGTCCTCTTACCTGTGGTTTTAGAAACCAAACTAATTTTTAAAAAAACATTGATTTTGCAGGTAAACTTCCCAGAAAATGGCTTTCTTTCATCAGATAAGCTATCTTTGTTGGAAAAGTTGCTGCCTGAAAGAAAGGAAGTAGAGGAGACTGAAGATATGGATCAGGTAGAACTGGTGGACTTTGACCCATCTCAAGAAAGAAGACGCCATTACAATGGAGAAGTTTATGAGGATGATGAGCATCATCCCAGAGGCGGGGTTCAATGTCAAACCTCTTAATATGGGGGCCAGAAAATGCTCTTCATTGTAATGCTGGCTTTTGTATGCAATAGTGAATGAGTGGAGGACTACAATCATCTTAACAACACTCACTACTAGCTATTGTTTTTGTTGTAATATTCAACTATAGTTGTGTTTTAAAAAGTTAATAAAATCAGTAATATAAAATGCTGACTTTGCAATTTATGATGTTTAGCGTGCAAGATAGTTTAACATCATTATTTCCCTATGGTAAAGAAGCGCCCAAGCATTTTTTCACAACTTGTACTTTTTGTTTCAGTGTGTATATGCAGTGGCTTAGACTGAGGTTTGATTCTTGATTGACTAAATGTACACAAGCATTTATAATTGTTAAGCTCTGAAATTAAAATTTTGTACTGAATTCACCATCAGAAAACTTTAATATGTTGATGTTTTGGTCTATATGGTTGTTTGTCATGTTGGAATTTATTGTTATATTTCTGTATTGGCTAGGTGTTGTATGTATTTAACAAATAATTTTAATTATATGTGGTATGCCAGGGGTAAATTTAAAACCCCAGTCTTTAGGGAGACATTGTATTTAATTTACAAGTTAACCCAAATCTGAGGGTTTAGGGTTTTGGAATGAATTCCTTTTTGTTTTGCCAGTATGCTGTTATTTAAAACAATGCTAGTCAAAACCATCCCTACCTCTGGCTCTCTGGGGTATTAGGAACCCTGATGTTTCTATTTGGGGATTGCTTGATTTGGGAACTGAACTGTGGAAGAAAAAGTTGATTGGAGAATGCAGGGTGACAGCCACCTAATGTTAATTTTGCTCTACTTAGACTTAATTTGTTTTACTAGATCACAAACGAGGATCTTTTGTGTACAGTAAATGCAAGATGAGAGCCATTCGTTTTAGGTTTTATTTTGTTATCCTTAGGCTAACTAGTTTAATGTCTTAACTAGTTTAATGTTTGGCCAGGTTGCAAGCAGTAATTGTAAATGTTTGAAAATTTGTATCTCCATCATCAAGATCATATAAGCAATCTGTAAATGGTAGATACTAAGTTATGTCCAGGCATCTTTATAACGTTGTAATTTCAATTTATTAGCAGGTTTTCAGGAGAAAGTGTGGAGAAACTTGCTTTGGTAAATAAAATGTTGATGTAGGATGGCACAAAAAAACTTGATATTGGGCCTATATAAGCAAAAAAGTACACAGAACTTCTCATTCAAATTGCTTACTAAGAATGAAGAGTAAAACTACAATAAACATAACCAATGTAACTCCACAAGTAAGAAGTGTCTCAGTGGATTGTAGATCAAAAGGGAAAGAACTTTCTGCTTAGCTTTCTCAATTTTCCTGATCCTCCACAACCTGGTATTATTCTTTGGTGACATAATCCCAAAATATGCCATATGGCATTGTGCCCTTAGTTTTTGTTTTTCCCCTTTTAAGAAGGGCTAAATCAAGAGAACACTGACGTTCTGAGACTTGGTTTATTATTAAATCGAAACAGGAGAAGTAGCAAGTTAAGATTTGACTGGCTTATTTTTTGAAATGAAAACATTTTGCCAACTTTTTGCATAGAATTTGATGATAAATGCTTTCCTTTGGGATAATGGACCATGTATAAAAAGTTCTTTACCTTTGTACTGGGAAGAGGAAACTCATTTTTTTTTTTTTTTTTTGAATCAAAAATGAGCCAAGCAGTAGATTCCCTGATTTTTTTCTTTAGTCAACAAAGCAAGCCTTTCTGTTTTAATTGGACGCCTGTTAATAACTTCAACAGGATTAAAAACCCAAGTGCATTAGTGTTTGTGTAGGTCAGTGACTAAAAGGAAAGGGTGTGGTTTGTGCCAACCTTAAAAGTGGGTTTCCCTTCAAGTTGTTTGTTGGGGCAATATAAGAAATGGGTGAAGGTAATGGAAGATTAAATGAAAAAATGTTCCCTTTAATCTGGTCTCACCCCCTTTGCTGTGTATGATAATTTTTTTTCGTTAAAAACTAAGAATAAGGACTAGGTTGAACCTTAAATGTAATACCTGATTAAGTGAATTGTGATTAATGAAATAATGGCTAAATTTGGTCACTACTGGTAGTTGACAAGGGTAAACTTTTTGGGAATGAAATTTAAACTTGGCAAATCTATAATCCTTTCCCCCCCCTCCATTTTGATAGGTTGTTTTTTTGGAGATAATTTGGAGTTTAAAGTGACTTGCCCAGCTACTAAGGGTTAAATGTCTTGAGATCAGATTTGACTTTTGGTCTTACTCATTACAGGATCAGTGCAACATTCATTTTTGTAAGATTTTGAATTTTTTTAACCCTCTTCCCCCAAGACCTCAAGCAATTTAATATAGATTATATATGTTATATATTTGGACATTTCCACATTAGTCGTATTGGGGGGGAAATTGGAACAAAAGGAAAAAAATTAAAACAGGATATATCAATCCATGTTTAATCTCCATAGTTCTTTTTCGTAAATGGCATTTTCCATCCAAAATCTATTGGAATTATGTTGATCACTGTACTGCTGAGAAGATCACAAAATCACAACGTGTACTATGTTCTCCTGGTTCTGCTAGTTTCATTCAGAATCAGTTCATGAAAGTGTTGCCAGGCTTTTCTGAGATCTGCTGGTTCATCATTTCTTACAGAACAATAGTATTCCATTACATTCATATGCCTTGGCCATTCTGTAATTTATGAACATTTAATTTCCAATTCCTTGCCATCACATAAAGAACTGCTACAGATGTTTTTGCACATGTGTGACTTTCTGCAATTCTTACTATCTGATTAGTGAGCAGGAGCTTTCAAAATAGAGCTAGTTATTCATAGTACCCATTCCTCAAAATGTTATGGGTGTTAAGATTTAGCAAGCCATGATACCTAATTACTTTGAGTAAGTCATTTTTCTGAGTCAGTTAATAGGGATAAAAATATCAGGAGTTAAAGATCCCTTGTCTATAAATCATTCAATATTTACTTTTAAATATTGGGTGAGAAGCAGTCCAAATGTTCAAATATTTTTCCATACATATGCCAGGTTTTTCATGCTATTTTACTCTTGGAAACCAACAGAATTCATATTTTACCTCAATTCTCCAAATATTGGGATATGCAATCTGAGCCCCTCTATCAATATCGAGTCCTCCATGGAAGACATCCTCTCTTTTACTACTGTCATCCTGAAGATGTGATGTCCAAATTTGAATTTGATGTGGTTTTGAAGAAGCTTTGGGAAATGCTAAGTTATTTAAAGGAGGGAGAAATACACAGTTTAATACAGAAATATGGATTTCATTCTATAAAGGGGAAAAAAGGAAACTATGTACAGTAGAGAATTTAGAAATGTCCAGTTGTGGAATAATGAGCAAGTTGTTGGATATAAATATGTTGGAATGCTACTGTAATGTAGGAAAGATAAAAAGAGCTGGAAACAAAAATGAGTGTGATGATCATTTCGGAATGGTTGTATGAATTGTGCTCCATGAATGAGATGAAATAGCATGTTGATAAGACACAGTAATTAGGAAACATTTACAAAAATTTGGGAAGCTTTGAAATGATGTAGAGGCACTTAAGCAGAACCAGAAAACAATTTACATAATCACAATTATGTCAAGGAAAAGGAGAATTTTTGCAATCGTTCAATGTTATATATGCAAAAAATCTATTGTTCTTCCTACTAGAGGTGGAAAAAAATGAGAATTTGAAAACCAAAAATGCTTTAATGGGAAAACAAAATCAAGAGAGAGGGGATATTTTCTAAAAATATATGGAATCCTTGCATTTAACATGTTCTTCAGGAATATCTAATTTGTAGTGTTTTGGTTTAAGCTTGCTAGGAATGCCATACAATGATAAGAATTATATGATGTTGTATTTTTTAAAATTTATTTTTTGTTAAAGCTTTTTATTTTCAAAATATGCATAATTTTCAACAGTCACCCTTGCAAAACCTTGTGTTACTAATTTTTTCCTCTCCCTAGATGGCAAGTAATCCAATACATATTAAATATGCAATTCTATATATATTTTGTGGCATTACATTTTAAAAATGTCTCCTCATACATTTAATATTGAAAATCAACAAAACTTACCCTGTATTTTTATTTGTTAATTTTGATTCACAAAATGTCAGAACTTTTCAATCACAACTTCTAAATTCCTTATTTATCTATAGTCATTTGCTTTTCCTCTTAAATGCAATAAGTAAATACTTTTGGTTCGTTTTATCTTTTTGTATTTTTTCTTTAAAAATCATCTTTTTAAAAAGCCCTCATTTCCAATTATCTCTTTTCCTCTAATACTTAGAGAAACCACTCTTTGTAACAATCAATAAAAAAGGGAAAAATGCTATTTGACAAAACTGAACAACACTTCACCCTAATCTATAATAATACACATTATTCCACCCACATCTCTCCCTAAAATATGTCTGCTGAAAGGGGAAATACATTTTTCTCATTTGTTCTTAATTAAATAGGATTATTGCAGATGGTGATTTTACAGATGTATATTGACTTATACAAAACATTGCATTTCAGGCTCTCTTGTCATTTATATTATAGATAGGTTTCCTGTTTCTGTTTACTTAATTGTGTCACTTTACATAAGGTTCTCCATGCTTCTGAAGTCCAATATTTACTGTTGTATTTACTTTTTCGTTAGCTTTATAACATTATGATTTGTATTCCCCATTTTGTTGGGCATCTATTTTGTTAACCAAAAAAAATGCATGAAAACCATGATATGAATTTTTTTATTTTAACTTTTTATTTACAAGATATATGCATGGGTAATTTTTCAGCATTGACCTTTGCAAAACCTTCTGTTCCAACTTTTCCCCTCTTTCCCCCATTCCCTCCTCTAGATAGCAGGTAGACCAATACATTTTAAATATGTTAAAGTATATGTTAAATACAATATATGTATACATATCCATATAGTTATTTTGCTGCACAAGAAAAATCAAACTTAGAAATAAAGTAAAAATAACTGAGAAGGAAATCAAAAATCCAAGTGGACAAAAGCAGAGGGATTGGAAATGCTATGTTGTGGTTCACACTCATTTCCCATAGTTCTTTCATTAGGTGTAGCTGGTTTTTCATTATTGAACAAATGGAACTGATTTGGTTCATCTCATTGTTGAAGAGAGCCATATCCATCAGAATTGATCATCATGTAGTATTGTTGAAGTGTATAATGATCTCTTGGTCCTGCTCATTTCACTCAGCATCAGTTCGTGTAAGTCTCTCTGAAGAGACCTCTCTGAAATCATCCTGCTGGTCATTTCTCACAGAACAATAATATTCCATAGCATTCATATGCCACAACTTACTCTCCAATTGGTGGGCATTATTCAATTTCCAATTTCTTGCTACTACAAAGAGGGCTGTCACAAACATTTTTGCACATACAGGTCCCTTTCCCTTCTTTAAGATCTCTTTGGGATATAAGCACGGTATGAATTTTTAATGTATATGAGACTTTTTTGTCTTTGACCTTCTTGGAATATATAGCAGGATCTCTAGGTAAAAGAATACAGATGTTAAGGATGATTCTAAATCCTCTGAAATATTTCTTAAAGACCTCTTAAGATTCTTCCTACTTTGGGGTCTTAATTACTAAATTGTAGTAATTTCATTACACAAATGTATCTCAATTTATGTAGCCATTATTGGATATTTGAGTTGCCTCCAGTTTCTTTGCTATTACAAATAACATTGCATGTAGTTTTAGCAATGGAATTAGAATGGAATGAAGACTTTTTTTCCCTGTTTACTAAGAAGAGAGGAATCTTAACCTGGGGGAGTTTGGAATTAGGAAAAAATGTGACAATGGATAGGTATGACTACTCAATATTTCCAATTTCTATGATGCAACTTATTCCTTCCAGTATATAACTTAGAAATCCTTTACCTTAAAGAAGACAAAAGGCCTTAGCTTCCTTGATGTAACTTCCTGATCATCTAAGGCCCCAAAACTTAAAGCCACACAAAATCTGGGCTTCCTAGACTTGCTGAGTTGCCATTTCCAGATGGAGATAAGAGATGCTGTGTCCACCAAATCCTTTTTTCATGTTCTTCCTGTATTAGGGCAATGTAAACATGTATTAAATATTCAGTGCCTTATTTCCTCCCCAAATCAAACTTAACCAAGAAGCTATTGACATTAGAGTTATATCTGTGACATAGGTGTTGTAATGAATAAAACACTGGACTTGACGTCAGAAAAATTTAAAGATAAAGTCCTGCCTCATACAATACTAGTAGACAAATCAACTTTTCTCATCAATTTTCTCATCTATAATGTGAAGCATTACAAATTACAAGGGTTGTTTTGAGGATAAAATGTGCTTTTCAAAAGTACTTTGCAAACCTTAAAACTCTATATAAGTATTATTTTTAAAAATTATGAGATGGATTCTTGTATTAAATGAGGAAAAACATATGGGAAGTAAATTCTTGGGACTGGCTAAAACAATGTTTAAAATTACAAGGACCTTAGTCATGTTAGCCTAAACCAAAAAAGAAAAGGTACAACATAACATGAAAGAAATGTAGGAGAAGGCAGTAGTTAGAACTTATTTAAATAAGAAAAAAGTCAGGAATAACAACTCTTATTTTTTTTAAAGCTTTTTATTTTTCAAAACATATGCGTGGATCATTCTTTAACATTAGTCCTTACAAAACCTTGGTTCAGTTTTCCCTCCCCCACACCCTTCTCTAGATGGCAAGTAGTCCAATGTTTGTTAAACATGGTAGAAATGTAATATCCAATACATACATACATATTTATAAAATTATGGTGTTGCACTAGAAAAATCAAATAGTAGGGAAAAAAAGCAAGCAAGCAACAATGAAAAGAGTGAAAATACTAGGTTGTGAACCACATTCAGTTCCCACCATCCTCTCTCTGAGTGTAGATGGCTTTATCACAAAATCATTGGAACTGGTCTGAATCATCTCATTGTTGAAGACAGCCACGTCCATCAGAATTGATTATTGTATAATCTTGCTGTTGCTGTGTACAATGATGTCCTGGTTCTGCTCATTTCACTTTACATCAGTTCATATAAGTCTCTCCAGGTCTTTCTGAAATCATTCTGCTTGTTGTTCCTTATAGAACAATAATATTCCATAACCTTCATATATCGTAATTTATTCAGCCATTCACCAATTGATGGGCATCCACTCAGTTTCCAGTTTCTTGCCACTACAAAAAGGGTTATCACAAACATTTTTGCACATGTGGGCCCCTTTCCCTCCTTTAAGATCTCTTTGGGATATAAGCCCAGTAGAAACACTGCTGGATCAAAGGGTATGCACAATTTGATAACTTTTTGAGAACAGTTTCAAATTGCTCACTGAGATGTGTGCAGTGGTTTCTCACGGTTGTCCTAATTTGCATTTCACTGATCAATAAGGATTTGGAGCACCTTTTCATATGACTAGAAATAGTTTTGATTTCTTCATATGAAAATTGTCTGTCCTTTGACCATTTATCAATTGGAAAATGGCTTGAACTATTTTAAATTTAAGTCAATTCTCTATATATTTTAGAAATGAGGCCTTTTCCAGAACCTTTGAATGTGAAAAGTTTTCCCAGTTTATTGCTTCCCTTGTAATCTTGTTTGAATTAGTTTGTACAAAAACTTCTTAATATAATCAAAATTATCTATTTAGTGACCAATAATGATTTCTAGTTCCTTTCTTTACAAATCTGAGAGGTAAACTGTCTTATGTTCTTCTAATTTATTTATAATATCATTCTTTGTCTAGATCATGAACCCATTTCGACCTTATCTTGGTATACATTGTGGATCAATGCCTAGTTTCTGCCATACTAGTTTCTAATTTTCCCAGCAATTTTTGTCAAATAGTGAATTCTTATCCCCAAAGTTGAGATCTTTGGATTTGTCAAACACTAGATTAACATAGTCATTGACTGTTTTGTCCTCTGAACCTAACCTATTCCACTGATCAACTAGTCTATTTCTTAGCCAGTACCAAATGGTTTTGATGACCACTGCTTTATAGTACAGTTTTAGATCTGATACAGCTAGGGCACCTTCATTTGCTTTTTTTTTTTTTTTTTTTCATTAATTCCCTTGAAATTCTTGATGTTTTAAAAACTCTATACTTAACTTTTAACCCTACCTTTCCATTCATCATTAAGTGATTTTATAATTCCTTTCAAGAATGCTATGACAGTATAAACTAGCTTTCCTCCTAGAACAATAGAGAACAGAAAATCTGCTTTATAAGATATCTATTGAGTTCTTCAGGTTTTATGGACTTTGAAACTCACTTCCACCTCTAAAGCAAGCAATTTGTTCCAGAAGATGAAAAAATGTGAAGAATCTTCCATTTTGCTATAGGTATCCATAGTATTATTGATGAGTGTGATCTCTTTTCCTCTTGAATTGCCTCTTTTTGACCTTTAGAAAGTACTTACATAATCCCCAAAATGCATGTTGCAAAGTAAGAAATGGAACAAATATGGGTATATATTTTCATACTTTAAAAGCCCAAATTTTAAAAGTAAGTAATCCAAAGATTCTATAAAGATTTATATTCCTTTCCTATACTTATATTCTCTTAACTGGATTTTTCACTTAAACAACTATTCTTTGCTTCATCGAATCTGGATATATACAGATCCTAAGTCAGAGAATCTCTGGACAAGTTCTGTTTTTGAAATTCCCCTCTTTATTACTGCCAGAGTACAAGATTGCCATTATTACTGCTCTCAAATGGTTTGAGGATCTTTCCTGTCTACCATTTTGGTTCCTCCTTAGTAATACTACTCTGGTGTCCATTGTTCCTGTTCCTCCCTTTGAATGTAAGGAACAGGGAGGGCATTCAGTTTATCAATATCCTACTGATTTGGTTCTGTATTTTCTTCCCCAGCATTCCCTAATTCACGGAAGCCCATGATCTGGTTGGTGTAGTGCTTCAGGTTCATCAATAGTTTCCATATCTTCAAGACCATCCAACTGCAGTAGTGATTACTTACTTCATCTTAGACTGAAGTAGTGCTACCTGACTACGGCCAGAAGTCAGCAGTCTCATGAACAAATTTGTTAGATATTAAGAGTTGTAAAAATTCTCATAGAGGCTAAAGCCTAGAAAGACTGACATGGATCCACAAATACCATCAGAAGTAAGAGATGGAGGAAGAGGAGACAACTAGTATTTGGCGAGTTCCCGCTGAAGAATACCAAGGCAGTCAAATACTAATGCATGCAGAATGTGATTGAAGAGTATCCTAGGAAACATTAAAACTATCTCCCTTTAATGATTCATGTGGGAACAAATATCACAGATGGAGCCTAGAAAGCTATACTAGGAGTTATGAAGGTCTAATTAAGAAACTGAAAAGTTTGGGGTCCATCTGGCATTTTTAGCTTAAGGTAGGAACTTCAAAAAGAACAAGTGAACAGCTGGTTAAGAATATGCTGTCTAATAATGGGATTTAGGTTCCTGGGCCATAGTTTATAATGTAGGGAAGATAAGTCCTTGGCCAGGATGGAGTGTACCTGATAAGAGATTTTTTAAAAAGTATTTTCTTTGAGTTCTTTACTTCTGGTATCATTAGTAGATCCATGTCAGTCTTCCTTGGAATCCATCTAAGAAGCTGATTCCTCTATTAAGGGTCTAGTTTTACCTGAGAGATTGCTTGTCTGTGTGAACCTCATGAGAGTTTAAAATAGAAATAGAGGAAGGAGAAAATGGATTAATAGAGAACACTATGTAACCCAAAGCTCAAGCCTGATGTACTTAAGACTTTTCTTGGTGGAAAGAATGATTTCTACATTCCTATGGCTGTGAGTGGCAAGACTTCGTGAATAATTGGGAAAGGGGGGTTCCTCTTTTGAATTCTGACCTTGGCTTTGAGAGAAGGTCTTTGAGTTTCTCTTTACAAATAGATCTCTGGAGGAGAAAAAAAATTCTGAGAAGAAGCCATCCTATACAGAGGTCAGCACTTTGACCTTGCCCTTATTTCCAGCTTCTTACTTTAGAGACTTGGGGGGATTTCTCCTTGGGTAAGACTGGAGACTTTTAGTTAAATTGAACTACCTCACCGCTAATAAGAGAGCTCCTTCAACTCTGTGTATTGTCTGCTATACCCTTGTTTGTATAACCACTTTGGCTTCTATTTACTTTTGGCTTGAATACATAGATTTGTTATTTGCATTTTTTAAATCCAGTCTGCTATTTGCTTTTGTTTAATGGAAGAGTTCACACCATTCACATTCAGTTATGATCACCAGCTCTGTATTTCTTTCCATCCTATTTCCTCCCCTGTCCCTCTTTTCTTTCCTGTCTCTTTCCACTCTGTCCCTCATTTGTAGTATTTTGTTCCTAACTCACCCCATTCTTTACCTGCTCCCTCCTCCTTTCTCTTGCCCCTTTCTCTTAATGTTTTTACCCTCCTTTTTATACAGTCCCTCCCTTTTCTTTCCCCTTTCTCCTCCTCTTTACTTATAGGATAAGCTCAATTTCTATACCCAATTGAATGATTAAATTATTACCTCTTTGAGACAAAATTGATGAGATGAAGCTTCAGACAATGCTCATTCTCCTCTCTTCTTTTCCTATATTGTAATAGGTCTTTAGCATCTCTTCATGTGAGCTAATTTATCCCATTATATCCGCCCTTTCCTCTTCTCCCAGTACAATCCTTTTCCAACCCCTTAATGTTTTTTTCTTTGATATTATGTCATTTGCAACCACACTCTCTGTCCATGTATGCCCCCTCTGTCCCAATAACAGATACAGTTCTTCAGTTACAGTTATTCCATCTAGGAATGTAAACAGTTTAACCTTTAAATTACATATATATATTTCTGCTCTCTCCCCCTCTCCCCCCCCCCCACACTTCCAGTTTACCTTTATTTCTTTTGAGTCCTGTGTTTGAAAATCAAATTTGAGAATTTGTTTAGTTTAGTTCTGTTTTTTTTTTTAATAGAAATGATTAAAAGTCTCTTACTTCATTGATGATCCATCTCCTCCCCTGAAAAATGATGCTTACACTGTACACCAAGATAAGATCAGAATGGGTCCATGATTTAGGCATAAAGAACGAGATTAGAAATAAATTAGAGGAACATAGGATAGTTTACCTCTCAGACTTGTGGAGGAGGAAGGAATTTGTGACCAAAGAAGAATTAGAGATCATTATTGATCACAAAATAGAAAATTTTGATTATATCAAATTGAAAAGTTTTTGTACAAACAAAACTAATGCAAACAAGATTAGAAGAGAAGCAACAAACTGCGAAAACATTTTTACAGTTAAAGGTTCTGATAAAGGCCTCATTTCCAAAATATATAGAGAACTGACTCTATAAGAAATCAAGCCATTCTCCAATTGATAAATGGCCAAAGGATATGAACATAATTTTCAGATGATGAAATTGAAACTATTTCTACCCATATGAAAGAGTGTTCCAAATCACTATTGATCAGAGATATGCAAATTAAGACAACTCTGAGATACCACTACACACCTGTCAGATTGGCTAAGATGACAGGAAAAAATAATGACAAATGTTGGAGGGGATGCGGGAAAACTGGGACACTGATACATTGTTGGTAGAATTGTGAACAGATCCAACTATTCTGGAGAGCAATCTGGAATTATGCCCAAAAAATTATCAAACTGTGCATACCCTTTGATCCAGCAGTGTTACTACTGGGCTTCTACTCCAAAGAGATACTAAAGAAGGGAAAAGGACCTGGATGTGCCAAAATGTTTGTGGCAGCCCTGTTTGTAGCGGCTAGAAACTGGAAAATGAATGGATGCCCATCAAGTGGAGAATGGTTGGGTAAATTGTGGTATATGGATGTTACGGAATATTATTGTTCTGTAAGAAATGACCAGCAGGATGAATACAGAGAGGACTGGCGAGACTTACAGGAACTGATACTGAGTGAAATGAGCAGAAGCAGGAGATCATTATACACTTCAACAACAATACCTATAAGTGGATTTCTTCGACAAAGAGAAGATCTAACTCAGTTCCAATTGATCAGTGATGGACAGAATCAGGTACACCCAGAGAAAGAACACTGAGAAATGAGTGTGAACTGTTTGAATTTTTGTCTTTCTTCCCAAGTTATTTTTACCTTCTGAATCCAATTCTTCCTGTGCAACAAGAGAACTGTACCATTCTGCACACATATATTGTATCTAGGATATACTATAACATATTTAACATGTATGAGACTGTCTGCCATCTAGGGGAGAGGGTGGAGGGAAGGAAAGAAGTTGGAACAGAAGTGAGTGCAAGGGACAATGTTGTAAAAAACTACCCATGCATATGTTTTGTAAATAAAAAGTTATAATAATAAAAAAATTAAATTAAAAAAGAAGAAAAATGTTGCTTAGTCTTGCTTAGTAGTTAATTCTTGGTTATAACCCCACATCCTTTGCCATCTAGAATATATTCGAAACCTCCAATTCTTTATGTGGACACTGCCAGCTCTTGGGTAATCCTGTTGCTCCTTGATACCTGAATTGTTTTTGTCTGTCAGTTTGCAGTATTTTTTTCTTAAGATTTTAGTTTTGGAGTTTTGCAACAATGTTCCTTGGGGTTTTCCTTGTGGGATCTCTTTCTGGAGGTGTTCGATGTATTCTTTCAAAGACTATTTCCCCCTCTGGTTCCAGTATATCAGGGCAGTTTTCCTGGATGATCTCTTTAAGAATGCTACACAGGCTCCTTTTTTGGTCATGGCCTTTAGGTATACTGATAATTTTCAAATTGTCTCTTCTGGATCCATTTTCTAGGTCAGCTGTTGGTATTTTACATTTTCTTTCATTTGTAAAAAAATTCTTTTTCGTTTAACTGATTCTTGATGTCTCACAATCTCATTAGCTTCCATTTGCCCCATTCTAGTTTTTAATGTGCAAATTTTCTTCAGTCAGCTTTCGTTTCTTTTTTTCCATTTGATTAGTTTTAACTTTTCAAAATGTTGTTTTCTTCAGGGGATTTTATTTTTATTTTTATTTTTTTGTATTTGGCCAGTGATTTATCTTTTAAGGAATTGCCTTCTTTTGCCAAGTTGCTGACTCTCTTTTGCATATCTCACATTTCTTTTCTCAATTTTTCTTCTATTTCTTATTTGCCTTTTAAAATCTTTGAGCACTTCCAAAAGAATCCTCTTTGGGTTTGAGACCAATTCATATCACTCTTTGGGATTTCCTCTGTGGACATTTTTGTCCTCGGCTGAGTTGGTGTTTTGGTCCTTCCTTTCACCATAGTAGCTTTCTATGATTAAATTTCTTTTTTGTTTCTTGCTCATTTTCTTTCTTTTATGTATTTCCTTTTTTTTACTTTTATGGTCTAGCTGTTCTTGGGGTAAAGGAGATGCTGCCCTAATCTTCCTGTGCAGCTCTGAGCCTTGGCTTTGAGCACAGAGACTCCTTGTGTTTGGTATTGCTCACAACAGTGGATAGCTTTATTTCCTCTTTCCAGGAAAGAGCCTGGTTTTCCCTAATTTGCCTTTTGAGCTGAGACAGGAGGCTTTCCCACTGGACTACTTTGCTACTGAGCCAAAACCAAGAGTCTCAGTTGCTGATCTGTTGTAATTAAGATCCTCTCAATGGCTTTCCCAGACTATTTGAGCTGGGCTGAACACCATTTTCACCCTTGTGAGACTGATCTTTCTTAAAGTTTTTTCAATTTATCTTGAATTGGAGAGTGGTTTCATTCTGTAAGACTGTTCAGAGGCTTAGTTTCATGTGGTTTTTGAGGGAAACTGGGAGAACTCAAGCAGCTTCTTGAATTCACCAAGACGTCTTGGTTCCCCATTTGCTATTTGCTATGTGTGTTATTCTCTTTATGTGGTCTTTATGTAACTGGCCTTTTGTGGGAAGGGAGTTAAGACTTCAGTTACAGCTTCAAGCATACCTTCCCTCTTAAGGGATAATAAGAATGGCTTGAATCTAAAAATCATTTCCCCATGTACTGACATTTCAAAGAAATCTTTAACCTAGAAATATTTACTTCAAAAGGCATAATCAAATATACAAATTCTGCCCAAAATATATGCCCCCTCTCTCCTTCTGCACCACCCCAGATTCAAGGGAGAGTAAGGTTCATAGTTAGCTTCTTAAACTTTTTGTACTTGTAACTTCCTTTTTGTTTGAGAAATGTTTATGCAGCCCTGGACGTATAAGAATATAAAATAGATATATAAATCAAATATTTACTGATAAAAATCATAATTTCACAAATATTAAGAAGTTTTTCCATAGAACACAGTCCTAGTTCCAAGTCCAAAACTACCAAGTCTCTATTTTCTCTGCCCACTTTCTGTCTTCCTCTACACAAAATAATAAAGCATAATTCTTCTCTCTGACTAGTTTGGGTATTAAAAAAGTGAGTAAACAACTTTAAAGTGTCAGAAAACTTTGGATTCTGTCCTTTAGACAGAAAAGGAGTGTGGGAGGAGAAGGAAGATCACCCTCTAATTGGATATACTTTGATGCTCTGGGCTCATGTTGTCTACCTCTGTGGATCCTGGCTGAGTCCAACATTGACCCCACTGTATTCAATACAATAACAATGGTCAGGAATAACATTAGGAAAAATAGTAGTAGTAGCAGTAATAGTAGTCATTGATTTCAGACAAAGTCAAATTTTAAAAAGGTTCAATCAAGAGAGATTGTCAGCCATCTTAATACTATTTTAGTTGTATGCATATATACAGTTAGCTCTGAAGTTGACTAGCTCAGTAAAACTGAGCAAGCTACCTCAAAATCTGAGCCCCAATTCTGACATCTGTAAAATGGTATAAGTGAAGCACTTTGTGGACAAAAAAATACCAATTACCAACAATTACTATGGGGAAAAATATGTGAACCCACCTTTATAAAACATTTGAAAAGGATTACAAATCACTACTAGATGGCTTTGCTTCAAGACTTTATATAAACCATAATAATAGCAAGTTATAATAATAGTTATATCCATGTAACCGATTGGGTCACAGGTATTAGACTAAAATTATGGTTTCATATAAATTATTGTGGGCCTCTTCACGATTTGTAAAGTTTCCTCTAATGCTTTTTCCTAAAATACTAGTTTTTACGCTGCCTTACATTGGACTAATTGGGAGAACTATATGATGTCAAATAATGATGCACTAGACATCATTGTTTAATTTTCCTGTGTCTTAGTATTGGGACACACTGGATATTTCTGGGTATGATAGTACCTTTTTTAGCATTCCTCAGCTATCTTTGGGAAAGGGCTTTATTGTTCTTTCAGTGGAAACTTTTAATATTTTGGTGGATTCTGAGGAATAAACATATTTTAGTATGGCTTTATGAACCTAACAAGAGATTCTTAAAGTCTTGAAGAGCTAATAGAGAAATGAATAAAGTCATTTCTCTTTTTGGGGGTGTGGACACTATCTAGCACACTGGTGATTCCTATTCCTCATGAGAAACAAATTTAAAAAAGACCACCAAAAATGATAAAAAAAAACCCCCAAATTTGAACATTAAGGCTTTCATAGTAGGTACTCCCTCTCATGGAGGAGATGGCAATTTATCCTTAGTTTTTTCATCTTGAGTAACTTGATTTATATATGACTTTTTAAAGCCATTCATGAAAATCTGTTGTGATTCAAACATTGTGTGGAGATCTATAGGGCAGATTATAAGTTATTTTTTGCTCTCACTCCACATATGATTTTCTTTTTAGATCATCTAGCGACATCTTTGAAGTGGATTGTGATGCCTAATGTCTTTTTGATGTTATGATTTATTCACACATTATTTGCTTTTTCAGTGACCCAGAACTTTTATTTCAAGACTTGTGGTCATACAAAATAAAGATGTTCATTAGGAATTACATGAAGCTTGCTGTCAAAGCTTAAAAAATAGCAGGGATTAATACAAAAACTTCATTGGAGGAATTGGAAGTTGCTTCATTTTTTGGAAGTGGAGCTTCATAAAGAAGTGGATCACAAGTAGAAGGATCCAGCAGAGGTACAGGCAGAGAGCCTTCAGACTTTTAACCTCACTTGTACCAGGTATGGGACTTTCTTAAAATAGGAAAGTTGAGGGGGAAAAAAAAAGTTCTTTTTAAGTTAAGACATAATTCTAGCTATGAATAAACAAAATCAGGAAGTCTGTAGCAAAACTGATGAGTCGGGACCCTCTTGTTCAGAATTGGGGAATCTTTCATAATTATTTCATAGCAGAAATGTCAAATACATAGCCCTCAGGCTGCATATTGTCCACAACACTCCGAAGTACAGCCCAACCCAGATTGAAATAAAATGGAGACATATTTAATAGAATTTCTTAGACAATATGCGGCTTTGCAGGGATCTCCTGTATAGTTTAGCAGCCCCCATTTCTATTTGAGCTTGATACCAGTTTTAGAGCATCTCTTCTCCTCTGGGTTCCTGGGTCCACTCTCTCCACAGTCCTTAGTTTAGTTTTCTGTCTTCACAGATCTGAGGTGCTGGCTCTAGTGCTGGTTTTGTTAGTGAATGTGGTTTTCATCATAAGCCATGAAAAGGAGTAATGACGACTAGTGAGAGACAGAAGGAAATGTCAAAGGATCTTCAAATACATGGAAGTTATAAAAGGTACATTGGTAGAAGGAAATTCCCTATACCAATAACATTACAATCTCCTTTCTCTATGTGAGGGGTCCTCAAACTTTTTAAATAGGGGGCCAGTTCACTCTCCCTCAGACTGTTGGAGGACCGGACTATAGTAAAAACAAAAACTTTATTTTGTGGGCTTTTAAATAAACTTCTTAGCCCTGGATGAGGGGGATAAACATCCTCAGCTGCTGCATTTGGCCCGCGGGCCGTAGTTTGAAGACCCCTACTCCATGTATTCAAATCCTGCTTCTGACACTGTATGACCAGGGACAAATTCCTTCTGCTTTCTAAGTCTCAGTTTTTTCATGTGTAGAGAAAATGCATATATGACATTGTGCAAACTTTAATGTCCTAAAATTTTAAGCTGTAGTATTACCTGATGTCACTGTAAATGTCAGGGAAACATGTCTAAAGGAAGCACTTATCAGAGCAATCAATAAAATCATTTTCTGGGAAATGTTCACATCAAAAGTGTCCTTTTGCAGGTGGTAAATTTTATTCTATCAAAGCATTTCAAAGAAACAAAAACTGAAAATGGTTAATTAACAATGATGAAAAATCAGAGCTCACTCATTATTTACAAGTTTCCCTTTGGAAAGCACATATTAACTAGCATTACAAATAATCAAAAGGAGTGGAACCTGTTATAGCAATGACATTGTTTCACTCTTTAGGTACAGGATTACTGAAAACATATTATCCACTAAGTATCTGCTTCTTTAGAAGCAGATCAGCTAATATTTTAAAAAATATACAAAAAAGGGTAACTTCTACTTAAATGAGAAATTTAGCAAAAATTACTCTCGTAGCATATTTAGGCAATTTCCCCCCTTAAAAAATTAAAACAAAAAAAGTAACATGTAAATGTTTCCATTTAAGTTGCATACTCTCAGGCTAATAAAAATGAAATCATGAAATTAGGGTTTCCAGAGCTTTAAGAGCCCATCTTCACTGTAGGTAGCAATCAGATTCTGATGGGGATGGTGAGCAATGCCAATCACATCCTTTTCGTGAACCTAGAACAAAACGAAATCCAAATGTTAAGACTAGTCAATTTAAACGAATAATATGAATTCCTTATTGTTGCTTCACTTAGTTTTCTCTTGAAGAAGAATCTATGTGGTCAGTCATTATTCCTTCATATTTCTAGGAAACATTATTCTTATTCTACCATAGGAAGAGACTGATGCCCAAAATATAGTGTTTCACAAAATAATGAATTAATGTTCCTCATATGGCATTAAGACATGAAAGCCATGAAAAAGGAAAAAGAACTAGAGGAAACCATTTAATGTGTGTAAGCCTCTTTCATCTCAAACACTCCTGTCTGGAACAATATTAGGACTCAACTTTATAATTCTTATTAAATGTAAACAAACTTTTTGAGTTCATGTTTTTACTTTATTTTTAATTTAAAGTCCAGGCCTGTGATTTAAATGACATAGAGTTTATTGTAGTCTAATTTAGTTCAGGATTTGGTCTCTAAAAAGGGAAAATTCAATTTCAAAGGATTATTAAGTCCTTTAAGAATGGGGCAGCTAGGTGGGGCAGTGGATAGAGCCCTGGTTCTGGAGTCAGGAGGACACAAGTTCAAATCCAACCTCAGAAACTTAACCTAGTCAAGTCACTCAATCCCAATTATTTCACAAAAGATGACAAAAAGATTTAAAAGATTAAATTATTTAAGTATGTTCTTTTCTCTTTCATGGCATGCCACTGAAGATGTAAAATGTTCCTGCTTTCCCTTCATCATCATCCCATCATCAAGTCTGAGTGATAGAAACCCAAATTCCAGAACTTCAGGGTGGTTTGGGGACAAGAAGATAAACTCTTCTTGACTGTGGGTGTAGAGTGGGACGAGAAGAAGATTTGTAGCTACAAAGCAAAGCTTATTTTTCAGTGTAAGAATGAGAGGCAGGGTTTTAAAGAAAAAAGAATATTGGGTTTGGAGTCAAAAGGATCTTGGTATATAAATCCCACCTCCCTGGTGGAATCTTTCATACAGCAAAGGGTTAAATCTATTATACTCCAAAGGAATGGGGATGAAGATTGATGGGAGTTGTTTGAGGTGTCACTAAAATAATATGGCATAATAGAAAGAGCCTAGGATTACATTTTTTTTTTTTAAAGAAGAAGAAAGTGCTAGTCTAATAATGCTAGTACTAATCAAAAGACTTAGGCTTTTGTCCCAGAATTGCTGCTTAACTAGCTGTGGGATCTTGGGTAAGTTATCTCTTTGAGATTCAGGTTCTTTATCTTTTAAATGGAATAATAATATTGTACTATTTACCTCAGAGGGTTTATTGTGGAGAGCAAATAAAATAATGGGTATGAAATACCTTGCAATTAAGTATTTTACATGTTTTAGGGATGATTTGTAATCATACCAGTCTAGTATATGGAACAATATTTTACAGTTAACAAAGTGCTTTCCCGCATATAATTCTTATTTAATCTCAGAACTCAGTGATGCAGGTGAGGTAGACACTCCCACCTGTCAGCTTGAGGTTCTCTAGATCCTACACCTGCTTTTTCCTTTAAACCATACACATCAAAGTACACAAGCAATGTGTTAACAGAAACAAAGTAAGTCTTTCTGAAGAAAGTTCAAAGGTTTTAGAGTTCAAAAGTTTAAAGTTTTAAAATATAAAAATTCTGGTAAAGTACAATATAAAAATAAAATACAATATAAAATGCTAGCAAACTACAATTGCTGACACACTTTCTTTTTCTCTCCCAGTTTTGTCACTGATCTCACATCAGATCATGCTTGAAGTCATGACTGAACTAAACATAGGTATTATTTACATAGTGAATCTACAAACATAACTCCTTTATATAGCACAGTGAACCTACTTCCAGAGCTAAATGACCTTCTGTGTTGCATATTTCTTATGATTCCACCAAAACTAATATCCATTTAAAAATAATTCTAGAAATGATAAGCTAATTTAAATTATATGTAGAAGCACAGACCTTTTAAAGTGGCCATCTAGTTCAATCCTCTCATTTTAAAAGCCAAAAAGTAAAGTTGAGGGGTACAAGACAAGAGTTGAGAAGTGAACCCAGGAGCTTATTCCATTTCCTGTCCTACTTTTTTTACACTTAAACTGCTTTGTACTGGCTTCTGCAAAATCAGCACTCATTTATTGGACACTAAAACCTATTTGACAGTGATATGATACTTTAGTTTGATGATTCCTCTTATAAAACAAATTCTAGAATGTTACTTATATACATATTAGAGGGTAAAGGCAATATGGTCATGACATATCACCCTCTGAACTGCCAGACTTCATTTGGCTCATGAGGTTAACATTTCCCTTTTTCATTACTACATGTGTATTTATTTCTTCTGCTTCTGCTGATTTTTGTCAGGAAGAGTAAATTATTTCAACAGATTTTTTTAAAAAAACTTTTTTGGTATCATGGAGTCTTTGGTAATCTGAGAAATGCCTACTGATGTCTTCTTACAATGATGTTTTTAATGCATGCATACACAAGAATACAAAAGAAAGGAAATCAATTATATGGAAACAGCTATCAAAATATATAAAAGTTCACAGATCCCAAGTGGAGAATCTCTGTAATTACAAGGATACTGGCCAAGTGTAAAGGAAAAATTCCAAAAATGTATATTTAAAAAGTAACTTAATTCATTTTGGTTTGAAATTTCAGACTTTTTTTAATCTTTCAAAAGCATTTTGTTTATATATATATATATATATATATATATATATATATATATATATTTTAACACTGCTGTTATTTCACACTATTTCCATTCTTCCAAAGAACTCTCCTTTATAAAACATTTTTTATACACTAAAAATTTTTTCTTTTTTTAAATTAAAGCTTTCTATTTTCAAAACATAATGAATGCATAGATAATTTTCAACATTAACCCTTGCAAAACCTTATGTTCCAAAATTTTTTCTCTCTCTTCCCCACATCTTCTCCCCTAGACAGCAAGTAATCTAATACATACATACACACACACACACACACACACACACACACACACATTCTTAAGCAAAATAAATGAAAAACAATGACCATGTTTAGAACTTTTCTTGAAGAACATATTGAATCTATTATTTTTTGTTTTAAGATTTCATGATGACTTTTGGCTCAAACCATAAAAGGGCTTACTTGATTTTTCTAGACAAGAGTTAGACAATCCATAAAGTTCCTTCTGAACTAGAAGTTTTTGCCCTGCAAGTTTTTAAAGGTGACATGACCCTATAGTATTAGCAGTTAAGCTACAGTTTAATGATGCTCTAATATATTATATATTTGTGATACAAATATATTTAAAAAGGTAATGTTGAGGATACCCTAAGCTGTTTGGTTCTATTATTCATCTATTCAATAATGACATATAACCTTTGATTCATTATTGTAATGGAAGCATTCTACTTAGGGAAAAATTCAAGAATTTCAGAGCTACAGATGGACAAGAGCCTTGCTATAACTCCTTCAGATAGCCAAAGAAGTTATTATACTTACTGTCAAAGTTCGTTCTAGTTTGCCAGTTACTGTGCTAAAACAGTATAGCACAAAATCTTCACCCACACAGTAGATCCATTCACCACGTGGTGAAAGGGCACAGCAGACGAAATCACCACCTTCTCTCTTACCAGAGCTGAAACTTCTGACAATCTACAATCAGTGAAAAACCATGTATTAAGAACCCAGTATAGACTTGTGCTAGGTACTATGCAATCAAAATGAAACATATTCAGCACTCCTCCAACAAACAAAACAAAAAAAAGTCTGTGACATGAACATTTTATTGTGCATTTATGAAGTATGTAGAATAAGATCAATAATCCTTCATAATCTCTCTAAATTGGTAGTCTGAATTAGCCCGATTTACTTGAAAGAATATAATTCAAAGACATAGACAAAGAGAGCTTAGAATAAACTGAGCCCAATATGTAGATCCCAGTTTAAATTCAATTTGTGAGTAAATCCTATGATTTAGTCTACTAAGCTCTGTTATTTCTGTGAATGATTAAAGCTTTTAAATTAATAAACTACTGGAACAAAGTCAAGTTTTACTTAAAAATGTTAATTAAAACAATATTAATTTAATCATTTATAACCTGATGACAGCTGGCATTTAAAAACAGAAGTCAGGACACTCATTAAGTCACTAAATCTCAGTTCCCCGGCAACTCTGTAAGACTGTTATAAAGAAGATGCTAATCGTAATGGCAGAGGAAATTTCTATATAGAGCACTACAAAAATCAATTACCATAGAAACAATCAACTGAAAGAAATGTGTTATCTTTGCCTTGCTAGCTTATGTTATTTTAGGTTAAGAGCTATTTTATTTAGTGGGAAATTTCTCTCTAAGTTTTTACATAATGATTTTTCTATAAACACCAAAATTGAACAGAGAAATACGTGACAAAAACTGCTAAGCTTAACTAAAGCATGAAGATAGCAAATCAGGTTAGGGGAGCTACATTATGTTGAATATATAATAAGTTACAATTCTAGTATTTAGGTTTAGTATTTGCTTGGTAACTTTTGCAAATAAATTCCAAGATCCCAGGTTCTTCAACTGTGGTTTGTGACCCTATATGGGGTCTTGTAACTGAATGTGGGGAGTCATGAAATATGATTATAGTAAATGTTTGATTTATATATCTGTTTTATAAAACTATATACTCGAGATCATATAAAAATTTCTTGGGCAAAAATGAGTTGTGATGAAAAAAGTTTAAGAAGCCTGGACTATATATAACAATAGAGGAAGGCATATAACATAGTGGGACAAAGAAACACAAAAGCTATGGGGAAACTTTTAAAGAAATGCTTTATAAATTTAAGGAATTTAATATATATATATAGAGATATATATGATGGGAAAAGAACATTACCAAAGAAAGGACAAAGAGAAATTTTTTTTAGCATAAGCTTGCATGAAATGACAAATCACAAAATTTACTGTTTGAAGGAGCCAGTATTGTTTGACTGCTACTATATTTTCTCATCACTTACCTGGCCTTGCATGTTCATGATGACCACTGTATTTGATCTGTTACACACAACAAAATGCTCAGGATTTTTAGGAAGAAGGACAACACTGTTGACTGTGATATCTGTACCTGCAGTGCTGCCAAGAGATTTGAAAGTATTTGAACATTCGGTGGTCTTCATATTCCAAATCTATCAAAACAAGAAACACAGGAAAGTAAATGAAAACAAATTCATTTCTTCTATTGTAGGACTAAAAATCTATTAAAAAAAAAAAAAGGCCAGCTTAAGCAATACAAACAAAAAAACGAGAAGCTTTTTTATGGTAACTTGATTTATTATGCGATTGCTCAATAAGTATCTGTTCATTATTATCTACTGCTTCTTCCTCTTGCTTCTTGTTTGGTGTTTACAACAGACAGCTAGAGAGGGATGTGAGACACTATTTTCCTCAATTTTTAGTCACTAAAACAGAAATGATGGCAGCTTAGCTAAAATCATTCTTGTATGATACTCTACCAAAAGGACACTTAATGGTGGACCTCTCTGTCTTAACTCTTTGCACTTCCTTCAATGCTTTATGAATCATGTACTTAACAGAATGTTGAGAGTTGATAGAGGTCCAGAGAGTTGGGAGATCAGAAATTATATATTCCAAATCCTTTATTTTACAGACTAGGAAACTGAAATGCTGAATAGTAAGTGATTTGTCAAAAGTCACAAAAATTAAAATGAGAGGTAGAGCTGAGAGTTGAACTTGGATTCTTTGGTTCCAAATCAAGTATTTTTGTCATTCTTTCATGGCCAGAGGCTACTTAAACTGGACCCTGATAGCTACGGTTCTATAGATAGATTGGTTAGAAAAGGCCAATCTTTTTTGTAGAATTTCCATTTCTCTATTTCTTCTTGAAAAATTCTAAATGAAAGGCTCTGAGAAACAAGGGGAACCTTGCTATGTCAGTGAGGACCAGTCCTGAGCTGTGACCTCAGTTTATTAGTAACCAGCAGAGTTGAGAAGTCTTGGGTTTTATTTTTTCTGGGTCTAGTAAGGACTAGCGACTTAAAAGTGAGCTCCTGTCATATTCAGCTACATATCAGGAGCTCTATCTACTAATAGGTTAGTTCTATAACTATCTTGGGAAGGCTGAGCTAATAAAGACATCATCACCATAGTAATATTTCACTACTTCCTCTGCTTTCTTTTTGGATTTACGATTATCCTGAACCACAGCCCTAGGTAAAGAACCAGCATCTAAAAAATAAGAAAGGAGAAGCCAACTAGATAACACAAAACTGAAAAAGATCCTTCATTCCCTGCTTAAATCCTTGGGGGAGGAGCAAGGGAGAGGGGGGAGAGGGAAAGGGGAAAAGGGAGAAGCAGGGGGAAAGGGGAGGGAGAGAGGGAAAATAAATCTGCCTGAGGGCAGCTCATTGCATAGGATAGAGCTGTTTCTAAGTTTTTTTTTTTCCAGAAGAAATTTATTCCTCGCCCCCTCCCCTCCCCACCATTTTCTAATACTATTTTTGTGGTATGTGATTATGATGGAATATTATTATTCTATGAGAAATGAGGAGCAGGATGCTCTCAGAAAATAAATCTGGAAAGTCATCCATCAACTCAAGGAAAGTAAAATGTACTGTACACAAAGGATTAGCATGTTCTGGGATGATCTGTTATAAATGACTTTGCTATTCCTAGCAGTACAATGATGCACAACTACTCTGAAGGACTTTTGATAAAAAAATTCTATCCAAGCCAAGAGAAAGAACTGTGATTGTGTCAGAATACAGATTAAAGCACCATCCCCTCTCTCTTTTAAACTTTTTCTTGAGGGTTTTGTTTTTTATAACTTCATATGTGGTTCTTAATAGGGGCTGATGGTGGAAATGAAGATAATGTGGAAAAAAAAAAAACAAATGTTAAAAAAAATTGTTTAAATGTAAGTGGGGAAAATATTAAATAAAAAAAATTCTAACACTCCTTCAAACACTTCAAGTGTTCATATTTCTCCTAATCTTCTGTTTTCCAGATCAAATATCCCTATTTCTTTCTTTTCTTTTTGTTTTGCTGAGGCAACTGGGATTAAGTGATTTGACCTTCCAGGGTCACACAGCTAGGAAATGTTAAGTGTCTGAGGCCATATTTGAACTCAGGTTCTCCTGACTTCAGGTCCAGTGCTCTATCCATTATACCATCTAGCTGCCTCACCCCTATTTCTTTCAGCTAACTTCCAGAGGCATGAGCCTCAGGTGTCTTTATCATCCTGCCCTCAGGATTTTTCCTAACTTATCAGTATCCTTCCTAAAATTAAACACAATATCCCAGATGTAGTCTGAGGGCAGAATAAAATGGGATAATAATATTCCCCTAGATGGACAAGCGTCTTTTCTCATAGTATGTGAATCACATTTTTCCTGTTGCTTCCTCTGAGAGGCTCATCTCCCTCCTGTTTTTCAACTGCCTAACCCCAAATGCAAACCATTTTTAACTCTCCCTTACAGGCTTCCTTATAACTGCTCCTTTTCTAGCAGGAACTGAAATGAAAGATAGCTATCACTCAAGGGTATCTCCTTTGTGGCAACCCTCTCCAATGGAAGCCGCTGCTACAATCATTCTAATGAGCTCTCAAAATGAGATGGAAGAAAGACCATGTCTCCCTATGGCTACTTTCAGATCAGGCTTGTTGACTTTAATATCTATGACAACTCCAGCTGCATCCAGAATGCTTTCAGTGATAGAGAAGAAAAACTGATTTTGTCTCTTATAGATTTACATTTTATAACTTGAACTGGGATTTTGTAGAAAACCTTTTTTCCCATCATTTATCAATTTTTAAAAAATCATTATTTCCCAAAGAGCCTATTCCAAACACCTCTTCTTTCTTAAGTCTTCACCAAACCCTTTTCCTTGGCAAAGATTAGAAAAAAAGGATGCACATATATGATAATCATTGTTTCATGCTGACCTTTGGTAGGCTGAAGATAAGATGTTTTTAGCAATCGGGTAACACCTTGAAAAATCATTTAGTGTACTTTGGAATTCTATGAAATGAGGCATAAAACAATGTTGAGTATTGTGTAAAAACAGGTGCTGGTATAGTACTCTCTTGAAAGGAACAGCATTAGCTATCTAGTTCAAAATACTTAACAAATATTCCTGTGACTACCTATCAAGGACACTGATTAGCCCCCAGAATTACTTTAAGTAATATTAAGAACTCAAGTATTTTATACATTACAACATATTTCGGCATGGGTTTGTGTATGAAAGAATGAACATAGAAAACATGATGGATTTAATTGCTTATGACTCCCCAAAGTGAAACTTCATTATTGGTCTTAAATTATTTTTCCTTAGTCCTTTAGCCTCATATTGCTTTATGTGGTATGTCTATTGCTTGTTTTCCAATCTGACTGCATGTTCTTGAAAAGCATCACCTTTCTTAAATATTCCCTATGGTTGTTAGTATCTTGTCCCACTTAAAGCATATAATTTGCTAACTTAAAAAAATCTAACTGATTTTGTCTCTTATAGATTTACATTTTATAACTTGAACTGGGATTTTGTAGAAAACCTTTTTTCCCATCATTTATCAATTTTTAAAAAATCATTATTTCCCAAAGAGCCTATTCCAAACACCTCTTCTTTCTTAAGTCTTCACCAAACCCTTTTCCTTGGCAAAGATTAGAAAAAAAGGATGCACATATATGATAATCATTGTTTCATGCTGACCTTTGGTAGGCTGAAGATAAGATGTTTTTAGCAATCGGGTAACACCTTGAAAAATCATTTAGTGTACTTTGGAATTCTATGAAATGAGGCATAAAACAATGTTGAGTATTGTGTAAAAACAGGTGCTGGTATAGTACTCTCTTGAAAGGAACAGCATTAGCTATCTAGTTCAAAATACTTAACAAATATTCCTGTGACTACCTATCAAGGACACTGATTAGCCCCCAGAATTACTTTAAGTAATATTAAGAACTCAAGTATTTTATACATTACAACATATTTCGGCATGGGTTTGTGTATGAAAGAATGAACATAGAAAACATGATGGATTTAATTGCTTATGACCCCCCAAAGTGAAACTTCATTATTGGTCTTAAATTATTTTTTCCTTAGTCCTTTAGCCTCATATTGCTTTATGTGGTATGTCTATTGCTTGTTTTCCAATCTGACTGCATGTTCTTGAAAAGCATCACCTTTCTTAAATATTCCCTATGGTTGTTAGTATCTTGTCCCACTTAAAGCATATAATTTGCTAACTTAAAAAAATCTAACCCAATTTGAATTCTGAAGCTTCTCTACAACACCCTAACAACGGGATACTGAACTTTTATTCAAATATTTTCAATAATGAGGAACCTAATTACTACCTACATGGCATGGATAGGCATACCCATTCTAATTTTGGATGGCGCTAATTTTTAGGAAATTCTTTCTGATGAGAAATCTTTCTTGTAACTTCTAACCACAACTCCTAATTCTCCCCTCTGAGGTTAAAAGGAATAAACTTTATACCTCTTCTACATGATAACCCTTAAAATATTCAAAGACAATAATTATACATTCTGTAAGTCCTCTTTTTTCCAGGCTAAAGACTCTTAAGATTCTTCAATTAAGCCTTATGATATAATTGTGAGTATTTTTTGAACTACTTTTTCAATTCAAAAATTGTTTGTTTATATTTTTTTGGTGAGGTAGTTGGGATTCAGTGACTTACCCAGGGTCATATAGCTAAGTGTCTGAGGCTGGATTTAAATTCAGGTCTTCCTGATTTCAGGACTGGTACTGTATCTACTACTCCTCTAGCTGCTACATCAACAAGTGTGTATTAATCTCCTACTATATGCTTGGCACTGAGCTATATATTTAGGAGGAAAAAGAAAGAAAAAATGACACTACCCCTGCTATCAAGGAGGGTTATTTGTTTTTCATTTAAAACAATGTTTAAAAAGATGATTGGGATTTCTAGAGGAAGAAAGGAGTTAATTTGTCTATGGAATGCCACAGTAGTAAAAATTTAAATAAAAATCAGAGTTATAACAATACGACTTGTTTCTTTCTAAATACACTTTGCAAATGTTTTAGTACTTAATTTTCTAGGTACATACTATTTCACTGCAATAGAATGTAAACTCTCTGAGGACAAGAACCCTTTCTTTTTTGTCTTTGTATTTTCAGGGCTTATCACAGTGCTTAGTACAACACGGTGCTTAATAAATGCTTGCTGGAATACATACAATAACAAAATCATTAAAAATGAACAACTCTGAAAGAATTAAGAATTCTTAGCCAATTAGGATTCCAAAGGACCAATGACCACCCTACCCATCTCCTGATATTCATCTCCTGACAAGAGAAATGACAAACTCAGGATACAGACTAAGACACACTTTTTGGACATCGTCAATATAAGAATGTGCTTTTCTTGACTAGGCATAGTTGTTTAAATGTTTTTTTTTTTCCTTTTTCAATGGAGTGGTGGAAGGGAGAGAAAATTGATTTCTATTAGTTGAAAAAAATTAAATTTAAAAAAAGGAAAAAAAGAAAGAAAAAGGATATGATAAACTGAAATGAATTAAGGAGTGACAGGTAGTTCTCACCACTTTTTAGACTTCAGAGACTGAAGATGAAACAGATACCCCAAAGTAAACTATTTCAATAGCAAACTACTTAACCTTTACAGTGCCATCAGAGGATGCACTGATTATATAATGTCCATCCTGAGTAAAAGTAGCTTCATTTACAAATGAAGAATGACCACGAAATTCCTTCAAGGTTTTCCCAGATTTTAAGCCGTGTATTCTGTCATGGAATAAATTTTTAAAACAAATCATTGCAATAACAATAATGGCTGACATTTCTGTTAACACTTTAAGCTTTATAAAGTGTTACACATATATTATTTCACTTTATCCCCACAACTTTGGAAGGTAGTTATTACTGGCATTATACCCATTTTATAGATGAGGAAACTGAGGCTCAATAAAGGTAAGTGACTTGCACATCATCACACAGGAGATAAGAGTCATAGGCAGATTTGAATTTTGGTCTGCAGACTATAAATCCAGCCTTCTTTGTAAGATACTATCAGATTTTTGGACTACACTTCTTTGACATGGAATTATAATGCATGCAATGTCAAGGTGAAAGGAAAAATTGTTTAAAATTAGGAAACAGTTTTCTTAAAAGAGACATTCTAAATCCACCTTTGATTATCTAGTGTTGAAGTCATTTACAAAGAAGAAATACTTTTGAAATGCTTTAAGTTACAATACTTGGAATGATTTAGTGTCCTACAACTTCCTTGAAAGATACGTTAATACTTGTGAATTATGCACTTAATTAACCAAAATAAACCTAATGTATCCTAACATTTGATGTCTAACTACAAACTTGTTAGAACTGTGTGATTTGGATTATTTCTGGGTTATATTTCTGGATTATAAATACCCAACCTGATTGTAATGTTCTAACCAGGGCTTTTTGGGAGACTTATAAAAGGTCACAATCATGCCAGTCTCTGTACTATTTAAATGCTAAATTATGTTAAATAAACTCACATTTATATGTCAATTTAAAGTTGCTAAATACTTTTCTTAAATGATCTTGCTAGGTAGGTTATAGCACTTCTACTTTACAAAAAAAGGAAATTGAGACTCTAAGCTCAGTGATTTGCTATGACCTTATAGTTATTAAAGTATCTGAGGAAGCTCTCACATATTCTAGTGTAGTGCTTTTTCCACTACAACATTATTCTACTTATACTAAAACGCTGATATTTTTGCATTCAAAAGTACCTGATTGTTTGATCAAAAGAGGCACTAAGAATTTGACTGCTATCCTTAGAGAAGCTGAGGCAGGTGACACCTTTACTGTGTGCCCTTTCAAATCTTCGTAAACACTGTCCACTCTGTATCTTCCACACCTAGAGAAATTTAAAAAAGCTTAAGTTTGCAAGAGCATTCATTTTATCATATATAACAAAAACCAATTCCTGTTTGTGTATCTGTTATTAAAAATGTGTCTTAATAACTAAATTCTGTGAAAATAATTCAGAAATGATTAGCTGAATTAAATAAAACAGCAATAGCTGTATCCTTTTAGTTCAATACTATTAAATAAGTTAATTAGTTAGGGGACCATTCCTTTTGGATTAATCTTGGTCCCTAACAATCTATCAGTCAAAGAATCAAAGCAATAAAGTATCAGTTGAAGGCTGTTCCCCTGAAATGATAAATATACCATCATATAGTTTCCTAGTCTTGTTGCAATAGAACTTGGAAGCTATCTGTGAAAAACATTAATTCATACCTTTATTTTTCCATCTTGGGCCCCAGTTGCTAACATTTCTGTATCTCTGCTGAAACACATACATAGTACAGCATCATCCATCATCATAAAATTGTCTTGTGCTTGGTACTTGAGATCCTAAAGAAAATGATATTCAACCATTACTAAGACAACCTCAAAATGAAGGCAGTTGTAATTGGACTGTTTAGCAAATACCATTTATTTCAAAAGGTAAATTCCTTAAAAACAGGAACAATTTTTTCACATTCTGTAAAACTCCACATCACTAAGTTCTGTATATGATTTTGATTTATTCAAATGGCCAAAAAGCCATGCAAATAATGCCAAGATTATGTGCTTAGTGATGTGTGTTATCAATTTATACATTTGGATGTATATGCTTAGCATTCTAGGAGCTGTCATGACCTCCTTAAGTACCATGCCTGGGGTAAACTGCCACCAAATCGGAAATAGTGCCTTGGCAAAAAGCATTATGATTCAGACAAGTCAGTTTCTCATATCTGTGTCTCAGGAACAGAGAACATACTTTCTAACTCAATTACACTTTTTTTTTCTATAAAAAATAAAACTCCTTATGAAAGTAACTCAATATAAATAATTCAGAACACTGAATTTAAATAGGATACACAATTAAGTTTGAGAGAACCATGTACTAGGTGCTGGGAATTGAAGTACTAAAAATAAAACAATCCATATTTGCAAAGAACTCACATTCTAACTGGAAAGAATTTGACTCATTCTGTAGAGAAGTAGGAGGAAAAAGGGGAAAGGAAAGGAGGAGGTAATAGGGAGAGACAGTGCTGTGTTTACAGAAGGAAAAAAATAAAAGATAAATGGAGGAAAATAAAAATCTAACTTGTTACTTTAAATGAGAATAGTTAAGGATTAACCTTTTCTGCAGTTAGTTCCCTGAGTTGTTAAATTTGTTTTTAAGTTCTTGAGGAATCAAAGTGGAAGATAGTTAAAATTTGTGTTATCTCTTGTGAGTAATTCTTACTCTGGAGAAGTCTGAAAGGTCATGAAGACTGGAGAAAAATCGCATTATTTTGTTGGTCCCATGACCCCTACACCTTCCAAAGTTCACTCAAGTGGTATCTTCCAAATTACTAGTTCCCTTCTATCCAAAAATTATATTCTATTTACTTCACTGCATACATGTGGTTTTCTTCCAAAAGAATGTAACTTACTTGAAGGCAGGAACTGCTTCATTTTCATCTTTGTATTCCAAGAGCCTAAATGTCCAACACATAGTAGGAACTTAAGATTCATTCCAACTATCAATCTTCCATTTTCTTAACAACTCAGTCTCTGTGATAACTGTGATTCTTTTCTCTACCACATTTAAGAGTTCATATTTCATAGCTTTAAAAAAAAATTATCTATAGCCATTCACTCTTTGACTAGGAAAATTTAAGAACTTTAAATTTACATTACCTTCCTAATCTTTCCAGTTGTAAAGTTCCATACTTCAATGAATCCATCAACAGAGCCAGTGACCAGATATTGACCATCTGGAGAAAATCGAGCACATTCCACATGTGATTTCTGGCCAAACTATTTTAAACAAAAATAAAGAAGACATATATTTTATTGAAGTTTTGTTCAACCCCCTTACTCCCCAACCCTCCTCTGGCAGTGCTGGACTATCTCTCGGAATAAACGAAGAATTCCTTGGTTGGTCTTACTGAAAGTTGGTAAGGAAAAACTGAGAGAAAGACAAATGTCTGTTTTCTGAAGGATCTTTTCTTTGGAATTCCAGGGTTTTTTTTTGCAGAAGCCTTTTCTTAGATGATATTTCTGTCAAGGCCTCTTAGTTCAATAATAGGCTAATAGAAAAAAAGTACCACTAGTTCCAACAGACTATATCAGATTCTACCTAGTTTTTGCCTTAGGGATAGGTATTTATGGTTATCACTTTCACCTTCCAGTCACATCTGAACACACCCCAAATTTCTTTATTAATAGCAACACTTTCAATATTATCAATTCTCATATATAGGCATTTTTCATTACTTAAGTGTCTCAGGCAGGGTTTTAACTTGGATTTTCTTGACTCTAATTCCAGGATTTTATCCGCTTTGCCACTTAGATGCCTAATTACTGTGATACAGTGGAAAGAAAACTAATGTTGGAGTCAAGAGGTCTTAGATTCAAGGTGTGCCTTTGTCACATACTACCTACACGATCATGGATATAACCCCTCAAAGGGTCTTGATTTTATCTACACAAGAAAATCCTTCCACTGATGTAGAAGGGAAATCATCTCTCACAGTCTTTGGGTTAGCTACAGCTCTGTAGAGTTATGACTTGCCCATCTGTGATAAGAGGCAGATTTGTTCTCTACTCACTATGTTACAAAGCTTCTCTTTAGTACTTCATGCTTATAAAAAATGCTCAACTATTTAGTAGACACTTAATAGTTAACCAAAAATAATCTTAATGTGAAAGTTGAAATATAATACATAAGACCAATTCAACATGCTGTATAAAGATTCAAAGGACTGTAAAATGTTTTGCAATATTTGTATTAAGTTTAACTTGGAACCCACATGAGGAATACAAAATAAAGTCCTGAGGTTGCAACATAATGCAAATAGCAATATTACTGATTATAACTTTTCTAAAATAATTCATGAATAATGCAGATATTGAAAAGTAGGAAAAAAACCATCTGATAATCAGTACCATAGCATAGAAAAAAAAATTAACATAATGATGAGCAAATAAATCCCTAGAAATTATGTCAGATTTACATTTCTAATTTTTACTAATATATGTGATAAAGAATTAACAATAAATTAAATTACTCACATTTTTATAATAATTGTCTGGATTTGGGACTAAGAAAATCAGGGTTCAAATCCTGGGAATAACTGTAAACTGTTCTAGATTTGTAAGATTTGTAAGTGTAAGAACACTGAAGCTCTGAATCCCCCTCACTGAATTAAATAAATACTTATTTTCATCAGTAGAAAGTACTTGATCTACCTTAAAGGGCTTTTGTGAAGAAAGCACTTTTTAAGCCTTAAAACTCTCTTATAAATGAGAGTTATTATGTTTGGGATTAGGATTGTAATATTTCTAATAGCAGAGAGGAGTATGTCAGAAACTAGATACAATATTGGAGTTATGTTAAAAATGTTAATTTGCCAAGTAAAAGAAAATGTTTTAAGTTCTCTACCTTAATGTGTCTGCTTAATTGTGTAGGAAACTTCTCTTCTTCCACATCTTTTACAGCTGCTTTGCCTCTGAACAAATCAATGGTCATACCAGGAGGAAGCAAACCTTGGTGTTGTTGCCACTTCAAAGCCTAAAAAGATATTTAAAGAAATTCAGTTTAAAACATATGAAAACATTGTTTGTTCTGCATTCTAACCCTAACCCTAATAATCCTAGTAGACTTTTGTTTTGATAATTCTCAAAACACAGACTGACACAGTTCAAGGCTATTCATGAAGCTAAAAAAATAATAAACACAGTAGAGAAGGAATGTTTGGATGCTATGTAATTATAATGATCAAGTTTGACCCTGAAGAATAAAGAACAAAATGCAATTCCCTCTCTTTTGCAGAAGCGGGGAGTAACACAGCATAATAGATTCAGTAAATGTATTGCTTTTTTTAAAACCTCTTTTTCAATTTTTTGTAACATGGCAAGGATCTATGGGGAAAAGATATATTTGGAAATGGAAATGATACAAAAACAAAAGGTGTTAATAAAAAAGGAAGGAATTTTCTGTGTACCTTTCTTGGTAGCCTTGATCAGCAGAATCCTGGGAGAAAGATTTTTTAAAATTTGTCAATTATACACAACAATACAAAGTTCTTTACCTGTCCTAACAGTGCCATAAGACGAGATGGAGGTACAACACTGACTTCTCCAGCTAAAGCCTGTGCAATCGCTGCTCTTCTTTTTTCCTTGCTGCTTCCATCTGGATATGCCTGATAAAGAGCCAGAAGTGAAAATAACTCCAGGAAGAAGTGATTATGAGGCATTGATAAAATAGGGGTAATAAATAGTATTTGATCTCCCTTAAAGGATTTTTATGAAGAAAGCACTTTTTAAACCTTAAAAATATTACAGAAGTGTAAATTATTATGTTGGATCATAATAGTAGAGAGAAGTATGTCAGAAACTAGATACAATACTGAAGTTATGTTAAAAAATGTTAATCTATCAAGTGAAAGAAAATGTTATAAGTATCACTATTGAAAACTATTTGAACTATGGATTATAAGTTTATTTTTTTAAAAAAAGATACCGAATTTTCATACCAAGTTTTCAGAGACAAGAAGAATGGCAACATAAAATCACTTTGTACATTCTTATGTTTAAAGCAATTTAAGTAATTGCTGATCACTGTTCATACTATTCTTAAAAACTTTCAAAAAAGGAGACTCATCACACTACATAGCAAGATAACACTTTTTCCCTCTTTCTTTCTCTTCCCCAATTGTTCTCTAGTTCATTCTCCGGAAGTTATTTTAAAGCTTCTCTTTTCTTGTCAAGCCTTCCATCATATATTCTCCCTACTGCCACCTTTTCTGCTGAGGACCTAACAAGCATTACTGAGAAAAGAGAGGTCATTTGCCTCTTCTCTGTTTCTTGGAACTCCCTGACGTCATCATGCCTCACTCCCTCTTGATTTACTCTAATCTCTGATGAAGAGGTGATCCTTCTCATCTTTGATTTCATTCTCTTCCATCTTTTCCCATTATTATCTCTCCTCTCTTTTTTACCTTTAATACCTCACTGTTTACTATTTCCTTCCCTAATTCTTATAAATACACCTAAATCTTGTCTATCCCTGAAGAAATCCTTATTAGTCTGTCACTTTCGCCAATGATCACTCTATAGCTCTCCCTGCTACTACACCAAAATTCCCAGAAAATCTGTGTCCACTAGTTGTGTCCATTTTCTCTCCTCTTATTCACTTCTTGACCCCTTGAAATATGGCTTCTAGACCTCCTTCCAAAGTGTTAAACTTTGCTAAACAACTGCTAAACCAATCAACAAGCACGTATAAGATGACTGCTAGGTGTCAGTACTGTGCTGAGCTTGGGAACACAATAGATAAGTGCTATTTTCAAGGAGCCTAAATTCTATTAAGGAAGATAATATATATACACATGGAATAAATACAAAATAAATGTAAGGCAGTTAGGGAGGGAAGGTGGGCATGAGCAGTTAGGATATTTGAGTAGTATCTTGAAGGAAGCAAGATATTTTATGAGGAAGTGGGGAAGAGAGAGTACATTGCATATATGGCCAACAAAAATGCACAGGACAGAAGGAGGAATGTTGCCACTGAAGGAGATTTCAATTTGGTTGGACTATAAAGATGATGGAAATATGAAAGCCTTTTAAACTTCATTCCTGACTACAGTTTAAGATCTGACACTTTTCCCAACCCTTTCCTCTTGGTCTGGCCTTTAGGTTCATTATGGGCTTTTGTGATACTCCTGATTCTCTTCCTCCCCATCTGGCTATTGTTTTTTTTTCCCTCTCAATCTCCTTTGCTGGTTCATCATCTCTATCGTGTCTCCTAACTATGGTTCTAACATTAAGTTTTGAGTCCAATTTTAATCTTTCATTCTCAGTGAACTCACAAGTTCCCATAAGTGTAGTTATCTTTATGCAGATAGTTTTCAAATTTTTTATCCATCTCCCTTGGGTTTTAGCTGCAGATCTCTAATTGTTAGGTGAATATTTCAAATAGTATGTCCAAATTAGAACTTTTTATCTTTCTGGACAAAACTATATTTATTTCTTTCTGCTGAGGCAATTGGGGTTAAGTAACTTGCCTAGGGTTACACAGCCAGAAGTGTTAAGTGTCTGAGGCCAAATTTGAACTCAGGTCCTCCTGACTTCAGGGATATAAAACCATATTTCTTTTGAATTTTCTTATTTCTGATGAGGGTACCACCACCCTTCTAAGCTTCCAAGTTCCCAACCTCTGATTCCTTATGCTCCCTCATCATCATATCCATTTAGTTACCAAAATTTACCATTTCTATCTGTTAAAACATTTCTAGTAGCTGATGCCTTCTCTTATTACTTGGACACCAACCTAATTTGGGCCCTCATTATCTTACACTTGCATTGCAAATAAAGTTATGTTCTCCAAACAGGCCTTCTTAATTGGTCTCTCCCTTCTCTAAATCTATCCTTTCCCCTACTAGTAAAATGATTTTTCTAAATTAAAAACTAAGAACCCTTGATTTATTGCTTCTGAGATAAAATATGAACTACTCTGTACAGCATTTAAAACTATTCATAATCTGGCCCCCACTTAACTTTTCAGTCTTATTAAACACTAGTTGCTTTCTGTATTGCTCACAAATGACACAACTGCATTTTCCAACTCCACATCCTTTTATTGTGTTCCACATGCCTATTTTCTTCTCACTTCCACCTCTAAAGATCTTTTATCTTTCAAAACTTTGCTCAAGTGCTATTTTTTATATGGAACCTTTACTAATCTTCACTTTTGGCCAGAGCCTTATTGCCCATGCCAAATGTACTTTGTATTTATTGTGTACATATTTTTATTCATGAACATTATAACTCCCCTGATAGAATGTAACCTCCTTGAGAGAAGGAATTGTTTCATTTTTGTCTATACATTCCCAGGGAATGGAACACAGCCAGCATTAATAAATGCTTGATGATGTATTTCCATGACAACCTTTCACTCTAATAACTCTCGCAGTCAAGAGTGTGTTTCATCCATTCATTCTACATCAATTTAACTCAGAAATTTAAGTGCATTACTTTTATTCTCCTATTTTTTTATGCATTCTGATACTATTACATTCTTACTCCTGGCCAGCCCATTATTGAAAGCTAAATATCTTGATAATAAGAAAGAAGACAAACTACTGAGAAGTAGGAAAGAATACTGGTGTTTGGAGATACTAATTAAAGTCCTATCTCTACTACTCATAAGCCACGTAACCTTGGGCATCCTCACTTTGGAACCTTCAGCTAAATGTGTTTGTATTCCAACTAACAGAGGGAGCCAAGAATTTTTAAAGCACCATGTAAATATGAGGTATCATTACTAAAATTATGCTTTTAAATTAGCTGGATTTCAAATGTCATGTTCATACTAATTAAAGATAGAAACCTCTTGGAGAAAGCATTATAATTCACACTTAAGACACTATGGAAAACCCTTTGGCTGGTGGCTTGGTAAAGTATGTACAATAATACATATTTTCATACATTTAAATACATATCCCTAAGGTTCCTGCAGAAAGCTATGTCTAAAAAGTATCAATGTTAACATGGAAAGTCTATCAAGAGTTCTGATACAATTTTCTGAACAATTTTACTTTATCCAGTACAAATCTTTTGTTTAAAAGGAAATATTTAGAAAATACATTTAAAAAGAATTAAGTGATGCAAATTTCTAGGGGCGTCGTGGAAAAAGCAGAAAACTTGAATTCAAAAGTCCTGAGTTTTTCTCCTACTTTTGCCTTGTTATGTTTGTGTGATCTTAGGAAAATCATATAATCTATAGAGCCTCATTTTTTCTCATTTGTTAATATTAAGAAGTTGGTTTAGATCAGTCGGTTTTAATAAGTGGATTTTTTTTTTTTTTATTATGGACTCCCCTCCCCCTGGTTCTCAGAATGTTTTTAAATGAATGAAATGAAATGTATAATGTCATAAAGGCAACCAATGATATTGAAATACAGTATATATATATATATATATATATATATATATATATATAGGTTAAGAAACTTTAGACGACTGCTATGGTCCCTTGCAATTTAATTTTTTAGTCCTCTAATAATATAGGTATTTAAAAACTGATTCAAATTAATGAGGAAAAATAATCCCAGAAACATAGTGGGAGACTTGTTAATATTTTCAATGTTATAAGTTTACCTCACGAGGATCAAAATAGGACCTGGCTAAGAGATTCTCAAGATGAATATATCTTTCTGGCTGAGTTTGTTTTAACATGATCATGGGGTCAGTCTGTCTTAGAAGAGATCTGGCAGCACCCAATTCACGAAGTTCTATTAATTCCAGGACAACCTAGACAATTATGAGAAAGAAAGAATTAGCATTTTCAAAGTTTTAAAAACTTCAGTTACATTTTTGAGCTAAAAAGATTGCTAAGAGATTAGTTGTTAGGAAATTAATTTTTTTTAACCTGATTGGCCTACAAAAGTGATTACAACATTGCATATAAATCCTGCACTCTCCAGTTATCATTTTTTTTTTTTAATCTATTAGTTTTCCTTCCTCTCGGCATATAAAGTACAGGCATACTTAATTTTAATATGTTTTGCTTTGCAGATGGCAGTTTGAAGATATTACTTTTTTTTTCAAATTGAAAGTTTATAGCAATCTTATGTCAAGCACATTCAAGCAAGTCTGAGAGTACATGCGCTCACATTGTTTGTGTCATATTTGGATAATAATGACAATATTTCAACTTTTCCCATTATTATCATATCCCGTATGGTGATCTGTGATCAGTAATCAGTAATTTTTGATGTTATTATTGTAATTATTTTGGGGTACCACAAACCATGTCCTTAAAGATAGTGAACTCAATTAATAAATGTTGTATGTTCTAACTGTTCCAATGACTTATACCCTATCCCTTTCCCTCTTTTTGGGCATCCCTTTCCCTCTTTTTGGGCCTCCTTATTCCCCAAGACATAATAATATTGAAATTAGGCCAATTAATAAGCCTACAATGGCCTCTAAGTGTTCAGGTGAAAGAAGTCAATCAGAGAAACAAACTTCGTTGTTGTTTATTTTGGGAAATTAACACAGCTACCGCCCTGATCAATCAGCAGTCATCAATATCAAGGATTTCCATTTGATAATGATTGTGCTCAACCATAAAAGAAATATGAAGTAATTTCTCCATTTTACTTTAAGCAGTTCAGTCAACAAACATTTATTAAGCATAATACAAAGACAAATATGAAAGAAGTCCTGACCTTAAGGAGCTTATTTAGTAGTTAAGATGTGCAAGACTATCCTAGGTACATGCTGGAGACAAAGACAAAGACAGCTCCTATTCTCAAAAGATATTATATTCTCTTGGAGAGGAGAAAAGTATATGTGTGTGCATGTGCATGCATATGCACATGCGTCGTGCAATATAATGTTGAGGTTGGTGGGTAATGGGTACACAATTATATAAAATACAAAGGAGGGAGTGATGGGGGCAAAGGAGGGAAACAAATGCTTTAACAATATTTGAGTGGGGAAATAACACTTTTGGTTGGGAGATAAAGAAAAAGATTTCTGAAAGACAGGGATGAAGGAGTACAAACTAAATAAATGACTTGTTTCAAAGTATGGAGGTGGGAGGCAACATGTTGAATTTGAAGAATATCTTTCCAGTATGATTAATCAATTAACATTTATTAAATACCTACAATGTAACAGGCACTCTGTTGGATTGAAGAGTATAGTACCTGAGAGAAGAAATGTGAAAACTCACTAGTAAGGAAGGCAACAGGCCTAAGTTGGAAGGTTTTTTGAGCAGGGAAATGACATGTTTGGACCTATTAGAAAGGCTATTTTGGCATTTATGTGAAAGATGAAGACAGGGGAGAAAACAGAAGCAAGAAGATCAACGAAAAGTCCATTATAGTGCTAAAGGCTAGAGGTGATGAGAGCTTGAAATAGGATGTTGCTGGTGAGAATGGGGAAAAACAAATGAATGCAAGAAATGCTTGGGAGGTAGACATGACAGTACTTGACAAATGATTGAATGGGGGAGAAGAAATAATCAAAGATGTCTAGGAGATTTTCAGCTTAGGTGATTGGGAAGATAAGGATATCATCAATAGAAATAGTGGGGTTCAAAGGAAAGGGATGGATGGGTGGTGAATTTTAGTTCCTTTTTGTACAAGCTGAATTTGAATTGCAACATCCAAATAAAGATGTCCATTAGGTTGTTGGGATTTGTAGGATTAAGGAAGTCGGCAAAGAGATTAGACTTATATAGAATTGGCAATAATTGCATAAATGTGACAAATGAATCCATAGAAATAGATGAGATCACTAAGGGAAACTGTATAGAAAGGAAAGAGAAAAAACCCTAGGGCAAAGCATTGGGGAAATATTTGGAAGCCAGGAGGAGAAAAATAAACCAGAAAACAATTGAGAAGGAATGGTTAAAGAATTATTCTTCATTTGGCTGGTCTGCAGTACATCCTTATTACTATGATCTTTTGTACTATAGTTATATGAGCATTATCACTCTTATCTATAACTTTTACAAGAGAAGAGACCTTAAGGTTGTGCTGAGACACAGCATTGAGAAAAAGTCTACCTGGATTGTCATGATCAGACCACATTTGGAGTACTGTGTTCAGTTATGGGTGGCACATCCTAGGAAGGACATTTTAAGCTAGAGAACATTCAGAAGGGCAATCAGGGGAGGGTCTTCCAGATCATGTCATAGAAAGATGGAGGTTCTTTACATGGAGAGTCATGGTAACTCTCTTCAAATACGTGAAAGAGAAATTTGTTTTGCTTTGCTAGGATAGACTAGTAGCAAGAAGTAGAAGGTACAAAATAGCAAAGTATGGCTTGATACAAGGAAAACTTTTCTAATGAGAACCTATGGGAAAAAGAATAGGATTCTCATCAGTTAAGAGACTCTTGTTTACTAGAGATCTGTAGGTAGAAGCTAGATGATTACTTCTTTAGGGATTCCTATTTAGATAAAAGTTGAATTAGCTAGTTAGATTCTGTCTTTTAATTTGAAAAGTTTTTTTTTTTAATTCTATTTTTATTCCAAATTCTATCCTTCCTATCCCCTCTCCTCCATCTACTGAAATGGCAAGAAAAAACAAAACCCATAATAAAAAAATATGGACATATGAATTTCCACAAGGCTTGTTTCAAGAAAAAGAAAGACAGAAAAAAATGTTTCAAATTGTACTCTGGGTTTTCTTTCTGGAGGTGAGCAGCATGTTTCATTATGAGACCTGTAGAGTTGTGGTAGGTTATTATGTTGATCAGTCATTTACTCTTTCACAGTTGATTATTTTTATAATATTGCTATTACTGTGTACATTGTTTTCCTGCTAAGTTCATAGAAATCTTCCCAGGTTTTTCTGAAACAATCTCCTTCATCATTCTTATAGCATCGAATTATTCATCATAGTCACACATCAAAACTTGTTCAGTCATTACCCAATTGATGGAATTATTAAAATTTCTTAAATAGTTGTAAACATGATGCTAAGTGAAACAAGCAGAACCAGGAGATCATTATACATGGCAACAAAAAGATTATATGATGATCAATTCTGATGGATGTGGCTCTCTTCAACAATGAATTGATTCAAACCAGTTCCAATTGTTCAGTAGTGAAGAAAGCCATCTACATCCAGGGAGAGGACTGTAGGAACTGAGTGTGGAACACAACATAGCATTTTCATTCTTTATGTTGTTGTTTGCTTGCATTTTTGTTTTCCTTCTCAGGTTGTTTTTCTTTCTAGATTTGACTTTTCTTGTGCAGCAAGATAACTGTATACATATATGGATTAAAGATAACTGTATACATATATTGGATTTAACATAAATTTTAACATGTATTGGAATTCTTGCTATCTAGGGGAGGGGGTTGGGGGAAGGAGGGGAAAATTTAGAAGAAAAGATTTTGCAAAGGTCAGTGTTGAAAAATTATCCATGCATAAGTTTTATAAATAAAAACTATAATAAAATAAATTAATTAAAAATATTTGTAAATATATGGGTCCTTTTCCTCTTTCTTTGACCTTAGGCTACAGACCTAATAGTGATACTGCTGGGTCAAAGGGTGAACAGAATTGCATAGCTTTTGGAGCCTAGTTTCAATTTAGTCAATCTGATGAGTATAAGGTTTTTAAATTTGCAGTTTTCCAATCATCACTGATCTAGAAACATATTTTCATAAAATTTATAGCTTTGATTTCCTTCCTCAAAAACTGCCTATTTATATCCTTTAATCATTTGATGGGGGAACGCCTCTTAATCTTGTAAATTTGATTCAGTTTCTTAGATATTTTAGAAAAGATGACTATCAGAAAAATTTGCTAAATTTTTTTCCTAACTTCCTGCTTTTCTTCTAATTTTAGCTGCATTGGTTTTGTTAAAAAAAATCTAATTTGATTGTATATAATCAAAATTATTTATTTTATTTCTTCTGAACTTCTCTACAGATCCAACAAGTTAATTTCTTTCATGTTATACTAATTTGTGTATATCATGCTTTATATCTGAATCATATACTCATTTAAAGCTTATCTTGATTTGATGCAGGATATTGATGTATGCTTAGTTTTGGCTAGATTACCTTCTAGTGTTCCTAATAATTCTTGTCAGATGAATTCTTGACCCAATAACTGGGATCTTTGGATTTATCAAACACTAGGTAGAAGCTCATTTGCTTCTGCATAATATATACCTAATTCTATTCCATTGATCAATCTATTTCTTACCTCATATGAAATGGTTTTGATAATCACAATTTTGTAGTATAATTTGAGATCTGATATTATTTTTCTCCTTTCCTTCTAGTTTTTTTTCCTTCATTATTCTCCTTAATATTCTTGATCTTTTGTTTCTCCTGATGAATTGTCATGATTTAAAACAAAAAAAAAACCTCTATAGTTATTCTCTATAATTTGATTAATATGGCACTGAATAAATTAGTTTAGGTAATACTGTCATTTTTATTATATTGGCTCAGCCAGCTAATTAACATTAAGCAATTAATATTTCTTCAATTATTTAGATCTGCATTTATTTAAATAAAGAGTGCTTTATAATTATATCCATACAATGTGTTTTGGCAGTATTTTAAACTGTTGGTAAATTTTTAAAAAATTAAATTTCTTTCCTTTTTCTGCTGGGTTTTATTGACAATATGATTTTTGTGAGTTTATTTAAAATCCTGTAACTTTCCTTAAGTTGTTAATTATTTCAATTACTTTTGTAGGTTAACGCTACAATTTCCTAAGTAAACCATCATATCATTGGCAAAAAATGATACACTGGTTTCCTCACTGCTTATGTATATCCCTTCAACATCTTTTTCAGGTCTTATTGCCAAAGCTAGCATTTTCAGAACAAGACTGAATATTAATGGTGATAACTGACATCCTTACTTCACCCTGATTTGAATGGAAAGGCTTTTTGCTTATCCCTATTACCGATATTGCTTGATCTTAGTTTTATATATACACATATATATATTTATTACTGATTTTAAAGAAAGCTGTTTATTCCTATGCTTCCTAGTGTTTTAAACAGAAATGAGTGTTGTAGTCTGTCAAAAGTTTTTTTTTCTGTCACTGAATATATGAATTCTGTTTTTTTTGTTGTTGTTGTTATTAATACTATCAATTATACTTATGGTTTTCCTAATATTGATTCAGCCTTGCACTACTGGGATGGAATCTTACATAACTTACAAATTGAAGATTTTTTTTTTTTCTGGTCAGGAAAGGAGAAAGAAAACAGAGATAGCAGAAGCCAGGGAAAGCATATGAATTCCAAAGGTTGAGCCATGACCAAATAATGATCAAGGATGAGTGCTGACAAAAAGCCACTGGATTTAGCAATTAAAAGGCTATTAGTGATCCAATTTGAAGGAGTCTCAATAGTGATTTTTATGACAGAATGATGAAACTTGAAAGTCACATTACAAGAGGTTGAAGAGAAAATGGGTAGGAAGTGGTGGAAGGAACGTAGCTTATTTTTTCAGCACTTTCAGAACTGAAAGGGAGGAGAGATCTGGATGTCTGGATGGTAACTTCCAGATATTGCAAGATCACTTAATATAGGGGAAATATATTTATAAGGTGGCAAGGAAAAAGATAGGCAATAGGGGAGAAAATGAAGACTTGAGATTATTATAAATAGTATAGGCTGAAGGAAAAAGTATCAAAAACACAACTTTTGGTATTAACCTTTATAAAGAGAAGGATCATTTCATTCTCTTGAGACAGGAAAAAAGGAGTTGAGGATGAGTGTAAAGACAATGTTTTGAAATGTAGAGGAAAAAATAAAGTGTTCATTCTGCTCTTAGTAAAGCAGATGGTGAGGCTATCTTTTGAGAGGTATTGGGGAGAAGCAGGAAGATTGAGGCTTGCAATAGCTACTGAAAGAAAAGGATTGTTGTGAAGTATTTAAACAATCAACAGAAGCTAAATAATACATATTTGGTTGTGGATTCAGTCTATGTAGTTTCACTATTTCTTGCAGGAGCATTCATTAACTCTATAGTAGTTAAAAAGCAAAGTTATGATGGGAGTGACCAGAGTTGAGCAGAGAACAATGGGCTTAAGAAGACATTCAAAATTGCCAAGATCAGCGAATTGGTTTACACAGGGCTAAAACTGGAGGAAAGAGAAATGAGGCCAAGAGTAACTAAATGGAAGAATTAGGATGAAGAATAAATTTAGAAGTTAGACAACAGTAGAGATAGAAGGACAGTTGATCAGGTTGCTGACCAGAGAAGGGAGATTAATTCTAATAAAAGTTAAAATGTATTGAACACAATTTCATCATTGAGTTAAGAACAATTCTTCTTTGAATCTTTTGCTACTAGAAACACTGAATGGCATTCGTGTCAGAACATATTAATTTTTATTTTAAAAGAGATAAATCATGCTAAATTTTTACCTGTTCATAAAGATCAATCAGTGTTTTGTCTGGTAATTTCAGGGACTGTATAGCTTGCAAAACAGTATCCCAATGTCCACTGTTAATATCTGCTACAAAACTCTCTATGCTGTCCACAGTATTCAGTGACACAGTTGTCTCCTCCTGCAAAGTGGCTAAGGCTCGATGTAAACTATTTTCCTTCAAGTACTGCATGATGAGACGTATAACACTAAAAAAGAAGAAATATACCATGAGTTTAACTATAGGATCAAGTATTTGGCGTTGTAAAGGATGAGACAACTATGCCCAACCCCCCTTAATTTTACAGATGACAAAACTGACGTACAGAGAGGTTAAATGACTTGCACAGAATAACACAGCTAGTAAGAAACTGAAATGGGACTGGAACTCAGGTCTTTTAGATTTCAAGTGCAGTCCTCTCTCCTTTATATCACATTGCCTTTTATTAAAAACAAGAAAAAAACACAACCCATCTAGAATGAACACACAACCCTAAGATTAGCAAATTCATGCTCCATGGAATTTGCTAGCCAGGCTAGTGCTTTGTCCAGAAACTGAAACTTGTTTTTGCTAAGAATCACAAATAAATAAATTAACAATATTTTCTATTCTTCCATTGTGGTATTTTCATCACTCACTTCACTGTATAAATAATTCTAGACTTGTTCCCCTTTACCTTTATATACAAAAATGCTTAATTAATACAAAATGCTTTGTTATTAGTTCTTAACTATATTGAAAAATGGAAATGAGGAAACTAGAGTCTTAAACTTGAAACATTAAGGAGGGAGGGAAATAGATCGAATGCACTTGGGGAATAAGATGACAGCAAGAAGCAGGCTGGCTAGCCTACATACACAATCCCAGTCAATAAAGCCCTGGTGTAGTGGTTCAATGCTTATCACTGTAAGGTGCTGAGAGAGAATAGTGCCAAAAAAAAAAAAAAAAAATCCTGTTTCCTCATCTATAAAAAGTACTAGAGGCCTTTTCGGGGTCCTTTCCAAACTCTCAGCCCTATGACCTTAAGGTTATTGGTAATTTCCCTTAGCCATATTAAAAAAAGGCAGGAAGAAGCGGCAGGAGATGGGGGTTGAGGGGGACTCTCTCTTTCCAGGCTGGCCCGTCAGATCAGACACGGACTCCAGGCCGCAGGACATGTCCCTAGTCTCCCGCCTCTTTCTCCCCTCTTGCGGGGCGCGGCCCTCCCTCTCCTCGCTTTTTCCCAGTCCCCAATACTCACTCGGACGACTCGATCTCAATAGACATCTTGACTCTCTCGGAAACCTGCCACTAAACTAGAAGAATGTGAGGGGAGAGAGCTCAATCAGGACGGACCAAGAGGTGTGTGGGGGGGAGGCAACTAGATCCACTTCCGGTACTTACTCCCGTCACTTCCGCTTGGCGTCTACTCCCTTCTACCACCCTTCCCCCACCTCCGGCTCCTTAGGCGAATGGGGGAAGGTAAGGAAAGAAGAGTTGCCATCCATCACGTGACCAGAACGAGCCTTCGAAAGGAGCCGAAGCGGCGGGAACTGGTACCCTAAATTGCTTTTAGCTTAGGGTCCTTGAGCTGGATCTTTTATAGAATTAGCATTTTACCACTAGGAAAGGACTAAGAAGAGCCATCTCCTTCCTCCTCATTTTATACAGGAAGCTAAGCCTTAACACATAAGATACTAGCTCGAGAGCTGGAACGCACTTTTTAGATCAATCTTCGCATATTACAAACGAGGACACTGAGGCAGAGGAAGGGGCAGTGACGCAGCCAGGGTCGCCCGCGTAGTGGGTCGAGTCAGAATTTGAACCTAGGTCTTAGGCGTTATTAAAGAGACCTCTTGGTGTAGTGAGTGGAAAGGGCGTTGGTCCCGGAGTCTGAAAGAAATGGGTTGAAATCACTCTTTCTGCACTTAATTCTTGGACGATTCCTGACTGCCACAGTCTCTTCATCAGTTAAAAGGGTTGTTGGGAGGATCAAATAAGATAATATTTGTAAAGTGCTTTGTTACTTTAAAGTTCTGTATAAGTGCTATATTCCCCATTTTACAGATTCCCGTAGAAGTGAAGTGAAGCCCAGAATCACACAGCTATTAAGATCGGATTCCAGAGCCAATACTATTTCTTCTTCCCAAGGGAGTTTCTAGAGTGAAGTTCTTAATTCAAGATGAATTGAAGTCCCACTAGATGAAATGGGACTTGAATCCAGGCTTTCAAACTTGCATTTCATTGCTTTTTCTTTTAACATTCTTTCCTTCTTTTTATTGATATAGTTAAAACAAACAAACACCTAATTCAGGTTTATTTTTGAAAACAGGAAGCTTGTCCTAAGAACGGAAGTATCTTAAATTAGCATCTAAAAATTGTGACCTTTGTAAACTATATTCAATTGCTTTCTGTCTCAGAGAGATGTGAAGGGAAAGAAAGAGGAAGAGAATTTAGAACTCAAAATTAAAAAAAAAAAAAAGAATGTCAAAATACATGTAATTGGGAAAAAATAAAAATTTTCAAAATAAAATTGCAAATAACTTAGGCCATGAAAATTGAAATTTAAGCCATCAACCTGGTTTATTTATTTTTTTTCTGTTGTTTTTACATCACCTCCATTTTCAGATATGTATCTTCATCAAAGAATTGGTTTAGAATTACCTCCTGATGTAAGTGAGATATTGAGTTAGTTGAGGGTATAAAAGAATTGCCTTACCACAGTGAGGGCTTACTTGAGATAATATAATTTATATTTGAACTGAACTCAGAAAGGCTTCATATTTTCGCCAGTCCTATTCAGCAGAATGTAAATAGGAGCCAAAATAATATATGATGAAAATATTCCAAGACTGTTGCATGGGGGGAGGCGTGGATTATGGACTGGAGAACATAAACTGAACTAGTTCACCAAGGGATCAAGATAGAGAAAGAAGGAGAGTGGTGAGGGTGAAGAATAGGTCAGGGTTAGAAGTTGTATGGGAAAGGGAAAGATAGCATAATGAAAGATTATGGAATGAAATATTGTACAATGCACTATTATAGAGAGTTGGTTACTTGCCTCTAGGAAGACTATCCTGCTCTACAGATAGATTTAAAAAAAAAAATTGTCAGAGCCATAAAAAATGGTCCCCTAAATTCCCTCCCTGCCCTCAACATCGATGTGAACGAAAACTTTACAATCTCCCCTCTAGTTTTGAGATTAATACCAGTACTTGGGGAAAGGGAGGAGCTTTACCTGTACACTGACTTAAGACCAGTTCAAATAAAAGTGAACATGTTAAAGAAAAAATAATTATGGAATGGGTGTATGGTATTTGTGCATAATGTGTCCATTTGGAGGATGCTAAGGAGGAGATGAATTTAAGGACACTTGGGATATATTCTTGGGGTGACTTGATTTCCTGACTTTTTGAAATTCCTAAGTTTAGAAATGCCATTCTCTTCACTGAACACCATGAAAGAAGGAATCATGAAGATCGCTTTGAAGTGAATGGAATGAAGAGATATTAGGGAAAGCTGAGGGGTTTTTGGAATCCTTCTGTAGTAATCAAAGAATAATAATAAGATTATTCTTATTCACATGTGACTAATTAGTTGATTGGAACCAGTTACAGGATGTCTATGTATGTTCCATAGTCTGTCTCTGTAACACATATCTCTTACATGTCATTACAACTTTCCCCAAAACATCTTTTAATTTTTTTTATTTTAATATTATTTTATTTTTCCAAATACATGCAAATTTAGGTTGTGTGTGTGTGTGTGTGTGTGTGCTGAGGCAGTTAGGGTTAAGTGACTTGCCCAGAGTCACACAGGTAGGAAGTATTAAGTGTCTGAGAACAGATTTGAACTCAGGTCCTCCTGACTTCAGGGCTAGTTGCCCCAAAAAGATAGTTTTCAATGTTCACCTATACAAAACCTTCTGTTCCAAATTTGTCTCCCTCTGCTCCCTGCTCCTCCCTCTCCAATAATATAGGCTAAATGTGTAATTCTTTTAAACCTATTTCCATATTCCCATGTGTTATGGGCTAGAACTTGAAACAAGGTGCTAAGTCACTGGAATTGATAGAGACAGTGCTTATGTACTTAGTTCACATCTTTAGAGTTCATACCTTTAAGAGAGTTCACACATTAGAGTTCACACCTTTAAGAGAGTTCACACATTAGTTCACACATTAGAGTTCACACCTTTAGAGAGCATATATAAGCCAGGAGCCTCAACTAGCATTGACTTCGGGAGATTCACAAGACAGAAGCCCACAAGCCCACTCTTTCAGAGGTGGAGTCAGATTCATTCCATATTCTACCATTGTGCAGGGTGAGGTTCGGAGGGAGCTAGAGGCAGAAGCTGGAAGAGACAAAGGACTAGCAGCAAGAGCTCTCGGAACCAAGGCGAGAGATAGGCTTCTAAGAAAGCTAACTGGGCAACTTTGAAGGAGACAAGGACCTGGATTTTAATCCTTGCCTGCATTTGAAGTGATTATTACACTGAACTGAAACTAAGGCTGTTCCCAGAAGCTCCCCAAGAAACCTGCTCCCAGAGAACATTATATTTTAGAGAAGAACATTACACCCATGCTGCACACACATTCACACACACAAAATTGGATCAAAAGGGGAAAACATGAGAAGGAAAAAAAACTAACAAACAAACAAACAAACAATAACAACAAAAGGTGAAAATATTATGCTTTGATCCACATCCGTTTCCATAGTTCTCTCTCTGGATGTGTATGGCACTTTCCAGAGCAAATCTAGTTTCCCCAAAACATCTCCCCAGTACTCTTGCTCTAAACCAAAATTTTTATAAGCTTGTTTTGCCTCTGTCTTTGAAGTAATTTTTTTTTTTTTTATGTAAAAGTTAATGGATGCTAAGAGATTACATGGAATTGGTGCTAATCACTGGAACCCGGAGGGAGATGTAGTCTTCTTGGCTCTGGGAGCCAGGATCAGGTTATACTCAATGTGTGGGATCGTAGTGTATTCAGGACTTTGGGAGACCGATACTTTTGCAGACATGACCAAGTATCAAATTGAAAAGATGTGTAATCATATAATTGAATAGAAAAGACCCAACAAGAGTCCTACTTTTATAGATATGCAACCTTCTCTATTATATAATTGTCTATTCATGCATAGTCCATGGAGATTAAGCAGAATAATTGTCTTGTGGTTTACAGAATAAATTAAAGAAATTCACAGAAAGTCTTTTGAGAAGTAGATGCATGGGCAGATCTTGTCTACCTGAAAAGGTGGATAAAGAAGTGGAGATCATACTGGCCACATATACAACCAAAATCACCAGCAGAAAAACAGAAAGGCAAGGGGCAGCTAGTTGGTACAGTGGATAGAGCACCAGCCCCGAAGTCAGGAAGACCATTGAATTCAAATATGGCCTCAGATACAATACTTTCTAGCTGTGTGACCCTGGGCAAGTCACTTAACCCCCATTGCCTCAGCCAAAAAAAAAAAAAAAAAAAAAAAGGCAGAACTACCTTCTTAACCACTGTGATAAAAATGATCATACACATGCCACATATATTTGTGAAAAGACTGAAATTCTGGGGGTTTGGAGGTCAAGAGCTACAAGATAAACTTGGAAAAAGAAGATGGGGGTGAATATGACATATTAGCAATTCATAATAGATTTTTTTTCCAATTGGGACTTTAGGAACTTAGTAGTGTCTTCCCTTTTAATATCTCTTCCCTATCCTCACCTTTTTCCTTGATGAATTTGCTTTATTTCTATTCCAAACTACATGTATTTTTATATGTGTAAATGAATGAATATATGTGTCAAACTTCCTTTGTCAATCTCAGATAAGAATGAGGTTCATCTAATGTCCACTCCCCCAACTCCTTCCTCTAAGTTATATACTTTTCATGTACCCCTCTTAGGGAAAATGGTAAGTTTTTCTTCCTTCTTCCTCCTTTTTATACTAGTATATTCCTTTTACATTCTTTATTTTTACCCCCTCTTAAAATTCTCAGAAGAGAACCAATCCAGTCCAGATCCCGTATTTCTTTAACTATGTCAAATACCTTTTGAAGACATTAAGGATCTGAAGGTATATATATATATATTTTTTGGTCATTTTCTGCCTATCAGATGTTAAGCATGATAATATATAGCTTCTTCCAAATACTCAAATAAATTCACCTTTTAAGAATTTTCTTGATTAATTTTGTGTTTTTTTACCCCCCACTTAATAATTTTTTTCAATTACATGTAAAGATAGTTATCAAAATTCACTTTTATAAAACTTTGAGTTCTAAATTTTCGCCTTTATTCCTTTCCCTCTCTTCTCCCCAAGATTGCAAGTAATCTGATATAGGTTATTCATGTACGATCATATTAAGTGTATTTGCATAGTCTTATTGTGAAAGAAAAATCAGAACAAAAGGGAAAAATCACAAGAAAGAAAAAACAAACAAAAAAATGAAAAAAGTACACTTCGATCTGCATTCAGACTCCTTAGTTCTTTCTTTGGATGTGGATAGCATTTTCCATCATGAATCTTTTAGAATTATCTTAGATTATTGTTTTGCTGAGAAGAGTCAAGTCTGTCAGAGTTAATCATTATAAAACATTGTTGTTACTGTATGTAATGTTCTCTTCATTCTTCTCACTTCGCTCAGCATCAGTTCATATAAATCAAGGTTTTTCTGGAATCTGCTCATCATTTCTTATAGCACAATAATAATCCATTACATTTATATACCACAATTTATTCAGCCATTCCCCAGTTGATGGGAATTCCCTCAATTTCCATTTTTTTGCCAAAAAGAGCTGCTATAAACATTTTGGGCATAATTCCAGGTTGCTCTCCAGAATGGTTGGATTTGTTCACAATTCTACCAACAATGCATCAGTGTCCCAGTTTTCCCACATCCCCTCCAACATTTGTCATTATTTTTTTCCTGTTATCTCAGCCAATCTGACAGGTATATAGTGGTATCTCAGAGTTGTCTTAATTTGCATTTCTCTGAATAATAATGATTTGGAGCATCTTTTCATATGGATAGAAATAGTTTCAATTTCATTATTTGAAAATTGTTCATATCCTTTGACCATTTATCAATTAGAGAATGGTTTGATTTCTTATAAATTAGAGCCAATTCTCTCTATATTTTGGAAATGAGGCCTTTATCAGAACCTTTAACTGTAAAAATGTTTTCCCAGTTTATTGCTTCCCTTCTAATCTTGTTTGCATTAATTTTGTTTGTACAAAGATTTTTTAATTTGATATAATCAAAATTTTCTTTTTTGTGATCAATAATGATCTCTAGTTCTTCTTTGGTCACAAATTCCTTCTCTTCAACAAGTCTGAGAGGTAAACTATCCTCTGTTCTTCTAATTTATTTATAATCTCATTCTTTATACCTAAATCATGCACCCATTTTGATCTTATCTTGGTGTACAGTGTTAAGTGTGGGCCCATGGCTAGTTTCTGTCATATTAATTTTCATTTTTCCTAGCAGTTTTTGTCAAATAGTGAATTCTTATCCCAAAAGTTGGGATTTTTGGGTTTGTCAAACACTAGATTGCTATAGTTATTGACTATTTTGTCCTGTGAACCTAACCTATTCCACTGATTAACTAATCTATTTCTTGGCCAATACCAAATGGTTTTGGTGATCGCTGCTTTATAATATAGTTTTAGATCAAGTAGAGCTAGGCCACCTTCATTTGATTTTTTTTTTTTCATTAGTTCCCTTGAAATTCTTGACCTTTTGTTCTTCCATATGAATTTTGTTGTTATTTTTTCTAGGGCATTAAAATAGTTTCTTGGGAGTCTGATTGGATAGCATTAAATAAATAGATTAGTGTAGGTAGTATTGTCATCTTTATTATATTCCCTCGGATGGCCCTTTGTTTAATTGAACCAGTACTATATCCTTGCTGCCTATCATTTCCCCTAATATGGCTAGGTAAATCTCCTTTTCTTAAATACTTCTCACTTTGTTCCTTTCTCCAACTTAAATTACCTGACTACCCTAAATTAAGCCTGGAGAAATGTCAACCTCACTTTTGAAAATGATTACTACTCCAAATATTGACATTATCTCCAGTCAATAAGTTGGTAGAGAGCCAGACCTGGAGTCAGGAAGATTCATTTTCCTGAGTTAAAATCTGACTTTAGATACTTACTAGCTGTGTGATCCTGAGTAAGTCACTTCACCTTGTTTGTGTCAGTTCTGTAAATGGGCTGGAAAAGGATATGGCAAACTACTCTTGATTATCTGTGCCAAGAAAACCTAAATGGGGTTATTAAGAGTCAGATACCACTAAACAACAACAAAATGTGTTCTTTGAGAAAGAAATGAGGAAGGAAGGAATTTCTGATATAGCTTGTGCAAAGTCTTAGAGAAAGGACTTGTAATATAATGTTTAGTGAAGAACAGAATTACAGAATTTGAAGGAATAAAAAATTGGTCATTTTTGAGAGAAATTGCACATACATTTCTTTCTATGGTCACTAATATAAAGGTATTGGAGTCAGCAAATCAGAACCTTCCCAGTTCTGTATTTATGTTCAATTGAGTTGGATTGAAATAAGTAGACATTCCACAAAATTTCATTTGTCCTTCAAGTATCAGGAGATTCTATCCTCACCACGGCTTTAAATATAATTAATGACAATATACTAAAAGGCCACAAGATGGGGATATGACTCCAGTAAAATTTTACTATTTTCTACATGTGGCTCTCTGGGGTTTTGTGTGGCACTCTCTGAATTAAAGCTTCACTGATTTTAGCTGAAAATAATCTTTCTTTACTCTGACCTCATATATCCCTTTGTAGCTCTTTTATGGTCTTAATTTTTTTTTTACTGTAACTAATATATATTTATTGTACAGCACTACAATTTTGTGTTTATGGTAAAACTGGGAGGAATATCAAGGGTCATCTAGCCACCATATTTTACACATGAAAAAACTGAGGCCCAGGGAGATTAAGTTGTAACTTACTTTTTAGTTTTACCCACAGGGCACTTGGTACCTGGGGAAGAAATCTACTATTTTACTAGAAAGGAGAACACAATGTCCAGTATCCTCCACATTCTGGACATCTGCCCTTGATGCTGAATTAAAAGGATTGTGGGAAGAAGGATAAGTATTCCATGAGACCTTTGTGGATGGATGTAGGAAAGGCCATGATGGACTGGAGAGGGGAGTCAGAGAAAATTGCCTTTTAGAATTGCTTGTTGAGGACTAGGATTAAGAAACTGTGGTAGATTCATAGATATTAGCGTTAACAAAGGAGAGCATAAGCAATTGTGAACCTGGGTAAAAGATTCTTCCACTGTCAAGCAATAATCCTTTAACTACTTCTTTTATTCTTCACTCTCTATGAAGACCAGAAAACTTTGGCAAAGAGAAAGCTTCAATTTTAAAATTTTCCCCGTTAAATTATCTACATGCATATATTTAAATCTAAATGCATATACTTAAAAACTTGTTTTTGCTTAGTTCTTTTGTGCACAGTTTTAAAAAGACAGAGAAAGAATTTCCCCTTCCAAAGATAGGAGACACTTTTTGCTTAGTGTGTTGGGGGTGAAGCTACAGATTAGCTAAAGACATGGCACTGAATGAAGCCATATAGAAGACTGATGTTATCTTCCATAAGCCTTGCAGAAATACCAGAGATCAAATATAGAAAGATAGGGTCCTAGATATATTTTCTTTTTTCTTTTTCAGAAAGTAATCACAACCAAGAAAACTGCATATTGTGAGCAAAAATTAATGTCACATTAGCCAAAAAAGCTTGAGTGGCATTTTGAAAACTAGCCTTTAGGGAAGGGTGCATGAGTAAGGACCTCTCCTCTATGTGATAGCCTACCAGGTGTTCAGAATCTAATATCAGTGAATTTTTTTTTATAACTTTTTATTGATAGAACGCATGCCAGAGTAATTTTTTACAGCATTATCCCTTGCATTCACTTCTGTTCCGATTTTTCCCCTCCCTCCCTCCACCCCCTCCCCCAGATGGCAAGCAGTCCTTTACATGTTGAATAGGTTATAGTATATCCTAGATACAATATATGTGTGCAGAACCGAAGAGTTTTCTTGTTGCACAGGGAGAATTGAATTCAGAAGGTATAAATAACCCGGGAAGAAAAACAAAAATGCAAGCAGTTTATATTCATTTCCTAGTGTTCTTTCTTTGGGTGTAGCTGCTTATGTCCATCTTTGATCAATTAAAGCTCTCTTTATCGAAGAGATCCACTTCCATCAGAATACATCCTCAAACAGTATCGTTGTTGAGGTATATAATGATCTCCTGGTTCTGCTCATTTCACTCAGCATCAGTTCATGTAAGTCTCGCCAGTCCTCTCTGTATTCATCCTGCTGGTCATTCCTTACAGAACAATAATATTCCATAACGTTCATATACCACAATTTACCCAGCCATTCTCCAATTGATGGGCATCCATTCATTTTTCAGCTTCTAGCCACTACAAACAGGGCTGCCACAAACATTTTGGCACATACAGGTCCCTTTCCTTTCTTTAGTATCTCTTTGGGGTATAAGCCCAGTAGAAACACTGCTGGATCAAAGGGTGTGCACAGTTTGATAACTTTTTGAGCATAGTTCCAAATTGCTCTCCAGAATGGCTGGATATGTTCACAATTCCACCAACAATGTATCAGTGTCCCTGTTTTCCTACATCCCTTCCAACATTCCACATTATCTTTCCCTGTCATCCCAGTCAATCTGACAGGTGTGTAGTAGTATCTCAGTTGTCTTAATTTGCATTTCTCTGATTAATAATGATTTAGAGCCTATTTTCATATGGCTATCATTTTAATTTCTTCATCTGAGAATTGTCTGTTCATATTCTTTGACCATTTATCAATTGGAGAATAGCTTGATTTCTTATAAATTAGAGTCAATTCTCTGTATATTTTGGAAATGAGGCCTTTATCAGAACCTTGACTGTAAAAATATTTTCCCATTTTATTGTTTCCCTTCTAATCTTGTCTGCATTAGTTTTTAAACAATAACAATTAAAGAAATTATTTTGAGAAGGGGTCCATAGGCTTGACTAGATTTACCAATGCAGTCCATGACACACAAAATGTTAAGAAACCCTAGCCTAGAAAGAAGGCTTTAACTGGTTACGAGAGTGATGCTACCTAGCAACATGGTGAACTACCAGGGACTGAACTTGCTCTCGCGCTCCCTCTTGTGGTTAGAAAGTGATATGTCCAAAATCACTTAGGTAATAAGCTAAAAAGGAGAAATTCAAACCCAGTTGCTCCTTCTACAATACCATGCTGTTGTTATGTGATATCTGACCGCTAATCTCTTCTAGTGCTAATTATAATCATTTCAACATAATAGGTCATTAATAAATATTGTTGAATGGTTGAATGAGTGAATTTGAGGAAAAAAGAATAGGGTAGGGTAACTCATGACAAATTGTAGTTCCTCTCTGAGGCTAGAGATAGGGAGCTCAGTGCATCATGGTTCTTTAGCTGTCTCTCTCTTACATCTCTGTTTTACTGTGCATCATCCCTACTTCTACTGCTCTACTCTGCCTTAAGCTTCCCCCTCCACAATATAGAATATAGCATGTTTTCATTATTCATTATACCTACTGACTAAATAGTTTTATAATATTTATTTTTTGTTTTGAAAGTGTACAATGTGGGATACTACTACACTGATGGTAGAGTTATGAACGTAGAGCAGTTTGGAACTATATGCAAAACTGTGCATATCCTTTGATCCAGCAATCTGTATCTCGAAGAGATTAAAAAAAGAAAGAAAAGCACCTACATGTTAAAAAAATTTATAGCAACTCTTTTTGTGGTGTAAAAGAATTGGAAATTGAAGGGATGGCTATTAATTGGGAAAATGGCTGAATAAGTTGGTATATGATTATAATGTAATATTATTGTGCTCTGCAAAATTATGAACAGAATACTTTCAGAAAAATCTGAAAAAACTTACATGAACTGATCTAAGTAAAGTGAATGGAACCAGGAGAACATTGTACACAGTAATCTCAATATTATATGATGATTCATGGTGAATGACAACTATTTTCAATAATACATAGATATGAGACAATTTTGAAGGACTTATGTTGAAAAATGCTCTCTACCTCCAGCAAAAGAACTGATGAAATCTGAATGCAGATTGAAGTATTACTTTAAAAAACAAAACAAAACTTCTTTTATTTTTCTTGTGTGTGTGTTTTTTTTTGGTCTGCATTTTTTTTCATAACATGACTAATGTGGAAATATGTTTTGCATATATATTTATATATATATATATACATGCGTATATAAATGTATAAGCTATATCGGTTTTTTTGCCTTGTGCAGGGGAGGAGAAGAAGGGAGAAGATTTGGAATTCAAAACTTAAAAATAAAATATTTTTTAAAAGTATACAATGTATTCTGTCATTTTTATTTATATCAGCCTCAGTTGATATTTTTTATGTGAGTCATTCTCAAAAAGAAGATGTGTAGTTCAGAACTGCTAGAATTGTAAAAAGGTATGACCTTTATTCTTTTGGATTTTAAAATATAATAAGTTCACTATGAACAAACATTAAGACACACATTTGACATAAAATTACACTTGAATTTTCACCTTTGTACTTCCTTTAATACAGAGGGACTTAGTATACTTTAGGGACTTTTCACTTATCTGGTTTATTGTTCCTCAGGTGGAAACTTGAAATTTCAAAGTCTTCAAGTATCTGTCTATCCTTCAAGTATAGCTACTAGTTCTTCTTATAAGCTTTTGGCATCACAAGGCTTGAAAATATAGAATAGTTTTACTTACATATATAGATTTATATACATAGGACCTTACAAAGTAGTTAGGAGTCTCTCCCATCCCATGGCTGGGGCACATTTTCCTCTAAGGACATACACAACAACTTTAGGAGAAATGTCAGGGGAAATGTCAAGAGTTGTCCTACACTTCAGTGGTCTGTGTCATTCCTCTTTCCTAAGCCACTCTATTCTTGTCATTGCTCTCCTTCTTTCAGTATTCTTTGTTCCTGGCAGGGATCATGAGTCCTTCACACTCTTCCTACTGCTTTCTTTGTTACTTTTGTGATCCTCAGATCTGTTTCTCTGATTCCCTTCCTTTGATCACTAGAGCTTCAGCTGACATTTTAAAAGCTCTTTAAAAGTCTGGCCTATTTAAATCTTCTGTTGTTTTATACTTGGTTCTTATAATTCCATCCTAAACAAAAAAGGTTCTTTCTTCAGATTGCTGTGTGATTGCACCTTTCTTGATCTGCTCAAATGAACACCTGTTTTTCATTCCAGGTTAGTTTATAGTGAAGCAATAGCTATTTGCCTTCTCTTCCCACACGGATCTATATGATATAATTCATACTCACTGAAGTTTTTTGATTTCTGAGGAAGGCACATTAATTTTCTTTCCAGCTCCCATCTTCCTCCAGGGCAGTTAATCTGGGTTATGCAAATTATCTCTGACTGCCTCTTTGAAGATCTCTTAAGGAGAGGGAAAAAAGGAGGACATGTTAGATCTTATCAGCCATATCTTTAATAGAACCTGTGACTCAAAGGCAAATGAGCAAACCCTTATTATAAACACAAAGATAATAACACAGATGTTAAATGTAACAACGAACTCATTATATTTATAAATCTGTAAGCCTTTATTGATAAAATCTACGAAATACAAACTACCAATAAATAGTTGAATTTGAAATGAAATTACTTTAAGGGAAAATGATTGGATTTTTTTTTTTTTTTTAATTTCTGTTTATTTAAAAAAACTGAATAGACAAAAAAGACAGAAAAGAAAAATAAAACAAAACAGAACAGAACAGGACAAAACATTGTTATGTGCCAGAGAGAAGATCAAGAAGAATTCAAAATATGTAATAATAAATTTCCAGTTCAAGAAAGAATATATAATAATAGAAAAAATGAGTGTCCCATCTTTTCTTTGCTTCGTTGTAAGTTCTTTTGTTCTCTGCTGCATACTTTTAAAATTTATTTCTTTATTCCTCTTTTCATCCCACCTCACCTCTCCCAAGCAGGCTATAGTTAAGCAAAGATAAATTTAATAGGTAGATATACCCACCCACCCACACACACATATACTCATTCACACACACATATACATACATATATATTCATGCCCATTCATAGACTTATATACATATACATACCCACACATAAAAGCAACATGCATATATAGCTACACACACACACACACACACACACACACACACACACACAAACACACTATCCCTGCTAACTTTTTTACTTTAATTCTGCTTAACTTTCCTTGCTATTACTTAACCTCCCCTACTTAGGAATCTCTTCCTTGCCTTCTTCCCTGACTCTTTGCATCCCCCTCCACCCATATCTCCCCCCTATTTCTTTATAGATTTTGGAGAGTGCTATATCCTTCATGGTATATATGGGGTATTGCCTATTAAATCCATTCCCCATGTGAGTAAATTTTCAGAATTACCAGCCTTTTTCTCACCCACTAATACCTTTGGTCTATTCTTTCTCTGTATTTAATTTGTATAAATTTTTCTTTTGAGCTATCTAATTACTGATGTCAATCTTAAACATATGATATATATTTCCATGTGAAAAAAAAGGTTCCTGAAATTAATATTGGATATTGGCTCTAATATGTTAAATTTTCTATTGAGTTCAGGTTTGATTGAAAGTCCTGAAAATCTGCAAATTTGTTGGATGTCTATTTTTTTCATTCAATATTATGGATAGTTTTGCTGAACATGTTATTTTTGGCTACAGGTTTAGTTCTTTTGATCGCTGATATATATGATTCCAGGACCTGCAGTCTTTTATTGTGGCTGCTGATAAGTCCTGTATGGTTCTAATTGTAACTCCAGCATTAAAAATTTTTCTTTTCTTGTTTCTTTAAAAAAAATTCTTTTGATCTGGGGATTTCAAACTCTGGCAATAACATCCCTATGTGTTTTCCACAAAGGATCTCTTTGAGGTGGTGATTGATAAATTTTTTCTATTTCTATTTTCCTCTCATGTTTTATCTCTCTGGGACAAATTTTTTTGGATTATTTCTTGCATTATTGTGTCAAGATTCTTTTTTTTTTTTTTTTTTTTTTTGATCACAGCTTTCAGGTAGTCCAATTAGCCTTTTTTTTCTCTTCTTAATTTGTTCTCCAGATATATTGTTTTTCTTATGACTTGTTTCGCATTCTCTTCTCTTATAACCTTACTGACTTCTTGCCCAATTTTAACTTTCAAAGAGTTATTTTCATCTTTAAGACTGTGTCTCCTTTTCTAATTGGATAACTTTTTCCCCATAATTGTCTTGTTTTTCTTGGATGGTTTTTATTTTTTTATTTTTTAGTTTTTCTTCAGTGTTTTTCACTTGATTTTTAAATTATTTTTTGAGTTATTCTATTAATTTTCTCTAGGCAAGCCATTTAACACTACTCTTTGGGATAGAAGAAGCTTTTTTTTTTTTTTTTTTTTTTTACTTTAGTGTCCTCTTCTGAAGATGAACTCTTGCCTTCCCTATTCCCATAGTAAATTTCTGTGATTGGATTCTTTCTTCTTTGCTGGTTTATTTTTTTTTTTTAAATAAGAAGTATTAGTATAAGCCCAGGGGTGAGGATATGGTGCCTCTACCTTCATTTCAGCTCTTCCCTTTGACCTGGAAATGATTGGATTCTTTATTCAGTTAACATATTGTTACTTTTTTTTCTGAGTCAATTGGGGTTAAGTGACTTGCCCAGGGTCACAGATCTAGGAAGTGTTAAGTGTTTGAGGTGAAATTTGAACTCAGGTTCTCCTGACTTAAAGGCTGGTGCTCTATCTACTGCACCAACTAGTTGCCCCAGTTAATATACTGTTGATAAAATGCTTTAATTCATAACTGGGCTTTATCAAGTGTTTTAACCAAAAATCATTAGAGACAATTTATAAATACACAAGCATTTCTACTGGGAGAGTAATCCAGTCCTTTTGTTAATCAGAATTTTCTATCTTCCCTAAGCTACTTCCAATTATATATCATAGTAATCATGAAACAGGAAAAAATTTCTCAGCAACATAAAGCAAGATATATAATTTAAGTTTGGGGTCTTTGATTTACCAAATAGAACAATAATAACACTGGACACCTTGGAGGATATCTCTTCCTGAAACCAATTCCTTCCTCTTTAAACATTTAAATCCTCTAAGGATTTCTCTTTTAATCTTATTGAAAGTGAACAAAGAACAACCTTCCTTAATTGGGTTAAATAAGAATTCACAAATAAGAACTTTTCTAATGACCTTAGTTTCATGAATTAATGTTCTTTCATAAAAGTGATTATAACTTTTATTCATGGAAGACTGACTAGATTTGGGTCTAGAGAGAACAAGGACTTCAGATGAGGACATTATCAGGTAGAAATGGAATGAATAATGAGTTTACTAATCATCTTGATTTGCTTGAGCTCCCTTATTATTCAGGAGAGGCTGAAATAACCTGGGAATCAGAATCAGCCAAATAAGAGGCAGAATGAGTGTTGCTTAAGTATGACAAAGCTGTGATTATTTGCATTTTTGGGTGAACCTGGAACACCTTTGCTGTAATAGCATCCACAGGGTTGGTTCAAACTGATTCATATCAGTCCCAAATGGTCAAAGTTTGCACAAACACCCTCATGCCCCATACTCTGTTTCTCTCCTCTTCTCTTGCCTCTCTTTGTTGTAAAGCCATATAAACTGTTCTCTAAACCCCCAATTTCCGAAGTAGATGGACCAGGTCTTTGTCCCCTACATATGCTTGTTTGCTGTACTCGCCTATTAAATGATTTCAATGTTTTGTACTTGAATCATGCCTTAATTCTCTTTGTTCAGAAGGATGCTTCACCCCAATTAATAAATCATAATATTATTTCTTGAATTTTAAAACACAGTGAGTCTTCCATGAGTCTTTAGTCTTCCATAATCAGCATCAACAGAGGGCAGCAGAGAGCTAGTGAGATTAACTTTAGCATTTATATCACAGTACCTGGTACATAGTACCAACTAAAATGTTTATTGAATTTATTAAATCAATGGTAAGTCTACTCCACATTGCAATAGGGATGGTGGCAAAATGGAGATTGAGAACAAGCAGTTCTAGAAATTAAGGAGAGCAAGAAGGTAAAGTCAGGGTATGAACCAACAATTTAGAAGAATGGCTTTAGAGAGAGAAATTCAAGGTCACCTGTACTTTGGTTTTTACCACAGGTATGTGGTTAGATCAAACCTTTTCATTCACAGAGAGAAGGGGTTTGGCATGTAGAGGGAGAAGGCTGGACTGACTGCTGAATATATTAATGTAAAGGAATTCTACCAGTTTCTATGTAAAATGCTAATATATGTATTATATATATAATGCTATAATCTAACAATCTGTCTATAATGCTATAATCTAACAAATCCTGAAGGATCTATTCAAAGATGTTTGAGATTTGATTGCTTTAGACTGGTGTATTTTTAAAAGGATCTTTGCTACCTTAGGATAAAACCACATAGCCTCTAACAACTGCAGACCAAACAGAACCAATCTATACTTGGTTGGGGAAAACTAATTTACTGGGAGTGCTTATGTGTGTAGTTTCACTCCATAGAGCTAATTAAGAGGAAACCTCAAAGTGGCAATGAAGCAGAAGCATTTTAATTTTTGTATCTTTTTTGTGTACTCTGACTCTATTCCTTCAAATCCTAGACAGAACAGGGCAGAAAAACACGAAAAGAACAGGTTCCAGTATAGTGAGAAGCATTTAATGTCAATAATTATAAATGTAATTTAATTTTTTTTTTTTTTGGTGAGAGAGGAGTTGAGCAAAATGTTTTAATCTATTGTTTTCTTTTCTCATACTCAGCCTAGTTGAAGAAATCATAGAAGATAAGGGTCAAGTAACAAAAACAAAGAAGTGTTAATATTTTAAATTAAGCATAAAGAAGAGTTTATACTTGGTTAACCATTTTCAAAGTATGAAGAAATTATGTGACTAAAACAGAATTAGAAGGCAGCTAACCATTTGCTAACTAAGGATATGACATGGTTCTGATGGCTTTTAAAAAACAAGACATACTCTTTTATAGATGGTTGGGGCAAAGATAGACTTCCAGAGTCTCTCTAGTAGAGAAGAGAGAGCTAGCTATGAAAGAGGAACCAAGCCCTTGAGAAAGAATCATGTCTTGTCCCTTTCCTTGATGTCATGAATGACATCTTGTATCGGAGAAGAGAGCAGTCACATTTTTTAGGTAATCAGTCCAATCAACAATTGAGGCAGGAAACAGTTCTGATGAGTGTGACTTCTCGTAGCAAATAAGAGAGCTAGACATGGAGAAATAGCCTACAGGGTGCTACACACTCATTTCTAAAATTGTATTCATATTTTAAAGAACGATGAAATGCAGAGTAAACTTGTGAAAAAAAAGTTGAAACATCCAACTCTTCTGTTGATTAAATTTCAAAGGTTACGAATCACTACTTAATGTAAACCTGGTTTTAATCATTGGGATTACATTGAATTCATTCTGTAATTTTTTGAAGTGTCAGAATCCTTCAGGGGCAAATGCTGTGCTCCAAGAAGGTCCTAGTACTTCAGGGGTTTAGATAGCTTTTGAATTGCTGATTTTTACTGGTCCTTAACTCACTACTTTTAGATAATCCAATAAATGTCATTAAATTGCTTCCTAAACTTTACTAATAAGAACTGAACTCTTCCAGAGAGAAATTTTACTTTCTGCTATGGGGTAGCTTCCTCTATCTCACATGATTTGATTTTAAAATGGTCCTTCAATCTTTCTTGCTTTTTCTTTTCTCCATGATAATGTAGAAAGGAAGAAAAATCACACAGTTATTTCTGTCTGGAGTAAACTCCATGGTTGCATCCTTCCTGTAATGAAAAAACTACTTAATTCAATTTAATTCAAATCAACAAGCATTTATTGCCAACTATATACAAAGCACTGTGCTATTGTAGCTTCTGAAGATACAAGGACAAAAAGGAGATAGTCTGTGCCAGTCAGGAGCTTATACATATTTTTCTAGAAGAAAACATGTACTCAGAGATGTATATACAAAACACAAAGTAATTTTTTTGAGAAGGACTAATCAGGATAGGCCTCCTAAAGGAGATAGTTACCTATGCTTTAATTTGAAGAAAACTAGGAATTCTTTTTTCTTTTTTTTTTTTTTTATTATAGCTTTTTATTTACAAGATATATGCATGGATAATTTTTCAGCATTGACAATTGCAAAACCTTTTGTTCCAATTTTTTCCCTCCTTTGCCCCTCCCCCTCCCCCAGATGGCAGGTTGACCAATACATGTTAAATATGTTAAAGTATAAGTTAAATACAATATATGCATACATGTCCATACAGTTATTTTGCTGCACAAGAAGAATTGGACTTTGAAATAGTGTACAGTTAACTTGTGAAGGAAATAAAAAATGCAGGAGGACAAAAATAGAGGGTTTGGGAATTCTGTGTAGTGGTTCATACTCATTTCCCAGAGTTCTTTCGCTGGGTGTAGCTGGTTCAATTCATTAATGCTCTATTGGAACTGGTTCGGTTCATCTCATTGTTGAAGACAGCCATGCCCATCAGAATTGATTGTCATATAATATTGTTGTTGAAGTATACAATGATCTTCTGATTCTGCTCATTTTACTTAGCATCAGTTCATGTGAGTCTCTCCAGGTCTTTCTGAAATCATTCTGCTGATCATTTCTTACAGAATAATAATATTCCATAACATTCATAAACCACAATTTATTCAGCCATTCTCTAATGAATGGGCATCTACTCAATTTCCAGTTTTTTGTCACTACAAACAGGGCTGCCACAAACAGTCTTGCACATACAGGTCCCTTTCTCTTCTTTAGTATCTCTTTGGGGTATAATCCCAGTAGTAACATTGCTGGACCAAAGGATATGCACAGTTTGATAACTTTTTGAGCATAGTTCCAAATTGCTCTCCAGAATGGCTTGGATGTATTCACAATTCCACCAACAATGTATCAGTGTCCCTGTTTTCCCACATACCCTCCAATATTCCGCATTATCTTTCCCTGTCATTCTAGCCAGTCTGACAGGTGTGTAGTGGTATCTCAGAGTTGTTGTAATTTGCATTTCTCTGATTAATAATAACTTGGAACATCTTTTCATATGGCTAGAAATAGTTTCACTTTTTTCATCTGAGAATTGTCTATTCATATCCTTTGACCATTTATCAATTGGAGAATGGCTTGGTTTCTTATAAATTAGAGTCAATTCTCTATATATTTTGGAAATAAGGCCTTTATCAGAACCTTGACTTTAAAAATGTTTTCCCAGTTTATCGTTTCCCTTGTAATTTTGTCTGCATTAGTTTTGTTTGTATAAAAACTTTTCAATTTTATATAATCAAAATTTTCTATTTTGTGATCAGTAATGATCTCTAGTTCTTCTTTGGTCATAAATTCCTTCCTCTTCCACAGGTCTGAGAAGTAAACTATCCTATGCTCTTCCAATTTATTTATAATCTCATTTTAAAAAATAACTTTTTATTGACAGAACCCATGCCAGGGTAATTTTTTACAACATTATCCCTTGCATTCACTTCCGTTCCGATTTTTCCCTTCCCTCCCTTTACCCCCTCCCCTAGATGGCAAGCAGTCCTATACATGTTAAATAGGTTACAGTATATCCTAGATATATGTGTACAGTACTGAACAGTTCTCTTGTTGCACAGGGAGAATTGGATTCAGAAGGTATAAATAACCCGGGAAGAAAAACAAAAATACAAGCAGTTTACATTCATTTCCCAGTGTTCTTTCTTTGGGTGTAGCTGCTTCTGTCCATCCTTGATCAATTGAAACTGAATTAGCTCTCTTTATTGAAGAGATCCACTTCCATCAGAATACATCCTCAAACATTATCGTTGTTGAGGTATATAATGATCTCCTGGTTCTGTTCATTTCACTTAGCATCAGTTCACGTAAGTCTCGCCAGTCCTCTCTGTATATAATTTCATTCTTTATGCCTAGGTCATGAACCCATTTTGACCTTATCTTGGTGTATGGTGTTAAGTGTGATTCAATACTTAAAACTAGGGATTCTAATAGGTGGAGGTAAGAAAAACGGCCATTCTAGGAGTTTAGGAGGGGGAGAAATGGGATATTAACCAAGGAAATCAGGACCCTGGAAAGAGATGCTTATATATTCTAACTCTGCCCCTTCTTTCTCATTTTTTTTTCTGCTTCCCCTACTTTGTACCAGCTTTGGGACCAAGAGAAAGCCTGACCAAATGATGTCAGAATCAAACTATTATTGTGTATCTGCGATTCTAGACGTAGAGGGGGGTCTTTGTTCTAGGCTACAACTTAGTTTGAAGTCTGTAATGGAATAATGTAAGAATCCCAGACAAAAGAACAACCTGCAGTTTTGTCACTATGAGCCAAGAAAGTTTTCTAGGTGGCTGATAAGTGGTAAAGTTGAGTAGCAGTATACTGTAATTCAAACTGGGACAAGCTTACAAGTTCGTTGCTCAGATTGAAGCTCAAATCATATTGCTGATTTGTAGATCAGACTGAAGATCAGATGCAGAACTTAGACTAGGATCCAAAAATTTGGGATCTTATGGAAAAATGACTCATTATAATTTTTTCTTGTATTTCCAAAAGAGATTTCAATTTTGGATCTGTTTGGAGTAGTGAGGTAGAGCTCAATTGTACTCCTTCCTATTCTGTCATCTTAACTCTCCCCCTTACCCAATTGCTGTTCTTATTTCTATATTCAAATAATAGCACACAAAGTTTAGTAGGGCTTTTGATGTTATAGGAATATTTTAAAATTTCTAACTTGGAGAATTCATGCTAGATTTAAAGTTGTATGTGAAACTTCTTGAAATGATTTTGAACTTTGAAACCAGATTTCTAGTGTTCCTGTCATATATGTATTTCTAGATATGTGTGTTGCTATCTAGATTTCTTTGTAAGTTTTTAACATGTTTTCACTTTTAAACCTGTTTTCGACTTTCTGATTGTGGTTTTAATTTTTTTTTACTTGCCAGTTGTAACTCTTGTTTGTCAGCTCTATTTGTGTCTTTTGAAATCTTGATTTCCAGTTTCCTAATTATGTTTGTGGCTCTCTCAATGATTTTGTAGCATTCTAATTGCATTTGTGAATTTCTACTGAGATTTCTAGCTTCAAATAAATACAAAGTTCTTGTGATGTTTACAGTCTTTAAACATTATTTCCATTATGATTGTAGATTTTTTTAAAAATTAAAAAATTTATTTTTAAAGTTATACATGTACATTCATTTTTTAAAACACATTTCCATATGAGGCATGTTGGGAGAAAAAAATTAGAACAAAAGGGGAAAACCATGAGAAGGAAAACAAAGAAGGAGAAAAAGATGAAAACTATGCTTCAATCCACATTTAGTCTTCATAGTTCTCTCTCTAGATACAGATGGCATTTTTCATCCAAAGTTTATTAGAATTGCCTTGGATTGCTGAATTGCTGAGAAGAACCAAGTCTATCATAGTTAATCATCACACAATGCTGTTGCTGTGTGTAATGTTTTGCTGGTTCTGCTTGTTTCATTAAGTATCAGGTTATGTAAGTCCAAACTTTTCTGAAATCAGCCTGTTCATCATTTCTTTACAATAACATTTCATTACTTTTATATATCTTACTTATTAAGCCATTCCCCAATTGATGGACATCTACTCATTTTCCAATTCTTTGTTACTACAAATAGAGCTACTGCAAATATTTTTGCAATATAGGTCCATTTCCTTCTTTTATTAAACCTTTGGGATATAGACCCAGTAGTGACATTGAGGGATCAAAAGCTATGGACAGTTTTATAACCCTTTGGGAATAATTCCAAAATGTTCTTCAGAATAGTTTGGATATTTCACAACTTAACTAGCAATGCCTTAGTGTTCCAGTTTTCCCACATCCCTTCCAACATTTATCATTATCTTAGCCTCACTGATAGGTATAAGGTGATACCTCAGAGTTGTTTTAATTTCCATTTATCTAATCAATAGTGATTTAGAACATTTTTTCCATATGACTACAGATGGCTTTAATGTTTTCATTTGAAAATTATCTGTTCATATCCTTTGACCATTTATTAATTGGACAGTAATTGTAGATTTCTAACATGATTTTGGAGGTTTCTACTTAGATTTCAATAACTGAAATAGTATTTGTACGTTCTAGCTGCCTACTTGTCACTCTGTCCATCTACCTACCTATCTACCTACCTACTTGTCTGTCTTTCTGTCTCCCATTTTCCATTTGAATCTATGATTTTCTTACATGATGTTGAAATTTCTGGATATTTGTAGCTTTCTTAGCTATATTTATGTCTTTCTACCTTTTTTCCTAGCTTGCTAGCTACTTTTATAACATTGTGTCTACATTTCCAGTTTTTTTAGTTGGGTTGGTATATATCTCAACTATATTTATAACAGTCTAGATGTACTATGTGGTTTCTAACCATATTTTTGGTTTTCTATATACATTTCCTATGTTCTAGTTCTATTTGCAGCTTTATATGAATGTTTCCAATTTTCTGGCTGCAAACTTTCTACCTACATTCTTACCTTTTAGACTCTATCTGTAAGTGTCCAATTCCATTTTTAGCCTTATATAAGTATTTCTAGCTTTCTTCTCAGCATTCAAGCTTTATTTCACAAAGTCAAAGAATGCCAGAGTTGAGAAGAAAGTTATGTTAGTTGTAGTGCTTTCTTGAAGCAAAGTTTTTCCTACATGGACAGATTTGAAGGCATTGGAGAAAAGCTGGTAGATGGAGGAGGGTTGAAGACAAGAGAGTGGTGCTGATTGAGGGGGAAAATCTGCTGTAGAAGATGTAAGAGGTGGCATCTAGGGCAGATGTAAAAGAACTGTCTATGGCAAAGTGCCAAAAGCCCTTTCTGCAATCTCATCATTAGATATTGGGGAAAAGGAAAAGAATGGAGAATAATATCAAAGGTTTTGAGATAAAAATTGGAGCAGAGGGAATTCATACTGAATAGTTTCAATTTTTTCAGTAAAGAGGTGATGTCCTTAGCTGAGACAGTATGAGGACAGGAAGATTTGGGAGGCTTGAGAGGAGAAGAGAAGGTTTGGAATAGCTAGTATAAGGAGTGAGATGGGGAAAAAAAAGAAGGATTTCTGTTTGTAGCAGTTTGAGAGACTACATTACTGCAGTGAGGCCTTTGAAATTACATAACATAAATTTATAGTGTACCCAGTTCGCACAGTTGCTTGTCTTCCTTCAGAGTAGAGGAGGCAGATTGAAGGATGGGGTTTGGCAAAGGATAAATAGTCAGTAGAAAAGGTTGAAGATGAGGTGAGGTGGGGGAGGAATTGGGGGCAGAGAGAGAGAGAGAGAGAAGAAAAGATTAAAACAGTGATTCTCAAAGTATGGATCCCTTGATGGGAGCTAATCCATGAGGTCAAAACTAGTTATGTTTTTATAATAACACTAAATATTTTAATTTCTAATATAGCAAATTTCAATACCTATAATCCCCATGAACAAACTCCTTGAATACTCAATAATATTTAAGAGTATTAAAGAACCCTGAAAACAAAAAGTTGAAGGACTACTAGATTAGAGAATGTATTATTTTGGATTTGAATTGCTTAATTATAAGTGGATTCTGGGAAAGGAGAAAAGTTAAATCATAGCAGGATAACTGTCTAAGAAAGTACTAAGTGTGGGTGGATAAAGGAACTGGAAGTTGGCATAATAAATAGATTTAGAAGAAAGGAGGAATAGAGAAAGATGGAATGATAGGAAATTACAGCAAGATAATTCAGGTTTCTTCACTTTTTTGTATTTTGGACCTTTTTAGAAATCTGGTGAAGGCTAATACTACTGTGGTTTGTTGCCTAAATTCATAATTGAAAGAAGTGCTAAATTTCATTCATAATTCATATAAACCAGCTTGACGCCTGACGTTAGATTACTTTTCTACCTCATTACCAACACTCTTCTCACAAGGGAGATGCCTCTACTCTACTTTTAGCATTTCTTCCTCTGATTGATGAGCCCCTCTTAACAACTTCTATTTGAGGAAGTGCCAAACTATCATTGCTTACTTCTAACTAAATTCAACTCCTGACTGCAGATTACTTTTCCCACTTTGCCCTCTTGCTACCTTTGTTTTATCCATTCCCCTTTTAAATTCCCTTTTATGTCCCCATCAGTATCTGTTTTTTCCCTTATATTTTCATTTGTAGCACTTGACACAGTGTGGGCAGATTATAAAGCTTTATCTAAGTTAATGTAGTTTAGTTAAAAATTAAGATTTAATTTTTAAAATCCAAATTCAAGGACCCCCTAAAATCTATTTAGCAAGTCAAGAACCTCTGAGATAAAGAAATATTTGAGGATTTTTAAAAAATATATTTTTTAAATTATAGAAGACTTATGGGTAATGGTAAATTTTAATATACTGTGTGAGTGAAGGTAAATGGAAAGAGCAGTTCATAAGTTTTATGAATTTCCTTATTTCTCACTTAGCTGTTCTACTTTGAAACTTCTATGATTAACTTGGTTACCATGTCCCTGAACTGGGTACCTTCCTCCTTTTAAAGTTTCTTTTATGTATTGTCTTGCCTCACATTAGATTGTGAACTCTTTAAAAGTAGTGGCTATCTTTTTTATGTCTGTATCACTAACACATAGCATGGTGACTAGCATATAATAGTTATTTAATAGATATTTATTGACTATTGGAGATTAAGGAGGTTAAAGAATTTGAGGGAGCATCAGTATGGACTTTGAAGTTCCCTAGCATAAGGACAGGAATTGAGGAAGGTGTGTCAGATATTAAATTCCTTCAGAAAGAAAGGAGAATAGGAAGCCACTATACAGCAATAGCCATGCTTTAATTAGGGTGAAAAATGTTCATAATTAGAAATTCAGAGGAAAAAATATGGCTCTGATGATAGCAATGGGAGAGTGTGAAAGTAGCAATGGGAAGTACCAATTTTCCCTTAGGATATGTGTACTGTCTTAGGTTACACAGAGCCTAGAGGGCCTTTTTAGAGCATTCATAGATATTCTCTTGTTACCATTCTACCCTGTGGAAGCTTGGAGAATGCAGGTTTGGGGAAAGGGAAGGAGTAATATGGTGGAGTATTTCAGGACATGGACAGGAAACTATTATATAATGATGATGAGTACCTTATTTGGTTATTAAGCCAAAAGAATTGATTGATGACTTGGGGAAAACATAGAAAAGATATATAGAAGTGAGTGACTAGGCTTCTCCATCTGCCTGTTTTTCTCTGTCTCTCTTCTGCCTGTGAAGCATATAGAATATTTTGAATTATTCCTAAGAGTCAGGTGCAGGAAGGGACAGGTTCTCCCATCCAGCCTCTAGACTTCTGTAAGCATATGGTTCCCTCTGTTTCTTTGTATTTATTTTTTGTGGTAGTTGGGTGGCACACTGGATAGAACTTTGGCCCTGGAGTCAGGAAGATTTGAATTCAAATCTGACTTCAAATATTGACTGACTTTGTGACCCTGGGCAATTTATTTAATCTCTGACTGTCTCATTTTCCTCATCTATAAAATGAGGGTGATAATTCCTACTTCTCAGAGTTGAAGATCGAATGAGATAATAATTGGAAAATACTTAGCACATAGTAAGTGCTATATAAAGGCTAATTTATCATTATGATTATCAGTTCTCTTTGTTTATGAATAAAGTGGAGCAGCTGATACAGTGTACAGTTGTACAATGGTACAGTGGAGAAGAATATTAGACCTTAAGTTAGGAATTGTCATCTTGCTGCGTTCAAATCTAATCTCAGACATTTACTAGCAGTGACTCTGGACAAGTCATTAACCTTGTTTGCCTCAGTTTTCTCATCTGTAAAAAAAAATGAGCTAGAAAAGAAAGTGTTAAACTACTCTATTATCTTTGCCAAGAAAACTTTAAATGGGGTGATGAAGAGTTAGACATGACAAAAATGATTCAACAAAAAAGGGAAAAACTACTTAAGCCTTATCTAGTTCATGTTTGTATACTGAGTTTCTTTTTTTTTCCTATTCCACCTTTTTTGGGGGGGCCCTAGGCCTGAGCCAAAAAGTAAACACTATTCTTAGGACAATGGAACTGAGATTTATTAGTAAATCAATGAATAAAAATAGGGAGTTCCAGCTCCCTAAAGAAAGGCAGGCTCCTGTAGTGTTGAACTCAGTCTACAACTGTATGATTGAGCACAGATTAGAGAGATGAGGAGAGAAATATCCTAGTCCTTCTATCTGTTTGCCACAGTGCTTCTCTCTTAGATTTTAAACATATAATTACATCATTTCCAATTGGAATCTCAGAGGCTTGTATTTGAGCAGGAATTCTCTTTCTAACATTCTGGTCATCTAGCCTGCATGTGAAGATATTAAATTGTATGGAATTCACTACTTCCTAAGGCAATTTGGCTAGTTCTAATTGTATATAAATTCCTTAAATTAAATGGAAATCTTTCTGCAATCTTCTATCCATTTCACAATTTTGTCTTTGGGGCTAAACAGAACACTCCTAATAAACAATATATAATTTAGACCCCTGAGCACTCTTGGTTTTAACTTTTTGGCTTATCCTTGTATTATTTATTAGACTTCATTAAAAGCACCAAACCTGAACCCCAGTTTGCTTATCCATAAAATGGGGACAGCAATGATTTTAATATTTGCCTCACATAATTGTTTTGGAGATGAATAAGATAATGTATATAAAGCACTTTGCAAACTGCAAAATTCTATACACAGATATAAGCTGAATGTCACACTGAAAATGTCCTCTGTTCCTTTTCCTCTTCCTTTTCCTCTCACTGGTTCCTCCCAGAATTTCTCTTTTGAGATGGATGCCCAAGTTAGCCATGTCTCCATTCATTTCCAGTCTGTATTCCTAACTCTCTGGTCTTTCTCTTTCATGCCCTTGGTTTTTATACTTTTATGAGTTGTATTCTCTTACTGGAATATAAATTCATTGAGTTCAGGGACTGTCTTTTAATTTGTATGTATATTCCCGACACTTAGAAGAATACCTAGATCATAGTAAGCACTTAACAAATTCTTATTAACTTGAGCTTCCCCCCCAAAAAAAAATCTTAGACATTTTGTATTTTGATTTAAGCAAATCCATTCTCTTTGTCCCAGAGATAGTTGAGTCATTATAGTAACACACCATTGAAAATTTAAACTACTTTTTCTAGGCAATTGAATGGAGAGCATTTTAGTCAAGTGAATCAGCTTAATGAACAATGTAGAAAAAGGTAAGAATAAATAGAAATTATGGAACCAAAAGGGAAAAATATTGTTGGAGGGAGAACAGGAAAACATTTGAGATGATCTTCACATCTAAAAAAAATGAGACTTCTCATATAGGGGTTTGATATGAAGGTTGATTGGCTGATTTTCAGAGAAAGACAGATCAGTCTTTTTACCCTGTTATTTGCAATAGCTGCTGCCTGCTGCTATCTCATCCTGTGTGCTATAGTCCCCTGTAGATCTTTCTCCTTTTGGAGAAATGAGCACTAGAACCTTGAAATACTTCTTTTGAAAGGTCACCAATTCCTCTTCTAAGTGTGTAGGATTGCATAAATACACAGTATTTGCACGGAGCACTTAAAAAGCCCATGTGAAAGAGAGCATTTTGAAATAAGTAGAACTGACTCTTGAAATAAAAATTCTTTTGTATTTACATAGGATAAGTTGTTGGTCTGAGTGAATGAGCAAACAAATAGCCATTTGCAAAACTATTTAAAAATCATCATTATTGTGATTTGTATAATTTTGACTAATGAAATAGATAAAAAATTTAAAAATATACTCAAAAACCCAGTATGATTATGATAATTGTAAACAGTATGTTATTGATGATATGGTTATAGTTTGAAATTATATTCATAACAGTACTTCAAAATGGAATCATTTAGGCTAAGTGGGCTTAATAGTCATAGAAACAAATAGACAAAACAAATAGTTCTTACTTTTCCACTGTTAGCTCCATGTCAGACAGATAAGGCTTGCTGCTTTTTGAGCAAATGAATTTTTGACCTTCTTCAGGGGCCTTGAGTCATTCTCTTCCTGATGTTTTTCCACCAGTTTATGGTTCAGAGAAAGAAACTCTCCCTTATTGAGCTTTTCCAAAGCTTGATATTGATAGTAATCCCAAGAACTTTTCCGCGGTATTTATATCTGATTAGAAATGCCCCCTCCTGTATCTGCCATAGATTAATAGTTTTCAATCAAGCCCATGCTTAAAGTGTGTGTGTGTGTGTGTGTGTGTGTGTGTGTGTGTGTGTGTGTATCTATATATCGACATCTATTTTTTGTTTTAGCTTGTTTTGCTTTTTTGCTGGTTGCATAATAATACAATTGTGATTGTTTTGTCTTCCTGAGGAGCAATTTCCTAGAAATTTTTGAATCCAGATATTTGTTTTAACCCAAACTGTGAGCCAAATATAGCAATGATGAAGAGTTATTTGCTCAGGAAAATAATGGCAATTGATGTTAAGTATATAGAAAAAGATTATGATTTCATCTTTAAAATTACCCTGGGATTTGTTATGGGAAGACTATAATATATATCCTAGAAAATAATTTTTGAAGGCATTTTGAATATTTAAAACTTGATTAATAATAACTAGTATTAATAGAGCACTTTAAGGTTTCCAAAGCACCTCATACATATACATATATACATATACATGTATATAACCCACATATGTATATTTATATATACATACACATATAAGAATTTATATATATGTGTCTGTGTGTATGTGTACATAAGACCTGTGCATGTGTGTGTGTATCTGTTTATGGACAGATGAATACACACATATATACTTTCTACTTGTATTTGGATTCCCATTGTTTAGCACAGTATCTGGTACAAAGTAAGCACTTAATAACTGCTTGTTGACTTGTACCTATTTATCTATCTATCTCTATATTATATGTCATTTGATCCTCATAATAGGTGAGGTAAGTACCAATATCTTTAATGCATTTATTGTAAAAAAACTTACAAATTAGGACTCTTTCAATTTATAGCTCAAGTAGGAGCTTTATCCATTATTCTGTTAGAACTTCTTCTTTATACTTGTATAGTGTTTAACATTTTTTTTTGGTAAATAATAAAACATTATTTATTTTAAAAATTCTAGATAATTCAGACTGACATTACTATTCAAACATTAAAAATGTTATTTCTTTTTATAGGCTCCTTCACTACAATCGAAACCACCTTCTTTATAATGAAGTAAAACAAAAAAATTGATATTGTGACCTCTTCTGACATTGTATGCAACATCCTGTCCCTATTTGCCTCTACCTTTCAGCCAAAAGGAGAAAGATTTTTTTTTCTAATTTCCCTCTTTGCTGTTAGAGTCTTTGACCAAAGTATAACTGAAGGTTCTTAGCCTGGTGTATGAACTTTAAAAAATATTTTTATAACTATATTTCAATATAATTGGTTTCTTTTATAATCACATGCATTTTATTTTATGCTTTTAAAAACATTATTTTGAGAAGGTGTCTGTGGGCTTTGCCAGAATGTCAAAAGGATCCATGACATATCAGAATATTTGAAGAAAGCCATAATTTAAGGATAAGTATCGCCTCATCCTCCAATTTTGTGTTATTGAATTACTTCTTGCTAATTAATTTGTCTTTTTTATGTCTATATAAAAAAGTTGGGATATCTCTCAACTCACAGAATTCACAGAGCTACTAGCCAATGTCTAACCTAGATTCAAGGTCTGTCTTATAAGTTTCTATCCTCGATATGAATCCCCAAATCCTCTGACACAATTCAAAGCAAAAGCATTTAACGAAATGACATGTTAAGAAAATAAAAATAGATAGCTCTGCAAAGCACTATACATATGCTATTACATTCACTTCTCACAATAGCCTCATGGAGTAGGTGATATTACTATCTCCACTTTACAGATGAGAAAACTGAGGCTGAGAGAGGCTAACTGACTTTTCCAGCCACGAACCACTCTTAGTGAGCCAGGTTTAAAGTCAGTCAGGTGGGATATTTTCCATTCAAGAGGAAATGTTATGCTGGGGAAATTGGGGGATAATCCTACCTCTGGCCATGCATTCTGCCGACCTTTCCCATGAGAACACTTACCAGCAATTCATGAATGTCAGCCCCATAAGGTTGCTGGCATCATGGATCATTCATTGACTTAACAGCATTCCTTGATAATAATACCTAGAATCAGACTCAGAATAATGTCTATTATAGTCCCTTAAGGTCTTGAATAGCAAGTTCTAATAATCACAATTTTGGGTAAATTCGGTTTCCAAGATTCACATTTACTTGATAACAAATATTAAATATAATATCACATTGGTAGCAGCAAGAAGTTCATCACAAAAAATACTCAGGGTAAGTAGATGCTTTTTCATTCCTAGATTCATCATTTCACAAATAATTTTGCTTTCAGATGCTTAACAACAAACAATAAAAGCCTTGGGATGGGGTGTGTAAATATAATAATCCTGAATTATATACAAAGAACAATTTATGTGAAACACTGTCTATAGTAAAACGTTGAGTTGTTAATCATGTTCAAATGGGCATAGACTATTGCTCTTAGAATCCCTTTAAACTATGAGAACATCCTTAAAGTGACTTTTAAATAGTTTGCATGCATTTCAGGCCAACCTCTACACATAGATTGAAATCTGAGATTAAATAAAAACCATAAGTAAAATCAGATTTCCCCGTTAAGGTAACACATTACTAGTCTTCACTAATATAACTGTCTGTGCTAAAAGTCTATTCCTTAAGAACATAAACAATAGAAGTTCTTGATTTTAATCTCACAATTTAATAGATTCACCTCTTTGTTTCATGAACTTCTCTACCTTTGTCTAATTATCTTCATATTCTGAAAGAATGAGATACTTCAGGAGTGAAATCTTAAACAAATAAATTCAAGCACTATTTTAACTATTGCTTAGGCCATGGAATGACTACAAATTCATATCAAAACAGCAAGATCTTTCCCACTTGAAATTTATTATAGTAATTCATCTGTCTTAGTATTAATCTAATAATTAATAGATTCAGTATTACAATAACAAAGTTCTACTGCCTATTTATCCTTATAGATTTTCTAAGAGTTAGAAGTAGGAACATGATTATAAAAGCATCAAAACTGGTCCTCAAGGTCTCTACCATTATAAATAGTCTAGCATATGGAACCAGGGGAAAATATGTCTTGTATTGGAAAATGAATTAGGAAGGGTCCAACAATAGCCTTCCCAAGGTAGTACCCTTACTTTTTTCCCAGGGACAGATATTCATAAGCCTTAGACCTCAGATGTCACTTCCATTGGGTTGCTGACTGTTGATGTTTTTCTTTAAAGTTGGTTCCAAGATACAACAGACTTAAAAATGAAACTTAAAAAAGAACCTAAAATGCTTTCTCTTCAAACAATAAAGCCTTTATAATCACTAGTCACAGTAAGACTGGACACAGTGGTTATCAATTAATAATAAATAATTAAATAATTACAATAAATTGGCTTCATAAACAAAATTTATCAGGTCTTCTAAAAATCAAACAAAAAACTTTTATACAATTAAAAAAACCTTATACATTCCTCTCTAAAGATATTTCTCTTTCTTATAAACAGATTAGGATTTATCTTGATGTTAAAAAAGATATTAAAAGGATAAACACTAGATTGTCATGAAATTATTGGAAATCTCTAAACTTACAGATAGTTCTTATTCAACCTAAAAGCAAAAAAAAAAAAACCCTTAAAATTGGAATTTACCAAAGCTAAATTGGTGTAAAATGTCTTTAAGCAGCATAAATAAATCCCAAAAGTATCATAAAACCAAAATAAATTCCTAAACAAAACAAATTCCTAAGAAATGTCTCCCCTGCATCCCAATCAAAAAATGTTTGTAATGGAGAGGAGATTCAGCCTTTTTAAGTGAATGAAAAAAATAATTAAATTAACCTTATCATAATAACAAAGTTTACCAAATCTATAAAAATTTATCAATATTTTTTCTTCCTTTTATTTTGTCTTAGAATATAAATTCATTCTCATAAAATATATCACTGGAAATCAAGAAAATTCTGGAATCCCACATAGATAGTGAAGATGTGATAGTTCACTTAAACCTCAGAAAACAGCACCAGGCATTTTCTGTAAATCACTAAATTAACATTTACACACACACACACACACACACACACACACACACACACACACAAGAGATTCACTCTACATCATAAGTAGGTTTGAAAATTATACCACTATTTTTTTGGAGAGGGGCAAGGTATATTTGTAACCCATTTACTCAAGTAGTAGGAATTTCATAACACAGCAAGATCTTTTATACAATTGATAAGAATTTATGACTAGATGTTTCCAAGAATCCCTGTTAGTTGACAAATGAGATATTACAAGGTCTTTTCTTCATGCTTATTCCCATACATTAATCGGTTACTAATTTTTCTTTTAAAATATCTATGTAAATACTTGACAGGCTTTAACATAATGACAATAATGCCAAATAACTTAGTTAATAAGCTCATAATTTTCATAAATGATAGCCAAATCATTTTAGATAAAAATTCCTTTTAAATGTAGGCAAAATTGGAAGTTTAATTACAATACTTCAGAACATTACAGCATGTGATCAGCAGTACTGATAAGATGATCTAACAGCTTTCTAACATTTTTTAAACCTTCTTTTAATAATACAATTTTTAACCTAACAGCATCTAGCTTATAAGAGAAGTTGCTATTAAAACAGTACCATTTCACACTTTTCAGATTGGCTAAAATTAAAGGAAAAGATAATGATAAATTTTGGAGAAGATATGGGAAAACTGGGACACTAATGCATTGTTGGTGGAGTTGTGAAGTGATCCAACTAGTCTGGAGAGCAATTGGGAACTATTCCCGAAGGACTATCAAACTGTGCATACCCTTTGATCCAGTACTGTCTCTACTGGCTCTATATCCCAAAGAGATCATAAAAGGGGAAAATTCCCACATTTGCAAAAATGTTTGAAGCAGTCTTTTTTTTTTTAGTGGTAAGGAACTGGAAATTGGGTGGATTCCAATCAATTGAGGAATGGCTGAATGAGTTATGGTATATGAATGTAATGGAATATTATTATTCTACAAAAAATGAACAGCTGATTTCAGAAAAACCTGGAAAGACAAGAACTGATGCTAAGTGAAATGATCAGAACCAAGAGAACATGTGTACATTAACGACAAGAGTATGTGATGGATTTGGATCTTTTTAACAATGAAGTGATTCAAAGCAATTCCAATAATCTTGTGACAGAATATGCCATCTGCATCCAGAAAGAGAACTATGGAGACTGAATGTGGATCAAAGCATAATATTTTCACATTGTTGTTATTTGTTTGTTTTTTTCCTTATGTTTTTTCCTCTTTTAATCTGATTTTTCTTATGCAGCATGATGAATATGGAGATATGTTAAAAAGAATTGCACATTTAACCTATATCGAATTGCTTGCTGGGTGGGGGAGGAAGGAGAGAGGGAGTAAAATTTGGAACACAATATTTTAAAAAGGTGAATGTTGAAAACTATTTGCATGTATTTGGAAAAATAAAATACTATATTAAAAAAGAAAAAAATAAGAGAAATTGCTTTTCTAACAACATAGCTGATAAAACAGTTTACCAAATTTCCCAATATAAGAAAATTTAGAAATATAACAAGACCATAAGCCATATCATTTATTTGAAACTTGAAACAAAACCCATAACAAATCAAATTGTCTCAATTTAGTTGAAGGTGCTTCTAAATTATCTTACACAGAAAATGATTCTTTTTTTTAATCACTGTTGGCATTGTGACAAGTTAGCTCACATCTAAAAACCCATATAAAGTTATCAAGTATGAAGCAATTACATTTCATCAAAGAAATAATAAAAACAGTTAACATTAATTAGCATTTGCCCATTGCCAAGCACTGTGTTAACACTTTACACTTATGTGAGGTTTACAAGGACACCTAGGAGGTGCTATTATTAGCCCCTTACAGAACAATAAACTGAGGTAAATAATCATAAGGCAATTTGCCTGGGGTCATATAGTTAATAAATTTCTTAATGTCAAATACAAGTGTCTTTTATACTAGATTCTAGTTTATCATAATTATTCTAATAATCTGATGTTCACATTACATTCTGAATTTTTTTAGGACAGCTTTCAGTTTAAATCAAATCAAATCTAGATTTATAATTATTGCTGGTAACATTTTAAGTTCCAATGGCCAGTATTCTTAGCACTTCAAAAGAGAAAAATATTATCCATAAATTCATATGTTTTCTTTTTCCCCCTGAGAAGATACATGGTTACAATTCCCAGATTTGTACAACCTTTCCTTGTACTTCTTTGAAGATCAATTCTCAATCCTCTGGCAATTTTACCTATTTTTGAGACTTATCAGATAAAGATTTTGCCTAAATATTCACCTTCCAATTCCCATTATAGTCTTATGCTTATAAATATATATAAAGTTTTATACACAGTTTGAATTCACATCTATTTTCATTAAGTTAGCTTAAAGTATGATGGTTAGGTGTCATAAGTCATAGCTTTTAGAATTTCTTTCTTTAAAATTCTAAATGATTGATTTTTAGCCTAAGGTCTAAGAAGTTGTCAGGGCATGATCTAATTTCCCAGGCATAAGCCTTGGAGCTTTCACAGAATATTTGTGTAGTGTTCGATTTAATATAGGTTTTTGCTCTTTTAAAAATTCCTTTGTTATGAATTTAATTGTTAGTACAGGAATAAGGTTAGATAATCAAGTGGTTCATTGTATTCACCCGCCTTTCAGAATAAATCTGAACATATAGTAAAATGAGCCAGAGAAAGGAATGACAAATCACTCTAAGATCTTTGCTAAGAAAACTCCCAATGGGTTTATGAAGAGTAGGACATAACTGAAATGACTGGACAATAATGACATGTGCATGTGCATGTGTGTATATACATACACTTCTCTCTCTCTATATCAACATGTACGTATATATTATAATCTAAGTTTATAATTATATTTATATTAGTAAGAAGAGTATTGAATTAAAGTCAGAAGATTTTGTATCAGAATCCCGGCTCTGTTATTTACTACGATGGGCTCTTAGGATCCAATAATAGAAAAATATTAACTAATGGTAGGTTATGCATTAGTTATTTTTAAAGGTTTACTTAGTTATAGCATGGAAAAAATACTTGACAAGGATATAACACTTAGTTCAGGTAAACCAGGACTCCCTCAAAGAAATCTATATGATGATTCAACAATCCTTAGAACAGTTACCAAGTCTGAAGGGTTCCTAATTCTATGTGGGTTGGCTTTTCTATACCCTTACATAGCCACATAACCAGGTTATTGTGACTAAGACTATCAGGAAGCTCTTTCAATGATGACTTATCTAGATGCCTTCCAAGTCCTGGGATCAAAAGCCTGGGAAATCATTTAATATTTTCTGGGGTTTCTTTTCCACATCTATCAAATGAAGGAATTGGACTAAACAGTTTTGAAGTCCCTTTTAATTCTGAAGCTATTATCTCAGAACTATTACAAATATGTATTTGTTTCCTTAGCACTATACTGGATTCTGGGGAAGATATAAAATTTAAGCAAGATATCTTAGCCATCAAGGAACTCGAATCTTAGTGGTGGGATAAGGCAAAAGCACAGATAACTTTCATAAAACAACATTATATGAAAAATTCAAATATATTAAACTCCATTTTATTTTTTTTCAGCATTTTATTTTCAAAATATATGCAATTCTCAACATTTACCCTTGTGTCCCAAATTTTTCTCCCTCCTTCCCCCCACCCGAACCTTAGACAGCAAGTAATACAGTATATATTAAACATGCAAATTCTTCTCTACATATATTCACAATTCACAATTATCATTCTGCACAAGAAAAATCAGAAGAAAAAAGAAAAAATGAGAAAGAATACAAAAAACAATCAAAAACAACAAAAAGGTGAAAATTCTATGTTGTGATCTACACTCAGTCCCCACAATCCTCTCTCTGGATGCAGATGGCTCTCTCCATCACAAGTCTATTGAAATTGGTCTGAATCATCTCATTGTTAAAAAGAACCATGTCCATCAGCATTGATCATCATACAATCTTGTTGCTGTGTTCAATGTTCTCTTGGTTCTACTAAGTGAAATCAATTCATGTAAGTTTCTTTCTGAAATCATCCTGCTGATTGTTTCTTACAGAAAAATAGTATTTCGTAACATTCGCATATCATATGTTATTCAGCCATTCCCCAACTGATGGGCATCCAATCAGTTTCTAGTTCCTTGCCACTACAAAAAAAGCTGCTACAAATATTTTTGCACAAGTGTATCCTTTTCCCTTTTCTATGATCTCTTTGGGATACAAACCCAATAGAGACACTACTGTATCATAGGATATGCACAGTTTGATAGCCCTTTGAATATATAAAACTTTATTTTAAACAGAAGTTTTGTGACAGCTAGAAAGTTGAAGGAAGGTGCAAACATTCCCAGATACCTCATTATGCCTTCTGAGTTCTCTATTATTTTCCTGTAGTAAGGTGCTCCAATTTCTATGACTTGGAGAGTTTTCATTTCAGATCAATTTCACAGGCAACTGAAAGTAATGGATTTCCCACTTTACCTGTCAAAAAGAAAAATAAAATCAACAAAACCATTCTCTTATTTTGGAAAATTACAGGCACATGCTTTAGACTACAAAGCAGTAGGAACCTAATATACCATCTGCCACTTGATAAAACAGACATTAGCTGCTGTCAAAGAGGCCCAGCAAAGAAATACACTTATTATTACGGTGCAAGTAGGATTCTTGATTTCATCACACATTTCACCTAGAAGGAGATATATTTGAAGCTGAATCACAGGTTGACCACTGAATAGAATAAATAGTATATATAAAGGGAGAAAAATAGAAATAACCTGGCATGCCTAGCAAAATGTCCTAACAATTATCACTGTTTCATTAAGATTTTATTAAGGAATTATAATCCAACTTCATCATGACATCAAGAAAGCTGCTTTCTTTCACATATATTGTCTTGCTGAGGTATTATGTCACTGACCACAGAAAACACAAAAAATATGATGTAAGCTATTCCCTGTAATATTTTGCCTAATTCTGTTTACTTGAGGCTCAGTGGATAGAGTGCTGGTCTGGAGTCAGTAAAACCTGAATTCAAATCCTGCTCAGATTTTTACTAGCTATGTGCCTATGGGCAAGACACTTAACCTCTGTTTTCCTTAATCCATTAGAGAAGGAAATGGCAAACTACTCTGGTATCTTTGCTAGGAAAATGCCATAGCCAATGCTGATATGTTGTGGTCCACTTGATCATGAATCTATAAACAGGACTGAACAACAACAACAATGCTTCCTTGAAACCAACAAAGAGCGTTAGATGATCACATTACATAGTATTAAATTTAAGTGTTTATATACATGCATATGTATATACAATTAATTTGCATATAACATACATATAATGTATATATAGCATATACATGTATATGCATACATACATATATACACATGTACATCCATAAATACCTATATAGTTGTCCTGATGAAAAGGTAAAAAATTTCCACAATATACAGAAACCCTGATGTCTCTGCTTGATGCTTGAAATTGTATAATTAGAGTTCCAGTATTCCGAAAGCTTAAGGCTTTAATGTGGGCATTCTTAACCTGGAGTCCATGAACTTGGTTTTTTTAAAAAAAATTATTTGATAACAATATTTCAATGTAATTGGTTTCCTTTATAATTCTATATATTTTATTTTATGTACTTAAAATATTATTCTGTGCAAGGGTCCATGGGATTTACCCTTTTACCAGGATACACAAAAATTTTGAGTCCTTGATTTAATGCTAGTTAAAAGGTAAATACCACTGAGAGTGTTAACAGTTTTTCTTAGTAATTATTCTTTAGTGTGAATAACAATGCCAGTTCAAACTATTGAACACCTACAAAGAACTGAGAACTTGATACTTGGATTTTGGGCAAATCTCTTAATTTCTCTGGAAATTTTGGTTAAGCCTAATAGAAGTCAATCCATTGATCTAAATCTGGAATTGGAACACAATTAAACACTCATGACCTCCTTAGATTTGGGGGTCACACTTCTCACTGCTGCCCATTGTGGCTTCTAGTTTCCCTTCCATGGCCTTTTCACTATCTGGGGACTTTCTCCTAGCCCTCATTGTTTCTGAATGCAGACCCTTTTGCTGGGAGACTACTGGTTTGTTAGCTTATGCTCCTGTTGACTTTTCTTATTGTCTATAAACTTATGGCTGGCTTTTTGAGTACTTCTGAGATGGAAGAAATCACGTTTCTTAGTTTCTCATTGGATTTCTTGATCAATATTCATCCTAGTTAAATATAATTTTGCTAGAGTAGATGTGTGGGATCCAATTTGTTTTCCTCTGTTCTAGTAGCCAGAAGTTCTTAGCCAGAAATCCTCCAGAAATTTCTTTCTTCAAAGCCCAACTTCAATATTACCTCCTTCCTTCATGAAGTTTTCCCTGATCCTGAAGATGAAAAATGATTCCCTTTTCTTCGAATTTAATCTCTCCTTTGCTCTACCTTTTATTTCTTTGTGCATGTGTTTCAACTCTCCCTACTGATATTAAACTCCAAGATTCTTTGGAATCAAGGTCTATATAATAGTTTTAAATCTGTTTTCTACTGTGTAGTATAATGTCCTAAATACAATAGGTATTTAATTTATTTATTTATGCAATTGAAATTGGACCAATGTGGTAAGTCTGAAATTCTTTGGTGGGGAATGAGTATTTCAGATTAATAAATTAGGAGATAAGGAGTCCAGTTAGCCAAAATACTGGGAAGAAGGTCCAAGAATCTGAGAACAAAGCACCCAAGATAAACTTTGTCTGCTTTGTGATTTTCTTTTAGTGAGTCTAGAAGCAGAGGAGGTGGGCAGTCAGAACTCAGAATAGAAAGCAGGAAGAATGATGAAGAAGGATTGATAGTGTGAAAACAAATGAGAAAGTAGAGTCAAAACAGAGTTTTCTAAGATCATTGTTTAAACCCATCATTCTGTGAGGTTTTATCAGCTTTGGTACTCATGCCCCATTGGTGTCTTTAGTCCTCTCTACATCTTTGGTGGGAAGGCTGGAGGGCAGAGCAAAGAAATCCTCCCAAATCTATTGAAAGATGGTTCCCCAGGCCAACCATTTCTACTTTTCCTTCCTGGTAGTCTTGAATCTTAGATTTCTGCTTCAATCAAGACTTGAGGATTTTTTTTTTTGCCTTTGATAGAGAACTAGTTGAATTTACACATATTCCATGTGTGTGTGTATGGGTCTTTTTATACACTTAAGTGACTAGAAAATGGTATGGTCTAATACTACCAGGAAATTAACATCCCAGAAGACAGCTAAAAGTCATGTTGTATTTTCTCTGTTTTCTTTGAATTCTTTAGGCTATATCATAAGGGACTGAACCAATGAGCCAACTTGTGAGTTGGGCCATCTCAATAGTCACTTTTCCCCCTTATTTGGAAGACCTTGGAAGATATTCCACACTACTTCCTCCAATAGCTATCTCTCGATGTTAAGGGGCCTCAGTTGAATCCTTCTGTCTAACCAACAGCACTGAACTAAGAGTAATAAATTATTCAATGCCAGAGATAGCATCTGCAATGACAGCATGTAGAGGAGAACCCTATGCATGCAACTGGGAAGAACTAATAAGAAGTGAAAAACAAATGAATTGCAAGCAAGCAAGCCGGACATTTATTAAGAACTTATTTTTCAGACACTGTGCTAAGCACTGACGGTACAAATACCAATAAAAAGAAAGATATTCAGTGTTCTCAAAGAGCTTACTTACTAATGGGGGAAGACTATATATAAAAGGGGGCTGAAAAGGTAATTAAGGGATTAAAGGTGGAAGGGATGAAGACTCTTTGAGGCTCTTCAGCATATTTAGGCTTCAGATACTTCTGGCTTCCAGCTTTGCAAGAGAAGATGGACAATGCTCATCCCACACATCAAGGTGCTGAAGGAAAAAACTGGGAAGAAGCCAATATGAGAGGAGTCAGCAGTTTTCATTATGTTCCTAGCCACAATTTGCTACATTGGAGACTACTTTTACTTCTAAATCCATGTTACATGAAGATATAATATAGAGACAATGATAGAAAATCTAATAATATCAGCTAACATTTATATAGTGCTTACTATTTGCCAGTCACTGGGCTAAATTCTATACTCTTATTGACTTATCTCATCTTCACAACAATCTTATGAAAATTGGGGGCTATTATTATTCTCATTTTACAGATGAAGTAACTGAGGCAAACAGAAGTTTGACTTGCCTGGGGGTAACACAGCTAGTAAGTGCCTGAAATCACATTTGAACTCAGGTCTTCCTGACTCCAGACCCAGTGCTCTATCCACTAGTACACTAGATGCTATGTGCCTCTTCTCAGATTCCATATTGTTATTGCATATTGTTGTTTACTCTTCTCTCTGTCTTTCTCTCTTTTTCTCTTTCTCTTTCTCTTTCCCTTTCTGTCTGTCTACATCTTTCTTGGTTTTCCTTAAATTCCTTTATTCTTTTAAAAATTAAAAAAAAATAGCCTTTTATTTTCAAAATACATGCAAAGATAGTTGTCAACATTCACCCTTGCAAAATGTGGTGTCCCAAATTTGTCTCCCTCCTTTCCCTCTATTCCTCTCCCCCAGATAGCAATAATCCAATATAAGTTAAATATGCAATTCTTCTAAACATATTTCCACATTTATCATGCTACACAAGAAAAATCAGATTAAAAAGGGGGGAAATGAGAAAGAAAACAAAAGCAAGCAAACACCAACCAAAAAAATGTAATATTTTCACACTGTATTCCACATTTAGTCCTCATAGTTCTCTCTCTGGATGCAAAAAAAATGTTGGTGAAAAAAGCCAAGTCTGTCAGAAATGATCATCATATAATCTTCTTGTTGCTGTATATAGTGTTCTCTTGGTTCTACTCACTTCATTTAGCGTCAGTTCATGTCTTCCCAGGTTTTTCTGAAAGCATCCTCCTGATCGTTTCTTATAGAACAATAATATTCCATAACATTCATATATCATAACTTATTCAGCCATTCTCCAATTGATGGGCATCCACTCAGTGTCCAGTTTCTTGCCACTACAAAAAGGGCTGCTACAAACATTTTTGCATATGTGGATCCTTCATACGTAATTCTTAAAGAGAACTGTTGACATCACTAAAGTGATGTCTTGAATTGCATGTGAAGTGGATTTGAGTGAGACAGAGATGCACAGTTTCACTCTTTCCTCCAAAATCATTGGAGTCCAGTGGGAAAAGGAAGGTCAACATGATTGGAAATGGTGGCTCAAGATGCAATGGTTGACCTTGACCTTTCAAAATTAAGATATTTTCTGGGTCTCAGTTTGTCGGAGGCCACGCCCATTCAATGACTAAAGGATAGGTAAGAATAGGGGCAAAAAATGGCCTAATTAACTCAGAGAATTTCTCACCCTAAAATTTCCTTCAATGTCATATATATATATATATATATATATACACTTTCTTTCTATCTGTGCTTCTGACTGTCTAGACTTCACCATCATACTCTCATTGTAGGCCTTTGTTCCTTAAAACTTTTTTCAGCCCCATTTTATGTGTCATCCTCCCCCAATTAAAATAAAAGCTCTTTGAGAGTAGGGAACATTTTTCTTTTTGCTAAAATTTTATCCTCAGTGCTTAGTAGAGTGTATATATAGTAAGTTCTTAATACATGCTCTTCTTACTTGCTTGCAATTCATTTGCTTTTCATTTCTTATTAGTCCTTCCCAGTTGCATATGGTTCACCTCTATATGCTACCATGCTGTCTCTGGCATTGAATAATTCATTGCTTTTAGTTTAGTGCTGTGAATAAGACTGAATGAGGCCCCTTAATATTGAGAGAGACAGCTATTAGAGGAAACAGCATGGAATATCTTCCAAGGTCTGCCAAATAAAAAAAAGAATTGACCATTAAAATGGTCCAGTTCACCTTGCCTCATTGGTTCAATCTATTAGCATTTGGCAAAAGAGTTCAGAAGAGATCTGATCCAACAAAACTTTCTTCCAGGTTGCTAGGAAAGGCTTGAGGCAAGATGCTTTTTTTCCCTTAAATGTGAATGTCAAAATGTTAAAGATATAAGACTGGTCAGATCAACTGAATTTCTAAAGCCAAAGATTAAGAATGGATCAGCATTTGATAAAATCACAAAATATTAGATTTGGAAGAGACCCAAGGAGCTATCTAATATAAGGCCCTTCCAGAAATATTTATAGATGTAAAGCTCAAAAAGGACTAAAAAACCTAGACTAAATTCTTTATATTACAGATGAGGAAACTGAGGTAAATAACTTGCCCAAATAGGAAATAGCAGAGATAGAATTTGAATCCTTATTTTCTGGATTCTGAGTTCAGCATTCTTTCTATTGCATCACATTGATTTTTTTTTTTTTTTTACTTTTACAAATTTTACTATTTACTTTTTTTTTTAACTTTTTTAACTTTTTACTTTTAAAAATTGTTTTATTGTCTTTTGAAGGGATTATTTTAAAAATGATATTCTTCTTAGTTATATATAAAGTTTTATATATATATGTATATATATACATATATATATATAAATTCATTAAATTTTTTGAGTTCCAAATTTTATCCCCCTCTCTCTCATCTGCCCTTTCTCTGAAATAATGAGATTATACATATTCATGTTGCCCCTTAATTGCAGATTAGGAAATTGATGCTCAAAAAGACTTGCCCAGGATCCCTCAGCTACTACTGAATGGCAGGGCTAGGATTCAAATTCAGATCTGACTGTAAGATTGATTTTTATACTATATCATACAACCTCTTCATTGACATTATGGGCAAGTTAAAAGAATAAAACCAAAAATAGACAATTGTTCAAATGTTTTGTCAGTTAAGAATAAATTCCAAGACCTAAAAAAAGTTTTAGAAAGAATTTTATTCAGTCAACTGGCAGAGGCCAAAAAACAATGTATTATTTTCCTCGAGGCTCTGTGAGATTGACATTTATATAGAATTCAGACAAAAGCACTAGCACAGAAACTTTGGTAGGTTGTTAATTCCCAGAAAAGTGCAGTTCCCAGATAAGGTTACTTGAGATGTATATCTGCAGGTAAGTATAAACATTCAGTCTAATTTGGAGAACTCAACACATAAGCTTTGGGTAGACCCAAAATAAAAGTTAGGTGGGATCTAAGCATTCCCCTATCCCACTTCCTATCTCTGAGGTCAACCTATTGTAAATTTGGGGTTAGACAATTTTCTAAGCCACATAAATCTAGATTCAAATAATATTAATAAAAAATAATGCATTTTCCTCACAGTTCTCTGTTGATTTTGTTGCTTTTTACAATTACCATAGACTGTAAATTCTACTACGGTGGGATAAATTAATGAAGTTATGTTAACTGCAGTGATATGGAGTTTCTGAACTAAATATTTTCTTTCTATTATATAATCATCTATATCACCTAAAGCCAAATAGGTAGAGGTAAGAGGAAGAAGACCCCAGCTCAGAAAAGGATCCAGGCTCAAGGGAGTTGCAGTCACAATTCTGGAAAGACTGACTCCAAAGACAGAGAGATTGATGCTCTTTTCATTCCCTATTAACTCATATATCCTAATCCCAGAATTGAATCACTAAACCAAAGCTTCAGTAGGGCTTGTGTCTGAGGGTATCCTTTAAAATGAACTAATAAGGCCTCTCCTAGAAAAAGGTACTCCTTGTACAGGGGACAGCTAGGTGGCACAGGCCACACCTGAAGTTGCAAAGACTCATTTTTCTGAGTCCAAATCTGACTTTAGATAGCTGGCAAGTCCTTAACCCTGTTTGCCTCAGTTTCCTCATCTGTAAAATGATCTGGAAAAGGAAATGGCAAACCATTCCAGTATCTTTGCCAAGAAAACCCCAAATAGGGTCATGAAGAGTCAGATATTACTGAAATAACTGAACAACAATGTGTAACATGGGATCTCAGGTAGAAGAGGGCTGTTTATGTCTTTCAAAGCAAATGAAATCCTTCAAACACACAAGATTCATGAATGAATCTAATGGAGGGGACTGCCAATGAGGGTCCATTCTTTAAAGCATGTACAACATGTTTTCAGGTAGCTGCCAACTTTGGAAATATACATTTTTGAGAATCACTGTTCAGTAACTTAGATTAATAGAAAGAAATCCAAAGCAAAAAAAATATCTTGCAACTTGAGTAGAAAGAAATCCAAAGCAAAAAAATATCTTGCAACTTGAGCTCTATTTTCAGGCTCACCTATGTCAATACATATTTTTGTAGTCATATGCTTTATATGGCAGACTTAGTGATTGGAGGATGGGAGAGAAATCCCCTCCCCTCCATTTTGAACTAGGGACCAAATAAGCTAGAAACAGTTTCTTTTTCTTTTTGTAACAGTGAAGGAGCAACTCTTCTTGGTTTGGAAGAGACCCAAGGAGCTATCTAATATAAGTCCCTTCCAGAAATATTTGATATATATGTAACATTTTAAGGCTTCACTTTTTATAACATTATCTCACTTGATCCTCACAATAACCCTGTAAGGTAGGACATATTATTTTCACTCCCGTTTTAGAGATGAGGAAACTCAAGTGTAGAGAATTTAAATGAAATGCTTAAGGTTACACAGTCCAAAGTGGGATACAAACTAATTACATGTATAACACCTAATCTGAAACAACAACAACAATGACATAAAACCCTCTCTCTTTAGGTTCAGTTGTTAAACATCTTTATCATGGCCCTATGGCAACTCTATTAGCTACTGGCCCCACATCTTTCCGCAAGAGACCTGAATGTGTTATATAGTGGATGGGATCTTAGTTCATGTTGATCTCTAATCCTGTGGTTGAACTTATTTTATATATATCCCTGGCAATTGGAGTTAAATGACTTGCCCAGGGTCACACAGCTAGGAAGTGTTAAGTATCTGAGACCACATTCGAACTCAGGTCCTCCTGACTTCAGGGCTGGTACTTTATTCACTGCACCACTTAGCTGCCAGGAACTTATATTATTTTTATTCCTGAATGCTCATTCTGAGATTTCAGGGTTTTTAGGGTTCAAGAATAGATTGGTTTCTTGATTTCTTTCCTTAGAGCTGAATTTTCCAATTTTGTAAGGCTCTGGCCAGAGGAACTACAGCAAACTTATTAAAAGGCATTCCCTCATATTTGTGCAGAAATCTGCATAAGGTCTCTGCTGCAGAGGATGAGTTAATTGGTCTGAGGCTAGTCCAGAAAGACTTTTGGTGATTTTGTATGATGATTATGTATGTATGATGGTTGCTACCAAGAATCCCCTAGAGTGAGTTTGAAATAAGTTGCAGAGTTGGAACAGTGCCTCCATGCTCCCCTTTTACTTTTCACTCATTCCCATCCTTTGCTTCTCCTCCTTCTGTTCTCACCCCCTCCTGCCTCCCCTATCCCCTCAATCACCTTGTCCCTATTTTTGGCAGTCACACATTTAGTACATATTTTCAATGAGTGCCTGCTGTTCAGTGCTTTGGCTGCTGATGCTAGTGAAGGGACTATGAACCCCTGAACAGCCTCGGCTGAGCAAGTGCCAGGTCTTACTTAGTTCCCAAGAGCCTACTTGGGAGAGGTGTGGTTGGCAGGGGGAAGTAGAAGGGCAGAGATGCTACTTCTGGAGAAGCTCCCACTACTTGTCTAGCTTCCAGTGGCTCTGACCTTCCAACCCAACCTGGCAAGTGAAGAATCTCTCTTCTCATGCTGCTCTTCTCACCTTCATTCCATTTCTACCCTCTGGTTTTCACTTCCCCCAAATTATTGCTTCCCAGAGAGCCTGAGTCAGTCTCTTTGTCATTCGATTAATTCCTGCCAAATTGTGGCAGATGTCAAAGCAGCCTGATATGAAGATGATAATTCTTTCCACCCCCACCCCCAGCTGGGAAAGTGGCATAAATGATGCCAAAAGAGAATGTTCTTAAGCACAGGACAGTATGCTCTGAGGAGAAAACTGGGGCTTGTGTATTGGCAGTTCAGGCATCAAGAGGATATATCTAAAGAGGATGTAAGGAAGAGAACCCCCTGCAAGAATCACCCAGACTCTTTGTCTATAATTTTGGAACAAACTTTCATTTTTCTTCTTCACAAAGCTTTTGTGTTTTGCCTTATTGGCCAGTCATCATGCTTGCAAATGACTGTTTCTCTGTCCCTTCTTTCCCCTCCCTCCATAATGTCATGTTCATAAATATTTTCTTAAATTATCTTGGCTATATGAACATATACATGGGATACACAAAAACACATAATTTGTGCATACATATGCACATACACATGTATACATGCATAAAAGCCTCTGTACACACGATACACATGTATATATACATACAATATACATATGCATGCATCCATTTATCTATGTATTTGGCCTCTCTTTAGTGAGTCTGGCTAGAGCTCAGTTTGATTTAGGAACCTATAGGGGAATCTTCTATCAGTGACCTTCTTAATTCTACCAATGACCCCAATTCCTTTTTTCTGAGGTATTTGGGACCAGAGGTGAACAAATATAGGTTAAGATGAAGAGGGGAGTCCCGAAACTCTTTCTCTTTCTCTCTCTCACTTCTGGGTGAACCATGAAGTAAAATACTTGAAAAGCTCCTTGAAGGAGAGATTCTCCTTGAACTCTGCCTCTGCAAAAGATCCAGCCCAGGGAATCAAGCATTCTTTTATCGAGGTGTGACTGGTTGGGTATCACTCTTGTTTAGCTGAGTTGGAGATTCCAATCCCATTGAATTGGAGATTAGTCCAGAGACATTCATTCAATTCCAAGATTTTTTATTCTGATTCCAGCTCCAACTGCACCCAGCCCCCATCAAGAACTGCCCCCAGCTTCTAGCCATAAAATGAGCCAACTTGAGGCTCAGTCCTTGCAGAGGAACTGCCATGCCAAGGAACCTCTCTCTCTCCCCTGGCATAGCAGCAACCCTCTGCCCACCAAAATAATATTCTCTTTCAGTGTTACCCTCTCTTTATCTTTCTCACCTATTTTCTTAACAATACTTTATACCTCTCTCTGTCGGGATTTCTCTACTAGAAACTTTACTTCTCTGTCGGGAACTTGTCACCAAGGAATTTAGTCTTTCTGTTCGTGCATAGCAAAGGCTGTCTTCCCAATACCCATAATAGACTTTTTTTAAACCAGTCTAGTTTTTTGGGTTCGTGAATTCCTTTATGAAGGACCTCTGTGCTGCCAGAAGGGGTTTTCACAATTCCCTGCCCTGTGCCAAATCCTAGGGGAATATAGGGGAGCCAAACCTCTTCATTTGGTTCCCTGAACCCTGAACTTACCACTAACCTCATCAAAGAGACTACTTTCAGAATAACTCCCTTTACCTTCTAATAAGGAAAATTCAGGTTGACCATGTGCCCAACTTGGGACTCAGGTCAGTTCTGGAAATGCTTGGGCTTCCTGGTGGAGGAAAGGGCAAAATCTTCTGTTAATGGTTCTGGCTTCAGAAAATTTCTCATATCAAACTAATGGAGTTCAGTTATCTCTAAACTAAGAAGCTTACTCTCTTGCCACCATCCCTGCTTCCTCCCCAAGAAAACTAGTGCTCCATCTGGGGAACTTCTCTAGCCTCTGGCTAAGAAACAAATCCACAAAACACTTCCAAATTATGATACCACCACTTAGCCCTCCTCCATAAGAGTTACCTTATATGAATTGTTTTTCATTGTTAAGATATCTTTGACATCAGAGACTGTCTTGTTTGCTTGAATTTGTATCCCCAGTATTTTGCATAGAAGTTGGCATATAATAAGTGCTTAATAAATGCTTTATCTACCTAATTAGATCAGCTGTCTTGGGGTTTCATTGTGGCTCAAACTAGTAGCACATAAGTGATTGTGACTGATTGCTTAAATACCTTGTAATTTTTACTGTAAAATGAAGGTGGTTGAATTAGATCAGGGATTTTTAATCTGGGGAATTCATGTATAGATTTCAGGGGATTAGTGAAGTTGGATTTTTAAAAATGGCATCTTTATTTTTACTAACCTCTAATTGATGTTAAACATTTCCTTTAATTAATTAAAACCATTATTATTATTATTGTTATTATTTCATTTTTATTTTTATTACATTTTTTATTACAGCTTTTTATATACAAAATATATGCACAGGCAATTTTTCAACATTGACCCTTGCAAAATCTTCTGTTCCAACTTTTCCTCTCCTTTCCCCCATCCCCTCCCCTAGATGGCAAGTAGTCCCATACATATTAAATATGTTAAAGGGTATGTTAAATACAGTATATGTACATATATTTATACAGTTATCTTGCTGCACAAGAAAAATCGGATTTAGAAAGAAGAAAACCATTATTATTAGGAAGGGTTTTGTAGATTTGATTAGATTGTCAAAAGGGTCCATCATATAAAAAGGATTGAGAACCTCTGAATTTCAAGCTATTAATAAGTGTATGAAAAAATTCTCTGTATCATTAATAGAGAAATGAAAATTAAAACAATGAAGTACCATCTTATAACCATTAGATTACTTGATTTAAAAAAAGTGCTAGAGGAGCTGTGGGAAAGTAGATATATTACTGCATTGTTGGTATTGTGAACTGCTCTAGACATTCTGTAAAGCAATTTGGAACTATACTCAAAAAATATTAAATCATGTGCACTTTTTGACTTAATGATACTGCTACTAGACTTATATTCAGAGATCAAAGAAAGAGGAAAAAGACCCATATATACAAACATATTTATAAAAGCACTTTGATGTTGGCAAAGTAAGTGTAAGGGATGCCTAACAATTGGGAAATGGATGAATAAGTTATGGTGTATGAATGTAATGAATGAATAGAATACTTTCAACCCATAAGAAATGATGAAGAGGAACAATTCAGAAAAACCTGGCTACTGATGCAAAGTGAAGTGATGAACCAGGAGAACAATGTATACAATAACAACAATGCTATAAAGATGAACAATTTTGAAAGCCTTAGACAATTTGAATAACACAGTGACCAACCACAATTCCAGATAATTCATGATGAAGCATGTTACTCATCTACAGATAGAGAGATGATTTACTCAGAATGACTGAGATCTAGTCAAAGATACCAAAATTGTTTTCTAAGTTTGGACTAATGGGTATATTCTTCATTGTGTTTGCTCAGAAACTGGGAAAATGTGAGCCCTCCCTTTTGTTAAGTGATGTTAGACAAGTTGAATGTTAACCAATCAGAGTTGATAGCCATCCTCTAGAACACTTGCTCTTCCAACAGCCTATAAACTGGAGCTCACTACCATTGCAGGTCTTTGGTCTAAGAGAGATATGGGCAAATAACCATTCCTTTTATTAATAAACAGGCTGGCCTTGTTAATAAAATTATTAAATTATCCAGAAATCATGTCTCTCACACTTTTAAAATGTCACATTAGTAATGTGTTTGGCTTGCCTATACAGATTTATAACTTGTTTTTCTTGCTTCCTTACTCAAAGGGTTAGGAAAAGGGTTGTGAGAGGGAGAAAATTTCAAATTAAAAATAAAATTGAATTTAAAAAGAAATAAAATATTTCAACAATCTCTCTCTCTCTCTCTCTCTCTCTCTCTCTCTCTCTCTCTCTCTCTCTCTTTGATTTTAGAGGGGCTCAGAACTTTCCCAGATACCTGACATGAAATATTGCTTAAATTGTCTAGAAATAAGGATTGATTTGTAAACAGGTTAATGGAAAAAAAAATCACAATATGCAACCTTAGAATATCAAAATTAGAATATCAGTTCTCTTCTCTTCTCTTCTCTTCTCTTCTCTTCTCTTCTCTTCTCTTCTCTTCTCTTCTCTTCTCTTCTCTTCTCTTCTTTTCTCTTTCTCCCTCCCTCCCTCTCTGTTTCGAAGGAGAGATTTATAATTTTCATCAGATCATACCTATCATCTTTCCATTCCAGGTAACAACATGCAAATGATGACTAGTTTGAATTTTTACTTTCATAAACAATGTTTCAGATTGAAGAGGGGACCCCAATATGAAGGAGAAAATCTCCTTCAACTTTGCCTCAATGAGGGACCTTGTCCTGAGGGACAAACAGTTTCATTCTTGTTATCTAGATGGGATCAGCTCAATCCTGAAACTCATTGAATTCAATTCAACTTCCAACTCAAGCTGAAACTCAGCAATAGCCAATTTGGGACTCCACCCACGAGTTCCCTTCAGCTAAAGCTCCCATTATAAAAGAGCCAAACTAAAACTCTCTTTGCAGAGGTTCCAAACATGCCAGATATTCTATGCCATGCTATGCCAAGGAAGCTCTGTCCACTGGAATACTCTTTTCAGTGTCATCCTCTCTATCCTCACCTATTTCCTAACCAGATTTTATGCCTCTCTGTTAGGATTTCTAACCTTACTTCCAATCCCCTTAATAAACCTTTTTATCAATCTAGGTTTTTGGGTCTGTAAATTCTTTTACAGAGAGCCTCTGCGCCACCAGTAGGGAGTCCTCCAAACTCCCTATCCTTGCTCTGAATCCCAAGGGGGTGTAGGGGAGCCAAACCTCTCCATTTGGTTCCCTGAACCCTGAACCTGCCACTAGACCTTATCATTTAATTCCCTGACCACCAGAAAGCCTAATTTCATTTTGGTTCCCTAAATCTAAATCTTATCAAGATGAGTAAACTTGTCACAAGTGGTTTCTTTCTATTTAATTTAATTTTTGAAGATCTTTATTTTCATTAGGGTGGGAGATCTATTATTTTCTTTCACAACTTGACTCTCATGGAAATGTTTTTCAAAACTTCACATGTGCTTTCTTAATTGTGGGTAAGGAGCAGGGAGAGAACCTAGAACTCAAAAATTTAAAAACTTTCATTTTGAATGTATCTGGGGGAAAATATTAAATAAATAATCATCAACAAACACAAACATGTATATATATATATAAAATTAAACCTTTGTTACATATCAAAAAAAAAAAAGAAATTAGAATGTCAGAACTGGATGGTGTCCTGGAGTAGTCCAATTTGCTTATTTTATAGAGAAGTGATTTCACCATCATTACACCATCTTATATAGGGGAAATAATTTACTTAAGATCCAGTAGTGTGACATATATCTGAATGAACAATAGTACAATTATGGAAGGTAGTGTGATCCTCCCTTACCAGATCCTATTTCAATGATAAGGGACCCAGATTAAAAAAAAAAAAAGTGTGTTCTTTTTACTTCTTAATGGCCAAACCTTATTCTGGGGAACTGTTCTTTGCAGAATTCAATTTTGTCTCCAAACTGATGGTCATTATTTGTTAAAATTCCAGACAACCTCAGCAGTGGCAGCTTTTTATTTTCATTTTACATAGTGCTTGATCATTAGTTAATGAACTATAACCTTGCTAATGACCTATTTCAAATGATGGCTTTTTGGATGGTAAAGTTTTCTCCTCTGGCATGTGCATAAGCAAAACACTAAACCTCGGCTTTATGCTCAACATTATTAGACAGCAAAAATTTCTTTTGCAGGAAGGCCGTTGGTTTATTTGAGCCAATGATTCATTCACAGAAAAAGGTTGGTTAATTATTGCCCTTTTTTTTTTTTTCCTGAGGCAATCGGATTTAAGTGACTTAAGTGACACAGCTAGGAGGTGTTAAGTGTCTGAGATCAGATTTGAACTCAGGTCCTCTGACTTCAGGGCTGGTGCTCTATCCACTGCACCACCTAGCTGCCCCTGTACCTTTGTTCTTGGAGAGGACCAAGATGATATCACTATGTTGGCATCAGAATGCAATGTATCTGGCTGGGGCTGATCAGACCAATATGAGCTCAGAAGGCTCTACCAAAGGTTGTGCTCTTGGTACTCCATGTGAACTTTGCAGCAGAAATGTCTCTAAATTTGTACACCTCAGATTTCTTTTAAGTTATTGACAGAAAGCGGTACAACCAATACCATTGTCACTAACTAGTTATTTTATAGACATATGACTGGACCCATGGTTTCACTAGTACAGGAACTCCAAGGAGAGGAAACTTTTTAATTTTTTTAATTTTTAAATTTTTTTACCAATTCATGTTAGTACCTTCTCTGCCAGCCTTAAACTTAAAATTAGAAGCAGCTAGTGGGCTCAGTGGAGAGAGTGCTGAGCCTGGAATTGAGACAATCTGAATTTAAATACATCCTCAGACATTTACTAACTGTGTGATTGCAGGCAAATCACCTAACCTAGTTTGCCTCAGTTTTCTCATCAGTAATATGAGCTAGAGAAGAAAATAGCAAACCCCAGTAATGTGTTTGTCACAGAGACAAAGGGGTCACAGAGGGTCAGACATGATTGTAAACAACTGAATACCTGTTCTCTGCTGACTTAACCTTTGTAATTTGGAACTATACCCATATTATATAGAATACCTTGGCTTTCACTGCCTGAAGGCCAGGGATGTTGCATTTTCATCTCTTCACTAGAGTTCATTATTACTCTTAAGGAGAATTGGGGAGTATCTAGGTTTTCTTCAAATGGCTCCAGTCCTCAGCAATGGGGTTCCCTAAATTGTATGATGATCTCTTGCACTCTGGATCTATTTAATCCATTTACTCACTTAACAAATTAGCTTTTACAAAGGGATATATGTATTTCAAAAGGTATAAACATAAATGTAGAAACTTATTCCATGCCATATAAGAGGCATAATAGCCTCCTCCCATGCTCATACCACTTCAGGTTCTGGGGGTGGAAAGGGGATAAGGTTTCCAGCCTAGCTCAGTCCCTATAGAGCCTGATTCCAGTTTCAAATCCTATACTATCCTTGGACTTGAGTCTTAGATCCCCTGGCTTCTTTGGGCTTTCTTTCTGAGCTGATAGACTGCAATGTACTACTTGAATATCTAAATCTACTGATTTCTATCTGATATCTAAAACTGAGAAAGACAAAAGACATAGAGCAGAAACAAGCACACATTAGGTTCATTTCTTGGAGCTGGAATAAGAGAATGAGCAGGGGAACGAAGTCTTTTCCTTATCAGTTCAGTTCATGGTGCTTGCAGCAAAGATGAAATATGTCTATAACCCTCTGGATGTAGCAGGAAAGAGACCAACCATGTCAGTTTGGGCAGTTTTTAAAGATTCAGCCTTTCCAGCTATGCAGTCAAAAGAGGCAATCCCCAGCTATGTGGTGGGGGAGGTGAGAAGTTTCTAAGTTAGAGAATGCCCAGGTGAGCCCCATCATACTGAAGAGGGAACTCCCAAACTGAAAATCCTTAAAGGAGAAAACCTCCTTCGACTGTCTCAGTGAGGGGACTCTACCCCAAGCACAAACAGTGTCATCTTTGTTATCTGGGTGGGGTCGGCTCAGTCCCAAAACCCATTGAATTCAATTCAAAGTCCAGCTGGAAGCTAAAACACTGTGAGGAGCCAACTTGGGACTCCACTCGCTGGCCCTCTTCAGCTTGTAGCCAAAACTGCTTATTGTAAAAGAGCCCGACTAAAACCCTCTCTTTGCAGAGGTTCCAAACATGCCAGCTAGGCCATACTTGGCATCCCAAGGAGCCTCTGCCCACTGGAATATAGTTTCGAATGTCCCTTCTCTTTACTCTCACCTATTTCCTTAATTAGACTTTAATCTTATTTCCAATGCTTATAATAAACCTTATATCAATTTAGGTTTTCGGCTCTGTAAATTCCTTTACAGGGGACTCTTGTACTGCCAGAATGGAATCCCAGAACTCCCTACCCTTGCATGCCACTAGAACTCATTTAGAACTTATTTGACTCCCTGACCACCAGAAACCCTAATTTCATTTGGGTTCCTCAAATCTAAACCTCATCAATACCATATAAATCATCAAAGTAGGAATATTCTTTGACTCAGTGGCACTGTTATTATGTTATTATGGATGAACTTCAAAGAGGTCAAGGTCAGAGGGAAAGGACTTTTATATATAAGAATATTGCAGGTAGCCTAACACACTGGATGATAGCGATAAGATATTAAAGAACTGAACTTGAATGATTCTATGACTTTAAGGAGAAAACTGACTATCTTTGATAACAAATGATAGCTTGTTTAGGACCAATGCTTTATAAATCTTTTTCTTACACTCATCTTCTATAGAAACACTTGCAACTTTTTGTTGGGAAGTATTCAGCTTGGGAGTTTGTCTTTGCAGATCCCAGCTGCTCTCTTATGTCTCAGTAAACCAGGACTAAATAAAAACTGGTGAGAAGATCAAATAGTTGGCAAACAGCTGGCAGATACTGAATTCTTGCCATGCTGTGATGGCAAGTGTAATGTTGTGAAGAGATCCCATACAGTCTTTAGCAATGATGAGCTGAGCTGAATAAGCCATATTGGATGGTGGTACCATGGTTGCATCTTACCCATGCCTTGCTTAGGGGTATAGGCTGACTTCTTATTTATAAGTTCTCTTCCAAATGATCCTTAGGGATTATGAATCTGGGACAAATCACATGGGATGCTCTAGACTTCCCTTTACCTCTACTTATAACTGTTTTCCCCACCATCATTTTTATACAGGTAAAAAACTATTACAAATTAACAAGAGCTGATAGAAATAGAAGGACATGTCACAGAAGTATAACATGCAGACTATGAAATGGATAAGTGGAAAACTGGACATTCCCAGCAATATGCCCAAGTTCTGTTTGAGACAAGGAGATTGGTATTTATATAACTGATTATATGACTATGCTTACCTCAGAGTAAAAAACAAACAAACCCCATCTTTTTTTTTTCTTTTGGAGCAGAAATTTCCCTATGTCTTTGGTCAACAGATCCTCATAGATACTTACACCATCCATCCATCCATCCATCCATCCTAAGCATCTACTATATTCTAGGCATTGTTTTATGTGTCAGGGATACAAAGGCTAAAAAATAAAACCAAACTTGCTCTCAAAATACTTGCATTCTATAGGGACGAAGAACATGTGAACCAATAGTTAGGTAATATGATATAGTAAAAAATGTGTAGGGTGTAAAGTCAGAGCTCATGACTCAAATTCTGACTTTGCTATTTAATAGTACTACATCCTTGATCAAGTCACTTACCTTCATGAGCCTCATTTTAAAATTTTAATTTAAAATTTTTTAATGAGGAAATGCTAGATCTTCAGAGTCTCTTCAATGGTCTGCTGGGGCCAGTTCTAACCTACTGGAAAGGAGAGTAGATGTTTAAATTTTCAAAAATCAGCAAATACTACAAGTCAAGACTTAACTTGTTTTTATTTTTATTGATTGTTTAGAGTGACCAGAGGTCTGGGGAACCTACCTGCCTACAGACCTTCTAGAGTTCTCAGATTAAAATATAATTAAGAAACATTAAACAAAATTAATAAAATTGTGGAAGATAATGTTAATTTGTGGTTTTCTAAGTCAATGTGTTTCAGGATTTATTTCTATTTGAATCTGACACCATTGATTTAGTGTAGTGATGGAGAAATTTTTTTTTAATCCAATATATGTGTACATATTTATACAATAATTAAGCCTCACAAGAGAAAAAGTGAAGCAAAATAAAATGCAAGAAAACAACAACAAAAAGAGTGAAAATGTTATGTTATGAACCCCCTTCAGTTCCCATAGTCCTCTCTCTGGGTGTAGATAGCTTTCTTCAACACTGAGCAATTGGAACTAATTGAATCATCTCATTGTTGAAGAGAGCCATGTCCATCAGAATTTATCATCATATAATCTTGTTGCTATGTATAATGATCTCCTAGTTCTGCTCATTTCACTTAGCATTAGTTCATGTAACTCTCTCCAGGCCTCTCTGAAATCATTTTGTTGAATGTTTCTTGCAGAAAAATAATATTCCATAACATTCATATACCATAATTTATTCAGCCATTCTCCAATTGATGAGCATCCATTCAGTTTCCAGTTCTTGCCACTACAAAAAGGGCTGCCACAAAAATTTTTATACATGTGGATCCCTTTCCCTCTTTTAAGATCTCTTTGGGATATAAACCCCACAGGAACACCGCTTGGTCAAAGGATATGCACAGTTTTTTGAGCATAGTTCCAAATTGCTCTCCAGAATAGTTGCATTCACTCACAGTTCCACCAACAATGTATTAGTGTCCAGTTTTCCCACATCCCCTTCAACATTTGTCATTATCTTTTTTTTATCATCTTAGCCAATCTGAGAGGTGTGTAATGATATCTCAGAGTTGTCTTAATTTGCATGAGAAAAATGTTTATAAGGCAGGTTAAACTTAAAAATGTGTACAGTACATTTTTCTTTTGGAGAACTGATTGTTTAACATTTGACAACACATTCCGAAGTTCCTTTCCTATGTTGTAGTTCAGTCGTTCAGTTCTGTCTTTGTGACTCTGGACCATAGCATGTCAAGTTCTGCTATCCTTTAGTATTTCTCAAAAGCTTTCCAGGTTCTTTTTGGTTGTTTCCATGATGCTATCTATTCATCTCATCTTCTACTGTTACTTTTTCATTTTGTTTTCAATCTTTCTTAATTTCAGGGTCCTTTCTAATGTGTTTTGTCTTTTGATTATGTGGTTACAATATTTAAGCTTCAACTTCAGTTTTTGATCTTCCAGTGAATAGCCTGAATTAACTTCTTCAAGTATTGAATGATTTGATCTCTTTTTCAAGGGACTCTTAAAAGTCTTCTTCAGTATTACTATTTGAAAGCATTGATTGTGTAGCATCCAGCTTTCCTTGTAGTCCAATTCTCATAGCCACAAATTGCTATTGGAAAAACAATAGCTTTGACTATATGGACTTTTGTTAATAAGGTGATGTCTCTGCTTTTTAAGATCCTGTCCAAATTTTCCATAACTTTCCTTCTAAGGAAGAAGAGTAACCACTGCCATCTGCAGTGATCATTGAGCCAATAATATAAAATCTGATACTGATTCCATTTCTACTTCCTTTATTTGCCAGGAAGTTATAGGACCAGTTACCAAGATCTTAGGTTTATTTTTTATGTTAAGCATCAAGTCACATTTTCCATTTTCATCTTTCACCCTCATCAAGAAGCTTCTTAACTCCTCTTTGTTTTCTACCATCAGAGTTGTATCCTCTGCATATCTAAGATTATTGCTATTTCCCCCAGCAATCTTAATTCTAGCTTTTGATTCATCAACCTGGCATTTTGCATGATATATTCTGTATATAAATTAAATAAATAGGGTGATGAAATACAGTCTTGTTGTACTTTTAAAAAAATCTTAAACCAATCACTTGTTCCTTGTTCATTTCTTATTGTTGCTTCTTGGCCCAGATACAGATCTTTCAGGAGACAAGTAAGATGATCTGGTATTCTCATCTCTTTGAAGACTTGCCACATTTTATGGCGATCCACATAATCAAAGGCTTTCATGTAGTCAGTAAAACAGAAATAGATGTTTTTCTGGAACATCCTTGCTTTCTCCATGATCTAGTATATATTGGCAATTTGGTCTTTAGTTCATTTTTCTCTTAAAAAATAGCCTGCTCTTCTGGTAATTCTCGGTTCACTTATTGCTGAAGCCTTACTTATGCATATATGTATGAAATGAGCACAATTATTCTGTAATTTGAACATTCCTTGGTATTGCCCTTCTATAGGAATGGGACATAAATGGATCTTTCCCAATCATGTGGCTATTGTTATGTTCTCCAAATTTGCTGGCATTTAACAGCATCATCTTTAGGGTTTTAAATAGCTCAGCTAGAATTGCATCACAGTCACTAGCCTTATGATTAGCAAGGCTTAGAATTCTATTTGATTTTTATTCTTCTAGATGTCTCGCTCTAGATCAGTGTCCATGCCATTGAAATTATCAGTAATGTTCAGATCTTTCTTGCATAGTTATTTTTATATCTATTTTTTTATCACTTCTTCTTAATTTCTTCTAGTTCTATTGAATCCCTAATGTTTTTGTCTTTTATCATGCCCATTTTTGCATGAAACTTTCCTTTAATATTTCTTTCTTGAAGGGATTCTCTTATCTTTCCCATTCTATATTTTCCTTCTATTTTTTACATTACTCTTTTAGGAAAATCTTTTTTTTAATCTCTCCTTTCTATTATCTGTAATTGTGCTTTCAATTGAATATATTTTCCCCTTTCTCTTTCTCTTTTCCTCAGCTATTTGTAAAATCTCATCAGACAGCTATTTTGCTTTCATGCTTTTCTTGTTCTTTGGAATGATTTTTGTTAATGCCTTCTGAACAATATTGTACATTTCTGTCTATAGTTCTTCAGGTATTCTATCTACTAGCTCTAATCCCTTAAATCTATTTATCACATTCACTTCATATTCATCAGAGATGTTATTTAGGTTATACCTATACGGTTGGAACGATTTTTGCTGCTTTATTCAATTTGTCTGAATTTTGCAATAAGAAAATCATGATTCAATCCACAGTCAGCTCCAGGTCCTTATCTGATCGTAGAGAGCATCTCCACCTTTGACTGCAAAGTATGTATTAATCTTGTTTCTATATTGACCATCTGATGATGTCTATGTGGAGAATCACTTTTTGGATTGCTGAAAAAGAGTGCTTGTTATGATCAGTGAGTTATCCTGACAAAATTCTCAGTCTCTGCCCTTAATTTTATTATTTCCTGCTATTTGACTTACTACTTTAGTATTCTAATCCCCTATGATGAATGTGAAATCTTTTTTGGGTACTATTTCTAGAAGATATTGTAGGTCTTCATAGAACTGATCAACTTAAACCTCTTCAGCATCAGTGATTAGAGTATAGACTTGTATTACTGCAATGCCTTGAATTTGAACAAATATCACTTGGTGATTCATCTCTATATCTATGATAATATAAGTCTATACAAAGTATACAAAGTAATTTTGGTGGGGAGAGGGAGGCACTAGCGACTAGGGGGATCAGGAAAGGCCTCTTATAGGAGGCAGTACTTGAATTGAACTTTGGGGATTTTTGATTTTCCTTTTATTATTTGAGGCTTAGAGATATTTCTTCTGCAATTTTTGATAAACTGAAATATGTCTTAATGTTAAACTTATCTGACCAAAATGTGTTCTATGGAATGTGAAAATTTACTTAAGTGCCTGTAGGGTCTGGAATTCACCAACTCCTTGGTTAGATGCTTCTAGGACATCCAGTTGAAATTATCTAAAAAAATCTAGAAAACATGGGACTAGATCTTTGAAAAGAGATAGGGCTAGTATCATCAGCACAAATATCTTTCCTGCTTTTCCTTATTAGGAATAGTAATCTTATGGATGTGGATCTACAAAGACAGCTCCTTCCTTCCAATTCCCAACCAGGATTTAAATTCTAAGGCATTCTGCCTTGTGACTGAACTATTCTGATGGATGGATGAGTGAAAGACAAATCACCTAACCTATTTGCTTTAGATGTATGAAAACCTAACTTTCTTGAGAGCAGAGACTATAAGTTTTGTATTTGCATGTCCAATGCCTAACTTTATGGCCAGCACTCAGTGGATGTTTATATTTTGTTTATACTTATAGAAGTAACTATACTAAACACTAATTAATTTATATAACTTCTTTTGGAGAACATCTATGTGGTATAGTGTAAATAATGTTGGCCAGGGAATTGGTTTCTAAGATCATTCTATTTCAGTTTTGTATAATTTTAATTGTTAGAAAGTTTTTCCTTACACCAAGTTGAAACCTGTTGCTCTGCAACTTTTACCCTTTGGTTTTAGTTCTTTTAGATTTTTAATTAGTTTTACATTTTAAAATTTTTATTTTATTTTTTCAACCAGAATTTATTTTCTCTTCCCTCTATCTCCTCCTTACTAACACACACACACACACACACACACACACACACACACAACACACACACCAAAAAACAAAATAATTCTAACAAATATGAATAGTTAGGCGATAAAATTCCTGCATTAACAGTCTGGTTCAAAATACATATCTCATTCTACACTTTGAATCTATCATTTCTCTGTAGGATTTAGGAAGCTTGCTTCATCATCTCTTCAGAATTGTAATTGGTCATTATGTTGATCAGAGTTCTTATGTCTTTGGAAGTTATTTGTTTTTACAATGCTGTTATTATTATGTAATTGTTCCTTGGTTCTACTCAGTTCACTCTGGATTAATTCATACAAATCTTCCCAAGTTTCTCTGAAATTATCACTTTCATCATTTGTTACAGCATAGCTCCTGGGCTAAGCATCCCTTTAATGTGATGACCTTCCAAATATTTGAAGACAGCCCAAAAGTTCTGTTCTCTAGGCTAAACAGATGGCAAAATTTCCAATCTATTCATTATCATTATCATTACTTTCCTCTGGATGCGAGGATACTAACACTAATAAGGTGTCCATCACGAGCACTCTGTTAGTTTAGGTTTGATTTTTGCATGAAATGAAGCACTCCTAAGTTATTGAACAGTCAATATTCAGAGATTTGCTTTGTCCTTATACAATACTAATCTCCATATAGAAATATACCTGGTCAATTGGTCATAGTATGGCTACTCATGTAGTTTTCAGAGATCTAATAAGTTGGAGGGCCATTGTGTTTATGTGAGAGGCTTCTTTTTATGTCCTTAGATGACTTGGAAGTTCTGTCAAAGGAAGCAGGGATCAATTAGATCCTGGGGACAATTTTGTTGTCTTGTAGGAAAAAGTAAATCTCTGTTGTGGTGAAATGGAGGAATACTGGTCTCATCATATATCACCCCATGGAGGCAAGGTACTGAGGTTCCTCTCAAAATCTTCTACCATTTAGATGCATTCATTAAATAATCCCTCTGGCATAGGCAGTATTAAGAAAAAAGAAAAAAAATTCCCTCACTCTTTTTAAGGATCCCCTCCATTTTTTAAAATTATAAATAAATACGCTTTCACCATAGTTATTTAACTATGGTTTCACTTCCTCTATGCTATTAGAAAACAAGGTATTTCCCAAAATATTAATCCTTGATCACTCAAGCCTTTCCTAAACCATCCTAGAGAAATGGGCTGGGGAATAAGGAAGGGCCAGAGAAGATCAGTTGGAACTTTATACAAAAACAATCTATTTTTTTTTTTTTGAGAGGCAAGTGGGGTTAAGTGACTTATCCAAGGTCACACTACTAGGAAGTATTATGTCTGAAACCAGATTTGAACTCAGGTCTTCCTGATTCCAGGGCTGGTGCTCTATCCACGGTGTCATCTAGCTATAACAATCGATTCTTAACAGGTAAATCTTCCTGGGGACTATATATGGAAAATCACTGAATCTTTTCTTCTTCTAATGTGGTTTATCACAGACATAGGAGGTTGTCTCAAGTAGTCAGTGCATAATGATGCTAGTATTAATTATCAGGGACAAACCTTTTGCCTTGAGATGGAAGAGTACCAATTTGGCAATTGGGGACAGCTTTGGGGCCACTTGGGGTAAGTGGTACTCTGGATATAATGAACCCGGTTGGGAAGGTATGTTGCCTTGTTATGGTCTTGTGTCTAGCTAACCATGGCATCATTGACCAATGTTCATTGGGATGCTTATACCATGTTGACAATGAACCCACTCCCCAAACTCTGCTATTCTTGCAATAGCTTCAAATTGATTGTTTAGTTTCTGATGTTTCTGATGGGTGCTGACATCCCTAATGAGCAACTGTATACAGTGAGAAGCAATGACAAACTTCTTCCATTGGTCCTTAACCCAAGGGAGGAAATTCTTTCAATTTCTAGTCTTATGGTCTCCAGACCCTAGGGCTACTTGGTCTGACCTATGTCTACTGCCAAAGAATTACAATAGATGATGCTATTCTCTTTCCCTTGACTCAAAGTTCTCTCATATGCTATTCATGTGTTCTGGAGGAAAAGCTTACCAGGATCCCCAATATCTAGGGTATACCCTGCATGGCTATTGATATCCAATTGTATATAATTCTATTATAATGGGTGGAGCTTTTGGTAAATCAGATAAAATGGGCCTTCCTCAGGTACCTAGTCCTTATATGTAAGTATATAAAACACAGTTACCACTTATTTGTGAAAAACACTAATGTCAGAGGGATCCTAAGCTAGCAATGATTTTAGATGTACCATTTCCATTTAACTTTACTCCTTGCTTTTACTTTTCTTGTTAGAGGGATAATCATATCATCTAACCCATAATAATTAATTTTGGATTAGGGGTGATCTGTTCAGTGACAACTAGGGACTAATAATGGGTACTTGATTTTTTATTTGTTTTTAGAAGACATTTATTTATTTACTTATTTTAGGTTATACATGTACATTGATTTTTACACATTTTCATATGAGTCATGTTGGGAGAGAAAATTTAGAACAAAAAGGAAAAGTCACAAGAAAAAAAAAAAGAAGAAAAAAGAGGTGAAAACATATGTGTTGGTCCACATTCAGTCTCCATAGTTCTCTTGGATACAGATGGTATTTTCCATTCAAAGTTCATTGGTATTGCTTTGGAAAACTGAATTGCTGAGAAGAAGTCTACCATAGTTGATCATTACAAAATCTTGGTGTTGATGTGTACAATGTTTTCCTGGTTCTGCTTGTTTCACTTAGTATTATTCATGTAACAATAATATTCCTTTACTTTCATCTTCTATAATTTAGCTATTCTCTAATTGACGGACATACTTTCATTTTTCAATTCTTTGCCACCACAAATAGAGCTGCTACAAATAATTTTGCATATGTGTGTCCTTTCCCCTCTTTTTATGATCTCTTTGGGATATAGACCAAGTGGTGATGCTGTTGGATCAAAGAGTATGCAGAGTTTGATAGCCCTTTGGGAATAGTTTCAAATTGCTCTCCAGAATGGTTGGATCAGTTCACAACTCCATCAATAATGCATTACTTTCTCAGTAATTTCTTCCAACATTTATCATTATCTTTTCCTGTCATCTTAGCCAATCTGACAGTTGTGAGGTGGTATCCCAGAATTGTTTTAATTTGTATTTCTCTAATCAATAATGATTTAGAGCATTTTTTCATATGACCATAGGTGGTTTTAATTTCTTCATCTGACAATTGTCTGTTAATAATCTATGACCAGTTATCAGTTAAAGAATGACTTGTATTCTTATGTATTTGAATCAGTTCTCCATATAGAGAGATATGGAGATATATATCTCCATATAGTTTAGAAATGAGGCTTTTCTTCCAGAAACATTGGCTATAAAAATTGTTTTCCAGCTTTCTGCTTCCCTTTTAATTTTGGTTGCGTTGGTTTTGTTTGTGCAAAACCTTTTTTAAAAAAATTTAATGTAATCAAAATGAAATATTTTGCATTTCATAATGTTCTCTATTTCTTTTTTGGTCATAAATTCATCCCTTCTCCAAAAGATCTGATAGATAAAACTATCCCTTGCTCTTCTAATTCACTTATAGTATCACCCTTTATACCTACATCATGTTGGGCAATTGATTTTTTAAAGTGGCATAGTGAATGGCTACTTTGTGGAATTTGAAGTTTCAGAAATCCAACAATTGTTTATTCTGATCACCTCTTGCTGCCTGCAAAAATCTTTACCCATAGTGGTCTTTATGGGCAGCGATCTGCAGAAACATGTACCTTATAGGGTTATAATGGCTTAAGAGGAGAGATTGCTAGACAGTTTGATTTTTAGATCTTCCAGATCTGTATCCTGTTCTGGGACCTACTTGAAAGAGGCATATTTATGAGTGATTCAGTAATTGAGGGCCATCAAGATATCCAGATAGATAATATGGGGTCTCTGAAACCTGAAGAATCTAATAAATCTCTGGGCTTCTTTTTTAGATTGTGGAGAAATGAGAGTCAGTTACTTATTCTGATCTGTGACTAAAATCCTTTGGATATTCTCGACCTATTGCATATGCCTAAATTTGAGTTTTCTGGACTATTTTTTTAGGGTTAATTTTTCACTTATTGTTTCTCATATGGGACACTATCTAATCAAGGATCTTTGTTTCATAATCTTATCTGACCTAGTCAACATTATATCATTATAGTAGTGTACTTCAGTACCCTCAGAAGAGGGGATTCTTTTAGATCTCTGTCCACCATAATGTGGTAGTATAATGGAGAATTTAGGAATCCTGTGGAAGGATGGAAAAGATATACTGAACTCCTTCCCAGGTGAAGGAAAAATTCTAACTAGTATTAATTACAGGAATAAAGAAACAGGCATTGGTGAAGTTGATAATCTCATGCTACTTCTCACAATGGGCCTGTGGTACCTGGTCTATAATAGTGACAAGGCTGGGAAAAGGTATAGTGATGAGCCTAATGACTTGTTCAGCTTCCTGCAGTCAATTCTAAGCTGCTAAGCAGTACCATCTACCCTCCTCACAAAAAATAATAGGGGTTGTTGGAAAGGGAGATGATATATCAAAGTACTATTGTTTTTCACCTCAGGAGAGAAGAAATAGTTTGCCCTCTTTCTACCTTCCACACACCAGGAGGAGACTTGGTATTGTTTGGTGTAAATTATATGGGATGGTTCAAGATTCCATTTAACTCTAGCAACAGTAATAACCATTGAGGTTGCAACAAATGCTTAAATATATAATAATGTCTATAAACTCTGCTACATCCTCCTTCCATTGCCCTCCCTCTGAATAATAGATGGGGCAAGGATTCTTCAGTCTTGGATGGGACGCCTTTGTCCACAGTGCTGAATTTCCCTGAATAGTTTTATTAGCACCCCCATGATCTTGCCTTTACTTACTTTCTTATCAATCCCATTTCAAGAACCAAAACTCCCTCCAGGAGATTATGTCATTCCCCCTGCCATTCCCCCCCCCCCCACCTTTTTTTTTTTTTTTATTACTGAGGAAACAGGGAAAGGAAAAAAAGGAGAAAAGATTATCTCCTTTTGGAGGTTTAATGAATGTAACTAAATCTGTAAAATTAAGCCCTCAGAGAACTTCCCTAGCCTTTGGAAGTCAGTTGTAAAGAGTATCTCAACAGTGATTCTTTAGATCATATCCTCAGGAATCTTTCTCCAGTGACTTTATAGGAACTTCTTAGTTTACTCAGACTCCTTGGTGAAGAAGGCTCACCAACATCTGGCAAAGTGCCTTTTTTTAAAACTATCAGTGGGTGCTTCCATCTCTCTTTCTCTTTCAGTATCCTATGTCATGGCTCAGATCTCAAGAGGAACAACAGTAAGAGACCTGATGTAGGTTCCTCATTGCAGCCTGTCAGTCTCCACTGGAGGGGCTACTATCTCTATTAGTAACTCTTATTGTTCAGTCTCTGAAAATTGAGCCAGTTACTCTCAGTGATGTTATGTTTGTATTCCAACTTCTGTAGAAAGATCAAGAATAACCTGGAAATTCTGGACTTGGAGTTTTTTTCTTTCTAGGAAGCCTTCTTCAGAACATACTGTGAGTGGTTCTGTGAGAATGCTCCCTGTTCTACAGAGAGGACTACTTATACATGATGAAAAGACTTTGTGTGCCAGATTGCTGTGTAGTAACCCACCTTCTGTATTTGTAATGCTTTCCCTTCTGGTCAATCCAGTTGCTAACTACAAGGCTGGCTATCTCCTTTCTTCTCAAATAACAACTATGTCAAATATTAGGGTGAGCCCAATGTCAGCACCCAGTTAATTCATATTTGATGTTGGAATATAACAAGGCCCTGTGAGTCATTATACAGATTATAAAAAGAGGCTTACTTTGTTCTAACTCAGCAAAATATACAAAAATAGAGTAGCATATGGTTTCTTTTTTTCTTTTTTTAATAACTTTTTATTGACAGAACCCATGCCAGGGTAATGAGTAGCATATAGTTTCTCCAGACACTGTCTTCCTCATCTAGATAATGGAAATTTATTTGGTTGGCAGGGGAGAATATAGTGACTCATGTGGTCTTCACACATGCACCAAGTGGGAGGTGCATTGAAAACATGTAGGTGGTATGTTTTATGCCCTTGATCAGAAAATTCTTTGAAGTGAGGCAGGGGCCTGTCAACTTTTAGGGATAGCTTTATTTCCTTTTAGGGAAAACCAATTCCTTTTGTGGGGAAATAGAGATATACTAGTCTTATCACTTCCAACTTGTCAATATTTTTCCTAAAATGGGGTGCCTAGGGATCAATACAATATTTCAGATAGGGCCTGATGAAGGCAGATAAAGTACAGTAGGACCCTAATTTTCCATATAATGAACATTATCACTGCTTCAATGGAGTCCAAAGATTAGCTTTTTTGTCTATTATCCCATATTATCACACTATTATCATATCATATATTGAGCATGGAGGTCATTCAAATTCCTGGATATCTTTTCACAGAAGCTATTGTTTAGTCATGTCTTTCATATCTTATACTTACATAATTTTAAAAGTATAAGTACAGGACTCTACATTTATATCTACTAAACATTTTCTTAGTGAATCAGTCTGTTGTTCTCATTTGTTGTTATCTTTTAGCATCCGATTTTGTCATCCAGTATGCTTGTTATTTTGTGTCCTTTGCTAATGACAAACATACCATGTCACTTATGCTTTTTTCCTATCTGACAATAACAATGTCCAGAACAGGGACAGATCCAGAGGTCTGTGGCTTTCTCACTAAAGCTGTTGTTTAGTTATTTCAGTCATGTCTGTCTCCTCATGACCCCATTTGAGATTTTCATGGCAAAGATCCTTGAGTGATTTCTCATTTCCTTCCCCAGTTCATTTTACATTTGAGGCAACTGAGATAAACAGGGAATTGTGACTTGCCCAGAATTTAGGTCTTCCTGACTCCAGGTCTGGTGCTCTCTCAGTTGTGCTGAGTCTCTCTGCTAGAGGCTTCCTACCAAGATGACATCTTCAATACTTTAATGAATCTGTAATGTGAATAATGGGGGTGTTCTCTCTGTCAGCACATACCATAACCTATCCGTGCCTTCTCATGTCTGTATTCATCAACAGACCTGCCCTCTCTCCAAAATAACCAACACACTAAGATCATTCCTATGGCTTGTTGTTGTTTTTAATTGGAAAGTACCAAGAGAATACTTATCCACCCCACTCCATCTATTATCCCTGGCTCCTGAAACATGACTAACCCACATCCTTTTCTAATCATACATTTCAGTCAATATCCAACTTAGTATTGATTCATTAACAACTACTCTTTGGGGCTATCCTAGTTCTAGTATTTTAAAGGAATTTTCCTATAATTTTGTGGAAGGGGGAAATGTAAAGGAGGGGATGCTTTAAGCTGCAAAGCAGGAATCTAAATTGTTTTCTGAATGCTAGATTTATCATTCCATTAGTCAGGCCTATAGAAGCAGGTTCTTCTGTCTTTTTGTCATGAAGCATCATTTCATTGGAATTATGATTGGACAAGACAAAAAATATTGCTGATGAAGCTTCCTCCAAGGCCAAGTCTCTGGAGTAAAACGATTCTTCAGTTGTTGACTGCTAATATTTGACCCAAGAGCAGTAAATCTCTGAGAATTGATGGATTTAGAGACTATGGATATTTAGGTTGCTCACTTCACTCCCACCACCCATACAGAGGAGACATTTAGCTCCTGAATATATGTACAGATCATGCTGAAGAAGAAATCAAACAAATCACTTGAGTATTTTATTATTGTTATTATTATCATTATCATTTCACATTTAGAAGATTTAGTTGCATAAAGTGATTTGTATATGAGCAAATAATCATCAGGAGTAGTAACACAGAGGTGGGTGACACAGTGTGAAAAATATAACAGGAACACAGTGAAATCTCCTGTATTGGAGTGAAACATGAGACAGAACACAGAATCTCAAGTGACCTATGTACAAATGAGTATAGCTTTCATCCTATGTACAGATTCATATTTGTAGAGAAAAAAATGCAGTGGTTTTGACATATATTATCTTCCAATGAAAAATAGTCAATGCTAACATGTAAGGCAAGGAACATAAATCAGGAACTGCATCAAATTAATTTTATCGATTCACTTGATGGGGAAAGACAGATAAAAATCTTAAAAAGAATAAAAGGAAACAAATAAAGGATATGAATATTTCTCCTAGTAAAAAGGACCTTTATAAAATGGCAACTTGTTATTCCTAATGCACCCTAACCTAGCCCTTCAATAGGATAATTATTTGTTTTAGGCCCTTGAATCTGAGCTATAACAGAGAACCTATTATAGAATAAGGAAGATCTGCATTCAAGTCACTTAAGTGAGTATGGTCAGTCAACCTTTCAGTCTTTGGGTGAATCCCTAAGATCACGAATTATGATCAAGTTGCTCATCTGTATCAATGGGGGTGTTTTCATGTCAAGAACTTCCCCACATCCATAAAACAGGTCCACATCATTCCTCCTTTCCAGATTTGGGTTATTGTTTGAACAGATACTTTATTTTTAAAAATTAAATATTTATTAATGTTCTGCATGGAGAACCAGATACTATCTTTCTATCTTGCATTTAAGAAAATCTGTGCAGTAAGACAGTATTTTTTTGCTTCCTTTTTTTCTAATCACTATTGAGACTTCTTGAAGAAAGTTTGATTCTGAAGATTTTATGAGTAGTGGTAGGAGCAATAATTAGCCTTAACTTTTTGTATGCATTGTAGGTTTCTTTACAGAGTCAAACTGGGAGACAGTAGTACTAGTAGCTGAAGGGTTCACTTATTCAAGACAGGGTTGTTCTTCATATTATAAGATTCTATTTTTTTATAAGATGATTCTCAATAGAAGGAAATGGTTGGTTAAAATAGTCCATATCTATTTTTTTTCACCTTTTGAATTAATCCAACTCTTCAATGAATGTAAACACATTTTAACAGGAAGTAACTATTTAATTGTTTTTACCTATGGATTTAGCCCAAAACTGGAGGGATTTCCACCCTGAATTGTGGTAGACAACTCTGGAAATTGAGGTCAATTTATATTGGATTTTTATTAAAGAACCACATCAAAAAGATATAATGAGGTAGATTTCTATTGGCCTCAGAGGACAGAACCAGGAATAACGGGTGGAAATTGAAAAGATGCAAATTTAGGCTCAATGTCAGGAAAAATTTCTTAATAATTCACACTGTTCAAAAGTGAAATGGGCTGCCTAGAGAGGTGGTGAATTCCCTATCTTTGGAGGATTTAAAGTGGAGATTGCATGATCATTTATTAAGTATGTTACAGAATGGGTATTCTTTTTAGGTATTCATTGGACCAAAAAAGATTACATTTCAAGTCTCTTCCAATTCAAATTTTGTGTTTTTAATTAACACAAAATATCTTTAGCTTTGTTGGGAAAATATGGGTACATATGTGTCTGTAGGGAATTGAGTGGGAAGATGGTCTAAATTTTAATACTATTATTACTTGTAATTAATTATGTTCAATACAACCTGTCATATACTGTGCCAGATACTATAGCCTTAAGGGAAAAGTCAGCAGTATATTTTCTTAGAAATATGCTTTTAATAAGATATCCATAAACAAGGTCCAGAAATGATAGCTAATTCTTATGTACCTTATGTAAAGGTTTGCAAAAATGTATATATATAAAATCTCATTTGATCCTCACAGCAATCTTGCAAGTTAGATGGTATTATTATCCCCCATAAAATGATATATTATTATATATTATATGAGGGATAATCTCTCTTTCCTCCTTTCTCCTACCTCTTTCCTCTTTCCTTCTTCCTGTGGAACTTAATGAGAGAATTTAAGAGCTTTTCTTAAGGCCATTCACCTTGTAAATGTCTGAAGCATTTGAAGGTTTTTTTGCAGGTTCAAACTCTGGCATTCCTACTTCCAAGTCCTATATTTTACCCACTGTTCTGCTTAAACTACAACTAACTAAAGATAGTGATACATTACAAATTTGCCATTTTAAATAAAGGAACTTTTTAGGCTTAAACTATATTAACATATGGACATATTTGTTTATTACTTTAAATTTCCTTGGCAAAAGTTCCATCTAATGTCTCATCTGGCATGGAGGTGAACCCTGGATTCTTGAAGACCATGCCATTTGGAACATAAGATTGACAGTTTCTATATCAAACTGGAAAGGCTTTAAGTATGGGCTGAGTGATGGATCCTATTTCTGTAGTTGGAGGACCAGTTTAGTTAAAATTGGAGAGGTTCATTGCCAAAGCACTGGTTAACAGGTAACAACAACATCATCATCAACAACAACAATAACAACAACAACAACAACAACAATAACAAATAGCAACTATTATTATTTTGGCCACAGTAGCTCAGAAAGAACATCTCTAAGGCATGGAGGGAATATGGTATACATCAGTGGAGAGAAGATACCTACTGATGTAGTCATAGATCTTTTGATATTTTGATAAATGTTTGCTAATTTATTAATTCCTTTGCTCATATACTTATACCTTGCTTGAAATATTGTGGGTTAAATTGCATTTTTTAAATTGAAAAATTTCAAATGCACTAAAAGAGCATGCCATTTAAAGGAACTGGGTTGATGCTTTCTTCGTAAAAATTAAATATGCTTTGGTAAAATGAAGAATCATTTCTGATTTTTTTTGTTTTATAAGTCGATTTTCATATAGAGTTCTCTGAAAATGGGAATGCTTTAATTCTATTGTAGGAAAATAGGATTGCCCTTATACAACAGTTAAAAGTATTCCAAAAAAACCCCAGAAAAGACACATTTTAGTTTACAACAATCACTATGAAACAAGTGACTAATGGATTATTATTTAGTTGAATACCTACATTCAAAACACCTGAATATTTGAATTATTATTATTTTATGGCTTTAATTAAGACAGCTATGTCTCATGGGATAATATAAAGTTCAATATTACAAATAATTAAAAAACCTCAAAGGCATTCATATTCCTCTGATTTTATCTAATAATGGAAGGAATCTGTGACTTATCCAAATTATATTGAATGGGATTGCCTATCCCAAACCCATACAGCAATATGTATGTGTATATATTTTAATATCTTTAGAATTCGAGTGTTGGGAGATTTTGATCTTCTTTCCCTCCCATTCTCTTTTTATTACATTAATAAAAGTAAAGTATCTTGCTTTACATTTATGGATAGTTTTTATTGAAATATCAAAGCAAAGCCTTGTCACAAAATTTTAATTTAAAAAATCATAATAATATGGCATAATGCAAGAACCACTTGCTGCTCCTCTGTTGACCCACGAGCCATTCTCTATTATTTGTTCCCCATCCTCATCAATCAGCCTATGATTCATACCAAACCTTCATCAGTGGCATCAAGCAGACTCTGAAATTATTGCCCTGAAAATTATAGTGCTAGATTAGATGACCTCTGAATTTACTATTGTCTGATCTTTGAGTTGAACTTATGAAAACAACAGATTATATTGAAAAAATGACAAAATTGAATGCTTGCTTTTGAAATGGCAAAGCTGAACTGAAGCATCTCGTAGGGTTCCAAAATGGTTGGTCTTCCTTCTGTCATCCTCTGGTATAAAATTTTGTATTTGTGAAACTGTTAGTCTAGAAAGAACTCAACAAATATTAATTAAATTAATGGAAGTTCTATTTTGTGGACTATGCTTGGGCTTTGCTACCATAGAATCAATAAAGCAAATCAAGAAATGTTTACTAAGTACCTCCTATATTTGCCTCATGACAAGATTATATTAGTATTTTCCCAAACGAATATATCAAATGAAGTCCAATATGTCCCATATTATTTTGAATTTTGCTTTCAATCACTTCAATTCAATTCCATTTAGCTCTCTAAGCAAGGCCCCACTATACTGGGCACTATAATAGTATAGGAATCAAGTGTAATTCTTCTGAAACAATTGATCAATATCAAAGCATGGAGAATTTTGAAAAGTCTATAGGAAAACCATGGGATTGAAAGGTATTGAAAAGAAGAAAAAGATCCAGAAAGAGCCAGGACTAATTAGGCAAAGCAGACAGTTAATGTGCAATATGGGTCATTTAATAATATTTGAACTAAAACATATATTTTAATTTCCTTTTCCACTATTCTACTCTCTAATGCTTATTGCTATTTTATTTTGTGTTAAGTCAAATAGAATGCTTGATAGAGAAAGCTCATTTAGTGGGAATAGAGAGGGTATATAATTTTCAAGCCTTATAAAGGATACATGCTTTCTTTATCCTAGCTCTAGAATCAGGAATAAAGGCTAAAGAAAATGGGATGATTAAACAAGGAGGAAGGGAGATTGAAGAGTGATTTAATGTTGACCTTTAAAAATTCATTTAGAGCAATTATGGAAAATTGTCTCACTATTCTTCATCATTCTTAGGACAAAATATGGACAAACAGACTTGTACTGTAGCATGAAGGATTTGGCTTAGATTTAAGAGTAATTTTTCTGGCCTCAGAATTTGAAGAGGCTGTAGAATCTTCTTGTTGGGAGTCTTTTTTTGAAAAAGCATATGTCTAGCTTGGTTTGACTTGATTTTGGTGTGATTTTGCCCTGAAATTATAGTGATAGACTAGATGACCTCTGAGGTTACTATAATTTGGCCTTTGAGTTGAGCCTATGAAAACAACAGGTTATATCAAAATAGTGCACACATAGCAAGAATGAGATGCCAAACCTTGAGCAGGTGATTTCTCCTGTTCCATGCATGGTTGGCCCTCCTGGGCATTTGCAGGAGAAATTCATGCACACAGGGCATGCAGACTAAATGAAATACTAACTGCTCCCAATATTCAGTGAATATATTTTATTCAGCAATTCATCATTTCCTTTGTGATTTCTGAAAAATAGGATCTCATGCATATGTCAAAGCTCTCTTTGGTGTAGTCATGAGAAGAGCTGGACCTTTAATTTTCTTAGCTGTCCACAGGCCAGAAATAGACTTAGACCATAGAAATTAAAATTCTAACTATTTATGTAGACTTACAACAGTCGTGGCAATTTCTTTGTATCTAAATCTGTTCAATCTAATCAATCTATCCATTAGGCTAATCCATTTTCTACTTCATGCTTTGACAAGAGTAGCCCAGATATCAAGACATACACCTGATGGCTCAGTATTGTTCTCTATGAAAATAGTTCTCTACTCAATTGCTATAACAAAAACTTTTTGTCTCTAAAGTAGCAACATAAATCATATCCTTCCCCTAGAACTCCAATGGAGTGGCTATTAAATAAATTCATCTTGAAATAAGAAATAGCTAAAACTGGATCTTTATGGAATTGAGGCTAGTCATTGTATAGCTATGCTCCTTATGATATATAATGTGGTCATTAAATTCAATAATGAACACAGGACTTGATGGAGATGGTATAAATACACATGCTTGTCTGTAAAAATATTAGCATGCCTACTTATTTTTCTGAAATTTTTGATGATTACTGGCCCTGTTCTGTACAGTTACAATGCCATTAGTGGCAGTGAAATGAAAATTTGAATGTATAGAGAGTATTTTGCAGCTTAGTTGTATTTTACAGTGTCTACGCAGGCTCAGTACAGAGATTCACAGGCAGACAGATGCTTCTACTGATGGGTAGATGGGGGAATAGATTCATGGCTCTCATTTTTTTCTCTATCTAGTTGTCACTTTATTACATTTCTTATTGCAGACTCCATTTCAATTTTGCATGACTCCTTTCCTTATCCAGTTGTGTTCAACACTTAAGAGGATGGGGTGTAAAGCAAGTGAAAATATAAGGGTTTTCTGTCTGAACCAGAGATCAAAAACAAGGGTCCAGGACATCACTCTAGGAAACTCTTCTATACAAATAGTGCTAAGATGAAGGAAAAGTTATGTGAGAGAAGGGAACAAACCAAGGAAATAAGAGGTAAGAGGTTGTCTGGGCTAGGTTCCAATGATGAATTGTAAATGGAAAGAGTCTTGGATGTGGAGTCAGAGATTGGTGGTTCCAGTACCACCTCTATTTATTGCTTCTTACATCTGAGACCTTTGGTGAACTATTTCATGTTCCTGGACCTCAGTTTCCTTATGTGAAAAATGAAGAGATTAAAATTTGGTTTCCAAAATTCCTTCTACTTTTAAATCTATGATCTTGAATGAGAGAAGGTGGTTGAGTTAATTAGTGAGTGGTAATCAAGGGGGATCCAAAATGTGACATTTCTAAGGTGCAGCTAGATGGTACCTTGAAGAAAGCACTGGACTTGGAGTCAAGAAGACCTGAGTTCAAATCAAGTTTCAGACACTTATTAGTTATATGTATATATACACTGGGCATGTGACTTAACTTCTGTGTCAATTTCCTTATCTGCAAAATGTTGACAAAGCACCTTCCTTTTAGGGCTGTTAAGAGGGTTAAATGACATAATATTTATGTTGTTAGAGTGCTATATAAATTCTAGCTATTATTTCTTCTGTAACATTTAGAAGAAAGCTGACATTTATGGGAAAAAACCCAACAAATCAATTATCTAAATAGCAATTTCCTCAATAGATCCAATAAAAAAATCAATTGTGAGGGATTGGTTATAATGACGGATGAAAACAGATAACTCACTATTGCATTTAATACTTCCTGAACTGTGTGGACAGAGGCAATCAAATCCCATCAATGAAGCCTAACAAAATGGGGGTGAAAAAACAAGCAGAGAATGCTTGTCTATAGTTGTATGCCCACAGATAGAATGCACATTTATATAAGAACCCCCAAATATGTGGATATATAGGACAAAGGCAAAATGGATAGACAGTCGGGAAGGGGTAAGGATATTATGAGTTCAAGACTTTTCTGGAACATATACTAGTTTTGTAACCATAGGGAAGTAGCTTAGGTTAGTCTTCAAAACTCTAAATTACAAATAAGATGTTGATGTGTATTAGTAGAGAATGTTTCCCCATGGAAAGTTCTATTTATTAAGTCATATGTCTAGATAATCATCTTTTCCTATTTAGCTGCAAAAGATTTGTTTTGGGAATATATACATATATGTATATATGTATATGTGTGTGTGTATATATATATATATATCTAACATACACACACATGTATCTGTGTGCATGTATGTGCCTTTTTTAGTACAGACTTGTGATTTGGTAGGATCATAGATTTAGAACTGGAAAGAATCTTAAGGGTCATAGGACTGAATTCCCTAATTATACAGATGAGGAAGATGAAGCCAAGGAAAGCTAAGAGAGAAACTTGTCTGGCTCACTTAACCACAAAGCATCTGAGAGTAGATTCAAACTTCAGTTTTCCTCAGTTCTCTTTCCACTAGGTCATCTGGCTGCCTCATTCGTGTAAGGCTGGTATTCCAGTATGTAACCAGTGTAGGTTAGTAACTGTTTTACAATTCACTATCATGGAGAATTGCCAAGGGATGTTCAGAGATTATGTGATTTTTCTCATGGTCATAAAACTAGCATATATTCCAACAAGAAATTGAATCTAGATGTTACTGACTCTAATGCTAGTTCTCTATTTACTTCACCTTGCTAACTCTCATTAGGTGAAAACTATTTATGGGGAATTATGACTCTGGTCTGTAGCCTTGAAAGTATAAATTCCATGGTGCAATTGAAGTCCCAGTTTTTCAAAACCATAGGGCATGTTTTACTATCACACATACACCTTGTAAAGGCATGTGGATAAAGGAAGGTGAGAATGGTAGGATGGTAGAATGGAGACAACATTTGAAAGCAAATGTGGAGGGCCCTGTTTATTTGTCTTGTTTTGTTCTTTGTAATACGAATCTCCATTTAGGAGTGTGATGTGTGTGATGTGTGTGATGTGTGTGTGTGTTTTCTGTGTGTGATGTGTGTGTGTGTGTGTGTGTGTGTGTGTGTGTGTGTATAATAGTTTTATCAAGAGCCATCTGTCAATGAAGGGCTGGATACTCTACAGTTACTATGGAGAACAGATTGATTTGGGATTGGGGACCTCCTCTCTTCTTTCTTATCAATATGTCTTGTATACTGTCTCCCTTTGTGATCATGTGCATGCATTTCCATACCTGCCTATATTAAAATAATTGATGATACCTGTGACATGACATAATGAAGACCAACGGATATGCAATCCCCTAATTGTGTGGTATGACACATACAGCATGATATATATCAACAGAGAGGCTCAGTGGGATGAATAAAGAATTGGGGCATCCTGAATTCAGATTTTTTTATTTGTTTTTTTTATTTGTTGCAATTACAATTCTGAAGAAATGAAACATTTGCTTTTCTTGTTTGCCAATTGTCTTTTTGTAGGGGGTAGTTAGTAAGGGGGGATAGGGTCAGTTTTCCTCTCTGCTCCTATATAGAGATGCAGAATCACACAAAAAATAAATTAGAGATGGAGATACTGAATGAAAAATGATGGATTGCCTATGTGACATTGAGAAAATTCATGTATCAAGAGCCTCACTGCAATCAGCTCTGAAAACAGCATGGAAAAATTGTCATGTGTAGCCCTTAGCAATCTATCTCCCCTACAAGCAGGGTACATGCCAGCAGTATGTTTGAAGATGGTAGAAAATGCACAAACAGTGACATGCATGACCTTTAACCAAATACTGATCTGAAACAAGCCCTACATTTGGCCCAGAACATAGTAACTCAGAGGTCAGAAAGAAACCTCACTGTAGAATGCTTAGCTTCAACACTATTTCCTTAAACATCTCCCTAACTTACATTTTCCTTCTGAACTACATCTCTCTAGTAGGGCTAATGACTTTTCTGGGCACTAAGGTCATCTATTATCACGCTGAAAGAGTTTTTAAAAGAACTATGTGCCCACAGAGATCTTTTCTCAGGATGGTAATTCATTCCATAAAAGTTAATTTTTTTTTTCAAACTAGGTAAGGATCTGATGATACTGGAAAAGTGATACAGGTAACAATCACAGCTCAAATACCTTTTTTTCTTTTCATGATGATAATGATGGCAAGAGCATTAGAATGACAGGGGTATAGTTTATATAGTCTTGCTGTTTTAGGAATAAAGCTAATTGATTTAGCAGTCATATAATCTACTTGCATGCTGGAGTGATAGGAGGAGAACCTTCATTTTCATTCCCCTCTCCAAAATGTCAGTTTGGGTTTTATAGCTAAGTGGCCCGAGGAACCCTGTGGGTTCCAAACTGTCACTACACATGCAGACTGGCTATTCTGGCTTCTCAGTCCAATTTGTAGGAGCATTTAAGGACAACTACAGGGTGGTGCAGTTTTTATGAAATACAATATTGCTCCTCTCCACTAAGTGATTCTAACAATTTCTAAAATCTTTTCCATTTCAAGAGCCTAACTTAGATGTTGGTTCCAGGGAAGAATGTTGCTCAAGGCAATCCTTCCCTTATTCAATCCTAATTTTACTAGATGACACTTTCCAATAAGTCCAGACTGAAAGTTGGTACCCCTCCTCAAATAGGTACTAAACAAATACTAGAGCTATCCCTGAAATGATACATATTTATACGTATATATATTTCTTCTTTCTTCATGTGTGTATAAGCATATATTAATATATGTATGGAAAGAGAGTTGCAATACATAGAAACAGGTGGTTTGTATATGTATATATATATATGTATATATGTATACATATAGCTGACATTATAGCTCATGTTGTTATAGCATCATGTACCTCCGACCAGCGAGGAGTACGGTCTGTCAGTGGCGAGTAGAGAAAAACCACAAAATGACTGCCCTTGTTTCTTCTGTGTGGCTGTGACAGTCAGTGATAGAGGCAGCAGCACATAAGTGAACTTGGAATCCATCCCTCCTTAAGTCAAGGAGATAAGCTTTACAAAAATATAGGGCTATGTGCTAACTGCTTCTTCTTCAGGGGGTTTAGAGGACCCGGGCTGAGAGAGGATAGGGTTTGGGGACCATCCGTTGCTGTCTCAATTATTTATTTAAGAAATGGCTTTTCCAGCTATATGGAAATGGGACACATGATAATTCTGTCCTCCAGGAGGACACTGACTACCAGGAATCCAAAGTACAGGCCAAACATAATGAATCCCAGGATTTTGTTCATCTTCCATTTGCAGAGGGCGATGGAGATGATGACGAAGAGTAGCATGATGAAGAGAAGAACAATGGCACAGAAGAGACCATTGCTGCTGACCGTCACGGGTTTGAATTTGTGAATTGTAGTATACAAGAGCCAGGGCAGTGGGAGTCTGTAAGGAAACAGAAGCAGAGACAAAAAGGTAGGAAAGAGGAGAGGCAAGTAGGGATCGAATATGTTTTAAAAGACACTTAGCAAACATGAAGAACCTCATAAATTTTTCATTGGAAGGGGAAGTCTTTTTTGGAATTGATTTGGAAGTTAGGGAAGGAAATGGCTTTGTTCCTTTTTGATTGGAGGAAAACAAATTTTTTTGGTGAGGGGATCCAAAGGAAAAAAAATCTATAGATGAGCAAGACCTTTAATTTCTGTCACAGCAGAAAGTGATTTATGAATTTCATTTGAGTCTAACCATATATTTTCTAAATTTAAGTTTTGATGTGATTGTAAAAATGCAAAGAGGTGATGTTACAATGAACAATTCTTTATAAATACTAACTTCCAAGTTTGTGACTGGAGTAGGATTTGAGAGAGATGGAAACCTGGTTGAGAAAATACTGGTCTAGTCCCGTCAGAAGCTATTTGAAGTGGGGAATGAAGCCAGTGAATAATAAATTTCTCAACATGGCAGGAGGCTGAGTCAGCATTGCAGTCCGATCTGATAAACTATTTACCATCAAAATGGAAGGAGTTGAGAAGTGAGTGATGGTGAAAGGAGAAAATACTGGAGAGGCATTATGGGATAGTAAAAAGAGTTCTGGACTTGAACTCAGAAGACCTGGTTTTAAATTTTGGCTCCAATGCTTATTAGCTTATAATCATGGGTAAATCATTCACTTTAATGCCCTTGTTTGTAAAAATGAGAGATGCTGATACTTGCACTACTTAGTCCCAATGCTGTAAAGAAAGAATTTGTAGACCTTAATGCATTTTATAAATAAGTTATTGTTATTATTAGTTAAGTAATGTTCTATCTTTAGAGTAGCATCTTTCATCCATTTATCTATCCATCTAAATATTGATTAAACATTTACTCCACATAAATCAATCTGCTTCAGGCACTGCAGGGGAATACAAAGATTGATATAATAGTCACATTTATTATCTGATCATCTGAAGAAATGAATTCAAATCCAGCCTCAGACGCATCCTAGCTCTGTAACTCTGGAGAAGTCACTTAATCTCTGATTGCCTGACAAAATGAACCCACTGGAGAAGGAAATAACAAACCACCTGTATTTTTTCCCCAAGAAAACACAGGGTCATGTAGGGACAGACATGACTGAAATGACTGAACATCAGCTGATGCTGCTATAAAAATATGAACAATTTACTCTGCTGCCTTTTGTTTGGTTTTGCAATATATTTGGCAAATGAAATATCAGGAAATTTAAAATAAAAAAAAGATTTATGCCTATTTATCTCCAAAAGGATTTGAACTATTTCTTGTTGTTACATTCATGCTTCTGACTAGTTAGTTAGGTTGAACTGTATTAGGGTAAGACTTCAGGCTGTCTGTCTTCAACTTGCTTTGTGAAACACAAACATACATACACTTTTGGGACTGTGAAGCAAATATTTCATATTTTTGGTTACAGATAATAGATTCAAAACAAGCTACTAGGCAATGACAAAAATAAATAATGGATGACAAAATATTTTGTGATTGTAGAAAAAAAATCCCTCCCTCCCCCAAATCGTGTTGATTGGGAGTAATACCAAAAAGGCAGGACCTCAGCAAAGGAAAAGTAATTTGACATGTTAATATATATTGGGGTTGCATGGTGGAAAGGTTTAATAGAATTTTGGACCTACAGTTGGAAAGGCCTATATTCAAATCCAGTCTCAGACACTTACTAGTTGTGTGATTTGGGGCAAGTTTCTCAGCCCCATCTCAACATCTCTCAGATTCAGTATCTTCATCTGCAAAATGGGAATATTAGCATCTACTCCACAGTGATCAAATGAGATTTGTCTAAAATAATTTTCAAACCTCAGAGTGCTACATAAATAGTAGTTATCATCATCATCATTGTTGTTATTGATGTTTATATTATATCTGAGACAATGGGATTTAAACATATTGACACGAGCTTTATGCTATTTTGATAGGATAGTCTGGGATGATAATAAGGAAGGAAAGGGGGTTGATAATGGTCTAAGTTTATTCATTCATTCATATTGAACAAACGTATATTATGGGCAAGTTGCTATGCTAGGTGCTGTGGGAGATAAAAAGAAGCTTTAGACATGTTACCAGTTCTCAGTTCATTATAGGATGATTTTTGCTTTGCATATTATATGGTTAGTAAGTGTTAAGTGTTCGAAGCCAAATTTGAACTCTGCTCCTTCTGACTTCAGGACTAGTGCTCTATACAGGGCATCATCTAGCTGCCCCTCATATTGAACATTTAGCCATCAGCTATCCTGGCTTCAGCAAGCAATTGGAATATTCCCATTGATTAAATCACAGATCCATTTGAGTACTAAGAATTAATATGGACTATGATGCATATAATGCAAAGCAAAATAATCATCATTACCAGTTCATCATGGAATGAACATGACTTGTTAAAAATACAAGATAACTAGCATTATGATACATTAAGAGATAAAGGAATAGATAGGAAATGAAAATTGAAGGGAATACAGAATCACAGGATCAGGAATAAGAAGGAAACTTAGAATATAGAACATAGAATATTAGAATTGGAAAAGAACATAGAGTTCATCCTTTTTTTTTTTTTTTTTTGGCGAGACAATTAGGGTTAAGTGACTTGATTAGGGTCACACACCTAGTAAGTGTTAAGTGTCTGAGGCTGGATTTGAACTCAGGTCCTCCTGACCCTACCCTGTCTACGGCCCCATATAGATACCCCCATTCATCATTTTACAAAGGAAGAAACTGGGGCTTAGAATGGTTAAGTCACTTAAGTGACTCAGCCAAGGTCACACATTTAACAGAGCTGGGATTCAATCCCAGGTCCTCTGACTTCAAATTTAATGTTGTTTTCTACCTTCTTTCAATTACATTAAGATAAGAATTGTTGGCTTCTGAGGGAAAAAAAATTGGGTAATCCCTCCAAAACATTGTGATATTGAATAAAATGGCCAAGAGGTAACTTCTTTACTTAGATTTATTTTGGGGGCTATGTTTTTAGAAAGGTAAAGTAGGACGTATAAAATTTTGTGGGAAAATCCCAGGACATTACTGAATCTGATTTTAGGTAGTTGCTGGGATAGCAATTTTGATAGGTAACCAAGGCCATATGTACCTTATTTATATATTTTTTTGCATGCTGTCTCCTCCATTAAATTGTGAGCTCTTTGAAAACAGAGACTTTTACCTTTCTTTGTTACCCCAATGAAGAGAATGATGTCTGCCCCCATAGTAGCTGCTTAATAAAAGCCTATTTACTGATTGACTAGGATCCAGATGTTATTTTCTCAGTAACCACTGAGAACTGGTGAAAAATGCTATGGTTAAGAGTGGAAATAGAAGTGAAACTGCAAAATCAAAAAGGAGATGAATTTAAAAGCTTGCATTATATGCCAAACTATGCCAAGTAAAAAAATGAGTAACAGAAATTAGACCTGTATGTAAACCATTTGTCCCTTTAGAGTACTCCTCACTATGACATAGTACTTTCACACCATTAATGGAATTCTGTGTGGACTCTATTGGAGAAGATATGATAGGAGAAGAGAACCACAAGAAAAATGAAGGAAAATGGACATAATTCCAAGGATTTGGCATTTAAAGAAAAATTAGCACAATTGAAATGATAGCACTTTAATTTCTCATAAGAAAAATTAGATAATACAGTGAATTATTCTTTTCTACCTGGTCCCTTTCTAGAAGATAATTATAATGACAACTACAGATCATGCAAATCTGACATGACCTATAATTTTTTTTTGATTTTTAATAGTCTTGAAATATTTCCATGAGTATATTTACATAAAAGGCTTCAAATCATGCTAATATTCTTTTTTCCTGAGGGTGAATGGATGTTTGTATTGAATTCAGATCTCAGTCTTTTTATTATCCAAATTCCAACTGGTATCAAAGGGAATTTACTCTGCAGTCTGTGAAATGAATACAGTGAAATTGCAAAAATATCTCAGACTTAAGTCTCTGTTGTTCTACAACATACAGCCAATGTAGGAGTTTGTAACTTTTTTTTGAAGAAGTGAAATTTCCTCAACAATTTTCTTAAATGTTCAAACCACATGGGGACTCTAGTACCCTATTTATCTACTTATCTATAATTTTTCTATTTATTTGCTGAAAGCAAAAAATATCAGCTGTGAAGACTCTTTGCTTTTAGCTAACATTCTTAATTTTTGACTAGCTAGTCTTATGTTGGAGATTAAAGTTTTACCTGTGAATCCATCTAAGCAGAAAAAGTCAGAATGAGGTAAAGTTATTCCTTTGTGAATTCAACAGCACAAATTGTACTTACCCCACTGTAATGTCAAAGATATTGCTCCCAACAGAGCTGGACACTGCCATATCCCCAAGTCCCTTCCGAGCCACTATGACACTGGTAATGAGGTCAGGGATAGAAGTCCCAGCAGCCAAGATGGTGAGGCCCATGATTTCTTCACTAATACCAATTGTTTCTCCAACCTTAAATATAATAATAAAAATAGTAATAACAATTTATCTGAATAATGTTTCGGCCAATAGTAGACAGAAAAGGAAGAGCAAGGAAATTGTGCCCTTAGTTCTTTGGTCAGGAACTCAGTAACAAGGAGGAAAGTTTTGTGGAAAGCTTGATCTCCAGTGAATAACTTAATGAGTTATAACTAATAGTTCAAAATCCATCATTTTAGATATATTTCCAGAGAGTAGGAATATCTTTCAAATGATTATAATTATTTGATTATGTCATCATATATATAATCAAATGATTATAATGATTATAAGGGCAATGAAGAGACATGTAGTAGGTTTGTAAAACATTACAAATAAGCAATTATTAAGGAAAAATAGTATGAATGATGTAGTTGAAAAGATATATGAGGAACAATGATGAAAAAGTTATGTGTTGAGAATGATAGATAACTCTGTGTGCTCCATTGATATTCTAGTGATACCAGGAGAAAATGAGGAAAATTATTAAGATATCAGGTAGCGAGAATATGGATAAAAAGCATAAAGGTTGGAAAGAAATGGAAGAGTTGCAATTTGTATCATTTGAGAGAATGCTCTAAAATGAAATATTAAATAACTGGCTCCCTACCTTCCACCTTCTTTGCAAAACATACCCATAACACACTTTATTTATTTATTTATTTATTTATTTATTTTTTTATTTTTTTCATAACACACTTTTAAATGTAATCTATCTTATTGACATTTTCTCCATTCCTTTCTTAAGACAATCAACAACAATGGCAACAATAACAAATCAATAGAATTTATGAATTCTGAGGCATAAATGCTCATATTGAAAAAAATTGTTTTTGGAAAGGCAATTGGGGTTAAATAACTTGCCCAGGGTCATACAGCTAGTAAGTGTTAAGTGTTCGAAGCCAAATTTGAAGTCTGTTCCTTCTGACTTCAGGACCAGTGCTCTATACATTGCGTCATCTAGCTGCCCCTCATATTGAAAATTTAAAAATCAGCAATTCCGGCTTCAGCATACTCTTGGAATACTCCCATTGATTAAATCATAGATCCATTTGAGTACTGAGAATTAATATGGACTGTGATGCATAAAATGCAAAGCAAAATATACATGATTTCATGCACATTCACAACAATTCTGGGGAGTAATCAGTGTGTATCTGTATTGATGCCCATTTTACAGATGAAGACATATATCTTCCCACCAAATTATGAGAACTGAGAATAATTTTAATTAAGGTAGGACTACAAGTGAAATGCAATTGAGTGTCTTAGTATTTATCTTGTGTTTATACCAAGGAATGACGAGAAACTTTCTGGTTCAGGTCTCTTTTTGCTATGATGATAAAAGAGACTGGAATGAGGGGGAAAAAATTCTGGCTCAGACTTTTAGCCACCCCTAAGGAACAAAGAAGACATCTCTCCATTCCTTTTCTTTGAACTTCTAGACATTGCTCTTGGAAGCATAAAGGTCACAACATCTGTAGAATCAAGGCTGGGAAAGAAGCCAAAGCTTCTATGTGGACCATCTGGCAGGTAGCCTTATCTTTTGCCTTCTGTTACTTGTTTCCAGACATGTATACTCTTATCTTTCCCTCCTGCTCACTGTAAAATTCCATTTTTCTATGCTGTTTAAATATTCACATTCTATATAAGGTTGCTGAAGCTGATGCTTTAGATTTTATAACTTTTTTCCCCCACAGATAAGTCTGTCCTCTGAACAGAATAAAATTCTGCAGATAGCTCTCTCTGCGTCATTGATTTGGTGATTGACAGCAGCATCTAATCAATGGACCCTTGAATAATTTTTATCTCAAAGGAGTCAATAAGCTTTGGAAATGTGCACATAAGCTCTTTGCCACCTAGATGTGCTGGTGGTGAGCAAGAAAGATGATTCGAGTTGTATCTGAAAGAAACTTTAGAGCTCATTTACACCACTTTGTAGGTTTGTATTTTTTTTTAACAGAGAAGTAAACTGAGGCCCAGAAAGTTTGAGTGACCTGAGCAGAAATAGTAAGATTTTGAACCTTGTCCTTTGATTCTAAACCAATGCTTTCCCCTCTATACCATGAAAAACCTATGAGATTATGTCTAAAATTATGGGGTTTGAGTTATAACTCACTAGGTGGATCTATATTGTCCTTTTCAAATGGATTTGCCCCAGTTTACATAGTTAGTAGATGGCTGATCTAGGATTCAAACTCATTGAGGCCAAAGCATCACTCCTTGAAAGTAGGAATTTAAAAAAATTTTCTTTGTATTCCCAGTGCTTAGCTCAGTGCCTGGAACATGGTAGGTGCTTAATCAATACTTGTTGACAAGTCGACAAGCAGAGCATTTCATGTGGTAAGCCATTTGAAAAGAATGATCTTTTTTAGCTACGTAGGGGTTTTTTTGGGAGTAGGGAATTTCCAACTAAGGCAACTCCTTCTATTCATGCACTTTTGAAAAAATAGCATTAAATGAGTTTTCTAGAGCCTTCAGGTTTTATGATCTGTTCATGGTCATACTGTTAGTATGTGACAAAAGCGGGATTTGAACCCAGTCCTTCTTGATTTTGAGATAGCTCTCTCTATTGTCATAGTGCTTCCATTTCAGACCAATAAATTAGGAAAATTCAAATGTTTTAAAATTTTTAAGCAAAAAAAAGTGTTATTGAGATTAATATAATGTATCTTCCAGTATTCCATAAGAGAATACAATTGCAGTATCTCAGAACTGGAAGTGAACTCAGAGGTGGTCTCTTCTAAATTCTGGACAAGAATTCCCTATATTATCCCCTGCGGTCATTAAAAACTTCAGATAAAAGGGGAAATAGGCCACCTCCTGACACAACCCATTTTGGTTTTGGATAGCTCATGCTCCAGTGTTCTTTATAGAAAATCTAAATTTGTCTCTTTGAATAAAAATATAATTCCAGTCTTTTAGTAACATTAAGAAATGTTACTAAATGCTATGATCTCAACTGCAAAAGCTGAAGGGTATACCTCAAACACTGCTAATTTCTTTGAAAATTTTCTTATAAAGCAGTCTTCTATGAATTTATCTTATCTTTTCTTGTATTTTCAGATAATTTTTTTTTTTTGCAATTCATCTGGAAATTTTTTAGAATTGAAATATTTTTTTCCTCAATTACATGTAAAGATAATTTAAAACATTTATTTAAAAAATTTGAGTTCCAAATTTTCTCTCTCCTTCATCTTTTCTTTCTCTAAGAAAGTAGGTAACTTGATGTAGGTTATGCATGTTCAATCATGCAAAACATTTACCATATTAGTCCTACGGTGAAAGAAAATACAAACCCAAAGGAAAAAATATGAAAAATAAAGAAAGTGAAAAATAGTATGTTTTAATCTTCATTCATATTTCATTAGTCCTTTCTCTAGAGGTCAATCACATTTTTCATCATGAGTTCTTTGGAACTGCCTTGGATCATTATATTGGTAAATCATCCACCACTGATCATTGTACAATATTACTATTACTCTATAGAATATTTTCTTAACTCTGCTCACTTTACTTTGTATCAGTTCATCTAAGTCTTTTCAGGTTTTTTTTTGAATTTTCATATAACTTCAGGTTATATTCATAAATATTTCACCTTTCCCTCTCTAGACTACTGAACTTCCTCTACTCTATCTCATCTTTTCATCTTGAAGTTTCATTCCAGTTATAGAATTCTTATTCTGTCCTTTCAGTGAATGGTTCTATTTAGAACTTCCACTTAAGGAGGGTGCTCCAAGATGTTGCACATTGACTAGCTTGAACCTGAAAATCACATCCTTTAGGCTAACAACATATAAGGGAGCAGATATATATACTTCTAGCCTAGTATCTCCTAGAGGAGAACAGAGTGGGAACCTTCCTGCTTTTCTTCCTATAAGGGATTAAAATCTTCCTCTTAGAAGAGTGGGTAGAGAAGAAACTAAAGATATCTATTTTGCCTTTCTTTGAACCACACAATGATATTCCTATGGCAAGGAACATGGGACAGGCTTTGCTATAAAATAACAGATTTGTTTTAGTCATGATCAGTGATGATTTTAGTTGCTTTCCTTTAGGCCTTTTTCATCTACATTATATTTTTTTGAGGCATAGTGATTATCACTGCATGCAATACTTCAGGAGAAGAGGATAATTTAAAACTCACATTTTCAAGGTGCTTTACAAAACTCTTTCTTCACAACTACCACATTAGGTAAGTAGATAAATAAAGATTTTAATAGAAGGATAAAATAATATTTTTGTATTTCAGCATCTTATTTGATGACTAGCAGTATTTCC